>NW_026571404.1:32238038-33604814 GCF_026225935.1 Boleophthalmus pectinirostris | reverse complement strand
GATGAAAACAATGCATAAACATGTGTAATTAGTTTCAGTTTTGTTTATGATGGTCTCACTCCCCCCTCCCCTTGCTCCCCCTTCAGAGCGCCATCACATCACAATCACTGTGCTTTCTGCTAATGAAACTACTGCACATCACATCAGATTTGAGAAGCTGTAGTGTATTATTTTGTTGGTAGAGCGTTTGTCTACTGAATCCCGCTCTCGACATAAACATCACTGGTTGAGCGGTCAGATCCAGGTGTGATTCCAGCTCCCACAGATGAATGCTGATGTTGTGTCCTTGGACAAGTGTCTGTGTACACTGGTGTATGAATGTGTGTGTGAATGGGTGAGTGTTTTCTTGGTGTAAAGCGCCTTGAGTGCCTTGAAGGTGGAAAAACACTGTATAAAAATGTGACCATTTTACGCTCTTGTATATTTAGGAAAAATGGCCATGCAGGAGCATGGTTGATGTAGGCTTGTGAGTGGAGCCTTGTGCCAGAGGTTTGGACTTGTATACAGCGAACCATAAGGAGGGTTTTATTAGGGCCCGGGAGAGAAGGCAAGTTTACTCCAATAGGCATGGGTAACAAATAAAACCACTTCAGGCATGTTTTTGATTAGAGAACTCATCCAAAAATCTATTTCATGTAAAGCTCCTTCTTTGAGAATGAAAATACTATTTTTGGGTAAAGGACGGAAGAAAAAATAAGCAGAACTTTTGCCTAACTCTAGATCTTGGTAGTAGGGTTGGGCAGTATCCAAATTTTGATACCGTTAAACCGTCTCAGCATTTTACAGGGACCGTGACTAATGAAGAATTATTTTTTGTCTTGTGCTTGTGAATGGTATACCATTCAGAAACAGAATAGCAAGCATTATATTATACTAAAAATACTGAAGAGAACAAAACCTGCGTCTGATAATCCAGTGTCTTATGTATTCATTCTGGTTGTGCTTACAGACCTCGAACTGATTTTATGTGGTACACGGCGCTCAAAAATCTGTCAAAATGTTTTGGTATAAATTTGGAAAGCAAAGCCGCACTGCTATAGGGTCTATGCATATGACCTGCAGAATTATAATCTCAAGTTTCACATGAGCCATCTTCAACGTGACAGATGCACAGAACAGACTCACCATCAGCACACATCCTCTGTCTTATTCCACTGAGTCATGACATTTAGTCCGACAGAAGCTGATCGTATCGGCGCACAAGGAGCGAGCTGTTTTTATCACCATTTATAGTTTAGGCAAATTGTGGTTTTAAATTTCATTTCTGTAAAATGTAAACAATTGTGCACAAAGCTTCATTAAATACCATCCATCCATTTTCGTCCACTTATCCGGGGCCGGGTCGTGGGGGCAGCAGTCTAAGCAGGGACTCCCAGACTTCCTTCACCCCACACACGTCCTCCAGCTCCTCCGGGAGGACCCGAGGTGTTCCCAGGCCAGTCGAGAGACATAGTCCCTCCAGCGTGTCCTGGGTCTTCCCCGGGGCCTCCTCCCGGTGGGACATGCCCGGAACATCTCCCGAGGGAGGCGCCCAGGAGGCATCCGGAACAGATGCCTGAGCCACCTCAACTGGCTCCTCTCGACATCATTAAACACATTATTACTCAATGCATATTTGACTCCTTGTGCTGAGCAAACAAATTTAGGTATCAATAAATTATATTATTATATTAGGTCCTTATGTGCTGCAGATTTTATTTAATGACGGTAATGAAACTGATACCGTTGCTATGTTTTGATACCTCAGTACACCTTAATACCACATTACTGCCCAACCCTACTTGGAAGTTATAACTGGGTCCAGTCAAGTGGTAACGGAGGGAAACAGGAGCAGATTTTTTACATTCAAATGTCTCTTATTCAGAAACTAGAGGGACTATTGAAATAAGTAAAGAATCAGAATGTAGGAAAGAGTTAACACTCCAACAGGGTCAAGTTAAACCTGTGATATTCTTTCAAGTTGTTGACAAAAATTTTTTAAACTCATGTCGTTAACAGAGGGAATGAAATATGCAGCACTTTTTGGGCAATAAATCCAAACAGTGATAACTCTTGGTTCTCACTTACATATCCTTAACAAACTGGTTTGAATATTTGCTTCATATAGTTTTCTACCATATGGTACAAGATTAGATTGAAAAACCTCTTGCTTTTTGAGTCATGAGATTTTTTATTAAGAAAGGTCATGGTAACGGAGGGAAAAGTAACAGAGGGAAAATTGTGCAAACAAGTAGAAGGTGCAGGATTTTACATCATTTGTCAGCTATTTTCTTCCAAATACTATTACTATTTGGATATTATAATATTACTTCAAAATGAAAGGAAACTGTTTCTATAAAATATGTCAGTCCTTCCAAGCAAATTTTTATCATTTTAAATACTTTTTTTTTTTTGTAAATCATGTACCTTCATCAACAGTTCAAAGATGGAATAACACAAGATATGATGAAATACATCCATTTATTTACATGATTTGCAGGTCTTTGAAATTTGGGAAATAATTTTTGTTCCATGTTTCATACATGGTCTGTTTAAAAACGTATGGAACTTTAGAACCAAAAGTGGTACAGAAAAAAGGTAAATAGTTTCATAAACTAGAGTACATATGTATCTGTTCAATACATTTTTATATCATTAACTTGAATTTTTGGCCTTGCTGTTTACTTCTGCTCGACCGGGCCCAGCACTGTTGACTTAAAGGTGCATTGTGTAACTTTTCTGGTTTCTTCATGGAGATGTTGTTGCTTTGTCTGTAATGTTTTAAGGTATGGTAAACGTTTCTATCTTCAACCCAGCTCAGTAAGAATGTCTGTTTTTCTAGGTATTTTTGAGCTGTAATTGAATAAACGTAAGATAAATATTAGCTCGAGTTGTTTAATGTCATACTGGGTAACATTCAAAGCAGCGCAGTGACATAAACATAGAAACAAGCAAGTGACAAACCCGTGACCTTTAAGTGGCCTTGCTCTTAACCACAATTACCGCTTTCTACTCTAAGAAATGCGTTACCCAATATCCCTGCAATAATACACTTTTTTCAGTTACCTCCTGACTTGTTCTCTTTGTCTACCTTCCAATGTAAATTTCTACAGCTCCTTGTACGCTTCAGTCTGCTGGTCTGGTCATTTCAGGACACCTCCAACGTGCGGCGATAAATCCAAAATGGACTCCCCTCTCGACGCATTCAAATATCTAATCTTTCAGAGTGAGGCGTTCAAGGTGCTATTCAGAAATGTTCTGGAGGCCGCTATGACTTTTTAGCGTTTTTTTACTTCTTTTCACCCGTGAGCACCGCTGAAAATCCACTTTGCGCTTTTTTGAAATGTTATACAAATCGCTCCAACTTTACCGCACGTCTGTTTAATTCACACGAGTTTCTCCGTTGACTTATGACACAACTCAAACGACTCAAAATAGCGACTGGGGTTGGAATTTTAAATGAATACAGATGCTAAGTTGGCTACACAAATTTGTAATAATTTCAACACATACGCATCTTTGCTTATGAAAAAATGCTCCTGTGAACAGTGTTTCATTTTTGTAACCTTGAAATGAGCAGCCACGCTTTCTAAAATGACTCACATTAGCTCAAGGCCTCTGTCACTGTTGGTGTGTGCCGTATTTTTCATTCAAAAATGATAAGATAGTTATTCCTAAGTTCTTACTGTATTCAGACTTAAAGGTGCATTGTGTAACTTTTCTGGTGGAGGGTCCATCAAATGTTTTTCTCCATAGAGATGTTGTTGCTTTGTCTGGAATGTTTCACAGTATGGTATTAAACCTTTCTATCATCATGGAGACCAAACCATACCAAGTTACAGGTCAGATCTGTGGAGAGGTGACCCCACTCACAGTCAGAATGTCTGTTTTTTCTAGGTATTTTTGAGCTTTAAAACCACTTGTAATAGGCGAGTTTCATTGTTGACAAAAGCGCGTGTTGCATGCTGGGAATTATTTTGGTCGGCGGCAATAAACACTAATTCAACATGACGGACGGAGTGAGAAAGCACGTAAAGGGTATTGATCCTGGTTATTTATTCACTCTAACGGCAGAGGACCCAAGAGCATTTGACCAGAAATTGGTCATAAGCATCGATGGACGACAAATCACCCTTTTCAACCTCTACAAAAGGTGGACCAAACCAAATTTCTGGTCAGAATCGCCAACTACCTGGACAAATATTCACTTCGGCGATATCCACAATGACTTGGTGGAAACTCCTGGGCCATTCACAGCAGAAAAGATGAAAACCTCCAAGAGTCTGGATGTGTTGTTGAACTTGTTGGAGTCCACGGTTTGTTAGGATCTTCTACGTTTGCTCTGCGGATGTTTGAAAGCCGTTTAATTCACCGTTAGTGGTTCTTTTCACTCAGAATACGAAAAAGACATTTTCCTTCTTCCGTGCTTCTATTTGTGCATCCGATAATGCAGCAGAAATTATCATTATCGGGGATAAATACGCGTTACGTTATGCACTGTGGTTTGACGCTATCGTTTTCTTGCCTCTGACCGAAAATATTTCCCAGCATGCAACGCGGGCTTTTAATAACAATGACGTCAGCTGAAACTCGCCTATTATAAAATGAAAGTAGAGCTGTTTAATGTCTGTGGACTGTGTACGGCATTGTTCCCAAAGACAGGGTCGTGACCGTCGCGTCGCAAGAGTTTTTTCAACGATCTGCTGTACTCTGCAATGTATCTCATTTTATCACACACGACTTTCCTCACTTTCACCCTTCTATTTCACTACACACTTCTTCCCCTCCCCACACTTTTCCGCTGCTCTGCACTTCCTTCCCGCTTATCCTCACTTCTTTCCTGCTCTCACTTCTTACCTCCTCACTTCTTTCCCCTTTGCACTTCTTCACTTCTTCTTGATGCTCCTCACTTCTCTCTATTCACTCACCACGTCCTGCATTTTCTTCTCTGTTCCACCTCCGCTCCTCATTCTTCTACATGCAAGCAGCAGGGCCTCGCTTTAAAACCTCTTTTCTGTGGGAAACACTGACTAACTGTTTTTCAATTATTTAAAACTTAAGTATATTTAATTGTTCAGAGAGACACGATCATCAGACACAAAATACCGCTCATTAATGTTCAATTTATGATCATAATCCACCTTTATTTTGTGATTTACTATAATGTCTATTTGACTTGGTCGCAAAGATTTGTGCCTTTTAAATATGGGTCTTCCAAAAAAAGGTTTGGGCAACACTGGTGTAGGGTGACAGTTTTTTCAAAACAATCAAAAACTGGGACATCCTCCTGGTTGGGGTGGTTGAACTGTGAGAAGCTGTGTGTAATTAAGGAAATTGTTCTGAATCGACTCTTTCATAACAAAGTATGAAGTCACTTTTCTTTGTGTTTTGGTTGTTTTTAAGTAGATTATTCTGTAATTTTAAGAAAATGTCAGCGTATGCCTTTTTTATTGTTGGCAGGTGTCGATTGGTCAAAAGTATAAATAATAAAACTGGACAGTAAGTGTTTTGGTAATTCTTTTGGGACAGGGAGACAAATGGCTGAAACTGTTACTGTTCCAGGTAATAGGGACGTGTGGTCACCCTAAACCAGCACAGTTGACCAGGTAACAAAAGCAGATGATGACCCCCAACCAGAAAAGATTAACAACAGTGCACCTTAACTTGAAAACTCTGCTTCATGACATCAAAAGGTGGAACCACGACTATATAAAGAGTGGATAAAGGGAGTTAGACGTCACCATCAGTGTTCGGCTCCAGTCAAATGAAAGCTCATGATGCTTGCGTTAGTTAGAGGGGAGAATTGAAGCAGTAAGACGTTTTCAAACAGACAGTATAATTAGGGATGTAACAAATACTGAAAATATCGTAAATTAGTTCATCAAAGTCTCACCAATATATTGAATTCAAAGCCTCTTAAGTTATAGTGCAGCAATCAGGTGAGTTTCAGCTGACGTCATTGGTTATCAAAGCCATCGCCTTGCCATAGCTGCGGAAATATTTGGTCGGAGGCAAGAAACAGGGTAGCGTCAACACAAGTGCGTAACCTCGCGTTATTTATCCTCGATAATGGTAAATTCCTGCTTGCATTATCGGAAGATGCACAAACAGAAGTCACGAAAGAGAGGAAATGTCTATTTTTCGGTATTCTGAGTGAAAGAGCCACTAACATGTGAATTAAATGGCTTTAAGAACATTCGCGAGCAAACTAAGAAGATCCTAGCAAACGTGGACCCAACAAGTTCAACAACACATCCGACTCTTGGAGGTTTCAATCTTGTATCTAGCTGTGAATGGCCCAGACAGTTTCACCACAGTACATATGTGGATATCAGCCGAAGTGTTATATTTGTCCAGGTAATTGGCAGATTCTGACCAGAAATTTGGTTTGTGTCCAGGCTCTTACAGGGTAGCAAAGTGATGTTTGTCGTACATTCGATGCTTATGACCAATTTCTGGTCAAATGGTCTTTGGTCCTGCTGTCGTTGAGTGGTAATAGACCGGGATCAATCACTTTACGTGCTTTCTCGCTCCGTCCGCATGTTGAATTTAGTGTTTATTGCCGCTTGACAAATAATTCCAGCATGAACACGCGCCTTTTATCAACAATGAAACTCACGCTATATATGGTATAAAAAAACAAAGGGTAACTACATAGACCATGAATGCTCCGCTCCGTTTCAGTGCCCAGTTACATGAAGCAAAAATAATAATTTTGGTTTTACCCAAGCACCTTTTAAATCTTAATTGTTTGGGATAATAACAGAACCAAAGTCTTGGCATTTAGGAAAAAGTAAGCATTCACAGTTTTTGTTAGTTCCATAAAATATCACAATGAAATATCGAACCGTGAGATCTATATTAGTTCAATATCGTACATTACAATTCCTAGTTATTATATTTATGGCTGGCTTTAACACTCACAAGAGTCATTTTATTAAACACAGATGGGTTTTGTGCTCAACGAATATGTGGATAACAGGAATCTGACTGTGAGCGGAGTCGCCTCTCACAGATCTGACCATAACTTGGTTTGATTTGAGATAGAAACGTTTTTAATACCATACATTTCCAATGGATAAGCATTTGACGAACCCTATTATCATGGCATATTGGAAGTTATAATCATGTTTATTAATCTATATGTTTATTCAAATAGCTCAACTTTATTCAATACATCTTTTAGTTCACATGAGCTTATTCAAGTTGACTGAGTGACATCGGAGCGAAGACTCAAAATGGTTTAACTGATGCGCTACGCAAGCAAACATTTTTCAAGGGTGTTAGAGTTGTGCGAAAATTGCTCTGTCACGATCAATTCAGAAAGCAATGAATCAACGTACTTTAGCACTCGAACCTGGCCATTTCAGTTGATTCAAAGAGATTAGCTCACGTCAATTCACCCTTGACAAAAACGATCGGAACCAGAAATGATTGTGCTGTTGTTGAGGTTGATCTACAGCAACATCAGTTATAAAGGTGCGCTTTTTAAGCTTTTTATTTTACTGTTATCGTCAAATGCCAACTCATGATTTTATTGGCTGTTGTGGATTAATTCAACAGGTTCTTTTATTTCATGAGAACCATACAACCAGACCAAGTTACAACACTCAGATTGGGAGGCATCCTCACATCTAATTCTTTTTTAATCTATTTTTGAGTCATAAACCACTGTAATTAATAAATACTAGAGATGTTTAAGTCTCCTGTTTTGTATCCGAACCAATTAGACATCAAATATCCTCCCGCCTTGAATCATCTAGCTCATACCGTTAGAAGAATCAAACTCTCCTTTCCAGAAGCCACTCCAAATCACTCCTGCCTAACTGTTTCGAAGCAACATGGCTTCAACATAACAGAGACTCCTGTTTTTACTTGCTTACTGTGTGTTTAAAAGATGAAAAGCTTGTTATGTTTACCCCAAGTTAACTCAGAACTTTTAACCCCGTATGAGTCCTCTCCTGTAGCTTAGATTCCTCAGGCAGGTCCATGGCTGTTCCAAAGTCCAGCTCCAGACCAAGGGTGTTTAGTTGGCGCCTTGCTTTGAATGAGGCTTGCACCATCGGTATCATCTTTTACACCTCTTAGATTCTTTTTTATCGTTGGTTTTCCTTTAAGTTTAGCTTGATTCTATTTCCTATAAATTAATTGGATTGTTTGCATCGTCTGTGTTTTTGTGCTTTCTACAGCTGTTTTTAATTTTCTGTATTGTTCCTTGCTGCTTGTAACACTGTGGAACATTCCAGGCAAGGCCGATGAAATTTCATAGAGACAGCAGGTGACTCTCCATCCACAAGAAAAGTTACAAATGCACCTTTTAAACTAGCAGGCTGGGCCACATAGTGCCTCCTGCTCCAATTTCATTTCTCTCCAGCAACTTAGGTCAGTGGCATCAGAAATACTAGAGCGGTTTTTCGAAAAAACCCAGAGTTCGAGTTTCGGACACCAGCCAACCAGCGAAGAGCCCAGATATTCCAGTGTTGGCAACGATTCCCAGATTGAGGATTTAAAGCCGAATAAAGAGAATGTTTGTTGAATTTTTTAATCAATGAAGAAAAGACGTTGTTGACCTTCTTCCTACAGGAAAGGTTTAAATATACCAGTTAGCCCCGTTAGAGGCGCATTACATACGTCACGACTAAATAGCAGCGATTGGTTAAATGAAAAAAAGTACCCGCCTACCGTCGAGCGAACAAATCCTAATGCTGTGAGGTCAGACAGTTTCTACGAAGTGAAACTGTGTGATGAATCGGGCTACCTTTAAACAATAACTGCAAAAAAAATATAAAAAAAATGCTTTGGGTAACTATTGATGGTACCTGCTTGTCTCCATGGTTACAGGACATTAAAGCACTATGCACTATGTAACTTTTTGGTTGGAGGTCCGTCACCTGGTTGTTTCTATGTCATCGCTCTTTCTGGAATGTTCCACAGTATGACATTAAACAGCTCTACTTTACATTTATTCAATTACAGGTGGTTTTATGACTCAAAAATACCTAGGAAAACAGAAATTCTGACTGTGAGCGGAATCACCGTCTCCACAGATCTGACCTGTAACTTCATCTAGTTTGGTCTCCATGAAGATAGAAAGGTTTAATGCCATACTGTGAAACATTCCAGAGAAAGTAATAACATCTCCATGAAGAAAAGCCTTATGACGGACCCTTTACTACAAAAGTTACACAATGCACCAGAGTGAGTTGTTGTACAGTTGTAGGGAGTATTATTTGTTACATAAGGGTGAGTTTCATAAGGCATTCTGACTGTTGGTGGTTTTATAGCTCAAAATACCAAGAAAAACAAGCATTCTGACTGTAAACAGGGTCTCCTCTCCAGAGATCTGACCTGTAACTTCATCTAGTTTGGTCTCCATGAAGATAGAAAGGTTTAATACCACACTGTGGCTTTATAGCTCAAAAATACTGAGAAAAACGAGTATTCCAATACACATTGTACTTTTAAACTTCACTTCACTTCAACTTCATTTCAGGTTTGTTTTTTCACTTATGTTTTGTTTCTGTTTCCCAGAATATTATAATCTCACATCAAGCAAGTAGAAGCATGTCCAAAACGCTATTTTCAGATTTGTTACAATAAGTGAGATAACATACGTGGAATGTTGTTTTTTTGTTTCATTCACACATGTTTACACATTTAACGCACACAAATCCTGCATATTTTAGGCTGAGTTCTTCGTTCAAACAGAAAACACTTTTTTCAACCTTGTGATGGACTTGGAATTGCCAATTTCTACTGAACAAAAGGTAAAAGGTAGCGTAATATAGGATCTTTAATTCATCAGCGTGGTACTGAAATTGCTATTATGCATCGAGCCTTTTTCAATTTGATTTTCATATTGTAAACCGCACACTTATCATCAGCTCCTCTTGTCCTCTTTTCCTAAAACGTAACGCTCTTTCTTTCTTTGTATTCAGTAATTCCTCAAACGTGAAAATTCTCTACTGAGCGATCATTTCTGACTTTGAGGAGCGGCGTTTTCGCTTTGTGCCCTGATACTAATCCCAGACTTTACACTATTTTAGAATGAGATTTCGTAGCAGATTATCAGGGAAGTGTAACATTCTTTTCCATCATAACCCCCTGTCTCCCCGGAGCGTCTCAATCGGATCAGTCTGCTCCAGATCTCTTTATGTAAAATACAAAGTCCGTTAGGCGAGCCCCCTCTCCGCAGAATTGGACCGATTCATTGGAAGATATTCATATTTTCGGATATAATTCACTGAAAAGCTGTTTTACCCGAAAGATTATACAAAAGTGGGGCAAACGTTTACAGTGTGGAGAGTGAAATGGAACTTTTAATCTACAAACTTGGAAAGTTTTTGAAATGTGACTTGAGTTTTAGTTCCAGTCTGTGTACATAAAATGCTTACGCTCTGATGTGGTGTTGGTCTGGTCTGGGTTTTCTTTTTGAATCTAAATCACTATGTTTTTATTAATTGGGAAAAGTCGTCTCTACATAACATAATCTGACTTAAAAGGTGCACTGAGTAACTTTTCTGGTGGAAGCTCTGTCAAATACTTTTCTCCATGGAGATGTTTTTGCTTTGGAATGTTTCACACTATGATATTAAACCTTTTTATCTTCTTGGAAACCAAACCAGACCAAGTTTGTTACTGGTGTTGATTTTGTTTTACCTTGCTCAAACAAATAAATAAAACAAAATGAAATGAAGTTACAGGTCAGATCTGTGAAGAGACGACCCCACTCACAGGCTACGTTTACACATCGCGGGAATGTTTCTAAAATAACATTGTGCACATTAGTCTGATTCATCAGCCGGTTTTACTTCGTTTCACTTTGTACAAATCGTCTGACCTCGCAGCCTTAGATTTCATTTTGCTTGACAGTAGGTGGGTACTTTTTGTCATTTAACCAATCGCTGCTATTTGGTCGTGACGTATGTAATGCGCCACTAACGGGGCTAACTGGTATATTAAGCTTTTCCCCAAATCACGCAAGAAGAAAGGCAATCTTTCCCTTTGATGAAATTATTTTGTATAGATTAGATTCAGACCTATGGAATTGATTTCATTACAGTTGTAAGTATTACTCCAAAAAAAAAAAACATGCATTGGGTAACTATTGATGGTATCTGCTTATCTCCATGGTTACAGGACATTAAAGCACTATGCACTATGTAACTTTTTGGTTGGGGGTCCATCACCTGCTTGTTTCTATGGATACTGGTTATTGTTCTGCTCAGAATGTTCCACAGTATGACATTAAACAGCTCTACTTTACATTTATTCAATTACAGGTAGTTTTATGTCTCAAAATTACCTAGTAAAACAGAAATTCTCACTCTGAGCGGGCTCGCCTCTCCACAGATCTGTTAAAGAAGTAGAAAAATTGCTGACCTCCAAGTCTCATTCATTCTGGTCATGTATATGATCCATCAGCTGTGTGTGCAAATGCAAACTCATGAAAAGTGTTTGCACCAGAACAAATGCTACTGCTGCTCTGAATGCTCCATGATCAACATCATAGTAAAAGATAAACAGTGGTGGAAGAGTGAGTGCTCTACACTATTATGCACTTTTTAAATACCGTGCTGTTTGTATGATGCTCTAACGTCATTTTTGTCATTATTTTATATGACAATGACAATAAAGGAAAGGAATTGAACTGAACTTTTGCCACGTCAGCTCCTAAAACTCTCTTTATCTCACTTTACACGCAAACGCCAAACCGTAGTTTTCCAGAATCTCCACTCTAGCCGCAGTTTTTAGAAAGATTCATTTTCGGAGGCGAATTCGCTGTTTGTGTATAAAAGTTGAGTGCAAATGAAGGGAAATGTCTCCATTTTTAAAATACCCATGTACGTGTAAACGGGGCAGCAGTCAGAATGCCTTACGTAACTCACCCTTATGTAACAAATAATACTCCCTACAACTGTACAACAACTCACCCTGGTCCATTGTGTAACTTTTGTGGTGGAGGGTCCGGTCATGAGACTTTTCTTCATGGAGATGTTATTGCTTTGTCTGGAATGTTTCACAGTATAACATTGAAATCTTTCTATCATCATGGAGACCAAACCAGACCAAGTTACAGGTCAGATCTGTGGAGAGGTGACCCTGCTTACAGTCAGAATGCCTGTTTTTCTTGGTATTTTGAGCTATAAAACCTTCTGTAATTGAATAAATGTAAGGTAGAGCTTTTTAATGTCATACTGTGGAACATTTCAGGCAGAGCAGTGACATCTCCATAGAAAAAAGAAGGTGATGAACCCCCAGTGAAAAAAATATTGATAAAAATGTTGCATGTATTTTTGTAATATGGGCCTGATGCAATAACTTGGACTCTATAAGGTTGTTTTGTTAATAACTTTAACCTTTGTTTACTTTAAATGCGCACTGTGTAACTTTTCTGGTCAAGGATACGTCCCCAAACAGTGACTCCACCATGCCAAATTACTGGTCAGATCTGTGGAGAGAACTCACAGATTAGCTCACCGTTAGAATGCATCTTTACCATGGTATTTCTGAGTGATAAAAACGTCCATATTAATTAAAGAAACACCAGAAAGAAATGCTTAATGCCATATTCTGGAACATTTTAGGGAAAGCTAAAACTTTTTCTTGGAGCCAGTGCAACCACCTGAAAAGATAAACACTACACAAAAAACTTCCGACGCTTTGTTGTCTCTACCTGTTTAAAGACATGTTCAAAAAAGCAACAGTTGAAAAGAAAAGGGAAGAAGTGAGGAGTTCTAAAACACCGAAACTTCCATCGGAAAAGCAGGGACGATTTATGAAGAAGGAAGTTTTTTTCTTTTACAGTAAAATAAAGCTGTTTTCATAAAGTTTTCTCGGCATTGTTTACGAGGTGGTTTGGGAAATACCTTTACGTACAGGATGTCATGTCTGCTGGCTAAGTTCAACCTGGAAAGTCAAATTATATGAAAAAAACATCAACAAAAACAAAAAGGCACTCATCACTAATGCATTATGGGTCGACCGCTGCTCCAGACATGTTGCCGCCGCGGTAACAGTGAAAGATGGTGTGAATGCAAAAACATGTTTACCAATGGGAAAATACATTCAAGGTCCTATTACTCAAAATTGATTCTTTAAAATTTAACGTCCTCAAAAACATAACTGGAGTTGAGTTTTGCTTCATTCACACGTGTTTGAAAAACCTTTAATATAAGTCTGTCTGCATCTCCAAAGCTCAAAATGCTCTGTCCCACCTTATGATGTCATGAAGTGGTAGTTTTAAAGTTAACAGCTCCTTTTACCTTGGATTGTTTCTGGTTAAAGAGAAGAACTCAACGTAAATTATGCAGGATTTGCGTGTTAAACATGTGTGAACGAAACAAAACACAAATCCAGGTCTGTTTGTGATGAGGAAACTGAATTATAATACACAACAGATCAGAAATAGCGTCATATTTGCCCTTTAATTCCACCGTTTTTGTTCCTCATCCATGTACAGTAGTCATGAGCAATCTTTTTACTTCAATTTCGTTTTCTTCTGCCCGAATTCTCAAAACTGCTTTACTTTCTCTCAACTACTCCTATCTGCATTGCATATTCTCCGGTAAAGATCTCTCAAACACTCTTCCTTACTATCGGTGCAGAGTTCCCATCGGAGTTGTACGATCAGACAGCGCCAGAAGCCAACAGTCTCGCTCACGCATACAGATTTTTTCGTTTTCATCCCTGTATACCTGTTAGCCTTGAGTCCAATCGTCCATTTCACAGGTCAAGAGCTGCAGATTATCTTAGCGCTGCACTTCGAGGTCAGGGGGTTTAGCTATTTGCATTTATAACTCTAAGGACTTGGAGTGTGCAAAAATATAGAAATATTGATATATTAGTGATGTAACAATAACTGAAACTGAAATCGTGATATCATATCACCAAAAGTCTCACAATAATATCGTGGGCTGTCACAATATATTAAATTACAAAATTCTTTGCTTAAATGCATGGTTTTATAGTAGCAACAACTTCAGAACATCAGAAACTACATATCCCATGATTCATTTCAGCACAGACAACATGAAGAAATATGTTTGTACTTGAATTCTTGGGATTATGACAGTAATAATTCACATCAAAATCTTGTCAAGGTATTTTAAAAGCAAAAATTGATCTACTATCTACAGTCATATCAGTCTCTTCCAAATATTGCAATAAATATCGTAACGTGAGATGCATATTGTGATAAGATTGTACCAAGAGGTTTGGATATCGTTACATTCCTATGATATATCGCATTGTTTAATGTGATGATACATTCTCGATATTGTGGGCTGCTGTATCGATATATTGGCAAGAGGTCTTTTTGGTGTATTTTACAAAATTATTTTGTTACAATTTGGTTGCTTGTTTAGTGAAAAGAAACAAGTTTATGCAACACATTTTTCACTGTTTTGATGATTTAAATCGGCGTGTTTCATTTTAAATTTGCACAAAAATTAGTTTAACAAAGACTTTTAGGATCACAACCATGATTTTCTCCATTATTTTTTTTATTGATCCATATCGATATGAAAAATATTGTATGGAATCGAAAGTCCACTTTATTGAGATATGTATCATATCGTGGCCTATGTATCGAGGTATGAATCATATCGGCAACTTCTAAATAATACCCAGGAGCAGGTTCTTGAGTTTGTGCTATCACAGAGTGTGTATATAAATATGCTTGAGTATCAGTTATGATTGGGTTTTTGGAGTATCCTGGATTTGTGTGATCCATGTAAACACATTCTCCTGATTACAGTCTCCTGGATGAGTCAATATCCCAGTTACGAGAAACCAGGAGACTCAATGGGTTTTTCTGATAGTATCCAGGATACTGTGGCCTGTAGACG
Source organism: Boleophthalmus pectinirostris (assembly GCF_026225935.1). NCBI lineage: Eukaryota > Metazoa > Chordata > Actinopteri > Gobiiformes > Gobiidae > Boleophthalmus > Boleophthalmus pectinirostris. Next base: position 33,589,986 of record NW_026571404.1, on the reverse strand, counting down.
CAGTATCCTGATTTCTCAACACGGGCTCTGTACAGAGCAAACTGCAAACACAAGTAACACAAATGGTAGGAATAGTTACTTTCCCAGAATGACTCCAACTTTTAACAGGACTTCAATGAACAAAATAAACCAGTCTGTTTAATACAACTGCATTTTAACACCAGGCTCACTTCAGTGGCTGTTTGTGTTGCTGTTGAACTAAACTGTTGATGCTGTGAGACTTTGTTGTATTTTTCAACTGTTAAAGAGTCATTAAACCCCCTCTCAAAGCTTTACTCCGGCCCTAAGTAAAATCTGAAAAATCCTCCAGAGTGCGCGATGCCTGGAGGGTTGGGGGAGCAGGTGTGGGATGATTGACAGCCGACTGACAGCCACAACAATCCAACACAGCGCGAACCGGCTTTGGACTTTGAAACAGACTGAACATTTGTGTATGGATCATTTCTCCAGACATGGCGCAGTGACCAGCGGCGCCAGGTAGGGGCTCGGCTAAGAGGCTCCTCACGTACCGCCTGTAGACGCCAGTGGCTCTGCTTGTCACATAATAACCCTCCATCTGACTCATTGGCGGCCGTTCGTCCAACCCAAAAATTCAAATGCACTGCCATTTAATTCACCGTTAGCTGTTCTTTTCACTCGGAATACGATGCACTATTTGTGCATCCGATAATGCAGCAGGAATTTACCATTATTGGGGATTAATACGCGAGGTTACACACTGTGTTTGACGCTATCGTGTTTCTTGCCTCTGACCAAAATATTTCCCAGCATGCAACGCGGGCTTTTAATAACAGTGTCATCAGCTGAAACTCACCTATACACTACACTGTTATATACACACAGTTAATCCATTCTAAATAGTTCAATGTATTTTGCTTCATTTTTTTGATGTTTTCCATTTGTATATAAAATGTAGAAAGTGGTAAAAAAAAATTAGAGTGTGTGTCCAAACTTTTGACTATTGTGCTTTTTAAACATACACGCCCAATCAAAAGTTTGGACTCACTCTCTCATGTTTACAACTTTCTACATTTTATATCCATACAGAAGATATCAAATATATGAAGTAAAGTGTATGGGATCATGAAGCCAAGAAAAAATAAAAAACTGTACTTTAGAGGTGCATTGTGTAACTTTTCTGTTGGAGGGTCCGTCACCTGCTTGTTTCTGACTGTGAGCGGGGTCGCCTCTCCACAGATCTGACCTGTAACTCGGTCTGGTTTGCTCTCCATGATGATAGAAACGTCTAATGCCACACTGTGAAACATTCCAGACAAAGCAATAACGTCTCCGTGAAGAAAAACTGGACTCTCCACCAGAAAACTTACACAATGCATCAGGGTAAGTTGTTGCACAGTTGTAGGGAGTATCATCTGTGACATAAGGGTGAGTTGTACTGCAGTTAAAGGGAGTATCATCTATGACATAAGGGTGAGTTGTTGTACAGTTGTATTTAACTTTTTTTCTCTGCTACATCATTCCAAATATTTTCACTTCATATAGTTGATGTCTTCTGTGTGTATAAAATGTCAGAATTAGTCAACTTAAAAAAAATCCAAATCCTGAATGACAAGGCGTGTCCAAACTTTTGACTGGTAGAGTAAATCTGTAGTGATTCACTGTTTTTGAAAGAAATATCAGACTTATGATTCACAAATGTTGAGTTGTTTGTTCGGGATGGGCACCTCAAATTTGTCGTTTTAATCTTACACTTTAAATTCTTTTCAGCTGACAAAAATCACGCCTTTAGGTTGAATATCGGCACCTCTTTCCGAAACTATTATGACAAAAATAACTCTAAAATAAATGTAGCTTAGTTATAGTGACAGACAACGTTTTTGTTTCTTGAGAACAGAGTTGTTAAAATGATCGAAAATCTATCTCTACTGAGCAAAAAGTAAAAGGTAGCTTCATGACATCACAAGGTGGAAAATTTTGGAGCATTTTGAGCCTTGGAAATGTAGACAGACTAATAATAACGGATTACTCAAACATGTGAATGAAGCAAACACAACTCCAGGTCTGTTTTTGTATTGTTAATGCTCACAAGAGTCAAATTTGTGCAATATAGGACCTTTAAACTATAGAAACTGATTAATCCGTCTCCGTTTTAAAATATATGGATTTGAGAACATTATAATGCCGCGTGAACACAACCTATTACCGCGTTCCGGGTGGCACAGTCGGGCCCGCAGCGGGAGACGCGAGCTCAGATCCAAACATCTGCGTAGCCTTTAAAACCAACCAAAAATACCTGACGCCACGGGGCATAACCTGAGATAACCCTGAGAGGAGATAGATAGGGCTGTGGAGCAAAATGTTACCGGGGGAGATGCGAGCACGAGTCTCTCCTCTGTCTTCTGCTAATCAAGATACGACATGTGCACAGTGGAAAGGAATGTTCTGGTGGTATTGTTCAAGTGGAGATGAGTAAACATTGATACCATATCAGTTTATGCATGTTATTGTTATTGTATATCTGATTGGAATGTTCTACAGAATAAGATTAAAGGTCCTATATTACACAAAACTGAGTCTCGTGAGGTTATGGCCATGTTTTCATGTTGTTACCTCATCAAAAACGCACCAAGAGTTGTGCTTTGTTTCATTTTAAGGGGCTCACATTACACTGTTTTCTGACCTATGTTATAATGTTGTTTCCTCATCAAAACTTACCTGGAGTTTTGTTTTGTTTCATTCACATAAACCCTGCATATTTACCATATTTTCCGCACTATAGGGCGCACTTAAAAGACTTTAGTAAAACTACAAAAGCCGCAAAACTTGCAGAATTACGGCTCCCGTAGTCAGGAGCATCGCAGAGTAATACATAGTCCGGTGCGGTTTATAGGTGAAAAAAGTTTAAAAATAGACCATTCAATGACAGTGCACCTTATAACCCAGAGCGCCTATAGTGCGCAAAAATACGGTAAGCTGAGTTCTTCGCTCAAACAGTTCAGCCTGATGAGATGTCATGTGTTTTTTTTTAAACTCCGCACACCTTCACTAGAATCATTTGGATAATTTAAGCCAGTTGTCATCAAACTAAGGCCCTTGGGTCGACTCTATCTCGCCATGTCCCTTTAACCAGCACCGCAGCCTCCCCAGCCCCTCTGCCCCCCCACCATTTGAACTGGCCCTATGAGGCAATCCTCAAAAGTTGTCATGGCCATTTTTTAAATTACTTTTGGCAAATAATACCATGTCTGTATCTTGTATTTTGTTGATTTTTTCAATGAAAAAATTATTATTATATGAAGTATTTATATTTATATTTAAATAATTATTTGACATATTTATATTTGCTGCCAAATTTTCGTTTCCTGACAAACTCAAGATCAAACAGTGACAGACGCACAGAGTTCTGTAGTGCAGTTAAGGACAGCAAAATGTTAAAATATGACAAGTTGACAGAGAGTGCAGAGTTTTCAAAGAACGGTGGACGACTGATTATTTTTTTGTACAATGTAAGGAGCGTGCAGTTTGTCTGATATGTACAGGAAGTGTGATGGTTTTTAAAGAATATAATCTGCATCGTCATTGTCAAACGATTATGTTATACAGCCGACCCGACCCCGGCCTCCATCACAGTCAGGAGCGGTAATGTGGCCCCCAGAGAAAAAAAGTTTGGTGACCCCTGATTTAAGCCCTGGAAGTTCCAGTCTCTACGTAACTAAAGGTAAAAGGTAGCTAACTTGAAAACTATGTGAACAGAACATTTTGACCTTTGGAGATGTAGACAGACTTAAATTCAGTAGAGATTGGCAATCCCAGGTTATCCCAGTCATCCAAATGATTCCACTGAAGGTGTATGGAATGTTTTTAGTTTGATAAAAGAACTCCAAGCCCGGAATATGCAGGGTTTGTGTGTTTAAGGTGTGAATGAAACAAAACACAACTCCAGGTCAGTTTGTGATCAGGAAACAACGTTACAGTACAACATAAATCAGAAATCGTCTCCTCTGCACCCCCACATGAGCTCCCCCTCTCACATTGTCATACACAGACTGACCTGATGGTGGCGATGGACAGATGAACGACTGTGATTATAGTGTCTAGAGTGGAAGGAAAATTATCGGCCAATCATAGCGTCCAAACTGAGTCAACACTAGAAGCGGCCCCTGATTGAAGCGCTCATAAAGCTCTGTACGGACACGCGGGGTTCGGTGGCGCTTTTCCTGGAGCTCGAGGCAATACGAGACACTGGAGTTTCTGTAGTAGATTAGAAACATGATTGAATTGCGGAGACTTCTGTTTATACACTGATTATAGAGCAGATGTGTAATTACAATAAGTGACTTGCTGCCATCTTGGAACAATAGCCTTACTGCAAAGTGATAGGGTTATTATAGGACGAATAGACCCCAAAGTATTATTTCACAGCGTGTTAATTGCCGTTTCGAGCTAATTTTGTCAGCTTGGAGATTTGTTTGAGTCTCTTGTGATATAACTTTTGCGATTCCTTTTAATGTTTCAGATATTTCTGGTTTCATAATGATGTTATGTCAGCCAAAAAGTTATATGAGATAGTTAGTTATAGCTTAAAGGTCCAATATAACACAAAATTAATGCTTTAATTTTGAAAGCTTTAAGTCATGTTTGAATGTTGTTACCTCCTCAAAAGCAAACCTGGAGTTGTGTTTTATTTCATTCATACATGTTTGAGTAATCCTGTATTATTATTATTATCTGGCTACATCTACCAAGTTGAAAATACTCTGTCCCACCTTGTGATGTCATGAATTGGCAGTTTTCAAGTCAACAGCTGTCATTTAGCTCAGTAGAGATTGGAAATTCTAGCGCTGAAATTATCTAAATGATCCTAGTGAAGTTGTATGGAGTTTAAAAACACAATGCAGTGTCATTATTACCACATTTAGCATTCAATTAATTTGTGAAAATGATCCATCCAGGTAGAATTCATGGCAAAGGAGAAATTCAATTTTCATCTGGACAAAGTTTATTTGGTTGAATACATTTCACAACAACTCATGCTTCTTCAGTTCTTGTTAAAATGCTGGTGGACACATCCTTATATCTGTTTGCAGGGAGGAGCTAACTACAGTGAAACTACTCTGAAACTAACACTCCTGCTTGTTTACAGTTTCTGTTAGTTAGTTAGTTAGTTAGTTAGTTAGGCCTATTGACCTGCACTGAGTGTGGGGTCATATTAGCAGAATCATTCAGGGTCATAATGGAGCTTTCACACCTCTGGACCTGACCTGGCTATAGATATTGTTCTCTTGTTTGTTTTGATTTAGGTTTGAAGATGAAATTGTAAATAAGAGATAGATGGTGTCTGAGTCCCCCATTTCTGTTTAGAGAAGGATTCTCTTTCTTAACAAAAATAGCTTCTTGAACTCCCCTTTTTCTCTGGCTAAAATCTGTACCTCACTGTTCTCAAATGAGTGGCCTGTGGTTTTTTTATGTGGAGATGTACAGCAGCTGCTCTCCCGTCTGTGTTGGTACATCCTCTTGTGAAGTGGCTGTTTTGTTTCTCCAATATAGCATTCTCACCGGAACTGGAGAAGCAGCTTTGATGAGCTACAAAACATATTTCGACCAAATAAACTTTGTCCAGTTGACAAATTGCATTTCTCCTTTGCCATTCGATTCATTATTTTTCTTCCCGCTACAAGGTCAGCAGTGGTTTCTTTGACCCATAGCTCCCCTTTAAAAAGGTCCTATATTCCACAAAACTGACTCTTGTGAGCTTTAAGCCATGTTAGAATGTTGTTACCTCCTCAAAAACATGCCTCGGGTGGTTGTATTTCATTCACACTTTGCTTATATACTTTATTATTAGTCTGTCTACATCTACTAAGCTGAAAATGCTCTGATCTAACTTGTGATGTCTTGTAGTACTTGTTTTCAAACTATCAGCGACCTTTTATCTTTAATTCAATAGAAACTGGCAAGTTCAGGGCTGAAATCATCTAAATAATTCTTGTGAAGTTGTCTGGAGTTTAAAAACACAGTGGAGCACTTTCTGTATTACCACATGACATCACAAGGTGGAACCAAACACAATTCCAGGTACGTTTATAACGACACAACATTATGACATAGATCAGAAAATAAATGGTGTAATCTAGGGCCTTTAATGGTAGAGCAAAACTGGTGGAGCTGAAGCACTTTGTCTAATGGCCCCAGATGTTTTGTCTCTCTCTGAATGTTCCTCGTGTGGACATCTGGATCATTAACCAGGCCCCTCTGCTCAGTGGGAAAGCTCCAGTCTGCGTTATGAAAAGTTTTGTGTCACATTTGTCTCCAAAATAACACGGCAGATTCTGGAGAGATATTTAGTGTGAAGGAAAGAGGAAGCTGGTGACAATAGATCAGCTTTAACAGAGGTGTTCTTCATGCGTAAGATCCTTTGCAGTTGTGTAGTTTGTATGAAAACATCACAAGGTACAAGGAACGGAACATTTTGAGCTGTGGAGATGTAAACAGACTAATAATAAAGAATTACTCAAACATGTGTGAAAGAAACAAAACACAACTCCAGGTCTGTTTTTGAGGAGGTAACATAAAACTCACAAGACTCAATTTTGTGTAATATAGGACCTTTGAAGATGCAGTATAACGTTTCAGATGGAGGGTACGTTTACGCTACGCGCTTGTCTCCATAAACTTATCTATCTCCATGGAGACAAGCAGGCAACACCGCTAGGCCAAATTACACATCAGATCTTTCGAGAAGCAACAATATTCATAAAAATGCATGTTTAAAGATGCATTGTGTCACTAATTTGTATGGATATGTCATTGCTTTACCTGGAATGTTCCACAGTATGGCATTAAACAGCTCTACATTATATTTATTCAATTAGAGGTGGTTTTATAGCTCAAAAATACCTAGAAAAACAGACACTCTGACTGAGCAGGGTTGCCTCTCCATAGATCTGACCTGTAATTTGGTCTGGTTTGGTCTTCATGAAGATAGAAAGGTTTAATATCGGACAAAGCAATAACATCTCCATGAAGAAAAGTATTTGACGGACCCTCCACCAGAAAAGTCACACAATGCTCTAGGGCTGGACGATCTATCGTTTTGGACCGAAAATCGTAATCTCAGACAAACACGATTTTGGGAGCGTCAAAGGTGCATTTTTAAAAAAATTTTTGCACTGCTCCTAACTGACCCAGGTTTTGTTTCGTCAACTGTTTCACACATGTATGTATCATCAACATCCCTCTGTCATAGAAAGAGCATCGATATTCCACTGAGTTGTGTCCTTTAATCCAATATCAGTGCACAAGGAAGGAGCTGTTTTTTTGTTTTTGGTTTTTTTTTTTTTTTATGCTAATGAGTCATGTGGTTTTAAGTTTAGTTTCTGTAAAAGGTAAACAAATGTGTCAAAGCTGCATTAAACACATCCTAATCTCAAATGGGCTGATGTGGCTTTATAGTGGTTATGGTTTATATGTTGTAAAGTTGAGTTTATTTGTGCAGATTAGTAATAGTAATAATAATGATGATAATTTTAATATAAAAAATGTTAATAATTAATCAAAGACCTGGTTTAGACCTGCTGTAGTCCTGATTCAGTCCTGGTTCAGTTCTGGTTCAGTTCTAGTTTAGTCCTGGTTTAGTCCTGGTTTAATCCTGGTTTAGTCCCAGTTCAGTCCTGGTTCATTTCTGGTTTAAACCTGGTTCAGTTCTTTTTCAGTTCTGGTTTAGAACTGGTTTAGACCTGGTTTACAACTGGTTTAGACCTGGTTCAGTCCTGGTTCACTCCTGGTTCAGTCTTGGTTCAGTTCTGGTTTAGACCTGGTTTAGACTTGGTTTAGACCTGATTCAGTCCTGGTTCAGTTCTGGTTTAATTCTGGTTTAGTCCTTTTTTAGACCTGGTTTAGACCTGGTTTAGTCCTGGTTTAGTCCTGGTTTAATCCTGGTTTAATTCTGGTTTAGTCCTTTTTTAGACCTGGTTTAGACCTGGTTTAGTCCTGGTTTAGTCCTGGTTTAGTCCTGGTTTAATCCTGGTTTAATTCTGGTTTAGTCCTTGGTTTAAACCTGGTTCAGTTCTGGTTTAGTCCTGTTTTAGTGTTGTTTTAGACCAGGTTCAGTCCTGGTTCAGTTCTGGTTTAGTCCGTATGCGGTGCAAAAGTCCACCATCTCGATCAGTGTTTCTTCTGCTAAATAAATAACACCTGTGAAGTGTTGACGGATTCCTGACAGTCGAGTCACGTCGGGCGCCCACAGGTACCTGACCTGGTGCAGGACTCTGGTATGATGTAAGTTTCTGTGATGTTTGCCAATGTTCATGTGCACTGAAACTTTGATTTGAAAAAAATCGTGGATGAAATCGAAATCTCAATATCTGCAAAAAAAAAAATTGCGATAAATTTGTTCTTAAAATTGTTCAGCCCTACAGTGCACCTTTAAGCAAGCACATTTTAACTTTTTTCGTCTTTGCAGCTCCACTTTTTGACCTAAACTAAGATTACAAAATAGTGATGACTCAATTATCTTCCATCTTGTGTCTTAACATAGCCCACTCTAACCCAGGCCACATTAGTGTCTTATGGCAGAACGCCCTGACTCGTCTCTTTCCTCCTTTGTATTCATCTCCTCAGCCCGGCCAGTATGACTCCTATCTAAGTGCACTTGTTCAATAGTGAATCATTGCTAGAGCGTCTCTGTTTCGCTATCGCCACACTGATGTCCATCTCCTCTCAGCTCGCTCCAGACCGCCACGCACAGATAAAAAGTCAATCATTAACAGAGAGTCAGGCTTCGTGCACAATGAGAAATTATCCTGGTTTATGACACGGCTCCTGCTTGGCGGTTTGTACAGCACATGTTTGGTTAGTCATTTATCTGATAGCAGCGACTGAGAGACTTCCGAATGTAAAGATCCTTGTATATTGTGTGTTTTGTGTAACTGAAAGCATTGTTTCCCAGAGACTGGTTCGTGACCCTCTGGTGGGTCGCAAGAAATTTTTTTTGGGTCACTTTGTCACGATGTAGGTCTGCGATACACTAGCCAGGGCCGATTTCTGACTTAGTGCCTCCGCTCAATTTCATTTGTCTCCAGCAACTAGGAAGCGAATCAAAATACAATAGACGGTTCACAAACATCCTGGAAGTGCGAGTTCGGGCACCAGCCAATCAGCGAAGAGCCGTACATTCTGTGTTGGCAACGATTCCCGAAATCAGAGGATTTAAAGTCGGAACAAAGAGAATGTTTTTTGAATTTTATCAAGGAGGAAGACGTTATTGCCCTTCTTCCTACGGGATTTGGGAAAAGCTTAATATACCACTTAGCCCCGTTAGTGGCGCATTACATACATCAAGACCAAATAGCAGCGATTGGTTAAATAAAAAAAGTATCCACCCTCCGTCGAGCGAACGAATCCTAATGCTGCGAGGTGAATCAGGCTAACAATATACAGTTCTGACACTGATAAACGTGATGTGCTCTCCTCCTGCACCCAGACTTAAACAAGTTACAAAAACGCAACAGGCCCATCTATCTTTTTAGAAATGTTGAAATCTTAAGACATGTTTTGTATCCTTTCTAATCTTTTTGTATTTATTTTATTGACTATTTTGTTCCAGTATTACCGTTTTAATTGAATGCTGAAAAGAAAAAGAAATGGGCTACATTTAATGTCCAAATAGGCGACTCGTGGATCCTTTTATTGCTTTTTCAATGACTGTTTTTCATTGTTTAAAACTTGACTAATAATTATTCAGAGACACGATCACTCAGTCAACAATAAAATATCCTCATTAATGTTCAATAATGCTCAAATCAAACTTTATTTTGTGATTTACGAATAATGTCTATTGACTTGATTCGTGAAAGTTTGTGACTTTTAAAATGGGTCCCCAGAAAAAAAGTTTAAAGGGCCCATATTACGCTATTTTCTGATCTGTGTTATAATGTTTCCGCATCATAAAGATACATGGAGTTGTGTTTTGTTTCATTCACTCACCTCAAATCCTGCATATTTAGGTAGAGTTCTTGTTTCAAATAGAAAACACTCACCATTCCACCTTGTGATGTCATGTGGTAATACAGGAAGTGCTCTGTTGTGTGTTTTTTTGTTCCATACACCTTTACTAGCATCATTTGTATCATTTCAGATCTGGAATTGCCAATCTCAACTGAACAAATATAAATAAAAGGGGTGGCAGTAGCTCAGTTTGTAAGGGCGTTTGTTGGCGGTGTGATTCCAGCTCCCACCGATGAATGCTGTCCTTGTGTCCTTGGGCAAGACACTTAACCCTCCACGCCCCTAGTATCTGTGTACATTGGTGTATGAATGTGTGTGTCAGTGGGTGTGAATGGGTGTGAATGTGTGAGTGGTTCCTTGTTGTAAATAGCTTTGAGTGCCTTGAAGATGGAAAAGCACTGTGTAAAAATGTGGACAGCGCATTTTGAGCTTTGGAAATGCAGACAGACTAATAATAAAGTGTTAATTAAATATGTTTGAATGAAACAAAACACAACTCCAGGTCTGTTTTTGATGAGGTAACAATTGTCAACATTGTGTAATACAGGACCTTTAAAGGGACAGTTTGGAATTTTGGACATAGGACCTAATTTCCTAGTGAGCCAGAGTGTTGGAGACGTGTGGAGACACTTTTTAAAATATTCCATCCAGTCCTTGTATTTGCAGAGGTCGCTGGTGCTAGGCTAGTGCATGTCAATGGCCATAGTTACCCACTCCACAAAACACCCGAAGCAAATCTGACACCAGACTGTCCATGTGAATGTCTGTGTTGATAGAATAATGTTTGAAATAAAACTAACCTTGCATCACATAAATCGTCGCATGAGGGACTATTTTCTCATATATCAGTCCGCCACTGCCAAGTTTTCTATCAGGAAGTACAACTCGCTGCTGCTGAGACATAATTCCTTCAAATGCAAGGTTAGTTTGACTTCTAAAATGGTTTTATCAACATAGACATTCACATGGACAGTCTGGTGTAATAATAGATTTGCTTCGGGTGTTTTGTGGAGTGGGTGAGACTGTTTTTAGTGGCAGGATAACTATGGCCATTGACATGCACTAGCCTAGCACCAGCGACCTCTGCAAATACAAGAACTAGATGGAATATTTTAAAAAGTGTCTCCAAACGTCTCCAACGCTTAGGACCTCATTTCCTAGTGAGCCAATGTGCAAATTTCTGGACTGTCCCTTTAAACATGTGCTTTAACATTTTTCAGGGGGTATGCTACACGCTTGTCTCTATATTTTTATCTATTTCTATGGAAACAAGTAACACCACTTTGCCATGTTACACGTCAGATCTCAAGATTATTCACAAGAATCCTTGTTTTTCAAAGTGTTCTTGAGAAACAAACTCAGTCTTATTTGAATCAGTGCAACATCTAGACAAGCTTAATGCCATACTGTGGAACATTCAAAACAAAGCGATAACCTCACTGTGGAGACAGCAGGTCGCGAACCCCTACCAGAAAAGTTCCATATCACACCTTTAAAGTATTGTAAAGTTCTACTGTATGAAGGAAAACAAAGTAAATTTATATATTTTTAGTATTTTTGTTTGGGTGTACCGAGAGTGAAGAGGTTTTAATCAAGGTAATAGTGGCTAACTGCTGCTGACATCAAAGCCGGCTGTGTTCTGAAGAAAAACTGAGTGAAGATAATTGGGATAATTGAGTTAAAAGATTCAAATTATTAAAGTTAAGGTTGAGAAAACACAGAGGAGCCGTTCTGAAATGCCACGAGGTGAGGGACAAGCATTTTGAGCTCTTATTATTACAAGGAAATAAACATGTGAGATTCAAATATGCGCAAATGAAACAAAATATTAAATCCAGTTGCGTCTTTGATGAGGAGACGCCATTTCTGCATCCGTGCTTAAAAGATACAAGATTTGCATAATGTAGGACCTTTAAAGTGTGGAGTATTATGCAAAATCAGATACCCTCCTCATCCAAAACATGTCTGAAGAGGTTTTGAGATGTCATACGGGCATGTTTGAGTAATCTAGAGATCTCTCCTGGGCCCTATTCAAACCGTCCTTACTGTTGAGTGTAGGTGTAAGATTTTGCGCCTATGTCACACGGCCGTTTTTCATAAATATACAAACACATGATAGAAAAAAATACACTACAACTTCACAAACCTGATCCAATTTGGAGTAGTTTCATTAACAGAAAGCACAACAATTGTAATGTGACAGTGCACTGGAAAAAAACAATATCTAGTTAAATAAAAATGACTCAAATTAAGAACATTTGACTTTATTTGAGCAGTTTTAACTTGACAAGTAAAATGATCTACCAAAGGAATAAGTGTGTTTTTCTTCATTCAAAGCAACATCAGATTTTGTTTCTTTTTTAAGTGCAAAAAGTTGTTGTTTTTCTTATTTTAAGTGTAGCAAGATGTATTTTCATATTTTAAGAATAAAATGTCTTGTCCCACTGACAGTTAATTTTACTTGTCAAGTGAAATTTACTCATTATGATAACATTTTCTTAATTCAAGTCATCTTAACTTGGCTAGATTTAGTTTTTTTGCAGTGTGCTCTGAAAGGAGAGTGACTGAGTGCATGGAGCAAGGGGAGGCAGGAGTGACAAAAACATTAGTCAAACTTGTTTAACATATTAAAGGTCCTATATTGCGCAAAATGGATTCTTGTGAGCTTTAAGTCATGTTAGAATGTTATTATCTTCTCAAAAACAGACCTGGAGTTGTGTTTTGTTTCATTCACTCAGTTGAGTTTGAGTCATCCTTTATTATTAGTCTGTTTACATCTCCAAAGCCCAAAACACTCTGTTCCACTTGTGATGTCATGAAGCTCCAGTTTTGAAGTTAACAACCATTTTTCTGTCTTTTTTGTTCAGTAGAGATCGGCAAATCCAGGTCTGTAATGCCGAAATGATTCTAGTGAATGTGTTTGGAGTAGAGCACTACCTACATTACCAGGTAGTTTAAGAGTAGGGGTGTGCAAAAATATAAAAATATTGATATATCGTATTGTTTTATGTGACGATACAGTACCGATATTGTGGGCTGCTGTATCAATATATCACCAAGAGTATTTTTTTGGTAAATTTTACTAAATTATTTTGTTACAGCTACAGTTTTGTTGTTTGTCCAGAGGAAGGAAACTCATTTATGTGACACATTTGACATTTTAACTGTTTAAAACTGATTAAAATGTTTTTGTTTCACATTAACTTTGCACAAGAAGTGGTTTAACAAAGACTTTTAGTATCACAGCCATGATTTAGCCTTTATTTATATTGAACCTTATCAAACTGATTTGAAATATAACTTATCGAATCGAAAGTGCACTGTATCGAGATATGTATCGTATCGTGGCCTGTGTATCGAGGTATGTATCGTATCGGCAACTTCTTAATGATACCCAGCCCTATTATTGAGTAGGAATTAAACATGCAGGACTTGTGTGTTAAATGTGTGAATGAAACAAAACACAACTCCAGGTATATTTTTGATAAGAAAACAACATTATAACATAAATCACAAAAAAGCGCAATATATTCCCTTTAGTATGGTATTTTCAACAGGATAAAAGGTACCATGGTGATGTAAATACTTCATGTGTTGGCAGGACCCCACAGAAGTGTAATAGCCCCTTTATCAAGACAGTTTATCAAGTGTCAGTCATTGTGCTGGAGCTACATGGCTTTCGAGGTTTGGTTCGGGAAATGAGATGCCTGGATTTTATGTATGTAATAAATTGCGTCGTGTAATTTGACGCGTATGGGAAATATCGATTGTTGTTGCGAGCTAATTCTGCAGATAGATGCCTTGGACCAAATGGATTTAGCGCCCAATAAACATCAATATGAGAAATAATATTGCAGACTCTAGTTATTAAGATGTGAAATTGGCATCTGCAGAAATACTAAAAAGACGTTGATGCATGTAACACGGTATAGATCCTTTTTAATGATTTGTTTAATTTGAAGCCTTATAAATACTGACAGATTCAAATAGATCAAATACTGTACTTTGCCAATGCAGTTTTTGTTACTGGCAGCTGCACGTTACAAATTCTGAGTTTCCAAGAGCATTTTTATCTGCCAAAACGAATTGATCACAGTGATAAGAGACAGATTAGCAATGATGAGCACAGAAATTTAACGCTGGGGTTGTAGCGGCGCAATCGACATTGATGAAAGTGTATTTAGTTACAGACAGTGTTGGGAAGGTTACTTTTAAAATGTATTCCCCTACAGATTACAGATTACAGATTACATACCCCAAAATGTAGTTTGTAACGTAATCCATTAAATTACTTAAATGAGTAACGTAATCTGAATACTTTGGATTACTTGATTTGCTGTAGAGAAGCAAAGACGAGGAAATCTGGTTTAATCCTGGTTTAGTCCTGTTTTAGTCCTGGTTCAGTCCTGTTTTAGTCCTAATTTAGTCCTGGTTTAGTCCTAATTTAGTCCTGGTTTAGTCCTGGTTTAGTCCTGGTTTAGTCCTGGTTTAGTCCTAATTTAGTCCTGGTTTAGTCCTGGTTTAGTCCTAATTTAGTCCTAATTTAGTCCTGGTTTAGTCCTGGTTTAGTCCTAATTTAGTTCTGGTTTAGTCCTGGTTTAGTCCTAATTTAGTCCTGGTTTAGTCCTAATTTAATCCTGGTTTAGTCCTGGTTTAGACCTGATTTAGTGTCCGGCAATGAGTGAAATTACGTAGAAAAAACAACCCAAAAAAAAGGGATATAGCCCCAAATGTGAAAACAGGAAAATACCGCTGTGTAATCCATTTATTTCAACAAAGTAACTGTAATCCAGTTACCACTCACTGAAACAGTAACTGTAACTGAATACAGTTACTCATAATTTATACTCTGATTACGTAACTCCGGTACATGTAATCTGTTACTCCCCAACACTGATTACAGAATACTGCAGTAAAATGTATTTTGTAACGTATTCCCTTACATGGTCCAATCAGAGTACTATATTCTGAATACTGGACTTGTTTTTTCTTTCATTCACACATGATTGAGTAATCCTCTGTTATTCTGTCATTTTAATACATCATTTTCACTGAATAGAGCAATTTCCGTAACAATAAGAGGAAACGCTGTAATCTAAACATATTATGTGATAGCTGTTTATACCCCATTCAAGTGTATATCAAATTCATATTATATAAATGTTATTATCAGTCTGTAATTATCTCCAAAGCTCAAAATACTTTATTTCACCTTGTTATGTCATGAAGTGGTAGTTTTCAAGTTAACAATGCTATTTTTCCCATTTGCTCAGTAAGGATCGGGATTTCCTATGGCTGAAAAAAAAGTGTCCAAATGATTCTAGTGAAGGTGTGTGGAGTTTAAAATCAGAGTGGAGCGCGTCCTGGGGCATGAAAATCTCTCATCTTTTGGTGTTTTGAAGCCAAAATAGGTGATCTGCGTGAATTGTGTAGATTCGGTGAGAAAAGTTTTGGGGAAGAGGAGGTCTTGGTCTCATCTTGGACTCGCATTTGGGCTCGGTCTTGTTGACACGGACACGAGGTCTGACTCTCGACGAGTGCGATCATATTTCCGTCCGCAGCAGCTTGTATCACAGGACAGGTTAAACTTTTTAAAAGATCCTACCTGTCCGTCTGCGTCATGTCAGCGTGGCACTCCTCACCTTTTCACGTTCTCTCTTCCCTGCATATAGCGTACATCGGCTCAGTCCTTAGTTCGTGCTGATTTGAAGGGCAAGACAAAACGCAAAGCAAAAATGAATCAAAATGAATGCTCCAGTGTCGGCACAGCAGGCCTACTGCACAGAGCAGATCTACTGCACAGAGCAGATCTTCTACTGCGATATGTGGGCTGAAGTTTGCCTAATAAAATGCCAAATAAATCTGTTTGCCATGATGTGCGTTTGGTAAATGTGCAGAGGCTGGTAAATATCACAGTAAAACCAGTAGGAGAATGTAACTCCAGCTAGGAATTTGAAAAAAAAAAAAAAAAAAAACTGTTTCAAAATCCTACCCACTTTATTCTTTATACTTTTGAAGCAGTTTTGTGTAAAGTGCCAGTGGAAGTTCTTTTAAAGAAGAGGTTCTCAAACTGTGGGTGAGGCTCCAAAAAAGGGCCACAGAGTGTTCGCTTGGCTTATTTTAAGTCTAAATGAACATTAATCAGGTAGATCGGAGATAGATTTATAAAAACATTGATATATATGTGCCAAAATAACTGTTAAATACAAATAAATGTAGAAAATTGCCAGGACCCCCCCTTCCCCAGAGCCCACGTCGCTCCTTGTGCTCCCTTCTCACCTTTTTCACCCCTGACCTGATTTCCTGCCTGTTCCTGTATTACCACATGACATCACAAGGTAGAGAAGAAGAACCTATCTACAATCTAAATCTGCAGGCTTTGTGTGTTAATCATGAATGAAACGAAGCACAACTCCAGGTGTGTTTGTGATGAGAATAACCACTTAGATCACACAGATCATAAAACAGTGTCATATAAGCTCATTAATCTGTGCTCTTGTCTGGTGTCCGGTATCTGACTTCCGGTCCATTCAGGTATTGATTCAGGGATTGCTGTTTGAGTAAAAATCATTACGTGGGCTTCTCCCGTGCCTCAGCCCGACCTTTAACCTCCTCTCAGCCCATTAAGAGCCGGGGTCAGCGCTGCACCAGGAGGGCACCATTTTACTGATGTCTTCTCCTGTAACTCACCCCTGCACAATCACAAAAGACCTCCACAAAGCATTCGAAATTACTACGGCCGGACACGTTAATGCATTAAGTTTACAATTTTCTTCAACAATAGTCTTGTTGTTGCTTTGTTTTGCTGCTCACTGGCTTTTATTTTGAAAAAGTCCACCGTGAGCGAGCGTAGAATGTTGCTTAATGCTGCGGCGCTCACAGGAAACGGAGAGAAAGAAAGCGGGATAAACAAACATGGAGACAGGATAACATTAAAGCCCTGGCCTGTGACGATACATTTCAGTTTTGTATTTGGTTTGGTTTGATTTTTTCAGTTGAGATTTACGCTGAATACTTTATTTTACTGCTGATCACATGCACTTTACTTTTGAATTCAGTCAAATTCTAGGAAGTGACAAACTGCACTGAAATTGGTTCTTTTTTTGAGTGAGATTCTCCAAATCAAGACATATAAACATGGACTTTACTGATGTTACGACCCAGCTCGTTTGGGGTGAGGGAAGTAACAAAAATAAAACCAAGATGTAAAATGGAATAAATTAAATAATGTTTAATTAACAGGAATGTAAAGGTAAATTAACAAAACACTAAAAATATACAGAAAACAACCTAAACTAAGAAACAGAACAACAGAATAAACAGAGTTTTGTGCCAGAAAAGGGGTCACGCAGGCTTACACAAAAACGAGTGGTAAAACTTAGGGACACACACTAAAACAAAACACAAGATCCCCAAATTAAACCACATAAACCCACAAACAGAATCGAGTGACCAAATCAAAAAAGGCACAAAACTAAACTAAACTACACACACAAACACAAAACAAAATGGCAGACTGGTCACCAAGGCCAGCAGCCCCGAACAGGTGCTGGTGATCTCCTTAAATAGGGGGAGGTGGCTGCAGGTGAGGTGGGCGTCGACTTGCCCCACCAATCACAGACCAGGACTCCTGCAGCAGGAATTAGGAGAACTTCGCAAAAATCACTCAGCAAATTAAACCTAAGGCCTGGGGCCGTAACAACTGACTAGTGCCCTGCTACTGTTTAAGGAAATGCTGTTTGGACAACAAATGTGGGACACTTTGGTTAAATTTCCAATAAAAGTGCTCTATACGCTACTTTTTAATTAATTGATTTTGCTTATAACATGGGATAAATCATGATTAATCACAGGAACTCATGCCATTAATGCGATTAATATTTTTTATATTTGCCCAGCCTTAAAAATTACACATCTGAAGCCGAGTAGGAGCTATGAGACTTTTTGAACCAGTTTGAACTTGCATTGTTTTGTTGATTAAATGTAATGTATGTATAATTGACTGTTTTTTATTATGTCTGTGCGGTATTAACTGGTAATGCGTAAAATATTTAGATCGCCATGTCAGCTTTTATTTTTTTCAAAATGTTATATTCTCCAAAAACAGCACTCTGCAGCTCCGTGAGTGAATTCTAGATGTTCTGAGTTTTCACTTGAGGCTTATCCATAACCTGAGAATGAGAAATACTTGTACATGTGTCTCTCTGCAGGTTAAGGCAAGTTTTAAAACCAGCAGGAGCGTAGTCCACATAAATCCATGTATCATTTGTTCATTCGGTTTTCAAAATGAAACCAAAAGTAAGAAAAAGAAAAAACAACTATTTTCTTCATTATTTGTCTCCAAAACCAAAATGAAGAAACAGATAACTGCCATTTCCCGTTTCTGTGACTTAAACTACAATGTCAGATTTTTGAGTTGCATATGGACTAAATCAGGACTGAACCAGGATTAAACCAGAACTGAACCAGGACTGAACCAGGACTGAACCAGGACTGAACCAGGACTAAACCAGGACTGAACCAGGACTAAACTCGGACTGAACCAGGACTGAACCAGGACTAAACAGGACTAAACCAGGACTGAACCAGGACTAAACCAGACTAAAACCAGGACTAAACCAGGACTAAACCAGGACTGAGCCAGGACTAAACCCGGACTAAACCCCAGGACTAAACCAGGACTAAACCAGGACTGAACCAGGACTGAACCAGGACTGAACCAGAACCTGAACCAGACTGAACCAGGACTGAGCCAAGACTGAACCTGGGCTAAGCTAGGACTGAACCAGGACTGAACTGGTCTCAGTTCCGCTCTCAGTTCTAGTCTCAGTCCTGATCTTGTCCCTGACTGGTCCCGGTGTCAGTCCCGTTCTGGTCCCTGTCTAAGTCTCGGTCTAAATCCCGGTCCAAGTCCCGGTCCAAGTACCGGTCCAAGTCCATGTCCAAATCCCGGTCCTAGTCCCGGTCTAAGTCCTGGTCTCAGTCCTGGTCCTGGTCGCGATCTGGTCCCAGTCTCAGTCCTGGTTTGGTCCCGGCCTTGTCCAGTCTCAGTCCTGATCACCTGACAGTCTACGCAGGCACAGCTCCAGGCCCAGTCCCGACACTCCTGGTTCAGTCCTGGTTCAGTCCTGGTTCAGTCCTGGTTCAGTCCTGGTTCAGTCCTGGTTCAGTCCTGGTTCAGTCCGGCATCACAGTTTAGGCAACAGAAACTAGAAACGGCCCTTAGCTGTTTTTTCCATTATTCATTTAAACACAAAATCGAAAACCTGAAAAAATGAATCATCAAATGAATCATGTTCACATTTTCACACACTACAGTCTGCAAAAAGCTTGGTAAAAAATGTAAGATATAAACACTTAAATCTATCAGAAAATGACTTAAAAGTAGTGAAATTATCTGTTCATGCAGCACGATAATCTTACTTGGCAAGTTATCTTAAAATAAACGACCTCTAGACTAGAATTAATAAGCCATGTAAGAACTAGTAAGTAGTTTGCAGTCTAGGGACTAAACCAGGACTAGAACAGAATGAAACCAAATCTTCATCTGGACTAAACCCGGGGCTAAACCAGGACAACACAGTCTATACGTTCTGATATTTTAAATAGATTGAAATAAATCAAAATGAGTCGGCTTCACTGCATGTGGTGATGTGAAATACAATACAGAGAAATTGCAAAACAGCACGAGGCCAGTGACAGAGGAGAAACTGCTCACACAAAACAGGGAAATTAATTTAAATCGTGATCGATGTAAACGGACACGAATGAAGGATTACGATGGAATAATAAGGAGTCAACAATGGAATAGCAAGAGACATGTGAGTGTGAAGATCTGTAATGGAGACTAAATACTAGCTGTGGTTTAAAGGTCTTTTATATTACACAAAATGGACTCTTCTGAGCTTTAAGTCATGTTAGAATGTTGTTACCTCCTCAAAAACATACAACAGTTGTGTTTAGTTTCATTCACACATGTTTGAGTAACTCTTTATTATTAGTCTCTCTACATCTCATTTTACCATATTTTTTGGACTATAAGTCGCACTTTTTTTCATGGTTTGGGTTGGTCCTGCTCCAGTGCTTCTATATTAAAATGTTCACACTGACAACCTCGAGAGGTACCACTTTACTTCACTCTACTGCGCATGTCTCCTGCAGAAAGAGCCTCTGTCCTGTCTGTATCATGTCAGTCGATCGCACCATTACTTCTGCACCACTGAACATTTAATATTTAAACAAACTTATAAAGACGACTGAGAAGACTGAACACAAATGCCCCCCAAAAGAAAATCATATTTTGCAGATTAGAAGATCCAAGTAGTGAAATCTGCAGCTGAAAACAGTCATTGAACAGCAGAAAGTTTGGAGTGAGCAAGAAACTTGTGACATTGGGAGGATGCACCATGCAACTTTCCTGGAAGTCATTGGATGGATGGACAAAGACTTCAGTGACACCGAAACCATCCTGTCGGGATTCAGAAAGACCAGAATAATTCTAACTGGAACTGATGCTGAGTCTGATGACAGCTACACAGAAGAAGAAGCGGCGATCTGTTTATCTCCAGAGGTCGTGGAGTTGCTCAGAAGTGACACTGAGGATGAAGAATTGAATGGATTTAGTGATTTGGAGTGAGATGGAGAGTTTGTTAAACTTGTTCTGTTCTGTTGTTTATGTTATAGTTTATCTGAAGAACTGTTCATATGTGATATTAACAGTCTGTTGTTCTCTGTTCTATTGTTTTTACTATAACTTGCTTTTTAAGATGAAATGTCGGTTCCTGGTCTCTTTATTTTATAAAATAAATTTCCCCAAAAAAGTGAGACTTATAGTCCAGTGCGACTTATATATGTTTTTTCTTCTTCGTTACACATTTTTGGCTGGTGTGACTTATACATTGGAGCGACTTATAGTCCGAAAAATACCGTAATACATAGTTTTTAGTGAATATAACATTTTCAAAAACAATAAAAGGTAACATGGTGATCTAAATATGTTATGTGTTAGCAGTTGATGCCCCTCTGAAGTGTATATAAAATTCACAATATATGAATATTCACAATAAAGCTGTATTTTGGTTTCTTTAGACTGAGTTTCTTTTGCTCAAATAACAACTTAAGAATGAGAAAAATGTATATGTTTTGTATTCCACATGCAAGAATTTTTATTGTACGAGTTATTGTACGAGTCTCAAAGTTCAGTGTTGTAAACGTAATGTGAGCTCCTATCAGCTGATTCAAATCACTCACCCACGTCTCTTGACCTGTTTGTCTGCTTGTGTCAGCAAAGTCAAGTCATAACTGAATGAATAAAACAGAACAGAAACAAACACCTTTTAATATTAGTTTTGTATTTCACATTTTACATGCAGCATCTGTTTAATGATGGAAAAGAGTCAGCCCTGATTTCTCCTACACTGTCAGAGGAGTAAAGCAGTGTAAAGGTCGTCACACACTACAGGAGAATTTGCCTGAGTTTGACTGTGATTTGCTTCTCCTCGAGTTCAGGGAGGCATGACACGACTTTGTGTCTTCGATTTTGAAGCTGCTGTGTCAGTGTGACCCTGAGCTACTCTGCCAGATCATAACCACCAAACATCAGCAACGCTACGGCAACAGCCAATAAAACAGCATCGGGGCAGAGAAGTGATGGACATATAGCAAAAATAGTGAGAAGACTTTATTA
The DNA here is from genome assembly GCF_026225935.1 of Boleophthalmus pectinirostris. Classification (NCBI taxonomy): domain Eukaryota; kingdom Metazoa; phylum Chordata; class Actinopteri; order Gobiiformes; family Gobiidae; genus Boleophthalmus; species Boleophthalmus pectinirostris. The sequence goes on along the minus strand of NW_026571404.1, from coordinate 33,568,334 downwards.
CTCACCTCTCGTAAAGTGGTAAATTTAAAGTGAAGCTTCTCATCCACATGATCCATAGAAACTGTCCTTTGCAAATAATGACCCCCAGTCCACAAAACCGTGCTATTAATCCAGTTTGAGTTGTTCTTTAAAAGTAAAAAGGCAAGAGTAGTTCCTCACGTGTGTCTGTTTACATCAAGGTAAAGCTGCACATTAGCGATAGTGACTCTACTTCCTGTGCACTTTATCTCCAATCCTTTATGCCTTAAAACCATAAGTTTTGCACCATGTTTCAGTTTGACTTGTATCTAAACTAGAAGCGGTGTGCTCTGATCTTTTGAACACTTAAGAGTCTCAAAGTGAGTGGCTTTTACTGTAGACATAAAACAGCATATGCGATCACACATCTTTATATCCTGTGGTCTGCAGACATTTCCCACTGCAGTCTTTACGATCAGAGATTTTAAGTCTCATAAGATTCTCCTCGTGTCTATGGTGTGTGCTTTTTGCCGCATGTTTAAAAATTGTTTAAGACCTAAAAATCCTGTAGTGTGTCCTCTTGAGTTGAGATGTATTTTAGTGATACGCACTTTAAAAATACAGTGGAGCAGCATCTGGTTTATGATTTAAAAGAGTCAAAGTAATTCAGATTCCTTGATTTCTGAGCATACAAAACCTTAGAGTGTCTATCTGTATCCTTACGATGTGCACGGAGGATTGAAGGGGTGTGCCTTCAGATGCATTTTAGTGATATGAACTTTAAAAATCCAGTGGAGCATCGTCTTTTTAATGATGGAAAAGAGTCTAAGTAATTCAGCCCTGATTTTTGAGCTTACAATACCTTAGAGTGTCTATCTGTACCCTGATTATGTGCACTGAGGACTGAAGCAGTGTGATTTCAGATGCATTTTAGTGATATGAACTTTAAAAACACAGTGGAGCATCATCTGTTTAATGATGGAAAAGAGTCTAAGTAATTCAGCTCTGATTTCTGAGTACACAAAACCCTATAGTGTCCTTGTGTACTCTTATTGTGTGCACGGAGGAGTGATGCACGATAAGTTGAGATGCATTTTAGTGATATGAACTTTAAAAACGCAGTGGAGCATCATCTGTTTAATGATGGAAAAGAGTAATTCAGCATACAAAACCCTACAGTGTCTATCTGCACCTTTACTGAGTGCACGGAGGAGTGAAGCAGCGTAAGTCGAGATGCATTTTAGTGATATAAACTTTAAAAATACAGTGGAGCATTTTGTGGCTTACCCCCTGATGACATCACAGGGGGAAACCAGGCATTTTGAGCTCTAGATAAGGTGATTATGTGACAATGTAGGATTCCTCAAGGCTAAAAAAAAGATATAACAAAGCTCAAACAAGTTGAAAATTGTAGGACGTTTAACGGTGCACTCTTAACTTTTCTTAAAATGTCCCACAGTATGTCTTTAAAGTGATCTATCTCCATGGAGATGCAGGTTTGTCTTTAAGTTTTAAAATTTTTTATTTTTTTTCATTTACCATAACTGAAATGATTGAGTGTAAAACATCATAGTAATATTGAAACCAAAATAAATTCTATTCTGGGCAAAGCAGTTAGGACTCCAAGCTCTAAAAGTTACACAGTGCACTTTTTTTTTTTTACTTCAGTAGAAATAGAAGCAGCAGTAGCGGCCATGTTTATCCTGTATCTTTATAGCTGTCGTCCAAAGTCCACATTCTTCATTTCCCTCGCACCTATCCCTTCACAAAGCGTCACGTACTTCATTAACTCAGTATTCTCTTTGCTCTCCGCTGCTCCAGACGACATTCTCCCACTCACAGCTTTGATCAGAACTGCTTCTATTGACTTTTTTATCTCTGTGGGCTTTGGCGCGTGACCGGTTTGGACTATTTACGCCAAGATCTTGTTTGGACCGACTTGCGAGAACATTTCCAAAATCCGAGCCCGTCCGATGGGAGCATGGGCGCTAACTGGAGTACGAACATGGTCTATATGTTTTTCAGTCGAGATGGAGATGCGTCGAGGAAGGAGCGCAAAAGATGTGAAGTGGACAAAGACTCTCTTTGTGTGCCTCTTTCTGTAGGTTTCTATATGTCTCTGAGGTTTATATAAAAGGATTGTTCTAATATAGATATTGCCACGATACTCAAATTTCATTACGATGGAATAAACTTGATACGCAATACCGATTCCGATACCACGATGATAATAAACACTCTTTCTTTAGACAATAGAAAGTGATTTTCAACATTAAATCGTAGTACTTTGTTGTATTTTCCCCTGTGGTCTTATATCTGAGTAATATCTCAGTCATCTGCACTGCAAAAAACAAAATCTAGTCAAGTTAAGATGACTTGAATTAAGAAAGTTTGATCATGATTTGTGTACATTTCACTTGACAAGTAAAATGATCTGCCAGTGGAACAAGACTTTTGGTACATAAAATATGAAAATGCATCTTGTTACAATTAAAAGAAGAAAAACAACTTTGTGCACTTAAAATAAGAAACAAAAACAAATGTTGCTTGAATTAAGAAAAACACAATTATTCTATTGGTAGATCATTTTACTTGTCAAGTTGAAACGACTCAAATAAAATCAAATGGTCTTAATTTAAGTCATTTTAACTTACCTAGATATTGTTTTTTTCCAGTGCAGGTAGGTTCCATAGTGGTCCATGGTCCATGATAAAGTAAAAGTAGTAAAGTACTGTACATTTTAGGTATATGTACTTTATTTAAGTGGATACCTTTTACTTTTAGTTCACTGTATTTGAGAGAAGGTATCTCTACTTTCTACTCCACTACATTTTTGAACAGGACTGAAAAGTAAAAGTACTATTTATTATTGTCTGAAACCTGCTGAAAAGTCAGAGGGGTTATTTTAAAATGTAATATTCATAATTTGAGCAAACAAATATACAAAGAAAAATGACTAGAACAAAACTATCAATTTTTTTTTTCTTTTGAACAAAATTCAGCAGATTGTTTATCAAAATCACCACACTGAAGACCTCAACATCTGCATGAAATACTTTTACTTTTTTTGTGGCCATACCAGCTTGTCAAAGCCTGATCCCGTCAGATCTCAGAAGCTCAGCAGGACTGGGCCTGGTTAGTACTTGGATGGGAAACTGCTGGGAATTCCAGGTGCCACAGTGGGGCGCCAGTTGCAAAAACTGTTGTTGTGTCCTTAGGCAAGACACTTCACCCACATTGTCTAGAGTGAAAGTGGTGTGTGTGTGAGTGATGGTGGTGGTCGGAGGGGCCAAAGGCACAGATTGGCAGCCTCGCTTCCTTCAGCCTTCCCCAGAGCTGTGTTGAGTGAATGAATAATGAATTGCAAAGTGCTTTGGGTATCTTGAAAGACACTGTATAAATGCAATGATTAATTAATTAATTAATTAATTTTACTCTTTAAGTACATCAGAAAACAGGAACTGTAATATTTTTACTTAAATTGTTTTTTTCATGTGATACTTTTACTTTTCTTCAGTATTTTTTTGCCCCCACATCTGTTCTTGCTACTTAAAGGTGCTCTGTGTAACTTTTCTGGTAGAGGACCTGCCATCTGCTTGTCTCATGGTGATGCCTTTGTATAACACAGTGGAGAACTTCTTCCACCTCTTGTCCATGGACGTATACTAGTCTATATGCTCATACTTGTTCTAATACAGCTCAAGATCATTCTACAACTATTCAGGAAAGCTTCATTTCTGAGCGTGAATGTGACTTTTTTAGTATCGATACCTGCTCAAATGTGTTTCCGGTTTTGATACTAGTTTCATTATCGATTAGTATCTGCTTTTCGATACTTTTCATAACCCGATTCTAATATAAGTTTTGTGTTATTTTGTTTTTCCAGGCGGGGAGCCCAACTTCAGTGAACGCTCCGTGCAGCTTCTCGAGAACGTCTGTGTCACCATCCAGTCAGGACATCTGCAGGTAAAGACCACGCAAACATTCTAAAGCTTTAATATGTAGAATCTGGTAGCACGTAACGATAGATAATATGGCTTAGAACGACAGTATGTATTAGTTTGGTTGAATTATAGTTGGCTGTTGTTGTGTCCCTGAGCTAGACACTTGGTAGAGGCCACAATCTCCAAATATTTACGATCAAGAAACAGAACGATCAGTTTAAAGTGGGACTATGTGAGTTTTCTGGTGGAGGATCAGCCAACTGCTCGTGTCCATGGAGATGTTCTTGCTTTTCCTGTTATGTTCCAGAATAAGGCATTGTAGCTTTTAGCATTTATTCAATTACAGGTGATTTTATTGCTGAAAATACCATTAAAAAAACAAAAAAACATGCATTCCTACTTTAAGCAAGGCCGCCTCTCCACAGATCTGACCTGCAACTTGACCTGATTGCACTACCTGCTTGTCTAATGTCTACAGAGAGATAGTCAGGTGTAATGCCATGCTGTGGAACATTCGTAACACTCTGAATGTTCCACAGCACGGCATAAAACGTTGCAATCTCCATGGAAACAAGCAGATGTAAACCAAGTATTCCTTTGGCAATAATGTTTTTTATATTGGTTATATTGGTTTTATTGGAAAGCACTTTGGCCACCTTTGAGTGTTGTAAAGGGCTCTGTAAATAAAGTTGGATTGATTGATAACAGCTGAATAAATAAAGGAGGATTAACTTTATAGCATACTGTGGAACATTCCTAGTAACACTGTATAACATTTCGTGAGACGAGCAGGTGCTGAATCCTCCACCAGAAAAGTAAAAAATAATCTTACCAATTTTGTCTGTATCTTTGGCTTTGAACAAAATCATTTATAGACTATTGGTCATACACAGACTGTAAAGTGAATGTGATGAAATGTCACGTATTGGTGCTTTACTTTTGGATAACCTATGCCTCGACATAATTACGTGGCTTCAAGGTTCAAGGTTCCTCTGCACTTAAAGATCCTCTATTACGCATTTAAATCATGTTATAATGTTTTTACCTCCTCAAAACTTACCTAGAGTTGTGTTTTGTTTCATTCACACGTGTCTGAATAATCCTGCCTTATCAGTTTGTTTACATTTCCAAAGCTCAAAATGCTCTGTTCCAACTTGTGATGTCATGAAGCGGTAATTTTCAAGTTAACAGCTACTCTTTGCGTTATTTCAGTAGAGCTTGCCAATTCCAGGGTTGAATGATTCTTGGATGGAAGACCACTTGGAAAATCAGGTGCAATAGGTGGGCTACAGTCGTTGTGTCCTTAGGCAAGGCAATTCTAGCCAGGCTGGAGCCACCTAGTGTCTCCGCTAAATTTCATTTCTCTTCAGCGACTAGGTCAGAAATGGGAATACACTAGACGGTTTGCAAGAACCCCGGAAGTGCAAGTTTGGGCAGATCAACGAAGAGCCAGACATTCTGTGTTGTCAACGATTCGTGAGATCGAGGATTTAAAGCCGGAATAAAGAGAATGTTTGGTGAATTTTATCGAGGGGAAAGACATTATTTCCCTTCTTCTTATGGGATTTGTGAAAAGCTTAATATACCATTTAGCCCCATTAGCGGAGCATTACATATGTCACGACCAAATAGCAGTGACTGGTTAAATGAAAAAAGTACCCGCCTACCATCGAGCAAACGAATCCTAATGCTGCGAGGTCAGACGGTTTCTATGAAGTGAAACCGACTGATGAATCAGGCTAAGGCACTTCACCCATATTGCTTAATATGAAAGTGGTGTGCACGTGAGTGATGGTGGTGGTTCGGAGGGGGCAATGGCACAGATTGGCAGCCTCGCTTCCATCAGTCTGCCCCAGGGATACAATAGTACCTCCCCACCACCGGGTCTGGAGTGAATGAATAATGCTGTGTAAAGCGTCTTTGAGTGTCCAAAAAGCGCTTTATAAAACACTGATGCATTATTATTTATTATTAGTGAAGGTGTATGGAGTTTCAAAACACAGTGGAGCACTTCTTGTATTACAACATGACATCACAAGGTGGAACAGAATGTATTCAGTTTGAGAGAAGAACCTAAATCTGCAGGGTTTGTGTGTTAAACATGTGTGAATGAAACAAAACACAACTCCAGGTCTGTTTGTGGTGAGGAAACAACATTCTAACATAGATGAGAAAATAGCGTAATATAGGCAGTTTAAGTTTTTCTATCTCGAGCGTGAGAAGAAGTGTGTTGGTCATGTCTTCAGTTGTTTTATGGTGTGTTGTAGTCAAGGTGGCAGAGCTGCTGTCGCCTTCAGCCTTTTGCTGTAAAATAGTGGAATGGATGGAATGTTTAGGTAGTTTGAGCTTCAGAATTCCCCTGTGTTTCTGTACAAAAAAGTCCCTTAAATGTGCACTGTGTAACTTTTCTGGTGGAGGTTCTATCACGTACTTGTTTCTATGGATACATTCTATGGCCCTCTACCAGAAAAGTTACACAATGCACCTTTAAAGTGCATGTGGCAGGTTTTGATGATTCTCTAATTTCTATTTTATCTGGTTGTATAAAAGATGTTGTAAATATAAATTATAGTTTTACACTAAAGAAACAATTTGAGAAGAAAAGTTTAAAAATATGTTGTAAATTACAAGAATTCTATTTTAGACAGTCCCGTACTGGGGAGAATTATATCCAAAAGTTCAGTGCAATTTACAATTATATCCAAAAGTTCAGTGCAATTTACAATTATATCCAAAAGATCAGTGCAAGAAACACATTTTTTCAGATATTTTAACAGATTTCAACAAAATAAAGTTTTCTTAGTGTTTGATTTGTCAAATAATAATCCCTGTGTATGACATAGTTGGTAGGTTTAGAAAATTTGAAACCTAAAAAATGTCTGGGAGGAAAAAAACACTTTTCACATCACTTTTTTGTAAAATCTTAAATAACTTAAAGGTGCACTGTGTAACGTTTTGGTTGGGGGTTCATCACCTGCATGTTTCTATGGATACATCATTGCTCTGCCTGGAATCTTCCACAATATAACATTAAAAGTATGAGAAAAAAAATTTGATGGGCCCTCTACCAGAAAAGGTACACAATGCAACCTTTAAATTGTGTATGGCAGGTTTTGATAGTTCTCCAATTTCTATTTAATCTTGTCCTATAAAAGCTGTTGTAAATATAAATTATAGGTTTACACTAACCAGGAAGCAATCTCTCAAGAAAGTTTTAAAAATATGTTGTACATTACAGGAATTCTATTTTAGACTGTCCCACACTGGGGAGAATTATATCCAAAAGTTCAGCTAAATTTTTCAAATACTTTAAACCAATTTAAAGTTTTCTTAATGTTTGATTTGTCAAATAATAATCCCTGTGTATGACATAGTTGGTAGGTATAGAAAATATGAAACCTAAAAAATGTCTGGAAGGAAAAAAACACTTTTCACATCACTTTTTTGTAAAATCTTAAATAATGTAAAGGTGCACTGTGTAACTTTTTGGTTGGGGGTTCATCACCTGCATGTTTCTATGGATACATCATTGATCTGCCTGGAATGTTCCACAGTATGACATTAACAATACGACAAAAAAAAAAAAAAAAAAAAACATTTGACAGGCCCTATACCAGAAAAGTTATACAATGCAGGTTTAAAGTGCGTATGGCAGGTTTTGTTAGTTCTCCAATTTGTATTTAATCTGGTCCTATAAAAGCTGTTGTAAATATAAATTATAGGTTTACAAAAAAAACAAGAAGTCCCACACTGGGGAGAAATATATCCAAAAGTTCAGCCCAATTTACACACAAGAAACACATTTTTTTTCTGATACTTTAAACTGATTTCAACAAAATTAAAGGTGTTTTTTAATTTTTTTATTTGTCAAATAATAATCCCTGTGTACATTAGAGGGTTTTGGACCAGTGTATGACATGGTTACGAGGTAAAGGTTATAGAATTCCCTAGTGTGATGTATTGATTTCCAACCAGGATGTGAAATTTGAAACCTAAAAAATGTCTGGGAGGGGAAAAAAAATCTCAAATATCTTAAAAGTGCATTGTATTACTTTTCCGGTGGGGCATCCATATGTCATTGCTCTGCCTGGAATGTTCCACAGTATGACATTAAACAGCTCTACTTTATATTTATTCAATTCCGTTTGGTTTTATAGCTCAAAAAGTACCTAGAAAAATAGACATTCTGACTGTGAGCGGGGTCGCCTCTCCACAGATCTGACCTGTAACTTGGCCTGGTTTGGTCTTCATGACTGACCCTCCCGCCAGAAAAGTTACACAATGCACCTTTAAATAATTTGTTGTTGTGTGAGTAGTCTAACCTGTCATATGCACTTTCAAACCCAAAATGTGTAATCATATTTTCAACTGCATGACGTCATTTCTTTTTCATCTCTCTTTTTGTTCTTTCCTTCCACTTTCCTACAAATGATCCTCAATTTTCCTTTTCCATCCTTGTGTCTTCCCACATAAACATAACAATACACAAACATTAGCAGTGAGGATAGCCAGGATGTCCCCAAGCAGACAGCTGTAGTTCTCGTAAACGGAAAATCTCACGAACCAGGATCTACCGCGACCATGTGCGTAGACATTCCGAACAATAAAGCATCAAAACACCACGACTGGCTTTCCTTACTCCGACCATCCGCCGTGAACATCCGACCTCAGAGCTCCCTTCGGTTTTCCATGTCTCTGAACGATGTCGGACAACGCGTGGACAGCCTTTGCCGAGGACTGAACTTCATCGACCGAACCTACTCCGACGGACAACTTGAAGCTAAATCCGACCCATCACCAGCCAGCGAAAAAGTCCAAAACGGAAAACTACCGACTGGAAATCCAAACGCATCCTTCTTAGTCCCGTCTCTCACTAACAATTACAAATACATGCTCGCTGTACCTCAGCCTAGCGCTTTACCCGTCGCCCAAAACCCAACGCCCACCCTTCACCCTAATCTTTCCTCAAACTCCTCCAACTTCCTTCGCCGATTCCTTCCCTTTTCACGATCCTGTACCTCGGCGAGTCTCCAGTGTTCTGAACTCGGAAGCTACACGTCTCATCTCCACATCGCCAAATCGTCCAGCACTCTCCTCGAAAGCAACGAACCCAGCTTAGTCCACGACGACGTCTCCGGGGACGACGACGTGTTCGAGGAAGACCGGAAAGTTCAGAAACCGAAGCAGCTGGAAGTACCGAAAGCAGCATCGGGCAACGTCAGCGCTCCGATGTGCTACATGGATGAAGACGCGGATTTGGACGGGTGCCCTACGCCCTTGTCCGAAAAAGCAGAGCCTCTTTCGCCGTTCTCTCTCTCGGGGGACTGCTGCAGGTGGGTGGATATAGATGTCAGAGTAGATAGATGGTGTAGTCCCCGCCCGCCCTGATTGTGCTGCAATAGAATCCCAAACTAACCCTGTGTTGAGTTTTTCACGGTGAAATAACACAACATTTAGTTAGGGGTAGGAATGGTACAACATCTCGCAAGACAAAATTACCACAAGACAAATATATAACAGTTTATTAGACATAAAGGGTCACGTGTTGGTGAGTTACAATTCTTACAGTTCTAAAAAGCAAACAACAATCTTATATCAAATAATGTGAGGCCAAAATTGGTAACAGAATTTATGTATTAGGAATTCTGTTAAAATCTCATCTTTTATTTCTCATGGACCTAATCTTGTGTCTCTTCTCGTCTTGTGGAAAACGGCTCTATTCACACTTACGTCACAAACCAGGAAGGCATTTGGAAACTTCCCAGGCCCAGTTTTCTTCATCCCCATGTCATTGCAGAATTCCGTTATGTTCGGCTAATCAACGATTCCAACCATATCTCAGTTTTCATCATTTCCACTGACGCACAACTCTGAGCCCTCTGGGTACATGATGTGATTAGAAGAGATGAGGCACCAAATTCAAGATGATTCCAAACTGCATTTTACCGCTGATCACATTTACTTCAATGGGTTTGATCACAGTTGGTTACAGTAGATCCATGTTAGGCGAGTCCACTCTCGGTAACTACATCGGAAGTTGTAATCGCATCTTTCCAACCATCTTCTTGGTTTGTAATGTAAGTGTGAATAGAGCCTATTGTGTCTGGTCCCATCCTTAGTTACGGGACTTTCTGACCTGATTTTTGTTCTGGTGTTGATTGATCTGAGAGAAGTTGATCCATGTTCTATACAGTTGCAGTAACCTGTCCCTGACACACAGCATGAAAAGAAGAAATATTTATGTCCAGTTGATAGTAGTAATTGCTTAAAAAACACTATTATAGGGTCTTTACGCTTTGTTATCTTGTAAAATTCTGTTAAGGCATCTTTAGTTAATGTAGTCAGCAAAACACAAAATACAATGCATGCAGTGTTAAGGGTTGAAGGTTGCAGGATAACTTTCTAGATGTGGCATGTCACCTGCATGATTCCATGGAAATAGAAAGTTAAAACCATACTTTGGAACATTCTCCATTTAGATAAATATGTTTTATGCCATACTGTGGAAGATAGTAACTAGGCTACGTTCACACTGCAGCCTGAAATGACTCAAATCCGATTTTTTTTCTCCCCTATGTGACCTGTATCTGATCTTTTAATAACACTCTGAACGACACAGATCAGATTTTTTCAAATGCGACCCAGACCACTTGGATATGTGCTCCTAAAACCGATACATATCCGATCTTTTGACATGCGACTTCAGTCTGAACGGCCAGGTCGCATTCATCCCATCTGCACGTCACAAATGTACACAAACGCTCTTCTAGTCATACAAAAAATTTGTATGAACTCCTTGTGAGTGAAGCAGTGAAGCACATGGCAATCCCACCACTCTTGTCTCCGACTCTGCACCCACATGTTCCTTTCTACGGACGTTGCTGCCACTGCCCCACAAAACACCAGGGTCAGAAACCTCGTCCTTCTTCTTCTCAATCTCATCCTTAAAACAAATAAGTTGTACATGTTCTGGCTCCGGTACGACAGCAACTTTAAAATCTCCAGGTGCTCATTGCTCGCGTCCATGTTTAGGGGACTTCCATAAACACTGAGCATGCTCGCTGTGTGTGATGTCATCCTGTCTTCTAATGTGCATGCGGGACACTTTTGGGGCATTTAAAGTTCACACTGGAGATCACATACAAGTCACATTTAATTGTAAATGTGAACGACCTCGCAAAAAAATCCAAGCATTGCGCATTAAGGCCTGCAGTCTGAACATAGCCTAAAGGAACAACATTTGAGATGCAATCCCACTCACATTAAGGTCTATTTTTTGCCTAAAACGTTACAAACTTTGTCATTTGTTACATTTGCTGACTGCTAAAACCAAAACATTATAGTGACAATAAAAACTATTATAAAGGCTTCACCAAAACTAGTTAGTGTTTACTTACTGTTGCTAAAAAAACTGATTATAATTCAATTAAATCCATTCAGTTTTTGATCTTAGTTGAACTTAGTCTATATCACAAGTCTGTTAGGAGTAGTTAAGTTACACACACCCACACACACGTTCACACACCTCATCACTTCACTTTGCTTCTTTCCGTTAACTTTCACTTATCTCCAAGGCTCCTTCTGTTTTCCTTTCTTCAAACTGTATTTCAAAGTCTAATATTTCACTGTCTGCGATCGATGAAATGCTAAGCTGGTTTTACACGGGGGCAAAGATAACGCATCGATTTTACCCAAGAACAAGTTTAACGATAAAAGCTTCAAGATCGAAAGAAGTGATAGACCCAAGCGAGAAAAATTAGCCCAGACTCGTGATTCTTCTGCATGTGTATGTGTATGACTGATTGACAGTTTGGAAAGTGGCTATAGTGAGTACGGGCTTCTGACTGAATACTTAAACGCAGTAGCTCAGGTTTGCTCTGTTACACGTCTCTTTAGAAAAGCCCCGGGGTATTTTTCAGCTTGGCTCAGCGTCCATTGCCAGTAAACATGAATGCTGTCAGCACTCCAGAAGTAAAGGCTGGAGTTGGTGAAAAGTTTTGGAATAATTCTCAAAAAATTGTCTATGGAGATGTTATTGCTAAGTCTGGAAAGTACAGCAATATGGCATTAAAGGTGCTATCTTACACAAAATTGAGTCTTGTGAGCTTTATGCCACGTTAGACTGTTCTTGCATCATCAAAAAAATGCCTGGAGTTGTATTTTGTTTCATTCACACGTTTGACTAACTTTTATTATTAGTCTGTTTACATCTTCAAAGCTCAAAATGCTCTGTTCCAGTGATGTAGAGGGGATTTTTTAAGTGGGGATATGCGATTTGTGACTTCAATTGATGTGATGAATCCTGCCCACTGAACCCCCACCTCCCATCCACCTCCACCCCAAAAGCCATATACTCAACTTGACATGACGAAATACACACAGGTGTCATATAGATTATTTGTGGCGTCAGCTCAGTAAAAATCAGTACTTTGTGATGTATTTTTTTTACTCAAAATGATGCGGAATCATGTTATTAACATTAACACTGTTCATAATCACCTACAGAACAGAAATCACTGACTACAACACATAAACCAGGACTAAACTAGGACTGAACCAGGACTAAACCAGAACTAAACCAGGATTGAACCAGGACTGAACCAGGTCTAAACCAGGACTGAACCAGGACTGAGTGTCAGGTGACCGCCGGTGAAAGGGCCGATGCAGAGCTCCATACCCTCACAGGGCAGCTGTTGCCTGATTGCACTTTGCTAACACCCTGCTCTGCTTGGGGTTCTCTCTCTCGCTCTCAAGTCCAAGATTAGTTCTGGTTTAGTCCTGGTTTAGTCCTTGTTTAGTACTGGTTTAGTCCTGGTTCAGGCCTGGTTTATTCCTGGTTTAGGCCTGGTTTAGACTTGGTTTAGACCTGGTTTAGTCCTGGTTCAGTCCTGTTTTAGTCCTGGTTTAGTCCTGGTTCAGTCCTGGTTCAGTCCTGGTTCAGTCCTGGTTTAGTCCTGGTTCAGTCCTGGTTCAGTCCTGGTTCAGTCCTGGTCCCTCATGTCTCAGATCATTATAGGACAGTACTGCAGATATCATGAGCCTGTGCAGTTTGTTTTCACCATTGCCAGTAGCTCCGGTTTGACATTTGAGTTGTAGCTATTTTATATTTGTTATTTTTTTAATATCTCACATTGGGACAAGTGGGTGTACGGCGTAACCCCCACGTACCACGCTCACTACACGCCTGCTCTGTTCCTCCTTGTGATGTCATGAAGTGGTATTTTTCAAGTTAACAGCTCATTTTTATCTTTTGTCAAGTAGAAATGGGCAATTCCATGTCTGAAATCATCCAAACGATTCCTGTGAAGGTGTATGGAGTTTAAAACACAATGGAGCACTTCCTGTATTACCACATGAGATCACAAAATGGAACAGAGTGTTTCCTGTTAGAGGGAAGAACTCAGCCTGAATATGAAGAGTGTGTGAATGTGACGAGGAAACGACATTATAACATAACTCAGAAAATAGCGTAATATGGATCCTTTAAAAGTATTTTGTCGTACACTGAATTACGCACATTAAAATACCTTGAAAAACCGAGTGGGGTCACCTCTTCTTGCGTGTAGGGGTGTCACGTCCTTGTTTCCATGGAGATAGATAAATTTTAACGCCATAATTATACAAATCTCCAGGGAGACAAGCAAGTGACGCCTTTAGGAAGTGTTTTTCAAGCTATTAGTGAATTGTACAAACGTGTAGATGAGTAAACGCAACATACTGTGAGACATTCCAGTTAAAGCAATCACATTTCCGCGAAAACGAGCAGGTGACACATCTGCATCAGAAAAGTTAGAGCACGTTTAATGATCATGTCGTGCTTGATTTAAAACAGCTCAAATGCGAAAGTGAAGCAGCTCCGGTTGTGATATTTTGGAGACTATTTTTAAAACGTCCAGTCTGGTTTTTGGCTAAGCACTGGTCTAACCTCATTCACTTGCAGCTGGCCTCGAGTCCAGACGACCTCATGTATACTCCTGATTAAAATGCACACGCACACGCTCAAGCAGTTAGGGACAAAAGTCACTGTGCTGGTCTGAAATGAAACGGCTTCTCTCCAGCAGGGACACTGTTTACTTCGGGTTAGCAGGTGTTAAGTTCTCCAATTTCTCATCTGTTATTTTAGAACATCTCTGTCTGGTTCCTTGGCCATTTTCTTGGGACATTTTCTGTTAAAGGTGCACTGTGTGACTTTACGGTTGGGGGTCTGTCACCTGCTTCATCTGGAATGTTTTAACAGCTCTACCTTACATTTATTCAATTACAGGTGGTTTTATAGCTCAAAAATACCTAAAAACAAGCATTCTGAATGAGAACAGGGTTGCCTCTCCACAGATCTGACCTGTACCTTAGTCTGGTTAAAGGGATAGTTCAGGATTTTTGACATGAATCTGTATGTCATCCCCGTGAGCAGTGTCGTGCGTCCACACTGACTTACCCCTGAAAGCGTCCGGTGAGCCGAGATACTGGCCGTTTTCGGTGCTGACGAAAGTAGTCCGGCAGCGCGCAGTGATACGAACGGAGAGAAAATAGTGCCAATCGATTATGAGGTCTGACTTTTTTGAGGGTGATGGGTTTGTGATGCAAATGTATCACTCTTTTGAACACATATTGTTTTGAGAAGAAACACGCTTTATTTAACAGTCCCCAGCCAACTTGCCGGACTACTTTCATTAGCACCGAAAACAGCCAGTATCTGGGCTCACCGGACGCTTTTGGGGGTAAGTCAGTGTGGATGCACGACACTGCTCACGGGGATGACATACAGATTCATGTCAAAAAACCTGAACTATCCTTTAAGTCTCCATGATGATAGAAAGGTTTATTACCATACTGTGAATCATTCCAGACAAAACAATAGCTATATAATCTCCATAAAAACATTTTTAAAAGCATTTGACGGACCCTTACACACTGCACCTTTAATTTGCATTGACGTGTGGTTTGTGCATCGGTGTGTTTAATAAAGTGAAAGTGCTCGGGCGTGTCTCGAGTTCAGAACAATAGCTTCTGGTCTCAAATCCATTAAAATGTAATAATTAGGTTTGTTTATTTGTTTATAATGCATCAAAGACGTGGAATTCATTACTTAACTTCGTGTTTTTGTGCCTTAAAGGTTTAATTTAACCACGAAAGAAAGCCAATCAATTCAAACCTTTACTCACTCCTAATTTAAAGGTACTTTTACTGATATAAAATGTAAAATCACAGCTGAACCTGGACTGTCAGTGCCTTAAGTTTCATTTAAGTTTGACCCATCTGTGAGGGTCAGTACGCTGCAAAATATTGTCATTTTTGAGCAGGTCCTTTCACCCTGACCTCACTAGATTGATGTGTGTCATTTGAGTGCTACACATTATTCAATCTGGGACTCACTGAAAGCAATCTGGAAAACGCAGAACGTCATGACTAATATCTGAATCTGATCGAAATGTCACAAAAACAGGCTGATAAACTTTAGTTAAATCCAGTTGAAAGAAAAGCATCTTTCCTGGTCTACAAATACACAAAAGCACGTCCCTCTGCACATTTTTTCATAATCAAAAATAGTCTGTTTTTCACTATAATAGGCTGAAGTATGTCTGTTTGTTTTGGTTGGTTTGCGCGCTTGGCCTTTGGCTTCTGCACAGACGAAAGTGCTGCGACGTGATTGGTTCAGTAGATTCTAGTGGTGTGTCAAAATGGATTGTTGTGAATTTGTGAACTCAGAAATATTGCAGGAATTTTGGCATTGTGATAAAAATTCTAACTTTGCGGGCAGTCTGTGTTGAAAAGTGTAGGTTTTCATATTGTATCTACTTTATCTGCAGCTGCATGGGCCCACAGGCTATAAATACTTCCAACATTTCCAACTGGATTTCAGCTCTGAAAATGGCAACCCAAATAAAAGAATTATGTGAGCTTCATTCCACTTTCTGATTGGGTCTTGAGAACCAAATTCAGATAATCTTTTTGGCTGCTGATTGTTTAAACATAATACATCTCGCTATATTTGGAGAAAGTTGCTGTGACCTTCATGCTCCATTTCTTCACCAAAATAGAGTCTCAACTCTCGACTTAACCGCAGGACCTGACATTTAGGTCTGAGTCCAGTGCATTGATTGGATGTTACAAAAACATCACCGCTTACCAAATACCCCCTCCTCTCCCTCTCTCCTCTCTTTTCTTCTGTCCTTCCAAGGGTTTGCAAAAATATTGAAATATCAATATGTCATATAGTTTTCATTTGATGATACAGTATTGATATCGTGGGCTGCTGTATCGATATATATCGCCACAAGTATTTCTAAGCATATTTTACTCAATTATTTTGTGTAAGAGCTACAATTGTGTTGACATTTTCACAGTTTTGAGTAAGATGGGTGTTTTTCTTGTTCACTTTGCACAGACTTTATGGTTTAATAAAGACTTTTAGTATCACAGCCATGATTTAGTTTTTGTTTTTCACTGAACCATATTGAATGGATTTGAAATACAGTACATCATATCGAATCGTATTGAATCAAACATGCACTGTATCGAAAAACCTATTGTATCGAGGTATATATTGTTATATCATATGGGCAACTTCTTAATGATACCCAGCCCTACTCCCTCCCAAGGGCGTAAAATTGATCTCTCCATGATTTTAAGAACATTTTGGACTCTTCTCAAACAGAAAAAACATTGCAGATAACAAATAACATTAGCCTATAAAATTCTTGCTCTCAGAATAAATTTATTGAGATCTTGTGAATTGAATAAATTAGAGGTGGTTTCATTTTTCAGTTTGCAAAATGTACAGTTTGTGTCCATTGTCCTTCTAAGATGATTGTTTAGCGGATAACAGCGATGTAGAAGTTTGTAGCAGATTTCTCTTTGCTTGTTGGTGATGAGATATATGTGAGGTCATGTCCGTACATTTTTCCATGGCATATTGTCTGTAGAGTCGGGCTGCTCACAGCTCACGAGTAGGGCTCTGTTTGGGAGATGCACTTGTGGTGATAGTCGTTCTTTTTCATTATACTCATTATAAGACAAGTTTAATTGAACATGAAGCCAAGTAAGTTCCTTTTGAAAAGTTGTTCAAAGTTTGGTGCAGCGTCTTCACTCACGCCTGCTCAAGCCGCTGTATTCAGGTGCTGGCCCTGTCCTGCCGCTTCCCCAGTTGAGACTCCGGACACCACTAACATGTCCAACCCAAAACGTGCTACACAGGTCTCCAGGAAGTACAGTTGATAATCCCATGAGATTCATTTGGTCTTCATTTTATGTTATTAGTTCTTTTTTCAGACCTACAGTTTTGTTTCATACCTGACAGTTTCAAGTGCTGCAGCGAAGGTGTGCACACAAGCAAAAAAACACAAAGCAGAACAGGAACAACTCAAATCGGCCATTTCTGACCATTGTAAAAGAGAGAACCACATTATAGACTAGGATGGAGCAAACATCATTGGGACAAAAAGAAAGCAAACCATCATCGCTGGATTAAAGAGGCGATCGAAATATGGAAACATACCTACAGGACTATAAACCGGGACGAGGTTTTTTTTTTACTCTCACACACATGGGACCACCGGTAGAAAGACAGCACCAAAACCTGTTTAAATCAGCTGAGCAGACACATCACAGCAACATCACGTGACCACTCTGAGGAAGACCACTAGAGAGCAGTCGAAACTGTCAGGTATGAAACAAAACTCTAGGTCTGAAAAAAAGAACCTAATAACATAGTACGGTTCATAGTTAGGGTCAATTAAATACAATCAATCAGTGAACCTGCCCAGTTACGACAGGTGGAAATGAGCACTGGTGCTACAACCTGGTACAGTGCATCTCTCCTGTTAAGGTTCATGTAAATTGTGCGCTGTCCCTGTCTCATTAAATAAATAAATAAACTAATGACATCACTCTGTTGCAGCCAATGAAATAGCAGCATGGGTAACACTGTTGTCATATCACTGAATACATCTCAGAACGTCTAATAAACAAAATGTGAACTAAACGTGTTCAGTTAATGCTATAGGCGAGTTTCAGCTGACGTCATTGTTATTAAAAGGCGTTGCATGCTGGGAAATATTTTGGTCGGAGGCAAGAAACACGATTGTCAGTGTAATTCGCGTCGATTGGTAAATTCCTGCTGCATTTCGGATGCACAAATAGAAGCACGAAGAAGGAAATGTCTTTTTCATATTCGAGTGAAAAGAACCGCTAACGGTGAATTAAAATGTCTTTCAAACATTCGCAGAGCAAACGTAGAAGATCCTAACAAACCGTGGACTCCAACAAGTTCAACAACACATCGAGACTCTTGGAGGTTTTCATCTTTTCTGCTGTGAATGGCCCAGGAGTTTCCACCAAGTCATTGTGGATATCGCCGAAGTGAATATTTGGTCCAGGTAGTTGGCGATTCTGACCAGAAATTTGGTTTGGTCCACCTTTTGTAGAGGTTGAAAAGGGTGATTTGGCTCCATCGATGCTTATGACCAATTTCTGGTCAAATGGTCTTGGGTCCTCTGCCGTTAGAGTGGATAAATAACCGGGATCAATACCCAATACGTGCTTTCTCGCTCCGTCCGTCATGTTGAATTAGTGTTTATTGCCGCCGACCAAAATAATTCCCAGCATGCAACGCGTGCTTTTGTCAACATTGAAACTGACATTGAGTTTGGAAAAATATCAGAATAAATTTATACTTTTATTAAAATGAAATGGCAAATATTGGTAGGGACTATTTTGTCTTCCCCAAATATTGGTTGTGACATGTCCCCAGCGTCCCCATGCAAACCCACGCCCCTGCTCCCTCTCCTCTCCCTCCTCCTCTCCCTCGTCTTTAGTCCATCTTCCTTTCTTCCAGATTAGCTCCCCTCTTACATCACGTTTGGCTGTGACGTGTAGTTCCAGTTTAGACCAAAGTGCAGGTGCAGAGCAGAGATCACAGGTTCAGATTAAAGGCCTCAAATAGCCCCCGTGTATCTGGAGCTAAGCAGCTGTCAGGTGTGCGCCCACGTGAGCCTGACCCCGCCGCGACCTCACCTGGCTTTACAAACGCGTGCTCAGCCTGTGTGTGTTCTGCTGGTGCCGCCGGTTAATTATTATTCACAGCTCATGTTGACAGTTCAAGTCGGCTCTGAAAGTCTGATAATTTTCGTGTGTTTTTCTGTAAACTTAAAGTGCATATGACAAGTTTTCACCATTTTATAATAATAAGTCCTTACACTTTTCATGCACTTTACAGACTTGTCGAAGCCCCTCAAAGCGCCACTCTGTACCATCGCCGCTTACTCTCACACACCACTTTCATGTGAAGTGTTTTGCCTAAGTGCACGGCGACAGACCTTGAGCTACAGTCGCTGTTGGTAGCTGTGGTAAATACCGATCATACTTTTACATCAGTTTGCGGAAAAAAGTTGAAACGAAAAGTACAAAATTATAGGAAGTAGCGGTGAATATTCCTCAGCAGAATATTCCAAAATGCAGAGACAGTTTGTGCACAAGGAAGGCATTTTTCTGATGGTTTGAGTTTACGTTTAACAAAGTAAATGTCTTTTGTTTTTATCAGTCATATCAAGTACAAGTACATTCATACTCAGCGTTATATCTGCTGCACATGTTCAACGACGCACCTAAAGAAAAGAGAACGAAAAAAACAGGCCTAAAGGAACTGGATGTAGCTGTTTTACTGAACCTGGGTTGTCAGTGTCTTAAAGGTGCATTGTGTAACTTTTCTGGTGGAGGGTCTGTCAGGTGCTTTTCTCCATGGAGAAGTTATTACTTTGTCTGGAATATTTTACAGTATTAAATCTTTCCATCTTCACGGAGACCAAACCAGATCAAGTTACAGGTCAGATCTGTGGAGAGGCAAGCGCGCTCTCAGTCAGAATTCCTGTTTTTCTAGGTATTTTTCAGTTATAAAACCACTTGTAATTTAATGAACCAAAACACTGACTTTGTAATTAAATGTGAATTGTGTAGTTTCTCAGATTGTGGGTCCGCTATCATGGAGATGCTATTGCTTCCTCAGTCAAGTTCCGCAATATGGCATTAAATTTATATAAGCTGCATTTTTTTTTTTTTTTCATTTATGGGAGTTTTTATTGCTCCAAAAAACTTTAAAAACATGCATTCGTACTGTGAGTGGAGATCCCCTCTTCACAGATCTCACCTGTAAATTGGCCTAGCAGTGTCTCCTGTTTGTTTCTATGAAGATTGGTGGCAAAAGGAGAAATTCAATTTGTCAACTGGACAACATTTTTTTTGGTCGAAACCAAATAAACTTCGACCAAATAAACTTTTTGACAAATAAAATTTCTTCTGCCCTTGATTCTACCTGGACGACTGAGGGATTTTACACACATTCTATGGAGATTGAAAAGTTTATGGTCATACTTAGTAAAGCAATAACATCTCCATGGAGACAAGCAACCGGCAGGCCCTCTACCAGAAAAGTTACACAGTGCACCTTTAAGAAAATCAGCTTAAAATGTTTCATCAGTAAAAACTATATTTGATTTGAACATGTTCGATTGAGCATATCACGTTTACGAAATTTAAAATCTAAATCTTACACTCACTTCTCGGGACGGGACAAGATCTCACGAGACAAAATTGCCCCGAGATCGCACACACATGAGAAAAACGACCTTGTGAATTGACCTTTGACTTGGACTTAAAAAAAGAGTTAATAGCCGATGAGTTATGCGGTTTGAGATGCAGTTGTAGTTCCAAAACGTAGAAGTACAACAATCGCTAAATTACACAAAATAAATCAAAGTATAATATATGGATTGCACTACGTATTTATTACAAATTATGTCAAAATCTCATCTTGTCTCGTTCTCATGGACCTAATCTCGTGGTGCGTCTCGTCTCGTCCCACCCCTACTCACTTTGGAGTACTCTATCAACTATCGCATGTACTTTAACCTTGTTTTCCACTTGCCTACTCAGCCTTTGTGTTCTTCCGCTGTGCGTTAATCATTATCCACAGCTTCTATTGACAGCAGAAATCAATAGAGATAGAATGAATAGACGGAAACGTGACTTTTTTCCATTTTTTTGGCCCAGACTTACACAGTAGAAATCGGTGTTTGGATAAAGGGACATGGTGGTATGCTGTCTGGGACTTGCTCGAGCTTAAGGGAATTGATACTGTGAAATATACAACAGACTCTACACCATGTTATTAATGTATTCTTATTCAGTTCTATTCAGTGGTACAAACCGTCTAGACAAAGCTGTACACTTGCATACACAAAGACATGTTGCGTTTCGTAATAAATGTCATTGTTCAGTTAAAAGGCCCATATTACGCTGTTTTCTCATCGACGTTATAATGTTTCCTCATCAAAAACAGACCTGGAGATGTGTTTTGTTTCATTCACACATGCAGATTTAGGCTTAGTTCTTCTTTGAAACAGAAAATGCTCCGTTCCATCTCGTGATGTTATGTTGTAATACAGGAAGTGCTTGACAGTGTTTTTCAACTCCGTACACCTTCACTAGAATCGTTTGGATCATTTCATTCTCGGAATCTCTACTGAATTAAAGGTAAGAGGTCACTGTTAACTTGAAAACATCACTAATGACTAATAATGTACTCTAAATGAGGAGCTAAACTAAATAAAAAAGTGGATGGATATGAATAAATTGTCGTTAAGCTTGAATAAGACCAAGGTCATGATGTTTGCGACTCACAAGATTAACACAGAGTTACCATTTATGATTTATGAAGGTGTCCAAATAGAAAATGTAAATGAAAATAAATCCCTGGGAGTTATAATAGACAGTAAATTATTACGGAAAGCCCACATTTGACATATAAAAACAACAATTTCCAAAAGTCGTGCTATAGTAAACAAAGTGAAATATTACCTCGATCAAAATGCCCTTCGTACTTTCTACTGTTCATTAGTTCTCACCTATTTCAAATACTGTGAAGTACTTGGAACACTTACCAATGTACACTTTATCCACTGATTATATTACAGAAACGAGCTTTACGAATTATCCATAAAGTTTGATTTTTAGAACACACCCTTAATCTTTTTATTCAGTTCAAGCTCTTAAATATTTCTGATCTTGTAAAATATTATACACTGGCCATTTTTTTCAGAGCATTCAACAATTTACTACCAAGTCATCTACAGAGCGTATTCAAAATGAAAATGAGAAAGAGAACTCATCATTTTAGAGGATATGGAAATTTCAAATTGCCCAATGTTCGAACTACCTGTAAAAGTTTGTGTGTCTGTATGTGGTGTAAAACTCTGGAACAACCTGGATGCACGTCTAAAGCAACGCCAAAATATCCATAAATTCAAGTTGTTATCTAAACGTATGGTCTGGTCACAGTATATAGAGAGTTGGTCTTAATATTAGAACAATACTGCCTTCTGTAGTGCTGCATTATGCTTGTTGTTTCCACGCCATTGTTGATTTGTGCCGTCCATCACATTACATTACATGACTTGTGTCTGTTGTCTGTTACCATTGTTGTTAAGCTTTATGTATTATTGCAATATGATGAAAGTTCAATTACCGAACTATAACAGTGACTCTTTGTCCGCTCTTGTAAGTTGTTGATATAGTTTAATGTAAAATGTCTGAAAAATGCAAAAGAAAGCTCATTGTGTTAGATTAGAAGATTAAATAACTCCTTTTTGGGCAAAATTTTTGTTTATTATTTCTATTATGATTTCACTAATGTATAAGAATGTAAAACTTGCCCAAAATAAATACATACAGTAAATTAAATTTAAATTACTGTATTTTTCAGACTATAAATGCACCAGATTATAACACGCAATATCAATAATGTTGAATTTTCTCTTCTATTTTCATACATAAGTCGCACTGGATTATAAGGTGCATTACATGAAACAAACAGTACACTTGCACTTGAGACTGATCCTTAGCCCAGGCTTCCACGATCTATTGACAGATCGCGGCGTAATTTGCCTGCCGTTGCCTTCCTGTCTTGGTGAATGTGTATTATGAATGTGGGTGGATGTTTTCAGTTTGTTTTTTATTTCCTATGAGGACGACTCAGATATACACTGATAATGTGTTTAATGCAGCTTTGCGCACATTTGTTTACGTTTTACAGAAATGAAACTTAAAACCACATTGCTAATTTGCATAAAATATAAGCGCTGAAAAACAACTCGCTCCTTGTGCAGCTTCTGTCGGACTAAAGGACACGACTCAGTGGAATATGAGTTCTTTCTGTAACAGAGGATGTTCTGCTGTTGGTGAGTCTGTTCTGTGCTTCTATCACGATGGTTCATGTGAAACTTTTCAGAGATTATTACTCCGCGAGGCTCCTGACTACAGTAGCAGTAATGCCCAAACAATCCATCAAGCGGTGTGGGTTTGTATCTTACCAAAGTCGTACTAAAACATTTTGACAGATTTTTGAGCGCCGTGTACCACATAAAGTAAGTCAGCACAACCAAAATTAATACATAAAGTGCACTGGATTATAAAGTGCACGGTCGATTTTTGTGAAAATTAAAGGATTTTATGTGTGCCTTATAGTTTGAAAAGTACGGATATAGTTTAAAGTAAAATGCCTGAAAAATGCAAAAGAAAGCTCATGTTAAATTAAAAGAGTGGGGGTGGAAAGTTTTCTTCTTCCCGCTCCTTTTTGGGCAGATTTTTGTTGTGGTTATTTCTATTATTGTTCACTAATTTTATAAAGAATGTAAATCTCTTATTTGCCCAAAATAAATACACAAATTAAATTAAAATGAACTAAAAATAAACTAACACAGGATTACTCAAACATGTGAGAATGAAACAAAACACAACTCCAATAATATTTTTGATGACGTAACATGACTTAAAGCTCACAAGAGTCCATTTTGTATAATATAAATCCTTTAAATCTCACTTACACGCCTAACAAAT
The DNA here is from genome assembly GCF_026225935.1 of Boleophthalmus pectinirostris. Lineage (NCBI taxonomy): Eukaryota > Metazoa > Chordata > Actinopteri > Gobiiformes > Gobiidae > Boleophthalmus > Boleophthalmus pectinirostris. The sequence goes on along the minus strand of NW_026571404.1, from coordinate 33,544,545 downwards.
GCATGTGTTTTTATTTTCTTTACTCTTACCCTCACCAGTGGACTGTCACTGGAGGTAGCCGACTGCATTCTTGTATTGTCTGTAATCCAGGATCCACCCTTTTTTTTTTTTTCCAGCCGTTTGTTCACATGGCTTTCGTCCAACGGTGCCCAACCCTCACGCTAACTTTCATTTCTCCATACTAGCATGTTTGAGCGTTAGTTATGTTTTGACCGTCCTTTCCTGCTTCCTGTTTTTGCAGCAGATTGGAGCTAAGTCTGTTGAGAGTTATTACTTGGCATCGCGTTTTTTTACAGTCCCACAAAGCATATGCACTGGCACAGTTGGTTGGCCTGATGCACGAGATATTATAAAAGGAAATCTAACCGCGAAATCAGTGTGTCTAGAAGATAATTAAGCCTGTAAGAAGAATTCAAACAGCAAAACAACATTTACATACAACACAGATGCCAGGAGGATTAAAGGGCTCAGATTACACCACTTCTTTATATTAAACATGTCTGGAGTTGTGTTTTGTTTCATTTTGAGTTGTGTTTTGAGTTCTTCTCTCAAACAGGAAACACTCTATTCCACCTTGTGATGTCATGTGGTAATACAAGAAGTGCTCCATTGTTTTTGAACTCCATACTTCTTCATTAGAATCATTTGGATGATTTCAGTTCTGGAATTGTCAGTCTCTACTGAACAAAAGGTAAAGAGAGCTGATAATGTGAAAATGATAACTTGAAACTTCATGACAAGTTGGAACAGAGCATTTTGAGGTTTGAAGAAAGAGACTAATAATGTAGTGAATGAAACAAAACACAATTCCAGGTATATTTTTATGATTCTAACTTGTCTTAAAGCTCACAAGAATCATGTTTGCATATTATAGGACCTTAAAAGACACATATTATGCATTCTTGTAGATTAGTATTTTACGTTATTTATCTTCTTAACTTAAACCGCAGTTTCCAATGAGGTGTTTCTTGTTTTCTGATTTATTTCTTTGTAAAGAAACAGCATATTAATGAACATTTAAAATGTAAATATGTAAAGCTTATAGCCACTGTGGCTAATTTCCATCTCCAGGCATTAAAACGCCTTCAGCAACTGGAATGAACAATGAGGAATAAACAAATGAAGCCCTTAACAACCATAAATGCTGTGCTCACAGAGCCAAGCGTTCAGTGCAACAGACTGTATAAGGAAAGGTGGCAGTTATAGGAGCAAATTTGGAGCGGTGTTCCATAGGGGTGTAACGATATGATATAGTCACGGTATGAACCTCATGGTACGATACTTATTGTGATATCATGGGAAAGCTCAGACATGGTGGGGAGGCTCATGATTAGGGATGTAACAATTTCCAAATCTCTCTGTACTATATTTTCACGATATACGTCTCACGGTACGATATTTATTGTGATATTTTGTGGAGTCTAACAAAACTGAAATATGCTACTTTTTCCTCTTAAAATGCCTTAAAAATCCAGACAACTAAGACTTAAAAGTGCTTAAAACTGTTATTTCTTCATGTAGCCTGCACTGAAATTGAGCAAAGGATCATGGTCTATGTAGTTCTCTGTCTTTTTTTAGCTATTGCTGCACCATAAGTCCTAATTTAAGCAAAGACACTTGTAATTCGATACATTGTGATATCCACGATATTATTGTGACAACTTTCACGATACGATATCACGACATTTCGATTATTTTTACATCTCTAGTGTTTCATATTAGGATTAGAAATTTATTTATGGACAGAATAGCGAAATAAAAACACCAGGATCGTGTAGAACAGGTTAATACAAACATAAACTCCAATGTGCATAGAAACTCGAAGCAAGACAGACTGTGCTCCGGGCAGAGATGGAACTGAACCACCAAGTATTTGCAGAATATGTTGTTTTTAGCTTCCCCAAGTCTCATAGTTTCTCAAGTAGCCTCCATTCATTTTCAACAACTATAACCATATACGAATGACGAAATGCTTTTTAAAATTGTTGCTTGAATCTTTATCTTAAAAACTGCTTCTTTTATTATTTTTATTGGGTTTTGCATTTTGATTGTGCCAAGTTGTGCTAATCACTTGTTGTAACTTGTGACAAATGTGGAAATGTGGCTAAACCAGTCTTTGCTTAAGGCGGATCGATCCAGCGCTTGTAATCTTCCACAGTATTTTCTCTTCCTCATACTTGTACTGTTGATATACTCGAGTGATTCTGCTGTTCTCTTAAAGTCTGGTTCATGTGTACAGTATTTCATGTGTATGCTTGTGAATTGATGCAAATTAGGTTTAATCTCTCCTCTTCTTTAATTCGACTGCAAATGAACGAGATGACAGTATAGTCTTCTTACTTTGCTCATTTATTTTTACATCTGTTATAAAGAGAGACTTTTTTTTTCCAGTTTTAACGCTGCATGGAAGTAATTACAATGTGGGCCATTTCACCTCCTGCCTGTTTCTAAAGGACACGCATCAGGCAAAACAATGGAGCCATGTTGTGATATTCCCTCATCAAATACAAACCTGGATTGTTCTCAAATATACAATACAAATGTCAAGTGGAACAAAAGCATTTTACAGAACTTTTACCTTTCTAAATAAAGCATGACATTTACACTTAAAAGTCCGTACACCTTCAGTGGACTTTTTAGATCACTGAGCACAAATTTCCATTCCCCTGGAGCATCCGTCTGTTTGTGTTCTGTCCACCATAACCATGATGCTTCTCTACAGACCTGTGCAGTCTACACACTTTTATCTGTTCATTCTCTTTATTTTAGGCACACTAAAGCTCCACTCTCTAAGCCAGGGGGTCTCTCATCTGTAGCTCTCCATGCCCTTTCAAGTAGCTCGCCAAAGGATTTCGGAATCATACCATTGTGCTGAATAAGAAAACTTTGGTTATTACATGCCTATTACTATTTTAAAGGTCTCATTTTGAAGCCCAACTTTGTGCACTAATAAATTGACAATGGTTTATGTTTTATAGGCACCTGACTGTACCCAAAGCTCGCCCTCTTTCTTATGATCGTCTCAATTTCTTTTGGCTGTTAAAATTCGTAGCTCTCTGGCATTTTTGTTTTGTAAAGTTAGCTCACCAGAGGAAAAAGGTTGGAGCAAATAATCGTTTGAATAATCATGAATTTGATTATTATTATTAGTAGTAGTTTATTTTCTTTGGTCAATTAACATAATTATTAGGGCTGGGTATCATTAAGTAGTTGCCGATACGATACATACCTCGATACATATGCCACAATACGATACATATCCCGATACAGTGCACTTTTGATTCGATACGATATATTTCAAATTGATTCCATACGGTTCAGTAAAAAATAAAGGCTAAATCATGGCTGTGATACTAAAAGTCTTTGTTAAACCACTTCTTGTGCAAAGTTCATATGAAACAAAAATATTTTATTCATCAAAACAGTGAAAATGTCAAATGTGTCACATAAACAAGTTTTCTTCCTCTAAACAAGCAACAAAACTGTAGCTGTAACAAAATAATTTAGTAAAATATACCAAAAAATACTCTTGGTGATGTATCGATACAGCAGTCCACGATATCGATACTGTATCATCACTTTAAACGATACGATATATCGATATTTTGATATTTTTGCACACCCCTAATAATCGTACATCATATAATAATGATTTAACACAAAAAAACTAATTATGCAGTTAATGCATATCAATAAGGTTATTCTATCAACTGAAGGGGTTTAGGCTGAAGTTTAACACTTGTTTTGCCTAACCCTATTATGATTTAAATAATCATGATTTGATTTTATTTTTTAAAAGGTCTGTCAATAGATCTCTCCAGAATTCTAATCCAAGCATCCACATTCCAAATTGTGGCTGATGGTATCATTAGATAGTATATACTGATGACTTTTTCAAATATTTAAGTAGTTTTAGGCTAGCCAGGCTGGCGCCACCTAGTGCCTCTGCTTAATTTCATTTCTCTCCAGCGACTCAGTCAGGAATTGGAATATATACAAGACGGTTTGTAAGAACCCCGGAAGTGCGAGTTCGGGCACCAGCCAATCAGCGAAGAGCTATACATTCTATGTTGAAAACGATTCCCGAGATCAAGGATTTAAAACTGGAACAAAGAGAATGTTTGGTGAATTTTATCAAGGGGAAAGACGTTGTTGCCCTTCTTCCTACAGGATTTGGGAAAAGCTTAATATATCAGTTAGCCCTGTTAGTGGCACATTATATAAGTCACGACCAAACAGCAGCGATTGGTTAAATAAAAAAAAAGTACCCGCCTACCGTTGAGCGAACGAATCCCAATGCTGCGAGGTCAGACGGTTTCCATGAAGTGAAACCGTCTGATGAATCAGGCTAGTTTTACGCACCTTCTTGGTATTTTATGTTTTATAAGAATAACAATAATGGTAAACGGTCACATTTTTCTATAGCGCTTTTCCACCTTCAAGGCACTCAAAGCACTTTACAACAAGGAACCACTCACCCGTTCACACACACATTCACACACCAGTGTACGCAGACACTGTGGGCAAGGTGGGTTAAGTGTCTTGCCCAAGGACGCAATGACAACATTCTTTTTGTGGGAGCTGGAATCACACCAGCCAACCAGTGGGTCAGTGGATCTGACTGCTCAACCTGTGATGTTTATGTCGAGAGCTGGAATCAAACCGCCAACCTTCAGATCAGTGGGCAAATGCTCTACCAACTGAACTGCTGCCGTCCTTTTCCAGATGCTCAAACTCACTTTACAATTCTGTGCATTGTTTATATACTCCATGTTCAGTGGAGGTAAGATGCTATTGTAGCCACAGCTGCCTTGAAAAAGACCCATCCGACCACCACCACACACACACAACATTCATACTAGACAATGTAGGTGAAGTGTCTTGCCTAAGGACCCAAATTTCGGTCTCCCATCCAAATACTACACAGACCCAGCTCGGCTTATGTGGGAAACAGATACATTTTATTCCACGATAAGTTGTGTTTGTACAAAAATCCCACTGTGAGCATGGGTGTGGGGCGTGTTTTTGATGAGGCGACCAAATCTGCTCAAAGCCTACACAATCATAAAAAAAAAATAAAATAAAATAAGACAAAACATAATACACGCATAAAGACAAAGAAGTGTAAGTGCTGCGTCTGCACGTTTTTCGCTCACTCCCACTTCACTCCCACAGAAAATCTACATCAACAGTCTGCTGCTTTACATCTGTCAGCTGTGAGTGTGTGGGTGGAACTCCAGCACTCGCTCCTCTCCGTCTCCATCAATACAGCTCAGCCCGAGTTTAATTGCGCTCTGCTTCCCCTTTAATCCTATTACTCCAAAGACACCTACAAAAAGTGACCTCGTTTTACTTCCCTTTGTGCACTACAGTTCCTCGTCTATTCACTATTCACGCCAACCGTCACGTCCAGAAATAGCGCCTGTCTGTCCCTTCGGAGTTGTTATCCTCAAGTGAACCAAAATCTGAGCATCTCCAGCCCACACACTCTCACATGGGCTGTCTCCAAACTAGTGCTCCTATTGTTCCTGCGCTCCGTTAAAGTCGTCTTAAAATGTGAAAAACAGAGCTAGTTCATTTTAAACGGTTTGCACTGATCCAAAGTTATTCCTCACTTACCTTATGCATTTTCAGCATCCAAATTATTCCCCGCCTTGAGTTCATATGCAGAGTTTTGATATCAAGGTAAAGCTGGCAATAAATAGCATGCTAACTGCACATTTTCTGATTCTCTAACAATAAAACGCTTGATAATAAGATGCTTATTTTGACCTCAAGAGCTGAGAAAAGTTACATTTAAAACCAATCAACCAAACATTTTTTAATGCATTAAAATGTGTAAAATGTAAAATGTGTCTTGTCCCGGTACACGTACATTCTCAAAGGCAAAACGAGACTGCTGTGTGCTGTTTGCATAATTAATTTCATCCTACACAAACAAGGACGAAATGCTGGTGCGCTGTTAGCATGCTAGTTGTTAATAACCGGGATGCGAGGGATCCATTAAGACAGTGAAAGATACATTTGGACCACTGTAAATAGTTAAATTCTTGTAAATAAATATAAAGTAAATATACAGGGCAAGAGTAAATACAGAGTAAATTTAACATTCTATAGATCAATATTATTTAATACACATGGATGGCAGGTAAAATTTGTATTTACATTTTTATTATATTTTTTATTATTTTATTTTTATTATATATTATTAAAATGACTTCAACTGAATGTGTATATGACATATGACATCACATATTAGAATCTGAAAACCACCAATATATCGCTTGGTTTAAGCTCTGATTGGTTGAAAAGTAAAGATAACCCGGTTGTGATTGGCTGACTGTGACCATTCATTGCCCAAATGAAAGAAAAAAACAAGGAAATACAGTCTTCAACTGGGATGCTAAGGATCCCAGTTAAGATCTTCTGCTTATCTGGGCCCGGTTTGAGCAGCTTGAGCAGGAACCGAGACTTCCCTCCCCCTGAACTTTTCCTTCAGCTCCTTCAGGGGGACCCAAGGCGTTCCCAGGCCAGCCCAGAGACATACTCCCTCCAGCGTGTCCTGGGGAAATACAATCTTTAGGGTTGTTTCATAGCTTTTCACAAAATACTATTAACTAAAGTTTAGCTAGTTTTGAATGTAAGATCTTAACAATGCTGGTTTCAATTCAACATTTGGGTATAATAGTTTATTGATACAACCACCTAGCTCTGCTTCCTCTTCCACTCACGCACCCTTGAGCCATTATTTTTCTCTTACTTCCGTCACATCGACTGATATTCGGAGGACAGAATATTCACAAAATAACAAGTGTCACGCTGATGAGATAATATGACATTTATGTAATCTTCCCCTGAGTCGGTGTCTGTCTCCACTTACACCCAGACACGATCCTGACCTTTAAAACTTCTATTTTTTGGAGACAACTACATGAGGTGTGTGCAGGAAATTTTGGATTATTAAAACTACAATTGTGAAGACTTTTAATTATACTGAAGCTGTTTGTCACTGTCAGCCGACCACAGCCTAGTACCTTTGCTTCTTAAAGTGACAGGTTTTTTATGATTCTCTCACTTCTACTTAAGTTGCTGGAAGAAAACTGTTGTAAATATAAATTATAGTTTTACACCAATCAAGGAGCAATTTGTGAAGAAAATTTGAAAAATATGTTGAAAATTGCAGGAAGTAGAGAGTTCTATTTTAGAGAATCCCACACTGATTACATCGCATTGGGAGAATTCTGTTCAAAAGTTTGCCACAATTGACACCGAAGAAACAAATTATTCTGAAATTTTAAACTTGAATTTAACAAAATCAAGGTAAGATAATACCTTGATTTTGATCTTTTTATTTGTTTGAGATTTGGCCCAGTGTAGAACATGATTGTTAGGTAACACTTCATGAGAGCTTTAATTCTGAATAAAAATGTATTTCGTTAAAAAAGACCATGTAAACACTTAATTCCAAATGAAAATGATTATTCGTAATTAAACTTTATTCCAAAGTAAGTGGGTGATTTGTTCCAATTTTAAAGCTGAATTTATTTATTCCTCGATCATGTAAACGTTTATACATCTTAAAAATAATTCCAGTCGTTCAGTGCATGCTCGTTAGGTCGCCCTTCTGACGCAATCCGGACAATCGGGCTCCACCAGTCCTGGCTTTGGACTTTCATCCACGTCTCTTTGGATTTGTGAGTGGGATGTGGGCTGAGGTAGAGCAGCTGTTGACTCAGTTTGTCTTCGTCCTCCTTCTCCGAACACTCTTCCCTTCTCCTCTTCACCTGACAGACGTAAAGCGGGATGAGAGAATTTTCCAGCCGCTGCACAATTATCATCGGAACAACTGCGAAAAAGTCTGTATCATGTTTGTGTTCATGGTGTAACGACAAACCGAGATGATAGAAAAGCCGGTAGCAGCTGAAATGTGTTTTATGTTAAGTTATTAGGTTCTTTTTTCAGACCTAGAGTTCTGTTTCATACCTGACAGTTTGGACTGCTCACTAGCGTCTTCCTCAGAGTGCTCACGTGAAGTTGCTGTGACATGTCTGTTCAGCTGATTTAAACAGGCTTTGGCGCTGTCTTCCTACCGGTGGAGGCAGGACGACGGCACCATCTGCCATCTGTCAGGTATGAAACAAAACTCGAGGTCTGAAAAAAGAACCTAATAACATAAAATATCGGAAGACCAAATGAATCTCATTGGAGCTGAAATGTGTGTGTGTGTTTTCTTCCAGTCGACGTAAATACATTTGTGTCTCTGTCCAATCAGAACTCTTCCCGACCCCCAGACACTGAGCGGAATTAAATAAAGGCAGTTTAGTGTGATTTCCATGAAAAACTCAATTCAGAATTATTATTTCCACGTAAACTCGAAGGACAATATTTGACTGAAACTATTTAATTCAGAACAATTAACTCAGAATTGAATAAACATCATGTAAACGTGGTTTAGTAAAATAAGTAGTCTAATGTAACAGTCATAGGCACTTTAACCAATGACTTCTCGCCCCTTCTTCTGCAGCAGCAAAACCATCAGCCTCTTCAGTATGTCCATCTCCTCTTCTTCAACACTCTTTTTTGATTACATTTCTACCTGCTGCAAAAAGCATATCTCATTGATTCACAAGAAATATACAAATGTGTTCCTTGGATGTTGTATTTGTTGATGGTCTGATGTCTGAGAACCGTATTGAAGTATCGATATATTAATACTGACTTAGTACATGTGGGCATCGATACTACTATGAGAGTATCAGTACTAATTAATTACACAAATGTGACGGTTAGATATCAGAGTTCTTCATTGTTTTATGTCAAAGCACCTTCACCAGCACAGTTTGGACTGATCCATGTTTGTCAGGTGTTCAGTTTGTCCTTTGGTGCATAAATGAAACACTTGTACTTATATTAACTCAAATATCATCACCCATAGATGGACTAGTATCACATATTGTTAAAAGTACTTAAACGTATTTGAAACCACAATTTGTCTGTATTTGTATTACCCATCCCTCCTTGTAAAGTGGAAAAAAGTGGATCTAGTCTCCGCTCTACTAGTATTTATTATTCAACAAAAGTGTCAGTACTTTTAGTCAACAAAAATATCATTATGCTAATATGACATTGATGAAAATGTTTTCTTTAACAAATTAAAACAAAATCGACTTTTCAGAGGTTTAACCATGTTATAGTTGTTTCCCTTCAACATTTACTCAGCCGAAGTTGTATTTGCAGTGGTTTGTGCATGTTTGAGCAATCTTTAATTAGCTATTTTCAAGACGCCATATTGGCAATCAACAACTGTTTTCACTGGTACACGACCACTGCTCTGTGCTGACTTTATTTTACTATTTTATTTTCTTAATCAGGTTGGATTCAGCAGCATCGCATAACCACTTTGGCACAAATGAAAAAAAAAAAAAAAATCCATTACACACTAGTGTGACGTGTAACTATCCAGAGGAAGTCTTTGTTGTGTTGACGTTTAAGTTGACGTCAGCTCCCATTGGGCACCGCAGTTTTCTAACGCAAAAGCGAGCAGCCCTGTTTCTTCTCTTAAGCTGTTTTAGAGAGAGAGAGATTATCGATCCCGAGGGAAATTCAAGTTTTGCTCCATTTACACTGCGCTCGCCTTTGTGGCACAGTCAAAGGTCTCAGTGCAGTTTAACAGGAGGACGGGTCAGGGACGGTCAGCAGATCTGTGTCAGGGCAGTTTGAGGAGAGGAAGAGCCAAAAATGTCCCTCCTCTGTGTCCTGCAGCGTCACAGCAGCCTCCAGGGGGCGCCGGGTGAACACAACAGGAATGGCCTCACTCTTACTCCGCTCTCTTGCTTCAGTCGGTGATAAAATGGTCCATTCCCTCAAAGTGTTTCCTCTGGAAAGTCTTTGTTGCCACATTTGTAGTCACATATGATGTAAAAAGCCTGTAGCATCTCAAATGTCCAAATAGATCCTTATATACACTGTAAAAAATAAAATCTAGCCAAGTTAAGAAGACCTGAATTAAGAAAGTTTTATCAGGATTTGAGGAAATTTCTCTAGAAAAGTAAAATGATCTGCCAGTGAATGAAAAAGACATCTTGCTACACTTAAAATAAGAAAAACAACAACTTTTTGCACTTAAAATAAGAAACAAAATTGAATGTTGCTTGAAAAAGAAAAACACATTTATAACATTGGTAGATCATTTTACTTGTCAAGTTGAACTTGACTCAAATAAAGTCAAATGTTCTTAATTTAAGTCATTTTCACTTTGTGGCGGGGCTCTATTAAAAACTCAGGCAAGATTAAATTTTCAAGTGCAGGTGGTTTTATTGTGCCAGTGTTCAAAGTGCAAAAAGATCCCGAAACAGTACAAAAATATTTACAATGAGCAAAAATGTCCAGTAAGTATTTACAACAAAGAAACTGGGTCGAGTTCAACTTTAACTGTCCCCTTTAAGATCCTCGTAGAGCACACCAACATTACCTGGTGGCAGACTGATTGACAGCCAGAAACGGCTCCCAACAATTTCACAATAAACCTACATTGTCTATTCTTCATTCGGGCAAACAGTAATAATCTACATTAAATGACAAAAATAATGGCTTAATAATGTGTAAGAAATCATATTACATAACGCACATCACATCAGCACCACGGCGTGAACAGCACCTACTTCAACTACCAGGAAATAGTGGCTCGGTTTGGCAGAGGTGTTGGAGGAGAGAGACGGTGTCTGTGGACAGGTAGGAGCTGCATGGGGAGTAAAGTATTCTAACGCTCTCAAGTGTGCACCCTTGGCAAATTAGTAATGGAGGAAAAAGGGGGAAAGACGTTAGTAGTGAATACGGCACAGATGAATGAAACAGCGGGGAAATGGGGAGTGAACTAACATGTGCAGGATGAATCAGCGTGTGTGCGCACGGGCACAACCAGTGCAGGCTGCGGTTAGGGGGAAACACTGCCTAGAATCGTAGACGGACTGGCTCCATCACAAACTTACCTAGATATTAGTTTTTTTTAGGGCTGTGCAAAAATACTGAAATATCGATATATCGTATCGGTTAATGTGATGATACAGTATCGATATCATGGACTGCTGTATCGATATTATCACAAAAAATATTTTACTCAGTTATTTTTTTTTACAGTGCTACAGTTTTATTGCTCGGTTAGTGGAAGAAAACTTATTTATGCGACACATTTGACATTTTCATAGTTTTGAGGATTAAAATGTTTGTGTTTCATATAGACTTTGCTAAAGAAGTGGTTTAACAAAGACTTTTAGTATCACAGCCATGATTTAGCCTTTATTTTTTATTGAGCTGTATCGAATCAATTTGAAACATAATCACATCGAATCTAAAGCTCACTGTATCGAGATATGTATCATATCGTGGCCTATGTATCAAGATATGTATCGTATCGGCAGCTTCTTAATGATACTCAGCCTTAGTTTTTTTCCAGTGTAGCCTCTTAAATAGTTTCCTTGGATACAGGAAAAAGATTTGGATCAATATTGCGATTTAAAATGTGCAAATTATAACATCATGGTCCACGGGTGTCATAGATCATAACTGTATAGCAGACACAAGCGCAACTGGTCTTCTTTAAAGGTGCCCATGATTATAGAAAGGTTTAGCAATAACATCTCCATGGAAACAAGCATCTGACGGGCCCTCCACCTAGAAAAGTTACATAATGCACCTTTAACATTGCTAAAAACTAAACCTAACCTACATCAGGATGAAACTGGAACCAAATCTGTATTCTCCAGACTGACTAACAGCTCAATGTGTGATCTGGACCAGGAAGTAGCAGCGGTTTGGAGCGATCTGATTGGCCGATTGGTCTCAGTTGGTGTCCAGTGGGCCGTAGAGGAGCAGACACATAATCGAATGTTCCGCTCTCTCTCCGCTCCCCTCACACGCCCATCCTGACAGTAAACGGAAAGCACCACCTCTGTACAATCCAATGTAATTTCATGGTCGGCCAGCGCGACTAAAATACTTTATCTACTCTGTACAAGCTCTGTTAGGACGCTCCGAGGAAATGTCATCGAAAAGGTGCTCCTAGTACTTTAATAATGAGGTGTTTCATGTGTCTTAAAGGTGCCGTGCCTGATTTTTACAGCCTGAAAACATGAAAAACATGACAGTCTTTGCAAACTGGCTTTTTTATAATTAATCCAGAGGTGAGCTGTGTACAACGGTGTACAATATGATTTAAACAACTTTATAACCTTTGTACAAGAGCCAAACGTACACATGAGAGTATCTACCTGAGCATAGAGCGTCTTACACTGTTTATACACATTATCGTCGTCTGTCATGTCCGCGGTGGTGATATGCCCCAGATATTTAATTTTTGTTGTAACAGACAACACAACATTTGACAGGAAAAAGTCAGGAAATCTCATGTGCTTATCGTCTTTGGTCCTACAGATCTCGACCACACTCTCGGTTGCATTATACTTTATATCATGCTCCACACCGTAAGCCGATCAGATGTTGAGTAGCTGTTGGAGAGCAGTGGTGCTTGGACTGAAAACAAGTCATCTGCATACATGATTCAGAACAAGATTTCCAGCAACACAACCCGTTTTACATGTTTTAAGCTTTACTGAAAATTCCTCTAAATACAAATTAAATAAAACTATTGAAGTACCTCTTTAAAAACGCACTTAAAGAGTCAAAAGTAAAAGTATATTGCAGAGATTTTTAGAACAATGAAAGGATGAAATGTCATGATTTTGAAGAATTTCGCTGACTTTAAGTGATTCAATTTACTTTTATGTTTTCTGGACGTTTTTGTGTATTTCGTTTGCTCAAAGTTGGGACAGAAACTAAAATTAAATGTGCCAAAAAATTAAAGTTTCAGCTATTTCAGCAGCATTTACTTTTCAGTAGTGTAGTGTAAATGTAGTGGAGTAGAAAGTACAGATACACGTCCTCAAATGTAGTGAAGTTTAAGTAAAAAGTACAGTTAGCAAAGTACAGATACCTAAAAATTGTTCTTAAATATTGTACTTTAACTTTTATACCTCATTACCTTCCACCACGATTGAATATCTACTTATAAATATCATTTCAGTCAATATCCTGGTTGGACATGTAAATTGATGTAATAAGACTATATCCTGGTCATACTTGGTTCATAAAGTCTCATAATGTTCGAATTTTATTTACACGAAGTTGTTCTGTAGATACTTGAGGTATAAATAACAGTTACGTAACACATTTGGATCAGTTTGGTCTATTTACCTACTTGAGTAATATTTTCATTGAAGTAACAGTACTCTTACTTGAGTAAAAGTTGTGGTTCCTCTTCCCACTGTGAGTAAGTCTACAAGTGACAAAAGCGACATGATGTGACAGTATGAAATTATTTCAACTTTATATTTTTTTAGATACACTTTGTTGTCCCCGTTGGGAAATTTCTGTTTCTTCCATTACTTTGTTAGTTATAATTTTGTATCCATTCTTTGAAAATACAAGATTTTTTGCATAATTTTATGTTTTGTCCTTCAAATTTCATTAACTCAAGACCTCATTTCTTAGTGAGCCAGAGTGTTGGAGACGTGTGGAGACACTTTTTAAAATATTCCATCCAGTCCTTGTATTTGCAGAGGTCGCTGGTGCTAGGCTAGTGCATGTCAATGGCCATAGTTATCCTGCCACTAAAAACAATCTTACCCACTCCACAAAACACCCGAAGCAAATCTATTGTCCATACTGTTGAAAGAATAATTTTAGAAGTAAAACCAACCTTGCATTTGAAGGATTTCTGTCTGAGCAGCAGCAGGGAGTTGTACTTCCTGATAGAAAACTTGGCAGCGGCGGACTGATATCACCACCTATCTTACCGGCAAAGTAAAATTCCACTGCTGCTGAGAAAATAGTCCCTTAACATGCGACGATTCATGTGATGCAAAGTTACTTTTATTTCAAACATTATTCTATCAACACAGACATTCACATGGACAGTCTGGTTTAATAATAGATTTGCTTCGGGTGTTTTGTGGAGTGGGTAAGACTGTTTTTATTGGCAGGATAACTATGGCCATTGACATGCACTAGCCTAGCACCAGTGACCTCTGTAAATACAAGGACTGGATGGACTATTAAAAAAAAAAAAAAGTGTCTCCACACGTCTCCAACACTCTGGCTCACTAAGAAATGAGGTCCTATGTCCAAAATTCTGGACTGTTCCTTTAAGCTACTCTTACCTGAGTAGTAGTTTTACCAAATACTTTTTTACTCTTACTCAATGTGTGAAAAATCCCTTAGTCCCTTTGTCCAGGTAGAATCCATGGCAAAGGAGAAATTCAATTTCAGTTCTGAGAAGAACTGAAGAAGCAGCTTGAATGAGCTGCAAAACGTATTTGACCAAATAAACTTTTGTCCAGTGGACAAATTGAATGTCTCCTTTGCCATACTCTTATTTGAGTAATTTCATGGACTACTGCTTTGTACTTCTACTAAAATTACTTTTAAAAACTAGCATGCTAATGTGCACTTTCTGATTATTGGACAATAAAATGCTTTCTGACTGGCTGTAGACAGAAGAGCTGCTTATATTACAATGTACCTGTACTGGAGGAAGATACATTTTGCTCAAATATATGGAAAATGTAGAAAACCAGGTAAAGGCCCTTTAATTCTTTCAAATGAAGTTGGGAGTTAGTGACAAAGCTGTAATTTGTGCATGGTTATTATGATTCAAAGTTTGAGGAAAAATGAAAATGGCGTCCATGATTTGGCGTGACGGGAAGGTAATGGAGCACGATTATAGGGGCTTGTTGGGATAATTCTCATATTTTTAAAAAGGATAAAAAAGCGTGTCGACTTTGATGAATAAATTACATGTAGTTTTTTTTTTTTTTTTTTTTTTTTTTTCATGAGAGGCAAGAGCACTTTTGCTGTTTTCCGTTCCACTGGCTTGAAAATGAAATTAACTGGGGGCAATGTTAAGAAGTCTGTACCGTCTGTATCGTAAAAGCAGCTATTTGTGGAAAAAGAGACTGACTGATGTTGCGTTGACACTTTAAAAGCCATGCTGTTTGATGGGAACTTTAAGGAAGCAACTTTTGGTCAGTTTGAGACTGCGCTGGATGAGAACCACGAGGAAAGAACTGCACAGGACAATTCCAGACCGTGGCTTCTCTCATTCTTCAACAACATTTTGAAACATTCTTATATATTTGACAATTCTAGTTTAAAATCTAATTCAACAGTTTACAGTGGTCCAAACTTACAACAACAACTAGCATGCTAATGTTGCATTCCAGTCACCTCAGAACTCAGATCTCGTGACGACGTCATCTCAAATGGAACAGTACACAGCATCTAAAGCCAAAAGTACTATGAATGTTTAACATTTTTACCAAACACTGGGGGCAGTTATGTTGAATTTTGTAACTCAGGCTCTGAAATGTTCTCCAACTTTCTGAGCAGAGAGATTGTGGGGCGTTGCAGTTGTCATGGTTACATTTCAGAATGCGGAAAATCCGACCTCAAAGGACAACTGGAATGCACTTCAGATTAGATGAAGTAACAGAAGTAACAGTACTCTTACTTGAGTAAAAGTTGTGGTCACTCAAAAAGCTTTATGTGACAATATGAAATTATTTGAACTTTATATTTTTTAGGTATACATTATTGGAAATTTCTGTTTCTTCCATCACTTCTTTAATTATAATTTTGTATCTATCCTTTGAAAATATAAAAACTTTTGCATAATTTATATTTTGTCCTTCAAATTTCATTAACTCAAGATACTCTTTAAGTTACTCTTACTTGAGTAGTAGTTTTACCAAATACTTTTTTACTTTTTGGGCAGAGAGATCATGGGACATCCTGATTCATCAGCCGGTTTCATTTCGTAGAACCCGTCTGACCTCACAGTGTTAGAATTAGTTTGTTTGACAGTAGGCAGGTACTTTTTTTCATTTAATCAATGTCTGCTATTTGGTCGTGACGTATGTAATGCACCGCTATCGGGGCTAACTTGTATATCAAGCTTTCCCAAATCCCGTAGGAAGAAGGGCAATAACGTCTTTCACCTTGATAAAATTCACCAAACATTCTCTTTGTTCTGGCTTTAAATCTTCGATCTCGGGAATCGTTGCCAACACAGAATATATGGCTCTTCGCTGATTGGCTGGTGCCCGAACTCGCACTTCCGGGGTTCTTGGAAACCGTCTAGTGTATTTTGATTCCTGACCTAGTTGCTGGAGAGAAATGAAATTGAGCGGAGGCACAAGGTGGCACCAGCCTGGCTACTTTAATGGCCCCTGTTTCACAAAAATCCTAGAACTGCCACTGGGGGCATTGCAGTTGTCATGGTTACAAGTCAGAAAGCAGAAAATCTGACTGTAAAAAAACAACAACGCATTTTAGAACACAGCAGTCTCATTTTGACTCTAAGAGCTGCTTTTAGAATATATCTGTACTGAGGCGAGACAAATTTGACTTTAAAACTAATAGTGCATATGCCACGTGGGTGTTAACATTGCACATTTGTTTAAAGCTTGTCCGTGAGGCTTTGTTAATATCCTGCGGACCAAACAATATTGGCATTTTTCTTTTCTTCAGATTTCTTTCTATCTTCTCTGTAATTATCATGTTATGAGCACAATTATCTCAAGATGTTTTTTCACAATTATAGAACAGACCCTGTGCTTTGTGCGTGTTGCCAGACAGCTCTCACCGCTGAGGGAGCCAGCGGCCAAATAAACAACGCAATATTCTCTTTGAAAGCCTCTGTGTATTTACCAACAGCGAGTTACACTGTATGTTTTCTCCATCTTCTGTTTACCTGTTTGAACTATTTTCTTTTCTTTTAATATTTTTTTAAACCAAATTTTAGTGTTTACTTCAAAACTTTTATTTAACGATTATTAACTCAAAAACATTAAAAAGGCCCATATTGCACTGTTTTCTGATCTATGTTATAATGTTTCTTCATCACAAACAGACCTGGAGTTGTCTTTTTTATTTCATTCACACGTTTAACACACAAACCCTGCATATTTAGGCTTCTTCTCTCAAACACCGTATGACACCTTGTGATGTCATACACAGGGTAGCTGCAGGGTCTTCAAAGTCTTAAAAATGTCTTAAATTTCATGTTCCTAAATTAAGGCCATAAAAAGTCTTAAATTATGTTGTCCAAGTCTTATTTCTTTCACAAAGGTCTTAAATTTCATTAAACTATTTTTTTGTAAACTCAACCGGGCTGCAGTGCAATGTTAAATGGACGGAGAAAAAAAACAACAAAAACAACGCAAATCACGTAACATGAAAGAACGTCTAATTTGGAGCATGTGTAAACAATACTTTGTTTTCTGGCTCCGGCGGCAATAGGTAAACAATCAGTAGAGTGGAGGAAGACGCTGGATGGATCATGGGGAAGTACAGGTTTAATCCACAGTGGCTCTTAGATTCTAGATATTGTAGTTGGTTGGTCATTATTAGAATTGGATCTGATGTTTTTCACGCACATAATGGGTGCGATGTTGGTCTTAATTTTCATTTAAGTGGTCTTAAAAAGGTCTTAAAGTCTTAAACCTGGGGATACCATGCATACAGGAAGTGCTGCACTGTGTTTTAAAACTCCATACACATTCCCTGGAATCATTTGGATCATTTCAGCCCAAGAATTGCCAATCTCTACTGAACTAAAAGTAAAAAGTAGCTTTTAACTTGAAAACTACAATTTCATGACATCACAAGGTGGAACAGAGCGTTTTGAGTTTTGGAGAGTTGGATAGACTAATAATAAAGGGTTACTTAAACATGTGTGAATGAAATAAAATAACTTCAGGTATGTTTTTGACGAGGTGACAATATTAAAACTTGTGTTAGGTTCAGACTACAGCCTGAAGTCACCCAAATCAGATTTTTTGGCCACTGTGCTTCCTGTGTCTGATCGTTTAATGACACTCTGAACGACACAGATCAGTTTTTTTTTTTTTTTTCAACCAACGCGACCCAGGCCACTTGGATATGTGCTCCTAAAACCCATACATATCTGATCTTTTGACATGCGACTTCAGTCTGAACGGCCTGGTCACATTCATGCCACCTATGCTCCGGGCTCACAGTCTAGTCGATAAAGGTTTCCCTTTATCGACTAGACTTTGAGGTTCGCAAGTTCATTAATGTTTGGGAGGATTGCTGTATTCAGGCCAAATTGGAGGGGTCTTATCGGAACAGGCAGTAAATAATAAATAAAGATCCTGCAAGCCAAATACAAGGAGGCTAAAGACTCAAACAAACGAAGTGACCGTGGACTTGTAACCTGTCCATTTTACGAAGAACTGGACCATATTTTGAGTCAAGCCCAGAGTTTAGGCATCTTCCGTAAACACTGAGCATGCTCGCTGCTTGTGACATCGTTGTGTCCTCCAATGCGCATGTGGGACACTTTTTGGGCATTTAAAGTTCCCACTGGAGATCACATACAAGTCACATTTAATTGGAAATGTGAATAACGTTGCAAAAAATCTGATTTCACAAAAAAATCTGAATTGAGCATTAATCCCTGCAGTCTGAACGGAGCCTTAGAGTCAGTTTTGTGTAATATTGGACCTTTAAGCCATAACATTAATATCGTAGGTTTGAGGGGAGTTTTTAAAAAGTGAATCTTCCATAGAGTCACATACCCCCTGTATTCCATCTGAAACATGACACCATCAAATTCAAGATCATGAATGCATCCTATTAACAAAAAACATACAAAACTGTCCATGACCATTACAAATTCACAGCTAGTTTAGTTAGCGTAACCAAAATCATCTGTGCTTTTTCTCTAATATCCATAATAGAATGTCCTTGGCTGTAAAATCTGATAAAACACATGATTATTTTCGGCCCAGAGCGTTTGAGTCTGAAAATGAGGTGTTTTGATTCACATTACATTGTCGTGATTGAGTTTGCTCGCGTGGGACTAGCCTCTGAGCTCCGCGTGCTAATACCTTTTATCTTTTCGTTAGATTAAACTCCCTCTGGCTCCGGCTGTAAACAGGTCTGGACTCTTAAGTTCGTTTTTGGAGATAAAATGGTGCCATTGTTCCACACTTCGATTCCCAATGGATCACAGTGTTTATTGAATGCTTTAACTTTGGTAGAGATGGAGAGGCGGAGGAGGCTGGTGGTTCTGCTGCTGCGGTGGAGATGGGAAGATAAGAGTTGAAGGAGAAGGTATATGGAGTTTAAAAACACAGTGGAGCACTTCATGTGGCCAAATCTCCTTGTCAAAGCCTCGTCAGATCTCAGAAGCTACGCAGGGCTGAGCTTAGTTAGTACTTGGATGGGAGACCGCTGAGAATTGCAGGCGCCAGTGTCAGAAACTGTTCTTGTGTCCTTAGGCAAGACATTTCACCCACATTGCCAAGTATGAAAGTGTGTGAGTGTTGGTGGTGGTCAAAGGTTTGCTTCGGTCTCAGGGCAGCTGTGGATACAGCAGTGGTTTACCTCCACCGAGTGTGGAGTGAATGAATAATGCACCGAATATCAAAGCAACTCTGAGTGTCTGGAAAAGTGCCGTATAAGACTAATGCACTACTATTACCACATGACATCACAAGGTGGAACAAAGTGTTTTCAGTTTGAGAGAAGAACAGCCTAAATATGCAGGGTTTGTGTGTTAAACATGTGTGAATTAAACAAAGCACAACTCCAGGTTTGTTTGCGATGAGGATACAACATAACATAGATCAGAAAATGGCATAGTAATAGTGAGTAATATCTCATTTTCAGTACTTTTGAAAATGTGTCTGTCCAAAATGCATGTCCCTGTTTGCCTCCTGCTCAGTCTCCTGTGCCCATGTGCCCGTGTGTTCATGTGCCCGTGTGTTTGTGCCCACAGGATCTGTCACTGTGAGGGTGATGATGAGAGCCCTCTGATCACACCGTGCCACTGTACGGGCAGCCTGCGCTTCGTGCACCAGGGCTGTCTGCAGCAGTGGATCAAGAGCTCAGACACACGCTGCTGTGAACTCTGCAAGTACGAGTTCATCATGGAGACAAAGCTCAAGCCGCTACGCAAGGTACTGGACTGACGTTACTGTAGTGACATTACTATAGTGATGCTATTGGACTGACACTACTGTAGTGACGCTACTGGACTGACGTTGCTGGACTGAGGCAACTGTTGGGTATGACTGATATCTCAGTTCCAGTAATATGTATCAATATTGACAGATACTGGAATACTATCAATACTAGATACCAATATTCAATACAGATTTCTGTGTGTGTGGGTGTGTGTGTGAGTGTGTGGGTGTGTGGGTGTGTTTTGTTCTTCACCACTCTCTTAATTTGTGATCCTTACTTACTTAAGATATATATCAGATTTCAAATATCAGTTGTCAGACATAGCAGAAGGTCAAATATTGAACATTGTATTGGCTCAGAGAATCCATACTGGCCCATCTCCAGTTACTGGACTGACGTTACTGTTAGGGATGGGTGATTTATCTCTATCATTCATCATTCATTTGTAAAACCTCGAAGTGAGAATGACTTCAGTTCAGAACATGAACAGATTCCAGTAATTTCTCAGTAAACTGATTCTGTTCTGGTTGATTTCCAAATATATTTTATGCCAATCACAATAATCTGCTGGTGACGGAGAAAGTTTTTCATGTTTCATGTGCAATCTGTCCACTGCTTTGGTAGAAAGGTTTCTTTTTATAATAAAAATCACAAAATGAAAACGCTTTATAAAAGACTTATAAGATGTAGACTTACACAGAATAAAACTTTCTTATTCGTCTGTTTACATCTTCAAAGCTCAGAATGCTCTGTTCCATTTTGTTACCTTTAGTTCAGTAGAGATTTACAATTCCAGGGCTGAAATGATCTAAATGATTCTATTGAAGGTGTATGGAGTTTTAAAACACAATGGAGGATGTCCTGTATTACGACCTGACATCACAAGGTGGAACAGACTGTTTTCTGTTTCAGAGAAGAACTCAGCCTAAATATGCAGAGTTTGTGCGTTAAACGTGTGTGAGTGAAACAAAACACAAATCCAGGTTTGTTTGTGATGAGGAAACAACATTAGAACATAGATAAGAAAATTGTGTAATACAGGCCATTTAAAGCCACAAACTTACTACATTTAACTCTTAAATGTAGATAAGACAAATTGGTAGCGGACTCTCCACCAGAAAAGTTTTGCAGTGCACCTTTAAATCTCTTGGCCTTCATACTTGTATCAGTCTCTTGTATCATCAGAGACTGCGGCTGGATCCACACTGGCGCTTGTTCTTCTCCCTCACTGCTGCAGAAGCCTACCCTTCCATTAAAGACTCTTATCCATCACCACGGCGACAGATAACGGGACAGTCTAATTAAAATCCACGCACCCTTCGTTAGCCGCACACGAGCTTTTAAACAAATGCTTTTCCCGGCAATGGGGAGAGGATTTCGCAGGAAGCCGTTCAGCTCTGGCTCTGCTCAGACCGTTGAATGTGAGATGGAGATGTTTGGTTTTCTTTCGCGAGAGGTGATCCAGCAAATCTCTGGGTTTCTTTGGCAGACCGGGAGAGGGTTTGGTGCGACGCCGGTGGTGAATTTTAAAGTGTGAAAGTACTAAGATGTTTTGATTAGAATTTGATTAGTGAAGCTAAATTATTCATGACTAGTCCCCGAGGAGTAGTGAATATTTGTAATTACTCTGAAATGAGATGCTGAGTTTTAAAAAAAGGTTAAGGTGTGGTTCATTTTAGTTAGGCCCACTATTTTCTACACGCTATTTTCTGATTTATGTTATAATGTTGTTTCCTCATCACAAACATACCTGGAGTTGGAGGCAACAACATTCTAACATGTCTTAAACCTCACAAAAGTCAATTCTGTGTAATATGACCTTTAACAGTGCTCATTGTATAAAGTTGAGTTCAATTAGATTGTACTGCAGCCTCTCTTCAGGACCACTTTATACCACTGTAATTCAAAACACATTAAGTCAGTCACGGTGGCAAAAGAGTCCTCATTAAAATTTGACGTGACAGTGTAACCCAAGCCTCCTGATGAGAAGTGCTTGTGTTTTGTTTCCCCACTTAGCCATGTTAGAAATAGACTTCGCTTCAGCACTGATAGCACAGTATAATTTATTACGACTTAACATGTTTAAGGATAGTAGAGTTTGGACTACTTTAGATGTATTTAAGTTGTATTGATTTGTTTAAACATTCTGGCTGCTTTTAGGATATGCAGTTTATATCAGACATAGTTATCTGACAGTTCTTCAAGGTTATTGTGAGCTTTAAGCCAGTTTTTAATGTTGTTACGTCATGAAAAAACATACCTGGAGTTGTGTTTTGTTTCATTCATGCATGTTTGAGTCTGTCTACATTTCCAAAGCTCAAAATGCTCTGTTCCACCTTGTGATGTCATGAAGCAGTAGTTTCCAAGTTAACAGCTAATGGAAATTGGCAATTCTAGGGCAAAATTATATTATTAGGTTCTGTTTTCAGACCAAGAGTTTGTTTTCATATCTGACAGTTTGGACTGTTCACTAGCGCTCTTCCTCAGAGTGGTCACGTGATGTTGCTGTGACGTGTCCGGTCAGCTGATTTATACAGGTTTTGGCGTTGTCTTTCTACCTAACCTTCCTAACATAAAATATCAGAAGACCAAATGAACATCATTGGACTACAGGGCTGAAATTATCCAAATGATTCTAGTGAAGTTGCATGCTGTTTAAAACACAGTGGAGCACTTCCTGTATTAAAACATGATATCACAAGTTGGAGCAGAGTGTTTGCAGTGTAAAAGAAGAACTAAATATGCAGTGTTTGTGTGTTAAACATGTGTGAATGAAACAAAACATAACTCCAAGTATGTCTGGGATGAGGAAACAGCATTATAACATAGATCTAAAACAGCATAATATAGATCCTTTAAATGATACTTCTTTTATTTATCAATTTATTTGCATTTATTTATTTTGTACTTATATAACATATAAAAATAAAAAATAGATGCAAGAAGAGACAAAAAAACAAAACAAAAGGGCTTGTATTAAAGCATTCACCTTATAAATGCATTAAAATGGAACATTACAGCTGTGCACTACTTAAAAAAAATTACATTTACACACCTTAGATTAAATAAATTAGATTCAAACAAGGATTCAAATACAAAGAAACATCCCACAATTGAACGACTATCAAACATTACCACAAACTCTTAAATGTTTCCGATTTAAAAATGTGTTTACTGACCTTGTTATTGCTTTTGCATCAGTTGCATATAGTAGTTTCAGTATTATCCTTTTATATTTCTCTGTGCAAATATACGGTGCTACTGTTGTGTGTGCAGTGGGAGAAGCTTCAGATGACGGCGAGTGAGAGGAGGAAGATTATGTGCTCGGTCACTTTCCACGTCATCGCCATCACCTGCGTCGTGTGGTCTCTGTACGTGCTCATAGACCGGACCGCCGAGGAGATTAAACAAGGTACGGACGCACACGCACACACGCCAACGCACAACCATCACACTGTCATATGCACACGCCAACGCACAACCATCGCACTGTCATATGCACACGCCAACGCACAACCATCGCACTGTCATACGTACACGCCAGCGCACAACCATTGCAATGTATCATACGCACACACCAAAGCACAACCATAACACTGAATTACACAGGCCAACTCACCTCAGAAACTGTAAAACCATATCACTGTACCATCGTAACACTGTACTGTACACACACACCAAAGCACAATCGTAACACTGTACAACCACAACACTGTACTATTGTAACACTGTACAACCGTAACATTATAACTACAGCACTGCTCCGTCGTAACACTGTACAACCGTAACCCTGTACCATGATACTGTATGATACGCACACACCAATGCCAGCAACGCAAAACTGTACAACCATAACACTGTACAATCGTAGCACTAAACAACCACAACCCTGAACAACCGCAACCTTGTACAACCATAACACTGTACAACCATAACACTACAACCACAACAGTGTACAATCGTAAACTATAACACCATACATACCACTGTGTCATACACACACACCAACGCACCCCAGAAATACTGTACAATCATAACACTGTACAACAATAACACTGTACAATCGTAACACTGAACAACTGCAACACTGTACAACCACATTACTGTACTATCGTAACATGATACTGTATCATATGCACACACTAGTGCCAACAATGCAACACTGTACAATCAGAACACTACAACCGCAACACTGTACAACCGTAACACTGTACAACCATAACACTGTACAACCGTAACACTGTACAACCATAACACTACAACCACAATGCTGTACAATTATAATGCTGTACAATCGTAAGACTGCACAATCATAACACTGTACTACTATAACACCATACATAACACTGTATCATATGCACACACCAACGTACCCCAGAAACACTGTACAATCATAACACTCTACAACCATAATACTGAACAACCGTAACTCTGTACAATCATAACAGTGTACAACCATAACATCATACAGCCGTAACACTGAACAATCATAACACTACAACCACAACACTGTACACACACTGTACACGTAACACTGTACACGTACACAACCACTGTAACACTGTACAGCCGTAACACTGTACAGCTGTAACACTGTACAGCTGTAACACTGTACAATCGTAACACTCTACAATAATAATACTGAACAACCGTAACACTGTTCAACCATAACACTGCACAGTCATAACACTGTACAATCGTAACACTCTACAATCATAATACTGAACAACCATAACATCGTACAACCATAACACTGAACAATCGTAACACTGTACAACCATAACACTACACAATCATAAAACTGTACCATGATACTGTTACATACGCACACAGCATTGCCAACAACGCAACACTGTACAACCGTAACACTACACAATCATAACACTGTATCATACGCCCACACCAACACACAACCAAAACACTGTACAATCGTAACATTATACAGTCGTAACACTGTACACCTATAACACCATACATTACACAGTATCATACGCACACACCAACGCACCCCAGAAACACTGTACAACCATAACACTGTACAATCGTAACACTGTGCAACCATAACACTGTAAAATCATAACAATGTACAACTGTACCACTGTACAACCGTAACACTACAACCACAACAGTGTACAGGTGTAACACCGTACAATCGTGACACTGTACAGCCGTAACACTACAACCATACCGCTGTACAATTGTAACATTGTACAATTATAGCACTTTACATAACACTGTCCCATGGCATTGGCAGAGGAGGTGTGGACTAGGTAACTGTGATAAAAGCTATTACAATTTATGAATGATAAGTTATATTATCCAAATGATTAATCACATAATGGCTCGATAAGTTTAAAGGTCCTGTATTACGCAAAGTTAACTCTTGTGATCTTTAAGCCATGTTATAATGCTGTTACATCATCAAAAATCATAGCTGGAGTTGTTTTGTTTCATTCACACGTTTGAGTAATCCTTTTATTATTAGTCTGTCTACATCTAACAGCTACCTTTTACCTTTTGTTGAGTCGAGATTGCCGATTCCAGGTCTGAAGTGATCCAAATGATTCTAGGGAAGGTGTTTGGAGTTTAAAACACAGAAGAGCATTTCTTGTTTGATAGAGGAACTCGGTGTAAATATACAGATTTGTGTGTTAAAGATGTGTGAATGAAACAAAACACAACGCTAGGTGTGTTTTATGTTTCGTAATATAAGTCCTTAAATGACTTATAAATTCCACAGATTCAATGGACACGTAAACATGATAGGTATTAATAGAATGCATTGTCGCTTAGGTCTGGTTTATCAGAACAGTTTATCAGTTGCTTTAAGAACAGTCTGTACCCAACTTAATCATAATTATAGTCACGTCTATTTTTTCAGCAATTACATAACACGCTGACAGCTTTATATACATTTTAATAGCGTGAATCCCAGTTTTTTAGATTGTAGAATGTAAATTTTATAGATCCAGACCAGGTCAAAAAGTCAAAATTTGTCTTTATGCGATTGTTTTTTGTAGCGGTATTTGTTCAAATCATAGACCTGTATAAAGAAGTGGACTAAGGGAGCGTGACGTCAACCATAGCGTTTGGCTTCAGTCAAATGAAGCTCACCGAGGATTGCGGTTACAGGAGCGAATTCGGAGTTTCATATTAGGAATAGGAATTGATTTACGAACAAAATAGAAAAACAAATAGCGGACGAACATACAAATGAACATTTTAAGACCAAAATAGCGTTTGAGTCTTTTTTGCCAATGCTAAATACATTGTTCATTAACAGAAATATGGGATATGTTGTTTTAATTGCCAGTCGCTATGGCAACAGTCCTAATTATACATAAATCTGGACCTTGGATACTCAAACCTGAGCTATCCACCTAGTCCATTCCTTATCACAGTCAATGCATAATAATGAACACACTTCCTTTTTCATTCCACAATAAGTACACTTGCACTACTACTACTACTACCGCACCCTCTGGTGGCTGTCAGCATCAAATATAATTCACAGTAAAAATCACACAGTAAAATCCAATAAAAGCCCTAAAATGTTTCACAAAGTGCATGGTCTGGGTTCTAAACATGACTGACAGCGCTGGGGTTGGCTACACTCACTAAATTCTGATGCCAAAATAGCTCTTAGGTCTTTGCCAGGTTTGTATTCCTTCCCATTCATTGGACTGGTCCAAAATTAGGAATAGGAACTGAATTACGGATAAAATAGATACAACCACCAGGATCATGCAAACATTTTAGTTTCATTTTATAGGGGCACTATGTAGTTTTGGTAGTGGGTCCATCACCAGCTTCTCTCCATGGAGATGTTCCACACTATGTCATTACACTTATTCATCTGTACAGAGACAGCATATGACACCACAAGGCTAAGTTACATGTCAGCTCTTTGGAGAGGCAAGCCTAGTTATAATAATAATGCAAGTTTTTACATCAATAAAAACCCATCTTATTGAGTAAATGCAAGGTGGATACGTTTTATGTCAGGCTGGGACATTCCAGACAAAGCAACAACATTTCCATGGAGACAAGTAGATGGTGGTTACACAGTGCACCGTTAGGCCCTGTCCATACTAGTACATGTTCGAGTCGTTTTCGTTGTGGATGCAGTGTTCATCCACACTAACTAATCCGATTGAAAACGGCTCCAGAGATGGAACGATCTGGTGCTGCCAGCTCCCACAAATTCATCTGAGTAGGGATCTGATCTGGCAATGTGTGGACACCTGAAAATGCTGATACGCTGACGTAGGTCTATGCGCCACGAAGTAATTCACTGCCAAAACTCTAAGAGGCTAGAACACATGTCCATTCATATATATATGGTCTATGCTATGACCTGCGGATGTATATTTTAGCATGAACAATCTACAACGCGATAGAAGCACAGAACAGACTCACCATCAGCAGAACACCCCTCTGTCACAGAAAGAACACTCATAATCCACTGAGTCGTGTCCTTTAGTCCAACAGAAGCTGAACCGCATCAGCGCACAATAGTGGGCCGTTTTTTGAGCCCTCAGTTTATGCAAATTAGCCATGCGGTTTTAAGTTTCATTTCTGTAAAACGTAAACAAATATGCTCAAAGCTGTGTGGATAGGGAAGGCTTGCGGACACGGAAACGACGTGTCTGGACGCAGATTGTTTCCAATACAGTGATAAATTGATAGAGTGATTCGTTTCAGTGTAAATGTAGCCTTAATGTGCCTTTTTTTTTTTGATTTTTTTGCCAGCCCTACATACAATGGCAAGAATGTAGGATCTGCTGCTTTAAAATGTCAATCGCTATGGCAACAGTTCTAATTTGTCATCAGTCTGACACCCAGTTCAATATAAAAACCAAACTAAACATTTTTCACAAAGGTTCTAAACGTGGCCATCGCTATATTCTGGGCCGAAAGTAGCTCTTAGGTCTTTGTTCGGTTCAAAAAACGTCTCACAGCTCTTTTGTATTCCTTCCTATTCATTCTTAGCACGGGGAGTTAGTGTAATAGCCCTAATAATGCAACCGCTGCGTGCAGTACATTCTGGGAACATTAGTGGGTGTAAATGAGTTGCTTGGTTTTTATTGCAGCTACAGTTGGAAACGCGGAGGAGGAGGAGGTCATGAGTTCGATTTTCCATTGACTCTTTAGCTCTTAATTCAGCCGCCTTTGATTTGCCGGCAACGGGAGTAAAAGGAATCAGGAATCACACCAAAGAGGAGAAGAAAGGGCTATTTATAAAACATGTGTAATTATCCACCCTTTGGTCCAGGCGTGCAGGTGCAGTCGAGTGTCAAGACTTTACAGAAGCGAGTGCAAAGAGATCAAAAATATACTTGGAAAGACTTGGTGTGAGATGTTAAGTGCATAGGTTTTATAAAGTTTTAAACTGAGAGGATCTATATTACGCTATGTTACAAACTTGAACTTAGACAAACTTTACTAATCCACAAGGGAAATTATGTGGACGCAGTAGCTCACATCACAATATAATATAATAACAAAGAGAAAAAATATAAATGTAATAATAAAGTAGCAAAAAAAATTATATATATAATGATGTTTCTTCATCAAAAACAGACCTGGAGCTGTGTTTTGTTTCATTCACACGTTTAACATACAGACCCTGCATACAGAGGCGGCGCTATCATTAGGTAAGAGTGGGCAGCTGCCTAGGGCCCCCGAACCTGGAGGGACCCCCATCCAATTGCCCTCAGTGTCACTAATGGCCGAGGCCTCAGAGCAATTAGATTTTCTCTCAATATGACATTAAATAAGAAGAGGTTTACAAGAAAACACCATTGAAATAGTATCTGATTGTCAAATTTATTTTAACTGTCAAAGCGTTCCTTTTTTCATGTTAGAATAGACAAGTCAGCTTGACCCTGATTTGATCATAATCATAATCATATAATGGATGTAAACAAAAATGTAATTGTACTAGTAAAAAAATAAAACTACTTTCAGTTCTGGTTACCTAGTAGACGACTTGACTAATAATACAAGTTTCTAATTCACCCTAATTCAAATAACGATGTGCGTGTCTCATGAACAATGGGAAAAACAGACAATAAATATAAAAAAACAACCCACACACACACACACACACACAAAAAACGCCCAACAATTATAATGAGGGCCCCAAACTCAAGTACGCCTAGTGCCCCCAACTTGCTAACTAACAGGAAGTGCTTCGGAACAACATTAAAAGCAATAACATTTAAATGAACACCAGAAAACTTACACACTGCAACTTTTGCTTAGTGTAGTAGACATGGTGATACCGAAGTTGAACCCTTTATTATTAGTCTACATTTTCAAAACTTTAAATGCTCTGTTCCACCTTATGATGTCATGAAGCGGTGGTTTTCAAGTTAATAGCTACATTTGAACTTTCCAGGGCTGAAATGATCCAGATGATTCTAGGGAACATGTATGGAATTTAAAAACACAGTGGAGCACTTCCTGTATTACCTCATGACATCACAAGGTGGAACAGAGTGTTTTCAGTTTGAGAGAAGAACTCAGCCCAAATATGCAGGGTTTGTGTGTGAAACACGTGTGAATTAAACAAAACACAACTCCAGGTCTATATTATAACATCAGAAAATCAGAAAATACAATAAATTAGGCTACTTTCAGACTGCTGCCTAAAGTGACCCAAATCAGATTTTTTTGGCCCCTGTGCTCCTTTATCTGATCTTTTAATGACAGTCTGAATGACACAGATCCGATTTTTTTCAAATGCAACCCGGGCCATTTGGATATGTGCTCCTAAAACTGATACATATCCGATCTTTTGACATGCGACTTCAGTCTGAACGGCCAGGTCACATTCATCCCACCTACACGTCAGGCTCAGAGTCTCGTCAATGGAGGGAAAACGAGGTTAGTGAGTTAATTCATATTTGGTGGGTGGCCAAATTGAAGGACTCTTATTGGAACAGGGTGATTTCTGAAATGATTGCCAAAAAAAGTCCGATCTCGGCTACAGACGGTCCTGGCTCCAGTGTCAACGAAAAATAAAGAGCCTGGGAGACAAATACAAGGAAGCTAAAGACTCAAACAAACGAAGCAGCTGTGGACATGTAACCTGTCCATTTTACAAAGAACTGAACCACATTTTGGAAAACAAGCCCAGCGTTTAGGCAACTTCTGTAAACACTGAGCACACTCGCGACTTGTGATGTTGTCGTGTCCTCCAGTGCACATGCGGGACACTTTTGGGGTTTAAAGTTCACACTGGAGATCACATACAACTCACATTTAATTGGAAATGTGAAGGACCTCGCAAAAAAATCTGATTTCACAAAAAAATCCAAATTGAGCATTAATCCCTGCAGTCTGAACGGAGCCTTAGACCCTTTAAAATATTTCTTTGGTTGTATTTCTGTAACAGTAGCTCTCTAAATGATTTCACATTTTGCCAAAACTTAGACAAAACCACATTCGCAATCTCCTCAAACTTTCCTTGGAGTTTTCAGCCCGTCTCATTCAAACCGGTCTCTCAAACTGGATGATGTAAAAGTAGCCTGTAGCAAAAATCTCTCCCGACTCGAGCTCGCTACATTAAAATTCTCATTGCCTCATCACGCCGTCTCACATCTTCGTGTTTTCGGCGCGGTGCAGATCTGAGGACGACAGCGGTTTGAGAGGTTTATTTCTCCGTTTGGGGTTTGGATCTGTGACGCTGACGGTTCTGCGTTCGTCCGGAAGAGTGAGGACGAGGGAAAGACGAGCAGGAGAAGATCATCAGCTCTGGAACGACCGCAGGGTCTGAGGAGGGAATTAACAAGTGTACAGAGAGAGAGGGATGGAGGGAGAGAGGGAGAGAGAAAGAGAGAGGGGAAAGGGAGAGATAGAAGTGTGGGGAGGATGAAAGAGAGAGAGAAGGGAGGGAGAGGGGGAAGTGAAGTGAGGGAGGGAGCGAGAGAGAGGAAGGGAAGGATGGGAATGAGAAAGAAAGAGTGTGAGAGAATGACAGCGAGTGAGGGAAGGGAGAGAACGAGGGGGTGAGGGTGAAAGAGAGAGAAAGGGGGGTTGAGGGAGGGGGAGAGAGAGGATAAAAGAGACAGAGAGAAGGGGAAGAGAGCGAGAGAGAAAGGGGAGGGAGAAAGAGAGGGAGGGGAGGGAAGGGAGAGAGAGGGGAAGAAGGGTGAGGGAGGAGGAGAGAGATGGAGGGAGGAGAGAGGATAAAAGAGACAGAGGGAGAGGGAGGGATGGGAGGGAGAAAGAAAAAGAGAGAGTGAGGGAGGAGTGAGAGAATGACAGAGAGAGGAAGGGTGAGAGAGGGAGGGAGGAGAGAGAGGATAAGCGAGACAGAGAGAGAGGATAAAAGAGATGGAGAGAAGGGAGCAGAAAGAGAGTGAGAGAGGGGGAGTGAAAGAATGACAGAGAGGGGAGGGGAGGGGAAAGAGAGATGGAGGGAGGAGAG
The DNA here is from genome assembly GCF_026225935.1 of Boleophthalmus pectinirostris. NCBI lineage: Eukaryota > Metazoa > Chordata > Actinopteri > Gobiiformes > Gobiidae > Boleophthalmus > Boleophthalmus pectinirostris. Next base: position 33,513,062 of record NW_026571404.1, on the reverse strand, counting down.
AGAGGATAAAAGAGACAGAGAGAAGGGGGGAGAGAGAGAAAGGGGAGGGAGAAAGAGGGAGGGGAGGGAAGGGACAGAGAGGGAGAAGGGAAGAAGGGTGAGGGAGGAGGAGACAGATGGAGGGAGGAGAGAGGATAAAAGAGACAGAGAAGGGGGAGAGAGAGGGGTGGGAGGGAGAAAGAGGGAGTCAGAGAATAACAGAGAGAGTGAGGGAAGGGAGAGAGAAGGAGGGGAGAGAGAGGGAAGGAGGAGAGAGAGGATCAAAGAGAGAGGGAGAGAGTGACAGAGGAGTGAGAAGAGAGATAGAGAGAGGACAGGAGAGAGTGAAGAGTGAGAGGAGAGAGACAATAGGCCTAATTTGCTCTCGGATCGACTTAATGTAATTACAAAGAAAGTGGCTGCAGTGTTTCCGGAGCCGAGCGTCTTTCAGCTTTCACTCCACAACACAACAACTGTGATACATTTAAAAAATCCTAGTAGTAGTAGTAGTAGCAATAGCAGTAGTTAGTAGTAGTAACTTTTCTGATTATATATACGTTATTTCTTTATGAGTCTAAGATAACTGCTACAACATTAAATTGAAAATGCAACATAAAATAGTAGTTTATGACAATCACTACTAACATTTTATTTATTTATTTATTTATTTTTTAAACAAACAACAGACAAAAATAAAATAAAAACATCAACCTGCTTTTTGAATTTCAAACACAACAAAAACAGACAACAGACTAAAATAAAATAAAATAAAATAAAAACATCCACACCACTCAGGTTCATTCCTGTTCAAAAATACTCATCTTTGTTTATTTTATTTATTTATTTATTATTTATTTATTTTCATTTTTGAATTTCAAACACAACAAAAAAAAAAGACAAAAATAAAATAAAATAAAAACATCCACACCACTCAAGAAGGTGTCCACACCTGAATCCTCAACTTATTTTTATTTATTATTTTTATTATTTTATTTATTTTATTTTTTTCATTTTTGAATTTTAAACACAACAAAAACAGACAACAGACTAAAATAAAATAAAACAAAATAAAAACACCCACACCGCTCAAGTCCAGTCCTGTTAGTATATCCAAAAAGAAGGTGTCCACACTTGAATCCTCATCTTTAGTTTATTTATTTATTTATTTATTTGTTTTTCTTCATTTTTGAATTTCAAACACAACAGAAATAAAGAACAGATAAACAAAATGACATTAAATAAAATAAAATCCACCAACAACACCCAGGTCTAGTTCCACTAACACGTCCAAAAAAGATTGTGCCCACGTTTGAATCCTCATCTTTCATTTTTGACAGATACTGATTATTCTTTAGCAGGACTTGGCTTTATCATCAGTAGTAGTGGTGTGTTTTGTGGCAGACTCCAGACGGGGCAGCAGCCTGTGGTGCTTACACTGTCCTGATGATTCACACTCACACTGGTCCCACAGCGCCGTCGCCTTTAATCGCCATGACAACAACAAACAACTCCACCATCCCCACTGTAAACACGCTCACATGTGCTCACTGCTCACTTGTATAACAAATGTTGGATTGTAAGTTACAGGGTTCCCACATGTTCTGGAGAGTTTCAAATTTCAGATTGAGAAAATATAAAAATGTGAAAGAATTTGGTGATACATTTCATTTTTTAAAGGCACTGTATTACACTATTTTCTGATCTGTGTTCTAATGTTGTTTCCTCATCACAAATAGACCTGAGTTGTGTTTTGTTTCCTGTGTTTCATGTTTAATACACATTTCCTGCATGTTTAAGCTGTGTTCTTTCAAAAAAAAAAAAACACTTCCACCTTGTGATGTCATGTGATCATGCAGGAAGTGCCGAGGTGGGGACTTGCAAGTCGTGACATGGACTTGCTAGAGATTTGACTTGATAAAATGGATTAAAACTTGGGACTTGACTCGGACTTGAGGCCTGTGACTTGAGAAGACTTGATGCTTCTCCTAAATATATATATATGTTTTTAGAAAATACTTTTCTCTTTACAGTTGATAAATTGCAGTGCTGAATTTTATAGGAACACACTGGAACATGTCCCTCCCACTTCTCTATTTGTTACTTTGGATGTAACTGAAGTACTGTGAGATGGTATCCTCAAATGTACTACAGTAATATACAGTACAATACTTACTGTATTACAAGGAGTACAAAAAACATGATCCTTCCATTTCAGTGCAGACTACCTGACAAAATAACTGTTATTTAGCACTTTTAAATTATTTCTGTTCTGGCCGTAATAATTCACACTCAGATCTTGTTGAGACATTTCAAAAGGAAAACTAGCATTTCTACAATTCTTATGTAAATATTCCATGATTTTTTTAAGTACAATTTAGTTTAAAATTCATATAAATTGCAAAAATCTCAGCTATATTTGGTACTTTGTTTTAAAGACTTGAAATGACTTGAAGCTCAAAGCAGACATCTTGGACTTGACTTGGACTTATGAGCCAGTGACTCGAGACTCGACTTGGACTTGCCTGTATTTGACTTGTTACTTGACTCGGACTTGAGGTCAAGGACTTGAGACTTACTTGAGACTTGCAAAACAACGACTTGGTCCCACCTCTGGGAAGTGCTCTACGGTGTTTTTAAAACTCCCTACACCGTCACTTGAATCATTTTGATTTCCAGCCCCGAAATTGCCAATCTTTACTTAACAAACGGTAAAAGGCATCAGTTAACTTGAAAACCACTATTACATGACATCACAAAGTGGACCAGAGCATTTTGAGCTTTGGAAATGTAGACAGAATAATAATAAAGTGTTACTACTCAAACATGTGTGAATGAAACAAAACACGAGTCCAGGTCTGTTTTTGAGGAGGTAACAGTATTAAAACATGACTTAAAGCTCACAAGAGTCAGTTTTGTGTAATACAGGATCTTCAACAGTTAAAAATTGAAAAAGCTTTTGAAATGACTCGCAGTAAAACGTGGGAACCCTGTTTTGTTGATGTACCATTTTTGCTCGATGTCTTTGTAAATCATGATACATTCTCTTCACTCATGCAGCCGGAAGAATCCCAGGTAAACATTTGAACTCCAATTTCCCCCTTTAGTTTTTCAGTTTTTTTTTTTTTTTTTTTAATCCTTCTTTATAGCTCCAAAACAACCCTGTTTATGGTAACGGCTCAACAGTGACCGCCCACCCCCTGGTTCTGGAAGTTAATTTCTCATTCATTTTTCCCACAGACTTTCCAAAGAATATTAAAAGCTTGAAAGCTCGGGGCTAATCGGCTCTGTGGTAACTAATGACTACAAGACCTATGATGTTTTTGTGTGTTTTGAATGTGCTTTTTGGATTTAAACCAACCATGGATATTATGGATATTAGTTAACACACAGTTGGTCAGTCTCCTCGGTGCCTTTTAACTCTTAATATTTGATTTTCTTCAAAAGTCTATGGGAAAATTGAGTGGAAAATGTACTTTGAAGTGGGCAGGACTGTTGAGCTCCATTACCAAGTATTTTTGAATGAATTTATCTCTGACCAACTTCAAAATAAGAATGACTTTGAGCTTTATTAAGAGTGAAATTGCAAAGTAAACACTAGATATTACAAAAACTGCATTTTATCTTTACGAGAAGGTTATATGATCCACACACACACACACACACACACACACACACACACACAGGCCTAGCAGATGCTCTCAAACTCCATAATGTCCTCTGGATCCAACAGGGATGGGCCGAGCCACAACTGCCACAAGTCGAGACGAGGGAAGATGTTGACATTGTCTCTATTAAACTAAATTTGGCGCTTCATTTCAAAACATTTTATTTACTTAATTTCATGTTTTTGTTGTCATTAAAGGAACTGTATGTAAGATTTTAAATTTCATAAACAGTCTGTAAATATGAGATAAACTTGTTCAAATGAAATACAACAACAAGTGTAAAGTGGATTTACTCTTAATTACTAAAGGTTGGACATGAAAGCTGTGATGTTTCCGATATAGTTCATTGTGTTTGGTTCTCAAGACAAATGTAGAAAAAAAAAAAACAGATCCACACTGCAATTCTTTGTTGCTTTCATTGTTTAAATGAATCGTCAAATTGTGGTGCGATTAAAATAATAAAAATGCTGAGCTCCAAAGAGGTTCGTGTACCATTTGTTCTTTGGAATTTCAATTAAGAATGAAAAACAGTTACATTATTATTGTTATCATTATTCCGTTTTAGTGTCAAACAAAAAAAAAAAAAAAGGATTTCGACCTCAATTTCCAACATTTAATTTAAAGTTTATTTAAAAAACAGTCTCGGTGCCTATTTAAATTTGGATATTTTATTCTCTCTGGTTTATTTCCCCAGAAGTTCTGCTGCTAGAAGAACTCACCTGAAAAATTACTTCATTTCTATGGACAAACTCGTCATCTTCATTTATAGCGATGCATTTACTTTCGCAAAAGAAAGAAAGTCATTGTTGAACTCCATGACAAGAAACAAGTAGCAGCGGTAAACTTGGTTCAGTTGACTCCATAGAACTATAATAAAAATAGTTTTTTTATAGATCCCTGGTTGACACTGCAGCAACTTCTGGGGCAAATAAACCAGAGAGAATAAAATATCAAAATTAAAATAGGCACCAAGACTGTTTTTGATTGGGTTATTTGAAATAAACTTTAAATATTGGAAATAGAGGTCAAAATCAGTTTTTTTTGTTTGACACTAAAACGGAATAATGAAATAACAAACTGTTTCCCTTTTTACTGTTTTTCGTTCTTAATTGAAATTCAAAAGAACAAATGGTACACGGACCCAAAGAACATCAGTATAGATCTGTTTTTCTTGTGTTTTCTACATTTTTTATCTTTGGACCAATCATGCAAATGCAGCTTTTATCGAATGTGCTTGTTTCTTTCTACGAGTACTGTCTCATTGTCCAATCAGAAAGCAGAATGAAGCTGTTATGAATCTCTTATTTGTGTTGCCGGTTTTGATGCTGAAATCCAGTTGGTTTAAACCTAAAATGATTTTCTCTGATCTGAATGGTCACTACCTAAACCCCAGCACCTACAACCAGTCATGAATCAGTGCTAGTGCAGGCTCTGAGAATGAGGAAACGTGTAATGTGTCGCACGTTTAGGCCCCTAACAACACAAGTTCTACTGTGATTGTAGTATATCTTTAAAAACTGGAAAATCACAGGTTACGTACAGTTTCTCTACATTAGAAAAAACAATATCTAGGTAAGTTAAAATGACTTAAATTAAGAACATTTGACTTTATTTGAGCAGATTTAACTTGACAAGTAAAATTATCTCCCAATGGAATAATTGTGTTTTTCTTCATTCAAGCAACATTTGATTTTGTTTCTTATTTTAAGTGTAGCCAGATGTATTTTCAGATTTTAAGTACAAAAAGTCTATTCCATTGTCAGATCATTTTACTTGTCAAGTGAAATTTACTCAAATCATGATAAACTTTTCTTAATTCAAGTCATTTTAACTTGACTAGATGTTGGTTTTTTTAGTGTAAAGCATTGCTTTTTTAACTACAGCTTCTCAAAATGTAACTCACACATTGTTTTTGCCCGAGCCAAACGCAAACACATGGAATGAAAAGCCAAGAGAATTTTCTGTGTGTTCAATCTTATGACATCTTTATCTTCGAAGATCTTGTTTAGGTACTGGCAATGCAGGTTCTACTGTGACTGAAGTATATTTTTTAGAAACAAGACAATCACAGGCTATGTACAGTTCCTCTAAAGCATTGTTTTATTTTTTAAACTACAGCTTCTCAACTGTAACTCACACATGTTAAGGTTGTTTTTGCTCCACCCAAGCGCAATCACATGGAATGAAAATCTCAGAAGATAATTTTCCATGTATGTTCAATCTTATGACATCTTTAACTCCTAAGATCTTGTGGCAGAAGATCTCGTCCCATCCCTAGAATCCAATGCCTGTTACGATATTCTCAACAAACACTGACAGATTTTGACCTGACCTCCTCTTTTTTCAACCTACATTTGATTTGAACTCATTATCGTTGACATGTTGCTTCACACGTCTCTTCTTCTCTTGTGTCCTCCTCCTCAGGGATCCTGGAGTGGCCGTTCTGGACCAAGCTCGTGGTGGTGGCCATCGGCTTCACTGGGGGACTGGTCTTCATGTACGTCCAGTGCAAGGTCTACATCCATCTATGGAGAAGACTCAAAGCGTACAACCGGGTCATATACGTTCAGAACAGACCAGACTCGTGTAAAAAACTAGCCTTGGACAAACCTATCCTAATGGAACCCAACCTGGAGAACAAAGAGACGCTGGCCCCAACCCAATCGGACACAAACTCCTCCCAGTACACGGAGACGGAGGAGTACTGCATGGAAGTGGTCAACGTCTGACGGACACCTTGGGGAAAATACATTTGAAGGATCGAAGTAAAGTAGTCCGTGATTAAAACAAGCAGACTTTTTTTTTGGACCATTTTAAAACTTTCAAAATGGACGCTTCTAACGATTTGATCTCAAGAGCCAAAAGACTCCGTTGAGGTCCAAAAACGTAAATGTGTTGTCAGTGGCGGTTGATGGCGTGTACGTAGGTTTGATTTTTTTGAGATTTCCAAGCCAGTTTTTCCTGTTGATAGTGAATAAAACGGAGACCAGGAGAAAACCGAGCAAACGCCAACCTTGGATTTGTAAGGGTGTTGCTTTTTAGCGTCGAAGCACTTTTGTTTTTATTATTTTGACCTGAAATGACACATTTCATTTCAATTGACTTTTTGGTGGGACATCGTATGAACATCGAACGGATGACAAAAACGGATGATGGAAAAAGGAATTATGGATCAAAAAAGGAATATTTCAATTGCAGAGTGTTGGACGCAACGTGGAATTCAGCATAATTCAGCGTAATCGTGATTCCAGCGTCATACTGAGCAGGCGAATGTAAACTTTTCGACAAAAAAAATTGTAAAAAAAAAACAAAAAACAAACAAACGAGCAACTTTTTGTACGGTAAACACAAGACAAGAAAGTACAATATTATTACTGGAGTCTTGGGGGGGGTTCGTGAATGCTACAATGTGATAATCCACGTGCAGTTTTGAGATGCCTTCAGAAATCTACTGCCGATTTTTAAAGTGCCCATATTACGCTATTTTCTGATCGATGTTATAATGTTCTTTCGTCGTCACAAACAAACCTGGGGTCGTGTTTTGTTTCGTTCACACAAACCCTCCGCATTGGTGGTGAGTTCTTCTCTCAAACGAAAACGAAAAATACAAGAAGCACTCCATTTCTGCTCTGGAATTGATGATCTCAGCTGAAATAAAGGTAGATACTAACTAGAAAACTACAGCTTCATGACATCAGAAGGTGGAACAGAGCATTTTGAACTTCGGAGATGTAGACAAACTAAAAATGCAGGTATGAATGAAATAAAACACAACTCCAGGTATGTTTTTGAGGTAACAATATTCTAACAACAACAATTTTGTGTAATATAGGAGCTTTAAATCTGTACAACGCCTTTTTGTTTTCTGGCGTTTGATCCCTGGAAAAGCAGAAAGCCCAAATGAGGTCTTTGATGTTGGCTCTTCTCGACTATGGTTTTCGCACAGTTCAGAAGTCGATACGTTTTCAGACAGCAGCGATGTTCAGACACGATGTTAACAGCTTCGCGAATGTGAGGGCTGGTGGTGAATAGAGAGAGAGACTATCACATCTGCCTATGTGGCCTGCAAAATGGATGCTTCAACTTGACTTTGGCTGTGTTCAAAATCAGACACTGTAGTATTCCACATATAAGCACTCAAAATAGTTGTTGTTTTCTGTTTTTTATTAAGTTACTTTCTTGTAGAGGGCGCACCAGTTGCTTGTTTCCATGAAGATGTGATTGCTTTGACTGCAGTGTTCCAAACTATGGCATTAAACTTCTCAAACTACAAAGAAAGAAGCAGGAGACGCCACCAGACCAGTTTACAGGTGAGATCTGTGAAGAGGCGGCTCTACTCAATATAGTGCCACGGGATTTACAGAAAATGAATAACAAAAGAAAAAAAAAAAAAACACCAAAAAAATTATTAGACTGTAACCAGACTTAGGCCCCGTCCGCACTAGTGCGTATTCGAGTCGTTTTCGTTGCGGATGCAGTGTTCGTCCACACTAATCCGACTGAAAACTGCTCCAGAGACGGAACGATCTGGTGCCGCCAGCTCCCACGAATTCATTTGAGTATGGATCTGGTTCGGCACAGTGTGGACGCCTGAAAACGCTGGTACGCTGATGTAGGTCTATGCGCCGTGACGTAATTCACGACCAAAACGCTAAGAGGCTAGAATATATGTCCATACAGTCTGTGCGTACGACCTGCAGACGTATAATCTCTGAAAAGTTTCACATGAACCATCTCCAACGCGATAGAAGCACAGAACAGACTCACCATCAGCAGAACACCCCTCTGTCACAGAATGAACACTCATAATCCACTGAGTCTTGTCATTTATTCTGACAGAAACTGAATCGCATCAGCGCACAATAGCGAGCTGTTTTTTGAGCGCTTAGTTCATGCAAATTAGCCATGCGGTTTTAAAGTTTCATTTCTGTAAAACGTAAACAAATATGCTCAAAGCTGTGTGGATAGGGAAGGCTTGTGGACACAGAAACGATGTGTCTGGACGCAGATCGTTTCCGATACGGTGATACAGTGATTCGTTTCAGTGTAAACGTAACCTTAAGGAAGTGCAGGATTCTATGGCTATACTGTGGAACATTCCAGACAAGCATAACATCACCATGGAGACAAGTATTGCATAGCGGACACTCCACTCCACGAAAAAAGTTACAGAGTACACCTTTAAAGCAACCTTTTAGTTTAAAATTCATTCAAATACCAGACACCAGGTCTTGTTTGTGAATTCTAGAAGTAATTTGACCTTTTCAGTAGAACGTGGATGTACTTTTACTTTTTCAGTCATCAGTCAAACTTTATTTATAGAGCAAAACAACACAACACAAAGCGCTTATTATAATTTTTTTACTATTTCTTTCTTCACTTTGCACTTTAAGGTATTTTATTGTATATGCAATGTGTAGTATTCTTGCCTATTGTAACAAAATCTGCTTTTCCCTAGCAACCACCAACAAATAATCTCATTGGCTGGCAAAAAATATATTAATTTCAACAGTTTGACCCTGAAAATTGTGTTCAAACCATAGACTGTAGCCTATATAATATATAAATGGACATAGTAAACCTGCTTGCTGCTGCGTTCCAAATAGGAAGTGAACACTGGAGTGCTTCTGGCTCCATCGACTTTGGCTCCAGTTCACTTTGTATTGAAAAAACGTAACCGCTTTCTATGTAACTGCTGCTGTCAGACTCCTAATTTTGGTCTTAAAAAGTTCGTCTTAACCCGCTCTGTGTGATCCTAGTGTTTTTATTTCGCGATTTTGTTTGTCAATCAATTTGACTCAGTTCAATTTTCCTTCTAATAATTCTGAACAGAATCTTGTATTTTGTACAGAAGTGTTTTGGTTTTATTTTAGTGAGAAACAATTGTAAATATTAGAAAATGAATGATTGTAAAATGTTTAGTTTTAGTTTAATATTTTTCCTGGTTTAATTTAACTTTCGAGAGACAATTTCAAACTCCGGCTCTTTGTCGTTCCTTCGTCTTTCCTTGTTTAACTCTAAACCACTTTCTTATTTTAGTCTTGTCCAAAGATTTACCGTTTTTATGAACTCTAAAATTCAACATCACACTCCCTTAGTTCAGTTCTCTATACTATAATTTATGGTTCGAACAAATAAAGCTACATTTTGTGTTTAAATTAAAATCACAAATACCACTTATCTTTTTGCACAGAGAATAATTATGAATGCATTTTTGAACACAGCCTTGGTTTGCAGCGTCCATCTTTAGAAGCACATGTGACAATGGTACAAATAGTACTGAGCACACGTTCACCCTCTGCAATAAAAAAAACAATGCAATACATCACGTGGACAGCAGGTTATCAGGGGTCAGAGCGGAGAGGCGCAGAAGACGGCTCCCTCTGCTGGTGGAAGCGCGTCACTGCAGTCGATTTCTGAAGGCACTTTTTATTGGAGCTTTGTGAGTGCTTTATGTCTGTCCCGAGCACAGCCACACCAAGCATTTTTAAAACAACTTTGATACCACTTTTCTGTGTAATCAACTCCACTTCTGGTCATGAAAACTGCTCAGCGCCAGCAGCAATAACTCAACAGTAATGATCGATGTATTTGAAGTTTTGTGTTCTATTGACTTGACTTAAGAAAACTCCATTACCCACAATGCTCTGTGCAGTTAGACAGATAAAAAGTGCAATTATGAATGATATTTGTTGTTCTGTTTTAGTCCCTGTATGGTGTTTTTCATGTCCAGGGTCAGCTCTGGGGTTAACTTGATTTGTTTTTTTTGAATATTATTTCTTCTTTTTGTGTCGTATTTATTTTGAAAAGAGTTTTAAAGAGAGTTTATCAATTTAATATCCCGTCATGAGTGATTTTATGCATTTTACACTTGCATTGTTCAGGAAGAGTAGAGTTATTCTAAGTTTTACATCAGGGGTCTCCAACCTCTCTCTTCTGGTGAGCTACCTTTACAAAAAACAAAATAAATATGTGATAAATATAAGTAAAAATAATAAAAGAGTAATAAGTAAGTAAAATAAGAGTCTCAGCAAGCCTGTACAGTGAGATGTCTATAAACCACACACCATTGTCTAGTTATTAATGCTCAAATTAGACAAAAGTATACATTTACAGTTGTGATACACATATTTATCAAATTTTTGTTATCCAGCACAATACATATACATATAATTCAGAATTTGTTGAGCTGCTTGGAAGTGGATGGAACTACAGGCTGGAGACCCCTGTTTTAGTTATTTGTAGCTATAATAAAGTTTATGTTCATTAATATATTAACTTATTTGAGTTAATTTAACAGTGGTATCGAAATGTCACAAGACAGATGCCACATAAGAAGTTTATTAATGAAAAGGAGGAGAAAAGGAAAGAAAAACATTCTAAAATGTATTTAAAACACCATACAACAATGCAAAAAACTGCAAAATTTAAAAGTGCATTGTGTAAGTTTTCTAGGGGAGGCTCGTTTTTGCGTCGTCAGTATGGCATTAAAGCTTTCTATCTTAATTGGGATGAAGCCAGACTATGTTACAGGTCAGATCTGTGGAGAGGCGACCCCGCTAACAGTCAGAATCCCTGTTTTATTAGATATTTTTGAGCTATAAAACCACTTGTAATTGAATAAATGTAACTTAGAGCTGTTTAATGTCATACTGTGGAACATTCCAGGCACAGAAACAAGCAGGTGGCAGACCGTCCACCAGTAAAGTTACACAATGCAACTTTAAACATAGTTAAAGTTAAAAGTATTTTCAAACAGCAAACTCATCATAAAACGCAAGAATAAATACAAAATTCTCTTAATGGAAACCTTTACAAACTGTTATTTTGACCCTTTTTTTTCCAACTTTTTTGTCTTTCTGAATGTTGTTTTCTTTCACTCTTTGGTGTTGAACTTTGAAAATTGTCATTGTAGTTTGCCCTTGGAGGCCACCGTACATTGAGTTTTGAATGGTTCTACTCAAAGGAGCTGGCTCCTGCACCGGGGCACAGTCACAGTGCGGTCCTGATGCTAACATGCTAATATGCTAACATGCTAGCTCTCTCTTTTGCCTCTTTGACTTCACGCCGTCCCAGCACACGAGCTTTTGTCATCTCATGTTTTAAAGCGTACGGAGAAGAAGAAGAAGAAGAAGTGTGACCTGCAGCTGTTTGTTTACTACTGACTGGACTGTTCACGGTCTTCAGATCACTCCGCCACTTTGTCTGTGACCTTTTCTTTGGTAGTAACTGTAAAGAATTTGGTAAATAAAAATGTACATCTGTTTTTAAATAAAATCTTGATGTGTTTTCAGTTTTCTCATGTTTGAACAAAGTATGTAGACTTAAAAGAACAACCAAATAAAGTGGAGTTTCTTTTAGCGCTCGGGCCCTGGTCTTGTTCATTGTGTGTTGTGTGTTGTTGTTGTGTTATTGTTGTGTTAATGACTGTGGAGGTGCTGAGGTTGCACTGGGACAGAGACGGTGCAGATGGATTTTAATGAAGAGAGAAAGAGACTGTCTGCTCGTCTCTCTGAGCTCTGCACAGACGACAGGAGCTGCTGCATTAGATGAGAACGCAAATGTGACATGGGAACATCAACGCAACGTGCTGAACGCATCAAGGATCTGTGTTTGTGCTTCTTCACCTGTGTACGAGGGACACACAACAGCGGCAAAAGTGGAGTTTTTTCAAGTAAGAGTCATAATATACAAAATAACGCATAATTATACTAGAGCAGACATGTCAAACTCAGGCCCGGGAGCCAAATTTGGCCTGCAATATAATAATATTCGGCCCTTGAGATCATATCAAATCTGTATTAGAGCTGCCCGCCGGCTACAGATAGGCTATAGAGACATGATTTAATTAAACCTGTTATTATTTATTTATTATTTTCTGCTTGTTCTGGATTTAATGTTGAAGCAAAACTATTATTAAACTTTAATTTTAATCAGAAAAGGTTTAACATTACGTATCGCGAAAGAAGAGAAAACATGCAGATGCAAATTTTTCAATACATATTTAGTTTGGCCCATGACTTTTTAATTTTGACCCCCTGTGAATTTGAGTTTGACACCCCCGTACTAGAGTGACCAGACGTCCCTATTTACCTGATTTGGAGCCCTGTGTCCCCTGTCCCAGCAGATTCATCCAAAACTAGTGATTAGTCCCAGTTTTATATAAGAAATGTTCCAGGTGTCCCTATTTTTTGACAAATTTTATCCCTGCCAAAAGAAAAGAGAGATAAACTGTCATTTCTTCAGATAAAGTACAGAAAAGCTGCTTAAAAATTACCAAAACACAAAGAAAATGTGACTATAATGACTCACATGTTAGTTGTGAATAATCATGAATGGGCTGACTGCAGAACAATTCTCCTTAATTACACATTTGTTTCACAATTTTATTATTACCAGCCACTCCAAACCGAGTGTCCCAGTTTTTGCTTTTGAAAATCTGGTCACTGTAGCATAAACTGTACACTGGCCCTGAATCATCTAATGGTGCCCTTGATGATATAAGAGCAAAGAGCAGATTTCACTTTCCATTCATTTCCTTAAATAATGAAAAGTTGGTTTGTACAAAGTAACAAAGTAACTCAGTTCAGTTGATCCTTTGCATCATTCTGGGGGTGTTTTACATGGCTTTTTACAGTGGAATATATATAAAACTACTGATTTGTCCCAGTTTTATACAAGAAATGTCCCAGGTGTCCCTATTTTTGTCAAATATGATCCCTGCCAACAGTAAAGACAGACATAAATTATTTGTTAAGTTAAAATACAGAAAAGCTGCTTAAAAATGACCAAAACACAAAGAAAATGTGACTATAATGACTCACATATTGGGCTGAATACAAAACAGTTTTCCTTAATTACGCACTCATTTCACAATTTTATTATTACCAACTGCCTCAAATCCAATGGGGTGTCCCAGTTTTTGCTTTTAAAACTCTGGTCACTGTATTAACAGCACAAGTCACCTCACCTGCTTCAGAGAAATCACTTCTTTGTGGTCAGATTGTGTTCAAATAAAGCTCAGATTAAAGTCACACCCAGAGGGAATACTGATGACAGCTGCCAAGTATCAACATTACTCCAAACCCTCCAAGTAAAAAGACAGCCCTAATAGAGTTAGAATAGACCACACTACAACAATGAATGAAGTTAAAGCCACAGTATGTCACTTTTTAGTCCAAAATAAATTGAAATAAAAGCATGTTGGTGTGTGTTTGTTTTGTTTGTATTTACTACTGTGAGCGGACTTGCATCTCCACAAACCTTACTCTTAACTGGCCTGAAGAAGGACCGCCCCCTGCTTGTTTCCATGGAAATGTGGTTCTTTTAAGCTATACATTTATATGAATCTCATTTGTCGATCTCCATGGAGAATGTGCCAAAGTCTGGTATAATAATCTTCAGGCTATCTGACTTGGTTTGAGTATTTTTGAGTCATTTGGATAGATATTTCTACTTGGTTCAAAAATAACTAATTTGTGCCTTTTGTATTTTGGTGGAGATGTAATTCCTTCACCTTGAACGTTTTACAATATTAAAATTAACTTGGTCATCACAATGGAGACAAATTACAAGTCAGATCCATCTAAAAGCAAGCCTGCACGTTATAAGAATTCATGTTTTTCAAGGTGTTTTTGATTTATAAAGATCCTTTAATTGAATACATGCAAGGCAGATAAGTTTAATGACCTACTGTGGAACATTCCATGCAAAGAAATAAAACCTCTATGGAAGCGAGCAAGTAGTGGACCCTCCACCACAGAAGTTGCATAGCAGAGGTGGGGACTTGCAAGTCGTGACTTGCACTCAAGTCAGACTTGAGTCACTATATTTTTAGGAATTAAGACTTGACTTGGACTTGATGCTCAATGACTTGGGACTTGACTCGGACTTGAGGCCTGTGACTTGAGAGGACTCGAGAAGCACTTTTAAATCTGAAGTCTTTGTATTCTGACTGTACTGATTCACACTAAGATCTTGTCAAAACATTTAAAAAGGAAACATGAACATTTCTACAACTCTTATATAAATACTCATATATAAATATACTATGATTTATTTAAAGTAAATTTTTTCTTAAAATTCATATAAATTGCAAAAATCTAAAATGTATTTGGTATTTTGGTTTAAAGACTTAAGATGACTTGAAGCTCAAAGCAGACGACTTGGACTTGACTTGGACTTATGTGCCAGTGACTCGAGACTCGACTTGGACTTGAGTTCAAAGACTTGAGACTTTTACCTCTGTTACATAGTGCAACTTGAAACGAACTCTTATATTTTTTGTTCAGGGTGTTCTATTATAGTCCTCTCTGATATTAAAGCGCCTATGAGAGGTTAGACTACTCACTTCACTAAAGCAGAATGAAAGATTTTGATTTAAAAAAATAATCATTTCCTTCCTACATTCCTACATTCACTAGGACAGCCGTGTAGTACACTGGGCCAAAACTCT
Source organism: Boleophthalmus pectinirostris (assembly GCF_026225935.1). Lineage (NCBI taxonomy): Eukaryota > Metazoa > Chordata > Actinopteri > Gobiiformes > Gobiidae > Boleophthalmus > Boleophthalmus pectinirostris. The sequence continues at coordinate 33,497,963 of NW_026571404.1, read as the reverse complement.
TCTAATGTATAAATTATGAATTGACAAAATACAAGAAAACACATTTATTTTATTGAAATCATGTTTAAAGTCTCAGAAAAAATGTGTTCTGTGTGTAAATTGCGCTGAACAGAAATCTACTTCAAAAGCTTTTCAACTTTTCTTCCCAAATTGCTTCTCAATTTATGTAAAACTATCATTTATAGTTTACAAATTTAGTCAAAATTAGAGAATCAAAACCTCATATGAACTTTAAAATCCCTAGTTACTGATCAATTACTTCACAATATTCAACAGTTTTCTCTTTTTTTTTTTTGCGTCACACAATCAGATCTGTCACACAGCCACACTGTTGGGGATGCGGTCTGGGGACATGTTGTAGTAGGGCAGTCTCTTTCCCTCGTTCCTCCTCTTGATGGTGCTGTTGATCTCTGACAGCCTTTTCCTGAAGTTCTCCATTGCTGTCTTCACTGGTTTCTCAATGAAGTGCTCGTCCGGATACATGCCCAGGAACAGCTGAAGAGAATGAAATATGTGGACAGTTTTAACATTGACATGAAAAGAAATTTAAAAAAAGTAAATACTACCAGTGATGCAAAGAATACTCTGAAAATGTGTTTAGTTACAGAATACTGCATTAAAATGCTCAGATTAACCTATTTTCTGATCTGTTATGTTGTTTCCTCATCACATTTGGATGATTTCAGCTCCAGGATTTGTCAGTCTCTACTGAAAAAGGGAGCCGTTTTAACTTGAAAACTATTTTGAAGGTTTACTTAAACTATAGCGTAAAAAACTTGCCCTGTGCAAGGTCCGCTATGGCTGCAGCATGTGTGGTGTCTCGGACACGGGTCTTCCATAAAAAGAGTCCAAATACTGTGTTCCTCAATTAGTTTACTGGCGTACCTTATAGCCATCCAAAAATACACAGATTCAGCACTCAATAGATCACGACAACGGTCATAAGACTATACCTTCACGGTGCAACACCTGTGTGCACATTTTCCTCCCCTTTTATAGGGCAGCAAATTACGTAGCAACTTACAAATAGCACCACACAGTGGCAGGAGGTAGACAGGTGTAAAATGGCTCCAACACACCGGCCCCTTACTTGTGGAAGCCAGGAGCGAAACAATTAAATAAAATACAAAAATACATTTGGAGCCATAAATTAAATTAGCTGATCTTTCTATATTTACATAGGAACAGTTACACATTTATCCAAAATATCCAATACCATTATCCAATTTCCAAAAATCATTGCTTGCACTTAATTCCATCCAGTTAAGTTAAATTAATAAAACATTTTCCACCTTTTTCTTTTGAAGGCTTTGCAGATTTTTAGTTGAAAAAACTTTTGGACTTAACAAACAAGCAGATACAAAACACAAATCACAAGGGCAACAGTACATTCAAAGTGAGAAATGTTCACTAAGGGACCATAAAGGTGCAGAGGATCACCAGGGGGCAGTGCAACAGCAGTACTCCAGTTATGCGCTGCAAATGAGCAGCTACTCAATGCTTGACTGTCCTTTGATGGACCACTGCAGCCCAGCTCCAGCAGCACAGGACTATCCACAACAGGCTACTCAATGTCCATGCAGTCCATACCAGCAGCAGTCCTCTCCTGCTCCTCATCCTCTGTGCCACCAGCGCTCTCAATCAGAGGCTGTCAGCTTGTGATTTACTTGCACTCTGCAAACTATTATCAATGTTGCTCATGATAGGTGGCTCAAATTGGTCCATGGCAAGGGTATCAAGGTCCTTCTGTGGTTCAGGTGAAAGAACAGGTTCAGTTTGGGATAAATCCATGTCAGTGGTGGTTCCGGCCCCTGTTGATGCAAAAGCACTCACCACTGTGGCGCATAGCTCTCACTCCTCCCAGTTCACTGTATCAAAACCATCATCATCACCAGCCCCTGTTTGATCTTCAAGCAAAACAGGGAAACTTGTGGTTTGTTTTAATAAACATGGTTTTAAAGGAGACAGTTGACTGAGGGACCTTGGGCTCCAGCGGCAGTGGTCTGGGTTTTACAGTTTTATGTTTATTTGAGGCATTCATCACTGCCAACTCTGCTGTCACCTCAGCCAATTTAGTCTCAAGCTCCAGTTCATCCAACCTTCTCCTCATTCCTCTTTGCTTTGCTTTAAGTGCATAAATCTCCTCCATATATGAAGCTTTAGCCAGTAGCACAGCCTTTTCAGCCTTTATTTTTACCAATGCTGCAGCTACAGAAGCCTTCATTCTTTTTTCACTACTGTGACTGTCTTTATGTGTCCTTTCACCGTCTATTTTTTCCTTTTTCTAAATTTTTTGTTAAAACCCGTGCCCAAAAGTTAGAGTTTTGTAAATGCGCCATCCTTGCAGACGCTTCAACATTTAGCGTAGGCCTACCAGGTGAATGTTCTGGGCCTGGCCTTTCCAAACGCCGGGTGTGGCTCCTCCGCGTGGCTCCTCCGTGGTTCGCCTGCACCGCCTTCGCTGCACGGTCCCTCCGCTGCAGACAAAGGAGTTCCCGCGCCGAGCCGTTCCTCGCCTCCGATGCTGCCGGTGACGACGCCGAGGTTCTCCGGTGCCGTCCGCTCCCCTTTCTTCTCCGGTCCGCCGCGCCTGTCGCGACGAGTCACCGCTACGGTAGTAGGTGGGTCCACTCCAGGAAACCGCGCTGTGCCAATCACAGCCGACGCAACAACTTAACGCCCGGACGGTTCCTGAGGTCTTTGACAATGTAGCAGCCAAAACCGCAAGGTCCGCTATGGCTGCAGCATGTGCGGTGTCTCGGACACGGGTCTTCCATAAAAAGAGTCCAAATACTGTGTTCCTCAGTTAGTTTACTGGCGTACCTTATAGTCATTCAAAAATACACAGATTCAGCACTCAATAGATCACGACGACGACGGTCAAAAGACTGTATACCTTCACGATGCAACACCTGTGTGGAACATTTTCCTCCCCTTATATAGGGCAGCAAATTACGTAGCAAGTTACAAATAGCACCACACAGTGGCAGGAGGATGACCAGAATTTCAGAATAAAAAACTCTGACTCTCTCGGTTTGGAGTGGTTGGTAATAATAAAATTTTGGAACGAGTACGTAAGGAAATTGTTATGCACTTGTTGCGTCAGTCTAGACACACTTTATTTGTGTTTTGGCCATTTTTATGCAGCTTTTCTGTATTTTACTGAAACTAATGAAAAAAATAGAGATACCTGGGACATTTCTTGTATAAAACTGGGACAATTGGTTTTGGATAAATTCACTGGGACAGGGGACACAGAGCTCAAAATCTTGACTGTCCTGGGTAAATAGGGACGTCTGGTCACTCTACTTAAACATGTGTGAATGAAACAAAAGCCTGTGCGTGTTTTTGATGAGGTAACAAAATGATAACATGACTTAAAGCTCACCAGAGTCGGTTTTGTGTGATATAGGACCTTCTGTGCTTTAGGTAACACATTTGTTGAGCTCAGAGTGAGTCTAAACACACAGATCCTTCTCTCTCTGTCATCTGGGTGATTAGATTCTCTCAGAGCCACAGATGGTGTTGTTGAGTTGTTTGTCGTACCTCGTTCTCCTGGTACTGGCTCAGGGCCCACACTGCTCCCAGGTGCCAGCTGGAGCGCCCCCTGTCTGGCAGACTGTGTATGATCAGGTTGACATCAGCCAGGCCCTTCTGTGTGGGAGGGGGCTTCCTCATGGTGGAGGGAGCGTTTGGGATCCACGAGCACCAGTCGTACTGAGACAGAGAAAACACCACAGCAAATAGATTTTAATGAAATGAAAACCATTTACTGCCAGAGACATTTTTGTAAACTGTGCTTTGTCCAAACAGGAGCTCTCACATGTGGAGACTGTGGTAATCCTGCCTATGTGTATTATGAATATGCCATTCTGGCTTGTCAAAGCCTGATCCCGTCAGATCTCAGAAGCTGAGCAAGGCCCGGTTAGTACTTGGATGGGAGACAGCTGGGAATTCCAGGTGCCACAGGGGGGCGCCAGTTGCAAAAACTGTTGTTGTGTTCTTAGGCAAGACACTTCACACACATTGCCGAGTATGGGAATGTTGTGTGCGTGAGTCAGTCTGCCCAAGGGCAGCTGTGGCTACAATAGTAGCTTACCACCACTGAGTGTGGCATGAATGTATAATGAACTGGAAAGTGCTTTGGGTATCATGAATGGAGCTATATAAAGTTGCATAGTGCGCCTTTAAGTAGAAGTACAGATACAGAGAGAGAAAAAGTACAGTATATATATATATATATATATATATATATATATATATATATATATATATATATATACTGTACTTTTTATATATATATATACCAGAGTGCAGTATTTCAAAGGAAAACTACATAGACTATAATGTTGTGGAGCATTCGGCATGGATTAAAATGCACTCTGTTCATTTCAAGGTACTTGTTTTATAGATATTTGCATTTTGTTGTTCTAAAATGATACATTCTGCTCATCACATGTTGTAATTACACCACATTTTGAGAAACACTGCTTCACTTTTCCTCTGAAGTGAGTGGAATTTCGGGCTCTGATGGCACTTAAGAAAGTCCTTGAAAAATGCACTTGACCAACAGCCTGTTTATGAGCCCTTTGTCACTGACACATTTTGAACATATTTCCAAAGTTTTCATGAATAAACCAGGCCCTCTCCAGGCCCCCTCCTCCTGCGTCTCCACGGTTACGCACCTGTCCAAAGTTGACGGCGGCGTGCTGAGCGGAGGCTGTGAACACCACCACGGTCAGGTACTCCACCAGCTCCTCAATGGTCTTCAGGGATTTGGGGAATTCTGGAGGAAAAAAAAGAATAAAAGGGAATGAAGAATTAGATTTATTTGTGCATTGTGGGTAATTTATTGCTTTACAGAAGAGTGGAGCCAACCAGGAGGGAGGCATATGGTACAATTCAGACTTTTTCAGACCATTGACTTTAAGATGTTAATGGGGCTTTTGATCGATTTCTCTAACTTAAATGAGCTTTAAGTCATGTTATAATGCTGCTATTTCCAGTGTTGGGAAGGTTACTTTTAAAATGTATTCCCCTACAGATTACAGATTACATACCCCAAAATGTAGTTTGTAACGTAATCCACTGAATTACTTTAAGTGAGTAACATAATCTGAATACTTTGGATTACTTGATTTGCTGTAGAGAAGCAAAGACTAGGATATCTTCACATAAGATGCTTTTTCTGCTAAAAGAACATAAAAAGCACAGAGTTTACTTAACCATATTAAAAATATTATTGATAGAAGAGGAGGAGACACGGTCCATGCAGCATGGTTTAGTCCTGTTAAATTCTGTTTTAGACCTGGTTTAAATCTGGTTTTAGTCCTGGTTTAGTCCTGATTTAGTCCTAGTTTAGTCCTGGTTTAGACCTGGTTTAGTCCTGGTTTAGACCTGGTTTTAGTCCTGATTTAGTCCTGGTTTATACCTGGTTTAGTCCTGGTTTAGACCTGGTTTAGTCCTGGTTTAGACCTGGTTTAGTCCTGGTTTAGACCTGGTTTAGACCTGATTTAGATCTAGTTTAGACCTGGTTTAGTCCTGGTTTGGTCCTGGTTTAGACCTGGTTTTAGACCTGGATTTAGTCCTGATTCAGACCTGGTTTAGTGTCTGGCAATGAGTGTAATTACCAAAAAAAAAAAAAAAAACTGTAACTGTAACTGTAATCTAATTACCACTCATTCAAACAGTAACTGTAACCGAATACAGTTACTCATAATTTGTACTCTGATTACGTAACTCTGGTACATGTAATCTGTTACTCCCCAACACTGGCTATTTCCTCAAAAATATACCTGGAGTTGTGTTTTGTTTCATTCACACATTTAAGTAATCCTTTATTATTAGTCTGGCTACATTTCTTAAGATCAAAATGCTCTGTTCCAATTTATGATGTCATGTAGTGGTAGTTTTCATGTTACATTTTACCTTTAATTCAGTAGAGATTGGCTCTGAAATCATCCAAATGATTCTAGTGAAGATGTGTAAAGTTTCAAATCACAGTGGAGCACTTCCTGTATTCTCACATCACATCACAAAGTTGAACAGAGTGTTTTCTGTATAGGAGAAGAGCTCAGCCGATATATATTGTGCGTTAAACATGTGTGAATAAAACAAAACACAAATTCAGATATGTTTGTGATTACGAACAATATTTTAACAACAGGGTCACGTAGTCTGGTGTTTTCAGTCAGAGGAAGCAGCTCTCTGGTGAAAGTGTCTCTGGGGAAATGATGGTTTCAACATATTACGGTCACAAAGTACGTGCAGAAGTAATGTGTTTATTTGCGATAATTTTAAGAGCGCTGTGTAACCTTGTCTCCTTGTAGATCTTGAATGATTTGTCTGTAGAATGTTTAAAATGGTCACACATTTTTTATGCAGCACTTTTCCAGCTTTTCCAACTACCACTTCTTGACATCATGAAGTGGAACAGAGCATTTTGAGCTTTGGAGACGTAGACAGACTAAATAATAAAGGGTTACTCAAACATGTGGATCAAATAAAACACAACTCCGGGTATGTTTTTGAAGAGGTAACAACATTCTAACATGACTTAAAGGTTGTATGGATGATTTTTGTTTTTGTTTCAAATTGTCAGTGAAAGTTTAAAATACTGTTACAGAGACGCAGCAGCTTTGTAATTGTGATGACCAAAAAAAAAAAAAAAGAATGAAAATATATCAACTGTGGACATAGTGAGGCCAGATAAACATCAGTCAATAGAAAACAAGGCTGCCTCATTTTCTATTGGCTGTTAGGTTGTCAATCAAACTCCCTACATTTCTAGTGTAACTGACTCATCGGCGCGCTGGGATTACGTGGTTTATGCAGCGGTTCTTAGAGGCTTTTTCAAACTGTAGCTTCCTCGCAATTCGCACAAAGTTTGACGAGAATCCATGACCACTTCGGCGCAAAAGAAAGTCGGTTTTTGAGGTCGCTGAAAGAAGAAGAGAAGGGGAAAAGGAGCAAAGTCAAACTGAGGTGATTCTTGGAGATTTCTTCCAGCGATTACACGACTGAAGCAGACGAAGGGTCTAAAAACTGGTGCGTCGTTCGATAAATTATTTCTAGACAGGTCACTTCAACAGTAATTCTGAACACACACTGGCTGTAAACAAGCGTGATTTCTAGAGTAAGGAAAGGAGGCGGGAGGAGATGTTTCTACTGAGGGAGCTGTGGAGGAGGAAGGTGGTGTCACGCTTGCACAACATTTGAAAAAGGACTCTCGCTGTATTTCTCTTCCCTTAAAAAATCCTCTATACAACCTTTAAAGCTCACAAGAGTCAGTTTTGCATAACATAGCATCTTTAAGTGTAGGTGTTGTTGTTCTATGGACGCTGAGGTGGGACAAACCTACCACAGTGATCGAAGTCTTGCATGCCGAAGCTGCACACGTCTTTGACAAACGCCTGGATCTCCACATCTGCCTTAACAGCCTCATCGTTTTTGTAGTAAATGTTCACCACTTCAGACAAAACTGTAGAGAGAAGGGAAAAAGCATCAGTTGTATTCAATTCAAAGTCAAACGTTTTGGAACACTTTTTCATTTTTTTCTATGATTATTTGTGTTGCAGATTCTCACTGAAGGCATCAAAACTATGAATGACGCATGTGAAATGTAGTAAAGAGAGATAAACTCAAAGTGATTCAAAGCTTGTAGAGGGCAGGTGAAGATGTGAGTGAGGAACTGTGTACGGAAGTGTAAAAATGTCAGGTGCTCTACAAGGATGTGAACATTTACTAAGAGAGAGCCTTGGAAAAGTAGTCCCATTTTGAAATAAAGGACTTTTTTAACCAGGTCAGTCTGCCTCGGATCCTTCTGCCTATCAGCAAGGCAAATTTTAGCTCTCTCTTAGTAAATACGCAAAACTTGTTTCATTTTAAAAATGTAAATGTCCTTTGCTTTGAATGACGGTTTGCACTTTTCTTGACCCTGACAAGGCACAGCTGTGAAGAAAAAAATCATTTCATGAAGCTCAATGAAAGAAGGCCAAGGATTTACAGCGCTGTCAGCAAAGCAAAGGGTGCATACTTTGAGGATTTGAATGTAAAATATAACATATTTATTTGAGTTAGTTCATTTTTTTTCATTGCTACATCATTTCATATACAGTATCTTGCATCATATATCTGATGTCTTCCATATTTCCATATTTTGCCAGTTGTGACGGACCAAATTATATTCTGATTGCCATAAATCTCACAGTCTTAATAAACAGAGGTGGGGAATTACAAGTCGTGACTTGGACTCGAGTCAGACTTGAGTCACTATTTTTAGGATTTGAGACTTGACTTGATAAAATAGAGTAAGACTTGGAACTCGACTTGGACTTGAAGGTCAATGACTTTGGACTTGACTTGGATTTGAGACCTCTGACTTGAGATGCACTTTTAAATCTGAATTGTTTCTATTCTGACTGTAATGATTCACACTAAGATCTTGTGAAGACATTTAAAAAGGAAACATTAACATTTCTGTAACTCTTGTATACTCTATAAATACTCATAAATAAATATACTATGATTTTTTTAAGCACAATTTATCTTAAAATTCATATAAATTGCAAAAATCTAAGATATATTTGGTGCTTTGTTTTAAAGACTTGAAATGACTTAAAACTTAGCAAACGACTTGGACTTGACTTGGACTTATGGGCCAGTGACTCGAGACTTGGACTTGTCTGTATTTGACTTGGGACTTGACTCAGACTTGAGATTTACTTGAGACTTGCAAAACAATGACTTGATCCCACCTCTGTTATTTAATAATAAATGAATCCTGTTATAATGTAGGCATGGTGAGTAAATAAACTAATAAGCAAACACAAACTCATTGTCTAACATCTCGAGCACAGACTTGTATTTCATTGTTTTTATTTTATTTTTTAAATGTTTATATATTTGTGTTTTTATTAAAGGGACAATGCATATTAAAGGACAAGATAATGCAGAAGAAAAAAAGAAAAACATTAGTTGTAAATATGCCGAAGCTAATTTCCATCCTTATTTTAGTTCCATTTCCATGTACAAGTCACCCTTATGTAACAGATAATACTCCCTACAACTGTACAACACACCCTTATGTAACAGATAATACTCCCTACAACTGTACAACACACCCTTATGTAACAGATAATACTCCCTACAACTACAACTGTACAACAACACAACAACCTTATGTAACAGATAATACTCCCTACAACTGTTAACAACAACCACCTTTATGTAACAGATAATACTCCCTACAACTGTACAACAACGCACCTTTATGTAACAGATAATACTCCCTACAACTGTTCAACAACTCACCCTTATGTAACAGATAATACTCCCTACAACTCACCATGATGTAACAGATAATACTCCCTACAACTGTACAACAACTCCCCTTATATAACAGATAATGTCCCACCTCTTGGTAGCGTCCCACACCAGGTATCCGTCGTCTCTGTAGAAGTATGTGGGCACCTCTTCGGGGTTGTCCATCCCTCGAGCTTTGATCATGTCGGGGAAACACAGGGACCTGAAGGTGAGGCTCTTCACAGCTTTCTGCACCAGCTCCACATGCCCTCCTCCTCCTACGGCATTAGCCTGGCACACACAAGGACAGACATCAGGGTTAATCTACTCACGGACATAAGGATGGAAATTAACCTTAAGGAAGACCTAGATTATGCAAAATTGACTCTTTAAGCCAGGGGTCACCAAACTTTTTTCTCTGGGGGCCACATTATCGCTCCTGACTGTGATGGGGGCCGGGGTGAGGGTCGTATAACAGAATTGTATGACCCTGACGACGCAGATTATATTCTTTGAAAACAACAACAGTTCTTACACTTAACAAAAAAAGAATCGGTCGTCCACTATTCTTTGAAAACTCGACACTCTCTGTCAACTTGTCATACTTTAAAACGAGACATTTTACTGTCTTTAACTGCACTACAGAACTCTGCACATGCGACTCTAACTGTTTGATCTTGAGTTTGTCAGGTGATGAAAATTTGGTGGCAAATGTAAATACATCATATAATTATTTAAATAGAATTAATAATACTTCATATAAATATATATATATATATACATCTGTATCTGTGTGCATATGGGTCCGGTCAAGCAGTAACGGAGGAAACAGGGGCAGATTTTTGACATTCAAATGTCTCTTATTCAGAAACTAGAGGGACTATTGAAATAAGTAAAGTATCAGAATGTAGGAAAGAGTTAACACTCCAACAGGGTAAAGTTAACCCTGCGATATTCTTTCAAGTTGTTGACAAAAAATTTAAAAACTCATGTCGGTAACGGAGGGAATGAAATATGCAACATTTTTGGGCAATAAATACAAACAGTGATAACTCTTGGTTCTCACTTACATATCCTTAACAAACTGGTTTGAATATTTGCTTCATATAGTTTTCTACCATATGGTACAAGATTAGGTTGAAAAACCTCTTACTTTTTGACTCATGAGATTTTTTATTAAGAAAGGTCATGGTAACGGAGGGAAAAGTAACGGAGGGAAAATTGTGTAAGCAAGTAAAAGGTGCATGATTTTACATAATTTGTCGCTTTTTTCTTCCGAATACTTTAATATTACTTCAAAATGAAACGAAACTATTTCTATAAAATATGTCAGTCCTTCCAAGCAAATTTTTATCATTTTAAATACATAAAAAAAAAAAAAAAAAAAAAATCATGTACCTTCATCAACAGTTCAAAGATGGAATAACACAAGATATGATGAAATACATCCATTTATTTACATGATTTGCAGGTCTTTGAAATTTGGGAAATAATTTTTGTTCCATGTTTCATACATGGTCTGTTTAAAACGTATGGAACTTTAGAACCAAAAATGGCACAGAAAAAAGGTAAATAGTTTCATAAACTAGAGTACATATGTATCTGTTGAATACATTTTTATATCAGATGCATTAACTTGAATTTTTGGTCTTGCTGTTTACTTCTGCTTGACTGGGCCCATATATACCTTGTGTTCTCTTCTGCCCTTTGTTGGTCCATTGTCTTTGTCAGTATAATGTTTCTATTTTGGATATTTGTATTTGGTTTCTTCTGGTTTTTGGTTTTGTTACATTAAACTACTGTATTTTGGGTCCTCTCCTGTTTCTGACAGAAGGTGTGTAGAGTTTAAAAAAGCACTTCCTGTATTACCACATGACATAACAAGGTAGAAGACCTATTGTGCTTGTGTGTTATATAGTTAGTCTGTGACACACATTTGCACATTTTAAATCACAATATAATCTAAAATGACACAATAAAAGAAATAAGTTAGCTGATTTTCATGTTAGAAAACTGTGGTGCCCAATGGGAGCTGACATCATCGTAAATGTCATCACAACAAAGAGCTGTACAGTTGTCAGCACCTCCAATTAGATAACTCCATCAAAACTGTGTAAAATGCACCAATATGACTGACTCCCTGTACTGACTCTGTCTGTGGCTCTTCAGAAATATTTAAAAGTGCACTGCATAACTTTTCTAGTGAGGGGTAAATCAAATGCTTTTCTTTATGTAAATGTTATTACTTGAATATTCCACAGTATGGCATTAAACCTTTCTATCTCCATGGAGACAAAACCTGGCCAAGGTACAGGTCAGATCTGTGCATATTCTGTCACAGTCAGAATGCCTGTTTTTTTTAAATATTTTTTAGCTAAAAAAAACTCCTGTAAGTGAATAAATGTATGGAAGAGCTGTTTAATGTCATAATGTGGAACATTCCAGGCAGAGCAATGACATATCCATAGAAACAAGCACAGGTCCTCAATGAAAACCTGTGCTTGAAAGAGTAGTGTATTGCTCTGGCTGAGTCTCAACAAAATGTAATCAAGCAATAATATTTACACATGAATATTTTCTGGACTACTTTTTTGTTATTGTATCCTCACCTTATCGAAGATTCCACACTCACAGATGAGCTGCTCTCGGGCCTTGGTGTTGATGGCGATGGTGAAGCGGACGTGAGGAATGATCAGCTAAAGGGAAAACAAAACAAATCAAACCAATGAGGAAACAAATAATTGTGATTTTGATGACAAGTATTGCGATTATATTTACGATTTGTGTGTTAAACAAGCACAATCAGAGAGAGCAACCTGGTCCCCCATAAGGCATCGTTGGGATCAGTTCATCAGCACAGAAGCAGCTCATGAGGAGCCCAGCCCATATTACATGATCTTTATATCCACAATGCAATGTGTGTATGTGTACAGGCCCATGAACATTTGTGTGATACTGGTCACACATGAGAATGTCTGTGTTTACTAGTGTGTAACAAGAATGTAATTTTTGATGAGTTGTGTATATATTAGTTGTGTGACTGTAGATCAGTGTGTTGTATATCACCAGAAAAACAAGAAATGGAAATTATTTTGGTTCCAATTAGAATTTTCACAGCATACACTGAAAGAGGAAGGAAATGTTATAATTTGTGATTATCTTGAAAACTATTAATATTTTTCTATACAAATGCATAGAATTATAAATAGATAATCATTTTTCTGAGAGTTTGAGAGCACTCCTGTTGCTCTGGCTCGATCTTAGGTGGAGTTATGACCAAAAACGCATATTTGACCTTGGTTACCTTGACCTTGACCGGTTTCAACCTGTAACATCCAGTGTGCCCCGGTTATGTGTGTGCTAACTTGTGTGATGATTGGGTGAATATTTTAGCCCGCAGATGGTTCAGAAATTGCCAAAATTGCCTGTTGACCTTTCAATTGACCTGTGTGACCTCAAATGATCTTGGATCTTCACCAAACTTTTTTTGCAGTATCGGGCACGGGGGCTTGACCTACGTACCCAATTTGGTGACAATCGGTCCATAAATGGCTGAATTATCGTGGGTGGACAGACACACACACACACACACACAAACACACAGGGTGAATACAAAACCTGGTCAACCCTTCGGGGACCAGGTAATAATAGGAATTTGTTCAAAGTTCACATATTAAAGGGCCCCATATTATGCACTGAAAACACTGTTCTGCTTTGTGATGTCACTTTATATAATTTCACTAGATTCATTTATAGCATTTCAGCTCTGAAATTGTCAAACTCTTCTGGTTCGATCCTGGGCCCATCCTTGTTTAATCTCTACATGCTGTTGTTAGGTCACTTAATACGCAGCAATAATGTGTCCTATCACAACTCTGCAGATGACTCTCAAGACTATGTCTCACTGCAGCAGGAGACTATGCACCAGTGGACTCACTCTGCCACTGCATCCACCAGATCAGTGTGTCGATGCAATACAACTTTCTCCAGCTAAACTCAGACAAGACACAAGTCATAGTGTTTGACCCACAGAAACAGACAGTGTCACCTCCAGTCTCTCTCGAAAACCTTCATATCAGGCATGAAATCTAGGGGTATTTATGGACTCAGACTTGAACTTTAACAGCTACATCAAATCAGTAACATCTGCAGCCTTTTACCATCTAAAAAAGATAGCAAAAATCAAAGGTTTACTGTCTAAAGCAGTGTTTATCTCCAGTAGGTTAGACTGTAGACTGTAACAGCCTCTCACTGGCCTTTCCATATGAGCTGTGAGATGCTGCAGTATATCCAGAACACTGCAGCTCTTGACTCGAACCAGGAAGTACAGGCACATAAATCCTATGCTCATGTCTCTGCACTGCCCCCTTTGGCCCAGAAAATAGACTTTAAAGCGGCTCTGCTTGTGTACAGCACCAAAGTACATCTGTGACATGTTAGGGCCACATGATCCATCTCGCACTCTGAAGAGCTCAGGGACCAGCCTCCTGCTCGTGCCCAGACTCAGGACTAAACACAGGGAGTCAGAATTTCTGATCCATGCAGGTAAAACCTGGAGCAGTCTTTCTGAAGATGTGAGACAGACGTCTACTTTGACGCTGTTTAAATCCAGGCTCAAAATGGTTCTGTTCAGCTGTGCATATAACTGAAAGGTTTTCATACTACACTCTTCTCTCTCATTTAATGTCTCTCTCTGTCTTTTTGTTTGTTTGTTTTTTAAATGATGATTATTCATGTTTTGATTTGTTTGTATTATAATTTTAATGTCTTTCGTAGAGATTTTTTTGGGGTCACCTGATATGTGCCTGATATGTGTGATGTGCTCTCCTCCTGCACCTGGACTGGAACGCGCTACAAAAACACAGACAGGCCCACCTATCTCATTAGAAATTTTGAAATGTTACAACATGTTATGCATAATTTCTAACTTTAACTAAACTATTTTGTTCCAACATTACTGGTTCAATTGAATGTTGAAAAGCAAAAGAAATGTTCTATATTTAATGTCCAAATAGGCGACTTATGGATCCTTTTGTTGCTGCTTCAGTAACTGTTTTTGATTGTTTAAAACTTGAATAATACTAACTGTTCAGAGAGACACAAACACTCAGTCAACAATAAAATATCCCCATTAATGTTCAATAAAGGTCAGATCCACCTTTATTTTGAGATTTATGAATAATGTCTATTGACTTGGGTCGTGAAGGTTTGTGACTTTTTAAATATGGGCCCCCAGAAAAAAAGTTTGGGAAACATTGCTGTAAAGCACTTATAATACTTTGCAGCTGATGTCATCAACATTAGCAGGGTTGTGATGCTAACAGTAGGCACGCTCTGTCTGAGGCTTGTTAGACTTTAATCTGAGCTTTATTTTAGCACAATCTGACCAGAATGAACTCACTTAGTTGTAACTACAGCAGCTGAGCTAATTTGTGCTGTACAAGTCCTGCTCAAATAAAATTCCAGTCACACGTTAACTAGCATTAGGTTTTCAGTTAGTCACTGTGAGATTAAACTCCTCAACAGAACCATGAACGCTCGTATTGATCACAGGCTCCGGAAAATGTGCTGTTTAAATCCATTTTGTATGCTTTCTTAAGTTTTCAGACTTTCTTAAAACTTTTTTGGCAGTGTTTGCCCGAGTGTACATTTTTTCACAATGGAAACTGCTGAATGTTTCCCATACACATAAATGTAAAACACCCCCAGCATGATGCCACAGCAGAGTATCAAAGTGTGAAGGAAATAAATTGCAGCCTCTTGATAACTGCATCTATTCTTTGTGATTTCATTTTGGTGTTTAACTTTTCTGGTGGAGGGACCGTCAAATGCTGTTATTGTTTTGGAATGTTTCACAGTATGGCATTAAACCTTTTTATCTTCAAATCAGACCAAACCAAACCAAGTTACAGGTCAGATCTGTAGAGAGGCGACACTGCACAGTCAGAATGCCAGTTTTTTTTTTTTTTTTTTTTTTTTTGACCTATAAAACCACCTGTAATTAAATAAATGTAAAGTAAAGCTGTTTAATGTCATACTGTGGAACATTCTGACCAGAGCAATGACACAACCGAAAACTTACACAGTGCACCTTCTAAAAGTGCCCCAAATCTACCCCACCACCTGTACCTTAAAGACTGGGTGCACTGCCGCCAGCTGCCTGTACATGGCGATCCCGAACACCTCTGTCATCAGGTGGGCACGCAGGAGGTGGGTGATGGTCTGGTGGTAGTGGAAGTCCGTGGAGCGCACCCAGATCTTCGCCAGGAGCCAGTCGTACTTGGAGTCTGTGGGCAGGAAGATGGGGTTGTCTTCTCCTGGGGTCTGTCCGAGCTGGAGGAGACCATAGAGAGGTGAACTGGTTGACTGTTGTTATAAAATGAACCTGGACTAAACACCTAAACTCTGCACACAACCACATTTCAAATAGAGCTGAACTGTTATATTTACTACTTTCTACATATTAAATACATATAGAAGACGGCAAATGTGAAGTAAGATATATGAATTATGTAGCAAAGAAAAAAAGTTAAATAACTACTCAATATTTTTTGACAAAGCAAAGGGTGGCTACTTTGAGGATTTCAATATGTAACAAAATAATAGTAAACTAGATATTTATACTTTTTTGTTAAATAATTCCATAAATCTTGCTTCATATATTTTATGTCTTTCATATGTATATAAAATGTAGAACATAGTAAACACATAGAAAAACATTGAATGAATGAACTTTGATAGTGATAGTAGCTCTTTGCCCAATGCAGATGTCCTATCACCAGGCTCTCCAGTCATCCCTCGTGAGCCTTTGGACAAAGACATTCTCTTTGACTCTTCAGAGAAAAGTGAATGCTCCAGTCTAACGAGGAAGAAGTTGTCTCATCACCAGAACACAGGAAATCAAAACACGACTGGTCCTTCCTCTGTGCTAAGCTCTACAGTAAGTTAACATCAGTAATCCAAAGATATATTGTATTTTTTCATTATTTAACTATACAAACATGTGATGTTGTCTTTTGGTCATCTCAGTGAAAGTGATCTGATTGTTTTCTGCCTTTCAGCCAAAGTGTAACCCTGTCATCTGCATAGACACGCTGAAGTCCTTGGGTACATTGTAAGTACTAGAGACACTTGTTACCACATTGCTTCTGTCCCACTGCAGCCTGTACTGATGAACGTGTTTCTACTCTTATCTGCAGCCAAGGAAAAGAGCTGTACAGATGTGCAGCACCGGCCTCTGATTCCTCTACTATCCTGATCCCAAGGTAAAGAACAAGACCAGTTCTGCATTTAAAAATGTATAAACACTCCTTAGTCCCATGGAAGACCCAAGGCATATAATACACCTTTGTTCTCTTGTGGAATTATTACACAATCTAATAATTCTACAGCAATAATTGCCGTGTATGTCCTTGTAACACAGAGTGTTGTGTTTGTAGCAGGAGGAAGCAGGATGATGCGGAGGACAAACCCTACATAAAAAAGCCTCCCAATGCGTTTATTCAGGGCTGAGCAGAGGCCAAGGTGGTGCAGGAGCTCCAAAGCACCGACTGTACAAAAGTCACTGCAGTGCTAGGACAGAGGGTAAGTGGAACACACCAATCTACATTCATCACACACACACGGGCTTGGGTTCAGTCATGGACCGGTGGTTATGAGTACAGTTCACAAATGTAAAGTGTAACTGGTCATTTGGAGCAGATGTAAAAACAGAAGACAGAATCCCTGTTTAGCATGAGTCTTGTTCCTCTGCAGTGGAAGATGCTGTCTGAGCAGGAGCAGGCTCCATACTATGAGCAGGCTCACAGAGAGAGAAGGGCTCACGAGGCCAAGTATCCTGGATATCCCCACAGACAACTATTTAAGAGCATCACACAACACACATCTTATATACAGGAGAATCAAAGACATGTATTATACTGTACACACACATCTGGGTCATTTCAGTGCTTAAAATACACTCACTATTATGTCTCCAACTGCTAGTACCATCTTACCAAGTAGCCATCATACCTCTATGTACTCACAGTGAAGGGAAATTGAAACAACATTTACCTCATTTCAGGGCAAAAAGGTCAGGGGAAAAAAAGGAAAAATACCGCCCTCACAAACCAATAGTAGCTGCTTGGGACTTCAGCCTGGGCAACCCTGGACATTTAGACAGCACTTTAAGCTGTCAGCACAATAAAAAAAAAAAATCATTTCATTCAAATGATTCAGTTTGATCATTTGATACAGTCATTCATTCGTGTGTAAATGCAAAGAGGATACTAAATCCATTGGTATGGTTACAGCACATTTTGTCTTCACAATGTTGTGTTGGTTATGAAAGTGTAAACAATCAGGACTAAAACCTGAGAATAATAACTTTTGTCCCACTGTTAGCAGTGAGGGAAAGGACAGCTGGGTCAGAGCATGTCCAAACCTGCAGATCCTGTGGGGTGTTCGTGGTCTGCAGTGGTCAGTATCTGTCAGAACCTGTGCAGTTGAAAAAGCTTGTGATCAATTGAATGTTTGAAGAAGTTGAGGGGATAATGGATTCAAATGTCAGCTTTTAGCATTTGAACATGGGCAGGTACACTGAGTACTTTCACAGTTTGTTTACTTATCTTAAAACTGCATGTCCACCATGTGCGTTTGGGTTTAATCCGCACAAAAGGTTTAAAGCTGTTTAAAGTGGGACTACAACCACATTTCAAATCGAGCTGCTAAACTGGGCAGTGCTGGTAAAACTAAAGGAGAGAGTGAGGTGAGAGGAGGGGTGGGGCCTGGGAGTATAAACAACAGCGTAATTGGTCAGACAAGTATCCGTACTTCAGACTCTGCCCCTGCATCAGAAACCCCTGACTGTAACCCTGGGCTCAGGCTGTGGTGGTGCCGCAGATCTCCAGATTAATTCCATTGGGAGTCTGTTTTTTCCGGATGCTGGAGCCGACCCCAAGACTATTCCCTGAATAAATAAATCCTTATCACGTGGTCTCGCATGCGCAGTTTCAAAGGCGCTGACACAATAGCGCAGCCAGACCGGGTGCAGTCAGAGAAGTACTGTGATGTCACATAGTACTTGAAATTGCATGGGTCACTGTAATGCAATTTGTTTGTTGCAATCTGTCTGTACAAAAATAGCCAAAAGGGACTAGGAACAGTACACAAGACTATTGAAACACCATACATACAAGTAGAGTTAGTAGCAAAAACAAACAACAACAAAAAAAAAAAAAAACTGTCTAGTGTTTAGTTTAGTTCCATTTTAACAGACTTATACTAGGAATGTGTGAATGAAACAAAACACTACTCTGGGTATGTTTTTGATGAGGATACAACATTATAACAAAGAATCATGGATCACAAAGTTTAATGCAGGGACTTTGGTGGTACCTGGATGGCTATAGGCAAAATCTTGTTGCGCAGGTTCTTGTAGAGCAGGCAGATCGGAGCAGCTACGTACTGCAGAGTGCAAGGGTCTGTGCTGTTTGCAGTGATGCCGTCCAAAATCTCAAAGTCCACAATGTAGATGTTACCAGCCTGGAGGCAAATCACTTTATTAGGTAGGGCAGGTTAATTCACTATAATCTTGGGGGACCGAGCCTTTGCCATGGCTGCCCCCACCCTCTGGAACTCCCTCCCCCTTCACATCAGAAATCCAGACCCATTAAACACCTTCACTTCACTTTACTTTACTGTGAAGCATCTTTGCATTACAATGGAAAGTGCTATATAAAACTGATGTATTATTATTATTATGAATTTCGATGTACCTGTACCCGATTTTTCCTGTGTATCTGAACAAAATGTTTCTAACCCCAGTACAGATATAATGTGTAAGCAGCTCTCGAGGACATTGCTGTGTACCGTATTTTCAGCACTATAGGGTGCTCTGGATTATAAGGCACACAGTCGTTTTTTGATGAAATTAAAGGCTTTTAAGTGTGCCCAATAGTGTGGAAAATACGTTACTCTACATCTAATTATAAAGCCTGATATTGTCCAATAATCAGGAAGTGCGTGTTAGCATGCTAGACAGTCTGGTCTGTGGTCTGTTGTGTTTTGAAATGGGCTTGTAAACTCATTTTGGTGAATAATTAGGACACTCATAAGGTAAGTGAGGAAAAATTTATCTTACCACTGCAATTAAAAATAAATAAATAAAATAAGTAAAATACAATACAATAAAACACAATAAAAAATATTTTTATGTAAAAAAATAAAATAAAATAAATAAATAAAAATATTAATTAATTTAATTAAAAATAAAATAAATAAAGTAAAAAATTAAACATTTTATTAAAATAAAATAAATAAAATAAAAGTGAAGAGAGGAGCAGAGAGTACCTTGACTTCCTCCTCCAGTGTGAGCTCTCTCTCCAGGCTGACTTTAACCATCTCATCTGTGACTGGGAATTTTTCTGGGATTTTGGTGCACTTCTGAATCACCACAGGATTACAGCCGTTCAGGAACTGGTATCCAAACATGAAATCCTCCTGCCAGTGTTCCATCACGTACTCTGCAAACCACCATGGTAAAAAAAAAAAAAAAATGAAAACATGTCAAATCATTTATACAGTTGAGTTAACTGACCTGATATGGTGTTTTTGATTCTCACGAAAATCTTCTCAAAATCAGCAAAGTCACTCCAAGATGATTGGAACATGTGCATGAAGTGGTTCACAAAGAGGTTCTCAATGCTATAAAGAAGAAATCAACTGTCAGTCAATAATTATCAGGACATAATGCTTTACTGTTTTACATTTTCAAGCCAAATTATAATGAAATACAGTTTGTTTGTTTTTTCTAAAATGTCCTATATTACACAGAATGGACATTGTGAGCTTTAAGACATGTTATAATGTTGTTACCTTACCTCTACAAAAACAGGCCCAGAGTTGTGTTTTGTTTCAAACTCAGATGTTTAAGTAACCTTTTATCACTATTCAAACACGTCTCAAATGAAAAAGAAAATGCACACCAAAGTTCTTGTAGAGGTGCAGATGCAAGGAACAGCAATTAAAAGTTAAAAAAAGAAATCCAGAAGTGAAAAAATACATCCAGAAGTGATTCTTACCCACTCCACAAAGCACCCTAAGCAAATCTATTATTACACCAGACTGTCCATGTGAATGTCTGTGTTGATAGAATAATGTTTGGAATAAAACTAACCTTGCATCGCATGAATCGTCACATGTTGAGAGACTATTTTCTCATATATCAGTCCATCGCTGCCAAACTTTCTATCAGGAAGTACAACTCAATGCTGCTGCTCAGACATAAATCCTTCAAAAGCAAGGTTGGTTTTACTTCTAAAATTATTCTATCAACACAGACATTTACATCAACAGTCTGGCGTTATAATTGTTTTACCTTGGGTGCTTTGTGGAGTGGGTGAGACATAGGCAGGATAACTATGGAAATTGACATGCACTAGTCTAGCACCAGCGACTTCTGCAAATACAAGGACTGGAATGTTTTAAAAAAGTGTCTCCACACATTTCCAACACTCTGGCTCACTAGGAAATGAGGTCCTATGTCCAAAGTTCTGATCTGTCCCTTTAAGACTCTTGCCCCTCACGGACTTAATGTGAACTTTGACCTAAGATGCTTTTTGTCATTTGGTCAAACTATTTTTGTATTTTATGAGAATGTTTTTATGTAAATATCTAACTGTTTTCTTGTTGTAGAGTGGGCTGATGACCTCACATTCACAGATGGAGATATGAGCACCTAGCCTGATTCATCAGCCAGTTTCACTTTGTGGAAACAGTCTGACCTCACAGTGTTAGAATTCATTCGCTCAGTGGTAGGCAGGTACTTTTTTTAATTTATCCAATCGCTGCTATTTGGTTGTGACGTATATAATGCGCCACTAACAGAGTTAGCTTTTCCCAAATCCCGTAGGAGAAGTTCAATAACGTCTTTCCCCTTGATAAAATTCACCAAGCATTCTCTTTCTTCCAGCTATAAATCCTCGATCTGGGGAATCGCTGCCAACACAGACTGTCTGGCTCTTTGCTGTTTGGCTGGTGCCACAACTCGCGCTTCCGGGGTTCTTGCAAACATCTAGTGTACTCCAATTCCTGACCTAGTCGCTGGCGAGAAATCAAATTGAGCGGAAGCACTAGGTGGCACCAACCTGGCTAATGAGCACCTGGGCTGGCAGCCATTTTGTATATACTGTGGTCCAAAGCAAGAAAAATGATTTGACAAAGGCTTTTTACTGAAACGTAATTTAAAACTTAAAAAGCTTTTGGACATCAACCATCTGAGTGTGCTGTTCTAACATGTCTACCATAGCTTAAAATTCATAAGAATCAGTTTAATATAGACTTTTAAGTTAATAACCAACACAATGTAAATAGTATTGTCATAAAGGAAATCTGCACAAGTTAAGCTGTAGTTAAAATTCAACCAGAAAGATTTCTTTTTCATTTCTGACTCATTCATACCTCCTGTAAGCTGTTGATATGTCAGCCACCTTAACTTCTCGATCTCATCCTCTTCACCAACACTCTCTGGAGATATCTAGTGTAAAACAATCTATCACCCAACCCTTTATCTCACCAAAGTTTTTCCATTTTGTAAACTAATGAAATGAAATTGTGACAGTTTTTTCTTAATCCTTTTAACTCGAAACATATGGGCCCATCACTCACTCTGCCTCCTGTGTTTTCATTTGTGAGGACTATGCAAATATTTCTTCCGACAAACACAATGACTCGTCTGTGTCCGATCTACGGCATGAACACAGCGGGAGGCTCTGTGGAGTTCTACAGCGGACACATTTGAATACGTGAGTGGCCGGGACTGTTGGGGACATTGACGGGGACTTACGCCTTGCTGTAGTTGAGCACAAAGTCGACGCCCTTCTCGCTGTCGAACTGGATGTCTCGGGGCAGGTCTCTATGGTGGTTGGCGTCGATGCTCATAGGGAAACCGGGTTGCCACTCCTTCCACCTGAAATCGCACAATGCCACAGACTGTAAAGAAGTGAGCTAAGAACGTGTGACGTCAAATGAAGCTTGCGATGGTAGCACTTATAGGGACAAATTTGGAGTTCCATACTAGGAATAAACAAAAATAGTGAAAGAAAAACACCAGGGTCAAGTAGAAACACAAGATCAGACTTGGTAACTTGGTCTGTTGGTGTTACTTGCTTGTCTTCATGAAGATAAATATGTTTAATGCAATACTGAGGAACATTTCAATCTTAGGTATAGGTACTTTTATTGATTCTTCATAAGGAAACTCATTCTCTGCATGACTCAAACTTCACCCAGTGCCGCTGCAGGGTCCAGATCTAGATCTTGAGGTAGTTTTGTTCAGGATTTGTTCAGGATTTGTTCAGGGCTTGGTCAGGACTTGATCAGGACTTGTGAGGACCTTAGCTGGAGGATTTTCCCATGGTTCATGTTTTGAGTTGATGGAGAAAACCGGAGCACCTGGAAGAAACCTTCCAAGACCCCTGTTGCTAAAATTCAACCAGCGAGATTTCTTATCATTCTTGCCTCATTCCTGCCTCCTATAACCCATCACAGCAGCAGAACTATCAGCCACCTCAACTTCTCGATCTCATCCTCTTCACCAACAATTTCTGGACATATTTGATATAAAGCAATGCATCACACCCTCCCTTTATCTTATCTAAGTTTTTCCATTTGATAAACTAATGAACTGAAATAGTCAGTGACAGTTTTTGAAATCTCTTACAGATATTTCTCAATCCTTTCAGCTTGCAACATATGGACACATCACTCACTATGCAAATATTTGTTCTGACAAATACAATGACTACTCTATGTCTGATCGACAACATGACCACACAAAGAGTCTCTGTAGAGACATATTTTAATACATGAGCGCTGTGAATGAGGCTGGAGGATATTTCCTGTGGTGCATGTTTTGAGTTGAAGGGGGAAATCGGAGTGCCTGGAAAAAAAAACAAAAAACTCCCAGACACAGGCAAAACATGCAAACTCTGCATAGAAAAGCCTGAGTGATCTGGTAAACAAACCTGGAAAGCTGCATTGAAGCGTGAGAGCTAAACACAAAAGTGGCCAGAGCCTCCATCAAAAGTTACACTGTAATACTCCTTTAATAATGTTTGTAAGAACTACCGTAAACGCATTTTAGCAACGAGATTTCTTTGTTAAACCACCATATGTGCAAAGTTCATACATGTATTTTAATCATCAAAACAGTGAAAATGTCAAATGTATTTCTTCCACTAAATAAGCAACAAAATTGTAGTGCGGTCAGAAAAGAATTATAAAAAGATACCAAAAATACAGCAGCCCAAGTTTAGTATTACGATTACATTTTTGCTCATCCCTAATAAACATAATGTCTGACTATGGAGCCAGTACCTGTATGTTTTGCGTCTTGTGTCCAGCTCTTTCTGGCGGTGCTGTTTGACCAGGCTGATCTTATCGTCCTGGGGAAGGTGAGCTGTGAAACAACAGAAAAGCACAAGTCAAACGTAGTGAACAAAATGAAAACTAGTCATAGACCTCCTCTTTGTAACCCAGTTTGCCATACAACTCATTGGATTCTGTATTGAAAAGGTCAGATTTGTCCTGAGCATTTCATCCATCCTTCAGTGCCGCTGGAGCATTTCCACAGAAGCAGTGAGCGTGAGTCCTGCGCCCAAGGACCCATCTCTGTGATTTTGTTGCCGGGTTTGGTCACGACTACCTTAGAGTGCTTTGGCTGGAAGATTTTACCCATGATGCATGTTTTGGATCGATGGGGGTGCCCAGGAATGCCCAAAGGAAACCCACCCAAACACAGGGAGAATATGCAAACTCCATACAGAAAAGCCCAGGCGACCAGGGGATTGAACCCAGAGCCTTTTTGCCTTGAAACGTGAGTCCTAGCCACTCAGCCCCATTAGAAGATTTGGAATAGTGCGATCGCTAAATGACTGAAACATGCATGGATGACATATCAAACCTCTTCAGGCATGTTTCTGATGAGGGAACAATATTGAAACAAAACAAAACAAAAAAATGGATTTTGCATATTTTCCATCTTGTGCTTTTTTTTGAGACTTTACTCAGTAGGGGTGTGCAGAAATTTCGATATATATCGTAAGGTTTAAGGTGATGATACAGTATCGATATTGTGGGCTGCTGTATCGATATATCGCCAAGAGTATTTTGTGGTATATTTTACAAAATGATTTTGTTACAGTGTTACAGTTTTGTTCCTTGTTCAGAGAAAGGAAATATAAACTTTGTGCAAGAAGTGATTTAACAAAGATTTTTAGAATCACAGTCATGATTTAGCCTTTATTTTTTACCGAATCGTATCAAATCGATTTGAAATATGTTGTATCGAATTGAAAGTGCACTGTATTGAGATATGTATCGTATCGTGGCCTATGATTTGAGGTATGTATCGTATCGGCAGTTTCTTAATGATACACAGCCCTATTACTCAGTTGTAAATTGGTAATCCAAAAAAAACTGTACTTCAACATTCAAACCATACTTCAGCAGACCATTTCCCTGGCATGCACACTAACCTTTTCCATCCCTAAGCACGACCTCCTTGTCGTCAGTGAGCCAGCGGAAACAGGGGAACTCTATGTAGTCTCCCTCGGGAGTCTTGACGGTGATGTAGCGGCAGTACCAGTCATCCTGGACCCAGTATTTGTTCTTCTCCAGCTTCACCAGGACAATGTCTCCCAGGTTCTCCCCCACACGCACGTCATACGAGTCCACCTGACACACATGACATCACACAATGCTTCAAAGGGCCATATTATGTTATTTTCTGATCTATGATATTATGTTGTTTCTACATCACAAACAGACCCGGAGTTGTGTTTTGTTTCATTCACACATGTTTAACACACAAATCCTGCATTTAGACTGAGTTCTTCTCTGCTGCACTGTGTTTTTAAACTCCATACACCTTCACTAGAAACATTTGCATAATTTCAGCCCATCTTTCCTGCACAAAAGGTGAAAAAGCTGTTAAACTGAAAATCATCACAAGGTGGAAAAGAGCATTGTGAGCTTTGGAGATGTAAATAGACTAATAATGTAGGACTATTTAAACATGTGTGAATGAAACAAAGCACAACTGCAGGTATGTTTTTGAGAAAGTAACATTATAACATGACTGAAAGCTCACAAGAGTCAATTCTGCGTAACATAGGATCTTTACTAAAAGGAACAGATTGCAATACTTCATCATGCAATTTTAGCTTTAAATTGCGCAGTATCAGTAAATAGTAGTGACAGTAAGAAAACTGAAGAAACTGAAATAGACTTCTGGTGAGTGTTTGTGCAATGTTTCCTTCTCTAATTAGACAAATGAAGGCAAAGCAAAGAAAAGCTGTTTGTTATTTGTAATTACATCATGTGTTTTTCTCCACTATAATGCAAATCAGTGTAAAAGTATTCAGAATAAAGTTTTATTTATTCCCACCATTCCAACCCGGGTATTTCCCAGTTTTTGAAAATCTGGTTAGCTTAATGTAGGTCTATCCCAGTGGTGGAACATCACAAAGTAAAATTAGTAAAAGTATCATATTTAAGCAGAAAATGTATATATCTGTATTTTGCTTAAGTCAATTTTAAACAGGATACTTTTTACTTTTACTTCACTACATTTCAGAGCAGGTATCTGTACTTTCCACTCCACTAGATTTTTAACTGGACTGAAAAGTAAAAGTATTTTTATTATAGTTTGAGACCTGCTGGAAAGTCTGAGGGTTCATCTTTAATATATTCATAATTTGAGTAAACAAAAATATTCAAATCAAAACAGCTACAAAAAACAATTGATTCAGTTGTTTCTGTTTATCAAAATTCAGCACAAAGTTTGAAGCTTTATTAGACTTCTGAATCTGTGGAAAATGCTTTTAGTTCTTTACTCTCTAAGTGCATTTTTGAACGTCCACTCCATAGAGATGTTATTGCTTTATCTGGAATGTTTCACAGTATGGCATTAAGCTTTTCTATCTCATGGAGAACAAACCAGACCAAGTTATAAGCCAGATCTGTGGAGAGGCGACCCCGCTCACAGTCAAAATGCCTGAGGTATTTTTGAGCTATAAAACCACCTGTAATTGGAACATTCCAGGCAGAACAATGTCATGTCCACAGAAAAAAGCAGGTGACGGATTTACTTTTACTTGAGTATTTTTTGCTCCGTTTTTACTTAAGTAATAAAATTGAGTACTTATTCCACCACTGTCTATCACCCCAACCAGGGTATGTCTCAGTTTTGAATTTTGAAAACCCAATCACCCTAGTATAGGTCTGGGGGAGCAGCACCGGTAAAAGGGACATTGGACGGATTGAGAAGAGACATTTGTCACAGTGAGGGACAAGAGGACACTGGACAAACGGCTCTCCATCATGGACACTCCTGCTCACCCACTGCACTAGACTATAGCTGGACAGATAATACTCCTTACAACTGTACAACAACTCCCCCACTGCACCAGACTACAGAAAGACAGATAATACTCCCTACAACTGTACAACAACTCACCCACTGCACCAGACTACAGAAAGACAGATAATACTCCCTACAACTGTACAACAACTCCCCCACTGCACCAGACTACAGAAAGACAGATAATACTCCCTACAACTGTACAACAACTCACCCACTGCACCAGACTATAGAGAGACAGAGGAGCTCAAACAGCAAGAGATACAGGACTACATTCATACTATAATACTCCCTACAACTGTAAAACAACTTACCCTTATGTAACAGATAATAATCCCTACAACTGTACAACAACTCACCCTTATGTCAAAGATGATACTCCTCACAACTGTACAACAACTCATCCTTATGTAATACATAATACAGTCTACAACTGTGCAACAACTCACCATTAAGTAATAGATAATACTCCCTACTACTGTACAATAACTCACTTTTAAGTAACAGATAATACTCCCTACAACTGTACAACAACTCACTCTAATATAACAGATAAAACTCCTTACAACTGTACAACTCACCCTTATGTAACAGATAATTGTCCCTACAACTGTACAACAACTCATCATGATGTAACAGATAATACTCTTTACAACTGTACGAAAACTCACTCTTATGTAATAGATAATACTCCCTACAACTGTATATATATATATGCATATAAAATTTTTTTTTCTCTTTGTCATTCTGTGATGTGTGAGCTGCTGTGTCCGAGTCATTTCCCTTGTGGATCAATAAAGTTTGTCTAAGTCTATATATCCCTACAAGCCCGCGTTCCCCTGACAGAGAATCCTTTTACTCACCGCGCCTCTTTCAAAGTCATTGTAGAGCGGTTTGTCCAGCAAGGTCCTGTCACTGCAGCGCTCCGTCCCCACCAGCGTGATGTACACATAATCATCCGTCCCTGCAAACCACTGGCTCCCCGTGGCCACAGTCACTGTGTACACTGGCATGGTATTCAGCTCCTTCACGTACCTTCAAATACTTGCAAAAAATCTGCCACACTGAACAACGCACTTTATCTTTCTGTTGCTCAAGCCCACAACTTCTCCTTCCTCAGTTTTACCAGGAGGCTGGGTCCGGTTACTCTCCACCCTGACTTCATCTAGGTCATGTTTTGTTCCTGTTGGTGAGGGTTGAGATTTGTAGATATGTGAAAGGACATAGCAGCAAAATGTGATACAAAAAATATGAAATGAGAATATGTTTTGATTGTACAGAGATAAATACATAGTGAAATATAAAAATAAACAGAAAAGGAAATACTGATATTATCTGGCATGTCATATTTGCCTTTCAAATGAGGTAGCAGATAACAGTACACTGGTGTGTTCTGTGAAATATATGCAAATAAAGTTTTGGTACAATACAAGGATGTTATGATTAGAATAATGCAACTTTTTTGGTTTGGACCTAAAATAAAAATTGTTGTAGTTGTGTAAGTTGGAGCAATGTCTGAAAATTGTATGTTAAAGGTCTAAAATTACACAAAATGGATTCTTGTGAGCTTTAAGCCATGTTATAATGCTGGTATCTCCTCAAAAACATACTTGGAGCTGTAAACACCAAAACAGGATCATGAACACTTGTACTGATCACAGGCTCCTGGAAAAAAAAAGAAAAGAAAAAAGGTTTAACTCAGTTTAAAGTTTTTGTTTTCATACTACAAACTTTTTTGTGTTCATTGTGTCTCCATGGTAAGTGCTGAACATTCCACCACAGAGATACATGTAAGACACCCCTAGCGTAATGTCACTGCAAAGAATGAATACCATTACCTGATCCGGCAGTTTTTCCTGGATGGGTGCTGATATGGTTCAATACCAGTATATGGGTTTTTGTCATAATTTTGCTTTTGTATCCCAACAGTAACTCCACTGAGAGAATAAAAGTTATTTCATAAAAAAGTTGATAAGGAAATGCTAGAAATAATTTACTTGAATGTGTATGGTCTGAGATAAGCATAAGAGAGATGAGTGTGTGACTGTGAAGTGAAGGCTATTGTAAAACTATGGGAAAATCACATCACGTTGTGTATTTACCATGGAAGAGAATCAGAGTGGAAAAAGGTGCTTGCCCTCTACGGGTGGGTGGAGAGTTCCTGCCTCAAGTGGAGGACTTCAAGTATCTCGGGGTCTTGTTCACGAGTGAGGGGAGGATGGAGCGTGAGATTGACAGGCGGATCAGTGCAGCGTCAGCAGTGGTCGCTGACCATTGTGGTGAAGAGGGAGCTGAATCGAAAGGCGAAGCTCTCGATTTACCGTCAATCTTCGTTCCTCCCCTCACCTATGGTCATGAGCTCTGGGTAGTGACTGAAAGGATGAGATTGAGGATACCAGCTGCTCCTTCACGTAGAGAGGAGCCAGCTGAGATGGCTCAAGCATCTGTTCCGGATGCCTCCTGGACGCCTCCCTCAGGAGGTGTTCCGGGCATGTCCCACCGGGAGGAGGCCCCGGGGAAGACCCAGGACACACTGGAGGGACTATGTCTCTCGGCTGGCCTGGGAACGCCTCGGGGTCCTCCCGGAGGAGCTGGAGGACGTGTCTAGGGTGAAGGAAGTCTGGGAGTCCCTGCTTAGGCTGCTGCCCCTGGATAAGTGGAAGAAAATGGATGGATGGATGGAGAATCAGACTGAACTGTAGACAAAAGTAAAGGGTGTTATTTCAGGGCTCCAATGATTAATCGACTAATTGTAACTAGAATATAAAAACGAATCTTAGTCGTGTTTTGATAATTGCTATCTGGACTATATAAACTCAAAACACAGACAAAAAGACATGTAATAACAAAGACAGAGTTTTTTTTTAAGTCAAAATGTAAACAAATAAATAGCAATTTTGGATTTTCATCAATAATACACTTTATTCATAAATGTTCTCTATTAAGAAGCATTCAGTCAGCACATTTCAGTCTTTATTTATCGTGGGTTAAAGGTGCTATAAGACTGTTGTTCCTGATCAAAAACATCTCTTAAGCTCAAAAGGTTCTGTTCCACTTTGTGATTAATTTACAGCTACTTTTTACACTAAGTTGTGGACCAAACTAAATATTTATTGAAAATTTTCAACATCTGCATGTTTTCTCTTCTTTCGAGACATGTAGTGTTAAACCTTTTCTTATTAAAATAAATGTTTAATGATAGTTTTGCTTAAACAAAACAGAACAAGCATAATATAAAATAACAAAATTTCAAAAAATATTGTCTCTATAGTCTATCTGTAGCCGGAGAGCCAGCTCTAATACATATTTGATATGTTCTCCCGAGCCAAATATAATTATATCATGTGCCAAATTTGGCCCCCGGGCCTGAGTCTGACATGTCTGAGTTAAGATTATCAGCGCTGATGTTATAGGGAAGTTCAGTTAATAGTATCTATGTTTTGTTCAGTACTCCCTCTAAGTTTAACCAAGTACATCTGCCCTACCTCTACAGAACAGGGTTTTTCATCTCTTGTATTCTTAATGGTATGTTTTCAATATACTTAACTGTAACTGTTCACCTCATTATGATTTTTTTTCTTATTAACCATAATCTCCAGATAACATTTTTGATAAGGAAACAACATTATAACATAGATCAGAAAATAGCAAGACATGGGCCCTTTATGGTGCAACTTTTCTGGTGGAGGCTCTGTCAAATGCTTTTCTCCATGGAAGTACTTTGTCTGTTTGTTTCACAGTATGTTATTAAATCTTTCTATCTTTGTGGAGAGCACACCAGACCAAGTTACAGGTCAGCTCTGTGGAGAGGCAACACCGCTCACAGTGAGAATGCCTGTTTTTGTAGAAGTTATAAAACCATCTGTAATTGAAAAAATGTAAAATAGAGCTGTTTAATGTCATACTGTGTAACATTCCGAGCAGAGTAATAACATCTCCATAGAAACAAGCAGGTGATGATGGACATAGTGCACCATTAAGGCAAAAAGCAGACACGTATTCAGTATTATTCAAAGGTGTTTAATGAGCACATGTCTGTACATAGAAAAATGACAACAACAAAAAATCCATTGTTCAGTCTAACATCACTGAACCCAAACCCTTTAAACACCTTTGTAATGTCTCATAAGGTGCTGCTTGGCTGTTTTTTCCTCGAGTGATGCACAAAAGAGGAAGCCACTGTCTGTGTGAATGTTTATGTATGTTAACCACTGGTTGTGCAACTTAATAGATGCACAATCAGTAGTTTGTCTAGTCTTAATGGACTTGTATTACACCATTTTCTGATCTATGGTATAATGTTGTTTCCTCATCACAATCATACTTGCAGTTGTGTTGTTTTTTTTCATTCATTCATGTTTGACAGACAAATCCTGCATATTTAGGCTTAGTTCTTCTCTCAGACAGAAAACACTCCACCTTGTTCCACCTTGTGACGTCATGTGGTAATAGTCCTTCAGTGTTTTTAAACTCCACGCACCTTCACTAGAATCACCTGGATAATTTGATAATAGAATTGCCAATCTTGACTAAACAAAAGGTAAACAGTAACTCTTAACTTGAAAATTACCGCTTCGTAAAATCACAAGGTAAAACAGAGCATTCTGAGCTTCTGAGATGTAGATAAACTAATAAACCAGGATTACTCAAGCGTGTGTGGATGAATAAAAAACAAAAAACAACACAACTCCAAGTATGTTTCTGAATAGATAACAACATTATAACACGACTTAAAGCTCACAAGAGTCAGTTTTGTGTAATAGAAGACCTTTAACATTAGTCATAAACACTAGAAATATTGTGCTGCACTGTTTTTTATGAAATACTTATAATATAAATATAATATAAAGTACCATAGTTATTACAGAATATTGCAAATAAGGTGATGTTACACAATCACAAATTGTATACTGGTAAACTACAACAATGTTTATATCATATATTTTACATACAGCCAATCATGTTTACTAATTGAGTTGAAACCCGTATATATATATTCAAATGTCTCTTGTTTCTCATCTTATTGTATTAGTTAAAGTGCAACTAAATCCACGTTTTTCTGCGCTTGAATTGTGTATTTGGTGTGTTAATAGTATTATTTAATGTGCAGTTTTAGAGCGAACTAGGTACATTTGCAGCTTTCAGGTCAAAAATACCTAAATCTTAGTGGCTTCTAATTAAGATGAGAGCATCATCAGATGATTTGAAATACAGACCTGCAATTCTTACCTACACAGACTCTCTCCTCTTAAGATAAACTATTAAATCTGTTAAAGTGGAAAATGTGGCCAATTGTTTCTTAAACACTCAGACCCCGCCCCTCACGCTCCCCTCACTCATTCCTTTATTCTTCCCTTTATTCCTCCAGATACCGCAGAGTTTAGCAGCTCTATTTGACATGTGATTGTTGGCAGAGTTTAGGTGTTTAGTCCCACTTTAAACTGCAGTTCGTCTCTGTTCTTCTAAATGAAAAAGCAGAACTGTCAAACTATGAAACACAGCAACCAAGTTATGATGCAAATCAAGGCAAGACAGAACTAAACATTGGTATCTGAAATTCTGTGGATTTGAGCATGTATGCAACACAATTAAAACAGCTTGCATCACTACCGGCTTTGTATAAATAATAAATGCATTTGTGGCTATACAGTCTGGTGGTAATGGTAGACCATTTTGTGTGCTATTCTGCCACCTAGTGACAGAAAAGGTTAAAACAAGAAATTCAAAAGATAAGTGCAATTTTTCATTTTTTTTTTCAAGAGACTAGACAAAATCAGTGCAAATGTTTTTCGGAAGTAATATTTAAAGCAGTAGTTCCCAATCATTTTTACTGTACTAAATATGTATGGAGAA
This sequence comes from Boleophthalmus pectinirostris, assembly GCF_026225935.1. Classification (NCBI taxonomy): domain Eukaryota; kingdom Metazoa; phylum Chordata; class Actinopteri; order Gobiiformes; family Gobiidae; genus Boleophthalmus; species Boleophthalmus pectinirostris. Next base: position 33,465,403 of record NW_026571404.1, on the reverse strand, counting down.
AACTACATAGCAGTATGTAGTTTTACACAAAAAAACTACATACTTTTATGTATACTTTTATACCAAAAAAAAAAAATAATATATGCAAATACAAATACTACTAATATCTTTATCATTAAAAAATCTACTAATGAATGAATGAATGAATTGTTTGAGAACCACTGCATTAAATAAAAACAAAACATAGGCAAACATTAGAACATTGTTATCTATAAAAACATTTTATCCTGAATATACAGAAAATATAGTACATGACTTGCCAAATCCAGAATTCTCTCTTTGTATTTTTTATACACAGATATCCGTCTGGTCCTCACGCCCTCCATTACGCCTGGATCCAAAGCCATAAGTGATTGGCCAGTCAGACTCGTTTATTTCAGTGACACGTGAAACAAAGAAGCTCACTGGTCATCCATCATTTACACAAACAAAATTACATTCTGCAGAAATTCGCAATTTTTTACCTTTTTTCCCCTGTTAAGCAGTTACATTTGTAACTGCTTAACAGCTCATACATGCCCCTGATTGGCTAATCCATCTGTCAATCACGCCCAATCAGCTCATACATGCCCCTGATTGGCTAATCCATCTCTCAATCACGCCCATGTGAACCCAATTTGCCAGTGACCAGACTAACATCTCTGTTAAAGAATCCAAATTATGCTATTTTCTGATCTATATTATAATGTTGTTTCCTCATCGCGAACATATCTGGAGTTGTGTTTTGTTTCATTCACACATGTTTAACACACAGACTGCATATTTAGGCTGCGTTCTTCACTCAAACTGAAATCACTCAGTTTCACCTTGTGATGTCATGTGACGAAGGTGATGAACACCTTCACTATAATCAGTTGGACTGTTTCAGCCCTAGAATTGCCCATCTCTATGAAACAAAAGGTAAAAGGCTTCATGACATCACATGTGAATAAAAAAAACCTCAACTTCAAATAGGTTTTAGATGAGGTAATAGCATTAAAACAAGGTTTAAAGCTTACAAGAGTCAATTTTGAGTAATATATGTCCTTAAAGTATTGAAGAAGTGTTGTGTGAAGTGAAATATTCTGGATCCCAGGCAAGTACATGACATGTACCAAACAAAAAAATCCTAAACCAGTTTCGACAAACCAAAAACAAAGAAGGCAAAGAAATACCAACTTCAAGCACACTTACTGACAAAATAATTTAAATTAAACTAAAATAAAGGCAAAATTCCAAACTATTTCCAAAATTCCCTTACATTCATGGAAGCAAATATTTGGATCTTGCTGCAAAGTTATGAAATTGTGCTTTTGTGAAGAAAAAATTGTTGTCCTCTCAAATACCTCTCAAAACTATTATACTCAGTCTGACGATTCTATAGCAAAGAAATGGGATGGGGCTACCTAGCTTACGTTTGCTATTAAGACATAATGCAGTCTAAAGTCTATTTAAGTCTAGTTGAGGTATAGGACCTGCTTCATGAACTCGTAGACAGTGAATGCCACGGCCTGGGAGGGCACACAGCGGATGTAGTTGAGAGAAAGGCCTCGGTACAGTCCTTTTTTGATTCCATATGTTTTGTACACATACTTCAAGGTCTTGGTTAGATTTCTGCAAAGAGAAAGTAGCAGTCGTGTTGAGAATATAAACTAGAAAATATACAGTAGTGTAAGAGGCTTTATGTGCATGTTAATATCAAGTATTTTCCTACAGCCAATAATTATTTTATAGTTCTTCAAGTGATAAAATCCTGATACTCATTTGGACCTGGTTTAATGGTCAAATTTTTACAGTGCTTTTCCACCTTCAAGACACTTCAAGACAGCACTTTACATCACAGAACCATCCACCCACTCACACAAATTCACAATCTAGTGTACGCAGACACTGAGGGCGAGGCGGGTTAAGTGTCTTGCCCAAGGACACACTATGGGAGCTGGAATTGCACCGCTAACCTGTGGGCCAAAGGGTTCTCAAACACCTAAAGGCGCCGTATTATGCTTTTTTAAATCTATATCATAATAAATATAGAATTTTGGCATTATACTTTGTTGTGTTCATGATATCTGTGCATAAATTATCCTACAGCAACAATTCTAAGGATGTAAAATATACTACAAAGAACATGTTGTATTCAAATATGATTAAATTCCAGGTTTCGTTTAAATCTGAAATTATTCCAAGTGCCTCTTGACAAGAGTTACCCCAGGCTCAGCTTTGTGGATTTTCAATTTGAAGATGTCAGGGGATGGAGACAAGAATCTAAACTACCTGTGTAGAATATAATAGTCTTGGCTGGCCTTACTAATAGGAGCTTACATAAGAAGTTTACAAAAATATTTACGCAGTCTTTACTTTTATTTGGCGGATACTTACACACACTTATCAGAATCTGGAAGCACTGCCCCTAACTGCATTCTTCTTCTGGCCACATCCAGCGGATATCTGTCAACACATTTCAGATTTAGTGTAATATAGTGTAATAATATGTCACATCAACAGATCATAAATCAAAACATTCAGTAGGAGGTGCTGGTCAAATGAATACCTCACACTTGGACTCATTCTTTACATGGACCTTTACATGCATTCTTTATTTTAGTTGTTAATGGATAGCCCAAATGTTTCATCCCCTTCTATCCCATGAGGTATATATCGTCTTTTTCTTCCATTTTGAATTTGTTTTGTTTCCTTCACACATATGTATAACACGCATATTTTGGCCGAGTTCTTCTCTCAGACAGAAAACTGTCTGGTCTACCTGTGATGTCATGTGGCAATACAGGAAGTGCTCCACTGTGTTTTTAAACTCAACACACCTTCACTAGAATCATTTGGATAATTTCAGCCGTGGAATTGCTGATCTTTACTGAACTAAAGGTAAAAAGTAGCTGTTAACTTGAAAACTACTGCTTCATGACATCACAAGATGGAACAAAGCATTTTAAGCTTTGGAGATGTAGACAGACTAATAAACCAGAATTACTCAAACATGTGTGAATAAAACAAAACAACTCCAGGGGATGTTTTGGATGTGGTAACAACTTTCTAACATGGATTAAAGTTCATAAGCTTCAATTTTGCATAATATAGGGCTTTTAACCCATTCTCTCATATGTAATAATTTAATTGTCCTACAGTAAATCTCCCTTATTTTCTCAACAGTAATAACAGTGCCTTGTATTGACTTCACTTACGATATGGTCTGAGCGATGGCCCCAGCCACGCCTCCACACACCATGTTGAAATGGGCCTTCAGAACCAAAACATTTGGATTGTCTAAAGACGGGGTCCCCAGTGTGTCCGGGAAGTGTTTCAGTCCCAGACTCTTCAGAGTCCCGAATGTGAAGAAGGAGAAACCTAAAGACAGAATAGGTACAATGAAAAGTCAACAAAAATACATATATGTGTTAGTATTTTCTTTTTTACACTTTTATAAGGAATTTTATTGATACTTTGCAGTTACATCACGCTGGGGGTGTTCTACATGTATCTCTACGGTGGAATGTTCAGCAGTTACCATGGATACACAAAATACACACTATCAAAATAAAGTTTAAAGTCTGAAAACTCAAACTCAAAAAAAAAACCAACAACACACAAAATGGATTTTAACATTCCAAGAGTCTGTGGTCAATGAGTGTTCATGGTTTTGTTTAGGTGTCTGATTTTCAACAAAAAAGTGAGAGTGACTAAATGAAAAACTGTTGGCTAATGATATCTTGTGATTGTTATTTTTGTGAGAGAGACTTGTTTAACAGCACAGATCTTCTCACCTTTTATAGTCCCAGCTAAGTCTCCTATTTCTGTGTTTAATTGCAGCTCAGATTAAAGTTCAATTGAGCTATTCACACCCCCAGAGAATGTTCATGACATCAGCTGCAAGTATCAATCAAATGTTATCTCCAATTTTTGCATACTTAAGAAAAGGTGGCCAAGTTTCAAAAACACATATTGTTGACATTTACAAAACAACACCAACCTGAGTAAGGAGCCATTCCAATAATAGTTGGGGTCAGTCCTCTGTAGAACCCATGTATTCCTCCTTCCTTCAAAGTTGAAATGAATGTTTATTTAACAATATTAAAGATGCAATTAAAAATGTATGATAGATTTCTATTTCTATGCACTTGGCTAGAGATGGAGCAAAAAAAAAAACATTATATTGTGCACATTTTCTAAAGCATTAGCTCATTTACAGCAAAAGTTAATAGTACATTTGTTAGCCCTTTATAATGAATCAACCTTGAAATGTACCTTAAGATAGATTGTCTGAAAAGCATTTATAATTCCAGTGTAACGATGCTCTCCTTTCACTTGGAACGCCAATCTGGCACGGATCACATCCAGGGGGTAGGTAAAAGCCACTGCAGTCATACCTAAAAGCACAAAGGACTATCAGAATATGGACTATGAAATAATAGCTTAATGATTAATAATTGCTCAAATAACTGCACCCTTTTGCTATTTGCCAAATGAAGGTCATCAAAAGTATCAAAAATCAGATACTAACAAATACTAAAACTAGTCTCAACTCAATCATCATCCCAGTCATTTGAGCAGGTATCAATGCCCATGGAGCACTGAGGGATAACACAGATAGAAGGCTACATGGTGTTATAAAAGAAAGTACTATTATTTTGAAATTTTGAAAATTATGTTGAAATCACATTCTATTGTCTAAAGTGTTTTTATTATCATTGAGTAATCGATAATAGGCATCAAGTCTATACTTAGTATTAAAATCGAGTGTGGTATCATGACAACACTAGCCACGATACAAAAATAAGCTAATGTGCATTTAAGGTTCATTAAGAGAGTGTACAAACAGAGTGCTCTTCTGCTTTGGATAAAGTACAGACAGTAAATGAGTCTTCATATCAGAAAAGAGATAAGTTACCTGCCATAGACCCCGCCATGAGCCAGTGAATGTGTCCCGATATCCCAAGTTTATTACTGAGAAACTGCAAGAAGGAAATGTTTAGTTATCTTATGACAACCCACTTTCTGTTTGTTTTGTTTCAAGTGAAAGTGCATTTGACAGATTAATATATTTTTCTGATAATTCCTTGGTTTGGTGGGGTAGTACCTGTGGTAAACACTTTGTTAATACTTTAATATTAGTAGTAGCCAGTTTGTGAAGAAATTAAGAAAACAAAAAGTACAAAAATACAAGAAGTAATTCCATCCAAAATACAGGGACAATTTTATGCACAAGAAAGTTTTCTTTTTCCCTTTAAACATTGACTTATAAAGTTATCAATGTTGTAGAAGTTTTCAGTTTGTCCAAGAAAGGATGGAAGTAAAAGGCTGGTGACCAACTGGGTGCCTTAAGCAGGAGAAGTTTATTTACCATGAATAATACGGGCCCAGAGGGACTTGAAAAGTCAACATAGTATGACTTCAAAAGTGAACATAGTGTGATCTTTGAGTGTTCCAAAAGAGGAGGTTTATAAAGCAAGTGTGGTGAGACTATGAAGGGCAGTAGGCACTGGTTAGACAGCAATTTGACACAATTTAGATAATGGTATGCCAATGGTATGCCAAGTCATTGTTATTGTTAAACTGAGAGATGTATGTGGATAAGGATAAAGTCCTTAAATTCTCTTACAATAAAGACTTGTAAAGAAATAAAGTTATCATTCATTTTATTTGTCAAATCATAACTATTGTGTACTTTAGACAAGTTCTGGCCCTTGTTATGGTTAGGTAACAGATCTCCAAGTATGTCCTATCTGCTGCCCGTCCCCAACCAGGAAGTAAAATTATGAACTTCACCAAGATTACAAAAACATTTTCAGTATAATCTTAAATATAATTATGTTAACTATGTTTTAGAGAAATCAATAGTCTAACCCGTCATATACACTTTAAATAAACTCAGAATACCTTTTTATATTTGTCCAGAGCCATAAATTGAATAGCTCCATAGGGGAATATTCTAACCATCATGGCCCCATTGCCTTTGTATAAGCCTAAGAAGCCCTCTTTCTTTGGTACAGCCTTCAGAGTAGCAAACACACCTAGAAGACATAGTGTGAACAATTAGAAACAGTAAAAAAAACCATGTAATTTATTTGAGAATGACAGTGATGGTGTACCTAAATGTTTGTAGTGAGGATTCTGGGCTTGGAGCAGAATCTTCACTCTGTCTAAAGGAGCGATGGTTGTTTTGGCACAGCATCCTGCCACTCCTACAAACACAAATATAGTTTATTAGTATTCTACAGAGTCAGCAGCTGAATAACAGCACATTATTTACTTAGTGTACTAAGACATTGCAGACGCTATCATCAACATTCTCTTCGGAAGTGACACTAATTAGAGGCACTGCTACGTCTGAAGCTCTGTTACTCAAGACAGACTTTAATTGGAGCTTTATTTTAACACAATTTGACCATAAAGAACAGACTAAGCTGGAACTACAACAGGTGATTTGTACTGTTTAACAAGTCTCTCTCACATAAAATTAGTTAAAGCTAGGAAGCCTTAGTCACATTTACCTTTTTCGTTGAAAATCAAAACACCTAAACAAAATGCTTGTATTGATCTCGGGTTGTTTTAATCTATTTTTGTGTTTTTTCTTGGTTTTATACATCTTAAAACTCTTTTGGCTTTGTTTGATGTTGTGTGTATTGTGTCACCATGTTAACTACTCAACATTCTGCCATAGATACACACGTGAAACACCCCCAGCGTGATGCCACTACAAAGTATAAATAAAACTATTTGTACCTCCAGCCACAAAGGAGCGGAGAAAGTGGAAGTCCCTCTGGGCAGAAGGGCGACCTATAGCAGGAGGTGAGGAGACCGAAGCCTCCGAAGTCATCCTGGGAGATCAAGACTCGTCCATGGCTGTAACAGTTAAAGTACAAGTGTTAATATCTTTCATGATTGTACAAAACAGCTATTCATCTGGAGTGAACTGTTAGCTAGCCTACATAAAAATATGACAAAATGTGTGCAAGAATGGGAATTTTTCTTTAAAAGCACCATTAAAGGTCGTATATTGCACAAAATTATCTCCTCCAAAACATACCTGGTGTTCTGTTTTGTTTCATTCACATATGTATGAGCAATTCTTTATTAGTCCGTTTACATCTCCAAAGCTCAAAATCCTCTGTTCCACCTTGTGATGTCGTGTCGTGATAGTTTTCAAGTTAACAGCTCCTTTTACCTTTAGTTCAGTAGAGATTTGGATTTTTAGAGCTGAAATTATCAAAATGATTGTAGTGACAGTGTTTGGAGTTTGTAAACACAGTGGAGCATTTCCTGTTCATGACATCACAAGGTGGTGTTTTCTGTTTGAGAGAAGAACTCAGCCTGAATATGAAAAGTCTGTGTGTTAAACATGTGTAAATGAAACCAAACACAACTCCAGGTATGATTTTAATGATCTTAATATAACCAGTGTTGGGGAGTAACAGATTACATGTACCGGAGTTACGTAATCAGAGTACAAATTATGAGTAACTGTATTCGGTTACAGTTACTCTTTCAATGAGTGGTAATTGGATTACATTTACTTTGTTGAAATAAATGGATTACACAGTGGTATTTTCCTGTTTTCACATTTTAGGCTATATCCCTTTTTTTTTTTTTTTTTTTGGTAATTCCACTCATTGCCGGACACTTAATCAGGTCGAAACCAGGTCCAAACCAGGTCTAAACCAGGTCTAAAACCAGGTCTAAAACCAGGTCTAAAACCAGGTCTAAAACAGGTCTACACACCAGGACTAAACCAGGACTAAAAACCAGGTCCAAACCAGGTCTAAACCAGGTCTAAACCCAGGTCTAAAACCAGATCTAAACAAGGACTATACCAAAACTAAACCAGGACTAAACCAGGTCTAAACTATGTCTCAAACAGGACTTAACAGGACTAAACCATGTCTCCTCGTCTTCTATCAATAATATTTTTAATTTGGTTAAGTAAAGTTTGGGCTTTTTATTTTCTTTTAGCACACAAAACACCTTATGTGAAGATATCCTAGTCTTTGCTGCTCTACAAGTATCAAGTAAAGTATTCAGATTACGTTACTCACTTTAAGTAATTTAATGGATTACGTTACAAACTACATTCTGGGGTATGTAATCTGTAATCTGTAGGGCAATATATTTTAAAAGTAACCTTCCCAACACTGAATATAACTATGTAATCTGACATTGCTTCATAATCAAGTGCACTCCCAAACCGAGAAAAGGACAACTCATCATCACCAGAATTAAGACATAGTAAGTATGCATTGTCAACAGCATTTGACAGTTTAGCATGTGTCAGTGTGAAGCCCTGATTATCACATATAATCACATGTTATGAGGATCTTACTTACGAAATGAATGTAGCTTCTGTATGATGACTTCCTTCAGTCACTTGAAGGTGTCGCTTGTTTCAGCTCTGATTTGAACAGTCGTGTTCTATATTTGTCCTTCTACTGCAAATACGCGGAGTAAAAACACCCGGCGACGTGTCCTCTAATGTTTGAGCTAATCGTACTGAACGCTGCGGTGAGACGCGAGTCATAAGGAAACTCGAGCCAATTTTACGATGCATAACCACATTTCTGCCCTTCGCCCAGCGCCCGTGGACCAGAGACAGACAGCTCCGGGTTGTTTTACAGTCGCACGCCAATGACGCGATGACGTACCTGACGCAAATAGAGTTAATCAAAGAGTTAATCAGTGAACATCATGTGCTATAAAGTATGCACAAAATGTACCCTATTAATATGATAATTGGTCAATTTTGTAATTTATTATCAAAATGTATATATAAAATTGTTTAAAAAATTAGTTTACTAATACATTTATGATAAAATATATTAAAACAATTGACCCCTCACTGTACTTTTTGTAAAGAATATCTCGAAACAATAAAATTTTTTTTTTTTTTTGAAACGCACTATTACAAAAACTTTTTGGAAAGATCATATTGACCCGAACTTTTCATTAAAATTTGAACATATTATTTCTGTTATACATGAAAATAATATATACTCAAAAAAATGGCAATTAACTTAATTATTATATCTGGCAAATTTTATATTCACAAATGTAAATTCTCTTAAAAGAATTAATCTGAAAGTGTAAACAAAAAAGCTATATTGATATATGAATATCTATTAATATCTTGTACAATGTGACAGAGCACAGCTTAAGTTTTTTTTTTTTTTTTTTTTTTTTTTCCATGTTTGATTCCCCCTGGCATCCTACTTGTCATATCATGTGTTTCGTGTATTGTCATTTGTCATATTAATTATTGTTTAGAGAGATTAATTATTGCAGTGACATCATGCTGGAGACATCGTTTTCGCTTTCTATGTGATTTTGTGCAACAATATTGGTCTGATATTCAGTCATGGCTTCAGTCCAGGGGAATTCAGTTTGCCCCTCTATCCATAAAAAAAGGTGTATAGATGATAAAAGAATGGAATTTGGTATCAACAATTTATTGATTTTGATCATTACTGATTTTAGATAAACATTTTATTCAAAAATGTTTTTTTTTTTAATTTTTTTTTTAGATTAAACTAGACATAACACACTGGAAGAATGACCTGTAACTTTTTGCAAGTATATTGGGCTTAATTAAGAGAAAAGAGGCTAGTTTTCTTATGTCCTTTTTAGAGCTTTGAAACTGCCCCTTTTATCCATGAATATGTTTTATACACTGTCGTGTTTTTAATGCATTTATTTTCTTTTCATGTGAACTGTATACTTTTATAAGGTGTCATTTTTGTTTGTACCTGAAAATTTGCAATCAAAATAAAAGTTACACATGCATTTCTTATTGCTGGATTTCAGATGACATCACAACATTCTATAGGCCAATATTAATTAATACAGATGAGGATCAGCTAAAATCATTATTGCTAAAATGCAGATTTGTTTTGTAATACAGTGAGTTTTTGGTCTAGTCAGTCATAGACATCATTAGATTCAACATTTTTGCATTCATTTTCTAGATATTTTGTGGCAAAGTACAATGTAATCAATAGAAAAAATGGCCTTGCCCTTGCCCCCCATCTGAGAGTATGACATCATTACATTTTAGAACAGGGGTCTCCAACCTTTAGCTCGGGAGCTACTAGTACAAGGGTGGGCAAACTACGGCCCGGGGGCCATATGCGGCTTTTAATGCTTTAAATGTAATTTCAATAAATAGTAAATAATAATAAATGGGACTTGAAAGACATATATTTTGTTGTAATGCTTTGTAATGCTTTGTATTTATCGGGTATTTCAATAACATGGGGTTTTCTATATATCCCATGTTATTTTTTTCTCTTATGAGGTGGATTACCAAAAAACTCCATCCATCTGCTCCTGGTCTGGCCCTTCCCTCAAATTTTAGAACACTTTGTGGCACACGAGTCAAAAAGTTTGCCCACCCCTTTACTAGTAGCTCTCCACCCCCTTCCAAATACCTCGCCAAAGGATTTCTGAATGATGCATATTGTGCTTAGTGGCTCAAATATGATGAACTACCATTGTAAATGTATAATTTTGATGCATAACTTTGTGCACTAATAAATGGATGAAGGTTTATATTTTATAGGTATTGAACTGTTCCCCATCTAAAGTTTTTCTATGCTCAACTTCTTGTAACCACTAAAAAAATAACTCTTTGGCATTTTCTTTTTGTAAAGGTACCTCACCACAAGAAAAAAGTTGGAGACCCCTGTTCTAAAATCTGAAAACCAACATTTCTCCCTGCAGTAGCTTCTTGGACACCCCTAGCGGCAACTTACTGGAACTGCACAGTCACAAACTCGTGCCAAGAATCCGCTCCGGGTTTTCCAGTCCGCTCCGCGTCGGGACCTGCTCCAGAGCCGAGCGAGGAGCGTCGAGTTCAGGGCGAGCGGAGAGGAGCAGCGAGGAGCGGAGGAGCGAGCGGTGACCATAGACTGTGACCGCGGGCTGTGCGTCTGTGCAGGGCCGTGCGCGCTGCGGGACCCACGGCGGGGATTTGACATTTGAGCACCGACGCGCACCGCCTCTATTCAACTGTTCTTTTCATCTTTTTGACTTTTCTCTTGCCATGTCCATGTGTTATCGACGTGAGAGGATTGAACTTGCCAGCAGTCTATATTTGCCCAGTAGGGAAGCCAATGCAAGGGCTGGCTGTCTCGTTGGAGTGGAGTATTATTAGCGCTACAGACAACTGTCCTTCTGGTATGTAAAGCATTTCACTCGCAGTCGTGTAACTTAAACCGCTGCGACAAAAACAAAACACGTACAATGATATTCGTGTCTGTTTTTGATCTGAAGGCGACGTGAGGTGTCAAAATGTCAGCGTACGAAAGCAAAGAGCGCGTTTTTACCCTAGTTTTTACGCGGTTATAACTACTCTTCCGCCAGTCAGTGAGAAAACAGGATCTGACCTCCGACCAAAACCCCGCTACTCTACAACGTGTCTCTTTAAAATGCTCTTTAAACCGAGAACAGAGCAGGAAGAAGTTGACGTTTTTCGCCGCGTGTGCTTTCGTTATTGATGTGCGGATTATTTACTTTAGCGCCACTACTACGGGCACATTGCACACTTTTGACGTCAGACTTTGCACTGGCTTGTCACTGGAGATATTCCAGGCGGGGCAGAGCTGTCACTTTGGGGCAAACTGTCTAGTCTGGACAGGTCAAGCTGCGGATTTTATGACTATGGCTACACTTTACCAAAGTAGTCTTGCCCGTATACGTTTAATCGTGCTATCATAAAAAATCTAAACTAGTAATTACAGTTGGCTTTTATAGTTGTGATTGTAGTCGTAGTCAGTGATGTGAACAATACTTTGAAATTGTATTTAGTAACAGAATACTGAATACTGCAGTAAAATGTATGTTGTAACGTATTCTACTTCTACTTGGTCCAATCTGAGTACTAGGGACTTGCAAAAATATCAAAATATCTATATATTGTATCGTTTAATGTGATAATACAGTATCGATATCATGGGCTGTTCTATTGATATATTGCTAAGAGTAGTTTTTGGTATATTTTACAAAATTATTTTGTTACAGCACTACAGTTTTTTTGCTTGTTTAGAGGAAGAAAACATTTGACTTTTTCACTGTTTTGATGATTAAAATCGGTGTGTTTCATATTCACTTTGCACAAGAAGTGGTTTAACAAATACTTTTACTATCACAGCCATGATTTAGCCTTTATTTTTTATTGAACCATATCGAATCAAAAGCTCACTGTATCAAGGTATGTATGGTATCGTGGCCTGTGTATCGAAATATGTATCGTATCGTGACCTGTGTATTGAGATATGTATTGCTTCGGCAACTTCTGAATGATACCCAGCCCTACTGAGTACTGTATTCTGAATAGTACTTAGAATACGTTAACATCTTGTAGTGTAAAGACACAACATAGCATTGAAGACTACTTTTCCTATCACTGATTGGAGAGGGAAATATTTCACATGACCTCACCACAAGAGCTTTTTTTTCTCACTGCTTACGTGCAGTTTGAAGCCAGCATTGTGAGATTAAGTACCTCCGTGTATTCCTTTGTTTTCAGGAAAGTAACTGTATTCTGAATACTGCCAAATAAATATATTCTCGGTATATGTATTCAGTTACTTCCAAACACTGTTTTGTGTTTTTAACTTGTCCTAAATAGTGTCCTTGGGTGTTTTAAAAGGAGCTTATAAGTCTATTATTATTATTATTATTATTATTATTATTATTATTATTATTATTATTATTGTTAACACTGATCCTAGTCATAATGCTACATGAGTAACACATTTATTATACTATATGGTTTTGAACTCAACATGTTTTTTCTGTTCTTCTTTCACAGATTATGTTCCTTCACCATTCGAAGTAAAAAGCAGACGTGTTTCCTCTCTAAATTATTTTTGCTGTACCATAAAACACTGAGCTCCCATGCTGGCGGACAGGCACTCTCCACTCCACATCTTTAGTCATGCCTGCTACAAATCCTGCACGGAGACAGACACCTGCTCCAAAGAGGGGCAGCCAGAAGGCGATAAGCACCAGGAGGCAAACCGCTAACTCGAATAAAACCAGAGGCAGACCTGCGAAAAGGGCTCAGGATGCACCAGCTGAACCCAAAGGAACTACACCGAGACAGGCAGGAAAAAGCCCACGTGGACGAAAGGCAAATGGGCCTAATGTGGACTCCAGAGGGACCCCTAGTAAAGCGAAGGCGAAACAGCAAAATGATGCACCAGCGAGAGGAGGAGATGAGGAGAGCAACCAGGGGAGGCGGAAGTCATTACGGGGCACGCAGGCAGCTATAACTGTCAGCCAGATTTCTAAACCAGCTTCTAGAGGAGGACGAAGAGGCAATTCAGGGAGGGGAGCAGCCTCACAAGCTAAGTTGGCACGTAAAGAACCCCAAGAGAGTAGCAGCAGTTGTCCAAATAGGGAAGAAGAAACCAAAATAATCGACAAATGTGACGCTGAGGACATCCCTGTATCTCTGAAAACAACTTCCGAGCTCCAGGCGAAGGTCAAAGATCAAGATGTAAACAATGCTAAAGAGGCAAGCCCCTTAAAAGCAGATACCCCACCTTGCACTGACACACTGGAGGACTTTTTACCAGGCAGCAGTGACAGCACTACAACCGACAGAGACGGAGCTACACGTGTTGAAAATAATGAGGACAAGTTAAGGTGTGAGGCCGCCGTCCCGACTGGCGAGGATGATGGACAGCCAAGGCTCTGCAGTGATGATGCCAAATTCAGCGCGTCGGAGATTGAGCCTCTAACAAATCAAGCGCTTCTCACAGATGACAGCTCTCCCTCCGCTGGAAGCCATCGTGTTGACAGCGAAGCAGAGGCCAGATAACCCTACAGCTGAGGTGGAGCAAAAAGAAGAAGAATCAAAAATAGTGGAGAAAAAGGAAGGAGCAGAAAAGGCGAAAGAGGATTTACAGAAGAATGAGGAAGTAATTGACATGGAAGTTGAGAAAGAGATATGTAAGGAGCCAACTCAAGAACACACCACTTTGGAGATTGACAAGATAGATAAAGACAAAGAAGAATTTAAATGCAGCACAGAAAATCGTTTACACTCTAGTGATGGTGATGAGTCTGCAGTGAGTTCTGAGTTCTCCAAACCAAAAAGTCCTCCTCTTTCTCCTTCCAGTGTGGCACCTGTCTCATATTCAACTACCTCAGCGTGCACCAAAGCTCTTCCCTCTCCACAACATCTGAATCTGAGTAAAACGGGAGTCCATCTTAGCACTGAAGGAAACATAGATCTTTGCTGCGTATCTGCTAATCCAACTCCTTCTGTGATAAGAAACACTCCAGTTATTATCTGCAACAAATCTGTCAGACCAAAGGGGCTATGGGAACCACCCCTAATGCATAACTTGGATTCTCCCGAGATGGTCAGACATGCCAAAGATAGTAAATCCTGTCAGGAGACCCACCACCACCAAGAACAATCCCAGGTGTCCACATCATTGTCCGCACTTCCTCACTGTAGCACAGCTGGGGTCGGGTCTAACTCAGCCGAAGATAGAAATGCAGCCCCAGAGCAAGATGCGGCGCCAAAAGTGATTTCAACCTCTATTTTCGATGGCAGCTCGGTATTCTCGTACAGCTCCGAAAGCACGCGTTCCTCTTTGTCTTTTGATACCGAATCGGGCACGGAGGAGGGGTACGAGGGAACTCAGAGCCCCTCCGTCCTGCTCGGGCCTGGGAGAGGAGAAGGGGAGGGTGGTGATGTTCCCCAGAGGAAGGAGAGGAAGAAGAGGAGCAGGTGTGGAGCATGTGAGCCTTGCCTGAGGAAAATCAGCTGTGGCCGGTGTAGCTGTTGCCTGAACCGGAGGACAGGGCACCAGATTTGTAAACTGAGAAAGTGCGTGCAGCTGAGGAAAAGGAGAGCTCGGCCTTTGCTGTCTTCTGGAGCTAAGGTAGAGTACGGTTTGGTTTATTAATGATGTGGTTTCAATGCGTTTTGATGTTGTTTACAGTGTTTTTGCAGCAGTAAAGTTTGGGGTTTCACACTACTTTCACCCGACAGCTTTTAAAAGATGTTATACTTGGGTGACCAGATTTTTCAAATAAGAAACTGGGATATCCCCGGGGGTTTTTTTGGTGGTTGGTAATAATAAAATTGAGAAACAATAATTATGCAGAAACCATTCATGACTAACATGAGTCAATATAGTCACATTTTCTTGCAAGAAAGCAGTTTTTCTGTATTTTAACTAAACAAATGACAATTTATGCCTCTCTTTACTGTTGTCAGGGATCAGATTGGTCAAAAAAAGGGACATTTCTTGCATAAAACTGGGACAAATCACTTGTTTTGGATAAATCTGCTGGGACAGGGGACACAGGGCTCGAAACTGGGACTGTCCCAGGTAAATAGGGATGTCTGGTCACCCTAGGTTATACAGTTTATATCACAACTTTTGGAACTATTTTAATTAGTGGCCATGGTACATAAGTGTCAGTGGTGAGTGATGAAATTGTCTTTTGTAAAAGCTCAAAAACACATCTAAAATGTCAAAGAGCTGTTACAGTTAATAACAGATATAAAGGCCTACAACTCTGCAAGTATGTAGTCTGTACCTGACCTCTGAATCAAAAAAATTAAGTCAACAATTGTTAAAAAAAAACAGTGAACAGTTAGCAAAACAACAGGGACACTGCAGACTCCAGGCACATTTATCATTACAGACTTTGGGATCAGACACAGTTGAATTTAACCTTACTCTGCTTAAATAATAACGTGTTAAGGAAATCATTATTGTGTGGCAAAAACAATAGCTCTGTGGACAAGAATTAGGCCAAAAGCGGGTTTGTTGAGGGACATTTTTAGAAAAAAATGATGTATGTACGAAACCTCAGTACTACATTTTTATAGTAATTCAGTGTTTCTCATTAATAGAAGAGACTATGGTGGCCCTTTGTAGTCAATATTTTGCCTCCATAATTGAAAAGAAACTTGCTTTTTGAATGATCGTAAATCATAAAATAAATATAGAAGCAAGTTTATTTAATCTGTATACTATCAGTTTTTGATTCGTAAAAGGCAGTAAGTGAGATTAATATTAAAGGTGCATTGTGTAACTTTTCTGGTGGAGAGCCCGTCAAATGGTTTATTCATGGGGATATTGCTTTGTCTGGAATGTTTCACCATATGTTATTAAACCTTTCTGTCTTCATGGAGACTAAACCAGACCAAGTTACATGTCAGATCTGTGGAGATCTGTGGCAACCCTGCTCACAGTCAGAATGCCTGTTTTTCTAGGTATTATTGAGCTATAAAACCACCTGTAATTGTAAGGTAGACCTGTTTAATGTCATACTGTGGAACATTTCAGGCAGAGCAATGACATATCCATGGAATCATGCAGGTGATGCTCCACCAGAAAGTTACACAATACACTACAAAATTAAAATGATTCAAATAAGCATTGTCTTTGCCACCACAATCTCATAAAACAAAACACAACTGGAAAACAGTGTAATTTATGTAATTTTTATGTTGTTTTCATTGTTTGCACACAGTATAAATGCATGTAGTTGCCTTTACACTTTCTGATAATCAGTGAGGTTTTGGCCATTTTAACTCTAAAGAAATGTGCTTATGTTATATTTTGTTGGTGCATTTTTCTCACAGCTCTTACTCATTTACTAAACATATTAATCACCACTTTTGCCTGCACTTTGAATATAGCCCTCTTTTAGTAATTCCTCCCACATAAAGTTAGTTTCAGTTTCAGATCAACTTTCATTTGTTGTTTTCAAATGATAATAACTACACATCTGTCAGTATTGTTTTGTGATCTGACTTGGATTCGCGTTAAAGGACCTGTATATCTATATTATAATGTTGTTTCCTCATCACAAACATACCTGGAGTTGTGTTTTGTTTGTTTGTCACACAAATTCTGCATATTTAGGCTTAAAACACCCTGTTCCACCTTGTGATGTCATATGGTAATACAGGAAGTGCTCCATTGTGTTTTTAAATGGCACACATCTTTACTAGAATCATTTGAATGATTTGAGCCCTGGAATTCCTAATCTTCATTGAACAGTGTGAAAAGTAGCTGTTAACTACTACGAACTACCACTTCATGACATCACAAAGTGGAGCAGAGCATTATGAGCTTTGGCGATGCAGACAGACTAATAATCCAGGATTACTCAGACATGTGTGAATGAAATAAAACACAAGTCTAGGTATGTTTTTGAGGAGGTAACTACATAATAACTTGTCTTAAAACTCACAAGGGTTGGCATAGGTTTAGTTGTGGTATCAGATGTGTAGAGTTTGCGGTAATGATGTGGAATACTGTCACATGACCTGGGTTGGTGCACGTGGTGTAGGAGTTTGTTTGGATTTGAGAGAGTCATACAAGCTAAACATACCAGCCTACTGCATGGTTAGAGTTGTGATAGTTACATTTGGTTAAAGGTTCATGTAGGGTAAGAGCAGGTTTGAAAAGATAAGTTAAGAGCATGTTGTTTGTGATAAAAAAGGACATTTGTGTTTTCTATGTGTGAGTTAAATGTTGTTTCAAACAGCAGGAGATAATGTGCTGTCAATGAGTGTGTGAATGGTCATGAGTAAGTAGTTAAAGTCCATAGGAGCAGGACACAGTGCTGCACAGAGTCAGTGTGCTATATATTGAACCTTGGGCTGAACACTTTTGGAAAATATTAAATTTTATGGTCCTGTACTATGCAAAATCAACTCTTGTGAGCTTTAAGCCATGCTAGAATGTAGTTGCCTCATCAAAAACATACTCAGAGTTGTGTTTTGTTTCATTTACATGTTTGAGTAATCCTTTATTACTAGTCTGTCTACATTTGTGTATCATTCGTTTTTCAATATAAAACCAAAATTAAGAAAATGAAAAAAAAAACAGTTTTCTTCATTATTTGTCCCCAAAACCAAAATGAAAAAACAGATTTGTTTTTTCAGTTTTCGATTTTGTGTTTAAATGAATAATAGAAAAAACAGATAACGGCCGTTTCCCGTTTCTGTGACTTAAACTGCAATGCCAAACTTTTGCGCCACATACGGACTGAACCAGGACTGAAACAGGTCTAAACCAGGACTAAACCTTTTTCAGTCCCAGTCTCTTGGTCCCGGTCTGGTCCCTGTCTCAGTCCCTCTCTCAGTCCTGGTCTGGTCCCGGTCTAAGTCCTGGTCTCAGTCCCAGTCTGGTTCGGGTCTGGTCCCGGACCTGGTTTAGTCCTGGTTCAGTCCGGCATCTCAGTTTAAGTCACGGAAACAGGAAACGGCCGTTGTCCGTTTTTTCCATTGTTCATTTAAACACAAAATTGAAAACTTAAAAACGAATCACTATGCTTTTTTCATTTTGGTTTTGGAGACAAATAATGAAGAAAACTGTTCTTTTTTCATTTTCTTATTTTTAGTTTTATATTGAAAAACGAATGAACGAATGACACACGGATTTGTCTATATCTCCAAAGCTCAAAATGCTCTGTTCCACTTTATGACAACATGAAGCAGTAGTTTTCAGTTTAACAGCCAGCTTTTACCTTTTGGTCAGTAGAGATCGACAGTTCCAGGACTGAAATTATCCAAATGATTCTAGTGAATGTGTGTGAAGTTTAAAAACACAGTGGAGCTATTCCTGTCTTACCACAATACACATCACAATTTGAAACAAAGTGTTTTCTGTTTGAGAGAAGAACACAGCCTAAATATACAGGGTTTGCGTGTTAAATGTATGAATGAAATAAAACACAACAGCACTATTATAACATAGATCAGAAAAGTATGTAATATGGGTTCTTTAATAATATTTCTGACAAGTATTGCCATTGTAATTCAATTTGTGATTTATGTTTTAATAATTTAATAGAAAAGCCTGAATTATGAACCTCTTTGTACCTTTTACACTATAGAACATATAAAACACATAGTTGCTGATATTTTTCTAACTATAACAAGTTTTTGTTGGACTAATACCACATTTCTTTACATTTCCAGTGCATTTATGATTCGCTCATTACATTTAACAACCGTGATGGTACATATACACGGAGTCATGGACATAAATAAAATGTATAGCCTAGTTAGCCAGAGTGACATTAAATCAATATTGCTGTTAAACGCAGCCGTGAAATATTATTACCTTCACGCCATTGCCAAATAATTTCCCCTGCGGATCAATAAAGTTTGTCTAAGTCTAAATTTAAAGTGCGTATGGCAGATTTTTATTGTTTTATTCTCTAATTTTGACTTAAAGCTGCATTTTGTAATTATTTCTTGTGCTGGAAGGTCTGTCATATACAGTTTATTCTCCATAGAAATGTTATTGCTTTGTCTGGAATGTTTCACAGTATGATATTAAAACTTTCTATCTTCATGAAACCAAACCAGACCAAGTTACAGGTCAGATCTATGGAGAAGCGACCTGCTCACAATCAGAATGCCTGTTTTTCAAGGCATTTTTGAGCTATAAAACCACCTGTAATTGAATAATTGTAAGGTAGAGCTGATTAATGACATACTGTGAAATACTCCAGGTAGAGGAGTGACATATCCATAGAAACAAGAAGGTGACGGACCCTCCACTAGAAAAGTTACACCGTGCACCTTTAATTTGGTGGGATAATACCTGGTGTATATAGAAATGATAGTTTTACGCAAATCAAGAAGCAATTTCTTAAGAAAAGTTGAAAAATTTGTTGAAAATTACAAAAAGTAGAGAGTTTCAAATCAACACACTCATGACCTCACACTGGGAGAATTCTGCTGAAAAGTTCAGCACAGTTAACACACAAGAAACATAAAAAAAAAAAAAAATGATAAGGTGTTTTCTTATTTTATCTGTCAGACAACAATTTCTGGGTTAGAGGAGTTCTGATAGGTAACAGAATTATCTAGTGTGATGTCATGCTTTCCAAGTAAAATTTTTAAACCTAAAAATGTCCAAATTGGGAAAACAAGTGTGAATTTTTACAAAAATCTTGAATGATCTTAACTGTGGATTATTAAAATGAGTAATCCAACCTGTTAAATTACCCATATTACACTATTTTCTAGGGATGTAACAATAACCGAAATATCATGATATCGTATCAAAGTTCTCACAATAATATCGTGGACCATCACCATACTCTGGAACATTCCAGGCACAGCAATGACATAGCCATAGAAACAAGAAGGTGACGGACCTTCAACCGAATATTTTTGTATTTTATTATCTAGTTTCTATTTTATTTTGACTTGTACATATACGTTTATATTATTATGCTTTATCTGACACTAGAGGTGTAACAATAACCGAAATATTGTGATATCGTATCATCAAAGTTCTCACAATAATATCATGGACCATCACAATAATCACAATATATTGAATTACAAGTCTCTTTGCTTAAATGAAGCGTTATGGTGTAGCAACAGCTAAAAAAAAGACAGAGAGAACTACATAGACCATGATCCTTTGCTCCATTTCAGTGTAGACTACATGAAGAAATAACAGTTCTAAACACTTTTAAGTCTGAGTTCTTTGGATTAACTTTTGTCAAGGCATTTTAAGAGGAAAAAGTAGCATATTAACAGTTTTAGCTGTTTAGTCTCCACAAAATATCGCAATAAATATCGTACCGGGACATGTTTATCGTGAAAATATCATACTGAGAGATTTGGATATTATTACATCCCTAATCATGAGCCTCCCCACCATATCGTGAGCTTTTCCACGATATCTCAATAAATATCGTACCGTGAGGTTCATAATGTGACAATATCATATCATGAGACTTGGATACCGTTACACCCCTACTATTTTCTAATCTATGTTATGCTGTTTCCTCATCACAAATATTTCTGGGGTTGTAGCTGTTAACTTGAAAATTACCACTATATGACTTCACAAGATGGAAAAGAATTTTGAGCTAATAATAACGGCTTACTTAAAGGTGTGAATGAAACAAAACACAACTCCAGGTATGTTTTTGATGAGGTAACAACATTACAACATGACTTAAAGCTCACAAGAGTCAATTTTATGTAATATGCCACCTTTAAGCCTTAACACAACATTACAACAGCATCTGCAGCCCATAGGTGACCATTATGACAACCTTATAGTGACTGGGAACCCGACCAACTCCTGGCAGCTGTCCGTATGCACATAACTCTATCTGCAGAGGGAGGACCGCATGCAGCCAGCCACGAGTTCTGCACCATGTGGCTGTAGTGCTCCGAAGTGCAGATTAGGGACGATTATGTAACACCTGAATCTTTCCCCTGACCTATGGCAAAAGATTATAGGCCAGGACATAGGGATTTATAAACACTCAACTGCGTATCCTGGAATGTGGGTCAACATGGGGCTTCAGCATATTTTAAAGGTGCGCTGTGTAACTTTTCTTAGACCTAGACAAACAAGAGAAATTATTTGGGCACAGTAGCTCACACATTACAATATAATATAGTAACAAAGAGTAAAAAATATAAATGGTAATAATACATTCTAAATAAGTTGCAAAAAAGATAGCAAGAGACTGGTGTCAAATATCCAAGTGTCACAAAACTATATCGTCATGGTATAAAACACGGTACGATATTTATTGCGATATCGTGTGAAAGCTCACGATATGGTGGGGAGGCTCACGATTAGGGATGTAACGATATCCAAATCTCTCTGTACGATATTTTCATGATATACATCTCACGGTATATTTACTGCGATATTTTGTGGAGACTAACAAAACTGTTAATATGCTACTTTTTCCTCTAAAAATGCCTTGACAAGACTTAATCCAAAGAACTAAGACTTAAAAGTGCTTAGAATTGTTATGTCTTCTTGTAGTTTCCCTCTTTTTTTAGCTATTGCTGCACCATAACTCTTAATTTAAGCAAAGAGACTTGTAATTTGATATATTTATTTTTTTATTTTTTTATTTATTTATGACGGTCCACGATATTATTTTGAGAACTTTGACGACACAATATCACGATATTTTGGTTATTGTTAGTGTCAAATAAGGCATAATTATATAAATATATATGTACAAGTCAAAATAAAATAGAAAACTAAGTAATAAAGTACAAAAATATTCAGTTGGAGGTCTGTCACCTTCTTGTTTCTATGGATATGTCATTACTTTGCCTGGAATGTTCCACAGTATGGCATTCAGCAGCTCTATCTTACATTCAGTTACAGGTGGTTTTAAGGCTCAAAAATACCTAGGAAAACAAGGATTTGGACTGTGAGCAGGGTCGCCCCCCACAGATCTGACCTGTAACTTGGTCTGGTTTGGTCTCTATGAAGATAGAAAGGTTTAATGCCATACTGTGAAACATTCCAGACAAAGCAATAACATCTCCATGAAGAAAAGCATTTGACGGACCCTCCACCAAAACAGTTACACAATGGAGCTTTAAGAAGGACAGAAAAGGCTTTTTGAGTAGACGCTTTGTCAGAGTTTGGTCACAGAGGACTCTTGGGACTATGATAATGGCCGACAGCTTTTTACTCTTTGACCCAGAATGCATCTGTGAAGCGACATGACAGCTTTGTTTATAAAATATTTAAAAGGAGAGAAAGCGAAAGGGTGTCATCTTCTTGTAGTTTTAGGGCTTTCGTGTTGTGTTCTATTGAAAATGTTAGGTACGTTATAATGTTGTTTCCTCATCACAAACATACCTGGAGTTTTGTTTTGTTTCATTCACACTTGTTTAACACACTAATCCTGCATTTTTAGGCTGTGTTCTGCTCTCAAACGGAAAACACGCTGTTCCAACTTGTGAAGCCATGTGTTAATACAGGAAGTGCTCCAGTGTGTTTTTAAACTCCATACACCTTCACCAGAATCATTTAGATAATTTCAACCATGGAAATGTAGCCTGATTCAGCAGCTGGTTTCACTTTGTGGAAACTGTCTGACCTCGCAGCATTAGGATTAGTTCAAACATTCTCTTTGTTCTCTTTAATCCTTGATCTCGGGAATCGTTGCCAACACAGAATGTATGTCTTCGTCAACATCCATCTCAACTGCTTTGTTTACCATTGTGCTGTACCCCAAAAGGGACCCAGACAGGTGCGACGAGTTTGACGTCATGGCTTCACAGCTCTTCCCTGATTGGCCGGTGCGCGGTCTACAACTTCTGGGGTTCTTGCAAACTGTCTAGTGTATTCCGATTCCTGACCTAGTCGCTGGAGAGAAAATTGAGAAAATTAAAATTAAGTAGAGGCAATAGGTGGCTAATGGAATTGCCAGTCTCTACTGAAATAAAAGTAAAAGGCAGCTACATGACATCACAAGGTGGATCAGAGCATTTTTAGCTTTGGAGATGTAGACAAACGAATAAAAAAGGATTATTCAAACATGTGTGAATGAAACAAACACAATCCAGGTATGTTTTTGATGAGGGAACAGCTTTATAACATGGCTTAAATCTCACAACAATCCATTTTGTGTAACATTGGACCTTTAAAGGTTGTATAGAGGATTTTCCAAGGAACGAGAAATCCAGCGACTGTTTGTCCTTTTTCAAATGTTGCGCATGCGTGAAACCACCCCCCCTCCCCTACAGCTCCCTACGTAGAAACGCCTTCTCCCGCCTCCTCTTTACGCCAGAAACAGGTTTGTTTACAGCCGGTGCGCTGCACATGACTTGTAAACAACTAACTACAGTGTTGGTTAGGCAAGGCGGAGAAGTGAGGAGCGGGGGGAGCGGGTGCGCGGACATTTCGTTCGCGGACGAGAAGTGAGGAGCAGGGAGAAGAGCGGAGCAGGGAGAGGAGAGAGGAGAGAGGAGAGGGGAGCGGTGCGCGGAGATTCCGTGCCCGGAGAAGTGAGGAGCAGGGGGAAGAGCGGATCGGGCAGCGGGGACAGGAGCAGGAAGGGGTGCAGAGAAGGTTGCGCGGAGATTCCGTGCGAATGAACTAGCTACAACACGCAGCAGCAAGCGGACTCTTTCTTTGCCTTGAAAATTACGTTTTCAGACATAGGATATCGCTTTCGTGTCCTGAAAAACGTTTGACTAGCTCTTGGAAATAAAGTACGTTTTCATAATAAGCAGAAGTGACCTGTCCAGGAGTAATTTGGCGACCAGTGCGTCAGTCTTTAGACTCTGCGTCTGCTTCAGTCGCGCCATCGCTGGAATGAATCTTCAAGAATCACCTTAGTTTGGCTTCGCTGCTTTTCCCCTTGTCTTCTTCTTTCAGCGACCTCAAAAACGGACTTTCTTTTGCGGCTAACTGCTCCTGGATTCTTGTCTGCCATTGCAACAAACTTTGTGCTAACTGCGAGGAAGATATAGGTCAAAAAAAGCCGCTAAGAACTGTTGCGTTGGTGGAGTAAACAGCGTCTGTGCGGCTTGCGTCTGTGGACTGCGTGACAGGCGTACGTAAGCCACGTACCGGCGGCGCGCAGACAAGTCAGTTACGCTAGAAACGTAGGGAGATTGATTGACAGCCTGTCAGCTAACAGATAACGAGGCAGTGTCGTTATCTATTGGCAAATGTTTAGCTGGTCCCACCACGTCCAGAGTTGATGAATTTTTATTCTCTTTTTTTTGGTCATCATAATTACAAGGCTACTGCACCTCTATAATGCTATCATTGACAATTTGAAACAAAAACAAACAAAAAAAAATCCTCCATACAACCTTTAAGCTAAAAACTACAGAAATAGAATGTTATGCTAACTAGGTGTCCGACCCGTTTGACCTCAATACACAGTGACCCACAGGCATGCTTGTTTCCATAGCAGTCAGGGTTGAGCAAGGGGTCAGCTGCTGGAGCATGGTTAAAGCGTGGACATTTACATAAACAGTTAAATGGATGGGTAATTACTTGACTAGTAAATAAATGATGAAAACACATTAGGTCTTTGGAGCTCTTTGTTATTTTCAGTCCTCTGTGTAATTAATAATTACGTGATACTATTGTATGTTTGTGAGCGCTGGTGCAGCTACAATTAACATGCAGCTGGTATTTGGTTAATTTTCTTAATATCCTTTTTCAGTCTTACAAGAAATAAATCACAGGAACTATAAACTATGGCTGCTTTGTCTTTATCTGAATGTGGTTTTGGTTTGGATCATGTATTGGGCTGGGGGTTATGGGCAGTGCGCTTTTGAGTATCTCAGTAGAGCAGTCAAATCCGGTTGACTGTTGTTGTGTTCTTGAGCAAGAAACTTAACCCACTTCGCCCCCAGGGTCTGCGTACTCTTGCGCATGAGTGTGTGTGTGAATGGATGAGTGATACCTTAATGTAAAGTGCTTTGAGTGCCTTGAAGGTAGAAAAACGCTATATAAACGTGACCACTGATCAGCTATCTGACTGTGTGACGTTTCTATGGATACCTCACTGCTCTGCCTGGAATGTTCCACTATATGACATTAAACAGCTCTGCCTTACATGGTTTTATAGCTCAAAAATACCAAGAAAAACAGGCATTCTGACTGATTTGACCTGTAACTTCGTCTGGTTTCGTTTCCGTGAAGATAGGCAAGGCAAGGCAAGGCAAGTTTATTTGTATAGCACAATTCGTACTTAAAGTAATTCAAAGTGCTTTACAGAATAAGAAATATATATAATATAATATAATATATTAAAATCATAATAAAAACAAATCAAAACATAAATAATCATGAAGATTAAAATGAAAAAAGAGAGACATAAATTGGAGAGAAGAGTGCGGAATGAAAACCTTTCAGTTATATGCACAGTTAAACAGAAATGTTTTGAGCCTGGATTTAAACAGCGTCACAGAAGAGTCTGTCTCACATGTTCAGGAAGACTGTTCCAGGTTTTAGCTGCATGAACCTGAAACGCTGACTCCTCTTGTTTAGTCCTGACTCTGGGCACCAGCAGGAGGCCGGTCCCTGAGGTCCTCAGAGTACGAGATGGTTCATATGACACTAACATGTCACAGATGTACTTTGGTGCTCGGCCATGGAGAGACTTGTACACAAGCAGAGCTGCTTTAAAGTCTATTCTCTGAGGCACAGGAAGCCAGTGCAGAGACCTGAGCACAGGACTTAAGTGCTTCGTACTTCCTAGTTCGAGTAAGGACCCGAGCTGCAGCGTTCTGGATGTTCTGCAGCTGTCTCACAGCTCGTTTGGAGAGACCAGTGAGCAGACCATTACAGTAGTCTAATCTACTGGAGACAAATGCATGGATAAGTTTCTCCAAGTCTGCTTTAGACAGTAAACCTTTGATTTTTGCTATGTTTTTTAGATGGTAAAAGGCTGCAGATGTTATTGATTTGATGTGGCTGTTAAAGTTCTAGTCTGAGTCCATTATTACCCCTAGATTTCTTGCCTGATTTGAAGGTTTTAGAGAGTGAGACTGGAGGTGACTGCTGAATAGACTGCTAGATAGAATGGTGAAGGTTTAATGACATGCTGTGAATCATTCTAGACGAAGCAATAACATCTCCTTGAAGAAAACATATTTCATGGACCCTTCACCAGAAAGGTTACACAATGCAGCTTTAAATCTCTCACAAAGGCCAATATTTTACTTAAGCCAACCAGATGCTTAAAGAATATGCATGATGCTTTATTTGAACACTTGAATAGGATACCGCAGAAAACGTGACTACACAGCTTTTGTATCCACTTTGTAGTAAAACAGGTTTGTGGGTGGGTTTGTATTCTTTTCAAATCATATACTACTTATACTTATAAATAACTGCTTATAGTAATAAATAATCAAAATGCACCCAAACATATCCACATCAGTTTCTCTGGAGTCTAAACCATCGGTACTAGGGATTCACCAATACAGAAGTACCGGATCAGCACCAATATTGAAAAATTTCATGGATTGGAAATTGGTTCCAAGATACCAGTTCAGTCGATATCTCATTTTGGTCTATAAACTGGTTTAATAAGACTTTCAAAGCTTTTGTCGTAGCTGTAAATGATAAATAATAGTTAGTAAATCTCTAATTACCAGCTATATGAATAGAAGACAGGATAACATTTTGTTCTTTTATTATGGACCATTGTAGTTTTTCAGACATCGTATTGTGACAGTTAAAATCACTATGGATACCACAGTAATGCAGCCACTGAAACTGTCTATCTTAAACTTTTTTTAAAAAATCACATAGAGCATCTTTAACCCTTAAACCTATCAACTTTCTTATCATTTGATCTGTAAATTTAAAATGATTCCAGTAAAAATATATTCTCAAAAGTATGCTTCTAATTTACTTGAAATGGAAATGTTATTGTTTTGTCTAAAATGTTCCACAGTATTTATTAAACCTAACCATCGCAAAGGAGACAAGCAGGTTACAGCACTAGGCTACATTACAAATTAGATCTGTGGAGAGACACCCCCAGGAATTATTGTATTTTTGAGCAAGAGAAACACCTGTAATGAATAAATGCTAGATGTATATGTTTAATGTCATACCATGGGACATTACAAGCAAAGCAGTAACATCTTCAGGGAGACAAGTACTGTAGGTAGCGGACCCTCCACCAGAAAAGTTAAAATCACCATGGATACCACCCCAGTGAAATGTTCTGTCTTAAACCTAAACAGCGTATACTACAAACAAACTTGGTAGACAACTTCATAGCAGCAACTATGAGGTGAATTCAGGGCACAGGATGTAGATCGCATTGAACCATTTAAACACCAGTGAGTTTGACCACAGATTCTACATGTGCATTAGTTCCTGCTGTCTCACTCGCGCTTGTTGGACACCACAAACTTGCATGTGTCTGAAATCCTTTGATTGTTTTTGGTGTTTTCTGGTTCGTTGCATGCAGATTATTGTATCTTTTGTTGCTTGAGAGGAGAAGTTGTCTTTACAGAGTACACAAAGCATGTTTCTGACAGGCTGTTTATTTGCGTTCATGTTTAAAATGAGTCATGTATTATTATCTAATTCTGTCTGTTAAAAGGCAAACACACCCAAGTTTCCGTTTATCTTTTCAGGTACAATTCATGCATTATTATATATACCATGGTCAGTGAGAATTCCAATAGCCAACTGCCGTGCGTTAATACTGCGTAACGCACAAGTAGTCCGGCAACAGCCAAATCACTGTTCTGTATCACTGCTCTGCGGACATCACCATAGCGACGGGTAAACAAATGCTTTAAGTAATTATGATAGATTAAACAGAAAATAATTTCACTAAAACACAGTTAAGATCATTGCATTTAAGTTGTTACTAAAGGTTTTACTTTTTTTCCCCAATTCTTTTTGGCCTTTAATTAGGTTTAAATTGTACTCCTGAATGGAAATCATTATGTCACGCGAGGGAATTCCATAACTTTTACCTAGCAATCATATGGTATACTGGACCAAAACTAATGTACAAAGAAATAAATAATTGACAAATATAGAATATACGAAAACAACATTAAATAGCTTGGACCTGTGTGTTATGCACTTTGCAAAAAAGCTTGGCCAAAATTTAAGATATAAACACTTAAATCTATCAGAAAATGACTTAAAAGTTCTGAAATTATTTGTCCATTCAGCAAGATCATCTGATTTGACAAGTCTCAGAAGTAGTAAGTAGATAAATAAACCTGAAAATAAGATGAATAACCTGATATAAGTTTTAAAATCTTGGTCAGATCAGAGAAATTTGCAGTGCAGTTTTACTCGTTAAAGGTGCACTGTGTAACTTTTCCACCACCTGCTTGTCTCCATGGAAATGTTATTGCTTGATCTTATGTTCCACAGTTTAAATTATATCTACCTATCACGAGGGAGCCAGGGGAACAGGTTACAGCACTACACTACATTAGAAGTCGGATCTGTGGAGAGTCACCCCTATAGAATAAATGTTATGATAAAATGCTAGATGGATATGTTTAATGTCATACTATGGAACATTCAAGACAAAGCAAAAACCTTCCACCAGAAAAGTTTCGTCCTTTAAAGTTATTATATGAGTTTCTTTCCATAGCCTGTTAAGTGTAGGATTGCTTACTGTTGGGTAGCACATTGTAGCACATTGTGGCCTCTTGTGCACTTCAAGAGAGGTCAAGGCCACTGCTGTTTACACTTTACACAGGTCAGTAGCCCACTTAAGAACACTACAAAGACAAATACTCTCACAACTTACAAGGCTTCTGAAAATAGTTTTGCAGCAGTACAGATATATTGTATAAGCAGCTCATGAACTTCAAAATATGTCCGCTGCATACTGTCTGCGTCTAATTATAAAGCGTTTTATTTGATTGTCCAAGAATCAGGAAGTGTGCAGTTAGCATGCTAGTTATCATCAGCTTAACCATGAGGGCAAAACTCTGCTCTGATTCCTGAAAGTTTTCACAATGTTTTGATTTTGTGATATTCAGTTGTTATCTTCTGAACAAATTTAAAAGTGCACTATGGAACCTTTTAGGCTACGTTTATATGTTGACGCAAAAGTGGTGTCGTGCACATTTTCTTCCGCGTTTAGACAAGCATTTTCAGGAGGAAATCTGCGTGAATACGGTGAAGTGTGTGGAATTAGATTGGGTATGCATGCCAGGCAGCTACGTGGTGATGCTCGGTGGTGATGTATATGACGTAAACGCGTACACGACATGAGCAGATCTGACCAGAGTTTTGCGTCTTGGGCAATGTAGACAGAAACACTATGGCGGAGCGTATTCAACTTTTCCACTCTGGAGGGGGTTTCAGATTTTTGTATTTTTAAGCCCTAAAAATGCCGTCACTATCTGAACGAAAGGCACTTAAAATATTTAGTTGTTTTTACCCGTAAACGTTCTCGTGTAAACAGGCCCTTAGTTGGGAGGCGGTATCCTGCTTGTTTCTATGGATAAGTCATTGCTCTGGTTAGAATGTTCCACAGTGTGACATTAAACAACTCTACTTTACATTTACTCAGTTACAGGTGGTTTTATAGCTCAAAATACTTAAAAAAAAAAAAAAAAGCATTCTGACTGTGAGCAGGGTTGCCTCTCCACAGATCTGACCTGTAACTTGATCTGGTTTGGTTTGAAGACAGAAAGGTTCAACACCATGCTGTGAAACATTTAAGACAAAGCAATAACATCTCCATGGAGAAAAGCATTTGAAGGACCCTCCACCAGAAAAGTTACCAATGCACATTTAATCATTGACAGCCTGATACAGCAGTCTTTCTCACAAGTTCTCACTTCTCCTTCGTCATTCCCCTCCACTATTCCCAGTCCTCCCTTTTCTCTGCAGTGCGGATCAGCCAGTGAGGAGTCACCCAGCTGAGATAACAAGCACACTGCAAAAACACCGGCTCGTCTCAAATACTGTTTTGCGCTTTGGTCCCAACAGTAGCCTCCAGCAGTGTCTGTTTTCTCTGGCACGTGGGGACATTCAAAACTAATTTCCAAGGATATTTATTAGAAAAAAAACAATATAAAACAGGTACTGGTTTTTGCGTTCTTCACCTGCAAGTTAGACACGATTACATTCTATCTGAGAAATCTCAATATTAAAGAGAGGGTATTTTACTTCTGTGGGGTATTAACTGCTAGCCAGACTGGTGCCACCTAGTGCCTCCGCTCAATTTCATTTCTCTCCAGTGACTAGGTCAGGAATTAGAATACTCTAGATGGTTTACAAGAACCCCGGAAGTGCAAGTTCGGGCACCAGCCAATCAGCGAGGAGCCATACATTCTGTGTTGGCAACGATTCCTGAGATCGAGGATTTAAATCTGGAACAAAGAGAATGTTTGGTGCAAGGGGAAAGACATTATTGCCCTTCTTCCTACGGGATTTGGGAAAAGCTTAATATACCAGTTAACGGCCCTGCCCTGTTAATGGCGTATTACATACGTCACAACCAAATAGCAGTGATTGGTAAAACTAAGAGAAGTACCTGCCTACCGTTGCGCAAAAAAAATCCTAATGCTGTGAGGTCAGATGATTTCCACGGCTGATGAATATATTTGCCAAAAAAAAAGTAAGTTGCACTGTGTAACTTTTCTGGTGGAGCATCTGTCAAATGCTTTTTCTCCTTTGATATGTTATTGCTTTGTCTGTAATGTTTCACAGCATGGTATTCAACCTTTTTATCTTCATGGAGACCAAACCAGACCAAGTTACAAGTCAGATCTTTTCTAGGTATTTTTGAGCTATAAAACCGCCTGTAATCGAATAAATGTAAGGTAGAGCTGTTTAATGTCACACTGTGGAACATTCTAAGAAGAGCAATGGCATATCGATATAAACACGCAGGTGACGGACCCCCAACCGAAAAGTTACATACAAAGTTACACCTTTAACATGTTTCTTTCGCTTCCGTTTTCGATGCTTTGAGTCTTGCATTAAGTCACTCCCCCTTCAGAGCGCTATCACAACGTGCGTCACACTAACGAAACTACAGCACTTCACAACAAGTTTGTGAAGTTGCTGTGTTCATTTCTGTATCATGTTTTTGTATTTATTTATTGGAGAACTGTCGTGTGGGAGCATGGGGTGACGTAGGCTTGTGGGCGGAGCTTTGGACAGAATTTTTGGAGTGTTGGATTTGAATAGCGCTTGGGAGAGATTGCTAAAATTGGATAGGTATCATCTAAAACGTCTTCAGGCATGTTTTGATGAGAGAACAATGTTATAGCATCATTGAAAGCTAAAAAAAAAAATCGATTTTACATAATACCCCATCTTTAAATTAACTCAAACATATAATTATTGCAATATTCAACTTAACACTCAAAGGTAGCAATAATCTTGATTTTTGTAGCTATAATTTGAAAGCTAATTCTAGTTGAAGTGCTTAAATACGTGCTTATGTGTCTCTCACAGCTTGCCGGTTGAGCACTAGACAACAAAGCGGGCCCTTTTGTTCCCCTTGATGGAGGCAGCTTAATGTAAAGTGAGAGTGATTTGTCAGGTTTTCTCCCCCCATAGTAACAAAGCAGAGGAGGGTCTTGGGCGCAGACGGTTGCCATGGTGAACTCATTGTCCTCCCTGACCTTTGACCCGGCGCGGTTGTCTGATGGCGTATCCCTGGTGGTAATGAGGATTTGTTGAGATTAGCGGCAGACGCGTATACACCTACTGATTTAACCTACATCCAGGTAATTAGGTTAATTGACAGATGCCCGAGTCAGTGTAACTGGGTTATGTGTGAGCCAGTTTGTTAAAGTGACATAATGTTGTAAGAGATATTGCTCATTTTGGATGCGTAGTCATTGGTTGTAAAGGTGAGCCTCATCCCCTCGTTCAGCTGTGATACTGTGGGTTTATGCGTGTGTTTTTTTTTACCTTGTCATTTAGTGTTTTTTTCTTTATGTTTAGTTGTCTACATTTGATTTACATAGAGAAGACATCAAATATATGAAGTAAGATTCATGGAATTATATAGCAAAGAATAAAAAGTAAAATAATATACATATACTTGTCTTTAAATATTAGACTTAGACTTAAACAAACTTTATTGATCTACACACAGTACACAGTAGCTCACACATCACAATATATTATAACAAAGAGTTAAAAAATAAATGTAATAATAAATTCTTAATATGTATAAAAAAAAAGATAGCAAGAGACAGGTGTCAATAAGGCATAATTATATAAATGTACATGTACAAGTCATGCGGAGAGAGACGGGGGTGATACGCCGAGGAAGATGCTGTTTGATTGTGTTTTGAACAGTTATTTTGCTCTTCATGCACACACCCTCATACGAAGAAACACGAAACACACAGAGAAATGCAGATGATACAGCCTTTAAGTTAAAGGCGATTGATGTGGCTGTGGAAGAAGGAAACAGAGCTGCTGCACCTGAGCTCGGCATCAATGAGTCGATGGTGAGATTTTGGCAACAGCAGCGTGATGAACGGCTTCAATGCAAAAAGACAACAAAAACTTTCTCAGGTGACAAAAGCAGATGGCCCAAATTTGAAAACGTTCTTGAAGACGTAGACACCAGCGGTTTAGATTCAGGTGCGGACTATATATGTACAATTTTAAAATTTTGTTAATATTTAGTTGATGCGGCTTAGATTCAGGTGTGCTCAATAGTCCGGAATTTAAAGTATTAAAAATATCCAAGTTACATACAACAGGTCATAAGGAAAACAATGCAAAGATGACAGGACAGCAACAGGGTTACATAAGGGTGAGTTGTTGTACAGTTGTAGGGAGTATTATCTGTTACATTAAGGGTGAATTGTTGTACTGTTGTATGGTTGTATGAAGAATATTTTATTTCTTTATTTGTTTTCTAATAATTCTTACTTCATATATTTGTTGTCTTCTATGTTGATATCAAATGTAGAAAGTAGTTAACATATAGAAAAAAACACTGAATGAACTTTTGACTAGTAGCGTATATTGTTGGATTAAATTTTTCTTTTGTGTGCTTTTGTGAATCATTTTTTACTATTTCATGTACTTGTACTTCAGTCGTCACGTGTATAAATATTTCTGTATATTCTAAATTGTAATTAAATTCTGCACAATGGCAGCTAACTACTAAATACTGGCATGGGAGTAGGAAATATACATTTTTAAGAGGAATGCACTGATCAAGGTTCTTCAGTTCCGATACCGATTCCGATACTGATACTGCTTTAAGTATCTGCTCATACCAGAACACAGACTGAAAACAGCATGTATTTCCTTTAAACAAAAATAAAATAAGACAAAAGTGATCAAAACATGTTCTGTAGCTGTTATTTGTCTTTTGAGGAACGACAGAACAGTTTTGTTTTGAAATTCACGCACTATTTCCAGGCAAACTACAACAGTAAATAGTCTTATTACCTCAGTTTACATGTCCAACCACAGTACTGAAGTGTGTTTTGTTTCATTCGCACATGTGTTAACACACAAACCATGTATATTTAGAGTTTTTCTCTCAAACTGAAAACACTCCTTCCTTCTTGTGACGTCATGTGGTTATACAGGAAGTGTTCCGTTGTGCTTTAAAACTCCCTGTTTTCACTAGAATTATTTGAATAATTTCAGATCTGGAATTGCTTATCTCTACTGAACAGACAGTGTGTGAATGAAACAAAACGCAACTCCAGGCATGTTTTTGAGGAGGTGGCAACATTATAACGTGACTAAAATCTCAAGCGTCAATTTAGTGTAACATAGGACCTTACAGTTTGTTTTTTTCAGCTCACTAACCAATAGAAAAAGGCTGTAATTTCTAGTCATCATGAACACACATTTTGCTCATATCTGTGTGGGACTAGCTCGTGCACAGTGACTCTTGGGTGAGTCTTTGTGGAGGCGTCGTGCTTCGTGAAATACCAGGAGTGCCTCCTCAGCGTGACCCATCAGCAGCCGGCCTCAGCCCACATCTCTCTCGATCTACACAAGCACCATCATACTGCCACTTTCCTCTGCTCTGGACTATAGACTGTATACAGGGATGGATAAATATGAATAGGAAGTGAGCATGGGTGCACTTACGGCTCCATCGAGTCATTTTGTTTTGAGAAAACGTCACCTCTCACACTGAAAAACTGTTTCCACTCTCTCTGTAATTGCTGCTGTGAACCTCGTCATTTTGGTCTTGGCTCTACATCAGTGTTTTCCAAACTTTTTCTGTGAAGCCATATTTTATAACTTACAAATCTTCGCGACTCAAGTCAATAAACATTATTTGTAAATCACAAATTAAATTTGTGACCATTATTGAACATTAATGAGGATATTTTATTGTTGACTGAGTGATCATGTCTCTCTGAACAATTAGTATTACCATATTTTTCGGACTATCAGGTGCACCGGATTATAAGGTGCATTAAGCAAAACAAATGGATGACACTTCAGACTTTTTTATTTCCTACGAGGATGACACTAATGTGTTTAATGCAACTTTGTGCACATTTGTTTACGTTTTACAGAAACGAAACTTAAAACTACATAGCTAATTTGCATAAACTATAAGCAATTAAAAAAACATCACACTCCTTGTGCGCTGATGTTTTAAACAGTGAAAACAGTAATGAGTGTTTGCCTCAGAAAAGTGGTTAGGCAAGGTGGTGCTGCCGAAAAAATGAGGAGCGAGGGTGCATGGAGACGTATATTGCAGACCTACATGCAGATCGTGACAAGGCGACCCAAAAGAAATCCCTTGCAACCCAGCTGAGGGTTGCGACCCAGTCTTTGGGAAACAATGCTCTACATGATCCTGTTGTTTTTATGTCTCTATTTAGTCCATAAATTAAGATAAGAACAATAATAGCAGACAAATCAGGCATCCTCTTTCCTCGAGGTTGGTCCCACTAGTGTTAGTAACAGGTTTGATGCTTAACCAACTTTCAACAGTCTCACTCTGGATTGGCTCTTTGGTTGCTATGATAACTTGGATCCAAATTCGCAAATTCGGCCTCGATGTGCTTCTTTTGACTTTGAATACTATAGTTGACATCACACTCACTTAGTCCACGTCTTTATATGTCCATCCAAACCAATTAGAGGTGATAAAACCCCGAGAGTCAGTTATCTGCAGACTTGGGTAGAGGAGGCCCTGGAAACTCTCTTAGGACAAATGAAAATGTCAGTTGTATTGGCCAGAACCATCAGAACACATGTTTCAAAGGTCTGTGCAAGGTTTGATGATCTAATTACAGAGTTCAAGTGAGGCTATGTCATTACTCCACTGCACGTACAATTGTATTTTTTTGCCAACTTTTTGATTATTATTGTTTAATGTAAAAGAAATGTGTGTATTGGCAGATTTTCCAAAACATATTCTGCAATAATAAACCTAGGAGACAGAATAGGACTAACAGCTGTGTACATATTATTATACATTTTAGTGTTTCTATTATTGCAACAGAAAAAGCCATACTTTACTTTGATTGTTCTTTAATAGATCATCAGTCCTCAGACCTGCTGCATGAAATCACGTTCAGAAAAATAATGACATCAAGTATGTTAAAGGTGCACTGTATGGCATTAAACTTATCTATTAACATAGACACAAGCCCACAATGTCTCCAGGCCAAGTTACAGGTCAGATCTGTGGAGAGGAGTGCTCTCTCCCTGTAGGAATGTGTGTTTTTTGTAGTATTTTTGAGTGCAAAACACCTCTAATTGACTGAATGTTAGGTAGATGAGTAGGGGTATTCAGAAATATCAAAATATCAATATATCGTATTGTTTAATTTGATAATACAGTAACGATATTGGGTACTGCTGTAGCGATATATCGCCAAGAGTATTTTTGGTATATTTTACTAAATTATGTTACAGTGCTACAGTTTTGTTGCTTGTTTAGAGGGACGAAACTCATTTATGCACATTTGACTTTTTCACAGTTTTGGGAATTAAAATGTATGTGTTTCATATTAACTTTGCACAAGAAGTGGTTTAATAAAGACTTTTAGTATTACAGCCATGATTTAGTCTTTTTTTTTAAATTGAACCGTATTGAATCGTTTTGAAATATATCGTATTGAACTGAAAGTGCACCGTATCAAGATATGTATCATATCGTGGTCTATGTATCGAGGTATGTATTGTATCGGCAATGTCTTAATGATACCCAGCCCTATTGATGAGTTTAATTCCATACTGTAAAACCTTTCAGGCAAAGCAATAATATCTCCCTGGAAACAAGTTTGTGGCGGAAACTTGCGCTGTGCACCTTTAAATGAAACTAAACACTAAATCATCTGATACTAAAGAGTGTTTTAATGACATTTTCTACCATAAGTAAGAGCAAACTAGGTAAATTTGAACCCTTTTGTTATAAATCTGTGTCTACTACCTCCTGAGGAAACTGCAGTTTGAAGTACTAGGTGACATCACACATGACTGCCATGATTATATCCCGGTCATTATAGACTCCTGGCTGTAGTAGTGGAGTTTGAAGTGTGGATACCTGTTAGACCAAACATGTGTCCAGACTTTGCCTCTTTTTTCTCCAGGTACTGTCCAGTTTATCAGCTCTATTTTCAATGTGGCTGTGGACAGACTTTAGTGTTTAGTCTGAATTTAATATGACATAAATCACCAGATAAAATTTTGGTTTCCTTTTTTGTATAGAGTGTAGATTGAAATTAAATTATTTCTCATGATTAGTCCTTAAAATATATATTATGACCTGATTAAGCACAATTATAGATTAACTAAATCATCTTGACATACCTAATCTGTATGTAAATGGTGTGGTTTTAAATATTTTTCCTTACTGGCTTCTGCACTCTGATGAGGTGAATGACATCATAACATACGATCTGAATATAAGTAGAAAAGGTCATTTGTTTAAAACTGTGAGTGAATCCATCCCAATGAGTCTTTGATCAAATGTAGTTTCCAGTCTCCTGTTTGTAAGTTTGAGCTCTGTTCTTATGTCCTGGGCACATGCTGTACTCTGGAACAGCTTTGAAGTCGTGCCACTTGATTTCTCTTGTGAACAGAAGTCAATTTACCCTCTAAAAGATGCCCCCTAAATCTCCTCTCTCCCTGTTAGCACAAAAACATATGCTCTGCTGATTTTGCCATATAATTATTTAATTTTACTGTTGCTGACAAAATAGCAACAATGAGAATCCATAAAAATGAAAGTAACTAAAACTTTGACCATATTTTTAAAGATGCACTATGTAACTTTTCTACTTTTCTTCATTAATTGCTTTTCCAGGAATATTCCACTGTATGGCATTAA
The DNA here is from genome assembly GCF_026225935.1 of Boleophthalmus pectinirostris. Lineage (NCBI taxonomy): Eukaryota > Metazoa > Chordata > Actinopteri > Gobiiformes > Gobiidae > Boleophthalmus > Boleophthalmus pectinirostris. The sequence continues at coordinate 33,427,870 of NW_026571404.1, read as the reverse complement.
ACATACATACATAAACTACTTTTTTCTGTTATGTTTATCAAAAATACCTTGAAAATCCCCTTCGTAATCTGAATCTGAAGTGTAAGGTACGTTTCTCCGTGGTGATAACTATGTTTAATGTCTAGGGGTTTAACGATATCCAAGTCTCACGATACGATATCGTCACAGTATGTACCTCATGGTACGATATTTATTGCGATATCGTGGGAAAGCTCGTGACATGGTGGGGAGGCTCACGATTAGGGATGTAACAATATCCAAATCTCTAGGTACGATATTTATATGATGTACATCTCACAGTACGATAGTTATTGCGATATTTAGTTTAGGCTAACAAAACTGTTAATATGCTACTTTTTCCTCTTAAAATACCTTGACAAGACTTAAACCAAAGAACTAAGACTTAAAAGTGCTTAGAACTGTTATTTCTTCTTGTAATCTACATTGAAATGGAGCAAAGGATCATGGTATATGTAGTTCCTTTTTTTTTTTTTTTCAGCTATTGATGCTCCATGACTCTTTATTTAAGCAAAGAGACTTGTAATTCGATATTATTGTGAGAACTTTGACGATATGATATCACAATATTTCAGTTATTGTTACATCCCTATTAATGCCATATTGTGGAACATTCTAGGCACCCTCTACCAGAAAAATTACACAGTAAACCTTTAATCTTAATACAAAATGTTGTACCCATTTATTCCTTTTCAAGTTTAATTACGATATTGACGTTTAATTCATATTTTTCCTTAAAGGTCCTATATTACGCAAAACTGACTCTTTTTTACGTCATCAAAAACAGACCTGGAGTTGTGTTTTGTTTCATTTCCACATGTTTCAGTAATCCTGCATTATTAGTTTGTCTACATCTCAAAATCTCAGAATGCTCTGTTCCACCTTGTGATGTCACGAGGCGGTAGATCAAGTTCAAGTTAACAGCTACCTTTTACCTTTTGTTCTGTAGAGATTGACATTTCCAGAGCTGAAATCATGCAAATGATTTGGGTGAAATTGTATGGGTTTTATCACATGACATCACAAGATGGAATGTGGAGTGTATTTTATTTAAGAGAAGAAGAAAAATTCAGTCTTAATATGCTGTATTTGTCTGTTAAACATGTGTGAACGAAACAAAACACAACTATTTTTCGTTGAGGAAACAGGTCAGAAAATAGCGTAGTATGGGCCCGTTAATTTATTTAGTATTTACACCCTAACCTGAATTATACATGTGGATATACTGTAGTCGTTCATGGTACTGTAGATCCTTCCAGTACAGTGAAATAGTCCTTGAAAACGCTCTCTTATTTTCCATTCTTCTGTCACTCGATATAAATCATAATCACATTTCTTATATCCTCCCCCCCAGTATCCAATATCTCTGCACCATAGATTTCAACCTCTATCCTCTGCATATATTTGTGTGTATATGAATATATGAGTGTGTGCGTACTCCAGTGAGTGCTCTTACGGCCGATCTGCTCACTCAGCACGCCACTGCAGCAGACTTAAAGAGAGCTTTTCCTCCGGCTCTTTCACTGTTTACTAATGGACCCAGTCACCTCTGTGTGTCTCCCAAGGTGAAACGTATTACCATGTAGACACTGCGGAGAGGGGGTGGCTTTAGGTGCAGCCAGACGTGTGACATACGGCTTCAAATAGTGCGGAGAACCACTTTTGTTTTGATGTGAGTGACACTCGGCACCGTGACCTGGAGTGTGTCACCGCAAAAATTCTAAGTCAGCAAAATGGTTGTTCTATATTGCATTCGTGATGAGTGATGGCTCTTTTGAATGGCTCCTTCATGTGAAATGGTGGAAATGAATCTCATTTTTTAAGAACCAAATCTTTTTCTTTCTAGTTTTTATGCATTTTTACACTGAAGCAAGACCAGAATCAGCACCGAAGCAGCGCAGGCAACACGAGCGAGAGCAGTGTGCACAAAAAAAACATATCTGACATCACAATAACAGTTAGTTTTTGTTATTATTAATATTGTAATGCGACATTTTTATTTAGATTATGCGTCATTTCAAAGGGTAAACACACTCCCACTCTCAGTTTGAACCATTTTAAACAAATCTGAGCCTTGGTCATTTCTCTCGTTGATCAGTTTGTTGTTTAAAAGAGTTCTCACATTGGCTTCCGTCATATAAATAAATATAAAAAGAGCCAGTCTTATGAACAGTTCTTTGAAATGAGCACATCCAAAAGATTCAAATCCCATAAAAGAGCCAAAAGTCCCACCACGACTATATTGCACGTGTTTTTCCATACTGGCTGTTTCAAAGCAAATGTACAGATTTTCACCATTAGCCCAAAGGTTGGCAGTTCACTCTCTGCATCTGGCTGCACATGCTGTTGAAATGTCCTTGGGCAAGACGCTTAACCTGGCTTTCCTCCAATGCATTCTCTATGTTTTTTCTTTTAACATGCTATGTACATGAAGATAAAGATCCACTTTTTAAAGGTGTGTATTATGCAAAATTGACTCTTGTGAGCTTTTATCATCAAAAATGTAGCTGAACTCCATTTTAAATATGCAGGGTTTGTGTGTTAAATATGTGTGAATGAAACAAAACACAACTCCAGGTGTGTTTGTGATGAGTTAACAACATTGTAACATACATTAGAAAATAGTGTAATATGGGCCCTTTAACTTAATTACATTTACTTCATTATAGCAGTATAAGCATAGCATCCTGGACAAGGGTGTAGGTTTGCATAGGGACGGTGGAGATATGTCACAACCAATATTTGGGGAAGAGAAAATAGTCCCTAACAATATTTGCCGTTTTATTTTAATAAACAAAAATATACATTTATTCTGATATTTTTCCAAACTCAATAATATTAATTGAACACGTTTTAGTTCACATTTTGTTTATTAGACATTCTGAGATGTATTCAGTGATATGACGACAGTGTTACCCATGCTGCTGTTTTATTGGCTGCAACAGAGTGATGTCATTCGTGGAAACAGGAGCCTAAACTGGGGAAGCGGCAGGACAGGGCTAGCACTCGTAGATGGCGGCTTGAGCAGGCGTGACTGAAGACGCTGCGCACCAAACTCTGAAAAACTTTTCAAAAGGAACTTTCTTGGCCTCATCTTCAGTTAAACTTGCCTTATAATGAGTCGCTGCAGAAAAAGAGCGACTATCACCACAAGTGCATCTCCCAAACGAAGCCCTACTCGTGCACTGCTAGCAGACAGACTCTACTGACAATATTCCATGAAAAATGTACGGTCATTACCTCACAAATATCTCATCACCAACAAGCAAAGGGAAATCTGCTTCTAAAACTTCCACATTGTTTTCCACTAAGCAATCATCTTAGAAGGAAAATGGAAACAAACTGTAGATTTTGCAAAATGAAAAATGAAACCACGTCTCACTTACTTTGGACCTGCCCAGACCCTGTGTTTTTGGAAAGAATTCCTAAAACATATACGCAACTTCTTATCTCATTTGACCCGTTCTCCTAAAGATGTGCTGTTTGGTTTTTGCAATGTGCATCATACAAAAAGTAAACAATATTATAATTAATTTTTTAATCAAGTAACCTATCAGTTGGTTTCATGGGGGAGTGGGTTTAGCTGATAATGTCCCCACCAAAACTGAGACCAAACTTGATCCTGGATTCAAACAGTGACACAAAACTAATCACTGACTCCTAGTGGTATCTTTTAGACTACCTTGAATTTAACCTGATTAATTCAACTTTCGCAAAACCTAAACCTTTTTCAGACCATTTGTTCCCAGCACTCTATCACTTAAGAAACTGACTCGATGTGCAGCCAATGCCCATTACATAAGCCTGTTTAAAATCTGTTTCAAACATAGTAAAACCTTTTTGGGCCCCATTTAGAATATGTGTCCATGATAAATATAGTGTTTCCCAAAATGAGTTTCAAAGCTGCCATTTTACTCCACACATCTGGTACCACTGGTTTCAACATAGTTTTGACCCAAACGAAAATAGGCTTCTACACTAAGCAGTCTAGGTGCAGATCAAATATTTCCATTTGCTATGAGGCTAACCACCCCTTTACCCCAATTGTGGTCCCTTTGAATAGGTCAAACTTTAATATACAAAGTGAAAGAAGTGGTCAGATCTATTTATAACACCCGTCAAATAGCCCAAGGACTAAATTAGAACAATGTTTTTTCAAGACTGTTTCTTTTTTTGTCAGTTTTTTTTTTTAATCTAACATCTGGCTTATTGTTTTTTTAATATTTGGGTCCAATATATTAAACTTTTTTACATATCCATCTGTTTCTTCTGTCTAGAAATATGCCAACTACAAACTTAAACAGTGGCAGGAGTAGTGTAGTGGAGTAGTGTTAGGCAGGGCAGTAGATGGAGGGGGGCAAAGGGGTCTGTTGTCCAGGGCCCCAGGGTTTTAGGGGCCCAGAATAAAAAAAAATCTTCCTATTGATTTAACATTTAAATCAATAGGAAGAGTGTCTAATTCCAATTTAAATTAAAGGGAGGGCCAAGTGAGGCTTCTTACCGGAGCACTCAAATTTATTTTGATGGGACGGTGGCAGGAGTAGTGGCAAAAGTAGAGCCAAGAGTAGTGGTTGTAGTAGCGGCAGAAGTACTGTCAGGAGTAGTGCAGGAGTAGTAGCAAGAGTATCGGCAAGGAATAGTAGCAGGTGTAGTAGAAGCAACAGGAATAGTGGGAGGAATAGCTGCCACCTTTACATGAGCACTTTAATTGTGAATATAAATCATTTAATTTTGAATACAAATTAATTTAAAAATACCATGTAAACACTTAATTCCTAATGAAAATGATTGTTTGGAATTAGGGATGTAACAATAACCAAAATATTGTGATATTGTATCGTCAAAAGTCTCACAATAATATCGTGGGCTGTCACAATATATCGAATTACAAGTTCCTTTGCTTAAATGCATTGTTTTATAGTAGCAATAGCTAATAAGCATTGGAAACTACGTATCCCATGATTCATTTCAGAGCAGACAACATGAAGAACTGTGTTTTTACTTGAATTCTAGGGATTATGACGGTAATAATTCACATCAGGGTATTTTAAAAGCAAAACAGTGTCCCATCTACAATTATATCAGCATCTCCAAAGTATCTCAATAAATAAAATAAAAAGAAAGATATTTGGAACTAAACTTAATTCCGAAGTAAGTGGTTGGTTTATTTTGATTTTAAAGCCAAATTCATTTATTCCTCAATCATGGAAAAGTTTATCCGGCTCCAGTAGTCCTCTCTTCGGGCTTTCATTCACTGCTCTGTGGATTTGTGAGCGGAGTGCGGGAGTGGGCTGAGGTAGAGCAGCCGTTGACTCAGTTTGTCTTCTTCCCCCCTTTTCCGACACTCTTCCCTTCTCCTCCTCAGCTGACAGACGTAAAGCGTGATGACAGAATTCTCCAGGTGCTGCACAATTATCATCGGAATGACTGCGAAAAAAGCTTATATCATGTTTGTGTCGATGGCGTAACAACAAACCGAGATGACAAAAAAGCCTGTAGTAGCTGAAGTGTGTGTTTTCTTCCGGTCGACGTAAATGCATTGGTGTCCCTGTCCAATCAGAACCCTTCCCCACCCCCAGACGTTGAGCGGAATTAAATCAAGGAGATTTAACGTGTTTTCCATGTAAACCTCGGGATTATTATTTCCATGTAAACTCGAAGGAGAATATTTTAATTCCAAACTATTTAATTCAGAACAATTAATTCAGAATTAAAAAACATCAAGTAAGCGTGGCCAGTGTCAGTAGTAAAGGCAGGAGTATTTGTAAGCAGTAGGAACAGGAGTAGAGGCAGGAGTAGCAGCGGGAGAAGCAGCAGCATGCCAACAATCTATGACATATATTTCCATTTTACAAACCTAAAACGAGTCAGACACATGGTATGAAGGGAATATTTGAGTGCAGAATCTGAATTATGAATGTGAGTTGTGCTGAAACTCTTTAGAAGTCCATTTGGAAAAGTCATGCAGTGAGTGTGTGAGTACTATCTCCAGAGGCAGATAGGAGTAGGAGTAGAATTTGTTAAGGGACCAGAGTTCAAGGTCCAATCAGATTTCATTTTTACTGCCGCTGTCTGTTTCCGTGGTAATGCTTATTTTCAGTGTCCCACATCTTTATGGACTAGAACGGAATGGCGGTGTTTATGTAGTAGAATGGACTATGTACCATGTGAACATAATATTTCACTACTGTTGTCACTACTATGTGCAATTACTGTTTAATATTAACTTAAAATATCCAAAAACAACAAATACTTCCCCAAGGTGTACCTCATTGTAAATGGGAGCAAAAAAAGTTACAGGACCATTGACTTCTATCATTATAGATACATTGTTTTGGTAGGGTGTCCAGAATTTCAAAATAAAAACTGGAACATCCTCATTTTTTGGTGGTTGGTAATAATAAAATTGTGAAATGAGTGCGTAATTAAGGAAAATTGTTATGCAGAGGCCATACATGTGAGTCAGTATAGTCATGTTTTCTTTGTGTTTTGGTCGTTTTTAAGCAGATTTTTTTGTATTTTACTTAAACAAATTACAATTTATGCCTCTCTTTACAGTTGGCAGGGATCAAATTGGTCAAAAATAGGGACACCAGGGACATTTCTTGTATAAAACTGGGACAAATCAGTGGTTTTGGATAAATCTGCTGGGACAGGGGACACAGGGCTCAAAGCTGGAACTGTCCCAGGTAAATAGGGACAATCAGGAGTATTGGCAGGAGCAGTGGCAGTAGTAGTGGTAAGGTGTAGTGGGAGGAGTGGCAGGAGTAGTCATTCAATCAGTCAGAATTTATTTATAGAGCCTTTTACAACACACAGGATGACCTTCCAATGAAACCAACACAATATAAAAATATAAAACACATTAAACAATGAATTAAAACATCATTACTGAGTGTTGAAAGCCAGTCTGAATATATACTAGTAGGTTTTGAGCCTGGATTTAAACAGGCCAAAGTCTATTATGGCAGGAGGAGTGGAAGAAACAGTGGCAGGAGTAGTGACACGAGCAGCGGCAAGTCACGGACAGCTCCTAGCTCTGGCTGCACCTGGCACTCGGCCTCTCCTGTCCAGATGTGCTGGGCAGGCTTCACGCACACGCTGCAGGATCGATGGCTTTAACGCTCCCTCAGTGTGATGAATGCTCAGGCCTGTTGTATCTAATGAAAGGAACCAAATGAAATGAAAAACATATGCAGGTTTAAAGAGCAAATACTGACGGGTGTGGCCTTAGGATATAAAGTTTTTAAAGTATTACTCTTATTCGGTGTTGCTAAATGAGCCAGAACAAGGGCTAAGCTATGTTAAGATGGAAAATGTCTATAGTCTTTCTCATTTAATCCTCATTATTATGTGTATGGTTTGTGGTGAGTAAGAAACCTTTGCCCAAAATATAGCCTGTCTTGTAGTAAACTAAATAATAAATATCAGACCAGGTAAAAGTTGGAGGTGGATTTAAAGATGCACTGTCTAACTTTTCTGGTTGGGGAGGCTGCCACCTGCTTGTCTCCGTAGAGATGTTATTGCTTTGTCTGGAATGCTAACATATCTATCTTGCATTTGTTAAATTATATTACTGCAACTGAAAAATATTCTGGCTCTCCTCTCAACAGGTCTGACCTGTAACTTGTTTTCTCTGAGACACATAAGCATAATGCTACACTGTGGAATTGTTCAGTATCGGCATCAATATTCAATATCAGTATCGGCATCAGTGCATTCCTAATTTTCATATATACAGGTGATAGACCCCCATCAGAAAAGTGATTTAATGCACCACTAAAGGTCCTGTATTATGTGAAACTGACTCTTGTAAGCTTTAAGCCATGTTATAATGGTGTTACCTCCTTAAAAACAGACCTGGAGTTGTGTTTGTTTCATTCACATATGTTTGAATAATCCTTTATTATTAGTCTGTCTACATTTCCAAAGCTCAAAATGCTTTGTTCCACCTTGTGATGTCATGCAGTGGGAGTTCTCAAGTTAACAGCTCCTTTTAGTTCAGTAGAAATGGTCAATTCCAGGGCTATAATCATCCAAATTATTGTAATGAAGCTGTATGGAGTTTAAAAACAGTGAAGCACTTTGTGTCTTACCACATGACATCACAAGGTGGAAGAGAGTATTTTCTGTTTGAGAGAAGAACTCATCTTAAATACACAAGGTTTGTGTGTTAAACATGTGTCAATGAAACAAAACACAACCCCAGGTCTGTTTGTGATGAGGAAACAACATTATACAGCAAAAAATAGTGTCATATAAAGGTAGAATGGTGTTTTGGTCAGATCAGAGCACATGGCGGTGTTGTTAGTGAAAGTGTCAAACACTGGACAGAAGACACACACAGTTGGATAGTTTGTTTTTGTGTAACCTGATGGTTGAGCTTCTGTACTCACCTCAGAGTCAAACCTGTCAGACCACTATGAGAGCGGCAGGGACAGGAGTCAAACACCTGCCTACGTGATCTAAGAGAGCGTGTCTGGAACATGAGAGGAACTGTTCTTTTGACTGTTGGACATGACACATTATTGCATAAGAGTTCGGAAGAAGCAATGCAATATATTGTCCAATGAAAGTCCATGAAAATACAGTGAGATTATAGTGGTATAAACAGAGATCAGAAAATAGCGTAATATAGACCCTTCAAATTTATGCAGATGTTCATATTTTCCTCATTTATAATTTAGCACCATGTTACATTTACTCCCCTCTGGAGCAAAATTATCCCAAAATATTCCACACCACAAGTAATAGAATCTGAAAACCTGGATTGGGATTTGGGATTGTCCATTGAAAAACCATGAAAATACTCTTTACCACTTTATTTATATAGCACATTTATAAACAAGACATTCATTTCTTGTGGTATCTCAGTATTACCAGTATTGTGGAATAAACTACGTTGATCTTTGATATTTTTTACTGTGATATGCAGAATTTTATATTATTTTAGTTTTGTATTAAAGGTCCTATATTACACAAAATTGACTCTTAGAATGTTGTTGTTGTCATCAAAAACATCTGGAGTTATGTTTTGTTTCATTCGCACATGTTTAAGTAATCCTTTATTATTAGTCTGTCCACGTCTACAAAGCTAAAAATGCTCTGTTCCACCTTGTGATGTCATGTAGTGGTAGTTTTCAAGTTATAGCTACCATTTACTTTCTGTACTTTTACTCCTTCTGTAGAGATTGTCAATTCCAGGGCTGAAATTATCCAAATGATTCTAGTGAACGTGTGTTTTCAGGCTATCTTAAAATGTATTTGGCAATCTTAAAACGTATTTGGCAATGTTAAATGTATGTGGCAATCTTAAAATGTATTTGGCAATACACATACACGTAGAACACGTCCAGTCGCCTCAAAGTTTCGATAGAAAGTGAACACCTGTATTGGTATTGGGTGCATGCTGTGGTGTGTAGTGAACAGTGAGAGGAGCAGGTTTGATGTTTTGAGGAGGGAGTGTTTGGAGCCTGGCTGTTTACACTGGTCTGATGTTTGTTTTACAGTGTGTCACAGAAGGACTTGGTGTTCATTTATCTATTTGTGGAATATATGTTTATTTGCACTTGGCTACTTGTGGAACGGCTTGTGTTATTGAGGCCAGATGAGACTCAATTCAAAGAGATTCAAGTGTGCTCTGTGACTTATACAGGGTTAGTTTTAGCATGGTGTATTTATACTTTAAAGAGTCTATATTATGCTATTTTCTGGTCTGTTATTATAATGTTGTTTCCTCATCATAAATATACTTGAGTTGTGTTTTGTTTCACTTGCACATGAGTAATCTTTTATTATTAGTTTGTTTTGTTACATCTCCAAAGCTCAAAATGTTCTTGCGTCATGTAGAGATAGTTTTCACATTATCAGCTACCTTTTTCCTTTTGTTTAGTCGAGACTGGCAGTTTCAAGGCTGAAATCATCCAGCTTATTCTAGTGAAGGTGTATGGAGCATGTGAATACCAGCTCGAGTGTCCCGCTGGCTTCAAAGTCCCAGCTTGAGCGTCCCATTCTCTCGGCGGGAACGTCCCCCTCCTCCCTCTGGGTGCCCCCTTCTCTTGGGCGGCACACGGGTACCAGCTGTGCCCGGGAGAGGGGGGACATTCTTGTCGGCCTTTAGTATGTGTTTTATTGAGTTAGAAAATTAGCATTCTATATCATAATAAAATGAAATGTGGATGTAGCGAGACCAAATGTTTTTCCCCATGTCCTCTACCATCTGTAACTGTTGATTTTGTTAGAAATAGAGGTGGCACTGTTCACAAAATTCACAGTTCGGTTCGTATTGCGGTTTAAGGTCACGGTTTTGGTTCTATATGGTTCTTGTTGTCATTTTTTTCTTTTTAATCTTTAATCTCCAGAAATATACTTCATTATATGCTGTGTTAGCTTAATTATCCACAATTTCGGATACAGCATTAAAAAAGTTCTAAAACTATAGTTAGTAATGTAATCATGCACAAACTGAATTTGACTTGACTTTTAGCACATTATTATTGGACATAGGCAGCTGTTGTGCTTCGGTGAAAAAATGTCCTAACCCTCCTCAGGAGTCGGGATACTTGGTTTAGTGAGATTGCGCTCTTGGCTGCAAGGTTAAGGGCCTGTCTCCACTGCGTGCATATTTCGCCCTCCATGAGCATAAAAACTGCAACGTTTGGACGTGTAACTTTTGACTTTTGACGGTGACGCACGGCTCTGGTTTTGCAAGGTAACGACATGGGCGCATCCTCTATCCAGCGGCCCTCTTCTCTCCTACTTGCCATTTCTACATGTGACGCACAGCACCCACCCTCGTACGTAGTTAGAAATATTAATTATTTCCTTACCTGCTTGTGATGAATATTATTCGTAAGCAGCATAACACAAGAAACTTAAAAAGCTACAGAATTTCTTCAAAAATCATTCAGAATCACTATTAGGAATTCTGAAATAGTTGTGGCACATTTATTGAGAACACAAAAGTTTCTGAGGCAGTGTGCCTCACTGTTGGACTATATATGTATATAGATGAACTAACTTTCATAAAAAGTACAATTCTGTGGGACATTCCAGCTTGGGGACCTTCCAGCCAGGATGACTTTTCAACTGATTCCCGAACATTTCCTTTGATACCACATGACATCAGAAGGTGGAACAGAGTGTTTCCTGTCTGAGAGTTAAACTTGTTTGAATGAAACAAAACACAACTCCAGGTATGTTTTTGAGTTCATGTTTATGAGGAAACAACATTATAACAGATCAGAAATACGAACCCTTCAATACAAAACAATAGTATTATTACAGTGACCATCATGTCAATAACCAAGGTTAAGACTAAATACACTCACAATATCTGACTTCTTCTTCTGCCATCCCTGTCTCTTTATACTTTTTTCAGTGCACAATAGTGTCTGTTTTGTCCCAGTCCACGTGTTTTGGACTTTTCACCATAAACCCACAGAAAGCATTTGTTCTGTCTAGATAACTCATAATCATGTCCAGACTGACTGCGACTGTTCAACTGCCACCACAATCTTAAAACATACCAGCTCTGTCCATTCACATTGTACACATCTTTTCGAAGTGAGCTTGAAGTGAAGCGAGTATTTTGTATTTATACATGAAACATTTTTTTGTAAGGATCTATATATAGTCTCACAGGAATCAATTTTGTGTAATATAAAACCTTTAACTACTATTACTACGACAGTACTGCATTTACTACACTCCTTTTCTGCATCTGCCACTGTAATGGTCACTACTACTATTTCTGCCATAACAGGTATTAGCACTATGACAACTATGACTACTGCTATTATTGCTACTACTTTTATATTACTACTGCAACTACTATTTTTGTATCACTATGATCACTACTGTTTTTGCCACAACGGCGAGTACTACCATGACTACTACTTCTATTACTGCTATTACCAGTACTATCAGTGATGGATGTAGTATTCAATTTTGTTACTTAAGTAAAAATACAGATACCAGAGCAAATAATCAATAAAGTAAAAGTATAGGTATCACCTGAAAAAATCTACTACTATCTAAAAGTATTAAACTACCCATTTAAAAATGTACTTAAAGAGTCAAAAATATGTATTTCTTGGAAGATTTGGAGATGTTATGAAGCTCAGATTTGTATATGTTTGTATATTTTGCATACTACTGCATACTACTGCAACCACTACTACTTCTGTTATCCATCAGTATCAGGGCTTTGTGCTGGAGATCATATTATTTTTGCCCACAAACTTTCTTTCAATTGCATTTTTATCTGTTTAAAACATTGTCCCAAACTCTTCCTCCATAGTTGATAGGTCAGGTACTGCAGACGTGTTCTCCAGGTCATGTCCTCATATGACCTTTATGCTTTCATCTGTTTTTACAAACATTTTCTCCCTTAAGACTTCTTTTTGTAAAATGTACTAAGATAACATAACTCTTTATTTGTACCACAATGGGGAAATTACGGTGTTGCAATGCAAAGTTCAAGTACAGCAGGAGAATAAGAAACGTGATCAAAATAAGGTAAAAGGCTTAACAATAGACCTAAAATCAACATAAACATAACACTGTGTAAGTAGAGCAAAGCTATAAGGCTACAAAACTGTGATGTACAATAATGACTGTGCTTTTGTACAGCGCAGCATATGGACAGAATAAACAGTGACTTGAGTAAATTGTACCAGTGATGATTCACATTATTAAAGTTTATTAGTCAACTAATAGAACCATAGACTGTATAAAAGAAGTGGACTAAGCGAGTGTGATGCCACCCATAGTGTTCATCACCGCTCAAATGGGGCTCGCGATGCTCAGGAGCGAATCTGGAGCCATAGTCTGTGTTATGAATAGGATTTTTTTGAAGGACAAAATAGTGGGAAAAAAAAATTCTGAATCATGTGTCACGGGTTAATACGAACATTTAAAGACCAACATGACAAGGCTCACTGCAGCAGTTACAGAGAGAGGAGCAACAAGATCCTAATGTGAGTCAATTGGAGCCAGAGTCAGAAGGAGCCGGAAGAGCCTCCTGGGGAATTTCCTATTTGGCACACAGCGGCTATGTCCACTCATATATAAGTTTAAGTATAAGTCTAAGTTTTACGCTGGGACTTTTTAAATATATTATCAGCATGGGTTGGGCAAAAAATGCATATATTTTGATGAAATTTTAAGTTAAAATCAGTTTGTTAGGAAGAAATTTGTTGTTTTTTTTCCTCCACTCCCATTTTTTGGATCGGAAATCTAAGAAAGTGTTCACTGCAGTCACTGGGAGTAGAGTTTTAGAGGTGAAGAAGAAAAAAGAGAAAAGCAAAGGAGGAAACAGGGCCAGAGCTGACTCTTGAAATCAAATTAAATGTTGTGAAAGTGCCACATCAGCTCCATGTTTAAAGCAGTGCAGTACAGTGTTAGGACTAGTTTGTTTTATCTCATTCATAAAATACAGATAGATTTCAACAATGGCCCAGATAACCATTACGCTTACCAAAATATAGCTGTATATAGTTGATATATATATATATCTTTTTTTTATTTTTTACTTGTACATAGTATATATTTATATCATTATGCCTTATTATTTGACCCCAGTTTCTTGATATTTTTGCCACTTATTTAGAATGTATTATTACTATTTATCATTTTTTTTCTCTTTGTTATTCTATTACGGTATTATATTGTGATGTGTGAGCTACTGTGTCCAAACAGTTTCTCTTGTGTAAAGTTTGTCTTAAGTCTGAGAACTGCATTATGTTAGAGAAATCAAATCAACCATTAGCAAAGAGTCATAGATATTGTAAAAAAGGCTTATTTATTAGCATACAAAATGAAGTTTCCTTGTCTCTCCTTCAGATTCTTCAGTTTTACACAGATCAGGTGGTAGCTTGACAGTGGTACAGGTGATACAGAGGAGCAGGCTCAGAGGGAAAGCTCTAGGGAGACTTTTCAGAGTTCTGCTGATGCTGGATTGTAGAGTGAACAGTCATGTGATGTGCTTCTGCTTTTTGGATCTTCCACAACATGTTGAATTCCCTACATTTTTATAGAAGAGAGCAGCTGTAATTGTCTGTACAGCGTGGACTATCTTACCAGACAGTGAAGGTGAAGGAGCTGATTTAGGGACAACACAAACAATGGCAGATGAGTTGTTTTTGTCTTTTCATACAGTACAATAGTGTTAAATGCTCTTATTTGTTGGTCAAACAATACATACAATACACTCTTCTCTTTTCTGCATGACAATTTTATGATTTATTTATAATTTTATGGACTTTTTGTTTGGAAGTTGATTTTTACGCACCTTCCTTGTTCTGTAAAGCACCTTGAATTACTAAATTAACAAGATAGATAAACAAACCTTGCGACTGTATTATATGTCAAGGTATAAAAACAACTGATGTCATAAAACTATAACTGCAATCAGTGTTTCTCATTAATAGAGGAGATTATAGTGGCTTCCCTCTAATTTTCACCTCCATAATTGAAAAACCAGCTGAGAAAAAAATAGTAACACAAATAGTCCTTTATGCATGTGTAGTTATCATAAACATATAGAAGTAACAATTTTGAATCTATAATCAATGTTGTTTTGTCCAGTAGAAGCCATGACGTTTATACACCAAAATATTGTATTAAATAAAATTATTCAAATATGGATCGCTTATGCCTCCATAGTCTTAGACCTGTGCAAAACACAGCTGGAATAATAAAATAAATTGATGTTAATGAACTCCTTACAATTAAAGGAATTGTGTAATCAATTAATAACAAATATTTGATTACTGTAATAGTTCTATGATCTATGTCAGTAATCTTTCAAATAATCATTAACTAACTTATATATAGGCTCCAGGACATGTGATGATCTGAGAAAAGAGGTTTTGTGACTCAGATCAGAATTACAAACAAATGACACAGGAAATGTGTCATGTGTCATTTGTCATGTGTCAAAGTGTTTTTGATGAAAAGACTCACACTTGTATGTGAACGTCCTGAAGTGACTACATTTCACTTTTTCATTTGGTCACAATTTAAGAAAAGTCTCATATTCACTTGACTTTCACCATCTAAACAACTAATCGATTAATCAAAGGAATAACGCTAGATTTATTGATTAGCAAAAGAATCATTTGTTGCAGCCCTAAATTGAAAAATACACAAAATCATATCTAATACTACTATAATATTTATACAGCTGGCAAATATGGCCGATCCTTCTATTGACAGACATAGCTTTCTCTTATACCTTCTAAAAGTGAGCTAGTATTAAAGGTTGCATGGAGGATTTTTTTTTTGTTTTTGTTTCAAATTGCCGATGAAAGTTCAAAATAGAATTAGAGAGATACAGCAGCCTTGTAATTATGATGACCAAAAATAAAAGAATGAAAATCCATCAACTCTGGATGTGGTTGGGGCAGACAAACATCAGCCAATAGATAACAAGGCTACCTCTTTATCTATTGGCTGTTGGGTTGTCAATCAAACTCTCTGCATTTCTAGCATCACTGACTTGCCGGCGCGCTTGGATTGCATGGTTTTTACGTTCGCCTCTCACGCACTGATACTGTTTACTCAACTAACACAGCGGTCCAAAAGAAAGTCTGTTTTTGACGTCGCTGAAAGAAGAAGAGAAGGGGAAGAGGAGCGAAGCGCGACATTTGTAAAAGAACGCTGCATTTCTCTTTCCTTGGAAAATTTTCTATACAACCTTTAAATGTGTATATCATAATAATTTAAAGGTCATATATTACACAAAATAAATTCTTGTGAGCTATACCGTATGTCAAGTTATAATGTTACTTCATCAAAAACATACTCAGTGTTATGTTTTCTTTCATTCACACATTTTTGAGTAATCCAGCATTATTAGTCTTCTTCTCCAAAGCTCAAAATGCTCTGCTTTTTGGTGTTACGTAGTTTTAGTTTTCAAGTTAACCACTACTTTTTACCTTTCATTCAATAAAGATTGGCAATTTCAGGGCTGAGATTATCCAAATGATTCTACTGAAGGTGTATGGTGTATGTATGGATAATATGCAGGGTTGTGTGTTAATCATTTGTGATGAGGAAACAACATTATAATATGGATCAGAAAATGGTGTAATATAAGTCCTTCATTTGACCTTATTGAATCACTATTCCACTATACATTCACTCTTTTATTCCCTCAAATTGTGCTGCTGTAGGAGTAAAGTCCCTATTTATAGCACATATTTATCAGAAACTAACAAAGCGTCTTGCTGTGTAATTGCCATATGTTCCTTAATGCTGATTGAGCCGTACAGATCCGTGTGTGGGGGTCTGCCGTTCCCTGCTCCGGCTCCAGTGCCCGCTCCACGTCTTCCCCCCAGTCCGAGCGCACGAGCCTGGAGTAAGAAAGCCCTCATAGGGGATCCTTTGTTTGGGAGAGTCTAGGCATGGACCGTAATTCACAAACCGCCCAGCTCCGCACGCGATTGGCTGACGGGGCCGTGTCTGCGTCTGCAAAAGGCATCCCATGCTGTGTGTGTGCGCGCGTGTGTGCCTGTGCGTGTGCATGTGTGCGCTACGTCAATCTGTCTGCTATCAGGGCTCCCAGTTGCCCGTTTGCCATGACACCGAGCGCTTGTCCAGTGTGGTAGCTTCTTTCAGATCACCTCAAAGCTAAATGCAAGATGGCCACCGGTACAAATGAGGACTTTCCTTTCTAACCGGGTAAGGTAAGGTAACTGAATCCCCCTTGTAGCGTTTACCCTTGGGTCTTTTGTCTATGGAAGAAAGGGTCACCTCTTCGCTTCTCTCTCTCTCCACAGTACTTCTAGCTATGTACTTTAGAAGCATTCAGTACTTCAACTTAACTCACTGCCCTAGTACTGGTAGTATTTGTATTATTGTTGCCAGGCGAGCATTGCGCGTCTGTTTGGCGTGTCTGCTCCAGGTGCGTTTAAAAGGATAGCGACAAAAGAGCTTAGTTTCCACGGTAACAAGCAGCAGTTTTTCTGGCATTAGCCGTTGCGGTACAGTTGCCCCTCTTTTCCTTCCCTTTTTTTTTTTTTTTTTCTGTTTCGGACTGCCATATTTCTGCACCTGCTGTTGTCGACAAGTGGGGTGACTGTCTGTAAAGCGTGGTGTTAAACTTGGTTGGCTTGATGTCTTGCCATGCTGTTAAAAAGTCTTACAAAATATATGGAATTGGATTTTTCATGATGAAGTTTCAGGAATGCATCGCAGCTTTTTGTAGTTTTTTCACAGTAGTTTTTGTTGTGTTTTGTAGTGTTGTTAAATGGCTCATATTACGCTATTTTCTGATCTGTTATAATGTTGTTTCCTCGTCAAAAACATACTCGGAATTGTGTTTTGTTTCATTCACACATGTTTAACTCACAAATCCTGCATATTGAGTTCTTCTCTCAAACGGAAAACACGCTCTTCCAACTTGTGATGTCATGTGGTAATACAAAAAATGCTTCACTGTGTTTTTAAACTTCACACACCTTCAGCAGAATCATTTGGATAATTTCAGCCCTGAAATTGCCAATGTCTACAGAACTAAAAATAAAAGGTAGCTGTTAACTTGAAAACTACCGGTTCATGACTTGACAAAGTAGAACCGAGCATTTTGAGACAGCCTTACTCAAACATGTGTGAATGAAAAAAAACACAACGCCTGGTATGTTTTTGATGAGATAACAACATTCTAACAAGACTAAAACCTCACATGACTCAATATCGCGTGCTGTGAGATGTGGGATCCAAGTATGTTTGCTATATGACATAATACTATCTCCTCAAAGCCTGTAAGCCTGTAGAGATGGGACACAGTGTTTTTTTGCAAGTGGCAGTTACACGCTGTTGTTGCCGTGGCAGCCTCTGTGTTGTGTCTTGGGAGAGCTGTTATAGTAGCTCAGAGTCTAGTGGGTTTAAAAAAAAAAAAAGAAAAAAAGAAAAAGTTTATTTGAACCAGATCTCGTGTGTCCAGCGTGGTGATGTGGCTGGAGACGCATAATACAAAGGTTCTACTGGCCAGAGAGCATGTGACTGTGCACTTCTAAACAGCTTTTAGTTATCACAAGACATCACTACATACACATATATCTGTTGTCAAAATGAGGTCATTGAAGCATTTGCTGACTCCCCACGCTGTTTGCTATTTTAGAGTTTGAAGATTCATTTCAGTGGGGCTTTTTGTTGTTGTATTTTCAGTTTAAAATAATCCAAAACACTCTTCTCTTTTTTTTCTGTATGTTTACTACTGTCTACATTTTATATATATAGAGAAAACATCAAGTATATGAAATAACACAAACAGCAGCATTGTAACTAGAGTTGTCAAATCCATGTGTCATTTATTCATTAGTTTTTCAAAATAAAACTGAAAATAAGAAAATGAAAAAACAACTGTTTTCTTCATTATTTATCTCCAAAACCTAAATGAAAAAACAGATGATTAGTTTTCTCAGTTTTCGATTTTGTGTTTAAATGAATAAAGGAAAAAAACAGATAATGATTCGTTTTCTCAGTTTTCGATTTTGTGTTTAAATGAATAAAGGAAAAAACAGATAATGGCCGTTTCCGGTTTATGTGACTTAAACTGCAATGCCGGACTGAACCAGGACTGAACCAGAACTAAACCAGGTCCGCGACCAGGCTGGTACCCTACCGGGACTGATCCCAGGACTTAGACCAGGACCAGACTAGGACTGAGTCCGGGGCCAGGACCGGGACCAGACCAAGATTGAGACCGAGAGTGAGACCAGGGCCAAACTGGGACCAGACTGGAACTAGACCGGGACTGAGACCAGGACCAGACCAGGACTGAGACCAGGACCAGACCAGGAGTGAAAACAGTTTAGTCTTGGTTTAGTCTGTATGCAGTGCAAAAGTCCGGCCTCACAGTTTAAGTCACTTACGTCCGTTATCTGTTTTTTCCATTATTCATTTAAACACAAAATCGAAAACTGGAAAAACTAATCATTATCGTTTTTTTCATTTTGGTTTTGGAGACAAATAATGAAGAAAACTGTTGTTTTTTTCATTTTCTTACTTACGGTTTTATATTGAAAAACGAATGAACGAATGATACAGGGATTGTTGTCATGATTCTAAAATCTCAAAACTGTATTTCGATACTGCAGTGATAATAAAAAACACTCTTTTTTAGACAGTAGAATGTGATTTTTCAACATTAAATCATAGTGCTTTCTTTTATATTTCCATGTGGTCTTCTGTGTCTCTCTATCTGTGTAATCTCTCAGTGGTCCTTGTCTATGCTCCCTTATACTTGTTCTGATACAGCTAAAGATCATTCTAAATCTAGAAAGCTTCATTTCTGTTCTGTGAATGTGACTTTTTTTTTTAGCATTGATACTTATTCAAATGAGTATCTAGTTTCGAGATTAACATCTTTTGACAAGCCTAATAGTACTTGGTTTCTAAATCATATGAGTCATTTTCCTTTAGACTGATCAAATTTTCTTCACAATCAAATTCGGATAATATTTTAAATGCAAATCAGTTCTACAAATGACGAAATCTATGTTCCACAGTATGACACTGAACTGCTCTCTCATTTATTTATTCAGGTACAGGTGGGTTTATAGCTCACAAATACATAGAAAAACAGTGCTTATAACTTCTGGTCCAGCTCTAGTTTGGTCTCCGTGAAGATAGAAACATTCCAGACAAAGCATTTGATGGACCCGCAACCAGAAAAGTTACACAATGCACCTTTAAATCTAATCTCTTCTTATTCAAGTTTGTTTGGGACATGTCACCCACTTTGACCATGACACGTCTGGTTAGAATTGGATTAGAGCCAGTGCTGCTTTGTCATTAAAAACAAGTTATTGTGACCACTTCTTTGTCATTTTCTCTGTTCCTGCTGGGTGCGCTTTCAGCTTTGGGCAGCGTGCAGTCACATTGGCAGGTTTGGCTCAGTCTTAGCTCCAGCGTTTGAGCTCCAGCCGTCTGTTGCATCAGCAGCGTGTGTGTAGTAAGTAGTAAAAGAGAAGGCCGGACAGCTGTGGACAGTGAGAGTGGAGAGAGTGCGCTGGACTGGAGTAGGATCTGGATTCTGGTGTAGCTTGCCAGAGAAAACATACATGTCTAATATAAGGATTTGGTCTGAAATAGAAACCTGTGTTACCTTAAACACCCTGTGTCTGAGTTTCACTGTTTTAAAAACGTGAAAAACAGAACTAGTTCAACAGCTTGTAGTGGTGCACAACTTTTAGAGACCAGTGCAGAGTTTTGCTGTGATGGTAAAACAACAACTAGCATGTAAACACGGACTTACTGATAATAAAACAATAAATTGCTTACTACTTAGATGCAGACATCTTATTTTGACCCCAAGAACTGCTTATACAATATATACTAATATGTACTGTACTTTTTAAGAGCTGTCACCTGGTTGTCTCCATGAAGATAATTGCTTTGCATGAAATATTTCACAGTATGACATTAAATGTATTTATCTTTCGTTTATAGCTTTTTCTCACTGTGAGTGACGTCCACAGATAAGACCTTTAAGCTTCACTCTTGTGTCTATGGAGATAGACAAGTTTCAAGAGAAGCAAGTGACTAACCTCCCATCAGAAAAGTTACATAGTGCACTTGATTTTAAAAATACCTATTACAAGTTGCGTTCCAAAGCCACCAGTGTGTCATGCTATTTGTAACATAAACTGACGCTTCTGTTTCACAGCCTTAAATCTATTACACAGTGAAGTATAATGTCTTACTCAACACAAATCCTCTGGACAGTCTTCTCCATGGCACAGCTCAGATCAGCCCAAGGTGACTAAGAATCTTTTTACCCCAAATTGTGTTTACAGCTAATCCTCTTATACATGAGCCATGACTTAAACATCATGTATTTCTCAACTTACAACCGCTGTTTGAGCAAATTTGTAGATGTGCCTAATCCAACGTTTGTGCAAAACATGAGTCACAAGGACCTTGTTCTGCTCGCACATGTGCTCAGAAAACGTGATTTCATGAATTTAAAAATATTTCCAGTTTGTATTGAAGTTTTAGTATTGTCTTCCAATGAGTGTAACAGGGTTTAGTCCTAGGCCTATTTTGATTAGTACATAAATCACTCAAACTAAATGTGAAAGAATTATTAAATGAATTAATGAATTAATATTATCCAAAACTGACTCATTGTGAGCTTTTATCCATGTACTGTTACCTCCTCAAAAACATACCTGGAGTTGTGTTTTGTTCCATTCACACGTGTTTAAGTGATCCTATATTATTAGTCTGTCTACATCTCCAAAGCTGAAAATGCTGTTCCACTCTGTGATGTCATGAAGCAGTAGTTTTACCTTTTGTTCAGTAGAAATCAGCAATTCCAGGTCTGAAATCATCTAAATGATTCTAGTGAAGGTGTATGGAGTTTAAAAACATAATGAAACACTTCTCTATTACTACCAGTATTTCTGTTTTAGTGAAGAACTCTGCCTATGTCTGCAGGGTTTGTGTGTTAAACATGTGTAAATGAAACAAAACACAACTTAAGTTATGTTTGTGATGAGGAAACAACATTATAACATAGATCAGAAAATACCTTAATAAATTAAATTAAATTAAAGACTAAATCCAAAAGTGCACTCTTAGTTTCAAAGCTGTTTTACGTCAGACATAAAAAACACAGTAGTGGTCTGTAAAATAAATACTTTTCCTATTCTTGTTTGAAGTTGGTTTATTGCAAGACAAGCTGAAAATTAAACATGAATACAGAGTCATACAGAGTTACGTTTCACAATAGCCAAAAGAACAGGGTTGGACTGGGAGCCTGTCTGTTATATACACAAGTGTTTTTGGTTTGAAGTTCTTAAGAATCTGCTTCATATCTACAGAGCCTTTGCCTTGTATGATCTGTCTGTTTGTATCTTCTTTCTCTTTAAAGTTAAACATATACTTCAAAGTGGTGGTTAACAAGTCACATCAGGTAAACAACTATAAGTGAAAGCATGGACTCTGGGGAAAAGTTATCTTTGGTTTGCAAATGTATCCAGCAGCTCCTACAAAGGCTCAGGTTCACTTCTGCTTAGGCCGGGCACATGACACACTCTTTTATCTGTGTCACGCTGCCTGCATTATATTTTTATCATGCAGATTTGAATTTGGGATATGTTTTTGTGTCTTTGTCCTGAAAGCTTAAATTTGTTGAGACTTTCTGTTAGAAGAATTCACATATAGGCATGTCACAACAATAAAATTTTGGTTGATGACCCGTAAGCTTTGTCGATATTTTTGGGACAATATCTAATATTGTATATCTAATAGGGACAGTTCTGAATTTTGGACATAGGACCTCATTTCCTAGTGAACCAGAGTATTGGAGACGTGTGGAGACACTTTTTAAAAATATTCCATCCAGTCCTTGTATTTGCAGAGGTCACTGGTGCTAGACTAGTGCATGTCAATAGCCATAGTTATCCTGCCACTAAAAACAGTCTTACCCACTCCACAAAACACCCAAAGTAAATTTATTATTACGCCAGACTGTCCATGTGAATGTCTGTGTTGACAGAATAATGTTTGAAATAAAATTAACCTTGCATTGCATGAATCGTTACATGTTGAGGGACTATTTTCTCATATATCAGTCCACCGCTGCCAAGCTTTCTATCAGGACATACAACTCGCTGCTGCTGCTCAGGCATAAATCCTTCAAATACAAGGTTGCTTTTACTTCTAAAATGATTCTATCGACACAGACATTTACATCGTCAATCTGGTGTTATAATAGATTTGCTTCGGGTGTTTTGTGGAGTGGGTAAGACTGTTTTTAGTGGCAGGCTAACTATGGCCATTGACATGCACTAGCCTAGCACCAGCGACCTCTGCAAATACAAGGCCTGGATGGAATATTTTTAAAAGTGTCTCCACACGTCTCCAACAATCTGGCTCACTAGGAAATGAGGCCCTATGTACAAAATTACGAACTGTCCCTTTAAATTTATTTCATATTCATCCAAGACCTTGTTTTACATCAAACTGGATAAGAGAGCTGTGTAGTTACATTTTTGCAGTGCCTTCTTTGGAATCAAATGTTCATGTAAAGTGTGATGCAAATAGTCTTAATACATATTTACACTGCTGATCGGGCCAAACAAAATCGGCTTCTGCTGGAGATTTAAGGGTAGTAGCAAATACTTTAAAAGACTATCGGCCTACTGTTATATTGATTTATCTCTAATCATCAGTCCAAATCAGAGACTGTGTAAAGAAGTGGATTAAGGGAGTGTGAGGTCACCCATAGCATTTGTCTCCAGTCAAATGAAACTCTTGAGGGTAAAAGTTACGGTGAATTTAGATCTGAGTTCCATATTAGGAATAGGAATTCATTTATAGACAAAATAGTGAAATAAAAACACCAGACTAGATGGAGCCGAAACAGCCCCCATGCTCACTTCCTTTTTAGAACACATCGTCCATTTATATATATAATAATAAATAAATAAATAAAAATATCAATCATCTAATCACAATTTTCTTTCTTTGTATTGGTCAGTCGCAACCTTCAATTTGATTTTTCTTACTAAAAACAAAGACATCAGTTCAGTTTTATTTTCTTGAACATTTTAGTGCTTTTCAGTGATTTTAAGACAGAAAAAAACTGCTTTCCTGCTTTTACTGATGGAAGATTGGCTGTAAACCTCTTCATTAAATCCTTTATCTGATCATTGACAATTTGAAATGACTAGATCTCAGTTCATATCTTTCTCTCAATTCACAGCACAGCCTGACCTTGAACGTCCTTTGTCTCATGGCGCTTCATGCTGCTAATTGGAGGCTGTCATATTTGTGGTTAGGAATGTTCTTTCTTATTTGTAAATACCCAGACAGAGAACTGGCTGTACAAAGCTGTGGCCCTGATGAACTGTGGTTTTAATGGGGACAACAGAAGGGCGGTGTAGGTGAGAAATATTGGTTAAGAAATGAACAATAAAACCATATGCCTGTATTACCGAAAGCTCCACTCACTTTTGTTTAGCCACGAAGATCCGACAATGTGCTGACATCACAATATTGTAATTATGCAAGTAAACTGTCTGCAAATTAAAAGCTACCAGTATGTCCTTGCAAATTAAAGGTCCTATATTACGTAAAATTTACTGTTAGATTTAAGCCACGTTAGAATGTTTTTGTTTTGTTTTGTTTCATTCACACATGTTTGAGTAATTCTTTGTTATTAGTCTGTCTATATCTCCAAAGCTCAAAATGCTCTGTTCCACCTTGTGATGTCATGAAGCGGTGGTTTTCAAGTTAACCTTTTTTTTTTTTAGAGATGGGAAATTCCAGAGCTGAAATTATCCAAATGACTCTACGGAAGGTGTTTAGAGTTTAAAAATACAGTGGAGCACTTCCTGTATTACCACATGATATCACAAAGTGTTATTGAGTAGGGATGTAACAATAACCAAAATATTGTGATATTGTATCGTCAAAGGTCTCATAATAATACCGTGGACCATCACAATATATCGAATTACAAGTCTCTTTGCTTAAAGGTTGTATAGAGGATTTTCCAAGGAACGAGAAATCCAGCGACTGTTTGTCCTTTTTCAAATGTTGCGCATGCGTGAAACCACCCCCCCTCCCCTACAGCTCCCTACGTAGAAACGCCTCCTCCCGCCTCCTCACTATGCCAGAAACAGGTTTGTTTACAGCCGGTGCGCTGCACATGACTTGTAAACAACTAACTACAGTGTTGGTTAGGCAAGGCGGAGAAGTGAGGAGCGGGGGGAGCGGGTGCGCGGACATTTCGTGCGCGGACGAGAAGTGAGGAGCAGGGAGAAGAGCGGAGCAGGGAGCAGGGAGAGGAGAGAGGAGAGGAGAGAGGAGTGGGGAGCGGTGCGCGGAGATTCCGTGCCCGGAGAAGTGAGGAGCAGGGGGAAGAGCGGATCGGGCAGCGGGGACAGGAGAGCAGGAAAGGGGAGCAGAGAAGGTGCGCGGAGATTCAGTGCGAATGAACTAGCTACAACACGCAGCAGCAAGCGGACTCTTTCTTTGCATTGAAAATTACGTTTTCAGACATAGGATATCGCTTTCGTGTCCTGAAAAACGTTTGTCTAGCTCTTGGAAATAAAGTACGTTTTCATAATAAGCAGAAGTTTCCTGTCCAGGAGTAATTTGGCGACCAGTGGTTCAGTCTTTAGACCCTGCGTCTGCTTCAGTTGCGCCATCGCTGGAATGAATCTTCAAGAATCACCTTAGTTTGGCTTCGCTGCTTTTCCCCTTGTCTTCTTCTTTCAGCGACCTCAAAAACGGACTTTCTTTTGCGGCGAACTGCTCCTGGATTCTTGTCTGCCATTGCAACAAACTTTGTGCGAACTGCGAGGAAGATATAGGTCAAAAAAGCCGCTAAGAACTGTTGCGTTGGTGGAGTAAACAGCGTCTGTGCGGCTTGCGTCTGTGGACTGCGTGACAGTCGTACGTAAGCCACGTACCGGCGGCGTGCAGGCAAGTTAGTTACGCTAGAAACGTAGGGAGATTGATTGACAGCCTGTCAGCTAACAGATAATGAGGCAGTGTCGTTATCTATTGGCAAATGTTTAGCCCCACCACTTCCAGAGTTGATTAATTTTTATTCTCTTTTTTTTGGTCATCATAATTACAAGGCTACTGCACCTCTATAATGCTATCATTGACAACTTGAAACAAAAAAAATCCTCCATACAACCTTTAAATTAAGAGTTATGGTGCAGCAATAGCTAAAAAAAAGACAGAGAGAACTACATAGACCATGATTCTTTGCTCCATTTCAATGTAGACTACAAGAAGAAATAACAGTTCCAAGCACTTTTAAGTCTTAGTTCTTTGGATTAAGTCTTGTCGAGGCATTTAAGAGGAAAAAGTAGCATATTACCAGTTTTAGCTGTTTAGCCTCCAGAAAATATCGCAATAAATATCGTACCGTGAGATATATATCATGAAAATATCGTACTGAGAGATTTGGATATTGTTACATCCCTAATCTTGAGTGTCCCCAACATATCGTGAGCTTTCCCACAATATCGCAATAAATATCATACCGATTGTACCGTGACGATATCATATCGTGAGACTTGGATATCGTTACATCCCTAGTATTGAGTGTTTTCTGTTTGAGAGAAGAACTCAGTGTAAATATGCAGGACTTGTGTGTTAAACATGTGTGAATGAAACAAAACACAACTCCGAGTATGTTTTTGATGAGGAAACAACATAATGAGAAAATAGCGTAATATGGGCCTTTTAAGCTATTGACATCTTTGTATAATGACGCACAATCAGCTCCACTTTTCAGTACGTCAACACAATGGACTCTAGAGGTCAAAGAGCGCTGTAATGTTGTGCCTTAGCCTGCACTAAACCTGAAGTGGGTTAAAGACTCACTTAGACATGCAGAGGAGCTCTAGCCAATGGGCTGGCTCAGACGCACCCACGCACACACACATGCACACACATGCACACACACACACGCACGCATCCTCATACACACACATGCTCAGCTCCACTCCTCCGGGCGATCTCAAGACGTGACATGTGCGCACACTCTCCACACTTGCCCTCGCTGACCCCACATCTGTGACGCAACAGAAACAGGCTGCAGGAGTCCCACTGCTCCTGTGCCACTGAGCCGAGCAGGCGGAGTGGAACCGGCAACAATAGAGACGAGAGCACAAGAGCTAGAATAGGGATTTTAAACAGAGACTGTTTATTTATTTATTTATTTGAATAGTTATTGTAATGCAACATCACAATTTAAAGGTTCTGTATTACACGGAACTGACTCTTGTGAGCTTTAAGTGTTAAAAATATTCCTGGAGTTGTGTTTTGTTTCATTCACACATGTTAGAGTAATCCTGGTTTAGCCTGTCAACATCTCCAAAGCTCTAAATGCTCTATTCCACCTTGTGATGTCATAATGTAGTAGTTTTCAAGTTAATAGCTACCTTTTACCTTTTGTTTAGAGGGGATTGGCCATTCCAGGACTGAAATGATCCAAATGATCCTAATGACATGTATGAAGTTTAAATACAGCGTAATAGGGGTGTAATGATCTCACGATACAATATCGTCTGAACCTCGTGGTACGATATTTATTGCGATATTTTGTGGAGGCTAACAAAACGTAATATGCTACTTTTTCTTCTTAAAATGCCTTGACAAGACTTAATTCCAAAGAACTAAGACTTTAAAGTGCTTAGAGCTGTTATTTCTTCATGTAGTCAACACTGAAATGGAGCAAAGGATCATGGTCTATGTAGTTCCCTCTGTCTTTTTTTTAGCTATTGCTGCACCAAAACTCTTTATTTAAGCAGAGACTTGTAATTCCATGTATTGTAATGGTCCACGATATTACTGTGAGAACTTTGATGATACAATATCATGATATTTCGGTTATCGTCCCATCCCTACTGTGTAATATGGGCCTTTTACATTTTGTTTTGTGATTGTTGGAAGACCTGTCACAATAATCACCTCTAGAATATTGAGTTTGTTCAATATATGACAGAGGGAACATTAATTTTTGGGCAGCAATATTTATTGTGGGGACTTTTTCTTTGTACTACTGCAACATTTGGGAATTTTGAGGTGTAGAAGGTTGATGGTTGTGTAAATACATGTTTAAACATTTTTTAGAGCATTTTTTGGGGCAACAGTAGCTCAGTTGGTAGTGTTTGTCCTCCGATTTGAAGGTTGGTGGTTCAAATCCCGCTCTTGACATAAACATCACTGGTTGAGTGGTCAGATCCACGGGCATATTAGGTTGGCGGTGCGATTCCAGCTCTCACAGATGAATGTTGTTGTTGTGTGTGTGTGAATTGTTGAGTGGTTTTGAGTGCCTTGAAAAGCTCAATTTACCATCTATCCATCCATCCATTTTCTTCCGCTTATCCAGCGCCGGGTCTAAGCAGGGACTCTCAGACTTCCTTCATCCCAGACACGTCCTCCACCCCTCAATTTACCATGTCTTTAATTATTCCCCTAACTAAATGGAGGAAACAGTAGACACATGAATTACTAAAAAGAATGTGATCTTTAAAAACCTGCTTGTAATGACAAGGAAATGGCCCACCAGCTGCAGTAACTATTATAACGAATGAACAATAATGAAGGTGGATTACTGCACACACCCATAGCTCATCTTGTTTCCTCTCTCTGTGTTTCAGGTGGCTCCAAAAACCTGGCCGGTCAATGGCAAAACTCACATGGATGCCTCCCAGCCAGCAGCAGCAGAGGAAGATGGGGAGGAAGATGATAATATACCTCAAATTCACATCAACATCAACAATAATCACCAATACGCTTCAAATCCTGCACTTCCAAGGGGTGAACCAGCCTGTAACGGACTTCACCAACCCTTCTCTGTAACTCTACAAAATGGCTGCTCTAAGACAAAAACTCAAGGTGCTAACATGATAACAGGGTGCTATCTCGAACCCCCAAAAAGCACAGTGACTTCCAATGAACCTCCAAGGACGATTATAACTATGGTTCCAAAAAACGGACTCAAGACTCCACCTGAGGACTTCACGGTTCCTCTGAAAAAGATCAAAACGGAGGAACCTTGGTTGTGGTTCACGGAGCAGGCCACGAAACGCCTGCGAGATGTTGAAGAAGTTTGCGAAGATCCGTTGTCAACTTTGGCTGCGGTGGTTTGCTTGTCAGTTACGGAGAGAAAGGGACTCGAGGATAAAATATTCGGTTCGCGTTCGAATATTTTGCGATCCATCAAAACTGAACCACCAGATTTTCATTTCCAGAAAGAGAATGATCTGAAGACTCCTCAGCTTGTGCAAGGAACATCTCAGCCTATTAAAACTGAGCCTACGCAAAAAGAGTTGCTCCCAAGCGTGCAATCTTTAGCCGAAAAGCGGAATTTAAGTTTTGATCAGGCAATCGCTATAGAGGCCTTGACTCAACTGGCAGCTCTACCTCAAAACACCACCGCAGCCATTAAAACTGAAAGTAACTATGAACATCCAGTTTCAAAACTAACCGAAGCTAAACCAGCATTTAACAAAGTCTCTGTTATAAGCTCACTCAAAACATCAGTAATACGACCACCAATAGCAAGGCAAGGCAATGTTATTCAATGTAAGAAAATAGAACCATTTCAGGTCATAAAGTCAGAGTTTACCATTAAAAAGGAAGTGGGTGAGGATGGAATTGTAGCGAAACCAAGACGCAACCGAGATGAGGAGGAGGTAGCGGCGCAGCTTGCGGACTTAGCGTTCATTATCCAAGCTAGACACAACCAGCAGTCTGAGAACAATCCGCCGAGGGGGACGCCTGTGTCTGCTATAAAATACAACTTCAACGCCTCGGCATTAAACGCTAACCAGAAAAAGGCCAAAATCACACCTACCAGGCAGAGAAAAAAGAAAACGAAAGAGGAAGGAGCCAATCGGAGAACGCCATTGTCGAAGAGAAACGGGGAGACGCCGAACAAGAAGAGAGGTCCGAAAATACAGCTACAGGGGCTGAACCATAAAAGGAAGCTGTTTCTACCACAAGCTCAAATCGATGTCAAGAAATATTTGGAAGAAGCACAAGAACAAAAAGGGCAGTTTATACAAAATGGAACAGCACAGTTTGGGAATTCAGAATGTTCTAGTCAAATGAGACAAAACCAACCGCAGTGCCTAGCTAATGGACAGCTCAACCATAGTCATTATAATGGGTGTTTGTCTGGACACATGGGACTAGATCGGGACATCTACACTCATCCAAACTCCTTACCCCATCATAGTTTAGTCAATGGATTTTCAGACTCCAGAAACTCACCTCCTCCCAGTCAACAGAATTATTA
This sequence comes from Boleophthalmus pectinirostris, assembly GCF_026225935.1. Lineage (NCBI taxonomy): Eukaryota > Metazoa > Chordata > Actinopteri > Gobiiformes > Gobiidae > Boleophthalmus > Boleophthalmus pectinirostris. The sequence continues at coordinate 33,398,064 of NW_026571404.1, read as the reverse complement.
TAAGCTTGAGCACTCAGGCCCTGTTACAGTTTTGTCCACTAGCGCAGATCTAGGAGGGGACATGGGCCATTCTGCAGAGTCAACTCCATCCAAACACAGCGTCAACAGCTTCCTGGAGTCTCCCGGCAGCTTTCTGGACACGCCCACCAGGAACCTGCTCACCACGCCATCGAAGAAACTTAGTGACCTTCCTTCATGCCACTGTGTCGGTGAGTCATGTGTTATCTAAGCAGTATAAACCGCGTAGAGCGATTACTTTAGCAGTCGTCTAGCCAAGATTATGTTTTGATTAGTCAACTAGTCAAAACAGTGATTGGTGAGAACTGTTAGATTTTTTCAGTTCATGTTTAAACAAATAAATGTCATGATATGATGACTGAAGGCTTCAAAATATCAGAATATTTATTGTATTTAAAAAAAACAAAACAATAAAAACCAGAATTAGTTTATTATGCTGTTATGATTTAATAATGCTGCTGTCTTTTCCCATGTGTTTTAGATAGAAATAGAGATTTGCGTATCATTAAATCTCCTGCCTAGGCCAATATTTGGTCTGCCCTGACAAATTTCTTCATAAAGCTTTGCACAAAATGAGATTACACTGCTCCATTATGGATTAGTAGTAAAAAAAAGGTTGATTTCTATCGAGATCATTTTTCATTATTATAGTTTGATTATGCAGAGCAGTATAAAGTATAGATATTATGTTAGTACTAATTTCAAATAGGATAATCTTAAAATCAACAAATGTGTCACTTAATAATGTAGTTTAGTCCTCAGTGCTAATGTTTTGCTGTATATGTTGTATGATTTTATTACTCTTTTTTGACAACTTGAGTGACATTCCTTCCTGACTGCAAAAAGAATATGTGATCACTCTCTGCGTTTGTGCATAGAATTCAAATCTTGAAATGTTTAATGTCATTTTAATTCACCTAAATGCAAAAATCTATTATTTCAAAGAGATATTCAACCAGTGAAACTATTGATAGTTTGCAGCTGATGCCATCAACATTCCTTGTGTAGACTCTGCTCTTTCTGAGGCTTTGTTACTCGAGTTTTAATCTTAATCATTTTAGTCTGATCTTTTATTTTAACACAATCTGACTGGAAAGAAGTCTCTCACACATAAAATTACTCACAAGTTTTTCAGTTAGTCGCTCTCACCTTTTTGTTGAAAATCAAACACTTAAATAGAACCATGAACACTCATATTGAACATAGGCTCCTGAAAATGTGCTGTTTAAATCCATTTTGTATTTTTTCTTGTGTTTTCAGACAATCTAAATGTTTGCATTGTTTCACCATGGTAACTGATGAACATTTCACTACAGAAATACACAGAAATTGCTTTCCTCCAATTATTCAATTTACTAGCATGCAGCTTTACAATAACATTTCATTTTCTGTTGTTCCAGATCAAATCAGCGAGAAAGAGGAAGGCCCGTACTACACACACCTGGGGGCGGGGCCTAGCGTAGCGGCCGTGCGGGAGCTGATGGAGAACAGGTGTGGTGACTTTAACAGTGTAAACATTGGCGTAGAATATTGTCCGGTGCAGACTGAGAAGCATGAGGTCTGTCTGTCAGAGCCCGTGGAATGCACTTCTGGACTCATTAGGAGGAAACAGTGCTGAGCTGGCTCCTGTCACGTGCACGCTCTTACACACATGCACGTCTCACGCTCCGCAGCATGTCGAAACAGGAAGCCTCTGCAGTTTAGACCAGGGGCCAGTCAAACCAGATGACAGCATGATTTAAACCTGAGGCACACGGTCCATCTTAAAGGTCCTATATTACTGAAAAGGTCCTATATTACACAAAAGGTCCTATATTACTCAAAACTGACTCTTATGAACTTTTAGCCATGTTAGAATGTTGTTACCTCCATTAAAAACGTACCTGGAGTTGTGTGATTCTAGTGAAGGTGCATGGGGTTTAAAAACACAGTGGAGTACTTCTTGTATTACTACATGCCATCACAACCTTGAGTGTTCAAACTGAACCGTAGTCTTCACTTAGGCAAAAATATGGCTAAATACGTTTTTCTGGCATTTTTGCAATTACAATACAATGATACACTATGTATAACTGTATATCACAAAAGTACATAATACAAATGTTGAAAATGTCAGGTAATTCACCAGTTCACTTCCCTTTTGCCTCTTGCTGCCTAGTAGCAGTTCAATTCTTCTTACTTGAATACTTTATCAGTGGGTATTTTTCTGTTTAAACATTGATGTTGCGTGTTGCAGATACGGGGCCAAAGGGAGCGCAGTGAGAGTGGAGGTTGTGGTTTACACGGGGAAAGAAGGACGCAGCTCCCAGGGCTGTCCCATCGCCAAATGGGTATGTGACCATGTGACTGCAGAGCACTGAACTCTGCAGACTGTCCACATCATATACTGATCAAACAGCATCTGACATACTTCTAAAGTGAAGTGGACAAAAATGATTTGATTGTACACATTAATTATTTCTCTTTCCTATGAAAGCAAGTAGTTTCATTTCTAGACACTTTATACTTTGTTTGAAAGACGCTCAATTAGTGCTGGGCAGTAGGACGAATCAATCTCTATTTTCTCTTTTCAAAAATGAAATAAAAAGAGCTTTCACTATTGATTTAAAGAACAAACTGACATTTGAAATGCAGAATAGTACAAACCTGTGTGTTGTGTGTGTACGTTGTGTGTGCAGGTGATCCGTCGGGGCAGTGAGGAGGAGAAGCTGCTGTGTCTGGTGCGTCAGCGTCCAGGGCACTACTGTGACAGTGCAGTGCTGGTGATCCTCATACTTGCCTGGGAGGGGGTCCCTCGGCCTGTGGCAGACCACCTGTACAGAGACCTGACAGATACTCTCTTTAAATACGGCTCTGCCACCAGCCGCCGCTGTGCTCTGAATGAAGAGTGAGTCACACACTGCTCTTGAACTAGGCTCAACTCGGATTAGGTTTAACTCTTGTATACACTCATTTACGCCTCATTATCCCATAAGTGTTATAGTTAAGTGTTAATGTATGTGACAGTAGCGTGTTCCATACTCTACTACTACTGTATCTCACTGCTCTGTATGTATGTGTCTCTCTCTCTCAGTCGTACATGTGCGTGTCAGGGGCTGGACCCAGACACATGTGGGGCCTCCTTCTCTTTCGGCTGCTCCTGGAGCATGTACTTCAACGGCTGCAAATTTGCCCGTAGTAAAGTACCACGCAAGTTCAGACTCCAGGGAGACTCCCCCGAGGAGGTGAATGCACACAACATGATCACTGATGATACCATTACGGCACGGTGGCTGAGTGGCTAGCACTCATGCCTCACAGCAAGAAGGTTCTGGGTTTGATCAACAGGTCGCCCAGGGCCTTTCTGTGCGGAGTTTGCATGTTTCTCTCCGTGTCTGGATGGGTTTCCTCCGGGTGCTCCGGTTTCCCCCATCAACCCAAAACATGCTACAGGTCTCCATGAACAGTTGATAGTCAAGGTCAGTTAAATACAATCAATCAATGAACCTGTCCAGGGACTACAGGTGGAAATTAGCACTGATGCTACAACCTGATGTACAGTGCATCTCTCCTGTCAAGGTTCATGCGAAAATTGTGCGCTGTCCCTGTCTCAAATAAATAAATAAATAATAAATAAAATTAAAACTTAGTTTGATTACATTTGTTTTTGCCAAATTACAGAGAGCTACAATTCTTCTGGTATATTAAAGTTGTTTCTGTTTCTTTGAAGGAGGAGCGAGTGGAGAATAATCTGCAGGGCCTGGCCACAGAGCTGGCTCCTCTGTACAAGAGACTGGCTCCTGAGGCCTACCACAACCAGGTGAGCTGCACTGTGTGCTACACTGCTCACAGAATGGAGTTTATAATGTAGACATTTAATTGAGCCTCATGTTCTGTATATGTCATGCTATGCAGACCCTGTGTATCTCCGCTCAGAGTTTGTGTTTGTCCCATACAGATTGAGAACGAGTCTTCGGGGCAGGACTGCCGTCTGGGCTGGAGGGAGGGCCGGCCCTTCTCTGGGGTCACGGCCTGTGTGGACTTCTGTGCACACGCTCACAAAGACACACACAACATGAACAACGGCAGCACTGTGGTCAGTCACTCTCACTGTTACAGAGATACGGAGGAATAGCTCCTGCTCTCTTAAGATGTGATATATTGGTTTTAATTATATGTCTTTTTATAAATACACTGTTTTCTAGTGCTTTTTTCTGCATAAATAGTTCTTTTTGCTTGAACTCCCCCTGCAGGAGTAGTCTTGTGAGTGCAGTTTCGGTCAGATACACAGAGATATGCAATAGTTTTGAGATCTTTTGCCTCACCCCCTTTTTAGTCAACTAAACGCTCGGCAGGACATGTCTTTAGTTAATCAAGAATTTCTTTCATTGACTACAGCCCTGCTACACTGTAAACTGTTGTTTCAAATGCCCAATGAATTAAAAACCCATCACTGCACACCAGGGGTCTCCAGCTTGTAGCCTGGGAGCTATCAGTATCTCTACACCCTCTTCTAAGTAGCTCTCCAAGGGATTTCTGATTTATAGGTATTACGTTCAATAACTCAAATTTTATTGGTTAAATGCCTATTACCGTTGTAAATATATAATGTCAATGCCTTTATTTGCGCATTGATAAATGAATAATGGTTTATGTTATAGGTATCTAACTGTACCCCTCATATTTACTTATTTACTATTTAACATTAGTAGCTCTCTGGCATTTTCGTTACAAAAAGTAGCTCACAGAAGGAAAACGGTTGGAGACTCCTGCTGTACAGTATGAAAAAGTAGGTTGGCCATCATTATCTGTCAGAAGAGAATAACTGTATAAAATGTATTTATGAGGGACTGCTTGGTACTGCCTGAATATCTCACTTGTTTGCTGAACTTTAATATGGGAACTTTTAATATGGGAACAGTCTCATGATTGTCTAAAAACTGGCTGCATTAGAACTGAAATGGGAAAAAAGCTTTCGGTTATTTTGCTTCCCACAGATGGAATACATTTCAAGGACAGGCACTGGCGGAAGAAGTACTCAATTATGTTACTTAAGTTAAAGTACAGATACCAGAGCAAAAAAAATAAAGTATGACATGAAAGATCTCCTTAAGTAAAAGTATCAAAGTATCTGTTTGAAAATGTAAAAAGTAAAAGTGTTTCATGCTGATTTTGACATCTTTTAAGGCTTCGAATGTGGTGATTTGTGGTGAAACCTGGATAAACTGGTGTTGCTTCTACATTTTAATATTCTGGTGATAAACCATCATAATCACACCTGCGTCTGTTTTTAATGTTTTAAATGGACATATGCAGTTATGTGTTTATCTCCCTGTATAAACGAAGATATATGAAATGAATAAATCTTTCTCAGTATGCTGTGGTCTTGTGCGTTCTTGCAGGTTTGCACTTTAACCCGAGAGGATAACCGAGCTGTGAGGAACATCCCAGAGGACGAGCAGCTCCACGTCCTGCCTCTGTACAAGATCTCAGACAGAGACGAGTTTGGACAAGCCCAGGGTCAGTGGGCCAAGATCCAGAGTGGAGCCCTGCAGGTGCTGTCCTCCTTTCCCAGAGAGGTGAGTGGCCAGAGGGGTAACTCGGAGAAGTGACACACCCCTTTGTGTATTATTGTACACCGTGTACTATTATCACTTTATTCATTGGTTTGGTCTTGATATTATGTTTTATTTTTATAGTTTGTAGGTGACAGTAGCTCAGTTGGTAGAGTATTTGTCCACTGCTCTGAAGGTTAAAGGTTCAAATCCCACTTATGACATAAACATCATTGGTTGAGTGGTGATCCATTGACCCACACTATTCAAGCTCCCACAAATGAATGAGTCTATGGGCAAGACACTTAACCCACCTCGCTGTGTACACTGGTGTATGAATGTGTGTGTGAATGGGTGAGTGGTTTTTGATGTAAAGTGCTGTGAGTGCTTTGAAGATTGAAATGCTACATAAAAATGTGACCATGTACAATTTTATGCCACTTAGACTTAGACTTAGACAGACTTTATTGATCCACAAGGGAAATTACTTCAGCATAACATCATATTACAATAACAAAGAGCAAAAACATATGTAAATTGTAATAAATTTCTAAATAAGTAGCAGTAAAAATCGCAAGAGACTGGTATCAATAAGACATAAATTATATAACTGTATGTACAGAAAGTAAAACACAAATATCGTAATATAAATGCAGTATATTACAGTTATATACAGTACTAGAGGGCGTAGGGAAAATAGTGCAAAGATGATATGATGATTGACAGGACAAAGGCTTATCTGTTACATAAAGGTGAGTTGTTGTACATCTGTATGGAGTATGGTATGAATGTAGCCCTGTATCTCTCACTGTCTGAGTGGAGCTGTAGGAGCCTGTTGGAGAATGAGCTCCTCTGTCCCTCTATAGTCTGGTGCAGTGGGTGAGCAGGGGTGTCCATGATGGAGAGCAGTTTGTCCAGTGTCCTCCTGTCCCTCATAGTGACAAATGTCTCCAGCTTTCAGCCGATCACGTGACCAGCTTTACGGATCAATTTGTCAATCCGCCCAATGTCCCTTTAACTGTTGCTAGCACTTGAGCCTTTTTGTTTAATTACTGTACACCTCTGCATAAAACCATACATAAACATAAATACAAATGAAAATACAAATATTAGAAAGTAAGTTCTTTCCCCCAAATTTCTGTTGACGGGCCTGATTCAAAGTATTAAAATTTTGCATATTGACACATCAACTACATTACGTATTGATACTTCATGCTGGGGGTGTTCCGCATGTACTTCTATGGTGGAATGCTCAGTTATGAATGCGCATCAAAAACATACCTGGATTTTTGTTATATTTCATTCACACATGTTTAACCCAAAAAGTCCTGCGTATTTACTCTGTAGTGTTCTTCTCTCAAACTGAAAACACTCTTTCCACCTTGTGATGTTATGAGGTAATACAGGAAGAAGTGCTCCACTGTGTTTCTAAATTTCTTTGTACACCTTCACTACAATCATTTGGATAATTTCAGCTCTGGAATTGGCTATCTCTACTAAACACATGGTAACAAGTAGATGTTAACCTAAAAACTACTGCTTCATGACATCACAAGGTGGAACACAGCATTTTGAGCTTTGGAGATGTAGCCAGACTTATTTATTTATTTATATAGCACATTTCACAGACATTTTTTGTCTGTCTTTTGAGCATTATTCAGCATTATTCATTCGCTCTATACCTGGTGATGATAAGCTACTATTGTAGCCACAGCTGCCCTAGGGCACACTGACAGAAGCACAGCTGCCATATCAATTGACCACCACCATAACTCACGCACACACCACTTCCATACTAGGCAATGTGGGTGAAGTGTCTTGCCTAAGGACACAATGATTGAATTGATTGTATTTAACTGACTTTGACTATCAACTGTTCTCGAGACCTATGTAGCATGTTTTGATGGGGGAAATCGGAGTACCCGGAGGAAACCCATCCACATACAGGGAGAAACATGCAAACTCCACACAGAAAGGCCCGGGTGACCCGGGTGACCCGTCCCGCCTTATAATAAAGGATTACTCAAACATGTGAATGAAACAAAACACAGCGAGGCAACATAACAACATAACATGGTTAAAAGCTCATAAGAAGCCATTTCGAGGAATATAGGACCTTTAAGTTTTCAAAATATGTCCGAATTCTAGAGATCAAATTAAATCTACAAATCATACAGTTTTTTCAGTGTCCTCGTGTCCCTCAATGTGACAAATGTCTCCAGCTGACAGCCGATCATGTGACCAGCTTTACGGATCAGTTTGTCAATCCGCCCAATATCGCTTTAACTGGTGCTAGCACTTGAACCTTTTTGTTTAATTATTGTACACCTATAACAAAAACTCTGCATAAAACTATACATTACATAAATACAAACGTATCCCACAGTAACCCTGTAAAGTGTGTGAGGATTTTTTTTTTCTTGTGAATGAATGTGTGTCACTCTCCTCACGACACACTGCCTGGTGTAATGCCAACTGTGGCCACTAGAGGCCCCAGAGCACTAAGTAATGGTAATGATAATTACAGCAGGTTTAGTTAGGTGTGAGAAAGTACTGGATTGGAATCGCTATTGTCTACAGAAATTTATATCTAACGAATAACCATTTAGGAAATTTTATTAAAACACTGTTTAAAATATTGGAAATTGTTGTTTCTTATGTGTAAATTGTGCCAAACTTTTAAAATTTTTGACAGAATTCTCCCTATTATAATGTCATCTGTATGGAACTTTCTTAAATAGAATGCTCTACTTCCTGTAATTTTCAACGTATTTTTCTTCACAACTTGCTTCTTGATTTGTCTAAAACTATAATTTATATTTACAACAGGTTTTATGCTTCTAAATTAAGTCAAATTTTGTGAATCATCAGAACCTGTCTTTAACTCTGTCTCTCAAAGTGACCTCTGTGTGACATTGTTGGACCTTGTGTAAATCCTGCTTGTGTCTCAGGTGCGCATGTTGGCGGAGCCAGTAAAGTCTGCGCGTAAGATAAGACAGGAGGCTCGACTCAGGGCCCAGGCTGAGCGTCTGGAGAAGAAACTGGGCCTGAGTCCTCTCACTCCCAAAGTGAAACCAGAGCCCAACAGCAAAGGTAACACATGTGTGTGGTGTGCAGGGACCAGAGACTGAATATAGACTTAGACAAACATTTACTTGGACAGAGTAGGTCACACAGTACAATATATTATTTTAATTGTAAGAAGAAATTCAAAATAAGTAGCAACATAGCAGGAGACTGGTATCAAAGAGTCATTTTGGTCTTAAAATGTTCATATTAACTCTTAGTTCTACATGATCCTGGTGTTTTTATTTCACTACTTTATCCATTAATAAATTCATATTCATAATCTGGAACTTGGCTCCAAATTCACCACTATAATCGCTAGCCTCGGCAAGCTTCATTGGACTGGAGCCGAACACTGTTTGTCGTCACACTCTATTAGTCCATGTCTTTATACAGTCTGTTGCAGGGACAGGGATAAGAGCGTATGCTGCGTGGACTGCGCCTCTTCCCGTGTTTCCCACACCTCTAAACCAGAACTAAAACCAGGACTAAACCAGGACTAAAATCAGGTCTAAACCAGGTCTAAACCAGGTCTAAACAAGATCTAAACCAGTTCCAAACCAGGTCTAAAACCAGGACTAAAACATGATTTAACCAGAACTAAATCATGCTGGGAGGACCGCGTCTTCTCCCGTGAAAATATTGTCCCTAAAAAAGTGCCCCGCCCTTCACCCCCAGTCTGTATTGTCGGACATAAAGCCGGTTCGTGGTGCAAAAAAGGTTGTGGAACCATTGATTTATTTCACAGAAACACCAATAGAAATGCTCACTATGACACCATGCATTTAAAATTAAAGCAGACCTATCCTGCAAAATTGACTTTTTTACCATATTATAGTGGTTTCCCATCACCATTTACACTCCCAAAGTTGTTTCAAGACACCATATTGCCACATTTTCCTTAATTAGTGATATGCAAAAAATTCAACAGCATCATGTTCTTCTCATTAACTACAAACATAAACATTTCTATGACATTTACACTATTGTTTTCTTTTCAGTTGCAGACCCTTACTACAGCTCTTACAAAGTGCCCCCTCGCCCTGCCAGCGTGGACCAGTACCCCCCTGAGAGGCCCTATGTCCCCAGCACTTACATCCAAAGCACCAGCACCACCTACCCCAACTCCAGCCCCCAGAGAAAGGTCTACACCCCGGACCCCCAACTCTACCGGACCCCCAACGGCTACCCTCCCGGCTCCCCCTTACACAGAATACCTCCTCATCAACTTCACGTTCAAAACTGAGCCTAGAGAGGTGCATTGCTCCTCCCCCAGAGATTACGCCCTGCCCGCTTCCTCCTTTTCGCCGCAGCCTACCTCTGAAGGCCTCTTTAGCAGGCTCAACGGAGTCCACCACGCCATCTTAGCCACGCCCCCTCACGAAGACCCCAAGAATGAAGAAGTGTGGTCGGACAGCGAGCACAACTTCTTGGACCGGGAGATCGGGGGCGTGGCTGTAGCGCCCTCCCACGGTTCCATCTTGATCGAATGCGCGAGAAGGGAGCTGCACGCCACCACGCCAATCCTCAAACCAAACCGAAGACACCCGACGCGGATTTCGCTCGTTTTCTACCAGCACAAATCGCTAAACGAACCAGGGCACGGCATGGCAATGTGGGACGCTAAGATGGCGAAGCGAGATCGCGACAGGCAGGAAGAGGAGGAGAGGTTGAGGATGGAGGGGAGCCCAGGGAACGCCAACGGGAGGAAGAGGAAGATGGGAGAGGGGGAGGAGGGCGAGGAGGAGACGGAGAAGGCTTGGACAGTCCCCACGAGGCAAACTTGGACGCTGCCGAGGGATGGGGTGGTGACAGTTTCTCCGTACGCACTCACACACGTCACAGGGCCTTACAATAGATGGACTTAGGGGTTTTGTACGATACACGGTGTCCTGACTACAGGGCTGTTATTGAGGAAAACTCTACAAAGCCGGGCAGTACACAGGGGGTGGGCAAAGGGGTCTGTTGTGCGGGGTTTTAGGGGCCCCAAACTGGACCCTCTTTCTATTAATTTATATTAGAAAGCAGGTTCTTGCCCCGGGCCCCCAGATTTTTGTCAACTGGCCTGGTTCAAAGTATTGAAATTTTGCATATTGACACATCAGGTTCATTACCTATTGACACTTCATGCTGGGGGTGTTCCACATGTACTCCTATGGTGGAATTCTCAGTCATGAACGCGCATCAAAAACATACCTGGAGTTTTACTTTGACTCATTCACACATGTTTAACCCAAAAAAATCCTGCGTATTTACTCTGTAGTGTTCTTCTCTCAAACTGAAAACACTCCTTCCACCTTGTGATGTCATGAGGTAATACAGGAAGAAGTGCTCCACTGCGTTTGTAAATTTGTTTGTACACCTTCACAACAATCATTTGGATAATTTCAGCTCTGGAATTGCCAAGGGTTAGGCTCTACTAAACACACAGTAAAAAGTAGATGTTAACTTGAAAACTACTGCTTCATGACATCACAAGGTGGAACAGAGCATTTTGAGCTTTGGAGATGTAGCCAGACTATAAAGGATTACTTAAACATGTGTGAATGAAACAAAACACAACTCCGGGTATATTTTTCATGAGGCAGTATAATGACATTCTATGGCTAAAAGCTCACAAGAAGCCATTTCTAGGGATTTTGGACCTTCAGCTTTTCAAAATCTGCCAGAATTCTAGAAATCTAATAAAATCTACAAATATTTAAAAATTCTCAACAGTTTTCCTCAAGACCAGCCCTGACTTCTGCCTTACCTCACTCACAGCTCTATGAAACGCGCTCTTCTAGTTTCGTTCTGAGCTTCTCTATGATGGAGAAGACCAAACTTTGAACGTTATGGACTTTAGTGTAGAGAGAGGGCGCTAGAGGCATTGGAACTAGTTTTACACAAAGAAGATGTGATTATTTATTCTGAACATAGTCATTTTTATTTAATTTCTGGTAAGAGCCTGTTTACTGCAACATGTCTTTGTAATGGGGTCGGACAGTATTTTGGTAACATGGGTCGAGCTGCTGCATTTGGATGACGAATAGTTTTGAGATGCAGACAGGGGCAATAATGGCAGCTTGATTGGTTAATGGTTCAACTCCTTACATAGACTTTTGTATTGTCATTGAGCAAGACACTTCACAAATGACACAAATTTGCCAACAGCTATAGTGGCTTTGTAAGGATGCCTTATGTAAATTTTCTGGTCTGCAACCTGTTTTTCTCCATATATAATTTATTTTAATTTACTAGTAATGCTCCACAATATGGCATTAAACTTATCTATCTCCATGGAGACAAGCACATGTTCAAGTTACAGATCAGCTCTGTGGAGAGTTGAGTGTGCTCATAGTAAGAATACATATTTTTCAAGGTATTTTTGAGCAGTTAAATAAGTGCAAGGTAGATATATTTAATGCTATACTATGGAACATTCCAAGCAAACCAGTAACATCGCCACGGAGACAAACAGGTAGCAGATGCTGACTAGAAAAGCTACACAGTGCAACTTTAACTGTAGTACATATGATTGGCTACAAGTCTGTGTGTTTAAATTCATACTTCCCAAATACGCGTCACCTGGTTGTCTCCTTGGAGATAGATAAGTTTAATGCCCTACTGTGGAACATTTCTGGCAAAGCAAGAGCTAGCTGTCTTCCTGTTTACATTGGTCAGAGAGCAGTTATATAGCTCCTACCTACCTCCTGAGAACTATTTGAAGCTTTTCAGAAAGTACTGGAATCTGTTTTCAGTAAGTAGTAAGTACTTTTTTGGCCTATTTGTACACACTAATGTCACTGCTCCTGTCTGATCTATGTTATAATGTTGTTTCCTCGTCAAAAACATACCTGGAGTTGTGTTTTGTTTCATTCACACATTTAACACAGAGCATTTAGAGCTTTTGGAGATATAGACAGACGGATAGACAATAAATTACTCTAATGTGAATGAAGGAAAACAAAACACCAGGCATGTTTTTGAGGTAAAAAAAAAAAAAACATAACATGGCTAAAAGCTCACAAGAGTCCATTTTGAGAAATATTAGAGCTTGAAAGGTATTTGTAAGATATTTGAAGAATGCTGGTTGTATATGTAGTCACTTGCCCTATTACCCACTTAAGCTAAAGTATTTATTGCTCTGTCTGCTTCTCCAAAGTATTTTCAAAACGTGCATATCTCTCAGACCACATGTTACAAAAATACTGGACTAACTAGATGTATTTTAGCTCTGTTTTAGCTGAGCCTATTCTAAGCAAGAGTGCCATTTACTTACTACCACGTCACATGTAGCATTATCTGTTTTCATATAGCTGCTTCTCTCTGCAGTTTATGAATGAAATGTACTTTTTATTTGGTTGTCTTCTATGCGGCATCTTGAGAAGCACTTTTTCTTTTATCACTTGAATAGGCCTATATGTATGTACAGAGAAGAGTATAGGGCAGTCTATAGCATGAACCATTTTACAGTGTTTTTAAGTTAAAGAGCCCATATTATGCTGTTTTCTGATCTGTTATAATGTTGTTTCCTCGTCAAAAACATACTTGGAGTTATGTTTTGTTTCATTCACACATTTTAACACACAAATCCTGCATATTTAGGCTGACAACACTCTGTTCCACCATGTGATGTCATGTAATAATACATAAAGTGTGGATAATTTGGATAATTTCAGACCTGAAATTACCAATCTCTACCCAATTTACAGTAAAAGGTAGCTGTTAACTTGAAAACTACCACTTTGTGACATCACAGAGTGGAAAAAAGCATTTCAAGTTTTGGAGATGTAGATAGAATAATAATATGGGATCACTCAAACATGTGTGAATGAAACAAAACACAACTCCAGGTATGATTTGATGAGGTAACGACATTATAACATGACTACATGCTCACACAGTTTTGCGTAATATAGGACCTTTAAATATCTCTTGTTGTCACATCATGAAATTATGGAATGCTGCAACCAAGTGCGTAATATCATTTTTATACAAATGTGTTTATAGGGCACAATGATGAAACAACTGTTCACTCACTGTATTTCAAACGGTGCTACAGAGACCTCTATTTTTACACAAATCATGGCAATTTTTCACTAAGATGTTTTTATAATACAATAGCAATTTGTTTGGATTTTGAAATGTCACTGAGAATAATTATGTGTGTAATTTTTAGGAAATGCGTTATCAATTTCAGGTGCTTAAACCCTTATGAGTAAAAAGGGGTGATGTCAATATAGGATCTATCTGGCATTGTAAATCTGTTTTGGTTTTTATTTGTCAATTTTAATGCAAAAAGTGGTCTGGGGTTTGAAATGTGAAGTTTTATGAAATTGTGTGTTATGATTTTAACCAAAGCTCTTACAGGGTCCATTCACACCTTGCGTTCATGTGGCATTATAACATTAAAAAAACCTTTATTTAAAAAGGGGTACTAGTATAAGCATGTTATAATGTTGTTTCCTCATCAAAAACATGCCTGAAGTGATTTTTATGTTGCATGTTTGATTTTAGATGCACGTTAGATCCATGCATGTTTGAGCAATTTAGCGATCTCTTCCTGCCCTACATATGAAATTAGTGGGCTTATCCACATGAAAGAAAAAACTGGCACTTTTTATATGCTATTGTCAAAACATGGCTTTCTATGTTTTTAGAGTTTGATGAAAAATAAGCACTGTTGCCATAGCAATTAACAATTCCTCTTTGAATCTCTTTTTAATGGTGAAAAATCCTCAAAATGGCACTTATAAACAAGAAGCTAAATAGTTTCAACAACAAAAAATTTATTCTGAATTTCGCGTTCGGAGATTTTTCCAAAAAAGCTTATGCTCAAGCTCATGAACGTAACCTGTAATGGCCAAAATGAGATCACATTTTTCAGTTAAATAAATTTTACTCTTTCAAACTGTTAACCACTTTCTGCTCATTTTGCATCTCAAACAGGCAGCACAACTCTTACCTTTTAACTGATCACATTTGAAAACCATGCTGGTCGATTTTCTTTTCACTCCTATTTGGTGCTAAAAGTCCATGCACTGACAAAACCTCTTTGTTAATGACCAGTTAATGTCATCAGTGGTGCTATATTGAATCCTGAAATCACACGCCTGCTATTTTAAAATCTCAAATTATTTTATTACTACTTCTTTACATTTCTACAAACAAAATGAGTGCCAGAGTAACATTATTTATTTAGAAAAATCCAACAAGTCTTCCACAAGTTTTCACATCGCAAAATGCAATGAATGTAACCCATTTCAAGTTAATTTGAAAACATTACAATAACAAAACTGCACCAGCATTAAAAACCTGTCAAATTGTAATGTAAATATATGTATGTGTATGTGAAGCAGGCTGTTTTTACTGTATTGTTAATGGTGTTTTTAGACAATGATGATTTTGCTTATTTTGAATTACTGTACTTTGCGTTATCATATCCTGCTTAGACATGACAGATACATCTTAGCATTCCTTCTATGGATGGCTGTCTCTTTCGGGATTGTAAAAATAAAATCGTATTTATATTTTGGACCTGAGCCTGTTCTCTGCTTGTGTTCTTTTTTATTGTGCGTGTATTGACTATAAATAACAATTATAGTTTCTTAATCTCCCACATTATGAGTCAGAGTGTAATGCTGTAGTGCAGTGTGGATATGAGTCATGCGATATTTATGTACAGTTCCTGAATATAAGGACTTCTTTCTTTCTTAACAGTTGCTATGACACATTGCAATTTTTTCTATTTTCTATGCAACTTGTAATAAAGCCAGCTAAATGTAAATATTAAAGATTACAAGTTCAATATGTTTTTGTAGAGGTACATTCACTAAGCATTTGCCTTCTGGCTAGATGGTAGCCATTTCATATCTTGCGTAATGAGTATACATTGGTCTTGTGGGCAAGATACTTTCCTGCTCCAGTCAGTCACAGTAATTTGGCTGTCTGTGTTAAGGAAGAAGGGCATCTGATGTAAAATGAAAAAAACTGCCCTATGACTACAATGCTGGTCACAAAACTGACCTAATGCCAAAAAAGGTAGCCGCATATCATGTATAATTATGGCAAAGTAAAACTAATTGTAGAGAAATATGTTTAAAATGTGACATTTAAAAAAGGTAATTTATTGTGTTATTTAATGTAGTTTCATTTCTTGGTTACAACTGTGACCTATAATGAAATTAGATACTATTAAATTATTTTCTGATCTCTGTTATAATGTTGTTTCCTCATCACAAACCTCGAGTTGTGTTTTCTATTCACATATGTTAAACACACAGACCCATGCATATTTAGGCTAAGTTTTTCTCTCAAACAGAAAACATTGTTCCACCTTGTGATGTCATGTGTTTTTATACTCCATACACCTTCACCATAATCATTTGGATAATTTCAGACCTAGAATTGCTTATCTCTACTGTACTAAAGAGAAAAGGTAGCTGTTAAGTTGAAAACTACTGCTTCATGGCACGCATTTTGAGCTTTGGAGACAGACAAATAATAAAGGGTTAGTCACATTTCAGTCACATGTGTTACTGAGACAATACACAACTCCAGGTATGTTTTTGATGAGGAAACAACCTTATATCACAAGAGTTCATTTTGTGTCATATAGGACCTTTAAGCAAATAAGATTAACGTTAAACCACTTGTCAGTCTCTGGTGTTAAATATGTGGGCTAATGTATGTATGTGAAAATTCATGAATGGGCTATTGAATTCTTGTTGAAAAGTGCTGCGTCGGCTTCCGTAGGTGAGTGAGCGTGCGGAGAGTGACGCAGAGGCGCAGATCGGGCAGAACATTTCTACTGTCAAGATGGCGACATCGGAGCCGGTAAGAGCAGCGATAGATGACTAGAATTGAACACATAAACAGTATTTTTAACCAGCATGCATCAACCGTATGTCAGGAAACATTATAACCGTTCATAATCCCCGAGCGATGCTGTAGATTTCAGTGAAAAACTCCGCATTTCGTGTCGCAGTTGTAGCATCGGCGTGGGTCTGGGTTAGCCTTAGCTTGAAGCAATGTGATGATGAGGCTGACTTTGTAGAGAAGGGAGCGGCGTTCATTCAAACTCCTCCCGGGCTGTGCTTTTATTCCACACAATCAATAACACCTAAACATGTGTTATAGTTACATTTAACGCGTTTTATAATGACCAGGCGTATTACCACGCTTGCAGTTAGCGTAAATCAATTTGGACACGCGTGTTTCTCGTTAGTCGTTAGCTTAGCCCCATCCGCTAAAACTGGGGCTAATGAATGATAACTTGTTAAAAAATATTATTAACGTCAAATACACGCTCTGATGATTGTTGACATACTATTTTTGAAGAAGAAAATTCGAAATCTGTCGCATGATCTCACAGTTCCCAATGAACCAACGTGTAGTAGTCGTCACTGTAAAATCGTTTCGTTTGGGATCTTTTCTTCTATACATTATAAGCATATTATAGATCATATAGAGCTTATTGTGTGAACATATGTTTTTTCGCCAATAAGTCGTTGAAGAAAGAAAACATGTGGAAAATGGTCAAGGAAAAATACCAAAAGTCCCATCTGTTGTATTTTTTTTTACCGTTTTATTGCAATGTAGTATTGGGTAATTTCACTGGAAGTCTTATCACCTTTGTTGACACAGCATCATCCACTACAAGCCCCTCTAGAACTTCTACAGCTTTATGGCCACAGAGATAAATACTACATCCGTTTTATCTTGTACTGCTATCTTCTACCTTAACATACACATAGGTTTATAGCACTACAACACAATATATATCCATTGCAGTCAAATGACGATTTTAGTTCAATAAGCAAATCTTTAATTTGTGAGGTAATACAATGTCAGCTGCAAACACCAAAATATTCAGCCTTTTATGGAAAAATCTCTTATCTGTAGTTAATACCTCTATATATCTTCTGAAATTTTAAAGGATACTGGTATCAGTTTATCAGTTCATATTTCATTCTTAAATGAAAATGTGTCTGTGGTTGTTTACAATGTGCAGTCTTATTTTTTAAGCATATACCACAAATGCAATCACGGTACTTGTCAGAAGAAGAGCTGTCATGGTACTAGATTCGAACTAGATTTTGATACTAAGGAATAGGCTCAATACTACCAATTCTGATACCATGATAAAAAAAAAACACTCTTTCTTTACATAATCATATGTGATTTTCCACATTATTTAATAGTGCTCTTTTATATTACCATGTGGTCTTATATCTGTGTAATCCCTCAGTCGTCCAGGAGTATGTGGTCTTATACTATTTCAGCTCAAGATCATTCTAAAACTATTCAGGAAAGGTCCATTTCTGTCCTGTTAATATGGCGTTTTAGTATCGATACTTGCTCAAATGAATATCTAGTTCGATAGTGTTTTTGTATAGATTAGTATCAGATTTTCAATAATTTTGACAACTGTAAGCTCTAGTAATATCCTTTGTAAACTATTGCTTCATCAGAATGTATATTGAATGGTGATACTAATTCTAATGTGGATTGTGAAATCCTTTTGTAAAACTCCCATGTATATGTGTGTCTACAGAAAGCAGCTGATACCGAAGAACAATCAACTGAGAGTCAAGTCGTTGCAAACCCTGAGCAGTACATCAAGCATCCTTTGCAAAACAGGTGAGAAACAGGAGGAGTGTGTGAAGGTTTTGAATGCAGTAGTGGGGATGAATTAAAATACAGTGAGGTTAGTATTTTTTTTATTTAGTATACAGTCAGTGCAGTGTGGGGTGGGGTGAATATTGTTGTCACAATTTCAGATTTTATTTCGATACTAAGGAATAGACTCGATACTCAGTACAGATTCTGATATCACAATGATAATAAAAACATTCATTATTTAAACATGAATTACATGAATGTGATTTTCAACATTTAGTACTATTTAGTATAATACTTTCTTTTATATTCCTATGTGGCCTTATATATGTGTAATCCCTCAGTGGTCCATGGGTGTATACTACTTTACAGTCTTACATTCTGATTTAGCTCAACATCATTCTGTAACAGGACTATACCAGGTCTAATCGTTGGCAAATCCAGGTCTAAAAGTGAACTACACCATTTTCACTGTAGTTCTAAACAAGTGAAAAGAAATTTCAAAAGGAGAAAAAAAAAGTAGTTCTGTGTTAGGCAAACACACATAAAGAGCCGTCCAAGTATCACCTGAAAAAGCTCTCATACCACCGTTTGAGAAACACTGGTCTTATCAAACTTAAAAGTGCAACTTGTGTAACTTTTCTGGTGGAGAGTCTGTCAAATTTCTATGAGGAAATATTATTGCTTTGTCTGGAATGTTTCACAGTATGGTATTAAACTCCCTTCGTGGAGACCAAGCTAGACCAAGATACAGCTCAGATCTGTGGAGAGGCAGCCACGTGCACAGTCAGAATGCTTGTTTTTCTTGGTATTTTTGAGCTGTAATTGAATAAATGCAAAGAGAACTGCTTAACTGCTCTCTTCGCATTTATTGCTCTGCTTGTGCAACATTCCAAGCAGAGCAATGACATATCTATAGAAACAAGCAGGTGAAAAGTTACACAATATGCCTTTTAAAAGAAGCAGCCATTATGCTATTATTTTAACGACTGATTTGTTTATTTCAGTCACAGGAATTCCAGAAACAGTAATAAAAAAAGGTGTAGGCTGAATTTTAAGTGTATTACACCTACCCTTTATTTGTCTCTTATAGCACCATTCTTATTGATAGCAAAATGGAAAAAATAAACAATACAAGTTGAAAAGCGCAAATATTGTCTTTAATACAGAACAGAGGAAGTGGGTATGGTTAGTGGCGAGTTGGTGGGGGAGGAATCCACACTGACACAATCATGAGTCAGTCACATTTCAGGCACATTGTTCTGTTTGGAGAGAGGGTGCATTTGGCCTCTGCTTTGACCCCTAATAGAAGTCTGTGTCAACATTTAATCTAAGGTCAGGTTTAGTGCTATACTGGAAATTAGAGCTGTAAAATGTAATTCGAACTGTCACAATTGGAAAAAATAACTGCTTCTGTTTTGATAGTTTAGCATCCATAATCCCTCCAGTGCTTGTGTTTTGTTTTCAGTTTCCTCAAACACAGGTGGTTCAACTGAACTGTGACTTTCGTTCCCATTTTTGCTGTAGCTGTTTTGTGTGTGGATCATTTGTTTGTTAAATGGTCCTTCACCTCTTCCAGACAGTTCTGCTTATTCAGTTGAGCTCTACCTTTGCCTTGTGTGTACTATCACTGACCCGAGGCTTCGATTTTGACCTGAGGTGGAAACTTTGGGGTTTGTAATTTGTGTTTCACTAAGTGGCATAACATAATTTAAAGTTAAAGCAGTGCTGCCTCTGTCCTTGTTTTTTTTTATTTAAGACAAGCAGAGTTAATTTAAGGGCAGAGCAATGACATCCCACGCAAAGGTAAAAGAGGAGAGAAAATGCGATGTCAACTATTCCATGTCTAAAAACCCACTGAACCCACTGTTTGACTGCACAATAGTGTCAAAAAGAGGAGTGAAAAGAGTCGCATTGGGCTTGAGAGCTCACTATAGTGCACTTTTCGCACTCATTTACAGTGACCTCAAACATTATAGGAGCATGGTCTGAGAATACAGCATCACCCACACAAACATTGTCAATAGGAGCATCGTGTGACAGCACAAGGTCCAGAGTGTGTCCATGTGTTTGTGTGGCACCAGTAATATGCTGGGTTAGTAGCTTGTCACCATGAAGATGTTATTATTTATATTACTTTCTATAAGCATGGAGACCAAACCAGGCAAGTTACAGGTCAGATCTGTGGAGAAGCGACCCTGCTCACAGTCAGAATGCCTGTTTTTCCAGGTATTTTTGAGCTATAAAGCCACCTTACAAATAAATGTAAGGTAAACCTGTTTAATGTCATACTGTGGAACAATCCAGGCAGAGAAATGATATTGACATATATATATGGGTCAGAAAGGAATTTTAAAAGCATTAGTAATTGACTTTTATCTTCTTTATAGTTAGTAGGGATGTAACTATATCCGAATTTCTCTGTACAGTATTTTTGTGATATGAATCTCACGGTACAATATTTGTTGCAATGTTTTGTAGAGGACATTGTGAATATGCTACTTTTTTCTTTTGGGTCTGTCATAAACCAAAGAGTTATTCGAAAGTGCTTATGAAGTTATTTGAGCATGTAGATTGGACTGAACCGGAGCAAAGGATCATGTTCTATGTAGTTCTTTCTTTTTTAGCTATTGCTGCACCATAACAATGAATTTAAGCAAACAGATTTCAATTAGAAGAATTTGATGTATTGTGATGGTCTACGATATTATTGAGAGACTTTTAGCGATACACTATCACGATATTTCGGTTATTGCTACATTCCTAATAGTTAGTTATAGTGTTCTGTAATGGTTTCATTATTTAGTATATAAAAAGTCAAAACTGCAGTTACATAGTTCTCATGAGTGTAGCCCACTCGGTATAGTCTGAACTCACCCACATATTTTAGAATGAATTGTTGGAGATGAGTAATATTTTTGTAACTTCTAAATTTAAATATTCTAGCAGAAAAAAAAATGCTATCCACCTTTCTCACGCTAAAGTAAAACCTGAATCATCTTAAAGATAACAATGAACCTTTATTCTTCCCACAAGTGAGAAATTCTAATGTTGCAATGTGAAGTTTGAGAACAGCAGGATTAGAAGACTTAACCATAAACATAAAAGAAATTTTTAGTTAAAAAATTGTAAATAAAGTTTTAATTTGTGAAATATGTGTAAAAGTTGTTAATCTTAGAAAATAATAGCATGCCTATGATTTTTTTTTTCTTTCTTGCTCATGTGTGTCAGTTAGGACCGTAATAAAATGAAAATTGGGGTACTGGTGACTTAAAATTCTTTGAGTATCTCTACTGGCATGGTAAGAAATAAGAATGGATGTTGTTTTAAGATATTTTTGAGCAATAAATAACACCTGTAGCTGAGTAAATGCAAGACAGATTAGTTTAATACCATACTGTGGATAATTTAAACAAAAACATTAACATTTCCATGGAGACAAATGGTTTGCAGACCCTCTCCAGAAAACGTACACAATGCATCTTTAAGTCTAAAAAGGACATGCTAATACCTAATGTCAATAGAGGTTGGTTGCCATTTAACTCAGCAGTGCATAGACCTGACCCAGTGCCCTTTCTGTTTACCACTCTGATACTACAGCCTGTCCTTATGTAACTCTGGTTTATTAGCGACAGGCGCGGGTGCACTGGGTTCAGCTGGTGTCCTCCATTTGCCCCAGGACGCCCCACCCTTCCTCTCCCTCCTCCCCTCTTCTGGTCTCCTCCTCCTCTCCTCGTCCCTGATAAAAGACCGAACAGAGCTTTGTAAACAAAAGACGTGTTTGTGACTCTGTGCGCGTCCGATTCACATGCAGCTGTGGCGGGACCTCCCTTTGAGCACTGTTTGTTAATGGACATTTGCATTTCAATGGGACAGTCAGGTGGCATCACGGACAGTCACGCTTAGACCTGAAATTTCCACAGTTGTAAGGACACTTCTTAAAGGTGTATTGCGTAATTTTTCTGCTGGAGGGTCTGTCAGATGTCTTTCCCCATAGAGATGTTATCACTTTGTCTGGAATGTTTCACAGCATGGTATTAAACCTTTCTATATTCATGAAGTCCAAAGCAGTTTAAGTTATAGGTCAGATCTGTGGATAGGAGACCCCGCTCACAGTCAGAATGTCTGTTTTTGTAGGTATTTTTGAGCTATACAACCAACTATAATTGAGTAAATGTAAGGTACAGCTGTTTAATGTCAAACTGTAGAACATTTCAGACAGAGCAATGACACATCTATCGAAACAAGCAGGTAACAGACCCTCCACCTGAAGTTATACATTGCCACTTTAATTTGCAGTTGTCCAGTGTTTTTAAAGATACCTGGATCCAGAATACTCAATTCTTCAATACTTTACAAAGATGTTTTCAAATGGGTGTGATTGACAGGTGGATTAGCCAATCAGAGACACCCATGGTTCATCCGTATGTACATTATTGCCCTTCTTCCTACTGGATTTGGGAAAAAGCTTAATATACCGGTTAGCCCCGTTATTGGCGCATTACATACGTTATGACCAAATAGCAGCGATCGGTTAAATGAAAAAAAGTACAGTATTTTCTGGGCTATTAGGCGCGCTCTTAAGCCTCTAACCCTATCAAAAAATGACTACGCGCCCCGCAATCCAGAGCGCCCTATACAGGAATCCACTTGGGTGTCCCAGCACAACTTCAGTAAACTACAAAGCCGCAGCACACGCAAACACGCACGGAGCAGACAGCGACCGAGCAGCGAAAAACACCCACAGACACACTCATCACTCCACACGGACGAGGAATCGAACGGAGGAACGAACTGAAAAAGCGAGTGCAATGTGCCGCTTCTAGACACAACTGAACAACTGAGTCACTGCGAACACGCTGACAATCCAGCGGACCTAGACAGCACCCTCCCTACATGCCACAATTGAACAAAGTTGAGAGTCACCGTGAACACGCCAAACAAATTCTGACTGACCCATCTAACTGTTGTGTTTTTTTTAAAGTCCAGTGCGGTTTATTTGTGAAAAAAGTTCGAAAATAGATCATTTAATGACAGTGCGTCTTATAAACCAGAGCGCCTAATAGCCTGAAAAATACTGTACCCGCCTACCGTCAAGCAAACGAATTCTAGTGCTGTGAGGACAGACGGTTTCCACGAAGTGAAACCGACTGATGAATCAGGCTAGAGCGAAGCACCAAACTCTGTTAATAAGTGAGTTATTAGTCAGACGTGATTGTCCTCATCGACACTGAGAGACTCATCGACACTCCCCTTCTTCAAAAAAGCCCTAAAACTTACCTGTTCAAAACTGTCTTCAAATAACTGCATCTCATTTTGATCGATTGATTTGATCTCATTTGTGGTTTGTCTATTTTGAACTGCATGAAGCGTCTGTGTCAAGAAAAGTGCTAAAAAAGTGTTATGTGTTATTGTAATTGGTGTATATCAATATGTCAAATTATAACGTGAGCCCTGTGTGTTTTTGTATTGTTTATCATTCGCCTCGGCTATAAATGTGTATATATGTTATACTGAAATGTACTAAAACTTGTTACACAATTTAGTCCTTTTTGAGTATAGTGTAAAAGAGTAATATCTCCTCTTTAATGTCTTTTTTTGTGTTTCTGCAGGTGGGCCTTGTGGTATTTCAAAAATGACAAGAGCAAAAGTTGGACAGAAAACCTGCGTCTGATTTCAAAGTTCGACACAGTGGAAGATTTCTGGGCGTAAGTCATTTTCTAAACCACACAATATGACCCTTTACATTTAGTGTACTGAAATAACACATATTAAAGGATCCATATTACGTTATTTTCTGATGGATGTTATAATATTGTTTCCTCATCACAAACAGACCTGGAGTTGTGTTTTGTATCATTCACGCATGTTTAACACACAATCCCTGCATATTTAGGCTGAGTTTTTTTTCTCAGACACCGTGTTTCCACCATGTGATGTCATGTGAAAGTACAGGAAGTGCTCTACTGTTTTTTTTTTGTTTTTGTTTTTTTTAATTCCAGCACCTTCACTAGAATCATTTAGATATTTTCGGCCCTAGAATTGCCAATCTCTACTGAACTGAAGATAAAAGGAGCTGTTAACTGAACATTACATGCGATCAAAAGGTGGAACAGAGCATTTTAAGCTTTGGAGACTGAGACAGCTTAATAATAAAGGGTTACTCAAATATGTGAATGAAACAAAACACAACTCCAGGTATATTTTGGTAAGGTAACAGTATTTTAACATAACAGCTCACAGGAGTCAATCTTGCTTAATGTAGGACCTTTGATTTAATATTGTCATAAAGCAATTTTCTGTTGTAATCCAAGAGTTTAATAGGTTTAGTAAGTGATAGAAAACCTCAGATTAAACATTTGTGAATTCAATTTAACCCAGATAATTCATGGAACAGTACAATGTAATCAATAGGGAAACCTGTCTCTTGCCCCCCCATCTGGCAGAATGATGTCATCACAGTTTATAATCTGAAACCATGCATCACAATCATCACATGCTGAATATGCAAATCCTCTTAAATTTCTATAATGGTGCCTAGAGTTGACATTTCATTGTTAAATTCAAATGGGAGTAACTTCTTCTACATAGCGTTAGTGAAAAAGGGGTTGGGAAAGATTAGTCTGTATTATGCAAAATGGACTTTTGTAAGCTTTTGTGAGCCTTGTTAGAATTCTGTTACGTCCTCAAAAACAGACCTGGAGTTGTTTTGTTTCATTTACACATGTTTGAGTATGGTAATTCTTAATCCATTATTATCTGTCTAGATCACCAGAGATCAAAATACTCTGTTCCACCTTGTGATGTCATGAAGCGGTAGTTTTCAAGTTAATAAAAGTTAAAAGGTAGCTGTTAATTTGAAAACCAGCGCTTCATGATCTCACAAGGTGGGACAGAGAGTTTTGTGCTTTGGAGACAGACTAATATATCAAATGAATGACTCAAAACACAACTCAGGATATGTTTTTGATTATCACATAGGTCAGAATATAGCATAATATGGGCCCTTTTAAGGATTTCATCATCATTAACTGAACATTTTGTGTTTTTACAGGTTATATAACCACATACAGCAACCTAGCAAACTCGGATTTGGCTGTGATTATTGCTTATTTAAGGTAAGGGAACAGAGAAATGCGAATAACTTTTTAAAGGCTCTACACCATTTTCTATGTGTAATAAAGTCCAATTGGCGGCACAATGGCTGAGTGGCTAACACTTTCTGCCTTTCTGTGTGGAGTCTGCATTTTCTCCGTGTCTGGGTGGGTTTCCATCGGGCACTCTGCGTTCCCCCATCGACTCAAAAACATGCACCATAGGTCGAATCCCAGAGCATGATCACAGAACATGTGCACTGCTCCTGAGATGCCCAAGCGACATTTAAAGCATGGGTCAAAAGTGGACAATTTCCCTACAGGGATAATAAAGTAAAAAAATACTATGTGAACCATTGAGCTATTTGCATTACTCTGAAGGTAATAGTCTGCCTCTGAAAAAAATGTAAATGACTGTAAAGTGACCCTACCTCTCTATACCTCAGGATGGTATTAAACCTATGTGGGAGGACGACAGGAATAAACTGGGTGGCCGATGGCTCATGACACTCAACAAACAACAGAGACACAACGACCTGGACCGCTACTGGATGGAGACGGTGAGAAGAGCAAAGTCTGATTCTTTTTAGCTACTTTACAGGTACTATATCAAGCCAAATTTTCCTTTTAGTTATATTATGTTGTTACATCATCAAAACATACTTGATGTTGTTTTTTGTTTCATTCACACATGTTTGGGGAACGCTTTATTATTGGTCTGTGTACATCTCCAAAGGTCAGAATGCTCTGTTCCAGCTTGTGATGTCATGAATTGGTAGTTTTCAAGTTAACTGTACTTTTTATCTTTTGTTCAGTAGGGACATCACAAGGTGGAACAGAGTGTTTTGAGCTTTGGAGATGTAAACAGAATAATAATAATTTTGATGAGAAGAATTCAGCCTAAGTATGCCGGGCTTTTGTGTTTGTGTATGAATCACAAAAGCCCTGTGATGAGGAAAAAGCATTATTATATAGATCAGAAAATGGTTTTGTATAGGCCTTTTTAAGATGTTTTTTTGTTTGTTTGTTTTGGGGGTTTTTGGAAAGTCGATGGCAAATTTTAACAGTCACGGGATTGTTTGGGCTCCTTGAGCAGCTTTTACCTCATAAGAGATTATTTTTAGCCTCTCTTTAGTTCTGTTTCAGGATAACAGACACAGTAATGGCTGAAATACAAGCTGATAATGTTTTAAAGCCTTAATTGTCATGAAAGTTGCTAGTAAAAGGGCATAGGCAAATCTCCATAGAGCATCAGAGTTCACATTTAACTAGTTGCATTTTGGGTTTAATGTTTTTTTTCCCAAAAGCTTAGTCTCTTGTTCCCTGAAAATCTTTTGCACTCTAAATCAGATTATCACATTTTTTGGAGTTATAAGAGTATTAAAATGACATGTAGATGGCAAGATCATCTGATTTCTTTCTGATCATGGTCCCTCTAATCACTCACATCAGATTTTGTGGTTTACATAATAATAGTCTTAAATGTTCAGAAATTAAACAATAATCAGATATTATTGTATATGTGAACAGCCAGTGAGTCCCTCCCAGCTCCTCTGTGCTGCTGTGGTAGTATAGGCCCTATTCATGCTTACTGGAAGGCGTTAAGTTACAGACACTGGGCACCTGATAAAACCATGGATTCAGCAGCAGCGTCCCACACAACCTGCCAAAGGGGATGGGGTCTTTAATCGTGTCAATGTCACTCGCAGGCAGCTGGTTGTAACTGTTGGTCTACCGAACATAACGGAATGCTACCATTACATCTGTTTGTTTATTTATTTAGTTTAACTTAGACAAATTACAATAGACAAATTAATAGGCAATTTGAAAAAGCAAAAAAGAAAGAATACAATGACATGCCACAAGGAAGTCATCACCCGTTACCAAACATCTTATGGTTATGTGGCTCAAGTGTGATTCAAGTGTGATTATATAGAAATAAACTGAACAACTGGTATATGGTTTACAGATGTGTTCAGAATTGTTGGTACCCCTCTGGTAATGAAAAAAATCAACTATGGTCACTGAAATAACCTGAAATTAAGAAAAGCTATAATAAATAAAAATGTCCTCAGGCTCATTGACTCAAGTTTCATTGACAGTTACCGAAATTGTTTGCCTCAAAAGGTTGTGCAACAAAATATTAAGTTAAAGGTACCATCATTTTTGTCCAGGCCAGTGTCATTATTTTGTTTTTTCAAATTATTCTGTTTAACCACAGGTGAAAAGCAATGTTTGATTTCCATTGGACAATTTTCAGTAAATTTTTATTTATTATTGCTTTTATCAGTTTCAAGTTATTTCAGTGATGACTTTTGATTTTATCTTTCATTGCCAGAGAAGTGCCAACAATTTTGAACACGTTTGTCATTTAAATTCACCAGATTTTTTAGTAAGCGTAAATTCTTTAGCCCTAAAAATATCTAGTACATGAATATAAAGTAAACCTCTTTCTCTCTTTCTTTCTCTTTCTCTCTCTCCCTTTCTGTCTTCCTCTCTCTAATACTAAGAAAGCAATAGTGTCCCAATAGTCATGAAGAAAGATAGTAAGAGTGTTATCAGCGTCACTGTCAGATTTAAATGTGATCAGTTTACACTATACTTCAGATACAGGTTATATGTTATGTTTGGCGGTGAATTAAAAAAAAAAAAAAAAAGGATTCATGTCAGAGGCTCTCAGACTTTTACTCCAAAGAAAAAATGTGGCTTTCTGAGTATCACCAGGTCTAAACCAGGTCTAAAACCGGACTCTTCCAGGCCTAATGTAGTGCTTAACCAGATCTGAAAGGGAACTGCTTTATTCAAATGAGGACATAAAAGTGGATAAAATTAACTCTAAATGGGGCAAAACCACAAACACTGATTTACGTGACTTTGCTTTATGGTTCTGTTCCTCCCTCAGCTCTTGTGTTTAGTGGGCGAGTCCTTTGACGAGGCGAGTGAGGACGTGTGCGGCGCCGTGGTCAACGTCAGACCTAAAGGAGACAAAATAGCCATCTGGACGAGCAACTGCCAAAACAGGGACGCCATCATGACGATAGGGTGAGTCTTGTGCAGAGCATAGACTTGGACTTGGACTTTAGACAAACTTTATTTATCCACAAGGGAAATGACTTGGACATAGTAGCTCACAGATTACAATAAATATAATAACAAAGTGCAACAATATAAATGGTAATAATAAATACAAAATAAGCGAGACTGGTATCAAATATGGCATAATTATATAAATGTATACGTACAAGTAAAAATTAAATATAGAAATGTATAGTAGTAAAATGCATCCCTATAGCTGATAAATGCAAGAAGTTGGACTGCTGTATTGTTTGTTTCATTGTTTCTGCCGCCAAAATTAGAATTTCCTTCAGGATCAATAAAGTATGTATCTAAAAATAAATGTAGAGCACAGATTTTTGTATTCTCCTTCTTTTTAAAGGTGTATTGTGTAACTTTTCTGGTGGAGGGTCCATCAAATGCTTTTCTCCATGGAGAAGTTATTGCTTTGCCTGGAATGTTTCACAGTATGGCATTAAACCTTTCTATCAATCATGGAGACCAGACGAAGTTACAAGTCAGATCTGTGGAGGGGCAACCCTGATGACAGTCAGAATGCCTGTGTTTCTAGATATTTTTGAGCTATAAAACCAGCTGTAATTGAATAAATGTAAGGTAGAGCTGTAAAATATTATACTGTGGAACATTCCAGACACAGCAATGACAATGACAATGCACCTTTTATTTGTCTTTTGATTTGTCTGTGTTGTGATATTAATATATTTCATGATCTGTAAATCACTTTCAATTTGTGTACAAATTGTGCTATACAAATCCGCTTGCCTTGCATAGAGCATTACCACTGTATGGCCACCAGATGGAGCCACAGCACTAACTTCTCTGCACTTGTCTCTCTCCACCCACAGGCAGCTGTACAAAGAGCGTCTGAGCATCCCCATGAAAGCTCTGATCGGATACCAGTCTCATGATGACACCTCCAGCAAAAGCGGCTCCACCACCAAGAACATGTACTCAGTCTAACCCCCTCCGCCCCAGTGTAGATCTAAACAAATTCCCACGCACCATCACCATTAACACCACCCACAGCTGTCGCCTCCTGTAGTGTCCCTCCTTTTAAACAGTCTAGTGTGTTCAGACGCAGCTCCGTGTTACAGATGTTACTGAGACACAGGCAGGTCACATGAGCGCTGGAGAACACACTGAAGTTACTTTTAAATGTCCCAGTGCGCCCTCTGCTGGAGCTGTGTGGAGGGCGTTTGGTTTGGTCCCTCCTTAGGCTGCTTTTCCTCCACGGAGCAATGTTTTAAGGGCAATTTTATCTCGTGTTCTGCAGAAGTGGGGCTCACACATGCACCAGCGTAAGAATCTACACTATCTTAACATTTGTGAACGCTGTGGTCAAGGTCCAAAAGGTCACGTTTGGATTCAGGCCACTTATTGTTTCAGCCATGCTGGAATTTTTGTGGAATAATGCTTGTAGTTTTTTTGAACTTTTTTTTTTTTCTTTCTTCTTCCCTTTACATTTTATTTATAATGTATGCATTGCAGTTAGATGAAAACAACCATGAATTGTGTTTTTCAATGCCCTCTTCTACCTTTTGTTATTGAAGTTAATAATGTGGACTACTGCATAGATGATTTTTTACAGTGAGATGCTGACAGACGTAGGTGTGCTTGTCACTGTTTCTTCCTAACAGACTGTAGATACAGGCTCTGCTCGGCCACAGGCCACAAGAGGATTTTCATTGTGAAAAGATTGAGCTCATAATGTCTCTTTATTCTCTGTAATTCCAGGATGTATATTACCTTCTTTCAAGTAAAGGTTCAGTGCTTTGCATTAAAACCAGAAGTTTGTCTCCTTTGTTTTGTCACACGCCTCTCTCTCCACAGCCTCTTGTAAACCTGCTGTGGGTTTAAAGGATATTCTTTAACCACAACATTGTACAAGAGAATAAGAATAAGGTGTAAACATGACCGTCACTGTGGCGACGCATTCTTCCTGATTGCTGCTGTGAGTCAGAGGGGTGGAGGAACCAACCATGAAAAATTCTTTTCACAAAATTAGTGGCAAAGTTTGTCTATTACATAAACTTCAGTGCTAAGCATTCTGGGTATTCTACTTACTCATCTTGCAGTAGACAACAGTTTAGAGGGTTCCCCTGTTTCAGGTCTTGGTAGTTCATTTCCTACTGGAACTGCACACTTGTCTTGCTAAAGGATCCAACATGTCAAACTCTGATGGACAAAGAGGGAGGTAGTTTTCCAAGTGGGGACACTCAATCTGCATCAGGAACCCAGAGGCACTTTAAAGAGCCAGGACCCAACACTCTACTCTGAAGAAACTTGTGTGCTGCTAGTATTTTTAGGTTAGGGTGTGTTATTTGTACCCTTGGGTACATCTGGTTCTTTCAAACACAATACTACTGGAAGCTCACTGCCTGTTTAGTGTCCACATATAAATATATGAATAGTACAAACGATAAATACACTGCATTATCTACTGCTGACAGTACAGTGGGGTCCACAGTGGACACGGGGACAGATTATTATGTCGTGTCTCATATTTGGAGAGACCTTGTTCTGTAAGATAAACATGACTCAGCACAGTCCAGACCTGTGCACTGTCCACATGTATGAGTGCGTGTGCTCTCTGTACAGAGACACCCGTGACAACTGAACAGAACACACCCAGTGTTTTTGTCACTCACCTGACGTCTGTCATGACGCCTGGACGCCCTATCCTTAAGGTGTGTTGGAGACAGTTGGAGATGCTTCTAGTATCTTCTCAGAACACACAGAGTCAGAAATGTTTATTTAACTCTTTTATTAAAGTGCAAAAGCATGAGAAATATTTCACTTTCTAAAGTCTAATAAAAGTACATTCTTTGGCTTTTCTTTTGAACTACACCATGGCACTGTTGGTTTGTATTGTTCTGTTGGCCCCTGACATGTACGGAACATTGTGTGGGTTAATAAATAAGTAGAAAGCAGACTCCCAGTAACACAATGTAGACACTTCAGACCTCCTTCAGAACTGACCACATTTCAGAACACCTTTTAACCATCTGTATTTAAATATTGCATTAGTCTCATTTCAGTCTTAAACAGTCTTGAGTCTGAGATGGTCCAGTCCAGAAATCTGGTACCGATTTAGAACAACATACAGCCCTTCAGTTGGGTGCTTGTGGTTCTTTTACTAGTATGGTTTAGTCTGGTTTGAGAATGTTAGGTTCTGTTGTAGTGGTCTAGAACTGGTTTAATCCTGGTTTAGTCCTGGTTTAGCCCTGGTCCAGTCTTCACATTCAGAGCTAAACTATATTCAAAATAATATTGCTCACAGCTCTTCATAACAGAAATATCTTGATGTACTCTGCGTCAGAGCAAGTAGATCCTTTATTTAGATTCCATGTAGTAAGGTTTTAGTTTCTCAGTTTTGAACTAGATTAGACACAATAACAATCAATTCATTTAATTACTGCCAAATATGTAAACATTTTGCAAGTTTTAAAATGTAATGAACCAAAAACTCAAATAATAAATTGTATTATCACATGTTGTATTAGTGCATTAGGCTGCATTGCTCTACCTGGAATGTTTCACAATATAACATTAAACAGATCTATCTTGTATTTATTCAATTACAAGTACTTTTATAGCTCAAAAATACCTAGAAGAACAGGCATTCTGACTGTGAGCAAAATGGTTTAATGCCATACTGTGAAACATTCTAGACAAAGCAATAACATCTCCAAAGCGTTTAACAGACCCTGCACCAGAAAACACACCTAAGGTTCATTGTGAAACCATCTGCTCCTTCTGAAATTTCATACTTCACTGTGATTGGTTACATCCACTGTCACTCACTCTGAAAATGATAGAAGCTGACCAATATGAGGAGTGGGTGGGGGAAACTGTTTGGGTTTGAGCATAGAGCTGCTTTAAAGAGGGGTATTTTACTTCTATGTGGGATTAATTGCTAACACATTACATATTTAGATAGCTTTGAAAATGCTCTATTCACCGAAAACAATGTATTAACATATATAAATTTAACTTTTGTTTTTGACGCTCTCAGTTTCCACTCCCGTTCCTCTCTGTGAAAATGAAACTACTGCACATCACATCAGGTTTGTGAAGTTGCTGTGTACAGTTTTGTACCATGTTTGTGTATATTTATAGAGATTTGTTGCGTGCATATGTCATGGGTGATGTAGGCTTTTGGGCAGAGCATTGGACAGAATCTTACAGCAAACTGTAAGGAGGGTACAACTGGGGCCTGGGAGAGATTGCTAAATTAGTGAAACATTTAAGGATGATTTTGTATAATACCCCTTCTTTAAACAAATTACAATATTGTGATCTCATCAAAAAAGCATATTTTTTAAAATTGTCATATCATGTGGTCTGTGTTCTGATTTAGTCCTGGTTTGAGCCCAGTTTAGTCCTAATGTAGATTTTGTTTGAGTTTGTTTTAGTCCTTGTGTGAAACCTAACCATCTACTTTCCCGATCTGAAAGTCTGATCAAAAGGAGGTCTCGCTCAAAAAACTTTAGTCCAGTTAATAAATACAAAAACACTACTGTTGGCCCAGCCACAGCCCTCTCCCTCCATTGTCTCTATGTCTTCTGCTTTGGGGCCATCAGGAGAGGGTCATCATGAGAGGTTTCTGCTCATCCCTCTTGCCCAGTAGGTTGGAGATCATGTACGAGGAGAAATAATAGAACTCCACAGCGTAGGAGAGCTCAAACAGTTGTAGGTTTAGGCCAAGCATCCACTCAAAGATGGCCGACACGTGAAGGTAAAAGTACTCCTCCTGCGCAAACAAAATGGTGTCTGGAGAGAGGTAGTTAAGGGCAAATGGCAGATAGAGGTCGAGAAGTGTAAGCTATAAGGAAACTGTCCGCTATATTTAACTAACGTCAGTGCTATGTACTTCCTGGTGCTGTTCTTATTCTAGGCAAATTAACAAGTCGATTATTCAGATGTTTAGGGCAATAGGTATAGTAAAAAATATTGATACTTTGCAGTAAATCAGCTCACCCTGTTGTAGTTCCAACTTGTGTTCAGATAAAGCTCAGATTAAAGTCGAACAAGCTTTAGATAGAACAGTGCCTACAGTTAGCATAACTTACATTTAACTAAGCAGAAGGTTGTGGTTTTATTTACATTTTACGAACCTACATTATGTCCTAGAATTGAGGTAGATTCTTTGTGTTTTTACAATGGCATTCCTCCATAATACTATATATTTTCTGTTTGCTTTTGGTGACATTTTCTGGGCCTTTTGTGACCAGTCCTCTTTTGTCAACAGTCTTGAGTATGTGCACAAACGTCTACAAGGCTAGCAATAAAGAAACCTGCCTATGTACTGTCTGCCAATACAAACCTATAAAAGACACATTTTCTCAGAAGGATACAGCAGATGGTGACAATGGCCTGAATAACGGAGGCCACAATACGGTATGGGTACAGGTAGGACTCAAACCCAGAGAGCTGGCATCTCTTGGTGAGGGCCGTGAGGAAGACGGTGTAGAAGCAGATACACACAAAGCTCAACGCCGCACCCAGGTAGTGGAGTAGAGCCAGGTAATCCGGCTGTACAAACACATGGGAAAAATATAAGAAATTTTACTTTTGGTACACTTTACATTTGAAGAGAAATACCCAGCTGCTTTTCTTATATTTTTATTTCTCAAAAAATAATTTCTGTGTATATTGGAGGAGTTTGACGCTATTGCTTTGACTAGAATGTTCCACAGTAGAGATTAAACCTATCTATCTCACGGGAGACAACTACAGGCTACATTACAGGTCAGATCTGTGGAGATGCTAACCCTATTCACAGATAGAATTATTGTTATTTTGAGCAATAGAATGTCCCGTGACTAAATGTTTAAAGTCATATCATGGGACATTCCAAGCAAAGCAATGACATCTCCATGGAGACAAGCAAGTGACAGACCCTCCACCAGAAAAGTTCCAGTGCATTATGTAACCCGCCAGTTGCTTGTCTCCATGGAGATGTCATTGCTTTGCCTGCAATGTTCCAAAGTGTGGCATTAAACTTATCAATCACCACAGTGACAAGCAGGAGATGCCACCAGGCCAGTTTACAGATGAGATCTGTGAAGAGGCAACACCACTCAGTCAGAATGCATATTTTTAAAGGTATTTTTGAGCATAAAAAACTATAATTGAATAAATAGATCTGCAAGTTTAATATTATGGTGTGGAACATTACAGAAAAAGCAATAGCATAAGTTACTTTTAACTATGCAGAGAGTTGTGTTTTTTCAATATACATTTTAAAAACTTACATTGTGTTCCAGAATTTAGGTAAATTCTTTGTGTTTTTAGAAAGTCATACAACATTTGGCCTTTTGTGACCAGTCCTCTTTTGTCAATAAACCGGAGTGTGTATAAAGAGTGTGAGTGAGTGTGCAGTAAAGGAACCAGCCTATGTAAACACACTTTTCTGATGCTTTAAAGGTGCACTGTGTAAATTCTCTGGTGTGGAGGATCATCTGCTAGAAATGCTACTGCTGAAATGTTCTATAGTGTCGAGGAGGTGATGCCACTAGGCCAAGTTATAGGTCCAGATCTGTGGATAAGTGATCCTGCATGTTTACAGTGATAATAAAATCCCCTGTGATTGAAAAATTATTCAGACAAATAATAACGTCTTCATGGATACAAGCAGGTAGCAGGCCGTCTACAGTAATGCAATGCACCTTTAACCATGATTTGAAAATAAAATGTATTTTCTTGTACTTTTATTTGTCCAAAAATAATTTGTGTGTCCATCAGAGGAGTTATGGCCCAAGCATGATGTCATGATTTTCAACCAAAAAGTAAAATCTGAAATCTAAAACCAAATCCAAACTGGGATTTTTAAAAAATTTGTTTATTTTTTTCATCTTAGTTTTCTTTAGTAGCCTTATCAGCAGACAAGCTAACCATCTATACTTCAAAACAAATAGTGATTGATATTGTCACTTCCTTACATTAGAACAACAACACACATTGCTCAACTGCACTAACCCCCTCTCCGTCATCTGTCTGTTCCAGGAAGTAAAGTGCACATACATTACACTTTTTCTTTGTACTAGTGGGGAACATTTCCTTATTTGTCTGTACTATGATAAGATACTATAATACTATCATATGCAGATAGCTGAATAAACAAATAAGTTATTTCATATTCATGTATTTATTGCAGCTCATGTTCATTAACAATACTGTACTGATACTTTGCAGTGATATCAAGCTGGGGGGGGGGTTCTACATGTATGCATATTGGCAGAATCACCAGTTATCACAGAGACACGATGCACACATTAACAAACACAAGTAAATAATTTTTTAAGATAGTCTGAAAAAAGCCAACATGGATTTAAACCACACATTTTCAGCAGCCTGTTGTCAATATGAGTGTTCGTGTTCTTGTTTAGGTGTGTTTAGGTGATTTCCAACAAAAAGGTGAGAGCTGACTAACTGAAAAACTGTTTGTGAGTGTAATTTGTGTAAGAGACTTGCTTAAGAGCTCAAATCAGCTCACCTGTTCCAAGTCAGCTCATGTCTAACTTGAACAACAGGATTTCTAACCGAGTAGTGTTTACAGTTAGCTTCTCACTCTCAGGGATAATGGGGGGATAATGCTGCTTTAAAGGGACAGTTTGGAATTTTGGACATAGGGCCTCATTTCCTAGTGAGCCAAAGTACTGTAGATGTGTGGAGACACTTTTTGAAATAATCCATCCACTCCTTGTATTCGCAGAGGTCGCTGGTGCTAGGCTAGCACAAGTCAATGGCCACTATTAGCCTGCCACTAAAAACAGTCTTACCCACTCCACAAAACACCCAAAGCAAATCTATTATTACACCAGACTGTCGATGTAAATGTCAGTGTCAATAGAATAATTTTAGAAGTAAAACCAACCTTGCATTTGAAGGACTTATGTCTGAGCAGCTGCAGCAAATTGTATTTCCTGATAGAAAGCTTGGCAGCGGCGGACTGATATCACCTGGCACCTATCTTACCGGCTCTGTAATAGTTTTTTTTTTTTACCTGCAGCTGCCATAGCGACACATAGAGCACAGGAAGAAGCCTGTTCCAGTTATGGCCACATTCACATCATCACAACTAACTAGTGCAGAGCAAAATTCTGCTGCTGCTGAGAAAATAGTTACTCAACATGCGATGATTCATACGATACAAGGATAGTTTTACTTCTAAAATTATTCTATTGACACAGACATTCACATGGACAGTCTGGTGTAATAACAGATTTGCCTCGGGTACACTGTGGAGTGGGTAAGACTGTTTTTAGTAGCAAGCTAACAGTGGCCATGAACTTGTGCTAGCCTAGTACCAACAACCTCTCCAAATACAAGAACTGGATGGAATATTTCAAAAAGTGTCTCCACATATCTACAGTACTCTGGCTCACTAGGAAATGAGACCCTATGTCCAAAATTCTAAACTGTCCTTTTAACTGTGTCAGCGGCACTCAGTATTATGGTTTACAGTTTATATTTTCTTTAGCAATATATCATACTGCAGAATGTGTTACTGGGACATACATCTGTAAGCAGGTGTATTGTGTGCACATACAGTACATTCCAGCCCTCCCTCCCTCTTTGTCTGTACCAGCATGTATAGTGCACATACATTACAGTTCCCGGCAATGAAGGCTCCAGCTGAAGCCACCAGCCCCAGGACAAGCGCCATCCGACTCATCATAGAGAAACCTCCATGTTTCTCCATCACATGAGCGTGATGGAGCAGACAGAAGAGCAGGACTGAGGAGAAACAGAGTTAGAGTTAGAACTATGATTCTGAACACTTGAATTTATCCAGTAGTGGAAGGTAACTAAGTACAAACGTAAAAGTACAACTCAAGTACATTTTTTTACATAAAGGTGCACTGTGAAACTTTTTTGGTGAAGGGTCTGTCACCTGCTTGTTTCTATGGATATGTCATTGCTCTGCCTGAAATGTTCCACAGTATGACATTAAACAGCTCTACCTTGCATCTATTCAATTACAGGTGGTTTTACTGCTCAAAAGTACCTAAAAAAAACAGTTATTCTAATTTGGTCTGGCTTGGTGTCCATAAAGATAGAAAGGTTTAATACCATACTGTGAAACATTCCAGATGAAGCAATAACATCTCCATGGAGAAAAGCATTTAGCGGACCCTCCACCAGAGAAGTTACACAATGCACCTTTAAGTACATTTTACAGTGGATACTTTTTACTTTTATTCCATTACATTTGACAGTAGGTCTCTACTTTCTACTCCACTACATTTTAGTTCTGAACTGAAAAGTAAAAAGTACTTTTCTTTATGGTGTGAGGCCTGTTGAAATGGCTGACAGTTATTTTTAAGCACATTTAATTTGAGTTAATGTCACAACTTTGAGCAAACCAAAAACACAAATGCACAAAAACAGCTACAAAAATTAAGAAATCGATTGAATCTTAAAAATGTGCTAAATTCTTTACCAAAATGGCTACATTTCATCCTTGAATTGTTCTAAATTCTCTGCAAAATACTTTTACTTTTTACTCTTTAAATACATTTTTAAACAGACACTTTAATACTTTTACTTTTACTATTTTTACGTGAGTAACTTTTTGCCCCTGTATCTGTATTTTTACTTAAGTTACAAAATTGAGTACTTTATCCACCACTGAATTTATCTTAAAAAAGAGTTTGAACTAATTATGTGACTGTGCATGTCAATATTACAGGAAATGAGTTACATGAACCCTAAAAATCTGGTCTAATTATCGGGTTATCTCACTTTTTTTCAAGGGCCTCATATCAAAACATAAACAAAGCGGAGGGTCAATCGAGGGCCACGGACTGGTGGTCAGTACTACGAATCATTCAAAAATATGCATTTAAAACCCGTTAGAATGAGCCACCAGACCTTTATGCACTTACTTGAACTTGAAAAAGATAGATAAGGTATGCAAGATAGATAATGCCATATATAGGACATTCCAGACAAGACGATCAGGAAAGTTACAAAGTACTCCTTTAAAGGTGCATTGTGTAACTTTTCTGGTTTCACTGTATGGCCATTGAACCTTTCTATCTTCATGGAGCCCAAACCAGACCAAGTTACAGGTCAGATCTGTGGAGAGGCCACCTCGCTTCCAGTCAGAATGTCATTTTTCTAGGTATTTTTGAGCTATAAAATCAACTGTATCTTACTAAATGTGAACTAGAGCTGTTTAAAGTCATATTGTGGTACATTCCAGGCAGGTGACGGACCCTCCACCAGAAAAGTTACACAATACATCTTTAGACATACAGTGAACTTACATAAAAATGAGCCAGCGTTGATTGTCGCTGTGAAGAGTGAGTTTTCCGGTGCATATGTTCCACTTGAACTAAGGTTAAAAAAAAAAAGAACTATATTAAAATTATGATAAAATACTTGACCAATTCGTAAACATATTTATACTGAATTAACTGTTACCTTATAGTGGGGGCGAAACAACAGTTAACAGAGTTGTTTCCTGAGCAGAAATTTTCACCGGTCCTGGAAAAATAATTAATTTCATTTTAATTTTTATAAAACAGAAGTGTATTTTTAGCAGCACAGACAAAGAGACAGGACTCACCAGTCACTGAGGGAGCACACATGGCCATTCCAGTAAGCTATGCCATATCTGAAACAAAGAAATAGAAATCAGTTAGTAATTATAATGGTATTTGATATATTTGATGAAGTTAAATCTTACTAATGTCATATTGGTCATGTTTTTATTAATCTATGTCGCTCAATTGGTCTGTCAGGATTTCTAAATGCATGCTGACAAAGTGGAGACAGTTTTCATGACAACTTTTTGAGGCTACACATTTTAGTTGAAAATAAAGGTAGTGTAGCCAAAAATTGTACTTTGTTACTTCAAAATAAAATTACTCAAGTAGAAGTACAAAGCAGTGGTCCAAGAAATCAAGTATTTGGGAAAGTAAGAGTAGCTTAAAGAGTCATCTTAACTGTTGGGACATAACATCTGATTTGAAGTTGATGTAATATGAAGGACAAAACATAAAATAATGCACATTATCTGGTATTTTCAATGAGTGAACACAAAAATGAGAAAATAAATCATATCTGACAGAGTGGTCCAAGAAACACAAATGTTCAAATCATTTCATATTGTCAACATGAAGCTTTTGTCACTTACTCACAGTAGGACCAAAATTACTTTTTGACTTTGTACTTTTATTTTAAACTTTTTGTAATAAAATATATGTTTTAGTAATACAAACAAGGGTAACTGGATAAATGCAAGACAGTTAATTTTAATGCCATATTGTGAAACATTCCAGGAAAAACAGAAAGTTACATAGTGCTAATTTAAAAGGCCCATATTACACTATTTTCTGATCTATGTTACAATGTTGTTTACTCATCAAAAACAGACCTGAAGATGTGTTTTGTTTCATTCACACAAATCTGAATATTTAAGCTGAGTATTTCTCTCAAATGAAAAACACTATTCCACCTTGTGATGCCATGTGGGAATACAAGAAGTGTTAAACTCCACATGTCTTCACTAGAATCATTTTGATAATTTCAACCATAGAATTGCCAATCTCTACTGAACTGAAGATAAAATGTAGCTGTTAACTTGAAAGCTACCACATGATGACTTGAGGTGGAACAGACTATTTTGAGCCTTGCAAATGTATAATAAAGGGTTACTCAGACATAATGAATGAAACAAAACACCACTCCGGATATGTTTTTGAGGAGGTAACAGCATTATAACATGGCTTAAGGTTCACAAAAGCCAAGTTTGTGTAATATAGGACCTTTAACATATATCCAAATAGCAGTAGCATTTGTGAAGGTTAAATAGTCAATAGACTTGGGCATTGTTTGCATTGTAATACACTTAGAAATCAACAATGACTAACTCCTGATATTCTCCTTTGAATACATGATCTGCATTATTCTCCTGCTGTATTACGCTGGTACATTCATTGTGTTTTTAACAATACTGTGAATTCAATTATGCAGGATTTAGTGTGACGTGAGCTTCAGACTCAACTATAGCCCGTAGATTACACAGGTATGAACACTACCAAACCATGATATACGAGTCTGAATAAATAAAGTATTTTAATTTAAATTTACTTGTGTGTGCGCTGTCCAATCTATCTATATTAGAACTCCCTGTGTTTACTCAAGAGGAAAAGAAAGCAATTAACATGATGAATTACCTATGTTTGATAAAGGTCCATGCAAAACCTATTACGCAAGACCTACTCTGCAAACTGGAATTTTGGACTGGATCATGTTATAGATGTTTTCTCTGCTTATTTACCCTCTGAAAGTTGTATTTGGAGTGATTCGTGCATGTTTGAGTCAAGTCGTCATCAATCAATGTTTTCAGAGCTACTGGCACACTCCCAGTGCTTTGTACTTTGTTCTACAGTTTTATTTTCTTAATCTGTGGTAGTTCAAATGAAAAAATCTGCTGTTTGTTTTCCACCGCTCCTCAGATATAATGTTTTTCTCATTTCCCAGATTTTAGGAGAAGACCTAAATATGCAGGATTTATGTGTTAAACATGTGTGAATGAAACAATCACAACTCAGCAGTGTTGTGCAAGTTCACACTTTTCATGAACTAGTTCAAAGTTTAGTTCACACTTGTTCAAAGTGAATAGTTCACGTTCATAGTTCACAATTTTAATTTTGAACTAGTTCAAAGTTCAGTTCATTTTATATTTAGATGAGATCTGTAAATGAAAGGCTGCTTTTATTTTTCAAACTGACTTCTAGTTTACAACAACTTTACAAGATACACTGTTGGACAAGTGACTTTAAAACTGTAATGTGTTATTTATGACTTGTTACTGTCATTTCAAAGTCATTTGTTACATTACAATATTACTGTATTTAAAATGTAAAACATTACACGACTATTGCAGCACTTTTAATTTACTCTCACCAAAAGAACTGTTAAGATGCTGAACTTTTGCGCCGTATATGGACTGAACCAGGTCTAAACCAGGTCTAAACCAGGACTAAACCAGAACTGAACCAGGTCCAAACCAGGACTAAACCAGGTCTAAACTAGGACTAAACCAGAACTGAACCAGGTCTAAACCAGGACTAAACCAGAACTGAACCAGGTCTAAACCAGGACTAAACCAGGTCTAAACCAGGTCTAAACCAGGACTAAACCAGGACTAAACCAGAACTGAACCAGAACTGAACCAGGTCTAAACCAGGAATAAACCAAGACTAAACCAGGACTGAACCAGAATTGAACCAGGTCTAAACCAGGACTGAACCAGGACTGAACCAGGACTGAACCAGGTCTAAACCAGGAATAAACCAAGACTAAACCAGGACTGAACCAGAATTTAACCAGGTCTAAACCAGGATTGAACCAGGACTGAACCAGGACTAAACCAGAACTGAACCAGGACTAAACCAGGTCTAAACCAGAACTGAACCAGGACTAAACCAGGACTAAACCAAGACTAAACCAGGACCAAACCAGGACTAATCCTGGACTAGAACTTGGAATCTAGGACCGCCCCTGAGAGAACCCCGAGTGCGATCGGGCGTCAGCTGCGTCGGTCCTTTCGCTCAGGATCACGGTCTACGCGGGCGCACCTCCGGCGTTTCACCGCTGCTGATATCGCGGTGATTTTAGCAAATTTGTATGAAGAAAAACGAAAAACCCACCATTTCAATCCAGGTTAAAAAAGCATTGTGACGCGCGTTACTGACATATGTACCAAGTAAAATAACACGCGCGCGGAGCAGCACGTCCTGTGCGTGTAGATTTCAGAAAATAGGATCCATCCTATTTTTTGACGCTCTACACGAGCGTAGGCGCGTATCTCCGTCAAAATCCACAGAGAGCATGTATCTATTGTATTTGTGCATTTACCATCAGCACATTGTGCTCCCTGGGCAGTTGTGTATCATGTGAAAGAGCCCAGATCCACATAGACTGTTAATTAGTGCTTTGAAATTTACTTTTGAAATCCTTGCGTTTGCCGTGGTCAGCCTGTACAGAAGGTAAATACAAGCAGCTAAACGCGCCCAGTCAAGTTTGATTGACTTTCCCATTGAGAGACACAAGAGCCCGTACATTCCACTAAAGCTGCTGGTGGAGTCGCCTTCGCGTTGACACGCGGCTGTGGTTTCGCGAGGTGAAGTGCGAGCAGATCGTCACTCGTCAGGTGAAAACAAATTCCGACGTTTAACTGAAGCCCAACAGTGACGTACGTCGTTCATCACACATAATTTGAACAAATTCACGTTCAAGTTCTTGATTTACAAAAGTGTTGCGTTCAGTTCAAAGTTCACTGAAAAATGAACGTGTTCAATGAACGCGTTCTTTTGAACTCGTTCATGCACAACACTGCAACTCAGTGTATGCTTTTGATGAGGAAACAACAATATAACATAGAAAATAGTGCAATATGGGCCCTTTAATCTTACTTGACTACATTTTTTGGCTTCACCCACCTCTGCTTATTTGTACTTTATTGCTGTTTCTAGGTATCTTGTACTGACTGCCAAAGCATCTCTGGAAACATTTTACCAAATACTTCACTGTCTCTATGGTAACCTGGCCAAATGATAGAATTACACAAGCAAATACCTTAGAAAGAGCTACATTTTGGACTCAATTAAAGGTGCTCTGTGTAACTTTTCTGATGGGCGGACCGCAACCTCTTTGTTTCTATGGAGATGTTACCTGCAAAAGTTACGGCGAAAAAGAAGCATTCTTAAAGGGCCCATATTACATTACTTTCTGATCTATATTATAATGTTGTTTCCTCATCAAAACATACCTGGAGTTGTGTTTTGTTTTGTTTCATTCACACATGCTTAACACGCAACCCGTGCATATCTAGGCTGACTTCTTCTCTCATACTTAGAACACTGTGTTCCACTTTGTGATGTTATGTGGATATATAGACACCATTAACTTGGCTGAGTAGATCATTGAGATTAATGCTGTATACTGTTGAACATTCCAGGCAAAGGAATAACATCTAAATGGAGATAAGAGGATGCCAGATGTACATAGTGCACATTTAAAACACTGATCACCAAAATCATCTGTAAGTTGAGCATTAGTTATGTAACAGGCATTCAATTTCAATGAGATCATATTTTCCTATACCTCCTTCCTATCAACACAACACGTTACAAAACTAGCCTGATCACATAGCTCGTTTGGGCATGCTTTATTGTGTCATCACTTCTTACATCATATCAAAAACACAATTGTCTATTTGGGTTTTCAAAAGTATAGAAAATCAGATACAAATCTATACTAAAACTAATATCGAAACTAGATACTCATTTGAGCAGGTATCAATACTAAAAAGTCACATTCACGGGACAGAAATGAACCTTTCCTGAATAGCTTTAGAATGATCTTGAGCTGTATCAGCACATAGACTACCGGTAGAATACGTCCATGAACCACTATGAAACCTGCAATACTACCTGGACCACTAAGGGATTACACAGATATAAGCCCACATGATAACATAAAGGAAAGTACTATTTTGTTCCATTCACACATTTCACTAACCCTTTATTATTAGTCTGTCTACATCCCCAAAGCTGAACTGATCCAAACTGAAATGATCCAAATGACTCTAGTGAAGGTGTATGAAGTTTGAAAACAGAGTAGAGTACTTCCTGCATTAATAACGTCACAAGGTGGAACAGAGTGTTTTCTGTTTGAGAGCAGAACTCATCTTAAATATGCAGGGTATCTATCAGCTCATAGGGCAAAAAAAAATCAT
This sequence comes from Boleophthalmus pectinirostris, assembly GCF_026225935.1. Classification (NCBI taxonomy): domain Eukaryota; kingdom Metazoa; phylum Chordata; class Actinopteri; order Gobiiformes; family Gobiidae; genus Boleophthalmus; species Boleophthalmus pectinirostris. The sequence continues at coordinate 33,353,914 of NW_026571404.1, read as the reverse complement.
CTAAAAAGCACATGATTCAACAGGAAGTCACGGTTATGGTTTATGGCTGAAGGCTACGAATATTCAACTATTTCATATCAGCAGAGAATGTCTAATACTATTTTCATAATTATAGGACATTACACAGAAAGTATATATTAGTTCATTATGTTACTACAATGACTTGCTGAATGACAGATTATGTAACACAGTACCACGTGGCATTCAAAATCTGTGTGATGGCAAATGTATTGTTAATAAAAAATACACGCCTACTACTGCTACTGTTACTGTTTACTAGGGTTTAAAGGGTCTACATTACGCTATTTTCTGATCTATGTTAAAATATAATAATGTTGGTTCCTCATCAAAAACATACCTGGAGTTGAGTTTTGTTTAATTTATACATGTTTAACACACAAACCCTGCATATTTGGTCTTCATTCTTCTCTCAAACAAAAAACACTCTATTCCACCTTGTGATGTTGTGTTCCAAGAGGTGCTCCATACAGTGTCACTAGAATAATATGCATAATATCAGGCCTGGAATTGCCAATCTTGACTAAATAAAAGGTAAAAGGTAGCTGTTAACTTGAAAACTACCACTCTGTGACATCACAAGGTGGAAAAGAACATTATGAGCTTCGGAGATGTACAAAGACCAATAATAAAGGATTACTCAAACATGCATGAACAAAACAAAACAAAAGTCCAGGTCCTTCAAAAGTACCTTTTGACAAGGTAACAACATTATAGCATGGTTAAAAACTCACATGAATCTATTTTGTGTAGCATAGGACCTTAAAAAAGCAAATATTACTACTGCCACTATAAGGTACTTTTTTTTACTTTGCACTAATACTGGTACTACTACTAATAATACTACTACTTTTTTACTCATCACTACTAATTGTACAACTACTTACTACTACTACAGCTACTACTGCTTTTAGACTAGTTTAATACACTTTGTTTCATTCATTGATTTTATTCATGAATTTACATAAAATTCAGAAAAAGTTAAACAGTGAAATTAAATTCTAACTAATTAAAATATTTAGTACTTTTTTGTCATCAGAGACTGTACTTACACCGACCACGTCCCCAGGAAAGATACGAAGGCCAGAGTGATGGGGAGGATTATCCACAGAACCATGTCTTTGTGAAAAAATGTAAAACAAAAAACAAAACAAAACAAAAACACACAATTATTAACAAACTGAAATCCTTAAGTCTTATCAGGTGACGTGTTCAAACGCTTTTAAATTCCTCAGAGGAGATTACGGTACTGTTGTTTAGTGTAGTAAAGCAGCCTGCTCCTCAAGTCAGTCCTGCTCCTTGTGCTCAGAGGCTCCACCATTCACTCCACAGTACTGCCCTCTTTAAGAGAGCGCCTCTCGGGCTGCCACTCCCAGTACTGGAACGTAACGAAGTAAAAGCAGTAAAGTACTGTATTTATGTACTTAAGTAAAAAAAATAAATAAAGGTATCTGTACTTTACTTGAGTATATTTTAAAGAGGATATTTTTTACTGTAGGTATCTGTACTTTCCACTCCACTCCATTTTTGAAACAGACTGAGAAGTAGAAGTATTTTTATTACACTGTAGTTTGAGACCTGCCAAAAAGCCTGAAAGATTTATTTTTTAACACATTTGTAGTTTAAGCAAACAAAAATATACAAATAAAAACAGCTAAGAAAAAAAATAATTTAATTGTTTCTGTTGAACAAAATTCAGCACAAATCTTTATCAAAATCACTACATTTGAAGCTTTATTAGACCTTAAACTCCTCATACTTTTTCTTTTTACTCTTTAAGTACATTTTTAAACAGGTACTTTAATACTTTTACTTAAGTAGTTTTTTCATGTGATACTTTTACTTTTTTAGGTTTTTTTTTTTTTTGCTCCAGTATCTGTACTTTTCCAAAACTGAGTACTTCTTCTAACACTGGCCACTCCTCAGCCCCACCTTATTTAACTTTGCCAGAACAGAAACAGGCTTGGTTCTCCTCGCCACATGATTGTGTCATTACACAACTGATAAACTTCTGGATTTCTGACGCTCTTGCCCAAGGAAAAGTGTATGAAATAATGATGGAGTTTTGAAATGGGGCAGTTGAAGGGGGAGCAGTGGTTGCAAAAGGGTTAATTGGATTGTTAGAACATACCATGAATTCCTTGGGCAGTGGAGTGTAGTTCTTGATGCCATCCAGGTGTTGGCTGTAGTCACTGTAAGGAGAAAGCACATGTTATATTCTTGTAATATAAGAAAATGTGATTCTATTTAATTACTGTTGTAATACTTTGTGCTTTATAATCTACTTAAAGCTGCATTGTGTTGGTGGAGGGTCCATCAAGTGCTTGTCTTCATGGAGATGTTATTGTTTTGTCTGGAATATTTCACAGTGTGGCATTAAATCTTTTTACCTTCATGGAGACCAAACCAGACCAAGTTACACGTCAGATCTGTGGAGAGCAAACCCCGCTCCCAGTCAGAATGCTTGTTGTCTATGCCCAGAAGTGGGTGGAGCCAACATTATCCATCCATCCATCCATTTTCTTCCGCTTATCTGGGGTCGGGTCGTGGGGGCAGCGGTCTGAGAAGGGCCTCCCAGACTTCCCTCTCCACACACACTTCCTCCAGCTCTTCCAAGGGGATCCCGAGACGTTCCCAGGCCAGCCGAGAGACATAGTCCCTCCAGCGTGTCCTGGGTCAGAAATGAAATTCTGTGCATAAACACAATGAACAGAACCGGTGACCAAGGGCAGCCCTGGCGGAGTCCAACATGCACAGGGAACAGGTCTTACTTACTGCCGGCAATGGGAACACAGCTCCTGCTCTGGTCATACAGGGACCGGACATTATTTCAAAATAATTTTCAAAGTAATTGCTCAAGTAGAAGTACAAAGTAGTGGTTCAAGAAATGACTCAAGTAAGAGTAAAAAAGCGTTTAGGAAAAGAAATACTCATGTAGGGGACTTAACAGCTGATTTATAATTTGAAGTTATTGTTTGAACAAAAACATGAAATAATGCACAAAGGATAGACACAAAAATTTGAAAAACTGATCATATCTGAAGGAGAGGTGCAAGAAAGTATAGTTAAAAAATAAATAAATAAACATGACAACCAGTCTTCTACTAGCATTACCAAAACCACAAGGTAATTATTGTTTTGTGTTGTTGAAAATTACATTCTATTATTATTTCATTGTATTGTATATCATTGTGGTATTGAAATTGTAAACTGAGTATAGAGTCAATTCCTTAAGTATTGAAATCTAATCCAACCCATGTGTACTAAAAGTGGGAGACCAATCAAATTATAAAAAAATATATTGTAAAAATGTCTTTAATGTTCTGGCTAATAAAATTATGTTAAAAAATAAATAAATAAAAATACTACATCTAGCTGGCAAAAACGTATCGAATGCAAATGCAACAAGCAGTATTAACATGCAAAATAACTAAAAGGATTGTTGTCAGCACTGCAAGTTTAGACAAAAATACAGTCAACTACAACCTTGAATATAGGCCCATTGGCGATTCCAGACACGTGTTTGAGTGTTTTTTGTTTTTTTTTTTTGGATCCTCATGCTCAGACAGATCTAAAGGAACGCCTCATTATATAACTTTTTTTTTTTTTACTTCAAAGCAGCTGCAATCCAGGGAAAAGTGAAATGATTATTTTCCCCTGCAGGTTTACGGTAACAAGTTAAATCCCCCGGGCTTCTTCGAGCTAAATTCTGCTAAAAATCTTAACAAATGATTAAAAATTTCGACTTAAACTGGAAGACACGGTTCAGAACTTGACAAAAGAGCCAAAACAAACCAATCTGATGTTCCATAACTCACAGGTAAGTAGATCAGACTGTTGAAAGCTGGAGTTCAGTCAGGAGATGTCCTCGTCTACCACACGGGGTCCTCATTTCCAAAACAAACAAGATGGCGGCGCGCATGGGATCGTCTCTCCTTCAGCTATTACGGACCAGAAATCTGACTCAAATTCGGTATAAGAATAAAATAACTATGTTTAAATGAATTATAAATAACGAAACTAATTATTTGTGTGTGTTAATGTGATACTGGCCGCTAGCAAGCTAAATGTACGTAAGATGCTAAAGCTAACTACATTGCTCAATTCGTCCGTAAAATAATGAGGCATCTTTTATTGTTTACTTTTTAAAAATAAGGCTATTTTTACAAACAAGGTATGTAAATAACAGTGACCAGGCACACAAAAAGAGAATACGAAGCAGGCAATCAAAGACCAATTAACTTTACATCTTTTATCAAGATTATATATGTTCTTAATCGTAATCTTAACATGATTTTGTTGCATCGCGTTCATATTGGGGGTTTTGCGAGTATTTTCTTCTGTTGTGGTGGTAGCTAATGGTGTTTCACGTTCAATGATGTAGTCAGAAATGTGAGTAAAATGATCTGTTTCGTGATTTTCGTATTTCAGGGTTCCGGACACATCGTGGGCCTCTTACTACACAGAAACCCGGGGCCAAGCGTTCAGAAAACTGCAGGCTGTGACCCGGAGCACGCTTGTGTCCAGTAGGAATTACTCTATGAACCTTAAAATGCTTAAGATGTTGAATTTAAAATAGAAAACAGTATTAAGTTCTATAATATGCCAAATTTCCTCTTGTGGAGCTTTTGGCCAGGTAACAATGTTGTTACCTCATCAGACTCATACCTGGAGTCGTGTTTTGTTTCATTCACACATGTTTGAGTAATCACGATTTATTATTCTGTCTACAGAGCTCAAAATGCATTGTTCCACCATCTGATGTCATGTAGTGGTAGTTTTCAAGTTAACATAAAATTTTTTACCTACTGTTTAGTATAGATTGACAATTCCAGGGCTAAATACACAAGCGATTCTTTTTGAGAGAAAAACTAAGGCTAAATATGACAGATAGAGGGAAATTTAAGTGATGCTGCAGCAAACTGTTGCAGTTTATGTTGCTACTGCTTCCCAGTCTCCTTTGTGTCTCAGTCAAAGGTCTCAGTGCAGTTTAAGAGGAGGACTGATCAGGGAGGGTCAGCAGATCTGTGTCAGGGCATTTTGAGGAGAAGAAGAGCCAAAGGTGTCCCTCCTCTATGTCCTGCAGCATCACAGCTGCCTCCAGGGGGCGCCAGGTGAACACAACAGGAAAGGCCTCGTTCTTACTCCACCTCAGGTGTTTCAGTTGGTCACGAAATGGTCCATTCCCTCAAAGTGTTTCCTCTGGAACATCTTCTGCCACATTTGTTGCCACATATGGTGTAAAACCCCATAGCATCTCAAAGGTCCATAGCTAGCTATTTAGCTAGCCTCTTACACAGTTTTCGTGGATACAAGAAAACAGTTCATTTTACACAATCTAACAGTCCCTTGTGTTAATTCCCTCAGAGTTTTCCATCAGTCCCTTACTTGTGTCCTTTGAACTGCACATGCTGCACTTTTTAGTTGGTTAAAATCATGACAGAATGTTAAAAACAAAAAGTTGTGAGCCTGGTAGCCACAAACGCAGTCAACCACTCCACTGCAATGGAGACTGAAATATGCAGGTTTTGTTTGTTTTTGGTTTATGTGAATGAAACAAAACACAACTCCAGGAATGTTTTTGATGAGGAAACAACATTATAACACAGTGTTATAGGGCCTTTTAAGTGACTGACCTTATCATGTTTACTGTCACGTCCTCAGGGAGAGCCTTGTCCATTGAAACACAGGACACACCAAACCCTCGGAGCCTGAAGTTTCTGCCTGGGAAAGCCGTACTTGGGAGTGGGACACTGGATTTCCCCTCTCCGAGCTCAGCAGAATGCTCCACTTTAGCCAGGTTTGTTTTCTGGGTGAAAAAAGGGAATTACTAGATTTACTATAGGCACCAACTCATCTTTTTCCTAATTACTAAATCTGTTCTGACTGAACTACAGTTTATTAGCAACAACTGTCTTGAGAGAGGTGGGAACAATCAGAAAAACACTCATCTAGAGTTGACAGAGTTGTCCAGTGTATGTCCAGACTAGACATAGACCCTTTTCATACAAGCATTTTATCTTTACAGGTCCTGTATTAAGTAAAATTTTGTCTTGTGAGCTTTTTGCCATATTAGAATGTCAGTACCTTCTCAAAAGCATACTTAGAGTTATGTTTTGTGTCATACACACATGTTTGAGTAATGCTTTAAAGCTCTAAATGGTCTGTTCCACCTTGTGATGTCATGAAGTGGTAGTTTTCACATTAACAGCTACCTTTTACCTTTAGTTTGGTATACATTGGCGTATCCAGGGCTAAAATTATCGAAAGGATTCTAATGAAGTTGTATGGAGTTTAAAAATGTGGTGGAGCACTTCTTGTTTTACCATATGACATCATAAGGTGGAACAGAGTGTTTTTTGTGTTTGAGAGAAGAACTAAACAAAGTATGCAGGGTTTGTGTGTTAAACATCTATGAAACAGAACACATCTCCAGGTATGTTTGTGATGAGGAAACATTATAACCTGCACCAGACACTGCATCAGACACGGTGTTTGCTCTATTTTCTTTGGATTTATTACCTTTATTGAGACCTGCTCTGGGATGGACTGTGCACAGATAAGATTGGTCTGTTGTTTTTTTTCTTACGTCATCGTTAAACAGCGTCAGTGGGGTGGATTTTTATTATTACTGAATATAGCCACAAGTTGTTTGTTATTGCAATCATGAACGTGGACTTCCTGTTATTTGTTTTGAGAGATGAGAAGAAATAAATGGTCATTCCTAAGAAATGTAAATATGCAGATAAGCAGACAGATATTAAACAAAATCATGTTATTAGTATTAAAATAATATAATGTAATGTAATATAATATAACAGATCTAGATCAAAAGTGCCAATGAAATGAAAAGATGAAGACCAAATAACATGAGGAAATGCCTCACATTCCATGGTCTGTTTCTTAACATGATATGTTCTTTGCAGGAATTTGTTTGATATTGAAGGAGTAAAAAGTGTGTTCTTTGGCCCAGACTTCATAACACTAACAAAGGTAAACAGACCAGCTCTGTAGGATCTGTTTTGTAAAACATGTGTTATTATTAACATTTTGTGCTGCATCTGTAGAGCGATGAGGAGGTGGAGTGGACACACATCAAACGCGACGCCATGGAAACCATTACGAAGTTTTATGAAAGTGGTGATCCTGTGACAACTGGTGCAATACATCATGAAAGCAGTGAGTAGTGATTCAGTCATGTTTAACTGTAGGTCCTGAATATATGTGTTTAGATCACTAAGAGGTGTAACCTATCATTATCTACACCAAGTTAATTAAAACAACTGGACTTTGTAAACTTTTGCAGCCAGCGTTTCACTACCAACCAAGTAGCCTCTTCTGGGCTTTGTGTAAGTGACTGAACAGCATTGGGCTAACATTTGGTGGCCTGGACCCATTGTAATGGAAACGCTCCCCGGGTGGGGGCTTTTGTTACATCTGGTGGAAGTCAGTATGGGTGATTAGGGAAATAATAACTTTAACTTTTGTTTATTGTAGGTCATTGTGAAGATGACGATGATATAGTCTCACTCATAAAAGAACTCCTGGACACCAGAATCAGGTACGACCCCACAGTGAAAGAAAGTGAGTAGTTTTATATAAGTCCAACATGTTCCTTGTCCCTAGGCCAACCGTGCAGGAGGACGGAGGTGATGTCATCTTTAAAGGCTTTGAGGACGGAGTGGTGAAGTTAAAGCTGGTTGGTTCCTGCACTGGTTGTCCAAGTTCAACAGTTACTTTACGAAGTGGCATTCAAAACATGATGCAATTTTATATCCCGGAGGTTGACAAAGTGGAACAGGTAAAAAGATATAAGTGAAAGGAGGTTTAAGCCATGTTATAATGTTGTTACCTCATCAAAAACATACCTAAAGTTATCTTTTGTTTCATTCACACATGTTTGAATACCCTTTATTAGTCTTTCAACACTGCCAAAGCCCAAACTTTTCATGTCTTGTCATGTCATGTAGTGGTAGTTTTTAAGTTAATGGCTACCTTTGACCTTTTTTCAATAGAGATGGGTAAATCCAGGGCTGAAATCACCCAAATGTTTCTAGTGAAGGTCTACAGTCCACTGTGGTGCACTGTGGTGCACTTCCTGTATTACCACATGACATTACAAGGTGAAGTGTGGAAGGTGGAGTGTTTTCAGTTCAACTCAGTCTAAATATGCAGGGTTTATGTGTTAAACATGTGTGAATGAAACAAAACGCAACTCCAGGTGTGTTTGTGATGAGGAAACAACATTATAACATAGAACAAAAAGTAGCCTAATACAGGCCCTTTAATTTTAATATGTTAATAGCTGTTCTAATTTCTTTTGCTTTGTTTGCTTTGAAACTTATTTTTCCATTCTTAAGGTTGAAGATGAAGTTGATGAAGTCAATGCAAAGGTTTTTGAAGAGGTTGAACGTAAACTACAAGAATAAACAAAGAAATGTCTCCATAAAAACAAAAGTGTAAATACCACATTGCATAGTACTGAGTGCATTTGTTCTGTGCTTATTTATAACACATCTTTGACTGTATATGTGCATTTTAACAGAAGGCTGTACTGTAAAGTTTTACGGTTGTGTGTAAAAACTGTTTTCATGTTCAACATTAAGAAAGCAGGATTCCTGTATGAAACAACTCTATTATAAAATCATTTGGTAATATATATGACACAAATAAGTGTTTTGTCTTTACTAAACTTTGTGGATTATTAGCTCCTAAAACATCTGTTTGCAGACTTATATTTGCTCTCACTTTATTACTGTAGTCTTGTTTATGGTTGGTGGTTGATCAGCACGTGTCTTATAATAAACGTCCTCATTTGCGCATGCGCAATGTACTTCTGAGGCCGGTGCAGAGGACAGAGGTGAGCTCAGCGCAGATGTCATATTATTTTTTTCGTGTTTTCTTTGTTTGATGCATTTTGCGTTTTGCAGTAAGAATAGCTCCCTGTAGTGTGATCGTAGCGGCCGTGTGCTGACGCAGGTGTGCGGGCTCCTGCATGTTTACTGTATTTGACTGCAGGCTTCTGCGCGAGCTCAGGCCTCGTGCAGACAAATGAGCACTAGCGCCTCTTAAAAAGCTAACAGTTATGTAACCTTTAGCTTCACACATCCGCTGTGTCTAGAGAGGTTTGTGCTCTTACGGAGGTTTACGGTTCATACAAACGTGTATGTGCTTTGTACAGCGCGCAGTCATTTTCAGTTGTAATGTGCTTGCACAGCGTTAAGATATAAATACCTGACGAGGCGCACTGAAGCTAAAGACACAAGCTAATGTTAGCTGCTTTCCTTGGAGCTCTGCTGTGTCAGCGAAACGTGCGAGCGGTATTTGCAGCACGTTCTGTCCCTGATGACCGGGCCTGTATATGTATACGTTGAAGTTTGTAATAAAGATGGTTGCATGAGCTTGACCCGAGTCTGCGTTTTGCACCGATTTTCTGTTCATTTACGTAGACCTAACTGTAACTGGCCGATGGTGGTAGTAGTAGTATTTATTTTACGAAATGATAGTTACTTTTGTTCACTGATTGATTCTTCCAAGTTATTTTTTGATGGATTTGATGCTTCCTCAGGTGAAGCATTGGCCTAATAAAATAATATACGTTATCCTCTCATCGTGAGTCATGGCCCAGTTCGGGGGACAGAAGAACCCCCCATGGGCGACTCAGTTTGCCGCCACTGCAGTGTCCCAGCCAGGCCACTCGGCACAGTCACTGGACCTCAACAGTCTGCACTGTGAGTATGCACCGTAAACATGCTAATGGCTTGTGTCTCATTGTGCCAACAAGACTCTTTGTTAAATAAACATGTTGTGTGTAGCGCTGGGTGTGCAGCAGCCCTCTCTTTTGGGCGCCTCTCCCTCTGTGTACTCTCAGCAGTCGGCACTGGCTGCAGCTTCTCTCAGCACTCAGTCTGCAGCCAACTACCAGCTGTCCCAGCAGACAGCTGCTCTGCAGCAGCAGGCGGCTGCAGCTGCAGCAGCAGCTCTACAGCAGGTAATTCTCTCCCTTCACGTGTCTGTATTGATTTCTCTCCTTGATCACATGTGTCTGCATTGATCTTTGTCTCATGGCCTTTGTTATTTATAGTCTCAGATCAATTCAGCTCTACAACAGTATCAGCAGCAGCAGCAGCAGCAGCAGCCTCAGCCTCAGCAGCCCCCACAGCAGCAGCTCTACAATGTGCCCCATCAGGTGAAGCACTGTTAAAAAACATACTGCACCAAAACATAGGCAGCAAAACTCTGAAAGTGAAAGCATTCATTCAAGCATTCAAGTTTCTTAGGGTGCACTCACACTAGGACTTTAGAACCATGCCGTGCTCAAGCAGGATTGCTTAGGGTTCTGTGGCCCACACTTGCACATCTGCCACAGCCCAATGATGTCAACACACGGTGCTGTTTGTTTTTCATGTGCTAAGGCTTTTAGTGGAGAAAAAAAGTTCAGTGGCAGAAATATCTATTAAATAGTGAGGTTGATGTGTGTTCTTTAGATATGCCCTCCTCTGTGAGTTTATGGATATAAAAACGGCATGTAGCAGTGAGGACTGCCAGAGACGAGCAGTAGCAAAACGTCACAGTCCTTATTGAAGGTGAGCACGTAAGCATGGGTTTGCCATGTGTTTTGGAACAGATTTTATTCACTGTTTTCCTTGTATTAGGAATGTCAGCGCACCTCACAGGGCTCATAGTAAAATTGTGTGTGTGCATTTATAAGCAACCATGCTTTTGCCCACTTCCTCCAACCAGGCATGGTTTATTTGCGCTCACACTGGACTAACATGCCGCGCTTCAGGGGCAATCCGTGCTTGCACGCTTCTAAAGTCCTAGTGTGAGTGCACTCTTAGTGTAGAGGTACCTATTGTTTTAAGTACTTTAATGTACTTTAATTGCATCACTGGCATTTTCGTCACTGATAACTTTTCTGTTTTTCAGCTTCCTCAACCACAGCAGGCACTGATATCTCAGGTATTTAGAGATGTGACAAATGGTTTTCTGAATAAAGCTGTGATAATATGTAGGTTTGGGGATAGAGAATTACCTGTAACACTGTTTGTTCCCTCAGCCTCCTGTTGCTTTGCCGACCAGTTTGAGTCTTTCAAACCCGCAGCAGACTGCTCAGATCACAGTGTCCTACCCCACACCCCGCTCCAGTCATCAGCAGCAGACTCAGCCCCAGAAACAGCGCGTCTTCACTGGAGTCGTCAACAAACTACACGACACCTTTGGCTTTGTGGATGAAGACGTCTTCTTCCAGCTCAGGTTTTACTCATTGCTTCATTTGGCATTTATTGAGTTGCCATTTTGGTTATTAATTTTAATGTACTCATGTTCTTTTGTTTTCTTAGTGCTGTCAAAGGGAAAACTCCCCAAGTGGGCGACCGGGTCCTTGTTGAAGCGGTGTACAACCCAAACATGCCATTCAAATGGAATGCGCAACGCATCCAGACCTTACCTCAGCTTGGAAATCAGGCGGTGAGAAGTCTTCATTATTTACTAGCGCTGTAATGTAAGCTATACTTGGTTTGAGTCCTCAGATAAGAGGTGTTCAAATATAAACATATTTAAAGCTTTTACTGGCAAATTTAATGCAGATTTATTCATTATGAAAACATTGGACATCAAAAAAGCTGAAAGAGCCTCATATGAGTCTCTAATTTGGAAGGCCAATTTCAATGCTGAAATTCAGTGGTTTAAAACTAAACGTAGCCTCTGTTCTGAATGGTCACTACTAGAGCCCGACCGATATGGATTTTGTTGTGGCCGATATGAAACCGATATAATGGGAGTTGTCGCTGCCGATATAATCACCGATATATTTAGTGATGTAAAAATTCACTGTAAATCTTGAATTGTTTAAATTGGGTTTATTTAGGCAACATTTGTTGTTTTTCTGCCTCTTTACGTCATATTTACAAACAGTAGGTTGGCTTAATGGCATTTTTGCATCACATTCTAGACACTAGTGATGGGTATTCCAGTTTTTTTAGAGAACCGACTCTTTTGGTTCGGCTCACTAAAAGCAGCTGACTCTTTCGGCTCCCAAGCGACTCTTCAGATTGTTTTGTTGCAAGCAGGACTGAACCAGGTCTAAAGCAGGACTGAAAAAGGACTAAAACAGATCTAAACCATGTGTAAAATAGGACTAAACCAAAACTCAAGCAGGACTCTCAGGAGTGTCAGGACTCTGTCTCTATCTCTCTCCCTCTCTCAAACTCAAGATTAGTCCTGGTTTATTTATTTTATGCTGAACTACAGCCAAATATGCACGTTTTTTCTATCCTATGCACACGCAGATTTCGCAAGTTTCGTTTTCAGCCGCTGACACTGTCAAACTACGAGTCTGCATGCGGTGTGAAGAGAAAAAAAGTGAGAGAAGAGAAAACACAGCTCCCAATAAGAAGCAGGCTCCCTTTGTTCTTCAAAGAGCCGGCTCTAAGAGCCGCTTCGTTCGCGACCGACCAATCACTACTTTCTAGTAAAGAAACTAACACAATTAGCCTTTAGCTGTAAATGGGTGTGCGCCGCGGTAATTAATTATATGCATAAATGTCATAATTGACACGTCTGTTCACAGCTCATTTACATATCAATGCAGGTCCAGTAACAAATATACGGACAATGTAGTCAATTTACAGTAGACCAATAGAAAACAACCTGTTTATGTGTAAGAGCTACAGCAGCTAATCAGTAACAAATGACCAAAACTAGCTTCAAAGTCAACATAGTTCCAAGACTCACCACTCATACAGGCTCCTCCTCTCATCACAAGTCTGCACTAATAAATGTCCTTTTAGTCCAGACTCAAACCGATTGTCCGTAAAAAGAATATAATCTCAGTGTTTGGATCTATATCTGCAGGTGTAAACAAACACACGTGAGTGACGTAACTCTGGGGGTGTGTTCAGGGACAGTACGGACACACACACAGACAAATGACTCCGCAGATATATACTGATGCGGAGCCACTTATTAGAACATTTATCTGTCTGTAAATTGGATTAAATGAACATAATGGAGAGAGTCTAAGATTTGTAACGACGTATCACATGCCCACGCGAAATATCGGCCCCTATCAGCAAGCATATCGGCTGATAGCTGATATGTCTCCAGGTGCCCACATCGGCCGATAATATCGGCCAACCGATATATCGGCCGGGCTCTAGTCACTACCTAAACCTCAGCACCTGCAGCACATCTAGTGCAGCCTCTGCAGCTCAGTGAGTGAATTCTGAAGGTTCTGAGCTTTCATATGAGGCATACAGATTAAAAACTTGTATGTGTCAACATTCATTGCATTAGGGATGGGCATTTGATGAAATTTCATAAATGGATCGTCGGGAGAATTAATCATTCATGTTTTTATATTAAAATGATCAACATTATTATTACTACTAATCTGCATAAATAAATTAAACTTCACAACATATAAACCATAATCACTCTAGAGCCACATCAGTCCATTTGACATTATAATGTGTTTAATGCAGCTTTCACAGAAACAAAACTTAAAACCGCATGGCTAATTTGCATAAACTAAGCGGGGGAAAAAAACAGCTCTTGTGTGCTGATGCTGTCAACTTCTGTCGGACTAAAGGACACGACTCAGTGGAATATAGGTTAGGGTGACCATATTTGCGTTTGTCAAAACCAGGACACCGTACGGGGGGTGGAAGGTGGGGCCTCGTCATCGACATTGAGCTACTCTCACCTGGCAAAGCTTTTTCATGTTTTTTTGAGGTCCCTGGCACCGCAACTGAACACCGAAACATATGTGCCTGCTTTGTACACTGTGCACATGGCCTCCCACTTGTTTCGACCAGGACGAAAAGCGGGGAATTTCTGGTACAAGTCATCGTTATATGTGCATTTGCACTTCGGCATGTTGCAGGCTGACTGATTGTCTGTGTCTGCTCGCTCCTTGTGAGTGCACTGAGAGCTACGAGAGATGCTCAGTTTAATGGCCCAATGAACGGTAATGAAAACCTGAATATTTGCATCACTTTATAAAAAAAAAAACCTGGACGGCCAGGACAGGATGTGGAAAACGGACATGTCCGGGGAAAAACGGACGTTTGGTTACCCTACGCACCGCTAACTACATTCGGTTTGTCGATTAAAAATGAACGTAATCAACAAAATGATCAATTATCGATTAATCGTGCCCATCTCTACATTGCATACTGTACTTCCTTTGTTGTACTATTAAAAAAATATAGATCTTTGAATGGCAAGTTTTGGTGTGCTGGCGTTGATGGAATGATTGTTCTTGATTATATTTAGAACCAACCTCAAGCCCCAAATATGATGAAACCTGCACCTCCCATGCTACAGTCTCTGCCTCCTCCAACCACCTTCAGTGTCCCAGCCCAGGCCCCTCCTCCCTCACTTCTGCAGGCCCAGCTCTCTGCTGCTTCTTTGGCTCCACTTCTCCAGAACCCTCCGCAGCCTCTTTTGCCTCAACCCCCACCAAAAGGTCAGAGGGTTCCATTAGATGTAGTTAAACATGTTTGTTTATTTAGCACTAATCATTTGAGACTTGTGTGTGTTAGATGTGTTTCCCGGTGGTCTCCTTCAGCCCCCTGTGAGGATGATGGCGCAGCCTCAACCTGTCCGAAGAATAGAGCCTCCTCCTCGCTTCCCCAACCGCAACGACAGAGGACCCGAACTCATCCTGAGGCCCAAAGAGGAGCGCAGGTAAACGCATGTCTCTACAGTACATCAATGCATGGTATGTGCTTATTTTCTAACAGTGCATTTGTGCTTGAGCAGAGACAGAGAGCGTGAGCGTAGGAGGTCAAGAGAACGCTCTCCCACACGTAAACGCTCCAGAGACCGCTCCCCCAGAAGAGAGCGGTCACCACGACGGCCACGCAGGGTCGTGCCTCGCTACACTGTGCAGTTTTCAAAGTTCAGCTTAGACGGGTGTGTGAGACTCAATGTTCTGATGGTATTTTTACAAAACAAAATACTAAATGCTTCTCCTGTTGGTGTAGCACAAGCTGTGACATGATGGAGCTGCGCAGGCGTTACCAGAGCCTTTACATCCCCAGTGACTTCTTTGATGCCGCCTTCACTTGGGTCGATGCTTTTCCTCTGACCAGACCTTTTCAACTCAGCAACACCTGCAACTTCCACATCCTTCACAAAGAGGTGGATCCTCTGGCTAAGAACACAGCCGTGTTAGACCCACCAGATGCCAATCACAGCTACAGTGCAAAGGTACACTCTGCTCACATACCGTGTAGAAATATTAGTGCTATCAGTGCAGTTGTTCACTCTGTTTGTGTTTTAGGTGATGCTGCTGGCTACTCCCAGCATTGAGGAGCTCTATCATAAATCCTGTGCTTTAGCAGAGGACACTCAGGAGGTCAGAGACTCTTTCCAGCATCCTGCCAGACTTATCAAGGTATAGTATGATGTTCTGTGTAAAAGAGTGAACTGTGATGTTATGTTCCTATTCCATTTCTTAATACTTACTATGTGGAAAATACAGAGTTTGCACAAATCATTCTTGTAACACAGCAAATGCACTTCCTCTGTTTTCTTTTAATCGGCTCTTGTGTCTTTTCTCCTAGTTCCTGGTGGGCATGAGAGGTAAAGATGAGGCCATGGCCATAGGTGGTCACTGGTCTCCTTCTTTGGATGGAGCTGACCCAGAGAAGGACCCCTCAGTGCTTATAAAGACAGCAATACGCTGTTGCAAGGCCCTCACAGGCATAGATCTTAGTCTGTGCACTCAGTGGTAAGATCAGTTAATCACTTCCTTCACATCTGCCAATCCAATGTTTATAGAATTCTTAATACATTGCATTTTGTGACTACCAAATACTAAATTTGATCTTGATCCAATTCCTTTACAAATTTTCTTTAAATTTTCCACCTTTTTGCAATGTTATTTTTGCCTTTGTCTGCTGGCATCTTGCCGCTTCCTTCTGTTGTAAGACTTTGTGTGCATACCTCTTATTGTGATGAAAAAAAAGCATGGACTGTGGCTGGAAGCAGTAGCCTGGACCAGAAGACACTGCTGTTATTAAGTTTTCTTTGATTTATTTTTTGTTTTTGTTCTTTTTGTTAAATCACTGTTAAATATTTCTATATATTTAACTGGCTTTCACTGTCCTGTTGATGCTTTTCCTTCGCACAACCCTGGTTGTGGTGCGTTGCCCTTAGACTCCAGGTTAATGCAGAACTCACCATCTATAATTGGCTGGAGATGGCTATTAATGGGGCCAATGTTGAGTGTGAATCATTCAATGTGATTTTATTTTTTTACTTTAATTTTGTGGACCTTCTGAAAATGGCTGCCATAACCCGTGACAAGAGTTGGAGCGCTGCAGACGTTGTGTGTGGTGGGGGAAGGCTCAGTGTAATGGCTAGCTGTCTTTAAACTGTGTCCTGACCACGATGTTTCTTTCCAATGCGCCTTCTTCCTTTGCGACAGGTATCGATTTGCAGAGATCCGCTATCACCGGCCAGAGGAGACCCACAAAGGGCGGACTGTCCCCGCTCATGTGGAGACAGTGGTTTTGTTTCTGCCGGATGTTTGGCATTGTCTTCCCACCCGCTCAGAGTGGGAGGTGCTGTCACGGCGACTCCGGGAGCAGCTGGCTGAGAAGCTGTCGGCCGAGCGCAAGGAGGCGGATGGAGAACAGGCACTGAACCGCTAATCCCTCCTTCTTCTCATTTTCCGCTTCTCACAGGAAGGCACAGGACTTAGATCATACAAAGACCAGACACACAGCATACAGTGCACACCCTCATAAACACACAGAGGCACATTTCACCTAGGCTTCTTCTGTTTAACCTTCCACCTGTCCCCCCTCCTCTCCTCCATCCCACCCCACCACCCCGAATCCAGCAGACACATTCAGTGGACGCAGAATAGGCTCCAATGGCAGCTGCTGAAACAACTTCCAGTTCTCGAAAAGCCATTTAATTGGACAATTGGCATTTCCTTTGATTAAAAAACTTGGACTTAAACGACTTCTGTTTGTCTTCTAAATATTGAACCTTTTCCGATTCCAAGTCAAACACTGGAATGTGTGGAGTCAGCTGTGCATTTCTGTGTGTTCTTTTTTCACATCGACTCGACCCCATCTGAAAAGAGAACCTCCCCTAGCCCCTTCCCTGCTTCCTGTCTGTCCTCAATGTTGGATTTTGACATTTTCATTTGGACCACCATTTAGAGCTTGGTTTTTCCAGGGCAGTTGGTTGGACAGAAGCACAGATGGCCACATGTAACGTAGGCTGTAAAAACACACAGATTGTAAATACTTTATAGAGATGATACTAGGGCCTTGTCCACTGTTTGGAGACCAGCTTGAGTTCACCTGCTGCACCCACACACCTCTCATTGATTTGACCTTTTTTGTGTTCCACAGATTGGTTGATTGGCAGCTGGGGGGCATTTGTGTTGGTCTTTATAAAAGCTAGAGAGCTGTACTGTGTATGCCTCAGTAGCAGTGGACTTAAGCACAGTCGAGCTCACTAAATGTACAAACATAAGTCAGATGTGCCGATGCTTCTTGCACGGATCTACTAGAACCTCCCCAACACCAGGAGCGCTGTACTGACTATGTGCTCTCCCCTCCCTCCCTTCTTCTCTCTGCCTGTCTCTGTCATGATCTGTCTCTAAGGAGGAAGACGACAAGGACGACAGCGAGTCCAAAGACGTCAGTACTCCCACGCACTGGTCCAAGCTTGATCCGAAGTCCATGAAGGTACTTTGAACATGCATGCAGAGTATATAAATGTACATAGCTAAACCGTTTGCCGCCACGTTCCAAATAGGAAGTGAGCATGGGCGCACTTCTGGCTCCATTGTCTCTTTCTCAGATTGACTTTACATTGAAAAAATTGGCACCTCATTACTGGGTGCATTAGGGTGATGTCCATAGACTGTATAAAAAAAAAAGTGGACTAAGCGAGTGACGTCACCCATAGCACTCAGCTCCACTTAATATTATGAATATGATTTTTTTAATAGAGGAAAAAAAACCCACCAGGATCATGTAGAGGGGGTTAATATAAACATTTAAGACCAAAATGACAAGGCTCACAGCAGCAGTTAGAGAGGGGTGATGATATTCCAAGTCAATGGGACCCAGGGTCAGTAGGAGCTGGGAGAGCTGCATACGAACTTCTATTTAGAACACGCCGTCTAGCAAATTAGCTAGCCGCTAGCCACTTCTTTATACAGTCTATGGTCAAAACCAAGGCATCTGAGCCACAAGGGCAAGCGATGATGTTTTATTCCTATTCCATTTCTTAATGTTCATAATGTGGACAAAACAAGCTGAGTTTGCTCAAAATTTATACCCTTTTAGTCAAAACTAAAAGGGTATATATGCTGAGTTTGCTCAAAATATATACCTTTTTAGTCAAAACTAAAGTGTGGTCATGATCCATTTTTGTACCCACAGAGCTCGTGTACCTCAAAAGTCACCTTTTATAGACTTTCCTCTTTTAAATGTGTATTCCTTTGTTTCTGTGGAAGGTGAGTGACCTGCGTAAAGAGCTGGACTGCCGCTCTTTAAGCTCTAAAGGCCTGAAATCTCAGTTGATCGCTCGCCTCACGAAGCAGCTCAAAGTGGAGGAGCAGGTGGAGGAATCCAAAGAACCTGAAAAAGTAGAGCCCAAAGTCCCTGAGGAAGAGGAGCCGGTGCGCACAGAAGAAGACAAAGAGGTGCCTGTTACTGAATGTTTTTGCTTTTTGTTTTGGCTCAATTTCTAATTGATAAGCATGCACCAATACTGATAATGATACTGAATATCTTCGCTAATACTGAACAATTTGCAGGCTTTGGTATCAGTTAAGCAGAAGTACTGGTTGGCCTTAAATTAGATGTAACAAGACTACTTGCAGGTTAATTAAGGCTTAGAAGGTCCCGTAATGTTTGAACTTTTATTCAACCAAAGCTGTTCAGTAGTCATTAAAGGAGCAACAGTTACATAACACAACAACTCTTATGTAAATAAATGAAGGTTAATATTGGATATTGGCAAATGGTTAGTCACAGTATTGTTATCGATATCGGAGCTAAAAAAGCAGGGTTTGTGTGTCCCTACTAATTGAAACAAATGTCACGTTCAGGAAGAAGAGAGGAAGAAACAGGAGGAGCTTGAGCGTCAGAGGAGAGAGCGCCGCTACATCCTCCCAGACGAGCCCACGATCCTGGTGCACCCAAACTGGGCAGCCAAGAACGGCAAGTTTGACTGCAGCGTGATGTCTCTGAGCGTGCTCCTGGACTACAGGCTGGAGGACAACAAGGAGCACTCATTTGAAGTAAGACACAATTTAAAGGACCTGTATTATACACAACTGACTCTTGTGAGCTTTTAGTCATGTTAGAATGTTGTTACCTCCTCAAAAACATACCTGCAGTTGTGTTGTTTGTTACATTCACACATGTTTGAGTAACGCTTTATTATTAGTCTGTCTACATCTCTAAAGCTCAAAATGCTCTGTTCCACCTTCTCATGTTAACAGCTCCTTTGACCTGAATTCAAGCGCTTGAAATTATCCAGATTGAAGCGGTTGAAAGTTCAAAAACAGTAGAGCACTTCTTGTATTACTACATGACATCACAAGGTGGAACAGAGTGTTTTCTGTTTAAAAGAACTGAGCATAAACATACAGGTTTTATATGTTAAACAGGTGTGAATGAAAACACAATTCCAGGCATGTTTGTGATGACAATATTAGAATAAGATCAGATAATTGCATATGGACCCTTTTAATTCTTTTCGTTTGATTTAATTTCATTCATTGATTTAATTTGGATTTACCATATTCTTGTATTTTTTAGGTTTCACTTTTTGCTGAGCTTTTCAATGAAATGCTACAGCGAGATTTTGGTTTCCGGATTTATAAGGCTTTGGCTGCACTCCCAACAAAGGATGAGAAGAAGGAAAAGGAGAAGAAGGCTAAAAAAGAGGCAGAGAAGAAAGAGACAGAAAAACGAGAAATCAAAAAGGAAAAAGACGACGACTCAGAGGAACCTGTCACAAAGAAGCTCAGAGAGGATGAGGAGGATAAACGCAAGGTACAGTCACAAACCAGGGTTCTTCTGTGTTCAAAGCGTAGACTTTAGAAAGAAGTAGACTAAGGGAGTGTGATGTCAAATGAAGGTTACGAGGCTTAACAGTTATAGGGTGAATTTGGAACACAATTCAATATTAGGAATGGGAATTTATTTACAGAAAAAAATACTAAATAAAAACACCAGGATCGTGTAATTATTAATACAAACATTTTAAGACCAAAGTTACAGAGAGAGGAGTGACGGAGTTTTTCAGTGTAAAGTCAATTGGAGTCAGTTGCGCCCCCATGCTCAGTTCCTATTTGGAACACGACAGCTCATGGATTAGCTATGTCCATTTATATTAATCTCTGGCCCAAAAACTGTTCTATCCAAATGAACATTAAAGGATTTATTGATGTTCTTGTAACAAATGTGCCCCTTTACTGTACTTGTTTATTTATTTTTATTGTGTGTGATCAGCCTGAAGAGAGGGTGGTGAAAAAGGAGGAGTCAAGAGATGAAGACGAGAATGAAGACGATGAGAGCCCGGCCAAAGCAGAAGAGTATGACCCTCTGGAGGCCGAGGATGCTGATGACGATGAGGACGATGAAGGTTAGACTACATTTTTACTTTCTTATCACAGGGTCATTGAGGAAAACTCATGCACCACGCTGAGCCGTGATGGACAGCACTTCCACACTTATTTGAGGCCCTGTTGCTGTTTGGAAATGTAATGTCAGATTCTTGTCTTTTTAGATAAAGATGAGGTGGACTCCAGTGACCGAGACAGGAAGGATCGTAAGGACGACCGCAAGTCCTCCAAGGAGCGCTCCTCCAAAGATAAGGTGGGATGAAGTTTACAGTTGATTTAAGCAAATAATTGAATTAAAGCTCTACTCTGGTTAAAATCACACTTAAAGCAAACAATGATGTACTATTCCTATTCCATTTCTTAATTAAAAAATGTGGAAAAATCCGAACTGAGTTTGCTTTGTACTTGACATAGTATGGTTTTGAAAAAGGATCAGTCTTCAGGCAGGTGGAGTATTGTTTGTTGACACAAAACTTCTTTGTAAAACTCAGTTCATGAAATGTTTGTTTTTCTTTTAGGAAAAGAAGCAGATGGTGACGTATAACCGGGAGCTGCTGATGGCCTTTGTGTACTTTGACCAGAGTCACTGTGGCTATCTGCTGGAGCGAGACCTGGAGGAGATCCTTTACACTTTAGGCCTGCACTTGTCCAGGGCTCAGGTGAACGCTCACACCGGCTTTAAGTGACACTTGTAAAACTGCTGAGTGTAATTCTGAATAACGTGTGATCTGCTCTGTGCAGGTAAAGAAACTGCTGAACAAACCCGTGGTACGAGAGTCATGTTATTATCGTAAACTGACGGACGGGGGCAAAGACGAGCCAGCTCCTTCACTCAACGATGCCCATATCGAGAACCTGCTTGGTGAGTTTGGTCTCCTGCAGATCTACATGTGTCTTTGGTCTTTGAGGACAAATCATGCACCACGCTGAAGCTCTGATGGACAACACATCCACACTTATCTGAGGCCATCACATCATCAGAAGGTTTCATATTTTAGGTTTTTTTGTATTTTTGCGCTCACAGAAGATGTATTTCTGTTTAGGTAACAAGGCCCTGCTTCCTGCTCCCAAGGTGCGGCCTCAGGCTGAGGCCAGTGAATCTGGAAATCTGATTGTGTACAATGGGGCCATGGTGGATGTGGGCAGCATGATGCACAAACTGGAGAAGAGTGAGAAGGCTCGAGAGGACATAGAACAGAAACTCTTTGTGCAGGACAACAAAATGGGTATGAGTGAACATATGCAATAGCACTGATACACTGGCCTATCATAAATCTGCTTAGACAAGTGAAGACTGAGAATACCAGGACCCACCAGTCTGTATGCAGCAAGCTACACTCTGTGTCAGTAGTCCACCAGGACAGTGATCTGGCTCAATTTGAGCTTTGCAACAGTAAAGTCCAGTTCTGCTCCACACACTCTTCACTCATATCTGAAGGCTGTAGCTGAGCAGACTGGCACATGTGTTTAGTCAGAGAACATTCTTTAATCAGCGTTTTAAATGAGTATGGCCCTTTTTTAATACTTCAACTGTTTGTTTTTCTTGTCTGATCTAGAGGAGGATGTGAAGGTGATCACGCAGTTGGAGCAGGCCAACAAAACCTTGACCAAAGAGCTGGAGGAGGTGAAGGAGGCGCTGAGTCAGGCTGAAGAGGCTCTGAAGTCCACAGAGGAGCAGAAGAGCGTGTACCACAGCCACCTCAGTAAAACGTCAAACACTCTCCTCTCTACAGTCAAAGAGCTGCTGACAGTGCTCAAGAAGGTCAGTGTGTCTCTGGCTCTCTCAGCTTCTCTGCTCTGCGACATTTATATTTATTTATGTTTGTGTGGCAGGACCATGACCTGGAGGAGACTGAAAAGATGTCAAAAGATCTTCAGAACTGCTCCAACCGAAAAAGCTAACCAGAAACTAACTTATGGATTTGTAAATAGTCATTAACTTTTATTTGGACCTATTGAACATTTCATTTATGGATGAATGTTTGTTAATTCTGTGTAGATATTTCTGGCCTTATGGCAGAGGAAGATCATTTACTAGCTTATTTTCATATGCTAAAATTGTGCAAGATTGAAATGAGCAATACAGTTGCTAATGACGTCAGGGGACTTCTGCAAAGCTATATTTATACAGGTAATTTAGGATTTTAAAAGAGGGCTAAGTGATTTCTGACAGCCATTGTTCAATTGTGGGACTACATGCGTTCACCTGTCTGTAGCCTCTGTCCTTGCTGCCTCTGCTCTGCTCGTTTCTGACCTGTGGCTATGCATGGTTCCTGCCTGCTGGACCTCTTCTGCTTCTACTTCCCGGTTCATCTACAGACACTCAACACCCAGGCTACATCTCAATTCTCTTTCCTCGCTTCCTTCTCCTTGATTCCTCTCCTCAAGCCTTCGTTTTTCAGCTGTCAATCAAATGGAAATGAATTGGCAAACACAACGGAGGCTTCAGGAGCAGACATCAGAGAAAAGAATCAAATTTTATTGGTCTCAGCGAGGAGTTTAGATCCTTTCTCCCTTTCTCCTTGCTGTGATTCCTCTGTGGGTGGGATTTTCTCACCCATTTCCTGCAGAATCGAGGAGGGGGATCAAGGAGAAGGAAGGAACGAAAGAGCGAAATGAGAAGCGGCCCAGAACTGCTTCTGCATTTAAACCTGACAAAGAAAACGGACACTTAGAACCAAATGAGAAGCTCCATGAATGTGCTCCTCTGAATGAAACTGCAGCAAATGTTTTCAAGTCTGTATTTCCCGTTCACTTTAAGTGTGATTTTGAATAGAGGCAGTTCAAATGTTCTCAAAGCAGGCAATTTTATTTTTCTATTGAAAATGTAAAGGATGTCATGTGAGAAGAGTAAAGTGGTTCATTTAACACTTGAGTTTGTTTTGTTTTTCAGAGCTGGTTTAAAAAATATGATGTTTATAGTCTGAATATTTTTAGGAATGTGATGGGTTCAGATGACAGGTTAGCTGACTAGAATTTTAGTCTAATTTGGGGAACTACAACTACAGAATTAAGTTGGAAAGCAGATGGTTGTGCTGTACCCGTTGCGGAGATTTGAGTCACTTGTTGTAATGAACACATTTTTCCAACAGAGGGCAGCAGTGTCCCATTTGTTTCTGCGCATACCACAGACTAAGACCAACCTACAAAATGATCGGACAGTCGCTCTTTAGGTAGTCGCCTTGTTTCCAACATTACTAAAATAATTGTAATTTTAAGCAAATTTGTATTCATTACTGGCCGTGTAATTATTTTTTTCTACGTTCTTGTCTTACTGACTTTTTATTGTATGTTTTAAATATATACTCTATTGCGCTACTTTCAGATCTACGTTATGTTTCCACATCAAAAAATACTTAGTTTGTATTGTTCACACATGTTTGTCACACAAACCCTACATGTTTAGGCTGAGTTCCTCTCAAATGGAAAACACTCCACTACAACCCTTTAAACTCCACAGAATCACTGGAATCATTTGGATAATTTTAGCCCTGGAATTGCCTATCTCTACTGAACTAAGGCTACATTTATGAGAATTATA
Organism: Boleophthalmus pectinirostris; assembly: GCF_026225935.1. Classification (NCBI taxonomy): domain Eukaryota; kingdom Metazoa; phylum Chordata; class Actinopteri; order Gobiiformes; family Gobiidae; genus Boleophthalmus; species Boleophthalmus pectinirostris. The sequence continues at coordinate 33,329,741 of NW_026571404.1, read as the reverse complement.
CTAGAATATGTCAAAAAATTTGAATATGCTACTCACTTCAAAAAGTCAAACACATTTTATATTATAGATTCATGACACATAGACTGAAACTGTCGCTGAGTTCTTTTTGTTCAGACACTTGAGCACAAATTGTGTGTGTGTGTGTGTGTGTGTGTGTGTGTGTGTGTGTGTGTGTGTGTGTATGTGTGTGTGTATGTGTGTGTGTATGTGTGTGTATGTAAGTGTGTATGTATATAAGTAAAGGAGGCTCCTCTTCTGTCATCTTCCATGGACAGGGTCAATGACTGCCAGCCTTGTCCGCCAGTGCTATATACTCTGAAGACTACCAGGATGATGATCAAACCAGTGGTGTAGACAAGATTATTTCAGTTATAATTCAGTTTTGTGTCTCTTATCTACCAGTTTCCTTTACACATACCCTGACAATACATGACCCTACTGAAGGATGCAGAAGCCATCCGAAACATATCAAGGTAAAGAACACACTGGTCTACTCAAATCAAGATTAGGAACACAGACATATGCTACCAAGTTCAAGGGAAACTTTACTCTCCCAAATTTAATGGGATGATTTTCACAAACGACCTTCATTAATGGGTCCTAGCATCGTTTTTTGGCGTTTTATACACAGACAGGCTTTATAGTCCAAGGCTTTTCGTCACAATAGCTCCCAGCTATTGTGCAATGCCTTGTCAATCAACCGGCATTGTGGGTACATTTAGACTTAGACAAACTATTGATCCACAAGGGAAATTATTTGGACATAGCAGCTCACACTTTACAATATAATAACAAAGAGCAAAAATATAAATGGTAATAATACATTCTAAATAGGTAGCACAAAAGATAGCAAGAGACAGGTGTCAAGTAAGACCTAATTATATAAATGTAAATGTACAAGTATATAAATATAAAAGTAAATAAAATAGAAAGATAAATGATAAAATATAAAATCACAGCTTTATACAAAAAGGTCATAGGAAAACAGTGCAGCAATGATATGATGATTGACAGGACATAGGGTTATCTGTTACATAAGGGTGAGTTGTTGTACAGTTGTAGGGAGTATTATCTGTCCCTTTATAGTTTGGTGCAGTGGGTGAGTTGTTGTACACTTGTAGGGAGTATTATCTGTCCCTTTATAGTTTGGTGCAGTGGGTGAGTTGTTGTACACTTGTAGGGAGTATTATGTGTCCCTCTATCGTCTGGTACAGTGGGTGAGCAGGAGTGTCCATGATGGAGAGCAGTTTGTCCAGTGTCCCCCTGTGCACTGTGACAAATGTCTCCAACTCACAGCCGATTACATGTGACCAGCTTTACGGATCAGTTTGTCAATCCACCCAAGGGTCCCCTTACTGTTGCTGCTCCATCAGCAGACCACAGAGAGGGTGCTGGCCACCACAGAATGGTAGAAGAGCTCCAGTAACACACAGCTTTCTCAGGAAGTAGAGTCTCCTCATGCCTTTCTTGTACACAGCATTACAGTTGTCCCTCCAGTCCAGTCTGTCATTCACTAGATGCCAATGTACTTGTAGCAGTCCACTATTTCCACCTCATGACCCTGGATGGTGACGGGCTCCACTCACGTCCTCTTCCTCCTGAGGTCAGTCACCAGTTCCTTAGTCTTGTCAACGTTCAGGAGCAGATGGTTTGCCTGGGACCACTCCACAAAGTTTGCAATCAGTGTCCTGTACTCTAGCTCCTGACATCTCTGATACACCCCACCACTGCAGAGTCATCAGAGAACTTCTGCAGGTGGCAGGATTCAGAGCTATACTGGAAATCAGAAGTGTCCAGAGTGAACAGAAACGGAGACAGGCGGCGACACGCTTTTGTAAGTAAGTAAGTAAGTCTTTATTTATATAGTGCTTTTCACAGACATATTCCACAAAAACGCTTTACACAGCATTGTAACTACATGCAAAATTTATCTTTGTAATATCTTAATTTAAAGTGATTATGCCACCACCACAAACACACCCACTAATTAATAATTCTTTAAAAATGTATTCAGAAAGTTACCAGGAATCTGTTATTACGTTATTAAGGCTTCCAGATAGTCAGATGACACACACAACACAGCTGCTACTACACACAACTGCATCACAAAAGCAACATTGTTTCTACTTTCTTTGGCAGTTAAATGCACTGTGCATCCTGTACAGGTCTTTTCAAAAATAAAATACATCCAGATTACCAAATTAAAACATATTTGCAATTTAAAAAACATACAAATAATCACACACTATAAAGTTACAACGCCTGTGTTTACATGCATTTTAACATATTCTGTTTCTTGGTTCAATCAGAGTACGGTGTTCTAGATATATAGAATAGAATTACATTGAGTATCATTATTCATTAGAGTGCAAAGAAGCTAAGATAACAAATGTCTGTTTCACTGTTTGTTATGCATTTAAACATCGCTGATCAATGATGACCCAAAAGAGTTGTTTTCTCTATTCTCCTTCACCATGTAGTTTGAAGTGTGATCACGTTTTCCTTTGATTTTAGGCAAGGAACCGTATTCTGAATACCACAAAATGAAAGTAACTGTACCATAATACAGCTACTCAGAATTTGTATTCTGAATATATATTTTCAGTACATGCTGTAAGGATGTTTGTTTCTGGTGTAAGCATCAAAGAGAACCATGAATCTGAAATTCAGAGAAAGTCAGAAGGATTTATTGAGTAACACTAAGGAAAAGTGTGTTTGTGTGTGCGTCTGTGTATGAAGGGTGTGTGTATGTCTCTTATTCCAGGACATGTGTAGGACAGGATTCCGTCAATCATTTGTTTGATGATTTTTGGTTGTGGGTGGAGGTCATGGGGAAGGTAATGAGCCTGCGCCATCTCCCAGGCATCCAACAGAAACACCCTGGTATCTTTGAAAACAGCCCGGAGCAACTTGTCTCTCTTCAGGGAGTACCAGTCACTGTTGAGCAGACTCTCGGACAGGGTCAGGTCTTTCATGTTGGCACTTCGGATGATGATTTTAGTGTCCGGAGCTCGGTTTAGCAAACGTAGAACTGCTTTGCGAATTGTCATGATGCGCTGATAGTAGACCTCCATGGGAAAAGTGCTGAAGTGAGACCAGACACCTATCACTACCACCGTGTTGGGTCCACCGGTCACGCCGTCCAGTTCATTGGCCACGTATCGCAGCTGTGACACAGCGACTTTTGAAAAGCGGATGGGAGGCCCATGGCAGCGGTAAGTCACCACAATGTCATTGATGTAGTCGACAGCCAAAAACGGGCCACTTTGATCTGAACTGTGCTTGTCAAAAGTCTTAAGGTCTAAAACAAAAGAGTGCTTGGGCTCATTATATACCTCAAAATTATGTACAAAGATTTACCTGCAAGACCAAAGATCCCCATAGATTAAGATCCTAAACAAATGATCCTACGTACTTGGTAATGCTGTTTTCATGTGAACGTAGTACTGTCTGATGGTGGAGTCTCCAAGCAGATGTAACTGTTTCCCCCTGAGGCAGGCAGTAATGACTGAGGGATTGTTGAACTGACGTACTGCAGGGGCACGTAGTGATCGCCATTGATTGTTGAAATAATATCCGGAAGGTCCTGGACTCCCCACATATGGCTTACCTGAACAAAGAAAAAAGTGATTTATAATGAGTTCATAAGTCTTTTAAACTATCTCTTTTACAATACTAAATTATTCAAAGAAACAGAAACAGTACCTGCTTTTGGCAAAATCATGATAGTGTCTTCTCCTTTGGCCATAATAGGGGCATTCAAGTTGATTCCCCTACAACACAGACACACATGACTATATAATGCTCATTGAAATCTAGCTCTATATTTCACAACAACAACAACAACAAGTGTTTCAATGCAGCTATATTTAAACACAGATCACTATATTATTCCTACTTTTGGAAGAGAGCTTCTTCATCCTTGCTTATTTTCTGGGTGGATCCGATTCTGAAGTGGCTGATACGAGTGTCACAGCCTAGTGTTTTGGGTTTGTAGCAGAACCATTGCTCTCCAGTGTGTAAGTCAGTATAGTTACACAGTGGAGCTTTGTTTGGATCCAGACACACGTTGCATAAGCTAGTGTCTTCGACTGATCCAGACTTGAAGTCACTGCCGAAGGTGAACCTGTCAGGTTCCTCCTCTGTTAGGTGCTTTAAGACAGTGATGGACTCACTAGTTTGCACCAGCATCACCTACAAAGAACCAACACCAGTGGTCATTTTTGAGTATGATTCCCACTACCCATTGGCCCAAGCCCAAGCCCTAATACACACAGTGTAGGGCTTTGAGGGTTAAGACAAATGTAAGTTGTATTATCATAAAAGTTAAGTACTGTTATAGAAATAGCTAAATAGTTATTGGCACATAGTTAGAGGCACAATTGTCTCACAGCACGCAGGCCAATGGGCGATGTAGTTTCTTTGTGTCTAGTCTAGAAGGGTTTCCACCACTCCCCACTATTGTGTTTTGTTACTGTAACCAGGTGGTCAGCAGTGTTTTTAATTTCCCACAGTGGTGCGTCCATGAATGCAACACCGTGTGTGGCGCTCCCAGCGTCACTGATTAGAAACTAGAAAAGGTGCGCACGCGTCAAGTGTGATTATCGGGCCTTCTGTGGCACTTGTAAGTAGCTGTAGTTATGTTTTCTGACAGTGACTGATGTTTAAAGCCTATCCTAATGTGGTCTTTATATCCAGGTTAAAGGTGTTGTATGGAGTTGGTGGTGACGCCGTCTGCTCCAGTCATGCTACAAGCCCCATGTGAAGTGTCTTTGTCTAAATTCTAGCTAAATGCCTTTTTGTTGGGGTTGTTAATGGTCTACTTGAAGTTAACCTATCGTTCCCTGTGTGACAGATTGCAGCTGCTGCTTCTCTTCTTGCTCTATTCTTACACCTAGTGTTAGTTCTTATTTGATGACTGTTGTGGGATAATAGCTGAGGTCTTGCTGGGATTTGGAGGGAAGTGCAATATATGGCTGGGTCCGCAGAGCAATGGAAGGTTAGGCCTCAGGGTTAGGCCACAAGTTACTTTAGCCCAGCCCCCTTAGCACAATACACTTTATCCATCTAGAACTCTATGCACATTAATGCCAAAGCCTACCTCAAATACCATATGCACTTTAAATACTAATTAGCACATCATTCATGTTTGCACAGCACTAGCACTTACTAACTTATTGTAAATGTAGGCTTTAATTAGTTTGGTTTGTTTTTCATTAATGCTTGGTTTAACATTACTAACTTTGATTTGTTGTGATTAGATAGATCTGAGTTGAATTCTGCATTTACAAAGCTTAAATTGTTAGTTGTTATTGGTGTACCTGTACCTAAATAACTTTTTATACCACATTGCCCTTGTTCTCTTTTATACCAGAATGAATTGTGTGAGTAGTTAATAAGGGGATCCAAACCTACCAACTGGTTAGATTACTGTTACTGAGTCCATAAATGCTTCACTAGTGAACCCACCCTCCACTCATACAAATACATATGTAATATATTACTAAAAGAGTGCGCACTCTTCTGCGGACTTTGAGATGTATGTAGCATTGCTGTGTGGTAGTGCAATGCACGGCGTAGTTGTTAAGCTTTATTTGAACACTTTAATGGGTGAGATAATTGCAAATGTGCCTACACTGCTATCTTAAAGGTTGGATGAGTTTGTAGTAAATTTAATTCGGCAGGGCCAGAGCTTATCGGCCATTGGTTACTCTGGAGTGTAAATAATCTGCATCAACCATGAAACAAACATATAGTCTATCTCTAGTTATGTGCTGCGAGAAAGGAACACTGTGGGACTTAAACTCTGTACTGGGAGCCACTGACTGAATTTTTAAATGAGTCAATCACTTACCTTTACATTCGCAGTCCCATTCCACAGCAGAGGAAACACTGCAGTAAAGGTTCCGTTGAGGTGGTCCTGCACCTGTCCTACTACACCTGCCCCTAGTTGCAGGTTCTGGAGCTTGGCAATTACAAAGTCCCCTCCGCTCCTCTTTGGGTTTCCATAAAAATCCTTCATTTGAATCCAAACTGTCAGCCTATCCCCCATATGCCAGCCATCCCTTTGAGGTACAATAGTGAACGTACTTTTAGAGGCACTAGTCGTCAAAGTCAGTGAAAATGGTTTGGGCAGAGGCAGAGTGTCAGGCCAGGTTATTGAGTCCAATAGTTTGCGTCCTTGTTCTTCATTTGCAGGAGAGAGGTATTTGTAACTGCACCTCTGGAACTTAGGTTTAGACTGCGTTGTGGATGTGGTGGTGGGCTTAGTTGTCTTTAGTGGTGACGTTGTGGTTGTTAACGCAAAAGCTGTTTTGTACCAATGGTGCAATCTGAAGTCGAAGCTCTAAAAACAGAATAATGCATAAACAACGTGAGGATATTTCATTAACACACACATATATGAGTCAATGACAAATAAGGATTTTCAACAGTCAAATTTTTAAATATAAAAAAAAAATTCTATTGAACTTTTTCAGATATTTACAATGCCAGGTTTGCAGAAATCTATGTGTAACATTTAGATTAAGCATTTTTAATGTGTTTTTATGGACATTAATTGGTTAAAACCTTAAAAGTCATGTGGTGTGACCGTGAATAATCTTAAATTGTTCTATTTTCTGAAACATGATTGGGATATTAATCTAAGTACTGAGTAATATGAAGTGTGTAGAAAAAAACTGTTAGCATTTCATTAGATTTTTTAAGCATATTGATATTTTCTTTTGATGTCCAATATGACAGTTACCTGCTTGTGCTTCAGTAACATACAGTACTACTTTTCTCTGTAAAATGCATAAAATGAAGAAAAATGCCTAAACAATACCATTCACACAAGTATACTCTGGCAGTTAATGGAAAAAATACTACAATAAAATGTATTTCCTTTTAAATATCTGTAATCCCTCAAGAAGGAAAAGTATAAATATACATGTAGTGACTTTTAAAACAGAAGGGAATGCAGGGAAGATTCACATGCAAGGATTGCATTCATAACTAATAGAACGATTAAGTAATAATAATGATTTTAAGAGTTCTTTCTTCAACCTAAAGCTGTCCCACAGGTTCCCTCTCTTGATAACAACGCTCAATGTAAACAAGAGTGACAATCTCTTTTAATCTACATGTATTCATGTGTTTTATTGCCATTTTACCATTTATTTACCTGTGTGTTAGTGAGTATGAAAGTAGTGATTACAGATGCGTAGAGCACCAGGAGGTAAATGGTTAGTTTCTTTTTGCCCTCTGTGCACTTCATTCTGGTCCTTCAGCCCCTGTCAGATGATAAATGCAGTTTGAGTTTGTTAGTTCTGTAGTGATATTCTACTTTGGCTTTCAATGTCTGAGGAATTATCCAGGAAATTAAGTAGCAAAACAGCAATCTGGGTTATCAAAGATAATTCCATGTTTATAAGTATTAAACTCCTCATGCATACTTACACGAGGAGGACTTACATGAGTATGCCACAAGCCATGGATACTTACATGTATCCACAGCTTGTGGCATATGAAAATTTGCCACATTTAACAAGAAACTGTGACAAGATTGTTTTTTCTTCCTTTGTATTTGAGCAAAATGTGTTGACCTCTTGACCCTCATAGGGGGAAAACAAGGTTGTTCCATGATCCAATATAGATATACTGCAGCAGGTTTGGAACTCAAAATATGCCTATTATATGCATACATCTAATTATAAACCTTATAATGCATATAAACTGTTTTATTTTTTTCACATGCCCTTAACAGTCACATTTCTAATTTTTTAGTACCAATTACACTCATGAGTGCACATTATCACATTCATAGAATTGGAGTTACACACCAGGCCTTAACAGTATAAACTACAGTACAGGACAGCCTCTGCATAAAGCTCCTCGTTCCAGCCTACTGTGTCCACTGCTTAGCACAATTTATGAAGAAAACTATGAAAGGTCACCATCCTCTGCTGGGACTGAAACTCACAGCCCAGAGACATGCGCTTGGGGGTACAGGGCAAGTTGTCACAATCACAGTGGGGCAAGTTGTACTATAGTTAACCCCTCTTTAAAAACAAAACATCACCAAAACCTGATTGATGTTCTCTCTCTCTATATATATATATATATCTATGTATCTATTTAGAGCAATTTTTCTTTCTGTTTTGGCATATTTTATGAAGTGTTTTGTAGTTCCACATGAAATTTCAGCTTTCTTAAATAAATATTTCCCCCATAATATACAAACAAATTTTGTCCAAGCGTGTCCATTTTCTCAAATATCATGTGGTGCGACCATCAAGAAATTACTATTTTATTTTGAATTCAGCTGAAAAAGAGGAAGTCACATCATTCACCAGTTTGCAAAGGACACATGGAATCAACAAGCAGGTTTGTAACCCTCCTTCATACATTTGAAAAAGTCATGTTTTTAAGAGCTGAGAGGCAGTTGCCATATTTGGATGTCATGTGGTGCGACCTAAAAAAGAAAACAATAATGAAGTTTTATTTATAAATGTTTATTTTGATAATATAGTTTAAGGTGACCTTTTGTGAGAAACCAGCTTGTTTTGTTACAGTGTTTAATGCTTTGCCTGTAAATTTGGACTGAATTTTAAAAAACATCATGTGGTGCAACCACTGCAGGAAACTTATCTTTACTCATATACATTGATTTTTATTATTATTATTATTTTTTTTTTTTTTTTTGTTCACTGTTTTGAGATTCCCCCCATGCCCCAGGTTCCCAGAGATCGACACCTGTTGGTTTTTGAAGGGGCAAAGGGGAATCTCAACAGTGAAAGGAGTGATCATCCTGTATATAGTGCACATAAGGAGCAGACGTCAACTAAGGGGGAGAGAGATCTTTTCTTCTTGTCTCATACATGCAAAAGAAGAACAAGAATGTCACACATTACATATGGCTGCAGAGTTGAGCTCTTGGGAGCTCCATCATCATCAGCCATCATCCTTGACTACAGTGCCAATAGAGGAGCTGTTAAGGACCAGAATAGTGCCCAATTGTTTATTTTTATGGTACAAGCAGGAAACTTTGCCAGATTATTAACATCTCTAGGACCAACATTTCTGGATATGGAACCAAGCCCAAGTCGACCCTGGAGCCGAGTACTGCGCATGTCACAAAATGACTGACAAACAAGGCTGGGAGCTAAACTATTCCACTTTTTTTGAAAATAATGTTAAATTATCACATAGGTTATAAAGAAGAATGTGTATCAAGATACTAGCTACTGCAAAGCGTCATTTAAAAGCTGTTTTTAAAGTGAAAGTAAACATTAAATCACACACACAAAAAAACAGCTACTTAACTAATGTTGTTTTTTTAAAGGTGCCTTGTGTTACTTTTCTGGTCACCATAGAGATGTTATTGCATTGTCTGGAATGTTTAACAGCATGATATTAAAAACTTTCTATCTTCATGAAGACTAAACAAGGCCAAGTTACAGGTCAGATCTGTGGAGAGGCGACCCCACTCACAGTCAGAATGTCTGTTTTTCTCTGTATTTTTGAGCTATAAAACCATCAGTAATTGAATAAATGTAAAGTAGAGCTGTTGGTCATACTCTGGAACATTCCAGGCAGAGAAATGACATCTCCATAGAAACAAGCAGGTGACAGACCCTGAATCAAAAAGTTACACAGTGTATCTTTAATAGTATTATTTACTGTTTCTAGTGCTTTTTGTGTAAAAATGAGTGTGTGTGAACTCCAGTGGCCTCTGTGGTATCACGTAATATGTGACATCACGCAGGACTGCCCTGATTACAGCCAGGTGTTTCTGTTTACAAATCCCTGGCTGTAGGGGTGGAGTTTGTAGTGTGGATGCCCGTTAGAACAATCACACTGCTCCTTATACCCCCTAGCCCCGCCCCCTCTCCTATCACTCTTCTTTAGTCCTCCAGGTAACTCAGTTTATCAGCTCCATTTGAAATGTGTTTGTGGGTGGAGTTAAGGTGTTTAGTCCCACTTTAAGGCAAATGTAAAACTTCATGAAAATTATTTTTCTGTAGGTTTGATTTTCTATCTTCATTTCACTCTCCTCCTCTTTCTTTAGCCTGTATATCCAATGGTTAAATCAGCTCGTTGGTCTTCCTTTTAGTTTTCTGGTTCAAATGGTGAAAAGACGACTGAAAATTTGTGAATAAAACAACAGTTACACAGCAAAACATCTACTCAGTTACAAGTACTACCGTGAAACTTGTGCTTGAGTAAAAGTATAAAGTACACATATAAAATGAATAACTACACAAATGATTAGCATTTTATACAAGGCTTTGTACATAAAACCTGAAGCTGACTTAAGTTTCTTTAATTCAGTCTTGTTATGGATGTTACACCTGCTTGTTACCATGGAGATTTCATTGCTTTGCCTGAAATATTTGGCCATATAGCATTATACCTATTTATATAACCTTATAACCTAAATAACCACCTTTCCATAGATCTGACCTGTAAACATGGCCTGGTTGTGCCACTATCTTGTCTCCATGGAGATAGACAAGTTTAATGCCATACTGAGGAACAATATAACATTGCCATTAACACTCCCAGCAGAAAAGTTACATAGTAGATCTTTAATACTACTAATAAATTTATGCCCAACAATCTCTATGCATTTATATTCAAATTGCCAGTGTGTAAATGACCTTGCCTTTTATTATCCTTACCATAATGTTAGATTAGCAGCATCTGCTCTTACATTGTCTTTGACTTGATTTTAATTTTGGTGTGTCCCATCACCAAATTAATGTATCCCCACCCCCAAAGAAAGAAAGAAAGAAAAAAAAAAAACACACACACACACACGACACAATATTACAATATCATAATAACAATAATGACACCAGCAGAGGTGAACTTCTCATTCCAGTAACCCCACAACAGACTGAGAACAACTTTGAAACTGTGGAGATGGTGATTTGGGATCATGACCAAATTAAAGCGAGATTAGAAAAAGTTTTGTGATATTAGACCAGGTTTTGTGATATTAGACCAGGTTTTGTGATATTAGACCAGGTTTTGTGATATTAGACCAGGTTTTGTGACAGGTTTTTTTGTAGTTTCATTGCGATCTCTCAATCTGGAATGAGCTGCAGATGTTCAGACTATATATCTCATCTAAAGAGGAGGCTCTGTTCACACCTGTACTGCAGTGAGATATGGATTGTAATAAAGATATAAACACATTATTAAGACTACAAATTGACTATGTTTTAGCCTCAAATGTTAACATTAAAGTCTAATTAAATAAATATTTGCTTAAACTGCTGAAATAATGTTTTTTTTCTTCCCATAATGTGAGATATATAGGCTATGTAAAAGGACAATGCAATTTAACAGCTTTAAAGATGCACAATGTAACATTTCCAGTGGAAGGTAAAATACCTGCTTGTCTCCATGGAGATGTTATTGATTTGCTTTCACAGTATGGCATTAACCTTATCCATCTCCCTGGTGACAAGCAAGAGACCCTGCTAAATGTAAGAATTTCTGCATTTTATGTATTTGAGCAATTAACACATTTTCAGTCCTTAACTGAATAAACACAAGACTGATATTTTTAATGAGATATAGTGGAACATTCCAGGCAAAGCTATAACATCTTCACGAAAGAAGCAGGTTGTGGACCCCCACCAGAAAAGTTATAATGCACCACTAAGAATGTTAGTATTTTAAGACACCAGATCTCCCCAGCCCTGCAGATTGGTGATGAAAGCGTGATGACAGTCACTAGTTACCGTCATGGACCATGCTCCACCAGCAAAGGACACGTGCTATGAACTTATCAAGTGTGGATGCAGAGTAGCCTGTGCTGGGCGATGCAAGTGTGCAAAGATAAATTTGGCATGTACAGATTCATGCAAATGTGGCGGCAGCTGCACTTTGAATAAGTTTAACAATTTAAGGTAAATCTCTGTTCAGTGTTTGGGGGTAAGTCTCAATTCCATGCAGCATTTAATTACAATTTTAAAACATGATATGGCACTTACAGCTCTTTAGATATGTTTAAATTGTTTTTGTTATCAAAAACCCAATAAATATGGCTTTGAAAGATAAAATATTTTATTAACTTGGGTTTCAATCACAGGGAACCCACACAACCCTTACATTCTCAAGGAAAACAGTCATGTGACCTCCTTAATGCTTTGAACTTTTTAAAAAATTGTTCAACATTACAAAATGGGTAACTAAGCAAATTAGACTATAAGAAAGGGATTATGCAATATTTTTTATGCCAACCTCGTTTTCATGTAGTCCATTTTGTGGCATGTGCAGTTCTCGGCTCCTGGGTTGACTTAGGCTTGGTTCCATATCTAGAAATATTAGTCCTGAGGGTGTTAGTAATGGAGCAAAATTTCATGCTTATACCATAAAAGTGAACTATTTTGGTCTTTAATAGCTCTACTACAACAAAGGAGGAGTGGACAACCTTGACAAAGTAACACTTACAGGCACTTACAGCTGCAAGAGCAGAATCTCCCACTGGCCTCTTGTGATATTCGATAATATCATTGACATATCAACCTACAATGCCTTTGTCATATGGAGGGAACCCAACCTGGAGGACAAGCAAGAGGAACTGGATAATGTTCAGTGTTGGGGAGTAACGGATTACATGTACCGCCGTTACGTAATCAGAGTACAAATTATGAGTAACTGTATTCGGTTACAGTTACTGTTTCAATGAGTGGTAATTGGATTACAGTTACTTTGCTGAAATAAGTGGATTACAAGGCAGTATTTTCCTGTTTTCACATTTTGTGCTACATCCCATTTATTTATTTTTTTATTTCGGTAATTCCACTCATTGCCGGAAACCCAAACAGAACGCGGCAATAAGAGCGATGTAAACGTCCTGTTAACGTTAGCGGCGTCAGGCACAATGGACGAGGTCGAAGAGCCAGTAGAACAGAGCCAGCAGTGCACAGGTAAAACACACATTTGTGTCTTGGAAATTATTCTCCCGACGTGAGATATAAAAAAAATAACAAATATAAAATCGCCTACAAGTTAAATGTCAAACTGGAGCTACTGGCACTGGTGAAAACAAACTGCATAGACTCATGATGTCTGCACCACTGTCCTATAGTGACCTGCCACATGAGGGGACACACACACAAACACACACAAACACACACACACACCTTCATCATCGTCATCAACCTGAGAACGAGCAGACCTTGTCTCCTTCCGTAGTTACTGCGCGGACACCGCCGTCCTCCCGTGCGCCGTGTGTGGAGCGTGTTTTCTCGCGTACACCGCGTAAACCGCGCTTCCTCCTGTGCGCCTCTAAACCAGAACTAACACCAGAACTAAAACCAGGACTAAACCAGTCCAAGACTAAACCAGGACTCAACCAGGTCTAAAACAGGGCTAAATCAGGTCTAAACTATAGGACTAAACCAGGACTAAACCAGGACTAAACCAGGACTAAACCAGGTCTACAATCAGGACTAAACCAGGACTAAACCAGGACTAAACCAGGTCTACAATCAGGACTAAACCAGGACTAAACCAGGACTAAACCAGAACTAAACCAGAACTAAACCAGGTCTAAAATCTGGACTAAACCAGGACTAAACCAGGTCTAAAATCAGGACTAAAACCAAGACTAAACCAAAGCTAAACCAGGCCTAAAATCAGGTCTAAAATCAGGACTAAAACCAGGACTAAAACAGGACTAAACCAGAACTAAACCAGAACTAAACCAGGTCTAAAATCAGGTCTAAAATCAGGACTAAAACCAGGACTAAAACCAGGACTAAACCAGAACTAAACCAGAACTAAACCAGGTCTAAAATCAGGACTAAACTAGGACTAAACCAGGTCTAAACAATATGACACTTAACAGTAGGTTGGACATAATTTAAGGTGATCTCATATAAAAATAATTTCTCTATTAATAATATTTTTTAATATGGTTAAGGAAAGACTGAGCTTGTTATTGTCTTTTAGGAGACAAAACATCTAATGTTAACATCCTAGTCCTAATCCTAACAGATCCTAGTCTTTGCTTCCCTACAGCAAACAGTTGCTTATTTATGGAGACTTTGGGTCAACAGACAATTTGAAGAGAACAAACAAGAATTTTCAGGATGTGGTTGCTACATTCATGTCGTTTTAAAAAGCATGACAATATCAAGTAATCCAAAGTATTCCGATTACGTTACTTAATTTAATTTAATGGATTATGTTACAAACTACATTTTGGGGTATGTAATCTGTAATCTGTAGGGGAATACATTTTAAAAGTCACCTTCCCAACACTGATGTTCTTGTTGGAGGAGCTCAGAAAGTTCCTCCCTGTACGTAAAGGCGACACCAAAGACGAGGAGATGCAACTGGAGAGGAGAACTGTAAAACAGGTACAACCTGCTGCAAATGTCCCACAAACACAAAGTTTCCTACCACTGCTGTGAATGCACTGACGAGTTTGAAATAAGCATAATGGTTGCAGTGGATAAACATGGATATATTATAAATTCCTACAGTTACAGAATATTCATGTCATTTTCAAATGCAATAAAGTATATATAAATAATTGCTTTTATGTTTTTATGTGTTTTGTAAAACAGGACATGATACTGTGTGATAGTAGATGTTTTTCTCCAAAAACATGTGTGGTAAAACTTAAAAAAAATAGGCTCTTCCTGCTCTCAGAAACATAATATTTATGTATTACATATATTAAAGTGGGATAGTCTATTTAGACATTCTAAATAAATCTGTAGTTTAAACTTTAGTATATTCCTGTGAAGGCTTAAGAAAATAACAGTTTGTAAGGGTTAATAATTGTTGTTAATTGTCATCATTAATTTAAACACTCAAAATACAAATAAATATCTAACTGGGAGAAAAAGGGTTTAAAATGCTTTACCTTTCAAAGCCCGTTCAGACCAGAGCACCAAGGCGTCAATGCAAAGACTATGCTTGTCTAGTATTTCTCTCCCTTTTGTCCACTTGTCTGAATTCCAATGCAAAGGTGTCCAATGAGAAGCGTGGTCTGTCGTTAAGGTTTTCCTTGACTTGTTTGATTGTGACTGTTCTGCTTTGTCAAGTTTGTCAAGTTTGTCAAGTTTGTCAAGTTTGTCAATAAAGCCACAAATGAGAGTTGCTGTGATTCAAATTAAGACAAATAATTTACCTGGATCTTAAGAAGTTATCCAAACTTCATCTGAACAAAACATCCAATCCTGAAGAGTAGAGCAAGATCATTTAGTCTGTTTTATGAACAGAATTTTTTATATACAGTGGAGGAAATAAGTATTTGATCCCTTGCTGATTTTGTAGGTTTGCCCACTGACAAAGAAATGAACACTCTATAATTGTAATGGTAGGTTTATTTTAACACAACACAGGTATATTTTTGGTGAGGTAACAGCATTCTAACATGGCTTAAAAGAATGCATTTTAACTTGTTTTGTTTTGTTGCAGGGTGAGCTCGGAGTATGTGACAAATGTAAACCCTGACAGCTGTAGGGGGACTAAAGAAAGGATCCCTTATTTAAAAGAGGATAATTGACATTACAGATTGGAATTTAAGAGTTTTAAATTAAAGCTGCACTCACATGGCCTTTGTGAGTGTTTGGCCTTTGTGAGTGGTTAGAAGTAAATTTGGGGCACCACTCATCAAATGTTGAGAAATATTACCAATACAATATAATCAATTACCTATGTTAATTAATTACTGAATAATTAATAAAACAATTGATCTGAAGGTTCATAAATTCTTGTCCATAACAGTGACCCGTATCTGGAAATGACTTCACCGGAAATAACATTACTATTCACCAAAGCAAACTGTGGTTTATGAATATTTATTGCAAATGAGTGGAGATGTCCAGTCACTTTGTGGTCCTGTTGGATCCAATGACGGTTCAAGTTTCTCAGGATGTCAGTTCTGAAGAATTAAACGCAATGAAATGGATGAAGGCCACGTGATCAAAACAATACTTCCAGACTCAGGCAGCGTCAGGCTGAGGGAACAGTTTCCCGGTCTCTACTTCATCTCTCTACATTCTAAACTGAACTGAGCATCTTTCTCCTCTTAAGTCTTAAGTTAAGCGGGAAAGACTGACCAATGCGGTATGTGTTGTGGGATGATGTGAGGAATGTCACTTAGTTGAGTGAGGGTTTTATGACACAGCTCTCACATTACACCTTCACTAGCTAGGACCACACCAACAACGACATAGTGCGAAGAAGTTTATTGATAATGTATGAAGTGGGGCAGAGATGGCTGGGTTGAGACTATAGGTGGGGGCTCCGTCTCAATCTGTAATTGGCCCAGCCGGAACGGGACCTCTTTGTAGGGGTCTTATGACTGAAAGACAAAATAGGGGATAGGAGAGTGGGGTCGAGTTAGCTGAGACAAACTGGGATGATGGGAAAGGCTGCTACATATAGGCTTCTGGGAAATTAGAGGCGTGGTCGAAGTGAGTTGTGGTTCGCAGGTGAGAGGAGAGGGCGGCTGAGGCGTGATCCTGCTCCTGAATCTCAGTTAATCATAGTAACTACATTTATGAACATTAACAGTTTTACACAAATAAAGTCTTCACATGACATTTACAAACCAATATTAAAACACATTGATAATGGTTCATGAAATTAATTGTTCATTTCATCCCTTTTCTTTCTCTGGAGAAAGTCCATTGGCTTGAGATTTAGAGATTTTTCTATCAAAATCCCATAGTGTCTTTTATTTGTCTTAATTATAGTCAGTGAACTTACTTCAGTCTTTTGATTTTTCAATAAGGAGCTTGAAGCAAATGGGGGAAGGGTAGAGTGCACCCAAAGTTATCTCCTGTCAGAGGCATTGTCCAAACTTTGGTGCAAGTCTGTTCTTAAAGATTCAACATTATGGTAACAGCCATGATACTACACTACACAGCCAAAGTCTCTGTGCATCCACCAGGAGCAGTTTGCCTGTGGCTCTGGGTGTGGCCACAACAAAACCACTGTAATAATGTCTCCTTCTTCTTCTGAGTGGAACATGTGAAAAAGATCAGTTACCTTTGAAGCCTTTGTGTTGTTCAGATGTCTGTTTTAAGATTACTTGAAGCTGTGGAACATTTTGTATGGTTTCTGTTCCAACCATTCGTCTATTATAAATGTACCCAAATTCACACTAGTTGGTCCTATAAATTTTAGTATTTTAAAGTGCATATGACATGTTCTTTAGTAAAGTGCAGAAACCTAAAATGCATACTTAAGTACATTTTAAAGTGGATACGTCACCACATTTGAGAGCAGGTATGTGTACTTTCTACTCCACTACATTGTTGAACAGAACTGAAAAGTAAAAGTATTTTTTATAATTGTTTGAGACCTGCTGAAAAGTCTGAGGGGTTTATTTTAAACAAGTTTGTAGTTTGAGCAAACAAAAATAAACAACAACAAAAAAAACTGTTGATTTCTATTGAACAAAATCCTACACAAATCTTTATCAAAATAACTACATTTGAAGCATTATTAGATCTCAAAGTCTGCATGAAATATATAAGTTAAGTTTTGGAGAATGCTTCACTAAGTAGTAGGAAATTAAATTTTTCTCTTATATCAATTGTGTTTTTTATCAGAAATGTCCAAAAAAGGAAAACTGCACATACTAAATCTCAATTAGTAACCTATAGGTAACAGACCAGTATCTCAATGTCAGTAGAATACTGCAATACTGAACCACTTCCCAAAATATGCAGATTGTCATTTTTGCAGCAAATGGAATTCTCAACAAAACTTTTGACAGAGATTTAGTATTTTGAGTTAAAATTTGCAAATTTAGTCAGTTCATTGACTCATTTATTAAGCTACAAAATCACATAAAATTTGAAGGTATTGCAGTCCAATCAAAATCACAATTAAAGTAAAGGCTGCTATTTTTAGTACTATTATTCCCTCCACAAACAACAAAATCCTCTCTTATTCTATATAAAATGGCTAACCCTGTAGTTTAGATCTGAACAAACATGTTCTGAAATCTCATATTAGTTTGTAATTTCATATTTCATTCTTTTGGTCAATTCTTCTGGATGTGTTTAAAATGTGAAACTTTGATCAAATATAATTGCAACACGTCTCAGAAAAATCATAATTACATATTTTTCCTAAATCGTGCAATGCTAGCGTAAACACAATCAAATCTCTCCTCTCAAACTCCTGTTATTGCCATTGTAAACTAAAAACTCCACATAGCAACTAAAATTGGCCAACACTTAAAAGTGAGTTTGTGCTTGATTAAACCTCACTGTTGCATACATTTGTTTATTTTCAGACTAATTAATGTCAACTTCCAGGTCTAGTTTTCTCACAGTATGGAGCCCCAGCTGTAACTCCTCTAGAGTTTATTTGAACGCTCCTATCTGCAGCCTGGTTGTGTCACTTCCTAGTTAACAATAGCTTATATGTGCCTCAGCGTTTTGCCTGTGACGGCTTTTGTTGGGCTCTGAATGTCCCTTTTTGTCCCCCAGGAGACACTGTAGAGGCCTCACTGTTGTGGTGTTTGGGCTGGGTCTCCTGCACTTGGCTGTGGCCTGGTTGGAAGGTGGTCTGTGCTGTGTGGTGGTGAAACAGGAGAAGTGTCCAGGTAAAGCAGCAGAAGGCTGTTTGTGAGGGCTAAAGGCACCCTTAGATCTATGTGCGCTATCAGAGAGAAGGGGACCCACCAAATCAGGTGCTTAGGCCTAGGACACACTGAAGTGTATTTCGCCCTACGCAAGTGTAAAAACTGCATATAGAGGACACATGTTTTTGAACATATTAAAAGTGAATGGAGAGGGTGGCAAGATGATCCTTAATATGGAAAATGCAAACCCACTATCTGCTGGTGAGCTTGGCACAGTGCACGACATTGACTCCAGCTGCAAGGCCTTTGCTCCAGATCAGACACTTGGATGTATCAAAGGAGTCATTCACAGTGCGTGTCAACAACAAAGTACAACCGGTGTGCCAGAAACTACACTGTCTACCACTCAGCATATGTAAAGTGTATGCATCTGAGTCCTCTTGTTGTGGAACAGAAATGCAAAGGGGGGCTGCACTAATGTTGCCTGTAAAAGTCCAAACTTATCTCTGTACCAGAAGCTGATATGGATATGGATCTGTATAACAAATACAGAGAGATATCCTTCTGTATTTCCAGGCAAGTGCTTATGTATTGACTTGCGTGAACCAAATAAAAGTGTCATAATGGACTTTGCCCACTTCTTCGTATGGAGGACCTCTTTGCAGCACTGCCTGGTGCCGATCACTACAGCCCGATGAAGTTTGCACCCAGAAAGTCGCAAATGCTTTCATAGCTCACAATGGTTTATTCTTATGCGATTTGGTCTCACATCTGCACCATCTTCTCTCTAAAAGATGATGGAGACTAGATTCAAGCACTTTCTCAGCTGTACAGGACTACTTGGATGACATTGTTGTTAATGGAGCATCAAAAAAGGAACACCTAGTTGTCACCTTGCACATGAGGGTCATCAGGCCAAAGTGCTCACCAAGCCATGCCTCAGAGAACTTAGCAAAAGTAACCTTCACCCCAAATGCAACTACAGAACAAGTCAGCCTAAATATGCAGGGTTACCCCAACTCCAGGTATGTTTTTGGTGAGGAAACATTATAACATAGATCGGAAAATATAACATAGGCCCTTAAGCATGGCTCTTGTTAAAAAAAAAATGAAATAATGAGAATTAAATCCCATACAACAGCAACTGTTATTAATCATGTATAATATATTTGAAATAATATTGTGAAATGTGTAAAGAAATATACCATAAAAATCGATTGGAACCATTTCTTTTTAGTTCCACATGCAAGTGTTATAAACAGATTTTACTTTCCTTCATTCACCATATACCCTGAGTCTAATGGAGGAGGGATGGTGGATTTGAGGGCGCTGACAAATTAGTTATAAAAAAAAAAAAAGAAAAACTGAGGCCAAAAATAGTAGCCCTACCAAGAAAATCCTGCAACAATTTAAAGATGTTTTGTTGATCCATGTGACAGGTTTTCACATGGTTGCACTAGAAGCTCTTATGTCATAGAATGAGACAGTGAACAGTGTTTTGGATCTGATCAGGTTTCTCTGTTCAAAGACTGGCTGTGACCACATGACTCTAGCCCCGCCCTGAACTCAAATCCAATCAGCACTTTCCTATAGAGGCCTTTTTGTGCTTTAAGACCCTGCTCTGTGTGTGTCAAAATTTCAGAGGTTACCATGACAACGGCGGCCCCTGGCTCCCACACACGGGCTGCAGTCTGCTGACCTCGGCTTTGTCCAGGACTGGCCCCTCTGATGGAGACAGATAAGACACAAATGTAATGGGCAGTTACTTTTTAATAGAAGCCAAATGAATAAATACATTGGATTCCTACTGTTTTTACACAAAATTAATGCCAGCAACTTCCAAACTTTCAAAATTTTTGTATTGTCTTAAACCTCTCAGGCTCAAATTAAATTTTAGTAACAGGAAAAAATCTGATATTTGGGGAAAATGATCATATGGGGTAGTAATATACAATCTTGACTTTTTTTGAGAGAGACCTTCACATCCAATGCGTTCTGGGATGTTGCAGATTTGCAACATTGGCCTGGTGTGGTAAATTAACACTGAAGACTGAAAATGATATGGACGCTAACTTTATTTGTATAACACTTTTCATAACAATGAAAACATAAAGCACAGTGTCACAGTGTTTTACAGTGGCAGAACAACATCACTTTTTCGTGGGGTGCTCCAAGAAACAATTTTTATCCTTTGTAAACAACAAAAGTACTTTGCACTTCTGGCAGGTCGTTTGTGTGTAGTCATTCTTACACAGTCTGCATCGTCCACGTTTATCAGCATGGATGGGAAAAAAGGCTCCTGAGTAAAAAACGTTCATAAAATATAGATTTGGAGTAAGTAGGTAATTGGCATTTAGCTGTTGCAAATCTGCAACACCTGCCTGGAGAGGGTTAAAAAGGAGAGTTTTAAAATATAATTGTGGTATCAGAATCGGTATTGAGTATCGAGTCTATTCCTTAGTGTCGAAATCAAGTTTGAAATTTTAGTATCATCACAGCATTACAAGTTACCAACCAAATAATGAAAAGTAAATACACAGAAATAAAATGAACATAACATAAAACATGTCTGAGAATAATAATGCTGCTGTGCCTTTGGGGGAGCAGTCAGTGCGTCTTTAGGATTTATAGGCAGCAGTGAAAGTGTATCTGCAGGAGCAGACATGTCACATGCAGCTGAACACACAAGTATTTAAACCCATATACACTGTATGTCTGTGTCCTTTGGCTTTTCCCTCTTGGATAATGGTTTGCCACTGTCATTCCTGTTTCACAGACACAGACACACTGTATATACTGTAATATCAGTACTGTTCTGTCCTGGAGCGGGCATTGGGGTGAGGTGTCTTGCTCAGGAACACAGTTTGCAGTCACACATAATATTAAACATTTATATATGTACAGTGTCTGAAGCTGCTGTATCAAAAAGCCTTGTAGTTAAAAATACTATATACTACTTTTAAAGCACATTCACTGGTTTGCCCTCAAGACCAAAAACAAAGTGTTAGAACTCACTTTATGAAATTAAAGGGGTTATACATCACATTTTCTGGTGGAGGAGCTTGAGTTTCTCAATTTTCAAATTTTTTCTTGCCTGGAATGTCTGTCAAGTCTTTAAGGAATGTAGGTCCAACTTGAAAAACCAGGAAAACAGATACAAAGCTCAACTCAGCTTGAAGATTTTTACTGAAATTGTTTAGTTCCTTCAGCAGTGGTAGTAGTAGTAGTAGTATTTGTAGTAGTAGCTGCAGCAGTAGCAGTAGTAGCAGGTCGAAAACCTTTAAAGTAAAATATAAAATATAAATATAAATATATAAATATGCGTAATAATGAAATGAAATTTACATTTTACATTTTCATTAAACCATTTAATCTATTTGTCTTTTAATTAATACACTTTAATTATAATATTTATTAATATACCTTTTACACATTAACTTAAATAGCTACAATTTTAACCAATGTATCATTTTACCAATTAATTTTTAATCTTAAATATAATTTATTTTTTATACAATTTTAAATGACTAATTATATGAAATAAATGGAATATTTAATAATTTTTTGCCAAATTTTAATGAATTAATACATTGTTTTTAATTGCTAATATATATATATATATATATATATATATATATATATATATATATATATATATTGTACTTTAACTTAGTCAATACATTTTACACCATTTACCTTAAATCAGATATTCTATAGATTATAGATTATATAATAGTAATATAATTAGGGGTGTCAAATTGTCGCGTTAACTGCGATTAATTAATTACAGTCATATTTAGCGCGTTATGTTTTTTAATCGCGTTAATCTCATTTTTAATCTCTAACTTTACTGTTTCTGTATGCGAGTTGCTTTATTATAAAACCTGTTTTTATGTGTTGTTGGGACAACAACACACACACACACACACACACACACACACAAAAAACAACACGTTTATAATTTTTTTATTTCGGTAATTCCACTCATTGCCGGAAACCCCCACAAAACGCGCGCATTAAGAGCGATGTAAACGTCTGTCGCACAATGGACGAAGTCGAAGAGCCAGTAGAACAGAGGCAGCATCGCACAGGTAAAAACACATTTGTGTCTTGGAAATTATTCTCCCGACGTGAAATATAAAAGAAAATAACAAATATAAAATCGCCTACAACTTAAATGTCACTGGTGAAAACAACCTGCACTACTGTCCTATAGTGACCTGCCACATGAGGGGACACGCACACAAACACACACAAACACACACAAACACACACAAACACACACAACACACACAAACACACACAAAAACACACACACAAACACACACACAAACACACACAAACACACACAAACACACACACACCTTCATCATCGTCATTAACCTGAGAACGCGCGGACCACGTTTCCTTCCGTAGACACTGCGCGGACACCGACGTGCTCCCGTGAGCCGCGTGTGGACCGTGTTTTCTCGCGTACACTGCGTAAACCGCGCTTCCTCCTGTGCGCCTCTAAACCAGAACTAACACCAAGACTAAAACCAGGACTAATCCAGTCCAGGACTAAACCAGGACTAAACCAGTCCAGGACTAAACTAGAACTAAAACCAGGTCTAAACCAGGACTAAACCAGGACTAAACCAGGACTAAACCAGAACTAAAACCAGAACTAAAACCAGGTCTAAACCAGGACTAAACCAGAACTAAAACCAGGTCTAAACCAGGTCTAAACCAGGACTAAACCAGAACTAACACCAGGACTAAAACAGGATTAATCCATTCCAGGACTAAACTAGGACTAAAGTAGGTCTAAACCAGGACTAAAACAAGGACTAAAACCAGTGATCTCATATATAAAGCATTTCTCTATCAATAATATTTTTAACATGGTTAAGGAAAGACTGGACTTTTTATTGTCTTTAAGTAGACAAAAGTTATTATGTTCACATTTCCTCGTCTTTGCTGCTTTACAGCAAACAGTT
Source organism: Boleophthalmus pectinirostris (assembly GCF_026225935.1). Classification (NCBI taxonomy): domain Eukaryota; kingdom Metazoa; phylum Chordata; class Actinopteri; order Gobiiformes; family Gobiidae; genus Boleophthalmus; species Boleophthalmus pectinirostris. The sequence goes on along the minus strand of NW_026571404.1, from coordinate 33,306,203 downwards.
TCTTATTCATGGATACTTGGGCTCAACAGACAATTTGGAGAGATTTGTTAAACAATAAATGACTTTATAAAGTCACTTTTTTTAATCTATATCAGTCTTTTGATCTGCCACAATAATGTAATAATGAATTTAAATGAAAATACCTCAAATTGAAGGCTTTTCTCAGCAATTTTTAGGTGAGATTAAAATGAGATTAATTAGATTAATTAATTACAGATCATAATTAATTAAACTCTCAATTTTTTTAATCGCATGACAGCACTAAATATAATATAATATATATATTATAGATATATTTATTTATTTATTTATTTGAGATAGGGACAGCGCACAATTTTTACATTAACCTTGACAGGAGAGATGCACTGTACCTCAGGTTGTAGCATCAGTGCTAATTTCCACCTGTAGTCCCTGGGCAGGTTCATTGATTGATTGTATTTAACTGACCTTGACTATCAACTGTTCTGGAGACCTGTAGCATGTTTTCGGTATATAGATTATATTTAAACAATCAAATGGCAATTATCAATCAAATGATTTAATTATTCAATTTAGCTTTATGTAACATTTTAAGAAATTAAACTGAATTTATTTACTAATCTACTTTTTAATTTAAATTGGGGAATTATAAAATAAATTAGTCAAGTGCATTTAAATCTAATTAAGGCTTCTCATTGTACTTAGACATTGTACTTGAACAGAATATTCATTTTACATCTAAATTAAGACAGATTACTTTTACATGGATTTTAACATCACTTTACTGTTTTAACTAAACTTAAAAACTAATTTTGCAGGTAATTTACCTCACCGGTGTCTCTGTGTTTTCTCTTCACATTCCTGGTTTGGTTTGCGTCTGTTCACCTGGGCTTAATGAAATGAGTACAGAGACACACCAGCTCACCTGTGTTTTCTGCTCCCATCTACTGGACACACTAAGTATAACCTAATAAACTCAAAAAAGGGGAGGAGAGGAGAGGTGAATGGGCTCAGGAGTGGGGGTGAAGACTTGGAGCAGAGGGGCTGGACTTTTTGACTTGACAATGTCCTACTAGGTAACATGAAACCTACCAATCTCCACAACTACTCAGATCTGTGGAGAGGCAAGCACATCAAGTCATGTATTTATTAGGTATTTTAGTTTAGCAATAAACACTGACCAGCTAAAGAAGTTCAATGTAATACTGTGTAAGATTCCAAATGAAGTAGTAACATCTCCAAGGAGACAAGCAGGTGGGGAACACCACATATCAAAACTGTTTTGTAGTGCAGCTCATGTAGTGCATGTAGTGCATTTTACAATCTTAAGAACATGAAAAATAGAACTAGTTAATTTTAAACTGTTTGCAATGTTCTTACATTTTCCCTCGCTTGAATACACTCGTTGCATCCTTATTACTCGCTGCAAGCATTTTTCACAACTATCAGAGACAAGGGAGGAATTTTGGAGTCACAGTAACACTAGCATGCTAACAACATAGCAGCCTTAGTTCCTGGTTAACAGGCGATAAAACCACTTTATAATTAGATGCAGAGAGCGGTTTAATTTTGATCTCAAGAGCTGCTGTTACAATATATCTGTACTAGGGCAAGACAAGCTGTACTTTAACACATGAAAGAAATCTAATACCTCCCCTTTAACTCAGATTTGAACTTTGAACCCTGGAGAATAGTTCGCCTCACTATGTCTCTAAATAATGAGACTTACAACAGCCACTCTCTTCTCAACACTATTCTGAGCTAACAGCATATTCAGTTACTTTGCTCCCTCCACTCCCACTGTGGTCCCTCTGATCCACCACCAGCCCCATTATCCCTCACCCACCCAGGCCTCCTCTGCTCACCCGCTCCCCTCATAGTCCCCCACCACCACCACCACCCGCTGTCAAAAACACTGTGAAACTTTCTCACATTGTAAGTATTTTTCATACTTCGTTCACACTGATATCAACTTAAAGGTGCACAACGCAACAACTTTTCTGGTGGAGAGATTTGGTTTCAGTGGAGATGTTCTTGCTTATATATGTCAAATGAATCCCCATAGAGACCAGAACACGACTCCTTCAGGCCAAGTTACAGCTCATATCTGTGGAGAAGCCAGCATACTAAGTCATGTACATCCACCCATCCATCCATTTTCTTCCACTTATCCGGGGCTGGGTCGCGGGGGCAGCAGTCTAAGCAGGGACTCCCAGACTTCCTTCACCCCAGACAAGTCCTCCAGCTCCTCCGGGGGGACCCCGAGGCGTTCCTAGGCCAGCCGAGAGACAGAGTCCCTCCAGCGTGTCCTGGGTCTTCCCCGGGGCCTCCTCCCGGTGGGACACGCCCGGAACACCTCCTGAGGGAGGCGTCCAGGAGGCATCCAGAGCAGATGCCCGAGCCTCAACTGGCTCCTCTCAATGTGGAGGAGCAGCGGCTCTACTCCGAGCTCCTCCCGTGGAATTGAGCTCCTCACCCTATCTCTAAGGGAGCGCCCAGCCACCCTGCGAAGGAAACTCATTTCGAGCGCTTGTATCCGCGATCTTGTCCTTTCGGTCATTACCCCGAGCTCATGACCATAGGTGACCATAGGTGAGGGTAAGAACGAAGACCGGTAAATCGAGAGCTTCTCCTTTCGGCTCAGCTCCCTCTTCACCACAATGGTCCGATACAGAGACCGCATCACTGCAGACGCTGCACCAATCCACCTGTCAATCTCACACTCCGTCCTTCCCTCACTCGTGAGCAAGAACCTGAGATACTTGAACTCCTCCACTTGAGGCAAGGACTCTCCACCCACCCGGAGAGGGCAAGCCACCTTTTTCCGGTTGAGAACCATGGCCTCGGACTTGGAAGAGCTGATCTTCATCCCAGCAGCTTCACACTCGGCTGCAAACCGCCCCAGTGCACATTGCAGGTCCTGGTTCAATGGAGCCAACAAGACAACATCATCTGCGAACAGCAGAGATGAGATCGCTCTTCGATTACCATTTGTATGATCCATCTCTTCAATTTGTCATCAATTTTCCTCTTGCAGCCACGTCCAGGGAGGTTGGTTACAGTCCTGTGGACCTTAAACTTCTGAAGAACATATGTCACTGTAATCACAGGAACATCACACTGCTTGGAGATGGTCTTATTGTCTTTATCGCTAACCTGCTTTTCTATCATTTTCTCTCTAGTCTCCTGACATAGTTCTCTTCTTCTCTTTCTCTGGTCCATGTTCAGTGTTGTGTCTGTCATGTCTCTAACAGCACAATGACACACGTCTCCCTTTAAACAGGCAGACTGACTGAGGACAACTTTGAAGACACCTGTGATGCAGATTAGAGGACACACTGAAGTTTAACATGTCCCTATTGTTCAGTTACTTACAATCTTTTCTAAGGGTACCACCATTTTTGTCCAGGCCAGTTTCATTATTATTTTTTTTTTATAATTCTGTTGAACAACAATTCAAAAACAGTGTCTGATTGTCATTGGTTATTTTTCAGGAATTTTTTATTTATTATTGCTTTTCTCGGTTTCAAGTTATTTCAGTAACCGTTGTAGATTTTTCTTTCCTTACCAGAGGGGTACCAACAATTTTGTCCCCGACTGTATTTCAGGGTTTGTTTATTTATTTATTATCTATATATCATTTAAATTGAATAAATGTGCAATAGAGAAGTATAATGCCATATTCTAGAACATTCCAGGCAAACCAATAACATATCAGACCCTCCATCAGAAAAGTTGCATAGTTCACCTTTAATTCCAAATACAATCTTAAAATATGAAAAGAATTATTGCACCAAAGATTGTTAGAGCATATATACACCAGAGCCTACATTTTCTTTACCACATGGCAGAGGCGGGGACTTAGTTTCGAGTCAGACTAGAAGTACCATTGTGACGACTTCAGAGTTGACTTGATAAAATGGACTAAGACTTGGGACTCGACTTGGACGTGAGCCCTGTGACTTGAGAAGACTTTATGCTTCGATTCAGAACAATATATGATTTTTTTTTTTCCTCTATGGTGCTTAATTTTACATGAACAAACTGGAACAGGTTCCTCACACTTCTTTATTTGTTACTATGGATGGAGCAGTAACTGAAGTATCATGATATGGTAATATACAAAATATCAAATGTCTCACAGTAATATACAGTACAAAACAGAGGGAATGAGCATAGAATAGAGCATGATCCTTCCATTTCAGTGTAGACTACATGAGAAAAAAACTGTTATTAAGCTTGAAACTGTTATTTATCTTAATAGGCTCTATTCACGCTTACATCGGAAACATAGAAGACGTTTGGAAACTTGCGTAGACAACTTCCGGTGTAGTTACCAATACTGGGTTCACCTACGACTGTGATAATACCTAAAATGAAAATGAAGACTGCATACGTATGTGCTGTTTGGAATCTTGAATTTAGTGCCCTCATCTCTTCTAATCGCTTGTACCCAGTGCGCTCAGAGTTGTGTGTGAGTGAGGAAATGATGAAAACTGAGCTATGGCTGTAACTGCTGATGAGCCGAACATAACGGAACTCTACAATTACACGGAGATGAAGAAAACTGAGCCATTTTCCCATTTTTCCTAGAACAGAGCCCGTTGGAAGTTGTAATCGTATCTTTCCAAACGTCTTCCTAGTTTGTGATGTAAGCATGCAAATAGCCTATTCTTTTTATTCTGAGCGCACTTATTTGCACTAAGGTTTTTTCAAGGCATTTAAAAATTTAAAGTAGCATTTCTGTGAGTCTTTAAGTCTACCCTAAAGGCCTACCTAAATATTGCATGTATAAATATAAGTGCAATTTAGTTTAAAAATCATGTACATTGCAAAAATATGAGCTGTACTTGAAAGGACTTGGACTTGACTTGCACTTGTGGGCCACTGGTCAAAGATTTTAGATTAGAGTTTTACTTGCAAAACAACAATTTGGTCCCACTTCTGCCATACGGTCACCTCCTCCCCTCATAGTCCCCCCTTCCTCACCACCTCCTGCTGTCAAAAACACACCGTGGAACTTTCTCACACTGTAACCCGGTACTCCCAGGGAAAGCCCGTCGCAGATACCCCGCTCGGCTGCACCCCTTTGCCCCCCTGCCCTCCCGAACCCCCCTCCCTCCCACCAAAAGGAAGCCGGGTTCCTGCCCCCACAGCATCCATCAATGGAGCCCTCTCATGGATCAATTACCAGAAATATCAAACAGCAGCGGAGAGCGGTCGGCCATGTTTGTTTGGACTTAGGTGGTTAGACGTACCTGTGCAGGCTCACGCAGGAGAGGGGGGTGAGGAGGAGGAGGAGGACGAGGAGGAGGAGGGAAGATAGATGGATGGGACCCCAGAGGAGAGGTGGAGAGGTGACCTAGGAAACATAAAAGGATTTCGGCACCTAACACAAGATAATCAAGAGGGGACAATGCAGGTGAAAGTGAGTTCAGATCATTCTCAGCCTACATGTTAAGATGAAAGGATGAAAGAGCAAAAGCCGCCAATAGATATATGCGTAAACAAGATGGTTTTAGAGATTTCAACTGACAAACTACTACAGATATAGTGTATGAGCAGCTCTTGAGGTCAAAATATGTCTGCTGCGTGCGGTCTGCATTATAAAGCGTTTTATTGTTGATAACGAAACTCCCCTCTGATCTCTGAAAGTTGTGAAAGCAAATAAATTTGGAGAACAAAATAAGTACAGAGCAGTGGTGATGAAAACGTCAGTTGATCATCATTATGGCGTCTTGAAAATAAGTGATTAAAGATTGCTCAAATATGCACAAATCACTCCAAAAACAACATCAAGTGCGTAAATGGTGAAAGGAAACAACTATAGCGTGGTTAAAAGTTCTGGAAAATTTTGTAGAATAGGTCTGTTTTTTTACAGTCTTAAAAACATGAAAAACAGAACCGGTTCATTTTAAACTATTTCATTTGTAGTTGTAAGTTATCCCTCATTTACCTTATGCATATCTGTATTCAGGTAAAACACATTTGACTCAAATACATGTGAAAAAATCATGTCCTAGACCTTTAACTCAAGTCTGTGATTAGACATGGGACATGATGTAGCTCTGACTCCACTTCTACACAAGTAAAAGCCTAAATACAAGAAGATCCAAGTGCAATACAATTAACCTCTAGCCAGGCTGGTGCCATCTAGTACCTTCGCTCAATTTCATTTCTCTCCAGCAACAAGGTCAGGAATCAAAATACAATAGACGGTTTGCAAAAACCCCGAAAGTGCAAGTTCGACCACCAGGCAATCAGCGAAGAGCCATAAATTCTGTGTTGGCAACGATTCCCGAGAGGATTTAACGGCGAAACAAAGAGAATGTTTGGTGAATTTTAACAAGGGGAAAGACATTATTGCCCTTCTTCCTACGGGATTTGGGAAAAGCTTAATATACCAGTTAGCCCCATTAGCGGCGCATTGTGTATGTGACTACCAAATAGCGGCGATTAGTTAAATGACAAAAAGTACCCGCCTACCATGGAGCAAACAAATTCTAACACTGCAAGGTCAGACAGTTTCTACAAAGTGAAACCGGCTGATGAATCAGGCTAATTAACCTCAGTGATACAAGTTAAATGGCCCATATGAAGCTGTTTTCTGATCTGTTATAATGTTCTTTCCTCATCACAAACATAACACAAACATAGCCCTGAAATTGCCAGTCTCTATTAAAGAAAAGGCTATAGGCTGTAGTCACACTTACGTCACAAACCAAGGAAGACGTTTGAAACCATGCTATGAAAACTTCTGGTGTAGTTACCGACACTGCGTTCACCGATTGACTGTTAAGTAAATGTGATCAGCTGCAAAATGAAGACTGCATACGTATGTGCTGTTTGGAATCATCTTGAATTCGATGCCCCCTCTTCTAATCACATGTACCCAGTGCGCTAGGAGTTGTGTGTCAGTGGGGAAATGATGAAAACTGAGGTATGGTTGTAATTGTTGATTAGCCAAACATAACGGAACACTACAATGACATGGAGATGAAGAAAACTGAGACATTTTCTCATTTTTCATTTTTCGTCAAGACTTACTACTGCGAACAGAGCCCGCCGGAAGTTCTCATCGCATGTTTCCAAATGTCTTCCTGGTTTGTGACTTAAGCTTGAATTAACTTGAAAACTACTGCTTCATGACATCACAAGTTTGAACAGAGCATTCTGAGCTTTGGAGATGTAGACAGACTAATAATAAAGGATTAGTCAAACACATGTGTATGAAACAAAACGCAACTCCACGTATCTCTTCAAGGAGATTACAGCATTCTAAGCTCACCAGAGTCCATTTTGCATAACATATGACTTAACTGTGAGTACACACCACAAACTTTCAAAACAAGGGCATTTTTCTTGTAAAGCAACAGAATAATTGAGTGACACTGAACACCTCTCTGTTGGTTTGAGAGGTTTCTTTTTACATGTTTAACAATAGCGTCACAAGCGCTGCATTCATGTGGACTCTGGAGGTGTAGCACTGATTCTCTAATAGCATGTACTCTGCCCTGGAGGGGACATGTCACTCTATAAGATAATCACACGGTGGGAATGCAATGTGCAATTTGGAAAAACTAACATTAGAATATTATACCTGTGCTTTGGTCAGACACACAACATATTAAGGTTTTGCGTCTACGTCACAAAAGCACGTGACCTGTTGTTTATGCCGTCATATTGGAGGTCAAACTATCTATCTGGACCAATGGGTAGTATTTGTGTGTGATAAAATAAGAAGGATGCACTGTTTTTCATTTTTGCCAGCACAGAATCATCCCCCCGGTTCTCACTTTCGCCGGCATGGAATCTCCCCCTCAATTTCCACCACCCGGGATAGTTACGGTTCAGATTTTGTGATTTTGACCCTCATTCTACTTACCCTGGCTGTTTTCAGGAACAGATGTGATGGCTTAGTGATCAACAAAGATCTCACGCATCTTGCTACAAAATCTTTATAAGCCTTTAACCTCTTGTAACTTTTCAGTTCTTGGTTGGTGTAGGACGATGTCAAATGAATTAAGTAGTTATAAATATCTGGATATTGGAGGTTGGACACAGAGCAATTAGGGATTAGGGATCTATTCCACAAACACTTTAGCATTATATCTTTCTAATGACGGCTGATCTAACGAGCTGGCAATTCCGGATACTTTTATGTTGTTTGCACTCTTTAAAGTAGCCATGATTATATTGTAGTAACTGAATAACACCTTCTGGGTCAACCCCAACCTTGACCTCCAGTACGGCGGCCAAAACACTGACTCAAATGATTGCCACGTCACACGCAAATCCTTAATAGAATTTACTATGCTAATTTTTTTCCATGTATTTGAGTGAAATGTGTAGTGCCCATAGATTGTATTGTATGTTTTGACCAGTTAAGCATCGACATGTCTGTGTTAGATTTGTGGCAGAATCCCTACATTAGATGATTGAATAGTTTTGGTTTAATACTTGATTATATCGTTATCATTTTCACTACATCGTATTTTATTTTGTTTTCATGTGTAGAAAACGTTTTAACTTTGTTAAGAAAGGCGCTGTATAAATAAAATATCACTATATTATAACAAGAAATTCACACTGTGGCCTTTGACATTTATTTTGTATAAATATTTCAGTGTTTCCAGCAATGTTTCTCTTATATTGTGGGAGCCTTATTTGAAGATATAGGCCTGTCGAAATGAGCTCCCCTACCCAAATTCATATAAATGAGTGAATAATGATAATAATGCAGTGGGAGCATTATTTGATGGCTAAATTGGCCTGTCAATATGTGCTACTTTTAGTCTGAACCCTATTTGAGCAGAATACGACTGTCCCAATGAGCTACTTACGTATATTCATATAAATGAGTTGAAATTTGACATAACTAAGGTATAAAGTCTGATCACCATGTTCAAACAGCATCAAACCTGCTGTCTCTAATCCAAAGGAATATGCTGTAAGACTGGGGAGGTTTGCTTTATTGGATCTATACAACTGCATACGGAAAAACATAACATGCCCCTGTTCCAACGGGGCAGCCCATTTCGACAGAACACAGGCTCCAGTTCACTTTGTATTGAAAAAAATGTCACTTCTGTCACCTTCTCTCTCTAACTGTTCCTCATTTTGCTCTTAAAAAGTTCATATTAACCAGTTCTACATGATTCTGGTGTTTTTATTTCACTATTTTGTCCATAAATCAATTCAAATTCCTAATATGGAACTTAGCGCCAAATTCTTCCCCACTTTCACTTTTGCCATCACAGTAAAGGTAACAGCAGCTAGCATGTTACCATACACTTCCAGATTATTGGACAATAAAACGCTTCATAATTAGATGCAGACAGCACAGGACACATTTTGATCTCAAAATCTGCTTTTACAATATATCTGTACTGGGGCTAGACACATTTTTCTCAAATACATGTACAGGTCCTTTAACAAATAAAATGCAAAAAACTGATTTTTGTCACTTTTTAAATTTATCTTTGAGATAAGAATTGTTTTGGTCCAACTTACGTCTGATTTATTTTAGCACAGTTGTGAATGAAGGAATTTACAGTTTATCGAATGACATTTTTTTTAAGATCGTGCAGCCCAAGTGTGAGAGGTGGTGGAACAAAAATCTCTCAAGAAGGACATGGCTTCAGTGTGCAGGATTACTTAAACAAAACAAAAAAAAGAAACAGTTGATGAAGGATGTGAGTTTAGCCCAATGGGAGCTAGAATGTTCACAGGAAGGATGCAAATAAATAGGCTACAGGAAGATGTATCTAATTTCCATGTAAACTCTTCGTCTTTACAGAGAATCAGATAAGACCTGAGCCTCAGTGGACCATCATGTTCTTATAGACACAGAACAGACCTGCACAGACAGAAACATATGTGAGAACACACAGACACCAACAGCCCACACATGTCAGAGGCAGGCCCGGGGCTGTGGAACTCTTTTATACCTCATATGTAATTAAGCAAGACTTTAGCACCAGCAGGAATATTTAAAGAGGGGGTTGTTTTTGGAGACTTCTACCATGTTATAATATTGTTTAGTGATGGAATTTTCGCTCTTTTATGGGATCCAAATCTTGTTAATCTTGTTCATGGATTAGTTCTCTTCAAAGAACCATTCGAAAGTCTGGCTCTTTTACCATTTATTTATATGACAGAAGCCAATGTGAGAATTCATTTTAACAACAAACTAATCACAGAGAGAAATGATGAAGGCTCAGATCTGTTTAAAATGGTTCAAACTGAGGGTGGAGTGTGTTTACTCTTTGGAATTATGAAAATCTAAATAAAATGTTGCACTACAATAATAATAATTTAAAAACGTATTGTTATGATGCCAAAGATGCTTTCTGTGCACAAAGATCTCACTTGTGTGGCGTGCTCTGCTTCTGTGCTGATCTTTGTGTTGGTTTAGACCTAAAAATGTGCAAAAATGCATAAAAACTAAAAGATATATATATATCCTTAGGCAAGACACTTTGCCCACATCATCTTGGATGAATATGGTGTGTGTGAGTGCGAATGCATAATGCACTGTGAAGCGCTTTGAGTATCGCGAAAACCATTTTATAAATCCAGTGGTTAATTCATGTTTGAGTAATTTAGCGATCTGTCCCGGGTCCTATTAGAACTCTCCTTTGGTTAGCAGTGTGATTCAGTTCAATGCTCAGACCACAAGCCTATGTCGCCCATGATCCTGTGAGGGTTTCTTTCTGCCCCTCCTACCCCTCCTTTCCCTGCTCCCTCTTCCCTTCTCTCACCTTATTTGTTTTTTCCTGGGCGGGTCCCCAAATCATCTCACCTGCTGAGCTCCACTCCTGATCCTCGTCAAGTAATCATCTTCCTGCAATAAAAGACCTGATGACCTGCTCTCCAGTCCCAGATCGTTCCGTCAGCCAAGTGGTGAACAACTCAGGCTTTTTGTGTTTTTGAGCATTTTTGAAGATTTATGACTCTTACCTGTTTTCTTTTATCCGTTCCCCAGTTCTTCTGTTTTGGAGCCAGCCTCATCCCGTTACCACCAGTTTCTGTAAGCCTCCGGTCAGCCTCCATCTCCACAGACCTCCCTTCTGCAGCCAACCCAGACCCGTCCTGCCTCCCCTGGAATCAATCCCCCCGCCAAGACTATTTTTTTGTAAATAAAATACCTTTTTTTTCCCTCTGCATATTTGGGTCCAACCAGTGATTCCTTAACAGATCCAGCATGACAATCTTTCATAAATACATAAAAGCATGATAAAGAACAATAGAGGTGGGACCAAGTAGTTGTTTTGCAAGTCTCAAGTAAGTCTCAAGTCTTTGACCTCAAGTCCGAGTCAAGTCCAAGTCAAATACAGGCCAAAGTTCAACATTTTTGCAATTTAATTGACTTTTAAAGTAAATTGTACTTAAGTCATAGTCATATTTATATAAGAGTTGTAGAAATGCAAATTCTTTTTAAATGTCTTGACAAGATCTTCGTGTGAATCCTTATGGTCAGAACAGAAAGAATTCAGATTTAAAAGTACTAAATAAGTTATTTTGTCTCCAGTGAAATGGAAGGATCATGTTTTTTGTAGTCCTTGTTTTACTGTATTGTACTGTATATTACTGTAGTACATTTGAGGATACCATCTCACAGTACTTCGGTTACATCCAAAGTAACAAATAGAGAAGTGGGAGGGACATGTTTCAGTGTGTTCCTTTCAAATTCAGCACTGAATTTATCAACTGTAAAGAGAAGTATTTTCTAAAAACATATATTTTTAGAAGCATCAACTCTTCTCAAGTCACAGGCCTCAAGTCCAAGTCTTAGTCCATTTTATCAAGTCAGGTCTCAAGTCCTAAAAATAGTGACTCAAGTCTGACTCAAGTCCAAGTCCCTGCAAAACAATACACTACAACTACAGAGATAATCAGCAAAATGGTTGCAGCTTAGAGGCAAACCATCACTTATCTCTTTTGGTTTTGGTTCAGATTAAACCTGGAATAGTCCTGTTATATACAAGATTTATATCTGATGGTACGTCAAAAGCTACATTTCGAAATCTTATTCTTTGCCGATACTTGGTGGTACTTGATTTTGAGAACCACTATCTTAAACCATTACACCAGGAGCGATCACACTCTCCCTGAATTTCACAATGTCTGACTTGTTAATAAAAACACTCACAAAAAATGTATGATAAAAATGAAATAATAATCAGATCTATGCTCAAAAACATACACCCACGCCTCTTACTGGTCAACGTCTATAAATTAGTCTCAAAATACTCAGTCAAACATCTCAGACACACAGGCAAGGATAGGCAGGTGAAGTGTCTTGCCAAAGGACAACAATAGTATACATGGAGCTGGGATGAAACCTTTAACTTGACTTCGCCGACACGCAAACCTAAAAGTAATCCGTGACTATTTCAACTTTCTTCAAAACGCAGCCATCCCTCCTGACCTCCCCTCTACCCCGTCAATTAGTTTTGCGAGCTTCTGTGGCGGTTATTTGGCTTGTGTTACTTCCTTAATGCACGCCGAACGCTGCGCCGTGATTGGCCGACGTCGCTTTTCAATCTGGTGCCTGTAAAGCGTCACCTGCTCCGTGCGCGGCCATCCAGCGGACAGCATCCATATTAAACAGAGGGGGGGCTTTGAAGCGCGCCTGTAATGTCACTTCAAAGACAGTGGGACATATGAGCTTCATTAGTCCAGAGTCCCGCCCGCTGTCAGAGGAGAAAGCAGCAGCGTGCACCCATTTCGCTTTACTCACTTCCTTCTCCTTGATTCCCTCTCCTTGATTCATTCTCCTTGATTCATTTTCCTCCATTCTGGAAAAAATAGGTCTCATACTGCTACCATTTGTAATAGATTTACTCTTAGTCACAAAAACACTGGATACAACAACCAATTTATTTGTTATAATTTGGTGTTTCAGGTCTCTAGTTGTGTGTAAATGTTGTATTATGATAAAATATTGCCCATGCCACTGTGTCTGCTTTTTAAAGTTCCCAATTTTATGCAAATTTTAAGCCATGATAAAACATGTTTGTGCACAGCAGTTGACACGGGGGATAAAAAGCTCTGTTATCTGTTATTTAACCAGTCATTGCTATTTGGTCGTGACGTATGTAATGCGCTGCTAACGGGGCTAACTAGTATATTAAGTTTTTCCCAAATTCCATAAGAAGAAAGGCAATAACGTCTTTCCCCTCGATAAAATTCACCAAACATTCTCTTTGTTCTTACTTTAAGTCCTCAGTCTCGGGAATTGTTTCCAAAAGAGAATGTATGACTTCGTCTACATCCATCTTGACCGCTTTGTTTACTGTTGGGCTGTACCACAAAAAGGGACCCAGACATGGCTTCACAGCTCTTCACTGATTGGTCGGTGTGCGGTCTACAACTTCCGGGGTTGTGGCAAATAGGACTGGGTATCATTAAGAAGTTGCCGATATGATATATACCTCAATACATAGGCCACGATACGATACATATCGCCATACAGTGATCTTACGATTCAATATGATATTTGAGGATATTTCAAATCTATTCGATATGGTTCAATAAAAAATTGTGTCTAAATCATGGCTGTGACACTAAATGTCTTTGTTAAACCACTTCTTGTGCAAAGTTCAAATGAAACACAGCGATTTTACTTCTCAAAACAGGGAAAATATGAATTGTGTTGCTTCAACAAGTTTCCTTCCACTAAAAAAGCAACAAATCTGTAGCACTGTAATAAAATAATTTAACAAAATATAACAAAAGATACCCTAGGCGATATATCGATACAGCAGCCCCCGATATCGATATTGTAACATCACATTAAACTATACAATATATCGATATTTTGATACTTTTTAGTTCATTCTGATTCCTGACCTAGTCGCTGAAGAGAAATGAAATTAAGCGGAGGCACTAGGTGGCACCACCCTGGCTAAGTGTTCTTGCCCCAGGCCTCCAAATTTCTGCCTATATTTCCAGAGTGTAAAATGCTCTGTTCCACCTTGTGATGCCATAAAGTGGTAGTTTTCATGTTAACAGCTTTTACCTTTCAGTAGAGCTTGGCAATTCCACAACCTCATCCAAATGATTCTCATGAATGTGTATAGAGTTTAAAAACACAGTGGAGCACTTTCTGTATTACCACATGACATAAGGTGGAACAGAGAGTTTTTAGTTTGAGAGATGAAGTCAGGTAACAGGAAATAGTGTAGGTGAGGAGAGAGGACTATACTAAGGATTATTTGATAGAATTATTTCAGGATTTTTATATCAAAGTTAGACTGTCTTTGCTATCATATAATCATATTTGAACATATGTTTTTATTAGTTTTAAAGGTGCACTATGTAAATTTGGTTGGGAGTCTGTCACCTGCTTGTTTCTATGGACATGCCATTGCCCTGCCTGGAATATTCCACAGTATAACATTAAACACCTCTACTCTACATTCATTAAATGGTGGATTATAACTGAAAAACACCTACAAAAACAGACATTGTGAGTGGGGTTGCCTCTCCACAGATCTGACCTGTAACTTGGTCTGGTTTCGTTTCCATGAAGATAGAAAGGTTTAATACGACACTGTGAAACATTCCAAACAAAGCGTTGGACGGACCCTCTACCAGAAAAGTTACACAAAGCACCTTAATGTCAAATTCTGAATTATAAATAGTTTGATTATTGTACGTGATGACTGCTCCTGTACTCTTACATTTGTCTCCTCTGAGCTTTGGGATGCAACTTAATATGACACATTTGATAAACAGCTAAAAAAGAGGAATCGAGGAGGAGGAGGCGAGGAAAGAGAAATGAGACGCAGCCCTTATGTTGTTCCCTTCCCACACAGATATGGGAGAGGCGGAGCTCCGGTGTGCACTATGCAGGAAAGGTCGTGGAGTTATTTCCTGGTCTGGGTCAAGGCTACAGGGCGAGGAGGAAGGAAACGAGGATGAGGAGGCCGCAGACAATGAGAACAGCTGGTGGGAAGATTTCAGGCATATTAGAAAGATGAGGACGTTTGTGTTGGTGGCTGATATGCAAATAAATAAATAAATCATCGCAATCTTATCAAGCTGAGATTGCAATTTTGATTTTATCTACTATTAAAGATTCTATATTATGCAACATTGACTCTTTTGAGCTTTAAATCGTGTTTTAATGCTGTCACTTGATCCAAAACATACCTGGAGTTGTGTTTTGTTTCATTACATAACTAATAACTTATAAGTGTGTTTACATCTCCAAAGCTCAAAATGCTCTGTTCCACCTTGTGATGTCATTTATTTTTCAAGTCAGCAGCTGCCTTTTACCTTTTGTTTATTAGAGATTGGCAATTCCAGGGCTGAAATTATCCAAATGATTCTAGTGAAGGTGTATGGACTTTAAAAACACAGTGGAGCATGTAGACAGACTAATATTAAAGCGTTACTCAAACATATGTGAATGAAACAAAACACAACTCCAGATATGTTTTGTTATGTTTTTGAAAAGGTAACAACATTCTATTGTCTGATAATAGGAAGTGCACGTTAACATGCTAGTTGTTCTTAGCTTTACTGTCACCTTGGAGTTGTGAAAAGCGCTTGAGGTGACTAATTAGGATGCTCGGAATGCATAAGGTAAATGAGGAAAAACTGCAAACCTTTTTAAAATGAACTAGTTCTGCTTTTCACCTTTGGTTAAAAATCAGCTCTTTAATTTGGAAAAAAAAAAAAAAGGTGAAGAAAATGGCTGCTTGGGGTGCTACGCTAATGATAATGTATGTACTGACTTAACATCCGCGCCTCCTCAAACTCTTCTGGTGTTTGCTCAGCGCAAGAGTAGTTAAGTTGCCTCTTACCACAATCCTTTATTACTCTTTCTCAAGCATTCATTTGGCTGACTGGGTTTCCCTTAACCTTTACTTGTGCTTACAGTACAGGGATGTCTCTGGCTGCTCCACTTCACGTAATGACAGTGGTTTGCCTATAAAAGCTGATTACTCCGGTCTGGCCTATAATAGATATAATAGACTCAGGTTGGATTAAGTGTCTGGGTGAGGGGGTCCCATGGGTGCTCCCAGTCTGGGTGTACAGTATGTGTGTGGTAGAGGTGGGGGAGACAGAGAAAAATTAAGAACATGTTTTTTTGGGTTTTTTTTTAAGGAAATTATACTTTGTAGCAACATGGCGCTGGGGGGGGTCTACATGCATCTCTATGGTGAAAAAGTTACTATGGTGAAACAAGGCACAGATTCGCAAACATTGCCAAAAAAAAGAGGATGTGATGAATACTGGTGTTCATATTTCTGTTTTAGACCTCTGATTTTCAACAAAAACTGAAAAAGTGTCTACAAATGCTATCTTTTTTTTTTTTTTTTTATTGAATTGAATTGATTTGTTTGGAGGATAAGCTCCTTGAGATGTCTTGCCATCTCATTTTTGAGGTGGACAGTAGGGTACAGAAATTCAAATAAACCTCAAAACAACTAAATCAACACAACCCCCCCCCCCCAAAAAAAAAATTCTACAAAATGATCAAAAACAATTACATGGGTTCTGTAAATATTGAATCAGAGCATTTTTAAATGAAGGGACAGAAGTTAATGCTCGAATCAATGAGGGAAGATTGTTCCGATCAGAGGAGCTTTATATTTAAATGAGTGTATTCCTATTTGTTTTTTGACTCTTGGGACAACAAAAAATATGCGAGCTGCATAATGTAAACTGTAAGAGGATCTGAATGGAATTAAATATTGTTTGAGATATTCAGGATAACTGAGATTAATGCATTTAGAGATAATTAATAACCAGTGAAGTTGACATCGGGAGGACAGAGTGAGCCAAGACAGTCGGTGGTACATCATATGGTGGTGAGTTCTGAAGGGACAACGGAGAATAAATCTGCACAGACTGTTATAGATAATGTTGAGTGGTTGGAGGATAGAAGTTGTAGTATTTTGATAAATGATATCACAGTAATCTAAAATGGGAAGAATTAGTTGTGAGATAGTCTTTTTCCTGACAGAAAAGCTTAAACAATTGATGGACTAATAAAGTAATTTTAAGCGGTATGAAATTTTGTTTGTAATTGTATGTGGGTGCTGAATGAGAGTGAAGGCTCAAGCTATAAACCAAGATATTAAAATGTATCAACTATAACTGGTGATGAATCAGTAAATGTCAGATTTATATCATTAACAGAAAAAGGACAGATTCATTTCTGAAACAACATAAAATATATTTTGATGGGTTTTGGTCACAGTTATATTCTGACATTATTCCACAGTCATATTTAACATACACTGACCGAAAAGGTGTAGGCTGAAGCTTGAGCTTATTATGCCTACCTTTATTCCTTTATCATAGCAACATCTTGAAACCAGTTCATATTCATAAATACAGAAAGAGGAAACAAACAAATAAGTAATATCTAGCTTGTGATGTCAATTTTATGTGTGAGAGAAACTTGTTTAACAGCACAAATCAACTTAGACTTAGACTTAGACATGGACAAACTTTATTGATCCACAAGAGAATTATTTGGACATCTGTTGTAGTTCCTATCAGTTCTTTATGGTCAGACTGTGTTAATACAAAGTTCAAATTTTAATTAAATTTGAGTAACAGAGCTTCAGACAGAGCAGAGCCTACAGTTAGCATCACACCCGCAGGGAATGTTGATGACATCAGCTGCAAGTACCAATAACAACTGTTTTGCATTTTTGGACAAGAAATGTGCCCAGAACATTCCAAAATGGCCAAATTATTTAATTAAATGAATGCGTGAATCAGATATTTTCAAGGCACATTTGGAATTACCTTACTGAAAATCAAGACTCTATAGGAAAAAGAACTGAAGGAGGGCATCTGATGTAAAACCTGTTCATGCACTGTGAGTAAAATAAGAGAAAAGAGTCAAACCAAAAACTAAATAACAATGTATGATAGTAGGTGCGTTTGAAGATGTGTTGAGTGACTGGTGACACCCATAACTCTGTTCAGCACCCTAAGGACACCGAGCACATCACACCTGCCTGAAACATGTCAACACTGCCCTGAGCAGAGGGGAGATGAGCTCTTTATTCACTAACCATTATGTATGGGCCTCACAGGTGCTCTGGAACCACCGTGTCAAACAATGAGAAGAGTGGAGCTGTTAGCAAGTTTATGTCTTCTCAAGTAAGTGTGCGAAAGACTGGGAGGTGACTGTTCTGAATGATGGGCACTGTTGGATTTTGAGTTAAAGTCCTCATAAAACAATTAAGAAATAGCTTTTACAACAGGTTATAAATAGACATATTGTATACCGATAATCAGGCTACATATCTGTTGTTCCAGTAGGTTTTGTCTTATTACAAATAGATTTTAAAAGCAGCTCTTAGGATCAAAATGAGAGATGTGTGTGCTGTCTGCATTTAATTATGAAGCAGTTTTTCTCTAGACTGATTCATCAGCTGGTTTCACTTGGTAGAAACCGTCTGACCTCGCAGCATTAAAATTTGTTCACTCCATGGTAGGCGGGTACTTTTTTTCATTTAACCAGTCACTGCTATTTGGTTATGACATATGTAACGCACCGCTAACTGGGCTAACTGGTATAGTAAGCTTTTCCCAAATCCTGTAAGAAGAAGGACAATAACGTTTTTCCCCTTGATAAAATTCACCAAACATTCTCTTTGTTGCGGCTTTAAATCCATGATCTCGGGCATCGTTGCCAACACAGAATGTATGGCTCTTTGCTGATTGGCTGGTGCCTGAACTCACACTTCTGGAGTTTTTGCGAACAGTCTAGTGCAATGGTCCCCAACCTTTTTTGCGCCAGACTGGTTTTATATCAGACAATATTTCACGGAATGGAGGGGGGGTGTTTGCGTATGGGGGGAGGCACTGTGGGCAGTCCGGCGGCATGGTTAAGTCCTGGCTAAATCCTGTTTTAGTCCTGTTTTTATACCTGTTTTAGACCTGGTTTAGTCCTGGTTTATTCCTGGTTTAGTTCTGGTTTAGTGGCACAGCCCGCATGACATATGGGAGGAGGGATGGTCCGCGTGGTGTAAGGGAGGGGGGGTTAGCACTTTAGCAGCCCGGTACCAAATGACCCATGGCCCAGTACCGATCCCCGGCCCGAGGGTTGGGGACCCCTGGTCTAGTGGATTCCGATTCCTGACCTAGTTGCCAGAGAGACATGAAATTGAGTGGAGGCACTAGGTGGCTCCAGCCTGGCTAGTTTTTATCAGCTGTGATCTGGGAAGTGCACTGTTAGCATTCTAGTTGTTGTTAGCTTAACCATGATGGCAAAACTTGGCTCCAGCTTCTGAGAGTTCTTTAAGTAATGAGGCGAACCCACTCATTTAACTCGAAGTTGTATTTGGAGTGATTCATGCATGTTTGAGTCATCTTTAATGGCTTATTTTCAAGATGACATATTGCAGATCAACTCCCCTTTTCACCACCACAGGTACACACCCACTGCTCTGTACTGTGTTATTCAATTTTAGGATTTGGCAGCATCACATAGTAATTTTGGTAGAAAAAAAAGAGGGGAAAAAAAAGCGCTACTTCAACTTTATGGCTCTTTGTTGTGATGATATTTACGATGACGTCAGCCCCCATTGGGCCCTACAGTTTTCTTTTTCTGATATGTTTTTATTACACTCTTTTATGATGTCATTTTCAGATGAATATTGCAATTTAAGAAGTCCATATTATTACATCATGATGCACCGGTGTGACACACGCACAACAGGTCTTCTTTAACAATACAGGAAATGCCCCACTGTGTTTTTAAACTCCATACACCTTCACCAGAATCACTTGGATGATTTCAGCCCTGGAATTTTCAAACTTTACAAAACAAAAGGTAAAAGGGCAGCTGTTGACTTGAAAGCTACCACTGTGTGATGTCACAAGATGGAGCAGTTAAACATGTGTGAATGAAACAAAACACAACTCCAGGTCTGTTTTTTGAGGAGGTAACAACATTATAACATGGATTAAAGCTCACAAGAGTCAGTTTTCCGTAAGGACCTTTAAAGGTACACTATGTAACTTTTCAGGTTGGGAGTCCGTCACGGTTTTCTTTACAATAATAATAATAATACATCAGACTTATATAGTGCCTTTTTGTACACTCAAAGAGGCTTTTTAAACAAATAAGAAGTGACAGTGTAGAAAACGGGGGGAATCATGGAGGGAATGCCAGACTGAACAGGTGAGTTTTTAGTAGTGACTTGAAGAAGTGCTACAGTGAGTGAGCAGTCCAAGTTCTTGATGGATTGGTGGGAGTGAGTTCCAGAGGGAGGGAGCGGCGGTGGCGGCAAATGCTAAGGTGGCGGCAAATGTCCCCTAAGGTTGTTTCTATGGACATATATGACATTAAACAGATCTACCTTGCATTCATTCAATTACAGGTGGTTTTATTGGTCAAAAATACCTAGAAAAACAAGCATTGTGACTGTGAGTGGGGTTGCTTCTCCACAGATCTGACCTGTAACTTAGTCTGGTTTGGTCTCCATAACACACTGTGAAACATTTCAGACAAATAACATCTCCATGGAGAAAAGCATTTGATGAAAAGTTACACATTGCACCTTTAATGCTATCCATCAAAAAGTATCCATCACCATAACAATAATAACCCAATGACGCGAGCCTTCCCTCCCCTTGAGAAAAACCAGGCCTCTGCTCAAAGTGCATAGATTAGCTCTAGTGCATGCATTACTGTCTGAAACTTCAATGAAGCGTCCTGGGACCTGACACAAACCATCATCTGCACCTTTTGATCTCCTCTGTGGCACTGCACTGAAATAATAAATGAAAATGTAATAACTGGCTATTGAACCAAGGCACTCAGGACAGGTTCACTCAAGCATGGAGTCAAACATCAGGAGAAACAGACCTACAAGAAAGACAGAAAGAAGAGAAGACATTTTTGATCCAAGTCGTGATATATGGTGCTGTCAAGTTGGATTTATAACAGCTTAAAGGGGTGTTTGGTGATTTCTGAAGGTGGTTCATTAGAAGGTGGTAGAAGTGAATGACAAATAAAACAGTCCATAGTAATCAGTCACAAACACAGGGTCATTTATAAAAGGATTGTCAAGAGGTTGACTCCAAAGTGAAAGTTGGAGTGTGTTACAATTATGCCAGCTTTTCAAACTGAATATTGTAATGGCTTTAATATGCATATGGAAAATTACCATAACATCTTTCTGATTTATAGGCAATTCAACATAATAATAATAATAATTTATTATGCTTATCTGCACCATCGGCCTCTCCAACCAACACTAACACTCACCACTATCTTACTAGGCAATGTGGGCAAAGTGTCTTGCCTACAGACACAATGACAGTTTCTGATGCTGGCACCTCACTGTGGCATCTGGAATTCCCAGCTGTCTCCCATCCAAGTACTAACCAGGCCCACTGCTGCTTAGCTTCTGAGAGCTGAGTAAGCCAGACTTTGACAAGGAGGTTTGGCCCCACAACAATTAAAATAGTGTAAATTAGGGTTTTACAGTTGAGGAAATTCCATCATATTTTCCCTCATATTGATCAATCCAGATTTTGAACTGGTTTTGAATTAAAACATGGTTTCAATATTACCTTCCCGAACAAAAACAGCTGAGTGCCATTTAACACAAAACACTGCCAATTTTTCCTTCAAAGTTTGAACTCAAGATATATCTTGATTTCTTAGACAACTTTGACAAAATGTATTAATATTGAAAATCAGATGCAAATCGATACTAAAACAAGTATCAAAATATTTGAGTAGGTACCGACACTGAAAAAATCACATAGTTTAATGAAATTTTATCTTTGCAGAACAGTTTCTTCTGTTTTTCTTTCCTCAACTAGTGTAATATCACATGGTACAGTAAACGAATACTGTTATTTTGTGTTGAAAATTCCAATATTGTGTAAAAAAACGGATTGAAATCAAGTTTGAAATATTAGCACTGAGACAACACTACTTGAGACGTATTTACCTTGACATGTTTGGGCTGCTAGCTATGATCCATCCTCACAAAAGTTGCAGGTGTTGGTGGTGACGTGACGTGACTTGATGGGGTCTGTGGCTTGCTTCATGATTTCAATGGCCTCCTTGATCCAATATTTGAATTTTTTCTTCTTCTGCTTTCCCTTTCTTTGTCCTTGTAAGTCTTCTTGTTGGCACAGGTTGTATGAGCTGAAACAATACAATAAAATCACTGTTTCTTTCACACAGGAAATATAACACAAAAACATCACAAGCCAGATTTCTAGAGGCTTCCTAATGCTTCCCAAACTTTATACTTGACTCTAACTTGCCCTTTGACCTTTGACATCAGCAGCTCTGACCCTTTGTACTTCCTGCCCCCATTTACATTCCTCAGTACCATCCTGCACTGACAGAGGCCTGTGTGCATCCCAGACACATGTTACAAGATGTGGGTCACATTTATTCCTGGCAGGGCACTAAAGAAAGCTCCAATTTTTCAAGACCACATGTTTGGAGCTGGGAGGTTTGCGGTTGGTTGAAATGATGGTATTGGAAGTGCACATGGAGTGGAGGTCGCTGAACCCTATGGAGTCACCTGATACCGTGGCCAAATTGCTTCAATGCGCCAACACGAGGAAAATGTATGTATGCTAATTGGAAAGCCTTGGAATGGAGAGCAAAATTGCCGTAAATCAGAGTTGAACTTTGCTTTGTGGTGATCAGCCCAACCCGACAGACTAAACATTTGGAGAATTTAGGATTTTTTTTTGGCAAAAGTGTGCACTATTGTCCAGTCCCCACACATCCTGGAAAATTATTAAGTCATTGAAAGAAAAGGAAAATACTGTGGAAAAAGTTAAGTAATTTTAGGGTTTCTTTTACCCAGCACACACCGGATACAGTATGTGCAGCACTTTGAATTGAGTTCTATACATTATCTGTGATGGCTCTCACTGAAAGAGATCAGGACATTCTCAAACTTTGGTTCAATTGAAGAAAAGCACAAAGATCTTTCCCATAAAGCATTTTCCTCTAGTCAAAATAATCAGTATTTTTGTATTTTTGCTAAAAACAGGCCGAAGTACACCTCTGTCTTCCACCCACAATGCTGCTCTGTGATTGGTCCATTCTCTGGCCCTGTGGTGGCCTAACTCTGAAGTTCAGTGGTCACTGGTCGTTGTAAATTACTTTTAGCCTGATTTGAACTGCTTCCCTCTTCAGAGTGGCAGAACAGAATGACAGGCTGAAGAATGTTCTAAATGTGTAAAAATAACATGGTTTTGCTTTGGGTTTGGGATGAGGGAATTATGAGATGTGATAACGCGTCAGTCATAACTAGATGTTGTCCTGGAAAAGTCTCGGAAAATGATTTCAAGCAAAGAGCGGGAAGTTTGTGGTCGAATCAAGCTGGCGCTCTCCACTCTTCTGTGTCCAACATGTGCTTTGGTTTTAAGATGTTTTTGTGTCCACAGACCACAAATCATAAAAGATTTGGACACTCATTCCACGGTATTTATGACAATCCAATGGCATTATTTTCATAGTTCTGCTCCAGGACATTCTTTGGGGGAAAACAGTGTTATTATGAGTATTCGTGTCAATCAAGTATTCAAAACAGAAGAGCACCAGGCCGACTTGGAAGACTCAAACCTCAAGTGCCCATAAAGGAGGAAAACATAGTAAAGGAAGTTCATTCTAAATAGTGTATTGTTTATGTTTTGGCTGTGTACCTAAATGTATTCTAATGACTTCCAAAAGGCCTGGTATGTTTCAAACCTTTGGCAGAAACTGCACGGTCGGAAAAGAAAACAACCAGGAAATGATCAGTTGTCAAAGCATATTTTTAATTAACGATGTTGACTATTACAGTGTGTTCACTATTCAAATACCACTTCACACAAAAACAACTATAATCTTTCTCAAAGTAGTTTACACAAGTTCATAATAAACAAAACACAACTCCAGGTGTATTTGTGATGAGGAAACAACATTAACACAGATCTGAAAATAGCACACCAGTTCTGTTTTTAACATTTTCAGTTCAGTAAAGACTCCATGTGGATGCTTTTCCTGGAATTTTCTACAATATAATTTAACCTTTTCCATGGTGACAAGCTAGGCCACATCACCAGGCAAAAGTTACAGGTCATATCTGTGGAGAAGTGGTCACGCTCACAGAAATAATGCATGTTTTTGAGGTAGTTTTGAGAAATAAAAACACTTGTAATAGAATAAATACAAGATATATTTGTTTAAAACTGTAGGCAAAGCAATAACATCACCATGAGGCAAGCACATGGCAACCGCTCCTTCAGAAAAGTTACACAGTGCATCTTTAATTCAAAAGCAAACAGACCACACAGTGCAGTCTTAAAGTGAAACTGCATCTCATTCAGCCCTCCTCTCCATTAAACCCTATGAAGCTTTAAGTCCTGGTTTAAAGGCATTGCAGTACTGTGACTCACTGGCTCTGAACCGCCCTGCTCGCCTGGCACATCTCTCTGCCTGTATGCTAACCTCATGTATTCTTTCATGTTCAGAGGAAGCACAATATCCTGTTCTTAATGCCACTATTAGCCCGGCCGTCCCCTCCAGGCGGCACCCTCCTTCCCCTCTGATATATGAGGTGCCGCTCGGATACAGTCACCGGGCGCAGGGGGGATGGTTCTCGTTTGAGGAGTAAAAGTTGTTCCCTGTGGCATGACTTTCTTCAACTGTTTGGAAATGCAATATTACGAGGCAAATACAAAACATCTGAGAGCACGCATGGAAACTAGACATTCTGTGAGTATGTATGTATGCATATGCCAAATTATGGAACAAAGCAGCTTTCAATGTTACTGGTATATGGACATGTTTGGTAATAGTGATATGTAGAAACGGTAGACCACCATGTAGTGATTAGAACTAATATTTGTACAATGATTTGACTGTGAATAACAAAATTAAAATTAGAGATCGACTGATTTGGGTTTTTTGATTAGAGTCCAGAGCAACCGGTGGCCTATAAGGTCTGCCGATATTTTTGGACTGATATGTAGAGCCCATTTTGATTACTTACCCTATATTATGAAATTTTAATAGATTAAAAACTCACACCAGCCCCCCTCCCTTTTTTTTTTTTTTACCTCAAACTTAAGTGTATTTTTAAACAGCAAATCAGCCAAAACAAAATAACAGATTGTGCTGAAGATTTAAGGCCGAAATGCTAAAGAGTACAAATATTGACTCAATATATCAGTCTGTCTGTAATTGAAATTAAAGATGCACTATGTACAGTATATGATTTATAAAGGAAGGCCTGCCACCTGCTTGCCTCCAGTGAAATGTTATTGTTTTGCCTGGTTCCACAGTATAGCAGTTATTAGAGTAAAGCCTGCCACACACTACTGGATTTTTTGGTCTTAAACGATTTTTAAAATGTGCAACAAAAAGCGTACACCACAGACACAAGAAGAATCTTATGAGAATTAATATGACTACAGACCACAGGCTATAAAGTTGAGAGCGCACCTCGCATCACCTGTTTCCTGTCTACAGTAAAACCACTCACTTTAAGACTCTCAAGTGTTCAGATCAGAGAACTACACTTCTAGTTCAGATACAAGTCAAAACTGTGTTGTTATTATTTGTCAAATGTGCTGCAATACTTCAGATACATGATTTTTAAAGCATTTTAAATTACCACTTTGCGAATTGTTTGGCTATTGCCGTAGCGTTGCTGATTTTGGTGGTTATGATCTGACAGAGCAACTCAGAGTTACACTGAGACTACACATGAGAAGCGCAGCAGCTTCAAAATCTCTCACGAAGACAAGACACAAAGTCGGGTCACGCCTCTCCCTAATGACATCAACTGCTTATTTCCAAGGACTTAAAGAAGTTTAATGTCACACTGTCCTGAGGAAAGGTTACCCAGTGCAACATTAATGTTGTTTCACTCAGTATAGTATAATACTATTTTTATAAAGATACAACAAGCACGCCTGGAGACAGGGACAGCCTTATTCAAGAGGAAATTCTTAATATACTGAGTTAAGAAAAACATTTTAGCACACATTTGTAAACAATGCTATATTTGGGAGATTAAGAATTTGCCTTCCAGCCAAACAGTAAAGTAGCTTTAAATCTTGCTTGCGGTGAAAACATATGTCCTCTTTATCAATAGTCACAGAAAATAGGCTTGTTGAAACAGAAAGGGCATCTGGTGTAAATAATCTCCCATATCACCATGCATTGTGGGTGCTGGTTGATGGATAGTAGGATAATTCTTACAAGTCACTGACCAATAAACCAGACGCTGTTATGAAACCACATGGCAGCTCCAACTTCTGCGTTCAATTCTAACTGTAAAACAAGTCAAAACAATTATATAATTACAGTCCCCCTCTATATGCTACACCACAGTGTATTTACATGACCCGTGCCTATTGTTTTCTACTGTTTAGAACATGGAAATACAAAACTGCAGTTTATGTGAAATGTTTACCAGTGTTTCAGACACACACATGTTGTTCTTCTGGCCTGTTTCAGATTTGACATCTATATATGCATACACTTGTTTTAAACACATTCTTGAATTTACACCAGCATTTTTAATAGCCATTAACCTTCTTATCTGGGATTTATCTGTAAGCTCATATTGCACTGTTTTCTGATGTTATAATGTTGTTTCCTCATCAAAAACATACGTGGAGTTGTGTTTTGTTTCACTCGCATATGTTTAACAGACAAACCCTGCATATTTAGGCTGAGATCTTCTCTCAAACAGAAAACACCTTTTCCACCTGTTCCACTTTGTGAGTTATGGTAATACAGCAAGTGCTCCATTGTGTTTTTAAACTTCATACACCTTCACTAGAATCATGTGAATAATTACAGCCCTGGAATTGCCAATATCTACTGAACTAAAGGTAAAAGCTAGCTGTAACATGAAAACTACTGCTTCATGAAATCATAAGGACTAAAAATAAAGGATCACTCAAACATGTGTGAATGAAACAAAACACAACTCCAGGTATGTTTGGTGAGGTAACAACATTCTAACGTGACATAAAGCATCGACTGTATATTGGTTTAAAGGTGACTAAAGTCAATATATCGTAATATAAGACCTGTAAACAAGCTGTGGTTAGAAGCTGTTTATGTTAATTAGCTCCAGATAGTTACACTTCACCACATGTAGAATTTCAGCTTTTACACATGTGCCAAATATTTACTCCAACTGCTGAACAACAACCTTATTATTATTATTATTATAAACAATATTCAAATTGCACATGTGAAATTTTGCTAACAAGTTAAAACAAGTAAGTAAGCAAGAAATAAATGCAGTCATGTTGTTCTTTCCTGAGGCTACGTTATGCAAATTGTGTAAACAAGTCAATAGCAGTTTAAATCCCTAAGTTTGCCATGTGTTTTCTTGCTAGCACCTGTGCGTCAAGTTGTTCGAATATTAGAGAGGGGGGAGGCTCCACCTGTGTGTCCCGGGGCAGAGCTCCTCCTCCCGGCCCCTTCACTTCACGGTTTCCCTGGAGCCACCACAGCACAAACCAGTCTGGCGCTTCGAGACCGCAGTTTGCGCACACTCTCGCTGCAGGAATGAGCGCTTCGATACGGCTTTGTTGTGGATTTACTGAACGAAAAGCAATGTTTTAAAGAGTGATCTGTTGTTTTAAAGTGAGAATCTGTCGGTAGAGTTTCCAAGATGACTCTCCCGCCGCGGTTTATCCAGCTGTCCTCCGCGTCCCTCGCTGTGGTCTTAGCCCGGGACGAGGAGAGCTCCCACCTCGGCACCGAAGTCAGCGCCAACACCGGGCAGGAGATATTCGCGGAGTTCAAAGCGCAGAATTCCCGCAGTTTTTGGAATAAGAGACTGGTGAAAGCCGTGGCCGAGGTGCACTTCCAGGGATGGATGGAAAACCTGGTGTTGTTCATTCAGGGCAACGCCAATAACCTGGAGGTGGTGAGGGAAGCGTGGATGCGCCGCGCTCTGAGGTCTCCAAAGGGGTTCGTTATCAAAGCTGTGGGTAAGTTACGCTGTGTGGAAGTGGGTGCGTGGTGGACAGAAGCGGCTTTTGAGGAGAATGTTAATGATGTGTGAAAAGGGAACAGCCACTACTTGTGACCATAACAAGAAAACAAGAGTAGATTTGTGCCAATGGGAAGTGGTATAGTTGTAATAACACAGCCACTCACTAACCACAGTGGCAAACATGCTCCAAAAGTTACAAGCCACAAGAGAAGGAAAACAAAACATAAAAATATAATATTTACAAACGGACATAATTTGGAAATATATACTTAAAGGGCCCACTGTTTTCTTAATTATGTTCTAATGTTGTTTTCTCAGCACAAACAACTTGGACTTGTTTTTTGTTTCATTCACACATGTTTAACACACAAGCCTTGCATTTAGACTGAACACTTTTCTCAAACAAAAACATTCTGTTCCACCTTGTGATGTCATGTAGTAATACAGGTTGTGCTCCACTGTGTTTTTTAAAATCCACACACTTTCACTAGAATCATTTGGATCATTTTAGACACTGAATCGCCAATCTCTACTGAACAAAAGGTAAAAGGTAATTGTTGATGAAGCTACTACTACATGACATCACAAGATATAAGAGAGCATTTTGAGCTTTGGAGGGGTAGACAGACTAATACTAAAGTGTTACTCATGTGTGAATGAAACAAAACACAGCTCTGGGTATGTTTTTGATGGAGAAACAACATTCTAAAATGGCTTAAATCTCTCAAGAGTCAATTTTAGTATAATATAGGACCTTTAATATGACACATAACTATTGCAAGAAAAGACAAGTATAGGCATAATCTCAAAAATGTTTATCTTCCAGTAATCTTGTTGCAGATATTTATAGCCAGAGTTACACTGTCACATGAAAGCATTTCATAGATAATCTTAATTTCCACACATTAGACAAAACGTAGTCATTACTAGTGAATGTTTGATGGATGTTAAGTTTGCTTATATTAATATGAACAGGATTTTTAATGTTACTTTGCAATATATCATGAGTTAGTGCTAAAAAAAAATTCAAAATATTCTAGGTTCCAGTCACTTCAACCAACCAGAACTTATATCATCCAAATCACATTAAGAATATTTTTGTTTTATTTTTTCTAAACTCGTGCTAATGTAAAGCTCCCAAATCCTAAACTATTCGACCCCTTGTGAACACAGCACTGTTGTGTATGTTGTCTCCTTGGAAAATGTACACAAGACATGCCTCATTTGTCCACATAATCAGTGTTGCTGGTTTTCCAATACCTGCCTTTATGTGAATTCACTACCTTCCACTCTAGCTCCAAAACTGGGACAGCACCCAATTTCTCGTTAGCCATTGCTGTTATAGATTTAATGTCCAAATATTTCCTTTGGGATCAAGGCAGTCTTTCTTTTCTTCTTCGTATTTATGTTCTTTAATGTACAACTCCATTCACAAATTAGTAAAGCTGACTTTGTTATGGCAACATCTACAGACTAACTGCTCTATAAAACTGCGCTCCTCCACTCCACTTCTGTTGTCTTGTCACTCATCTGTAGTCATTTATCATTTCGTGCATGGTGCTTGAACTTGACAGAAAGTCCAATCAGGAGTCTTTGTTGCAACTCTGTGTTTAGCCAAGCTTGTTAGCAAAACATAGGTTATAATTATGCCTAATAGCTTTTTAAAGGGCCCATATTATGCTATTTTATGATCTATAATTAGTTATAATGTTCTTTCCTCATCACACAAACACACCTGGAGTTGTGTTTTGTTTCATTCACACATATTTAACACAAATCTGCATATTTAGCTCTTCCGAGTTCTTCTCTCAAACAAAAAAACACTCTGTTCCACCTTGTGATATTATGCCGTGCTATGTTTAAAGTCCATACACCTTCACTATAATCATTTGGATAATTTCAGCCCTGGAATCTCTACTGAACAAAAGGTAACTGGCAGCTGCTTAACTTGATAATTACCATGTCATGGCATCACAAGGTGAAATTGAGCATTTTATAGTTGAGAGATGTAGACAGAGAAATAGTGCAGGATTACTCAAACATGTGTGAATGAAACAAAACATAGCTCCGGGTATGATTTTGATAAAGTAACAACATTATAACATGGCTTAAAGCTCGAGAGTCAATTTAGCGTAATATAGGACCTTTAATCTTTAGAAAACTGGAAAAACACTGAGCTCCTAAAGAGAGTGATGTCATAGGCTGTACATGTGAGTGCAGCAGATGCACAAATGACATGTGTGCTGTGTGTCTCCAGACCTAATGACTGGGTTCCATAGACAAGCACTGGTCATTGGCATTTCTGGGACTTCTGGGAAAACAGACAAAACATAATAGGATTTATGGCTGTAAAGATGTTTGTAGCCAGACAGACACTGTACGCAAAGTAGGTTAGACGCCCGGGCGTGGTGCGGAGTTTGCATGTTCTTTTTTTTTTTTTTTCGGTCACAGGTATATTTTGACATTAATTCACAAACAATGATATTTCACATACACAGACCGAAAAGGTGGAGGCTGAAGCTTAAGCTTATTATGCCTACCCTTTATTCCACTTCTATTCTTCACGTGTCTTAGTGGGTTTCCTCTTGGTATTCTGGTTTCCCCAATCAACCCAAAACATGCACAGTAGGCATATCCAGCTAAGGTAGTCCTGACCGAATTTAGCTCAAGATCTGGGGATAGGTCCCTTGTGTTGAACTGTGTTAGGTGACCACTGCTTCTTACAAGTTGCCCCAGTAGCAAGTAGTAGAAGGATAGGTCAAAACATAGACTGTATAAAGTAGTGGACTAAGGGAGTGTGATGTCACCCACAGTGCTCAGCTCCAGTCAAATGAAGCTCATTCTAGCAGCAGTTATATTATAGAATTTGGAGCTAAATTTGGAGCTAAGTTCCATATTAGGAACAGTAGGTTAATATGAACATTTTAAGACCAAAATGACAAAGCTTAGTGCAGCAGTTACAGAGAGAAGGGTGACAATATTCCTATTCCTAGCAGGCTGACGGCTAGCAGGTTATCTATGTCAATTTATATAGAGAGTCTGTGGTCAAATGCAGAGAAGACAAACGTCTAGCCTAATCTAGTTAAGTTCTAAATGTTTTCCTTTGACATATACAGTATTTCATGATGGACAGCAAATATTATTATTTACTGATTTATTGTAATCCTATAGTATTCTCTATCAGGGTAATAACCGCTTCTATATAGCTGAGATTTTATCTATTATTATTTATTTTTCTATTTTATTTTGACTTGTACATTTACATTTATATAATTATGCCTTATTTGACACCTAGCCAGGCTGGTGCCACCTAGTGCCTCTGCTCAATTTAATTTCTCTCCAGCGACTAGGTCAGGAATCAGAATATACTAGATGATTTGCAAGAACCCTGGAAATTGTAGACTGCACACTGGCCTGTCAGTGAAGAGCTGTGAAGCCATAACATCAAACTCAAGCGCCTGTCTGGGTCCCTTTTGTGGTACAGCACAACAGTAAACAAAGTGATCGAGATGGATGTAGATAAAGACATACATTCTGTGTTGGCAACAATTCCCGAGATCGAGGATTTAAAGCCAGAACAAAGAGAATGTTTAGTGAATTTTTTCAAGGAGGAAGACGTTATTGCACTTCTTCCTGGCAATAGCAGTGATTGGTTAATTTAAGAAAGTATCTGCCTACTGTCGAGTGAACGAATCCTAATGCTGCGGTTTCCATGAAGTGAAAGTGGCTGATGAATCAGGCTATTTGACACCAGTCTCTTGCTATCTTTTTGCTACTTATTTAGAATGTATTATTGCCATTTATATTTTTTACTCTTTGTTATATTATATTGTGATGTGTGAGCTACTGTGTCCAAATAATTTCCCTTGTGGATCAATAAAGTCTGACTAAGTCTAATGGTGGCACAGTGTTCACCCATTAACCAATTAAAATGTACAGAGTTGCATTATTGTCACTCAAAATGCCTACTGCAGACACATAATCATATGTAACTGTTTGGGTTTAGAAAAACATCCATCTTAAAATTTGCAAAAGCACTTATCTCCTTTGTTTACTTAAAAAACTAAGAATAATCGGCAAAGCTCAAAGACGTACATGAAAACGTTATCTCAAGTTGTTTTCATTTTTGCTAAGAATTTGGGGCTGCACTTTGTTATCTTACGTCAAGAGACTCACTTTTCATATTCGAGACAAGCTCCCATCCTTTTATTTTACACCCAAGGAGGAGTTACAAGCGATACCCTCTCTGATAAACCTTACACGCCTTAATGCTAATCTGGACAAGCATACCCAGCTAATCAAACGGTCTTGATTTCTGTGTCTGCCGTGCGTCTAACCTGCTGATTAGAGGAGCTGAGCAGTGCCAGGTCGAGCGCAGACAGGGAGTGGAGGAATGCAGGGGACCACACAGACGTGCAGACAGGGAGACAGGGTGCAGAGGAGGGGGAGGGTGCAGAGGAGGAAGGGGTGGGTGGTGCAGAGGAGGAGGGCTCATTGGCGTCCCGCTGTGAGATCGCTTCTCCAGCTGAGCGCCGACAAACAAGCACCATATGGGTCGACCTGCCGACACAAGATCAGGGTATTGAGTTAATTACAGTGTCTTTGTACAGCTAATGCCCCCTTTTAAATAGTGTACACATATGAAGGGAAGAGCTGCGATGAAAACAGTATTGGTGATAAGTTGCATGAATGGATGAAGACAAAATCAAGTTCATCAAGTTCTGTGATTTGTAATAGCTGTAATAACAAATGTGCTCCTACTTGTTAAAATTATGATAAAACTTTGAATGCCACTGGCTGCCATATGCTTGAGACGCTTAAGACACTTAGTATCATTCAAAGCACTTTTGTTTTTATTGAAAATTGGTTTTAGTTATAGGATCTGACACCCAAAGTGAGGACCTCATTTGTAGGATGACCAAATTTTCAAAATCAAACTGGGACACCCCTGGTTTGGGGTGACTGGTAATAATAAAATTGTGAAATGAGTGCAAAATTAAGGAAAATTGTTATACAGAGACAAAGACCATTCAGTCAATGTAGTCACATTTTGTTTGTGTTGGTCTTTTTTAAGCAGCTTTTCTGTATTTTACCTAAACATAAAACTATTTAAGCCTCTCTTTACTGTTGGCAGATATCAGATTGGTCAAAAATAGGGACATTTCTCATATAAAACTGGGACAAATCACTGGTTTTGGATATATCTGCTGAGACAGGGGACATAGGGACGTCTGGTCACCCTACTCATTTGGCTTTCTGACTGTAATTGGCTGGTAATTGGCTTCAGAAACACAACACAAAATACAAAGTACACAACTTTGACACATAGACTGTATATAAGCCAATAAATTGATATAGTTAACAAGCTAGTTGCTAGATTCCAAATAGAAAGTGAGCATGGGCACGCTTCAAACTCCACATTTTGGTCTTAAAATGTTCATATTAACCCACTTTACATAACCTTGGTGTTTTTATTTTGCTATTTTGCCAATGAATCGATTCATATTCCTAATATTTAATTCAGCTTCAAATTCACTCCTATAACTCCCAGCCTCAGTGAGCTTCATTTGACTGGAGCCAGAGCTATGGGTGACATATAGTGAAATCAGAAAAAAACAGATTATTAGTGGCCATAACACAGTAGCATGAGTTTAACTTCACGCCCCATTCTCGTACACCTCAAAGTGCCAACATCTCACCTCCTCCCTCTGCCCGTTATCCTGTGCCCCACACCGGAGCTATTTGTATGGAAATCAGCCCCGGCAGCTCGTCACCATGCTTTACGCCTCTTCTCGCGCCGCCGTGAATCACCACACGCTAGCTGTCGTCCACACCGCTATTCTGTTAGCTCTGCGGATTAATGTCCTTTTGGTTTCACGGCTAGCGAGGGACAGAGCCAAAGACACTGCCAAGATTGATACCAGGAATTGGACATTGCGGCCTTGACATTGTCTTGCTGTAAATATGCCACAAATATGAGGAGTTACGGTGCGCGTAGTGAATTTTAAGCAGGCGTATTTCCTTCACTGGGTCATAACAAGGTGGAGACGTGACTTTGTCCAATTGAAGAGGCTTTAACTGGATCAAAGTCAAGTCACGATTCTGCCATGTTCTGACACGAGAATTTAAATTATCTTGAGTATTCCTTCTCAAGGCTGTATGATGTAAATGGTTGAAATAGTTCTGGGAGTGGATGGTTGTAAGAAAGTGAATAGAAATGTGCCACTGAACCCTTTGAAATGATGAGTTACAATTAAATTACAATTAAAGGGCTTTCTAAAGAGCAGATAACGACAAAACATGGATTAAAGGTGCAATGTGTCACTGTTCTGGTGGAGGATCTGACACTTATTTGTATTTGTATAACTGAAATACTGTTATAGCTTTGCACAGAATGCTCCATAGTATGGCATTAAAGTAATTTATCTCTTACATTGATTCAGTTACAGGTGTTTTTATTGCTTAGAAATACCATGAAAAGTATGCATTCGTACTGTGAATAGGCTCACCTCTCCACAGATCTGACCTGTTACTTGGACTGGTGGTGTCACATATTTGGCTTTATGGAGCTAGATAAATTTAATGCCATAATGTGGAATATTTTGATGTAGACATGCAGATGGCAGCTCCTCCATCAGAAAACTTGCACAATGTAACTTAAACTTACAAACACATTGGCCTTATCACAGAACCCTGAGGAACTTTTTAACTACCTAGTATTTTTTATGCATTGCAGCAGTTTTAAAGCCCATACAGTCAGTAATAGATGGATCACAGTCTAGTCCTAACTTCTTTTTTTTTTTAACTTTTACTATTTGCATGTATATTTTAAGACATAGAGAACATATTAAAACAATTTTACAATTAATTAGGTGATGGAAAAAAAGAGACATGTAGCTGATCACACCCCAATAGTTTATATTTATGTAGCCAAATGGGGCTACTACAAATCCTTGTCATTTTATTCTTAAAATATTTGTTAAATTATAATAAAATGTTGAAGGGTTAGTCTGATGGTACACGGCCATAAAAATATAAATTAGGGTAACTCATAATACCTATACCTAATAATAATATCGATTATAGGTAAGGATGATAGCAGAAGTTAGTGTGTGAGTTAGCTGAAGATTTGGTATTTTTTAATATGTCAAAAGGCAGATTAAACTCATTATTTACAAGTTTAATCTGTCTTCATATAAGTACATTGTTTCCCCATACTTTTTTCTGTACAGTTGTTTTTCCATATACTCCCTTGTGTCTTGTGAGTGCAGTTTGGGTCAGATACATAGAGATATGCAGTAGTTTTGAGAGCTTTTCCCAGGCCTCCTTTTTAGTGTCAACAGCCCTAATTTGGAGTGCTCTGCTTTGAGGATGCTGTCAGTACATTCATTCCACATAGTGCTGGGGCATTGCTCACTGACACTTAATATTTCAACAGAGGAATGTGTTATCTCCATCCCTCATGCATGTGGTTTAGTTAAAGTGAGTGTGACAGGGCCTGTGGTGTCAAAGCACTGTGATTATCAGCTCCAAACAGAACAGCAGTGAGGGCTTCTCGAGGACATAGATTGTATAAAGAAGTGGACTAAGGGAGTGTGACGTCACCCATAGCGCTCGGCTCCAGTCAAATGAAGCTCACCAAGGCAAGCGGTTATAAGAGCGAAGTTTGAGCCGTGTTCCATAGTAGGAATAGGAATTGAATTACAAACAAAATATCAAACTAGAAACACCAGGATCATGTAGAGATGGTTAATATGAGACCAAAATGACAAGGTTCACTGCAGAGGGAGTGGTGACAATTTTTTAATGTAAAGGCATTTGGAGCCAGAGTCTATGGAGCCGTAAGCACCCCCATGCTCACTTACTGTTTGGTTTTGGTTGGTTAGCTGTGTCCATACAGCCTAAGCTTGAGTAAGAGATGATGGAGGAGATGATGAGGAGAGCAGGTTAGTGTGTGCTAGTCTTTGTGGGAACCAGGCTCAGAGGACCTCAGATTGACCTCTTCATTCCAGCTCGGTGTCTGTGGGTTGTTTCTCTTCCTCCTAATCGCCTCCCGTGGGGTTACCAACTGTTTACATAGCACAGTTACTATAAGAATCCACAATGGCAGTTTGATACATGAATTTTCTACTGTAAAAATAACAGCCTGAAAGGTTTTTAAGGCTTGAGTGATAACATCTCACTTAATGAATGGACCCACATTTGAATGGCTGAATAACTGCTTATCTTCTTTGAATAATGGCGACAGTGGCGCTGTGGTGAACTTCAGTTTCTAACCAGAGACTTGCCATTTCAAACTTTGATTTATATTTCACAACACTACTCTCTAAGATAGCTGTGAATACCATAAATAAATAGTCTTGTAAATAGTAAAGTAGTGTAATCTTCACTAGAGGCCTCTCACAATATATTGCTACAGAGAAATATTGCAATAAACGATAATACTGAAACTACTTTATGCCACGGACACAAAGCAGGAAAATCCCAGTAAACCAGTTTTTTTAAATGTACAGTATCATTAAAAGGCCTGAACTGCAACAAACAGATAGCAGAATTAAACAAAAAATTTGCCACAGACGTTAGTTATTCTGCTCTCTATAGCTCAAATCTTACCCTGTTATATAAAATATTGCAAAAATCTCCCCATTTTTACAAATAAATTGTACACACGATACATATTAAGCCCCAAGATATATTGTTTCACCTTTCATATATTGAACTTTAAAGGTGCACTATGTAACTTTTCTGGTGAAGGGTCCATCTGCATTTTTGTCTCCATAACGATATGTAATTGCTTTGCTCAGAATGGCAAAAGGAGAAATTCAATTTGTCAACTGGACAAAAGTTTATTTGGTTGAAGATGTTTTACAGCTCATCCAAGCTGCTTCTTCAATTCTGGTCAGATGCTGGTGGACACTTCCTTATATCTACCTACAGGGAGCAGCTAACTACACTGAAACTAACACACCTACCTGTTTAGAGTAGTTTCATTGTAGTTAGCTCCTCCCTTCATGCAGATATAAGGAAGTGTCCACAAGTGCCTGACCAGAACTGAAGAAGCAGCTTGGATGAGCTTGAGAATTTTTCCTTTTGCCATGGATTCTACTTGGACGAGGGATTTTTCACACATTTTGCTTAGAATGTTTCACAGTATGGTATTAAAGTCAACTCCATGGAAACAAGTAGAAGATGCCACCAGACCAAGATCCTGGTCAGATGTGTGGGGATGATTGCCCGGTGACAATAGGTGTGCATGTTCTTGGAGCAATAAAAACACCCTTAACTGAATGAATGGTAGATGGATCACTTTAAAGCCGCACTGTGAAATATTTCAGACAAAGTAACACTATCTCCATGGAGACAAGCAGGTAGCAAACCCTCTACCCAATAAGTCACACAATGCACCTTTAAATCTGTATAGTAATTATTGTGACAGGCCAACTTCACTATAAAATGTCCATGGTTGACTATATATTTTGGAGACTTTCTATACAGTAACTGTGTGCATAGTGCTATATTGTAACCAGAAGCCTCACGTGGACTGTTGACCTCTGTTGCATTATTCATCACTGTCTTTGCTGGAGGCTAAGGATGGATCCACGAGCTGAAACATTTATGTGCAGTCAGGCAGTGTTGTAATGAGGTGTCCACTATCCCCTGGGACAATCACCTCTGCTCTGTCTCTGAGCTCTGGATAGGCCCCTCACTTTCACCTGGTAACAATTCTCTACCCTTA
Organism: Boleophthalmus pectinirostris; assembly: GCF_026225935.1. Lineage (NCBI taxonomy): Eukaryota > Metazoa > Chordata > Actinopteri > Gobiiformes > Gobiidae > Boleophthalmus > Boleophthalmus pectinirostris. The sequence goes on along the minus strand of NW_026571404.1, from coordinate 33,268,511 downwards.
TGTATGCCATACTAAAATGCATACTAGTGTTGTCACGATACTAAGATTTCAAACTTGATTTCAGTATTTAGACTTACACAAAGTTTATTGTTCCACAAGGCAAATTGTTTGAGCACAGTATCTCACACACTGCAATATATTATAATAACAAAGAGCAAAAATATAAATGGTAATAATAAATTCAAAGTAAGTAGCAAAAATAAGATACAAAGGAATAGACTTAAATACTAAGGAATAGACTCAATACTCAATACTGGTTCCGATACCATGATAATAATAATAACATTCTTTATTAGGACAATTGGATGTGATTTTCAACATTAAATCATAGTATTTTTTATTTTTTATTTTTTTACTGTGTAGCCTTATGTCTGTGTAATTCCTCAATCGTCCAAATACGTTCCAAAGTGATCCATGGGTGTATGCTAGTCTATGTGCTCTTATACTTGTTCTGATACAGCTCAAGATGATTCTAAAGCTATTGAGAAAAGGTTCATTTCCGTCCTGTGAATGTGACTTTTTAATACTGATACTAGGGCTGTCACAGTAACCACAAAAATGAATCACCGCAGTACCAAAAGGCCCACCGCAGTGCATGTTGGCCCACCGTGATCACCGCACGTGACCCGGCCCAGAGTCCTGCACGGGTCAATTTTTTGGAGACCCGCACCCACCTGCACCCGCGCAGTATAGCACCACACCCACCCGTTAACCTGTGATTATATCGAAGTTAAACCTGCACCCGCCTGGACCCGTTAACATTCCACCCATTACCTGCCTGTGCCCGTGATAAATCACACACAAATTAAAAGCATTCTAACTGAAGCATCCATCAGAATAGGCCAACGAATTTAAAAGTTATGATTTCAAGAATTACAATCACGAAATGAAAAGAAATGGATACACTTTCTTCAGTATGAATATAAATTCACAGACGCGACTCAACTGTTATCACTTCACAGGCATTATTTACTGAGCAGAAGAAACACGCCACGGACTGAAGCAAGTCTAAACCACACTAAACCAGACTAACCCTGGGCTAACCCAGGGCTAACCCAGGATTAACCCAGGACTAACCCAGGTCTGTACCAGGAGGACTAAACCAGGACTGAACTAGGAATAAAACAGCACTGAACTAGGACTAAAACAGGACTAAACCAGGACTAAACCTGGACTAAACCAGAACTGAACCAGGACTTATTGTCGGGACTGGCTCGGAGGTGCGCCCATGTAGACTGTGCTGTATCATCGCATACTACACTGTTGAGCCGCTATACCTAACCGCAGGAGAGATTCCCTAACAGCCCTAATTGATACTCCTCAAATGAGTATCTAGTTTTGAAACTAGTTTCAGTATCAATTAGTGTCTGATTTTCAATACTTTTGACAACCTTATGCATACTTTAATGGATATTGGTGGAAAAGAGGACTAATCTGGATTCTTTTGGCACAGATCCTTCATAACTGCTATGTTTAATTTAAGCGTCCATAGCATGAGGTGGTGGGGCATTCCTGGGATGCTTCATTTAGACCTGAGATCATTTCCTGAGTTTGGCCTCAAAGACTCAGTTGTCCTCTGTGCTTCTCAGTTGCGAGTGTTGTATTTTCACACAAGCGGAGTCCTCTTTCACGGAGGTGTTTTGTCAAAGTCGAAGCGCGCTAAGGGCCATAACTCTTCCAGATGTTCACTTATTCACCATGACACGTCTCACAGCGCCGCACCGGGTTTAAACGGCCCACCCCTGTCCTAACCAAGCACCTGGGGTCGAAGGTCGCGACCTCTATGCTAACTAGCCAACTTCAGGTCAGGGGAGACAGAGGGGTTCTGAGGTAGATCAGCACAGTGGCCAGGTGTCTGGTCCACGGTCACTGGGAACGTGTCCAATAAAGTCCTGATGCTATCTACAGCTCTCTCATAAACTCACAAAGACCCACTGTGACTGTGTGCCCCTGCTGATGGAGATAAGATAACAACTGGGAGAAGGAAATCAAGGATCAGATAGAATTAAAAAGTGAACTCCAATAAGAACTTGTAATTTTGGAAAGAAATGCTAGTTTTTATTACTTCAAAATGGCGTGTAGACATATGGTATAGGTATTGCAGAGAAAAAAAAGGTTGCTTAAAGAGGGGTTATTATGCTAAACTGACTTTTTGGATATTTCTACTATGTTTTATCATTCCCTGATCACAAACATGCCTCAAGAGGTTTTATATGTCATCCATGCATGTTTGAGTAATTTTGCAATATCTCCCGGGTCCTATTCGAACACTCATACTGTTAGCAGTATGATTCTGTCCAAGACTCATCTTACATCACCCATGGCCCTGTACGGCTATTTTCTATAAATATACAAAAGCATAATACAAAACGTATCTTTAGAACATTCATTTTGTCTTCTTTTAATACAAAGGTTATTCATAATACAAAACAATTCACTACAACTTCACAAACCTGATGCGCTGTGCCCCTCTTTAAATTTATTTTGTGATAAACCATGAGCCATGAGAAATTTAAATGACTACAATTCTTTTTTTGTAATTACCTTTTTTTTTTTGCTACACCAATATTTGAGTTTGCTTCAGAATAATTTAAACCCAGAAGTCTATTGAACATAATTCTTTCTGACATTAAAATTGCATTTCATCATAAGCCTTAAATTTAAACCTACCCATATCCAGGAACTTTTTGACTGAAGATTAATATTCAGAGTCGACTAGGGTTGTCAAAAGTATCAAAAATCAGATACTGATCAGTACTAAAACGAGTATCAACTGAGGGATTACACCATGGATCTATTAAAATAACTCAACAGGGTATTGCTATTTTAGAGCTGTCTTGAGTTGGATTAGTGGCCACAAGAGCAGAAAAATCCCTCCTCCGCAGAAAGGATTTTTCCCATAGAAAAGAGAAGAGGTCGGTGGGCAGGAGAGCCACCAGATGTACCTAGCATGTTTAGGGCTTGGATTACACTGCCATAAGGCCACAAGGTAATATATAAGAAAGTACCACGATTTAATGTTGAAAATGGCATTCTTGTCTAAATAAAGAGGGTCTTTTTATCTTAGTATTGGAATCGGCATTGAGGATCGGACGGGCGTATTCCTCAGTATTGAAATTAAATTTTAAATTTTACTATCGTGACAACACTAATTCAATTCTACTCAATAGACAATCTGTTTGGAAAATATGCCATGGATATTGGAATGCATTGCAACAATATTATTGCAATCCAATCATTCGGATGTGGAATAGATTTAAAAGAAGTATTATTTACTGCTTTTGACATGGCATGTGGAGGTTTTGTTGGTCTCAAAGTCGTATGGTTCTCTTTATCTATTTAATTCAATGGGCTATACTTAATACCATATAATATTAATGATGTCTTAAAGATGTCTGCTCCCAGGCACAGCTACCTATTATGATTTTCCAATTTTGTGAAAACTGCATGACGCTCTGACTCGGCAGAACATTTTTGGCAGATTCCTCTTGGCAGCTCATACTACTTACTCTAGCTTGTCAAATAAAATGTCAAAATATCCATAAATCTCTTCCTCTCGCTTGAGCTATAACAACCCAACCCCATTACATGACCCCACATTCTACAATACTGTGTCTTTTTGGGTTTTGACATTAATTGGTAAATACTTCCAGATTTTTTAAGACAATTTAGATTTGTCCTGCAAAATGGATAATTCAAGCTCGCTAATCAGATGCTAATTGATATTAAAACTAGTATCGAACTAGATACTAATTTCAGCAGTTATCGATACTACAAAGGCATATTCACAGGCCAGAAATGAACTTTTTCGAAACAGCTTTTTGGAAGACTTAGAAGATATATAAGGCCACATGGTAATATAAAAGAAAGTACTGTATTTTCCGCACTATAGGACGCTCTGGATTATAAGGCACACTGTCACTGAATGGTCTATTTTCAAACTTTTTTCACATATAAGCCGCACCGGACTATAAGGTGCATTAAACAAAACACAACAGTTAGATGGCTCAGTCGGACTTCGTTTTGGCGCGTTCACGGTGACTCTCGGCTTTGTTCAGTTGTGGCGTGTAGGGAGGGTGCTGTCTGGGACCGCTGGATTGTCGGCGTGTTCGCAGTGACTCGGTTGTTCAGTTGTGGCTACAAGTGGCACATTGCACTCGCTTTTCCGGTTCGTTCCTCCGTTCCATTCCTCATCCATGTGGAGTGATGAGTGTGGCTGCTGGTGATTTTCGCTGAGTGGTCGCTGTCTGCTCTGTGCGTATTTGCGTGCGCTGCGGGTGGTGCGGCTTTGTAATTTACTGAAGTCCTGCTGGGACACCCGAGTGGATTCGTGTATAGGGTGCTCTGGATTGTGGGGCGCGCAGTCGTTTTTTGATGGGGTTGGAGGCTTATGAATATGCCGTATGTTATCATGCTGCTACATACACCTTCACTAAAATCATTTAGATAATTCCAGCCCAATCTCTACTGAACTAAAGGTAAAAAGTAGCCATTAACTTGAAAACTACCACTACATGACATCAAAAGTTGGAACAGACAACATCAGGTATATTTTTGATTAAGTGCCAGTATTATAATATGGCTAAAAGCTCACAAGAATACATTTTGTGTAATATAGGACCTTTAATATTGAAATCAAGTTTGAAATTTTAGTAGCGTAACAACACAACACTACTGCCATTTACTACAAACCTTAAATGCCCCTCTAATCTAATGCATATGTATAAGTAGCATGCGTTTCGCTATTAACCCTACAATGGCGATCACATGTCATAGCAGCTGACCTACTTTACTCTGTCACTATCTTTGCCAGTAGCGCTTGAGTGAATTGGACCCATGCCCCTTTTTGCACAATGAAGAGTATCTAGTTTGATGAGAGTACTCTAGTATGAGTTTCAAACTCCTCTCAAATCAAATGGTTCAGACAGATCACTTACCATATCTTTAACTCAGATACTTTGACATCAGGCTGCTGTTTCTCTCTCCAGAAGGATGATGAGGGTGTTATGACAGCGTCTGAATTGCGTCCGGGCTCCTTGGAAAATATAGGGGTGTGTTTTTAGTGGGAATTATAGTGCGCAGGTATCCAGTGGTGAAGTTTTATGTAACTTGATGAGAAAGGCTTCTGCGAAACGTCAGCCCAGAGAATGCTAAAATCAAGCTGTATTTATTATTCTCTTGTGTAATATAACACCAGAATAAATCGAAAATCATTATTAACTCGGGATTGATAAGATCAGATGTACTTCCTGTCATGATCCTAATTTATCTGTAAAATAAAAGTACTTTAAAATGTTAAAGCTTAGTGGTTAGTACTCTCACCTCACAACCAGAAGATTTCATGTGTGCTTCTCACAGTTTGGAGTTTGCATGTTCTCCCTGTTTCTGAACCGGTTTTCTCTCTAGGTAATCCCCTATGGACCTAAAACGGATACAATAGGTTAAAGAGGGGTTATTTTACCTTTATGGGGTATTAAATTATTGTTACCTTTTATTGTTTTGAAAATGCGATATTTACCATGTTGAAGTTTCACTAGTTTTTGACTCTGAATCCAAAAGGATGAGCAAAGGGAAAGGTCCCTTTGCTCTCCTTTTTGCTTAACCTTAACCTACACTTTTGGGCTGAGCTTTGGCAGATTTGTAAAGCTAACCGTGAGAAACAGTGTCTGGGAGAGATCGCTACACTTCAAGCATGTTTTTGATGAGGAAAGCTCCAAAAAGCTCCAAAAAGCTTAGGATAATTCAGTGAGTATTATGCAAAATCAACTTTTTTAATCTTCCAAAAACTCCAGACCAAGATTCTCCTTCTCGCTATGTAGAATCAAGTGCAGACATCCATCACCTTTAAACTGGAGGATGTAGTTTAAAGTGCATGTAATTGCATTTCAGACCAAATTAAGTCCTCTCACTCTCATCTCACTCACACCAACTTGAGTATAGTTTCTAAAAATGATTTCTAACATTTGATATCAGACCCGACAGCCCAGACATCAACAGATTTGAATTAAACAGCAACTTGGACCCAATGGAACATGCAACCTCGTGCCCCTGTCTGTATCATTCTTTGTCTTAATTGAATTCAGTGCCGCGAATATTATCTTTCCAAACATTGGTCTATTATCTCTGTACCAAAGCCAAGGGCGTGTTCACATATGTATAAGTAAAACCCGTCCATTTAATTGTGGGTCTGTGTTGCGTCGCTATCTCTCAGCACTTAATTTGTTAGACATGTCCTCTCCAACCCGCTCCAGATTTCACATATTACAGATAGACCACTCTGCCCCCTTTATCGACCCACATATAAGCACCAGAGTCCAAGATTCAAGCCAATGTAAACAGGTTCCTCTATCCCTCAGCTTATATTGTGCTTGGGTTTCTCTCCTGGGATCTTTCTCCATTGACTCCAGGCCATTGAAACTGCTGTTAAATAAGTTTCCTGGCGGGATGTTTTCTTTCCTTTATTTAGCTGGTTTAAAGGTACGTGGGTTATTAGATTTTAATTAGAGGGGTTTTTGTGTATGAGAAGAACTAATTGCGTTATGTCATTTGGGAAAAGAAATGGTTCCTGTAACAACACCATAACACATTACAGAAACTTTATTATGAAGAAATTTAACGCAATGTTAAATGCAACTCCACAGTTCATTTTCCAAATTTTCTACTGTGATATCGTATATAAAGTCCATATGTTGCCTGGAATTAGTCCTAGAAACACTATAAAGGTCCTATATTACGGAAAATTGACTCTTGTGAGCTTAAAGCCAAGTTATAATACTGTTACCTCATCAGAAACATATATGAAGTTCTGTTTTACTTCATTCACACATTTGAGTAATCCTAATTATTAGTCTTTCTGCGTGTCCAAAGCCCAAAATGCTCTGTTCCACCTTGTGATGTCATGTAGTGGTAGTTTTTAATTTAGCTACCCTTAAACTTTGTTCAGTAGAGATTGGCAATTCCAGCACTGAAATAAAACTTAATTATTCTAGTGAAGGTGTATGGAGCATTTCCCGTATTACCACATGACATCACAAGGTAGAACAGAATATTTTCAGTTTGAGAGAAGAACACAGCCTAAATATGCAGGATTTGTGTGTTGAATTTGTTAAACGTGTGAATGAAAAAGAAAACACAACTCCTGGTATGTTTATGATGAGGAAACAACATTATACCATAAATCAGAAAACAGCGTAATATGGGCCCTTTAAGGTGTCAGCGTTGAATGGAGCTGCTCGTTTTTTCCAAATTTCAAAATCAAATCGAACCAGCAACTTTCGTGTTAGTGGGAGAAAGTCTTCACTACTCCCACTCTGAAGCTATTCGGAAATACTTACACTATTCCGAAGTTTCTGCTGTTAGCGTCTATCAGCTGACTGCCCATTAGCGTGGTGTTTGTTTGTGCTGACTGTACAAACATGTCTGCCCTCGCGGTACGACTTCCTCCTCACACTTCAGTCTGTAGCCTCTATATTTCGCCGTTCCTCTCAGGCATGGTGAGAAATGCCAGGTATTTCCCCCCCAAAACTGCACCCGTGTGGCCCATTCCCATTCACCTCCGCCACACACTGAATCAGGGCTGTCCGCAGCAGACCCACGCCCTTCTCCGGGAGTAATGGTCGTCTGTGGATCGGATGAAAAAAAAAAAAGACTTCCTTGAACTGCAGTCAGGCTGGGTGAGCAGATTGTAGTATTTGTTTTTCTAGCATTTACCAGTCCACCATTTGATCATCTGTGGTGTGTTGAAAAATTGCAGCTGAAAATGTCATGTGTCAGGGTCAAAACCTCAACCCTCAAAATCACAATAACATTTACGCTGTATTTATGGCTCAAGTTCATTCGGTTCTGACAAGCTGGTGAAAGCCAATGGACATCTTTTTACAAGTTATACAGTATGTCTGGCCAATGTTTGCAGTGTCTTTAAAATATACCATCATTTGATAATTGTTATTGCACTAGGGCTACACGTACTCAATGACAGAAAACTGAAAACTTTCTTGCGTAGAGGAATTTTGATCCCAGGTCATGTGTTACCTTTGCCAGGCTGGCGCCACCTAGTGCCTCTGCTCAATTTCATTTCTCAACTAGGTCAGGAATCAAAATACAATAGACGGTTTGCAAAAACTCCAGAAGTGCAAGTTCAGGCACCAGCCAATCAGCGAAGAGCCATACATTTAGTGTTGTCCGCGATTCAAGGATTGTCAAGGATGTTGTCAAGGATTTAAAGCCAGAATAAAGAGAATGTTTGGTGAATTTTATCAAGGGGAAAGACATTATTGCCCTTCTTTCTACGGGATTTGGGAAAAGCTTAATATAACAGTTAGCCCCATTAGTGGCTCATTACATACGTGACTGCCAAATAGCAGCGATTGGTTAAATGATAAAAAGTACCCACCTACCGCCGACCGAATGAATTCCAACGCTGTGAGGTCAGACGGTTTCTACGAAGTGAAACCGGTTGATGAATCAGGCTAGTGTTACCATGCTTTGTTTTGAAAATGGTATATTTGCCAAAAACAGTTTATTAATGGATTTAATATGTTTTGTCAGTTTTGATTTTGACACTCTTCCCTTTGCTCTCCATGCTAAGCCACTCCACCTTCAGAGCGCTATCACAACACAATTAGCGTGCATTTCGCTAATGAAACTACTGCACATCGCATCAGGTTTTTGAAGCTGTAGTGTTTTTTGTTTTTTTTAAACATGCTTTTGTATATGTATGGGAAAAAATGTCATGTGGGAGCTTGTGGGCTGAGCGTTGGACAGAATTGTAAGGAGTAGGCCCCAGAAGAGATCGGTAGATTACTCAAGCATGCATGGGGACATATAAAACCTTTCAATTTCATTTTCGATGAGGGAACAACTAAACGCTAAAATATGTCTTAAACTGTTAAAATCTTGCAACGAGTGTCTTCAGAGTTGACTTTCATAATCTACCACAATGAAAAACAATTGGGCCATCAATGTACACATCATTTTTACATTATTGAAGATGGATATACTTACAATCCCACAATACCCCTTTGAACCCATCTTGAGACCATACCATTACAAATCCTTCAGTATTAGTCATATTTCATTATAACTGGATGATGTGCAGTAGACGGTGCCAGTAAAACCCTGTCAAAACGTCAACAATATAACTGACAAATGCTCATATTTAAATGATCTATGCTTTTAAACAAATGTTATTGGTTAGACTCAAATTGTCTGGGAACTCTGCGGTCAGCCTGGTATGGAGCTTAGCATTGAATGTAGGAATACCATGACTAATGGTTATACTGACATAAAAGCATATAATAAAAACATGAGTGACACAGCGGTCTGCACTAAATGGCAATGTCTGGCAGCCTAATGTTTATAATAAGGATGGAAGACAAGAGCCAGATACTCCATGTTGAAGTTCAGTATCTTGGCATCAGAAGCGCCCATCTCATATTACATGAGGCTAACCTGGCCCATGCAATGTAACTGTATAGTAGTGTCGATATACTAAGGGATAGACTTGATACTGATTTCGATACCACAATGATGATTAAAAACATGCTTTCTTTAGACAATAGAATGCCATATTCAACATTAAATAGTAGTACTTTCTTTTATATTATTATGTGGTCTTATCTCTGTGTAATGTAAGTTCTAGAGCCCGGGTGCCCATATTATCGGCCAATATGGGCACCTGGAAGCATATCGGCTATCGGCCGATATACTTGCTGATAGGGGCCGATATTTCACGTGGGCATGTGATACGTCGTTAAAAATCTTAGACTCTCTCCATTATGTTCATTTAATCCAATTTACAGACAGATAAATGTCCTAATATGTGGCTCCACATCAGTATTTATCTACGGTGTCATTTGTCTGTGTGTGTCCATACTGTCCCTGAACACACCACAGAGTCGCGTCACTCAAGTGTGTTTGTTTACACCCGCAGACACAGATCCAAACGTTGAGATTATTTTCTTTTTACGGACAATCGGTTTGAGTCTGAATTAAAAGGACATTTATTAGTGCAGACTTGTGATGTGAGGAGGAGCCTGTATGACCGGTGAGTGTTGATAATATGTCGACTTTGAGGCTAGTTTTGGTCATTTGTTATGGGTTAGCTGCTGTAGCTCTTGCACATAAACAGGCTGTTTTCTATTGGCCTATTGTAAAGTGACTATATTGGCCGTATATTTGTTACTGGACCTGCACTGATATGTAAATGAGCTGTGAATAGACGTGTGAATTATGACATTTGTGCATATAATTAATTTACCGGCGGCGCGCACATATTTACGGCTAAAGGCTAATAGCGCTACTTTCTTTACTAGTTATGGGTTGGTCGCGAACGAAATGGCTCTTAGAGCCGGCTCTTTGAAGCGAACGACGGGAGCCTGATCCATATTGGGAGCCGTGTTTTCTCTTTCTCTCACTTTTTTTCTCTTCACGCCGTGTGCAGACTCGTGGGAGTTTGACAGCGGCAGCGGCTGAAAACGAAACTTTGACAAATTTGCGTGTACGTAGGATTTAAAAAAAAACAAACAAAAAAAAAACAAAACAAAAACGAGCATATTTGGCTGTAGTTTAGCATAAAAAAATAAGTCCCGGTTTAGTCCTTTTTCAGTCCTGGTTCAGTCCTGATTCAGTCCTGCTTTAGACGTGCTTTAGACCTGCTTGCAACAAAACAATCTGAAGAGTCGCTTGGGAGCCAAAAGAACCAGCAGCTTTTAGTGAGCCGAGCCAAAAGAGCCGGTTCTCTAAAAAGAACTGGAATACCCATCACTAGTGTCTAGAATGTGATGCAAAATGCCATTAAGTCAACCTACTGTCTGTAAATATGATGTAAAGAGGCAGAATAACAATAAATGTTGCCTAAATAAACCCAATTTAAAATCCACCAGAGCCAAACCTAAGTTTTTTAAACAGTTCAACATTTACAGTGAATTTTTACATCATAAATATATCGGCGATTATATCGGCTATCGGCAGCTCCAACTCCCATTATATCGGGTTCATATCGGCCACAGCAAAATCCATATCGGTCGGGCTCTAGTAAGTTCCATAGTGATCCAAGAGCATATACTAATCTTATGTGCTCTTATACTTGTTCTGATCATAGACTGTATATAAATGGGCACAGCTAACCCACTAGCCGCCGTTTGTGATCATGGGCGTGCTTACGGCTCCATCAACTCTGGTTTCAGTTCACTTTGTATTGAAAAACTGTCACCTCTGTCTCCATAACTGCTGCTGTAAGGCTCCTCATTTTGGTCGTATTAACTTGCTCTACATGATCCTGGTGTTTTTATTTTGCAGTTTTGTCCGTAAATCAGTTCCTATTTCTATAACTGCCAGCCACGATGAGTTTCATCTAGCTGAAGTTGAACGCAACGGGTGACGTCACACTGTCTTAGTCCACTTCATTATACATATGGTTCTGATACAACTCAAGATCATTTTAAAGCTATTCAGGAAAGGTTCATTTCTGTCCTGTGAATGTGACTTTTTTAGTATCGTACTTGCTCAAGCAAGTATCTGGTATCAATACTAGTTTTCGTATCTGATTCTTGAGTTTACCAGCTGCTTTTCAGAGGAACATGATAAGAGGGTTTACTGCTCAGCTTTTGGGTATTAGGTCATTTAATTGTTACAGCAGAGCGGAGATCCCCTTTCAGATTACTGTGGGATGGTAGAAACATTAGTTAAAAGCTTTATAGCCGCAGGGACTTTGAGCTGAGAGTTGTTGTGACAAAAAGCTTAACTTGAGAGTCCTGTGCTTTGTCAGGGTGGAAAAGTGTCCCACATTTGAGTTTAGTGGCGCTTTGATTGCTGCAGCTCAGGGCAAAAGGGTAAATATGCAATGTAATGTATAAGGGTGGGTCCAGATTAAAGGGGTAGGAGTTTGGCGTGTTCACAGTGATTTGGTGGTGAAGTTGTAGCACTCTCACCTCACAGTCAGAAAGTTTCAGCTTGGATTTCCGGACTCGTATGGGGTTTGAATGTTGTTGTGTCTGGGTGGGTTTCCTCAAGGTGCTCAGGTTTCCACCATCAACCTAAAAAGGCACAAAAGACTAAGTAAGGTGTTCTTAACCAAAGTCTTGGCTTCAAATCCAGAGGAGGGTCCCCAGACACTGCTCCTGTCGGGTTACCTAAGTGATACTGAAAGATGGGCAAATGGAGATGGAAATGTTTCTGCAGAGGATATGAGTTTTCCCTATAGAAAGCATAAAGCAGTGAACTAAGAGAGCGTTACGTCAACCATAGCATCTGGCTCCAGTCAAATGAAGCTCAATGAGGCACGCAGGTAAGGAGCAAATTTGGAGCCGAGTTTTATATTAGGAATAGAAATTGATTTATGGACAAAATAGTGAAGTAAAAGCACCAGGATCATTTAGAGTGGGTTAATACAAACATTTGATTTCATAAATGAGGAGCCTGACAGCAGCACTTACGGAAAGAGGAGTGATATTATTTCAGTACAAAGTGAATTGGAGCTGATGGACTGGGAAGTGCGCCCATGCTCACTTCCTGTTTATAAAGGCAGCTAGCGCGTTAGTTATGTCAGTTTATTTACAGTCTATGATCTACCCTAATATTGTGACAAGTAAAGATGTTATGTCACAGTGCATGTTGCTGCTGTAATTTCCCTCAGGTGTGTAGCTGGTTGTGTTCTGTAATGGACCGTTGCTAAGGTGATAGCATAACAAATTTCCATAGAGTTGAACTTGTTTTTTTACACTAGATTGATGCCTATAATCTATGACAGCTGTTTCAGAATCAGAAGTTTTACTGCCACTGTCAGGGAACTAGGAACTTGCTTTGGCATTATGATGCAACATGCTACAAAGAATAATAATGATTTTAAAAAAAACTAGGATTAAATAAAAGCAAGGGCATGCATTCAAATAAGGTAAATATAAAAATATACTAGGCAATATAGTTCTAATACTCTTTCAGTGTTTTTCTTTCCTCCTTATTTTTACTGCTTTTTACAATTTTTATACAAACGACATAAAATATGAAGTAAGACACATGGAATTATGTAGCAAAGGAAAAAATAAACTACAATTTCTAATGTAAACACTAATTTAGCATATTATGTCTAATTCAAATATAGTTTTGTGGAAGTGTGTGTACTATTTTCATTAGGTTCAACCACGACAATAGTTTTCACAACCAATGAATGTGATTGTGGGTGAAATTAGAATTGAAGGCGGTTTTGCAAAATAATTTTGTTCTCTACTTTACTCTACATGGAAAGAATTTTTGCAATTTAAAATGCTGTAGTTCCAGTCTATTGTTCAAATCAGCTCGAGCATGTGATCTTAGCCTTAACCCGGTTCTTCTGTTTTGCCAACAAATCTTTAACGTCACTTGGTTGTTTTGGCTCTATCTTTCTCTCTTTCCATTCTAGCTCTTTCTTTGATTCCTCCCTTTTGTCTTTTGCCAGCACATTGAACATCTCCATGGCGACCCAGTGTCAACAGAACTGTCCGAGGCTGGCGTGATTCTTCTTCGCTTCTCTTGGACTACTCTTTAACTCTCGTCTTGTCTTTGCACAGCCAGGGCGCTATAAAACCTTAGTGCTTTTTGAACACGGCCTGAACAATGGACTCCTATTTCCTCTCATTGAAACGTCAAAATTCATATCCTCTCGTAGCTGTGACATTGTCCAGTATAAATCACCAATGCTCCCCTTTTTCCCAAAACCAAAACTATGGAAAGGAACTGTCCAAAATATACTTTCTGACTGTAGCTTTGAGGTTTTGCTTAATATTTAAACACTAGTGTAGTTAGATAGTAAAACATGAAGCATTGGGATTAATAATTGATCCAGTGCTTGCAGGTTTGGGCAGAAACTATGGCTTTATGGTGGTGTGTAAGTCAATAGAGATGTAGGTTAATGTTGTTTTATTGCACATGTCTGTTAGAGGGTGGAAAGGCATTAGGCAGACAGCTTTAATCACAGGAAATGGATTGAAAGTGTCATTAATATTTACAGGTCAGACATGGTTATTGATTGAATTCATTTTGGCCTGTTGCTGAAGTTGGCATTAGGGCTTTATGTTAAGTAGAATGTATTAGTTTTTGCGTTACATTTTACCCTAATGTTTGTGTGACAGGATGGACAACAGGAAATTGAAACCACCCTGACCTGATGTGTAGTTTAACAGCTGTATCCCAGGGCAGTGTGACTACATTGGTCTCTAGACCAGTGGTTCTCAAAGCAGGTTGCAAAAATTGTTACAACTTTGGTCATTACTTAAAGGTGCACTATGTAACTTTTTGTTTGTGGTCTGTCACTTGCTTGTTTCTATGGATATGTTATTGCTCCTCCTGGAATGTCCCACATTGTGTGTCACAATGTCTACTTTACATTTATTCAATTACAACTGAAATATAACTGAAAATATATAGAAAACAGGCATTCTGACTGTGAGCAGGGTCGCCTCTCCACAGATTTGACCTGTAACTTGGTCTGCTTTGGTCTCCATGAACATAAAAAGGATTAAGACCATACTGTGAAACATTCCAGACAAAGTAATAACATCTCCATGGTGAAAATTTGACAGACCCTCCACCAAAAAAGTTACACAATGCACCTTTAAATTCAAATTTTTCTTATGGTATCCAATCCAGAACCTACTGTAGCAATAAAATAAGAACTACTGGAAATAGATCATCCAATTTGGTTTTAGACATGACTTAAACTTTTCCATTTTATTGTGATGCTATCGTGGAGATGGTAGGGGGTCCTTGGGATTTTTGGGGTCCCTAACATCAAAAACTTTGAGAACCCCTGCAGAAGACTAAAGAAAATTATGGTAAATTGTGGTGAAAATGTAACATAAGTGCACCCATATGGCTTAAATGTAAAAGTGATGTAAAAGCCACACAAAGTCTAACCATTGGAACAACCTGTAAGGAGCAGGAGGACCCATCTCCAGATCTTGGCCTAGGCTTGGTCAGGACTACCTTCAGTGGAGGATTTTACCTATTGTGAATATTTTGGGTTGACGGTGGAAAGCAGAGTTAGGTTGGACAAGTGAAACAACTTCAGCTAAATAAAATGGTTAACTTTGTGGAAGAAGTCAGTGTGTTTAGTGTCAGTTGTAAACTAACAACATATGTTTAGTCTGTTAATTATTGATTACTTGAAATTATATAATGAAGGTATTTAGAAACCCTATGTATATGCTGCACTATGATATTTTGCAGCTGTGTTGAGACTATTGACTTGCGCAGGAAATAAAAACCAAGGCGTGTTTAGTACTGTATATTTATGAAAGAGGACAATCTATCAGCACAGTAAGACAGCTATTGTGTCCAGATCCGGCAAAACAGGCAAAAAAAAGAGGAAAACTTGGTCCAAATATCTGTAAACGCAAGATTATTTCTCCACACGCCCTCTTCCTTCCACTATCCAAAGACGTCCGTGTACAAATGATGTGATGAAACTACACTAAATACTGTGAAATAATCTCGCCCCTAATCCATCATAAATACAAAATATCTACAGAAAGCCAGACAGTCAAGCTCCAGAAAATGCCAGGTGTTAAAGCTTGGATGTCATTACTCGTGTGCATGACTGAGATGTATAATGTAAGTTAGATAGCTCTGGGCAGGGGTAGAGAACAACTTTTTATTATTTGGCCATGAGGCGTCCAGAATGTTGGCAAATAGTGTAACCTTCGACTGCCAGCATAGAACAGGGTCCAATTTATCCACAGGATGTAATATAATTCATACATTCGGCCAAATAGTGGTAAAAACTCTATCAGGAGACATTGTGCTGCAGTAATTTTCTCACTTATTGAGCTTCCAATAAGAGATGGTAAAAGATTCATTAAACAGACACTGCTATGTGACTTTGAATGGAGAGTCCGTCACCTGCTCACCTCCATAGAAATGTATTTACCTGTAATGTTCCACAGTATGGCATTAAACTTATAAATCTCCAGGAAGACAAGCGGGTACTGCCATTGGGTTAAGGTACAGGTCAGATCTATAGAGTAGAGACCCTGCTTACAGTAAGAATGTGTTTTCTTCAAGGGTAGCAATTTAAATTATAATGGCTCTGTGCACAATAGCGCCCGGCAACCTCACTGTTACTGTAATTGCTCCTGACAGGCTCCTCGTTACGGTCTTAAAATGTTCATATTAACCCACTCTATGTGTTCCTGGTGTTTTTAGTTCAATATTTTTGTCAATCAATCACTCAAATTCTATTCCTAATATGGAACTTGGCTACAAATGCACCCCTTTAACTGGCAGCTTCATTGAGCTTCATTTGACTGGAGCTGAATGCTATAGGTGACGTCACACTCCCTTAGTTCACTTCTTTATACAGTCTATGGTTGGAACAAGCTGAAAAAAGCTGTCCTGGTTGAATTTATATCCAACAATGCCTTGCACATATTTGGCCATCCCTGAAGGTTTTATGTCACGCTAACTGAAATGGTAGAATGTGAAATTGCGTCTGTAAAAACCATTGGTCCGGGCGACAGAAACTTGGGCAGTGCCAGGAAGGGGCAGTTCTGTTCTGGGGCATTAGTGGGATGATGGCTCTCTGAAGGGATCTTTTCACTGGCTTTATTGGGCCATTTAACTGCTACTCCCACATCTGTGCCCTATGTGGTAGTGAAAGACATGGAGTCGTAAAGGCGCGTTATGAGGCAGCACACACACACACACAGAGACACAGGCACACACGCACACACACGCAGCGGTGTAAAAGAGCAGCGGGTGGAGCCGTGGGGTTCTGTGAATCCACTGAAAAACAAAGTCGAAAAGGTCCTGGGAGACGGATATTTATCAGTCCTATAACACATTCTCACTACTCTGAATGGCAAAATTTTTGTTTATGCACGTTCAAGAGTAGGTGTTACACTTCTATGGTTACTAACTGCTAAAACATAACATTTAAATCGCCTTACCTTTTATTGTTTTGAAAATGCTATATTCACCGGAAACACCATATTAACATGTTAATAAAGTCACTTCCCCTTCAGAGCACTATCACATTACAATCTGTGTGCAATTCGCTAATGAAACTCCTGCAAATCGCATCAGGTTTGTGAAGTTATAGTATATCATTTTGTATCATACTTTTTTATGTTTGTGGAATTTTGCGTGTGGGAGCGTGGCTGACATAGATTGGTGGGGTGAGCTTTGGACAGGATAGTACTATCAACCACAAGAAGGGTTCAAATAGGGCCTGGGAGAGATTGCAAAAATACTCAAACACGGATCGATGACATATAAAATGTAAATAAGTTGACGTATCACGATATAACATGACTAAATCTCGATCTAAATTAACCCTCCAAAGCGTCACAGTTATCTGGTGTTTTCATTTTCATCAAGTATATTTTATCAGAGCAGTGGTCGAGTATAAAAACATACTATACAAAGATTTTGCGTCTGGACTTTTTTGGTTATATTTATTTATCTGCCCAATCTTAATTTGAGATTGACATATGTATATGTATTCTCTGTTTTAACAGTTTCTAGGTTCACCATATATTTTCTTTCTCCATCAGTGCCGCATGACAGAAGGGTGGTGTCCAAAACCAAGTTCATTAAGAATACAGAGCTGTGTGTGGTTAATGAGGGAGGAAGGAGATTAGCCTGTTTGCTGACAGCAGACACGCATCAGGAGATAGCAGGGGGAGATAAGGCTAAATGTGTCTCTGAGCGAGTATAGATTCAGGTCATGATTAGCTAGAGGAGAATGGAGGGATGAGGGTGGAGATTTGGGAATGTGTAGCAAGGTTTAATGTGCCAAAAAATATGATGTCATGGCTTTACATAGATTTGCGATATGTGTTAGTAGTAGATTTCTGTTCAAAGAGCGCACTGTGAACAACTCAAGAAGCATTAACCTTTGAGAAAAGAAGGGAATATGACATGATAAACTAATACAAGAATCCCATGCATTTCAGAACATGTTTGTTGAGGTGTTTCTACAGGTACAAGATTATTCTAGAAAAAGACAATACTATAATTAGGGCTAGGTATCACTAAGAAGTTCCTGATACGATACATACCTCGATACATAGGGCACGATACAATACATACAGTGCACTTTCGATTCGATACGATATATTTCAAATCAATTCAATACAGTTCAGTAAAAAAATGTCTAAATCATGACTGTGATACTAAAAGTCTTTATTAAACCACTTTTTGTGCAAAGTTAATATGAAACACAAACTTTTTAATCCTCAAAGCAGAGAAAATGTCAAATGTGATGCATAAACGAGTTTCCTTTCTCTGAACAAGCGGCAAAACTGTACCACTGTACTAAAATAATTTAGTAAAATATACCAAAAAATACTCTTGGTGATATATCGATACAGCAGCCCACGATATCGATTCTGTATCATCATATTAAATGATACGATATAGCGATATTTTTTATAATTTTGCACACCTCTAATTATAATATAATTGCACTAACCACAGACTGTATAAAGAAGTGGATTAAGGAAGTGTGACGTCACCCATAGTGTTTGGCTCCAGTCAAATGAAGCTCACTGAGGCTTGCAGTTATAGGAGGAAATCTGGAACCTGTAGCTAATTCTATCAGGATCAGCCTCGGGGAAAGAAGGTGCCTGATTGGTCTGTCATTAATGTTCATATTTTGATTTACAGACAAAATAGTGATATAAAAACACTAAGAGAAAGTAGAGGGTGACAGTTTTTTAATATTAAGTGAATTGAAATCTGTGGAGCCAGAAGCGAGCCCATTCTCACTTCCTGTTTGGAACGCAGTGGCTAGGGGGTTACCTATGTCCATTTGTACAGTCTATGACGGCAACTCGATTTGTGATTTTGATTCATTTATGATATATTGTGCACCAAACAGCCTACGCAGGCACAGGGAGAACATGCAGACTCCACAAAGAAAGGCTCTACAGCTCCAGGAGTCAACCCCAGGACCGTCCTGCAGTGAACTTTTCAAAGCCACACAAACAATACTATTAATTTCAGAATAATGTGATTGCCCAGTTTATGACAACAGATACAATAAACAGGCTTTATAGTCTGCATTATGGAGAAGTTAAATTCAGTAGCCAAAAACATGGCTGTGTGACTGGCTGCCAGTGATCTGTCTTTGAAAATTACTCAGCTTTGATTACAGTTCAGCACTCACAGGCTGTAAACTTTTTCCTAATTTCAACAAGTTATCTGAACTGTTCACAGCTGTATCTTAGATTTCAGGAAAATGCATTTGCACTACTATGACCGGGATGCTGCAAACTGCCAGACGCAAAATCTTTGTACAGTATGTTCTTTTAACTAGACCACTGCTCTGATAAAATACTTGATGAAAATGAAAATACCAGATAAGGGTGATGCTATGGAGGACTGTGCAATAAATCACACTTTAATTGATAGAGATTTAGTCATGTCAGTGATCAGTGGAGAAGTCTACAGCCAATCCTCTGTCAGTAAAAGTGTGGTTTGGAGCAGAGTTCAGACTTTGGAGGAGGAAATTTGAAGACATTTAAATAGCAATGATTAAAGCATGTCTTGTTTATGTTCAGGAAACTAATATTGAATGGTATTTGTTTTGAAGTTTTTTTCTAATTGGCGGTTTTCAGATTCTAGAATGTGATGATGTTATAATCCCAGACGGGGGTCAAGAGCCAGATTTCCCTATTGATAACATTGTAATTTGCCATGATGAATTATTCAAAAAGCAATGCACACTTAACATGAAGGGTGAGTGCATCTCTGGGTCAAAGTAAATGTTACGCAGATGCTCTAACTAGATTTGAAATAAACAGAAGGAGATTCGAGACACTCTTACTTGCGATAAAAGGCCTATGCTTTGCTGATGTGTTTCAGGGATGTGAATGGTTTTCTTCAGGGCAGATAATACAATAAAAGTCTGCATATTGTCTGCAGACAATAAAATAAAATCAAAAATTGTAATTGATCAATAGGAAAACAGAACATTTTTTGTATCATCCTGTCCTAATGGAGATTATAATAATTTACCTTTAAAGAGCCTATATTATACTATTTTCGGTTTTATTCTATACTTACACACGGTGGAAGAGAGCATTTTGAGCTTTGGAGATGTACACAGACTAATAATAAAGGATTACTCAAACGTGTGAATGAAACAAAACACAACTCCAGGTACATTTTTGATGAGGTAATTAATTATGACATGGCTTAAAGCTCATAAGAGTTAATTTTGTGTAATATAGGACCTTTAACAGAAAGTCCAAGTCATATGGTCCCCAACTTCCATATCATCTGCTGCCAACATCCAAAATCCACTTCCACATGTGGGGTTGAGGTCAAGACACTAGACAAATTGAAATGTACAAAGCCTAGACTAATGCACTTTCATGTGTCTGGGTCGCATAAATATCCTCTGATTTAAACAAAAACAGCACTGCTTTCTATCCTGTGTTCGATAACAAAGCCGTTAATCTCTGAAATGTGTGTCCTCTTCATGACATCACCATACAGGATTTATCTGACGAATCGCAGACTGTAGCGTGGACATCTCATTCACTCCTATATCGTAAATATTTAGTCTTCTGTAAGTGGAACGGTATGGGGCACCTCCTCCTCCTCCTTCTCCTCCACTTTGAGACGCTCTGGTCAGTTGTAGATTTGCGTCCAGTCTTCGTGTGACGTGTGAGGTAATGCAATCAGGGCGCTGGAGGTGGATACATGTGGACTTGATCAGCGCGCACATCTCACAGGAATCAATCACAGACGCACATGGAACCCCCCAGGCCGCTGTTTAGTTTGGTAGTTTGAAAATTCATGACACTGCTCTTTCTATAGGGAGGAGTGTAAGCTGAAGATGGATGTTGCTGGGAACTATAAACATAAAATATCGGGGCTGGGATGTAGGGCTGTAGTGATTTGTGTAAACTCCAAAGTATGTCGTGAAGAGAACAGCGGGGCTCCTGACTGCAGACTTTTGGGTTCAGCTTAAAGATCATATGATAACTGGCAATGGTGAGAGGAAAATGTTCTTGCCTGTAATATATTCACAGTGTTTTTTATAATTTATTACAAGCATATAACATTTGCCAAAGTCATAAAAAGTAAGTTGAGTAATCGATCGTCAGGACGTGTCTTTAGTCGACCAATTTCTTTAGTTGATTGCAGCGCTAATATCCAATATTATCATGTATATTGATTGTGTAACATTTAAAGAAAGGTTCCCGAGTGGAGAACCTTTCTGGTGTTTTTTGCTGTATTTTTAAGTAAAGATAGACCATTATCTCTGTGATATTTGCACATTTTAATAAATCGACTACTGGCCTTAAATCTCCAGCACAGGATGATTTTAGTTTTAGCTGACCTGCTGCCCAAATAATTCACATAATGCTTAATCTGAACACTTTAGTGTGGCAATAACTGCACAAAACATGACTACACTGCTCTCATAAACTGTTTATGATTTAAAAAGATGGGTGAGTTTGTAGTAATTTAAATTATATAAAATATTGGTCGAGCTTATCAGCCATCAGCTTCATCAGGATTTATACATTCAGCATTGCCCATGAAAAAACCCAAACTGATCGATCAGTTTTGAAGTTGTTGTAGTGATTTGTGCAAACTCTAAACTATGACTAAGAACAGTGGGACTCCTGACTGCAGACTTTTGGGTTCAATTTAAAGCTCGTATGATAACTGGAAAATGTTCTTGACTGTAATATTTTCACAAGTATTTTTATATTTTAATACAATCATATAAAATTTGTTGAAGTCATAAAAAGTAAGTTGCTGATTAGTTTTTATTCATTTATAATTTATGAACATTGGCGCCTTGTAAAGAAGCTGCAGTATATCCATGTAACGCAGTAATAATTAAATGTGCCATTTATGTAAGTTTCATCCAACCGTGAATGGAAATTGTTTTTCCATACGCCTGCGCAGACATAAAAGGTCAGTTAAACTTATGGCCAATATTAAAAATGAACATTTTGTATACTGCTGGGTTTCAGGTGACTTCACAGGGTTCTAAAGAGCAATATTATTTTATACAATAGAGGGTACCTAAATTACTATTGTTAAAAAGCATTTTTTTTGTAATACAGCGAGTCTAGCAGTAGTCACTAAAAGAAATCAGGCCCGACAATTGTGAATTTACACTGTAATCAATAGAGAAAAACTGCCCCTCATCTGAGAGTATGACACCATCGCATTTTACAGTCTGTGAACTACCAGTTGGTTGTGTAGAACTTAAAGGCGCTCTGTGGAACTTTTCTGATGTTTTTCTACTGTATTGTTAAGCAATAAACACAGTGATGAATGAATGCAAGATCAGTTTACCGGCATACTGTGGAACATTCCTAGCAAAGCTAGAGCAACTCTGTGGTAGAAAAAAAGCACACAGCATCCATGCTAGTATGAGCTGTCAGCGGTAGGTTGCAGAACAATGGTAGGCAAAAGATAATGCATGAGTTTCTGGCTACTTTGACTATTGTTCCTCAAACCAAACTTTCATTTACCAACTTTTGTCAACTGAGGTGCCTCACAACTTTTTCCTTGTCAGCCTGTTGATCGGCCTGTCTTTGTCAAGAGTCTGGTTGCCATGGCGTTGCAGGGGTATTCATGCTGCATATGACAAAGAGTGTAATGTGGCCGTGCAGCTCTAAGGTTACAGGAACACTAAGGTCTGTTTCCTCCGGAGAGAAGAAGTCTACTATAATACAGTCACGCCTGCTAATGTTGAATGCAATAAAGACTAAGCTGGTTCATATTACCACATCTACTTTGCTCATATGGTACTACACAAACTTCTAGTGCTTCAAATGCTTTGTAAATGAATCATCTGTCTGCAGCTGTCATGTCCACAATAGCCAAGCTACAAATGTCAAAATCTCCACAACGTTTTCAAATAGAGGGCATTGAGCGCCTAATCCAAGCTTTCTCTCTGAAAATAAAGCGTAGTAGATAAAAAAAGAAATCATATAAACATGTTTTGATATGTGAAATACTAGGCAATGATGTCCTAATGCACATACAAAAAAAATCCTTATATTGCTGTTATTGTAAAAAAAAAAAAAAAAAAAGTAAATCCAGATAGTAATCAATAATAAAGCCAGTATCAAAACTATACACTAATTTGAATATATATGTGTGTGTGTGTGTGTGTGTGTGTGTGTGTGTATATATATATATATATATATATATATATATATATATATATATATATATATATATATATATATATATATATATATATATATATATATATAAATAGGGCAAACTATCAGTGTCATTGTGGTATCATAATCGCTATGAAGTATCCTTTCCCCAATATGAAAATAGAGTTTGAAAGACTTGAGCTGTACAATAAATAACTTCTGTAGCTAATTATTACTTCATTCTGTTACTCATTTGTTGGAGCTCAGGCCTTTTAATGATGCAATATTTTTAAAAATTGGTTTTACTGAGATTAACTTGCTTTGTATCAGTGGCATGAAGTAGTTTCAAATTTAGTGTTTATCGCAATGTTTCTCTGTATCATGCTTCAGAATTTGTTATCCTTACAGGCCTACACATACTTCCAAATAAATCAAAACAGGAGGTGGTAAACAGGACATCCTCGTAGATTAGCCCCTCTATAATTGAATCCGACCCCCACCCCCTCTTTCAGACCTAAAAGTATTGTTGACGGTGCTCACGTGCAGTTGCTATGCGGACAGACATTCCTATAGGAAGTCCCACACAATAGGCAGCATAGTCAGCAGCGGTGTTAAATCTCTACTGCTTGGAAATGGCTGTTGAGGTATTGGCCTGGTTTGGACAGATTAACGTCAGACTCGAGGAAGGAACAAGTATTTTACAACCCCTGTGTGATAGGATCAATTTAACAAAGAAAGGCTCCTTAAGACATCCCACAGGGTTTCCTTTGTGGTCCTAATAACTTCTAACTTCACATAATTCGGTTACAGGCATTAACTGTCTAAGTTTGATAGCTTAAAGGGCCCATATTATGCTATTTTCTCATTTCAGTGTTGTAATTGCCAAACTCCACTGAACTAAAGGTAAAAGGTAGCTGTTAATTTGAAAACTACCACTTCATGACATCACAAGGTGGAACAGAGCATTTTGAGCTTTGGAGATGTGGAGTTGATATGATTACGTGAGATTCAGAAGCTGGACCTCAACTGCTTCAATCTTCTCTCTAGCCAACCACGGCTTATCTCAACCACACCTTCAATTACCCAGAAGCCCTCCTTCCCACCTTGTGTCTCTTGTCCATCCTTCTGTCCGGAGACACCATTTTTAAGGAGGGGGGGGGGTTTCGAATCAGCTGGGTGACCATTTTGGATGAGTCTCCACCCAGCCATTACATCTATCCGCCCATCAATAAACATCTTTATCTTATTTATTCCATTGCTGTGGCGTGGTCCTTGCTAGTGAATAATAAGAAAGGGTTCCTCAGACATGTGTGAATGAAACAAAACACAACTCCCAGTATGTTTTTGAGGAGGTAACAACAATATAACATCGTCTTAAAGCGTAGAAGAGTCAATTTTATGTAATATAGAACCTTTTAACAAAGAAAGGCTCCTGTCTGAAAGTCTTAAGTCGTCCCACAGGGCTCCCTTTGTGGTCCTAATGACTTCACATAATTCAGTTACAAGCATTAACTGTATATATCTAAGTTTGACATCTTAAAATGAATCTATTTAACTTCTGAAGCTGTCCCATTGTTGAACTTGAAACTGTCCATATGTGGCGCACATGTGTTCAGTCATGCTCAGAGCCATGACAGATATTTGATAAGCTGTTTATTTTCTCTGTCTCTCGGGTCTAAGTGGTTCAAGTGTTAGGACAGAGAATGTTTAGTTTACAAGTGTGACGCTGACAGTGTTTGTGCTCCATGACCGCTGGGTCTGTGTCTGTGTCGCTTCTCACTACAAAAATATCACACAAAAAAGGTTTGGCTCAATGACACTTACAAAGATGTTTTTTGGAATTGGATGAATCAGATATTTAAAGGTATTGTATTGCGCAAAATGAACTCTTGTGAGCTTTAAGCAATATTACAATGTTGTTACTTCCTTAGAAACATACCTGAGTGGTGTTTTGTTTCACTCACACATGTTTGAATAATCCTCCATTATTAGGCCTCATAAATGCAAAAAGCTCAAAATCTCTGTTCCACCTTGTGATGTCATGAAGCGTTAGTTTACAGTTTAACAACTACCTTGTACCTATAGTTCAGAAGAGATTGGAAATTCCAGGTCTGAAATCATCTAAATAATTCTAGTGAAGGTTTAAAAACATAGTGAAGCGCTTCCTATATTACCATATGACATCACAAAATGGAACACACGCTTAATTACTGTAAATAGTTGGCTGTCAATATCTACAGTAGGTAATAGGGTTGACAAAAGTATCAAAAATCAAGTCTTTTCCTTAGTATCAAAATTGAGTTTGAAATTTTAGAAGAAAAATTGGTTGCTACTTAAAATATTCACAAATAATAAATACACATTTTGATGGTTGGTTTTAATCTTGCACAATTTTGTAAGTCCTGAAACTTATTAAGTATCTGATGAACTAAAACAGATTTTCCAGGCTTGTGAATTAGGTTATACTCAAGGACCATATGAAGAGAGTTTGTCTTAAGTCATTGCAGATTTAATCATTTGTCAACACAGGGATCAGGTTTGTAGACTGGAAATTATCTTTGGAAGATCTTTTAAGCAGACCACTGTGGCTTTGATAATAATCACCTTGCATGCTTTCTTAATGTAACTTCACCTAAACCACAACATGCTGTTTAAATCTATTTTTCTTTGCATAAAAGTCACTTGATTGCCATAATTCTCTAATGAAATAATGAAATGGCTCTGGTGTGTTTCCAGATCTGCTTATTTTTTACGATCTGTCATAACGTGGCTGCTGGCTAATGGGCTGACTGCGTTTGTTTGCATGCTACTCTCATTACTGTCAAAATCCTTGGAGTGACGTGGAGGGGAGTAGAGTGTAAATGACTTTATGGTATTTGGAAAGCAACATGTTTCTAAGACTCTGTTCATTTTGGGTCAGTCTAACTTTCACCAGCATGTTTGCCCAAGCGTACCTCCTATAAGTACACAACCTTATGCTATGGGAGGGCAGGATACTCGATCAGGCTGTGGTCAGTTCTGCGGGAGTAAAGGAATTTTTTGCGGTTGGTACCCGGGATTGATGGAATTTCAAAAAAGCAAGTCAGCCACGGTTCGTAAAGCTCACATAAATAGACCACCACGGACATGATTTAGAGAGTGGTTAGCTGAGGAATGTCAACTGCAATGAGATGTTTTCACTGGCGCTTAGAGTGGAGAGAGACCCCACAGAGCCAGGTGTGTTTATATGGGACCAGTTCTAACCCCACCTGTCCGATAACTAATATGCATCTTGTGTTTCTTTTTCAGGTGATCTGTCCCCAGTGCAGATGTCCCCCGTACCTCAGTCCCAGTTCATTCCTTTGGCCGAAGTGCTGTGCTCCGTCATCTCTGACATGAACTCCAACCAAATCACTGTGAACCAAGACGCACTCATTAATTATATGAGCAAGGCCCATCCAGGTAATACACTATGCACAGTTGTAGTAAAACTAGCAATGTGGTCAGTAGTTGAGTTTCCATCTCCTTGTTGTTAATGTGCATTTTGATGATTCATATAAGGAACCCTTAATTCTCATAAAAGTTTATTCGTTTGCTACAGGTGGATTTTCTTTTATGAGCATAACAGTAAAATGCCTTTTGAAGGATGTAAACTAAAGAAAATTCTAAATATTTTAGAAAGGTGTAAAATATAGAACAACAATAGCCACTTCTTATAGTAGCTATTGTAGATCATCATAGTCACATTTTTTCCAAGTTCCACCTTCAAGGCACTTTACATCAAGGAACTATTCACTTATTCACACTTAACAATACTTTAGTTTGCATGCCTCCTCAGGTAGTTGGTGAAACGCAGTGGTGGAAGAAGTACTCAATTTTGAAATTTAAGTATAAATACCAGAGTAAAAAAATTCTCAAGTAAAAATAAAAGTAAATGTAATACAGATACATGCTCTCAGATATAGTGAAGTACAAGTAAAACGTCTCCACCTTAAAATGTACTTAAGAAAAATCCAGATACCAGAAATTTTACCTAAGTCCATTTACTTCACAAATTTTAATTCATTACACTCCCCCACTGGTTAAACGTACAAGATGTACCTTAGTAGAAGCTCTGCTGCGTGCTTCTGTCCATGAGGATGTTCCTGAAATTAGACTGA
The DNA here is from genome assembly GCF_026225935.1 of Boleophthalmus pectinirostris. Taxonomy (NCBI): domain Eukaryota; kingdom Metazoa; phylum Chordata; class Actinopteri; order Gobiiformes; family Gobiidae; genus Boleophthalmus; species Boleophthalmus pectinirostris. The sequence goes on along the minus strand of NW_026571404.1, from coordinate 33,241,255 downwards.
AAAGTTCATCAGTATGGCATTAAACTAGTCTTTTTTGCATTTTTTCAAGTATGTAATTTATTGCTAAAACACATACCTTGAAAACCATGTAGTCTACATTCCAGGTAAAGCAGTAACATCTCCATGTGATCAAGCAGATGGCAAATCCTCCTGCAGAAAAATTACATAGTTCTCCTTTAAATTATCCTTACTTGTTACCAACCCATCCAAAAATACTTTGAACTATACATTCACATTATCTCTCTATAAAGTTCCTAGAAATTTATTTTGAAATATAGACAGAGAATTGACATATCATTCTCTGCTTAATGTTAAAAATGTATGAGTATTGCAAATAATTCCAGATGTGTGTTCAGAACATAAGAAAATCTACCAAATTCAATAATGGCTTTATGAAGACATTATGTCATAAAAATGTGGCTTTTATGAAGTGGGATTGTATTGGGTTTTATGTGGTTAGTGGTACTTTTATTAAATTGCATCGTAGGAAAAAGAAGCACCATTGGAGCTTGACTGGTAGCCTAAACCTGCCTTTTGTTAGATAAGGTATAGTTGGCTGGGCGATATGAAAGGACAAAAATGAAATCATACTGCTCGATCCTGATATTCAGTTTGATTATTTTGACTTATTGAAAACACACTTCTCTATAATCATTGGCATTTGAACCCCCATAAATTGTCTCATTTCTTCTTCTAAAGTCTAAATTCTGCTCCTAAATAGATAATTGTGTAATAATTTACACCACATGATTGAAATGATCCAAGCGTCACTGATTATTTAAAATGACTGAACTATGATCTTGATTAACATTTGATTAATTGTACAGCCTTATGATATAGTATCACAAATAAAGTTTCACCTCTATCTTCCAATGTTCTGTCTTTTCTAGCAATTCAATATTACCAAAATACAATACGATAGGGGTGAGCAATTAATCGTTATGGAATCAAAATCTTAATTGAGTTGCTGCAGTTGTTTAACTCCAGGTATGTTTTTGTTGAGAAAAAAACATTTAAACATAGAGGAGAAAATAGCATAATATGGGCCTGGAGTTGTTTACAATGTGAAATTCACCATAATTCCACAGGTGCATTGTGTAACTTTTCTGGCGAAGATCTGGCCCTCAGATGTTTTTTTTTTCCATGGTGATGTTATTGCTTAGTCTGGAATGTTTCACAATATGGCATTAAACTTCTCTATTATAAGGGAGACGAAACCAGGCAAAGTCACAGGTCAGATCTGTGAAGAGGCAACCCCACTCACAGTCAGAAATCCTGTTTTTCTAGGTATTTTTTAACTGTAAAACTGTCATACACTGGAACATTCCAAGCAGAGCAATGACATATCCACAGAAACAAGCAGGTGACAGACTCCCAAACAAAAGAGTTACATAGTGCACCTTTAAACATTAATACTACAGAAAAATTGCAATACGTTTTTTTTTTTTATTGTGTAGGCCTACAATACAATACAGTTTAAAATGATTAATTCTTCACTTTCTTTTGATTGCAGGAATTACTATACCAACTCAGGACATCCTCTACAACGCGCTGGGCAATCTGATAAAGGAGCGCAAGATCTACCACACTGGAGAAGGCTATTTCATCGTCACTCCACAAACCTACTTCATCACCAACAACATGGTCCGGGAGAAGAACTGGTGGCCCACTGGTTCAGCTGACGACCCCCCATCACCTCCCCCTATAACTTACCTTTTGAGTAATGATGTCTGCATGGAGACTACCCATACGCCACCGCTGGCACACTGCAAGTCATGTAGCTGCTTTACCCCTTTACCACTGGTTAATAACATCACCTCTACACCAGCAACAGGCACACTTCAATCTTCCACTGTACCAGACCAACATTCAGTATCAGTGTCTGTCAGTGAATGCACAGGCAAAAGCTTAAAATGGCCACGTCCACTGGATCTCAAACCCACCGTTCAGCACCAATCTACCTCCACGGCTGCAGATTGTCAAGCTAGCGAGGTTAGCAAAAACACAGTAACTACAAATGCTACAAGCCGCAAAGATAAAGACATCAAACCACCAAGGAAATTTGGTCTGAGTTTGTTCAGAAGAAATGTAAACAAGAAGGACAAACCAAAGAAAGAGTATGTTACTTTTTCAGGACAGTTTCCCCCAGAGGAGTGGCCAGTTCGTGATGAAGATGACCTCAACAATCTGCCTCGCGACCTAGAGCATGCCATCATCAAAAGAATCAACCCTGAGCTCACTGTGGACAATCTGACTCGTCACACTGTTCTGATGAAGAAGATGGAGGAGAGACGGGAGAGGGGATTTGAACACGGTGTGGACAGAGCTCTCGACAAAGATGATAAACTGGTTGATAAGGGAATGTCGACTGAGATGCTGTCCGTCTCCAGGCCAAGGCATCATCATTCAGCTAAGGCATCTGGAGGAAGGCGGTCGGCCCCCAAAGCTACTCGCAGCAGGAGGAGGGCACATTCTTCCAGAGAAAAGAGGGAGAAGGACAGGGAGAGGGTGAGGAATAAGGTGGCCATGTGTGCAGATGAGTTGCCAGAGGGGGAAGATTTGATCCCGACTCGCCTCAGAGTGGAAATCCCAGTGGATCAGCCAGATCAGCCAGAAGAGGGCGTGACCGGTGAGGGGAAATCTCTTTATAAAAAACGCATTGACAATCCCTTCCAAGTGGGGTTTAACAATGACCCCTCAGAGGTGGAAACTCCCCCCACCACAAGCAGGGAGCACAGGAGACGAGAGGGCAAAGAGGGCAAGGCCTCAGGACAAGGGAGGAAAGAGCGTTTAAGCTACCGGTCCAAATCTTGGGACCCACATCGAGCTAAAATCGCTTTTGCAGAAGAGGAGCAAATAGGAAGATCGCCAAATTCCGAGGACAGATACAGCTGTCCTCAAGGCAAGGACCTTCAAATAGACTTGAAACCTACCAAGGAGCTGCCACTGGACTACAGTCCAGCCTATCCTCAGAGTAGCACCCTTAGAATAGAAGACAAGGTCCGTCACCAGAGGGAATCAAAGGAGACTTGGGAAAAGGATGATTACAAAGAAATACCAACCCTAAACCAAGATAAGTCAAATTATTTTGATCCAGGGTCCTTGCATGATTTACCAATTTCAAACACCACTTTGCGTAGAAAGCACTCCCTCAGAACTGCAAAACCACACGATGGTGAACTTTGGAAAACTGGTAATTTAGTGTCTCAAGGTCAACCTTGTGAGACACCTTTAAGTACCAGTAAAACAGACCAAAAGGCCAGTGCAAAGTTAGAGTACAAGGCTGGACATATGGAAAAGCTAGAGTCCATTGATGATAATGCTGTGGCCACAGATGCTAGTAGCTTTTTTGAAGATGATTTGAGGCTTTATGAAAAAGCGGATGAAAAGGATGAAGAGGATGCTTGTAGTTCATTGTGTCTTAATGAAGAAGAGGTTTCTGATTCTTTGAAGGTATACCAGGCATCTATACCCCACTACCATGACCCACAACTAGATTATAATAACAAATTGGATTTAAGATATCAGGGATCTCACAGCCGCTACTATAATTCTTACATTCAACATGCCCCTTTGGTCCAGGAAGGTTCAGAAAATACTTATAAAGCTACTGCTGAATCAGAGGACACAGTATGGAGAAATAACAATCATCGGCAAATGACTAGATCTCCTCACAGTGGACCAAGTCCAAGGCACAGAATGAGAGAAGAGCAACACAGTGAAGCTAGTCTGAACCTGGATTGTCCAGATACTCCTGAGGTTGCAGACTGCAGTATCTTTGACTACTGCCAAACCAGTGAGGTGGAGTCAGATTCAGAGACTGTCCGCAAGTCCACAGACGACGGTGATGGTGAATCTGCTCAATGGGCTGTTGACATGGAGGGACAAAAGGATCATTTCGAGGTTCCTGATGAAAGAGAACAGCTTTCCACTCACAAAAGTGGGCTGAGTGTGCCCAGTGGAGCCATGGCCAAGGCGGGTGAACCAGCAGAAATGGTGGAGAACCAGAGCATGACAGGAGACAGTGGAATTGACTCTCCCCGGTGAGTGATTCCTCCTTGTACCTGACAGCATAGATGTGAAAAACATAAAACGGTAAACTAGAATATGTGTAATGTCCTATACAATTAGCTAGCATTGTAAAACCAAATGTGGTAGGCAGTGTAGGCCTAGAAGATCCTGTGCCATCTAGTTCAATTCGAGTTCAGCAGAGGAATGACTATCATTGTTAGTGAAAGCCACTGACTCTCCATGGCAACTGTAAACAAGGATGCTGCCAATGTGTGAGAACAATTAAATACGCTTTTGTGACTATGGTTCTGAAGCAGCTGTATGCTGTAGTACTAAGTGTTTTTTTTACATTTATTAATTAGCACAGTATTTCCCTAGCAAATACTGTGTTAATTAATAAATGTGGGCCTACAAAGATCAAACTTTTGTTAGCTATAAAATGGGGAAACAGACATAAAATATAGACATTATTTTTTGCTTGCAGTACCCAACTTTTACTAAGCTTTGCTTCAGGCACCTAATTATCACACCTTGGGATTTTGTTTAATCCCCCCCACTGGTTAACTGCCAGGTCCAGACTACAGACTGTAAAATGCAAGGTTCAGCAAAAACTTTAAAGACAGTTAAAATAAACATATGAGGTTAGTTGACCCCTGGGTTACAAATCTGGGCTAGGCCTACCTCCAAATAGCTTCCTTTTAAACTAAATTGCAATAAAGCTGAACAAACACCAAACTCACCAACTTATACAAATCTGTATTTAGACAGAAGGGAGTATTTTTCATAATTAAGTATAATTACTGTCCGGCACTTAATATTTCATATAGTAATAGATGAAGAATTCCTTTGTGCTCATGTAAATAGTAGGTTTAAGAAATACGTCACATTTTAACCTTGTGTCTTTCCCCACACAGAACTCGAGTCAGTCTGGCCTCAAACAACACCGTGATATTGGAAGGTCTGAAGAGAAGAGGATTTCTACAAAATTTAGAAAAACTTCACACCAAAAGCAACAGCATCCGACCACAGAGCTCACTCCTGCAGCTCACGCCGGTCATGAATGTATAGCAAGTGTTTAGATAATGCAGCCATTATAATGTCCTATGCACAGGCTGTGTCCAGAACTCCAACATTGTTGTTCATGTATAATTTGTATGTATCTTCTGTAAATTGTAATTTTTGTCAGGGAATATACCATACCTATTTTTTCCTTTATGAATCCACATTGTGAATGCATGGCTGGTTAACAGCAAATATTGTCAAATATAATGTACAGGTTTCAGACATTGATGCTCTACTCTTTTCATTATTGGTTTACTTACTAAATAATAATAAAGCGTTATTGTTAACCAAATGAGTCCTCTTCACATAGGCTACTGAAGTAGAGTGAAGTTAATGGCAGTGTGGTAGTTAATTACTTATTTATAAATGAAGTTCACTCCTTTCAGAAGACATCTTTCAAATAAGTCTGTAGTTTCAAATTACACCTGTAACACAATATCACTTAATCCCATGCAGCTGCCAAGTATAATGTATTTACAAAAAGACGTCGGAGTCAACCCTTTTCATTTACGTGGTATACAGCGACGCCTGGTGGACATTTTGTAATGTAACCTAAAGTTTGAATTACTCCAATAGCTTTGCACTAGTAATCATAACGAATATTTTGTATTTCTTTTTTTTTTTTTAAAACCTCAGTGTAATTATCACACACTTGGTCTGAGTCAACAACCTTTATTTATCCATAAATGTGCCACTCAAGAAACGGGAAAGGTGTTACAGGATCTGCCCTTTAGAGAAGCTTCTATGGATCATTTACAAATTTTCTTTCTACAATGTGGCCATCAACAAAGATGGGGGAAAATAAAAGACAATATGAACATAACAGTGTAAAACACATGTTAATATACATAAAAGCAATATTATTGACAAAACTAAAATGTGGGGTGGTTAATATGAATAAGAACTGAAAACTCCAGGACAAAAGCCCAACTTGCTTTCCTTACAGCTCAGCATTTCTACATAGCATGCAATAAGGCACCTATCTAAACACAAGGAAAAAAAAGCTATGCTACTGTCTGAAGCACAAATGTTATCCAAATTAAAAGGAAAACTAAAAATATTGCTCACCATAAAGTTCACTCCTGTAAAAACTGTTTCTCTCATTCCCTTTCGTATAACCCAAGCCATATCTAAAAAAATACATTAGTTATGTAAAAGATAATTTACACAGAACAGTGAGAATCCATTGGAATTTGTGGAAGTCCTCCAGTCCTGTAAAATTTCATGTTTTAATATACACAATATATTCAACCAAATTGAGGTTTGTAGATCCACATTTGTTAGCTATATTCTGTACATATTTTAGTCTCCAAAAGCAAGAGTTATAGTCATATACATCTAACGCCAGTACTCAAAGCAAATAACAGGACACGGGTCATCTGATATGCTACCCAGAAGGTTTATTTTCTATTATGCATCATCTCGTGGCTAAATGGCAAGACATAATAGAACCAGGGTGTCAGTATTGCTCTGTACAATCTATGCAGCATTTTTGTTTTAGATTTACAACAATCACTTTCAAATATACAAAGTGTCTCTTCTCATAGGCCAACAAGCTGCAAGAGTTACACCTGCGACATTTAAATCTCCAACACTCAAATAATAGTCAAAAAGGAAAAAAGTGGAGACAATGTGGATCTTACAATCAAAAATGTAATCTTTTGAAACAGCACACTAATCACCTATACATATATATAAAAGAAAACACTTATATACACTAGATTTTTGTCTGCTTCATATGAGATTTGCAAGTGAAAAAGAAAATGTCAACAATAGTCCTTGCTCACCAATTCTGATGGTGGTCTTAATAAAGTTGCAGCTGAAAAGCGCACTTGCGTACCTAAAAGTACACTAAATGAATTCTATCAAATGACTAACCAGCAGGTGAAGCATATTTTCTCAAGATAACAATTTTATCATACAGATCTTCAAATTACATTTTTAAAAGTGTTCAAAAGTCCCGGAGAGAATGAAGCGCAATTAGTCCTTCAGGCTTCGCTTTTATTTAGAGGAATTTTGACATGTTTCTGAAAATGTCTGTAGAAAATAGCCTGATGTTTCCTGTGCTGTAACAACTCAGATGACAGGAGTAATGTGGAGACAGAGCAAGACATGTGCGCTTAGAATAGACTGTTTAGACTGTGGAAAGGTGCTCATTGGTCAACATGGATCCTATGGTGTCGGGAGAGAGACGAAGAATGGTTAAAGCCTTTTCCACACTGGGTGCACCTGTAGGGTTTTTCCACCCCCAGCATACGTTGTTTGGGGCTGTAGGCATTGTTGGGGTATCCCTTTGGTGTGGGGATGGGACTGTACTGCTGTGGTTGTGGCTGTGGAGGCGGTGGTGACGACTGCTGCTGCTTATTTTCCAAGTGCACCCTCTGGTGGCGTGCAAGGGAAGAGGAGTGATTGAACCTCTTCCCACAGTGGCCGCAGGTGTAGCTCTTGCCCTCGGAGTGGACTCTTTGGTGCCGAGACAGTGACGAGGAGTGGTTGAAGCCCTTATCGCAGTGGTGGCACATGTAGGGCTTTTCTCCCTGCTGGTGAACTCTCTTGGTGGGAGAGTATGCGAACGCCTTACCCGGTGGTACATTTTGCATGACTGGCATCACTGGCATAACAGGCATGGCGGGATTCTGCAGGTGGGTCTTGTGGTGCCGGGACAGAGATGAGGAGTGGTTAAAGCCCTTGTTGCAGTGTCGGCAGGTGTAGGGCTTTCCTCCGGCGTGGACCTGCTGGTGTTTCTTCAGGTGGCGTTTGCGGACAAAGCTCTTCCTGCACATGTTACATTTGTACTTCTCACCCGAGTGGATCCTCTGGTGCTCCTTCAGAGTCGCCGCAGCAGCAAAGCACTTTCCGCACTGCGCACATCGATGAGGCTTGTCCCCGAGGGCCACTGAAGTGTGGGTCTTTTGGTGTTGTTTCAGGTTAGATGTTGTTGCAAACCCTTTCCCACACTGGCCACAGGTGTACGGCTTCTCTCGTGCATGGACTTCTTGATGCTTTTTCAGATGCCTTCTTCGGACAAAGCTCTTTCTACATTGTGTGCACTTGTATGGCTTGTCCTCAGAATGCATCTTCATATGTTCTCTCAGTGTTATGGCAGCAGCAAAGCTCTTCCCGCACTCTGAGCATCTGTGGGGTTTGTCAGGTAAATGGATCATCTGATGAGACTTGAGGCTGAAACTGTCCATAACATCTTTCCCCATAATGTCAACGCCATATGGCTTTTCTTTCATGTGGATCTTCATGTGCTGTTTCAGGCTGGCCTCCACAGCAAAGCTCTCCCCACAATGAACACAAATATAAGGGTTGAGGTCTTTGTGGATCTCAAAGTGTTGGTGAAGGTCAGATATGCTGCCAAATATTTCCCCACATTCATTACACTGCAGCCCGTGAGCTTCATGTATGATTACACCATTCTCTGACTCCACGGTCAACTCTCCACCGTGATCAGATTCCATTTTGACCACATGCTCGCCGTCTGCTTTAAGTAGCACCTCTCCCAGCAGGTGTTCACCCCCAGATGTTTTAATCTCTGCTCCAGTAAAACAGTGCATATCGGCATGTTCAACTTTAATGTAGTCATGGTCCGACTCTGCTACGATGGCATCTACACAGGCTACAGCTCCCAGCCCTGTACCAATCCCATGTATCTTTAACTCTCCTCCATGTATCTCCAGCTCCAGGCCACGCTTCTCCTCTGTCATAATCTCCGTCTCTGCCCCATAGTGAAGGTCGACATGGCTGTGGGCTATGACACACTCCGACCCAAGTGTGTCAAGGCCCGGCGTGTCACATTCAGTCTCTGACTCGGCCATAAGAACACACTCCAGCCCAACGACCTCCGTTTTTTGGCCGGACGATAACCAAATAAGGAAACTGGGGATGTACTGGTTGTTTTTGTCAGCGCAGCACTGGAGCAGTCTCAAGAATCCAGATCTATAAACGGAAGGATAAAAATAATGTTAATGATCAAATATTAAGATAATGATATTTATTTATTTAAGTTTATTTTTCAATATCAAAAATGTTCTAGAGTTAATGGAAATATTGTTTATCTTTACACACACACACACACACACACACACAAGTCTATAATTAGCCACTTGCAAAAGCACTATTTAAGATTCAGTGATTTAAACAATAAAAATGGAATGAGTATCAAATGAATATCAAATAAAGTGAACTCCATAAATAAAACCCAGTGTTGGATAATATAAATAGTTGAAATGCGCACTGCTAAATACTTAAATGGATATACTAATAGGTTATTAATGTCTACAGGAAATGTGTGCTGGATTGAAAGAATTGCATCTACCATTGCATAATAAATCCTTTAAATGTTAACACATGACAAACTACACACAAACATATGATACAGCACAGCTAAACTGTACTTAGCTGCTAGGTGATCAATTTGCTAGCCATGTTAGCGAAAAGGAGCATAATTTCACCTGCTAACACTTGATAAAAATCAAACTGGAATGCACCATAATGGCCTTAATCCGTAAACGCATGCCAAGCCTCAGTGGCCTACAAAAGGCGCTTATCTGCGCAGATGGCATCGACTCCACAATGTCTTGTTTAAAGGAAATAATGGAGTTTGAGAACATAAACACGTCTAATTAAAGACCGTGCTGTTGGTTGTTAGCTTTCCAAAACAGCTACAAATAGCCTCCATAGCCGCTAGTTAGCTGGCTTTGGCAAATGGAGACTGGTTACCGACAAAACAGCATTGTGTTAGCTGCTAATGTGTTCGTTATCTAGCCCGCTAACTAGCTTAGTAGCAAAACATACCATAGGTAAACTCAGTTACCATTAAGGAAGCCCAAGTTCCGTGAATATTGTCGAGTGAGATTAAAGATAAATCACAGAACCAATATTCAGGTTGTCGACGCGGAAACAGGAGAGTATTAATAGGCCATCTTGTAGTGCCACACCAGCACTTCAGCTAGCGCAGATGACATGCTCGCACAAGATGGCTGCCGCTAGCTACTTTAGCATGTTAGCTTCCGCCCAGCAGACCGTAATAAACAGGAGCTCCCTGGGGCTACAAACACAAACACAATTCAACAAGAACTAACTAGAAAGAGAATGCACAGTTTACGGCATATAGCAATCACTAGAAACAAATGAAAGACAACGTGAAACTCGACATCGGGCTAAGATTACCTGTCACACCGAAATGGTCGCAACAAAGATGGCTAACTGAGAGAGCAAGGAGCGCCAGGAAAAGCCCGGGAAGGAAATAAGATTTCCTTTGTAAATAACTATACGGAAGGTTTAGATGTGTCAATGGGATTATCTAGGAATCCCAAAACTGCCCAAAAACTAACCACAACTAACATAAGTGAGAGTGGCTACGGATCTTGGCTACAAATGCAAAGAGCTCAATTACTGCTGCAGCCTCCCACCAGCCACACAGGGCACCTCAATGGCGGCCTTGCTGATGTTAGCAGCACCCAGCCGAGACAAGCGCGCTGGCTACGTAGCCATCATAGCGTAGCCATGATGCAAAGCTAACGAGCCTGCTAATGTTGTGGGTTAGCAAGGCTACAGCGGTGTATACAGCTGATAGTAGCCCATGGATGGTTAAAATTAAGCGGAAGCTTGGTCCAGGCTCCAATCGTACCGTAGTAACTTGGGGGGTCTTTAGGAGCTTCAGCTGTACAGGATACGGGTTAGTCTGCTACTGACAGCGTGCTTTAAATAACCTACACTGCACGCACAACACAAATCCTTATATCCCGAATATGAAACTAAACGAACTATTTAGATATGAAAGATATGACCTGCAATCCCAATACTTTCTACCAAGACTTGTACAAAGTACACAAGTAACAGAACGCAGAGTTTTTGAAGCTGCTGCTGGCATTGTATCAAAGATCGTTTTCGCCTCAGTAGCCACACAGTTACGCATCTATGAGAAAATTGGCAGAACAGCTCCAATCATTCTAAATGGAAGAAGCCAAGAGTCCCATACCCACCTTTCTGTCCGTCCGTGTCTTCACAGCTGATGCAGAAGAAATTAGAGAAATGGCTTATGTGGTAACTCCGACTTGAGTGGGCTGTGCAATGAGCAGGCGGGCTCTGGCGGCTCTGGTGGCTCTGGCGGGCTTTGGCACGGGCTCTGGCAGGCTGTGGGGCTGCGGTGAAGCGGTGTTGTGAGGCTGTTGTTGTGAGATCGTCGCGCTGCTGGCTGGGTCTTCTCTCTCTCCTCTGTGTAGAGCTGGCGCCACTGCTCATCTGGCGCCAACGAAGGAGCGACACATTTACTTTGGCAAGGCAAACACTGTCGTTTCACTGCAGCTTACTTATCATAGGCGCCCCCAACAGGCCTGGAGATGAGTTCCTAATGAAAACTGGAGAAGGGTCTTTCTATTTAGTCTGTGCGAACATAAATTGCTGTAGTTAAGCCTGTCAATTTTTTAGCCTAATTCAGATGAGATGAGTTGATTGATCTCACAGTGGAAAAAATCAAATGTTAATATGACCTGGCCTTTGTCATTTTAGGGGAATGTTAACATAAAATATAACTTCTGACGCCTACTTGGAGTAAAAACAAACTCCTCAATGTAGTAGTTTGGTTTTCACTCACCACAGACTACTAGGCCTATGCAATAAATGTTATCTTATGTTATACTAGGTGCTTCAGTATCTTTCCACCACCAAATGGACGGCGAATATGCATATAAGTATTACTAGTATTTAAGAAAGACATTACGCCATGCTTCAATTAACTCACAAGAGGGCGCAGTTCTCCTAGAAAACTCCGGTCTTTTTAATCAGGTCTACAGGCAATACTTTTTTCAATACTTTTTTTGAACATAATTCATATTTTTGAGGAAATTTAGATTATTTTTGTGCTGAACTGGAAAGGTTTATTGTTTGTATTGTTTGTGATAAGGAAATTGGTAATGAAATGTTTTTTGCTTTTATTAACACTAATTAATAAATAATATTAATTGGACCAATTTTTTTTGTCACATCAACTTGAAAACAGTTTTTGTTTTCTACTTTTATGATGTGAGTGTCAATATTAAAACTGTTAGATCTAGTATAACGCATAAAAACAGTGAAATATTTAATCAAATCAGATAAAAATGCAGTATCTTCTCATGAAAGGAATATTTCAACATAGTACGTCAACTATTGTGAACTTGTTGTGAGAAGGATTAAAGTATAACTAATATAGTTGCCATGGTTACACAGTCTGATTAAGCCTTGTGTCCACAACTATATTTAAACATTTCATAATCAGTTGATGTATATTGGTTTCATCATTCTCTTGTGTTTGAAGTTTCAGTAAAGTGTTTCATAGCCCCACCTCTTTCGTTCTGAACTACCAACCAACCAACCAGGAATACAGGTTTTCATTGAGAGGAAACTACATAGCTTACATTCTGCCACACATACTCAGTCACACAGTTTCACTCAAGCTGATCACTTCAAGAGAACTTCTAATTATTCTTTCATCCTATAAATTTGAAATCTGCTAAAAAAGAAAAATCACCATGTCTTTGGACCTTGATCGATACAGCATGGACAAACCTCGCCACTCTACCAGCCGAGGCCAGCCTAGGTCCCAATCCAGATCCCAGGCTAAATCTGGAGACGTTCTGTGTGATTTCTGCATTACTAGGAAGCAAAAAGCGGAGAAGTCTTGCCTGCTCTGTTTGGCGTCTTACTGCGAGGCCCATCTCCAGTCGCACTATGAGTATCCAGCCCTCATGAAGCACAAACTGGTGAAAGCCACGGGTCAGATGAGGGAGAAGGTCTGCGCCCAACACGACAAACTCCTGGAGGCCTTCTGCCGCACAGACCAGACCTCTGTGTGTGTGCTGTGTATGATGGACGAACACAAGCACCATGACCTTGTACCAGCTGGAACCGAGAGGACAGAGAAACAAGTGGGTTTGATGAGTGTTTAGGGTTAGTTCAGGAAAGTATTTGTTTTACTTGAGGAAGGTATGTTTTTATATTTATTTTTGTTATATTATTCTATTTTTTAGAAACAACTTGGGACAACTCTGCATAAATCTCAGCAGAGGATTGACCAAAGGGTTAAAAAATGGCAGGATCTTCGACAAGCTATGGAGTCAATGAAAGTAAGTACCTCAAAGTAGCATACTTTGAGGTTATGCAATTATGGGATGTGGCATACTGTGTAAGAGTATGGTTTTTCTGATAAATTATACAATTTTATAAAATATATTTACATAAAATATATAAATAATAAAAAATTTAAAATAAATGTATATATTTGACCTGATAAAATTATAAGTTGCAAGCGAATACCTTATCAGCTATTTCTAGTGACATGTTTACTTAGTTATGTGAGTAAGTCACTGTGCTAATATAGTAGCTAGTTATTTTATTATAGTGGCAGCTGCACCTAAATGTCTTGCTAACTGGCTATGGTAATCAACTTAAAAATGAATGTTTGCATATTTGTGTCTATTACCATTGTAGCTGCCCTGTTAGGGACTGTTAGATAAAGACAGTAACGCAAAATGATACTATCACTCTTACTTTGGCGACTTCTGGGTACAATGGAATTCTAACTTCACTCACTACAATGGAAGTATCCTCCAGGACTTAAAACAGAATTTTAAATTTAAACACAATAATAATCTGCGAATCAGTTGTCTTTATCTAGAGATTTTTTAAAAATCCCTTTATAATCTGGTCCTAAAAATAAAAATTCTAATGCCAGACTTTACACCCAGTGATGTTACTGCAAAACTAAAATGTTCCTGATATGATTTTAATCAGGAAAACCATACTGCTGCAGTTTGTATCTTTGTAACTCAGAACATCTAAACAACAATATTATCTAAGTATTATTTAGAAATACATCTTATCCAAGTTCCCACCTCTTCTTAAACTTCCCTTATGTTCTGTCAGCACTCAGCTCAGGTGGTGATGCAGGAGAACGAGCGCATCTTCACTGAGCTGCTCCTGTCCATCGAGAGAAAGTACAACGAGGTAAAGGAGATGATCCGCGCTCACGAGAAGGCCACGGTTACACGCTCTGAGCTCCTGCTGGACCGGCTGGAGGAGGAGATCACCCTGCTTAAGAAGAGACACAATGATCTAGAGAAACTCTCCCATACAGACGACCACATTCACTTCCTGCAGGTCAGTAGAAATCACAATTTAGGTAAGATCCAAAAAGAGGTGAGTAGTTACATTTACTTGAGTAACTTTTTGATTAAATTGCACTTTTCAGAGTATTTTTCTAGCAGCATATAGTCTTACTTATTTTTATTGAAGTAACAATACTCTTACTTGAGTAAAAGTTTTGTTTATGCTTCCCACTGTGAGTAAGTCTACAAGTGGAAAAAGCTTCATGTGGACAATATGAAATGATTTGATCATTTGTGTTTTCAATGCTCCACCAGATATGATTAAATTTTTTTCATTTTTGTGTCTGTCCTTTGAAAATATCAGATTTGAACTTCAAATTATAAATCAGATGTTACTTCCCCACAGTTATTTTTACTTTAACTTTTACTTGAGTAATAGTTTTCTCAGTAGTTTTCTGGTTTTTAACACTTTTTTTACTTGACTAATATTGTTTTGAAGTAACATTAGTCTTACTTGAGTACAATTTGTGGCTACTCTACCAAACTCTGGATCTAACTGGTTGTTTGTTTTGACTAAAATAATCTCTTTTCTAGAGTTGGCAGTCTCTCGCTGGTCCATCCGGATATGAAGACCTCAATCGTATCAGCGTTGCTCCAAACTACTCCTTCGATTCTACCAAAAGAGCTGTTGCCTCGCTAAAATTACAAGTGGAGGAAGTCACCAAGCAAGAAATGAGCAAAATCTCTGCGTCAGGTTAGAATTTGAAAATGGACTCTAGTAATTATGTAATATTAGCTTACTGAGTCAATGTTGGTATTTCAATAGTCAAAGATGTCTACATCACGCAAGAAGAAGACAAGGAACCCAGGAGGGAATCGTTTTACAAGGAGGATTCAAGAAGAGAGGATTCAAGGAGGGATGAGACAAGGAGAGAGGATTCAAGGAGGGAGGAGCCAAGGAGGGAGGAGTCAAGAAGCAGAGATGAGCCAAGGACCAGAGATGATTTTTTACAGTGTAAGTACATTTTACTTTGGTCTGTTGATACTTTGCAGCTGATATCATCAACATTCCCTGGGGTTGTGATGCTAACTGTAGATTCTGCTCTGGACTTTAATCTGTGCTTTATTTTAACACATAACCACAAAGAATTGACTTAGTTGGAACTACAACAGGTGAGATAATTTGTGTTGCTAAACAAATCCCTCTCAAATAACATTACAGTCACAAGCTAGCTAGCATAACAAACAGTTTTTCAGTTAGTCTCTCTCACCTTTTTTCTGAAAATTAAACACCTAAACAAAACCATGAACACTCCTATTCATCACAGGCCCCTGAAAATATGCTGTTTAAACCCATTTTGTATTTTTGGGTTTTCAGAGCATCTAAAAACTTTTTTGGCTGTGTTTGCTAATGTGTGCATTGTGTCACCATGGCATTATATCTGCCATAAACATACATGTAGAACGCCCCCAGTATGATGTCACTACAAAGTATCAATTGAAGCATAAAAAGTACCAGTCATGTTCTATTGTGCTACCTGAATCCTAATTGAATTGTAATACCAGGTTGCAGAAACCAAATAAAGGGTATGGCAGTTGCAGAACAGGTTTGGCCAGTGAAAGCAAACTTACCATACAAGGTTATCTGAGCAAATACAGGTGTTCTGAGCTCCTCCTCATTATTAAAGCCTTTTAAAAATATCTAGACTTGTACAGTAATTTTCTCTTATCTTGTTTACAAAGAGTTTTGACAGTCATGTTTTGCTATTGTGTAATACATTCACTGTAAAAAGAACATATTATGGTTAATGGTGCACTATGTAACTATGCGCCTGAGTGTTTCACACCTGTTTATCTCCATGGTGATGTTATTGCTTTGCCTGTAATGTTCCACAGTCTGGCATAAAACATAACTATCTTCTATCTATGAGCAAGTGGTACTATTACACCATGTTAAAGGTGGAGAGACAACTGCTCAGTAGGAATAAGTTTTTTTTTCAATGCATTTTGGAAAAAAATAAAATAATAATAATAATAACACATCAAATATAAGATGTATAATTTGCCATACTATGGATTGTTCTAAGAAAGCAATATCATCTCTCCATGGAGAACCAGCCAGAAAAATTACATTGTGCACCTTTAAAAAAAAATCTTTAGGGGTTTAATATGTTCAGTTTTTATCTGTATTTTTTCCACATGAATGAATAAAAATATGTGCATATTTTCAATATTTGTTGTGACCTTCTGTATTCATTATTTAGACGCTTGTCTGTTGAGTCTGGATGTCAACACTGTTCATCCCAATCTGCACCTTTCTGAGGGAAACAGAACAGCTACTATGAAGACTGAGCCCAAGAACTACCCCGACCACCCAGAACGCTTTGAAACTTGGCAACAGGTGAGACAACACTTATAATGTTTTGGTTCTTAGTTAGTTGGAATTATATTTTAAAAAGTGAGTTTTATTTATTGCCTTTAGGCCTTTGCTATGTTTTGTCCTATTCTAAAACAAATAAATATTTGAAATGTTATATTCCTACTGCTATTTTCCTTTTAAATTCTACATAGATGTAATGTTTTTTGGTCTTAAAATGTTTGTATTAACTCACTCTAAATTGTTCATTTTTTATTTAGCTATTTTGTCTGTAAATAGATTCTTATTCCTAAAAGAAACTCTGTTCTAAATTGTCCCTCTAGCTGCTAGTCTCAGTGGCTTCATTTGACTGGAGCTAAATGCTATGGGTGATGTCATAAGCCCTTAGTCCACTTCTTTATACAGTTTGTGTTTTTTTACTGTACAAACTAATTGCCCCTGGTGGGGTTAATAAAGTTGTCTGAATCTGTAAAGTATAAAATCATATCACTGAACATATTTACTTATTGTGTGGTCCTCAGGTCCTTTGCAGAGAGACCCTAACTTCCTCTCGCTCTTACTGGGAGGTGGACTGGAAGGGCACGGAGGTCGACATAGCTGTGACCTATAAGGGAATCAGACGCAAAGGCAACGACAATGATTGCAGTCTGGGCTGGAACAATAAATCCTGGAGCCTGTACCTCTCAGACTCCAAAGTGTCTTTTGTGCACAACAATAAGAGCACAGATCTGTCAGTCCCTCGTTCATCTCGTATTGGGGTCTACCTGGATTACATTGCAGGTACCTTGGCATATTACGCTGTTTCTGGTAACAACATGCAGCTTCTCTATAAAGTCCAGACTTCTTTCACCGAGCCCCTGTATGCTGCATTCAGTGTGTGGGGCTTTGGAACCACCATCAAGCTGTAGAAGGTACATCGACATTAAAAACTCTTCAGTTACTGTTTCTTTAAATATGATATATGCTATAATTTGAAGTTAATTGTTCTGAATTTACTGCATTTTAATACCACTAATCTGAACATGATGAGTAATTATATTGATCAAATGCTAAACTAAGCTTACAATAACCAAGTTTAAAGCGCCCATATTAGGCTATTTTGATCAATGTTATAATGTTGCTTCTTCATCAGAAATATACCGAGAGTTGTGTTTTGTTTCATTCATATATGCATAACACACAAATCCTGCATATTTAGACTCTGTCCCCTTGTGATGTTATGTTACTCAAACATGTGTGAATGAAACAAAACACAACTCCAGGTATGATTTTGATTAGGTAATAGCACCATAACATGGCTTAAAGGTCACAAGAATACATTTTCTATAATATTACCACTTTAAAGCCTTTCTAAATTTACAATAATACACTTTCTGTCTTTGTAATTTGTACTGTATTTTATTTACTTTTTGCAAAAGTTTTGTACAACTCGCTAACTTTTTATTATTATTATTTTAATGGTATGATTAAGTATATTTTAGCCTAGCCTGCTAATTACATAAATTAAGATCAGGTTAACCTTTTTCACAATAAGGCAAACTGTAAACTGCCAACCCTATCCAGGGTGACCAGACGTCCCAGTTTTGAGCCCTGTGTCCCCTGTCCTAGCAAATTTATTCAAAACCAATGATTTGTCCCAGTTTTATACAAGGCATGTCCAAGGCTATTTTGGATCAGGCTATTTTGGACCAATTTGATGTAAACAAGGACTATATCAGGTCTATTTCAGGTCTAAACCAGGACTAAACTAGGGCAAAAATTTGGACTATATCAGTTTTAAACCAGGTCTAAACCAGAGGAGCATAAATGGCATTTGTTCAGCTAAAATACAGAAGCACTTCTGTATTTTGGCTAAGTGCTAGTAAACCAAATTAATTACTTTATGATTTTGTATAAATTTAACACCGCCCTTGTCAGAAGCACTTCTGTATTTTGTCTCAGATTATGCACTCACCCCCACGTGAGTCAACAGTGGACAGTGCTACATACTTTTTTCACAATTTTTTCACAAAATATCTACCATCCCAACCCGGGTGTGTCCCTGTTTATAATTTTGAAAATCTGGTCACCCTACTCCTAACTAACTTTCGCTGTTATTTCTTTTCTAATAATTTATCTTTAATAATGATTTATCTTTTATTTGTTGTTTTTGTATACTTTGATTTTGATAAATAAAGGAACGTAGCAATGCACACAATTCAAGTCTTTCTCTGATAATTAATACTTACTTACAGTACTTAGCTAACGTCAATTGGACCCTAGGAGGCAGCAAAAGCACGCTAGCCTTCTGCACACCATAACGTCCAGCTAATTCATCTTAAACGATGAAGTATAGAATGGCTAGGATTGTATTAAAATTATTGTTACTTTGTCATTTTCGATGAATATTTAAGGGTTGGGTATTCTGGAAGACACAATAAGTACTCACAAATCATTCTTGAATCGATAAGTTTGAGAAAGGGAGCGCTTGGATGTTTGATAGAGCGCACTCAAACAAAAGTCATTACTCTATTTCGCTGACATACTCTACTTTTGGAGCCTTTCGTAGTGGCATAATGCTGTGTTTACCTAATTTATATTTCTCAAATTCATTAGTAAGTCACGTTAATTAGTTTATGGTTTAGTATAAATTTAACACCGCCCTTGTCGGTGTGCAATGTGTGTGTAGCCGAACGCTCCCTCCCAGGTCCCTCTCCTCTGACGCGGGGGCGGAGCGGCACAGCTGGAGTGTCTCGTGGCGGAGGGACACACACATCTTCCCCCACTCTGAGCGGCGTGCGATCGGCTAACGGGAGCTCATCCTACCGGGGTCTATCTGGAGGAAAACTGCTTTTAGAATACCGGGATCAACTACACAGGGTTAACTCCGCGCCCGGTGGGTCAAATCTGAACGATCGCTGGGTTTTGGGGAACGCGACTGGGAAAAAACTAAGGAAAACTTGGGAAGCACGCTGAGAAAAGGTGAGCAGCCTGTTTTTTCTTTGATGTTTGATGTTAGCCAGGGAAACCAAAGGAAACAGCTATTTACCATTATGTAAAATAGCATGTAAAAACACAACACTGCCGTCTACTAGATTTGAACTTGCCTTAAAATAAAATAAAATAAAATAAACACGGATTTGCATTATAGTCTAATTAAGTCACGTTTTGTCACTAATGATGAAGCAAGTTTAGTAAATCACAGTAAATATGGTTCTAAATAATGTAGCTTACACAATTCTGTGAATTGGGAACAGATTTTTCTTATCAAAAGTAATTAATTATAGGTATAATATAATGAGCACTGCATGTTTAATTAAAACATTATTGTATTGAAGATTATGTCATAAATTATTTTATTTATATAAGTTTGTATGCATTAATTTTAGAACTAAGCAATATTGACCAAAAAAAAAATAAAATAAAATCTCTATTAAAAAAAGAAAATCACGTCACCTACCATAATATTTTCACAGTGCCTCGGGAATATGTTAAAGTATGTCTCTAAATGACTTACGGTTCAAGTATCACAAACAAAACATGAATTAACCATAAAATTAACTACAGAAGTGTGGAAATATCAGTGTGTACTCTGGGAAAAACACGTGTTTTTACTCAGACAGGCTTGCATCTCCACAAGTCTGACTCTTACTTGGCTGCAGGGGAGCCTCTTCCTGCTTGTTTCCATGGAAATTGAAGTTGTTCCTTTGGCTATAATCTTAAAGCGTTAAGTTTACAGTATGGCATAAAATGTATTTAGCTCCATGGAGAATGTTCCAAAATAGAGCTTTAACTTTCTGTTTCCATGGAATCATGCAAGAGATTTTACACCTCCAGAAAGTAGTATACTGTCACTTGATGAATTTGTATACTCGATATTCAAATTTATCAAAATCTCTAGAAGATTGCAACATTATCTGTTTTTCAATACATCTCCCACTTCTAATTCAATTCATAAATGGTTCAGATAATCCACTATAATCAATGTTTATAATGCCCTAACTGTAGCTCCCCCTTTTTGCCTATAGCGACAAAAGGCCACATCTGTCCATCCTGTGTCCCAGCAGCCTTTGCTCTGCCTCGGGAGAGAGATGAATCAGTTGGTGTCTTTGCTCATGTCACGGAGTTAAATGTTAGTGCTACCGGAGCGGACAGTGCTGGGCTGGCTGAAGAGGAAAAAGAGGGAAGGAGGAGAGGGTGATCGGGGAGAGGGCAAAGCATGTCTCTGTGGATGATCCTGCCGGTCAGTCTGCCGGTCCTCACCATCACCGGGATATGGGTTGTGTAAGTGACATTCTGTTTTTTATTTTGTTTAATTTTTTTGTTATTTTTATATAGCATTATAAGAAAAGTGATATTTTATTGACCAGCTCCTCCTGTTGTTAAAGGTGCACTGTGTAACTTTTTGACTGGGGGTCCATCACCTGCTTGTTTCATACGGATACGTCATTGTTCTGCCTGAAATGTTCCACAGCATGACATTAAACAGCTATACCTTACATTTATTCAATTACAGGTCATTTTATGGCTTAAAAATACCTAGAAAAACAGGCATTCTGACTGTGAGCGGAGTTGCCCCTCCACAGATCTGAAATGTAACTTGGCCTGGTTTGGTCTCTATGAAGATAAAAAGGTTTAATACCATACTGTGAAACATTCCAGGCAAAGCAATAACATATCGACGGAGAAAAGCTTTTGAGGGACTCTCCACCAGAAAAGTTACGCAATGCCCATTATGGTTTGTTTTCTGATGCATATGCAAAAGAAGACAGTTGTCAAGCAGAAAAACAGCTGAGCTGAGAGGTGCAGTCAATTAATCACAATCAATATCTCAATTTGAATGAACACAGTTGGCAAATCGGAAAGGCTGCAGTTTTTGAAGTATTAATATTAGTTTGTCAGTTCATATTGTCATGTCATATTTCAGTCTTTTTGTCAATTCTACAGAATTCTTCAGGATCTTAAATGCTAAAACATGAAATTGCAATTCGATATTTTCCCCAAATCATGCATGACATATGGACACAGTAGTAGTTCCAGTGCGTAACCTGGTGGTAAAAGGTTATAGTGAGCAGACTGACTTTTTATTTTATATGTTGTATAAGGGATCTAAATATAACAAGCATGTAGCTATTACATTTTATTTGAAATATTGGGGATTAACTATAACTAAGATTCTATATATTATGTAAAATTGACTCTTGTGTGCTTTAAGCCATATTATCATGTTGTTGCCTCATCAAAAACAACACCTGGAGTTGTGTTTTGTTTCATTCACACCTGTTTGAGTAATCCTTTTATATGTTTATACTGACATCTCCAAAACTCAAAATGTTCTGTTTCACCTTGTGATGTCATGAAGCAGTAGTTTTCAAGTTAACTGTATCTTTTACTTTTTGTTTACTAGAGATAATTATCATTCTAGTGAAGGTGTGTGGACTTTAAAAACCTGTATTACCACATGACATCACAGAGTGGAACAGAGTGTTTTATGTTTGAGAGAAGAACTAAATGTGCTGGATTTGTGTGAATGAAACAAAACACAACTCCAGGTATGTTTGTGATGAGAAAACAACATTATAACAGAACAAAAAATAGCATTATAAATCAATTTGATGATATGGTTTGGCATTTAAGAAAGAGACTGTGATTCCACCTTTCCCCACTTCTCCACTCTCAAACATGAGAGGTCTGATGTGAAAATACCAAGTGCATCAAGGACATTTCTTGGGTCATGGTTCTCTGTCTCCATGAGAGCAGCGCTGCATATTTACTCAGAATTCCTGGGCGCCATGGCGATTGCTTTATAGATTATGTGTCTCCAGGAGGCTGAGATGATCCGGTGGAGGCGGTGGATGTGGATGTGTGTGTCTGTGGTGTGGAGGGACATGCTAGACTTGGACAAACTTTATTGATCCACAAGAGAAATTATTTGGACACACTGTGGACATCTTTGCACCATTTCTCCTTACAACCTCTTGTATATAGCTGAGATATATTTGTATTTCTATATTTCTGTATTCTTTATTTTTCCATAACATTTATATAATTATACCTTATTTGACAGCAGTCTCTTGTTATATACTTATTTAGAATTTAATATTACCAGTTATATCTCTGCTCTTTGTTATTATAATATATTGTAATGTATGAGCTACTGTGTTATATATAAATAATTTCCCTTTGTGGATCATAATTTCCCTTTGTGGATCAATAAAGTTTGTCAAAGCCTTAAGTCAGTAGCTCACACATCACAATTTATTATATTTTTTGCTCTTTGTTATTATATCTAAAAATGGTAATAATAAATTCAAAATAAGCAGCAAAAACAGAGAGAGACAGGTGTGAGTACTAGACTAGGGATGTAACGATATGTAAATCTCATGGTACGATACAATACAATATACGATTCTATACAGAATTAAAGAAATGTAACCTTTGTTTTTTACATTTTTAGTTTTTAAATATTTTTTTGCACTACTGAGAAAATTTTGGTTATTTTGTGGCAATAGGATATGGTTTAAGTCGTAAACGATACTATTAATAACATCTATGACTCATTACAGAGGCAAACTAAGAACTAAAGTGCTTCATTCTGCTAAATATTTATTGCAGCGCAGATTTTTCTGTTTCTCCTTACGACCTTTTGTATATAGCTGAGATATATTTGTATTGCTATATTTCTATATTTTTAATTTTTACTTGTATATAAACACTCATATAATTAGGCTATATTACCATTTATACCTCTGCTCTTTGTTATTATAATATATTATGTGTGTCTGTGTGTGTCTGTGTGTGTCTGTGTGTGTCTGTGTGTGTCTGTGTGCGTGAGCTACTGTGTCCAGATCATTTCCCTTATGACTCAGTAAAGTTTGTCGAAGTCAGTAGCTCACACATCACAATAAATTAAAATAACAAAGAGCAAAAAATATATACATAAATGGTAATAATAAATTCCAAATAAGTAGCAAATAGCAGTAGTGTGAGTACAGTAGTTTGTGTGTGTTTGGAGGAAGGGGCCTGCTCTGGTTTGGTCTGACAGCTCAGAGTTTGCCCTGTTATTAGTGCAGTGAGGAGGAGGAATGCACCGCGGGGGACAGGACAGATGGCCCACATTCACACAGGCCTCACTGGAGACTCCCCTGTGTACACTCTCAGACCTGCACTTTTACTGTACTACTGCTCTATTAACCACTAGGCCTGTCATAACAACAACAACAAATTTTGATGTGAGATAAATTGATGAAGAAAATACAGACGATAAACGATAATACTGAAACTAATTTATGGCTCATGTAATTACTCCAAAGCAGGCCCAAAAAATATTCTAAATGTACAATACTGTTAAAAAATCATGGAGTGCAATAAATACATAGCAGAATGAAAAGCTTTTGTATCTGTAATGAGTAATAGAAGTTATTTATTTAACCTTTTATGATTCAAATCTTATATAGTCAAAAAATAACAAAATATTTCCCAGTAATGCAAAGAAAATTTATTCATGATAAATACTGACGCCCCAAAAATATTGTTCCAGCTGCCATGTAATTATCGTAATTATTTATTTAGCTATATGTAAATATTTGTTAAGTTCCGTGATCAATGTACAGAAGCAACCACATCATTTTTGAAACTGTCATGAACAGGGGTGGATAAATATAAATTTTTCTTCTTCCCACTCCTTTTCGAGAAATGTGCTTTTCTGTTGTTTACAATGTATATGTAGTATAGATGATTATTGTTTCTCTCTTGGCACAAACTCGTAATAAAAAACAATCAATCAGTCAACCGTGACAGGCCTATTAACCATGCCTGTCAACACTATTTATATATTAAATACTGTATGTGATATACAGTGAATCAATGATATTATTGAATGCCCCTGACTGACATAATACCTGTAAAATTCTTAAAACATGAGTGCAACAAACACATGGCAGAATGAAACACTTAAGTAGTCAGTTACCATTGAGTTGTAAATGTTAATTATTTGACTCGCTACTGCTCATGTGTTCATAAACTACACAAATTAAGCGCCAGTCAATTATAGTAATTATTGTGACAGGCCTAGTTTTAACTGCACCACTTACTGCCAGTTCAGCAGACAAGTGATGCAGCCAGATTTGCTCTGCTCTGTAACATCAGTGACAGCCTAAAGTTGTTTTTTTAGTAAGGCTTCAGTAACTGAGATGTCTAGCCTTTGTTGATGATCTGATAATCTTCCACATATTTCCAGATATTATATTTGATACTTAATAATGTCATCTATTGGCATTGTAGCACTTTTTGGTAAGAAAGTTTTGGTGTTAAAAACTTTAAACAGCCCAAATTACATTATTTTCTGGTCTATACTATGTTTCTCATCAAAACATACCTAGAATTTTGTTTTGTTTCATTCATACATTTAACACACAAACCCTGCATATTTAGGCTGAATTCTTCTCTACAACAGGAAAAATGCTCTATTCCACTTTGTGATGTCGTGGTAATATCAGGAAGTGTGTTTTTGAACTCCATACATCTTCACCAGAATCATTTTCAACATTTCAGCCCTGGAACTGCCAATCTCTACTGAACAAAAGCTAAAAGGTAGCTATTAACATAAAAACTACTGCTTCATGACATCACAAGGTTTAACAGAGCATTTTCAGCTTTGAAGATGAATCAGCCTAATAATGCGAAATGACTCAAACATGTGTGAATGAAACAAAACACAACTCTAAGTATGCTTTTGATGAGGTAACAACATCATAACACGGCCTAAAGTTCACAAGAAGCCATTTTTTGTATGATATAGGACCTTTAAAGCAAACACTAGATGCCCATTTTCTTTTTCCAAACTGGACGTTCTTTTTCAGACTGGAATCAGAGAGGCCCTAGTAGTCTGTTACATAACCTGCTTTTGTATGCACCGCTTGTTAGGTAAGTTTGGGAATGGGTAACAGAAGGGAATGGGAATTTTCCTCAAGGATCCGGTGGTGGTGCCCTGTGCAGCAGCCAAGCGGAGTCTGCGGTTTCAAGGTGCACTGTTTAATTTTTCGGTAGTGGGTTGTTTCTATGGCTATGTCATTTCTCTGCCTGGAATATTCCACAGTATGACATTAAACAGCTCTACTTTGCATTTATTAAATTACAGGTGGTTTTATTGCTCAGAAACCTACCTAGACAAGACATTCTGACTGTGAGCGGGGTTGCCTGTCCACAGATCTGAACTGTAAGTTGGTTTGGTCTCAGTGAAGATGGAAAGGTTGAAGGCCATACTGTGAGACAAAGCATGATGGACCCTCCACCCGAAAAGTTACTGTGTCATGAGCTGCTTGTTTAGATAAAACTGTGTGCTTTCTGTTCTTTATTCCAGCATTATAGGCACAGTGTGTAACTTTTCTGGTGGAGAGTCTGTAAAATTATTTTCTCCATGGAGATGTTATTGCTTTTGTCTGTAATGTTTCACAGTATGACATTAAACCTTTCTATCTTCATGGAGACCAAACCAGCCTATTTTACAGGTTAGAGCTGTGGAGAGGCAACGGTTACTCAGTCAGAATATGTGTTTTTCTAGGCATTTTTGAGCTATAAAACCATCTGTAATTGAATAAATGACAGAGCCCCAACCAAAAAGTTACATAGTGCACCTTTAAGGATGGAGGCTACTCTTGCTATGCCCCGTCACAATTATTACTACATTGACTTATTGTGCAATATATGAAAGCTGGAACATTGTTTTGCACTACTGGGAAATGTGATCATTTTTCGCTGAATGGTAAGATTTAAGAGGTTGAATGAATCACTTCTATGACTCATTACAGATTTAAATATTTCATTCTGCTATTTATTTATTTTTTGCTGCTCATGTTTTATTTATATATATATATATATATTTTTTTTACAATATTGCCCATTTACAACCGTTTTTGTGGTTTAAATCTGCTCTTGGGTTGTTATGGCATAAATTAGTTTCAATACTATTGACTATATATCGTTCTATATTTACTTCAGCAATAGATCAAACTTGAAAATTTGTTATCGTGACAGGCCTAACTTTTGCTGCTGCAAGTCTCCTAATTTGTTACATCCTCCTCTGGTTTCTGTTTGTTGAGCTTTTGGAAATTCTTCTACCCAAACCAGATGTTTCCACACAAACCTTTGTTAAACTCCTTGTTCGATTATAAACTTAAAAACATTGTAAGTTCCACCTATGAACCGCCTTCAGACATGTAATTATCCACAGCATGGCTTTTTTCATTTCATACTGAGCTAATTCTGTAAACAAACCTATTATTGCTAGGCCTGTTACAAAGCTGTAGGTCCCCTTAAAGGGCCCATTTTACGCCATTGTCTAATCAATGTTATGATGTTGTTTCCTCATCAGAAATATATCCGCAGTTGTGTTTTGTTTCATTCACACATGTTAAACACTGAAACCCCGAGTTCTTCTCTCAAACAGAATATGCACTGTTACATCTTGTGATGTTATGTGGTAACACAGAAAGTGATCCGCTGTGTTTTTAAACTCCATACACCTTCACTAGAATCATCTAAATAATTTCTACTAACTAACTAACTAAAAGTTAGTTGTTAACTTGAAAAATACAGCTTCATGATCATAAGGTGGAACAGAGCATTTTGAGCTTTGGAGATGTAGACAGACTAATATTAAAGGGTTACTCAGACATGTGTGAATGAAACAAAACAACTCAAGCTATGTTTTTGATGAGGTAATAGCATTCTAACATGACTTAAAGCTCAGAGTGTGTAATATAGGACCTTTAAAAACATGAGTGCAACAGATGAATAGCACAATGAACCCCTAAAGTAGTCTAGTACTACTGTAACGGTTTTTGATAAGAAAGGTTTGGTGTTAAAAATGTTAAAGGAGCATTATGTAACTTTTCTGGTGGAGGGTGGAGATGTTGTAGCTTTGCCTTGAATGTTTCACAGTATGGTATTAAAGCTAAATCTGTTTTCATGGAGATCAAACCAGACCAAGTTGCAGGTCAGATCTATGGAGAGGCAACCCCACTCAGAGCAATATCCATAGAGACAAGTAGGTAACAGACCCCCAGCCAAAAAGTTACACAGTGCACCTTAAGCAACAGGAGGAGTTAGAGACTAGAATGTCACTCTGTCATGGCATTTTCATTTCATACTGAGCTAATTCTGTAAACAGACCTATTATTACTGTACTAGGCCTGTTCCAGAGCTCTAGGTTCACATACAACTACAAAACACAGCTTAATATAGACTGTGCTCCAGAGCAGCTCTGTTTGGACTGAGGGAGGGACAAAATACGTGCCCAAAAACGCCATGGAAAAGTTGAATAACCTCATCTGGCCACATGTTTTATTTCCACTGTTTTCCACTATAACCTCGGGTCCAATAGCCGGGGATTCCTTCAGTATGTGTGTGGTGAACACTTGGCTGTCAGCTTCTTTTTAAAGTAAAATATTACCCAAAATGTACACTTGTAAGCTTAAAGACATGTTAGAATATTGCTTCCTCCTCAAAAACATACCTGGAGTTGTGTTTTGTTACTTTCACATGTGTTTGAGTAATCTGTAATTATTAGTATGTCGACATCTCCAAAGCTCAAAATGCTCTGTTCCACCTTGTGATGTCATGAAGTGGTAGTTTTCAAGTTAAGAGCTACCCTTTACCTTTTTGTCCAATGGAAATTTGTAATTCCATGGTTGAAATTATTGTAATAGTTCTCATGTAGGTTTATGTAGTTTAAAAACACAGTGGAGCGCTCCCTGTATTACCACCTAACAACATCACAAGGTGGAACAGAGTGTTTTCTGTTTAAGAGAAGAATTCAAAATGCAGGGTTTGTGTATTAAACATGTGTGAATGAAACAAAATACAACTCCAGGTATGTTTTTGATGAGGACACAACATCATAACATAGATCAGAAAATAGCATATTATGGGCCCTTTAATGTTTAATAAAACAAGATGTTATTCTTTGTGGTTATGCTGTGACTGCCAAAAGTCTATACGAAATGTCTGGTCTGGTGTCTTTTTTGTGGTAATCAAAACAGTGACAAAACAAATGTCCTATTGAGTTCTTTGCTTGTCTCCTCAAACCACAGAATAGGTAGACATAATAACATGAAAACCTGTGTGATGTTTGAAGTCTTTCACAAGGACTTCCACTGCCCCGGTACAGTGAGCCATCGGCCTGGTTGAGCACTATTCTGGGCTCTTCCTATCAGTTGGAGATAGACCTGGAGATAAGAGCAGTCTGGAGATAAGAGCAGCCTGGATTAAGGTTGTCAAAAGTATTGAAACTCAGATAATAAAACTAGATACTCATTTGAGCAGGTATCAATACTGAATTAGTCACATTCACAGGACAGAAATGAACTTTTCCTGAACAGCTTTAGAATGAGCTGTATCAGAACAAGTGTAAGAGCACACAGACTAGTATATGACCATGCACCACATGGAACCTACCTGGACAACTGAGAGATTACAGATATAAGACCCCATGGGAATATAAAAGAACATACTATGATTTAAAGTTGAACTTCACATTCTATTGTCTAAGGAAAGAAATTTTTTAATGAAGTATGGAGTATCAAATCTATTCCTTAGTATCGAATTTGAATTTTATAATTGTGACAACACTAATCAATACAATGACATTTTAAAAACTAGTACTGTATTGTTGAGTTCTTTGCCTAAACTATATAAAAAATTGTACTAAGGGAGTGTGACATCTCCCATGGCATTTGGATCCTGTCAAATGTAGCTCACAATGCTATTATGCAGTTATATGTGAATTTGGAGCCAGTTCCATATTAGGAATAGGAATTTATTTACAGACAAAATGGCAAAATAAAAACAACAGGATCATGACCAGGTTAATATGAATTTTTTTAAGACAAAAATGATGAGGCTCACAGCAGCAGTTACAGAAAGAGGGCCAACTATATTTCAATGTAAAGTCAAATGGAGCTCGATGGAGTCAGAACCGCGCCCTATGTTCACTTTCCAAAATGAAACGGTGCAGCTAGTGGGTTTGCAATGTCCATTTACACAGCCTATGTGACAAATAAACCTATATGATGTTTGATGTTCCTCCTTCCACTGCCCCGGTACTGTGAGCGGTCATTGGCCTGGTACAGCACTATTGTTGGCTCTTCCTATCAGTCAGAGATAGACCCTGAGATAAGAACAGTCTGGATTCAGCTGGTCTTATTTAGCAACAGGTGTCACACAGATGGAGCAGCCATCTTCAAAAAGCCTGAATACAACTCTACAGGATGCAGTTAAAACGTTTTATATAGCGATGCAATGTGACAACGTTTAGAAGTCGTCAAATGAAGTCTCACAAACTTTGTCTTCCCTCTCTTCTGTGTCTGTAGGTACGCCATGGCCCTGTACAACCAGCACGTCTGCCCGGTGGATAACTGGTATGTTACACAAAGCATTTACACAGTAGAAATCATTTAGGCTGTTTTAGTGTATAAAGTGAAAATTAAAATACACAAGAGTCAATCATTCACTAGGCTGAAAAGAGTTTGAGAAAGGAAGAGTGCCTTTGCTTACTTGAATGTCACGGTAAAGACATAGAAAACAGAATTAGTTAATTTGAACAATTTTGCTGTGGTCCAAAGTTATTCCTCACTTTTCACACTATTCACAGGGATGACTTTATAAACACTTTCCCCATCTGTCAGAGGACAGAGCAGAGTTTTGCCATCTTATTACTACTTCCTGATTAGGAAGTGCACTGTTGGATGCAAATATTACACATTATTTTGACAACAAGATATACTTATACCATATATCTGTACTGCTCAAATACATGGGAAAAAATCTGTTACCATAACTTTAATATTAAGCATTGTTGTCCTCATTTGGGTTAGTCTGGGTTATGGTTTAGGCCTGTTCTGGACCTGGATTAGCCCTTTTTAGTCCTGATACAGACTTGATTTAGATCTGATGGAATTCAGAAGGTCAAATGGTGTCTCAGGTGGCACTGGGTGAGACAGCTGGACTTTTTGAACATGTTGTATATGTAAAATGAGTGCTTTGGTGAAATTCATGGGCTGTAAGTGCAGTGTTGGAAAGTAACTAAATACATGTATTGAAAATACGTATTCTACTAATATTAAATTTGAGTTGCTGTATTTGGTACAGGTGCCCTTTCATTTGGAATACAGTTACTTTTCCAAACTAAAAGGAAAACTTCATTGTGTAATTTATTCAGTATATTCAGTATTCTGTAACTAAATGCATTTTCACTGTATTCTTCCATCAGGGTGTAGATGACACTGTAGATGTGACCTGTGCTCTCTGTGTGTTTGCTGTTCCAGGCTGTACAACCAGTCATGTGAAGAGGAGCTGTATTTACAGAGCGGCCCAACTCTGTGCTGCACTCTGGACCACGTCCCTCTCATCAGGTCTGCTCCCTGTGTCTGCCGTTTATGTGTGTGTATGTGTTCTGTGTATGTGTATGTATGTGTGTGTGTGTGTTTCCTCTTTGGCATAGGAACATGGTGCTATTGTTTTCCTGGCGTCTGCTGCTGCACCTGAAGGAGGCACATTCTGAAAATAACTTTGGGCAGATATATCCTGTTGGACATTATAGTGAAAGTGTAGACTAAAGAAAGAAAGTCTGAATAATCACTTAAGATGTTATTATAAGTTAAGATAATACTCCTCCTTACCTGTTTCCCCTTTTTAATCACAGCTAATATCATGTAAAAGTGTTTTGACTGCAACTTGGGAAATGTTAATAAATCATTTAGTTGAGCTCCTAAGAGTTTGACTTGAGTTGAAGATACAGACTGAACCTAATCGTACTAGTTCTACACCAGCTAATACTCTTTAGTGTGAGACCACGTCATATTGTACATGAAGAATGTGTGACTGTAGTCAGCTGAGAGGGCTTTGGCTTTTGGCTTTGGTGGGGGGCAAGAGACAGTTTTTGATATTGATTTAATATTGATTTTTGTACTTTGCCATGAAAGATCTAAAGGGTGAAATCCCAAATATTGAACCTGATGTATTCTAATGTATTCCAATGTATTCTATTTGCATTCATTTGACCTTGTATTGTTTGTTATAGTAAATGTGGGACTCTTCCCCCGGAGAGCTGCTTCTTCAGCCTTATCTGCAGCACAGGGTCATTCATGGGTAAGTCTCCATACACAAAAATATTTAACATGTTATTACAAAACTAAGAAATAATATTGTTATGCTGGTACATTTCAATATAAAGTTGACTTCTGTGGGTTAGCCACTGTGCTTTTTCAGTGGAAATCCTGAGTGAAACTCTGAGGTTAAGTCAGTAACAGTTAAAATGGCAAAAGCTAACACTCAAACTGAAACGGGGACTTGACAACAGAAGGTCAACGTGGGACTCAGAACTTTACTGCAGATGTACTTGCCACAAAATCCTCACCAAAGATGTGTGTTTGCTGCAGTTAGATACAGGTCAAATGTGAGTAAGCGTGGACACAGCACTAGCAGAGCACTAGAGCCCTGTTCTGTTGTCTGCTCCTCCTTGTGCTGCTCCTCTTTGTGCTTCTTGTTCTGCTCCTGTGTTGTTGTTTTCCCTTCCTCATGCCCTCCTTGTGCTCCTCCTTGTGCTGCTCCTGTGTTGTTGTATCCCCCTCCTCATCTCCATCTCCTCGTGCTGCTGCTCGTGCTGTTATATCCCCTTCCTCTTGCTTTTCCTCCTCATGCTCCTCCTCGTGCTTCTCATTATGCTGTTGTCTCCCCCTTCTTATGCTCCTCTTTGTGTTCCTCTTCCTTGTGTTCTTCCTCCTTGTGCTGTTGTCTCCTCCTCTTCATGCTGTTGTCTCCTCCTCATCATGCTCCTCCTGCTGTAGTTGGTGCCCTGCTCTGGTTAATGTTTCCCAGCTGGAGCAGCGGCGCCGGCTCTTGTTTGTCTGCTGTGTGGCACTGGAACAAAAGGGTTTGGGGCTATTTGGCACTACACTTTAGCTCTTTATGGAAAAATCCTCCAGGAGGACATGGAGTCCAGTCCAGTGAGGAGGAGCACATAAACAAGCACGAGGATCTGCAGGGCTGTTACCACGAGTGAACCCGCTGACTGGCACGTTTACAAGTGGCATTTACAGAATGTTAAGAGAGGAGATGTGAATAAGAGGAGCATCAACTGACACTTTGGCTAAACAGTACTGTTATAATGTGTTACTAGTGGTTCTCAACCTGATCTAAATTACAAAACAGTTACAGTGATTTTAAAATAGACCATTTTCTTATCCACTGTTTCTGCCAAGGCAGACTGGACGTTACATGACTGACTCTCAGATGATCACTTCAGATGCACACAGTTTGTGAGAGATTTGCACTCTGTCCTCACAACTAGAAAGTCCTGGGTTTGACTTTCTGTGTGGAGTTTGCATGTTCTTCCTCTGTTTGGGTTGGTTTTCTTACAGAACTCCAGTTTCCTTCATCTATCCATTTTCTTCCGCTTATTCAGGGCCGGGTCGCGGGGGCAGAAGTCTAAGCAGGCACTTCCAGACTTCCATCACCCCAGACACATCCTCTAGTTTCCTCTTTTACCCTAAAATGGTCTAGGTAAAGCTCTGCCCACTGCATCCTTAAGGATGCGTCAAATGCAGAGCAGAATTACAGGTACACTTAATCCCCTACAGGGATTGAGTGTACCTGTAATTTCATATTTATACATTTAACATTTTAACATTTGCATATTATGTATAAATATGAAATTACAGGTAATGTCCCAAATAAAATCTGATCTAAAACCTTTGATATGATCTAAAAGGTTAGATCAGGAATCAGGAGTACTGCATTCCACTGCTCTGTTACACATAAAGGGTCAGGGCCTTCTGTTTTGTAACTTCTAAAGACACTCAAGACTTTCAGACAATCCATCTGGGTGATTGTAGGACAAATCAGTTTTCCAATATATTTCTAATATGAATGCTACATTATCTGTACATTGTACAAGTTAATGTTAATGTACATGCTAATGTGCCCCTGTGTTATCCTGAAACAGCTGTACTGCAGTCTGACACTGCCCCTCACTGTGAGGACATTTTCCTCAGTTGGCAGTTGACCTGCAGGTGTTTAATTCAAACCAATGAATCTACCATCTGACATAATATGTGCTATGTAACCTGTTTACCTCTTGGCTGTTAAGGATTAGTGTCTTACTATAATCTATATGTGTTTGTTCTGGTTTACTTGTGAACGGACCACAGTTGAAGTTCTGTAGGTCAGTCGTCTGCAGTTGTTCCTCCTGATCCTCTTGTTCTCAGTCAGTACATACCATAAGTTAATTCTGTTGCAAGGGCACAAAACTAGGTTAAGTTGAGTTGGCACGCCGCTCCACAACAGCCCATTGTATCCAAATCACATCTCAGCATCTCAGCCCATTGATCTGTGCTGTGATATTAGACTGTGAGACTTAACCTGCGCGATCCTGTCTGGACTCTGTGAACTGTACTTTCAGCTCCCACCTCTCTCCGCTCAGTCTGTGATTTGACAAACACACATTCTTTGTCTATGGCCCGCTGTGTGAGAGCGTGCACTATTGATCCAGCTCCTCATGTGGGAAGTCATGTTTTATACCACTGAGAGATAGGCTTTGTTTTATCTCTCATCAAAGGGATGTGTTATGTTCAGGGCTTCTCTTGAG
This sequence comes from Boleophthalmus pectinirostris, assembly GCF_026225935.1. Lineage (NCBI taxonomy): Eukaryota > Metazoa > Chordata > Actinopteri > Gobiiformes > Gobiidae > Boleophthalmus > Boleophthalmus pectinirostris. The sequence continues at coordinate 33,207,090 of NW_026571404.1, read as the reverse complement.
GAAAACCAATGAAATGGTTGTAATGGTCAAATTTAGAAGCTAACCATATTGACACATTTTAAATAATTTTTTTTTTAGAATTATCCTGATACATGCCTGTTACTGATTTGGATGAGGTTCAAGTATTTCACAAAACATAAATGGAGTGTAAAAGTGCAGACATATTACTTTATACTCATTTGGACGATTACACTCCAAATTTCTGTCATTTTCCATTTTTACTGTCTTTGTTATACCCTTTTAAAATATATATTTTTCTCCTGTAATATAGATGTAGACAGCATTTTCCGTATTCTAATTTTGTTGATCTCCAAAACAGCAATTTTGATATAATTTTTTTTTCATTATATCGCCCATATTATAGTATTTTCTTGTCTATATTTTAATGCTGTTTCCTTATCACAAACATACCTGGAGTTGTTTGGTACCATCACACAAGTTTAACAAACAAATCCTGGCTATTTAGGCTAAGGTCTTCTCTCAAACACTCTCTTCCACTTTGTGATGTCATGTGGTAATACAGGAAGTGCTCCACTGTGTCTTTAAACTCCATACACCGTCACTAGAATCATGTTCATGATTTCAGCCCTGAAATTGCCAGTCTGTTTTAAACAAAAGATAAAAGGTAGCTGTTAACTTGAAAATTACAGCTACATGAACCTAAGGATTACTCAAACATGTGTGAATGAAACACAACACAACTCTAGGTATGTTTTTGAGGACGTAGCGACATAAAATGGCTTAAAGCTCACAAGAATCCATTTCGCGTGGTACAGGACTTTATTTAGTCAATGTTCCCTTGTCAATACACTGCTAGGAAAACCCTAGTTTAATTTGAACATGAAATTGGATAAGGCCAGTATAAAATGGTACTTTGTAGGAGCCAAGTAAGCTGTGTGTGTGAACATAATATTTCACAATATGCTTGTGGATACAACATCGACTCTTTGACAGGATAATGTAGTAAAGTAGAGCAGCCTTGTTTCCTCTCTTGCTCTTCCTGTTCACAGAAACAGGATTGACCCTGTGAGAGCTTGGTTATGGGGAAAATAACTGACGCCTAAGAGACAGTTTATTTATGTCAGCCATTGTTGTCTCAGAGGTGCCCTGACCCCAGCTCACCCCTCATAGAAGACTTTCTCCTGCCTTTAACTTACACACAGAGACAAGAAATCAGGCTGTAAACATCTGGTCTTTAAAGTGCCCATATTATGCTATTTTCTGATCTATGTGATGTTTCCTCATCAAAAACATACCTGTTGTGTTTCGTTTCATTCACATATGTTTAACATGCACAAACTGCATATTTAGGTCGAGTTCTTCTCTCAAACATAAAACACTGTTTTTAAATATCGTACACCTTCATTAGAATCATTTGGATGATTTCAGCCCTGGAATTGGCAATCTCTACTGAACTAAAAGTAAAGGGTAGCTCTTGACAACTGCCGCTTCATGACATCACAAGGAGATTTTGAGATCTGGAGATGTACACAGACTAATAATACAGGATTACTCAAACATGTGTGAATGAAACAAAACACAATTCCAGGCATGGTTTTGATGAGGTAACGGCATTCTAACATGACTTAAAGCTCATAAGAGTCAAGTTTGCGTAATATCTGACCTTTAACCTTCAAACTGTTCAGATGATTTGGAGGAGCTGCCCTTTTGAGGCCATGAAATTGTCTGTGCAGGTCCAGTCAGACAGGCGGTCTGCAGGAGACTCATCTAATCTAATAACAAGTGGAGTTAGCTTTGGGTTACCTCAGCAACAACACTAACAAACAACACCAGGACATACTTCTCATATTTACCTCAACATATTCTCTAGACATGATAATGTTAGAGCATGTGCTAGTTTGAACTTTTAGTCCCGCCCATTTAATCCTTTCTGCCGCTGTGATATTGCACCGTGACACAGAAACAACTGTCTGGGATCGTGTCCGACAGTTGTTTGTGTTTCTCAAATCTTGGCCTACTATTTGATTATTTGACACTCTTGAAAATGCACCATAATAGAGTCAAGTGTCAGAGATAGTATCAGGCAGTTTCCCACGATTGTTAGTAACAATGTGCTTGATTGGATGTAAAACGTGACCCTGCCAGTAGCTTCTGTACTAGTTATTACCAAATACTACTGTATATGAAATGAATAGGTCATATTTTACTAACTTAATTGTTTCTTATTTATCAGCTTCTACCAAACAGTACTTGATATAAATAGCATTAATCTAGACTACAATATATTAAAATCTTGCCTGCTGTATGATTGGCAATATGCTGCATTTTTCGGACTCTAAGTAACTATATATATATAACTATAAGACACATCTGGAGTATAAGTCAAAAAGCCAGCAAAAAAATGCATAATGAAGAAAAAACATATTAAGTTGCACTTTTTGGGGGAAATTTATTTTATAAAATCAGAGACCAAAAACTGACATTTCATCACTGAAAGACAAGTTATAGTAATGACAATAGAACAGAGAATAACTGCCTGAAAAGGTGTCTGGTATGTTAGTGTAACATATGAACACTTATTTAGATAACTATAGCATAAACAACAGAACAGAACAAGTTTCCTAATCTCTCCATCTCACTCCAAATCACTAAATCCATTGAATTCTTCAGCCTCAGTGTGAAAAAAAGTGCGAAAGTGCAAAGTATGAAAAATACGGTACAACTTGGTTCAGTCCCACCGGCTTTACTGTCTCTCCTTATATTAGTTTAGATCAAAACGTTGGCGACTTACTTGCTCCAACAGATTCAGTGCAATGTGTCAGTCCCCTCTTAGCACCTTTTCCTCCTGTGCTGTGATGTCAACGTCTAAAAATATCTGAGCTATAAACACTATTTATTTACACAATAGGTTGTAATTTTCGACATTAAATAATAGTACTTTCTGTTATATTTCCATGGTCCTATCTGTGTAATCCCTCAGTGGTCCAGGTGGGTGCCATAGTGGTCCATGGACGTATACTAGTCTATGTGTTTTTATACTTGTTCTGATACAGCTCAAGGTCATTCTAAAGCTATTCAGGAAGCTTAAAAGTGCTATGCATTTTTGTCCTGTGAATGTGACTTTTTTAGTATATGTAGTACCTGCTCAAATGAGTGTCTAGTTTCAGTACTAGTTTTAGTAGAGATTAGTATCTGATTTTAGATATTTTTGACAACCCTAGAACAATGTTAGTGAGCTTAAGTTTGACAAAACTCAGAACTGACAAATACGTTATGTAACTCAGAGCCATTCAAAGGAGCCTTTGTTTGATGTAATCCAGGTCTAGAGGAGTGCATTACCTTCTTCTCCAAACGCAGACCATCTGAGCTCTGAAACATGGCAGCTCCTCTCCATGTTGTCTTTGGCTCTGGACACAAAGCTCCACATTGTGCCATTTCTCCTTCACTGTTTGGATTCATGGGCCCCAAAGACACTCCTTATTTCGAGATTTAAGGTTCAGATTCACTCACAATGTAGATAGACATGAGTGATATGTCTGTTCTAATCAATGGTGGAACATGATGAAATAAAAGTAATGAAGTACTGTATTTAACGTACAGATACCTAACAATTTATGCTTACTTAAATACATTTTTTAAATGGATATTTTTACTTTACTGACTTTACTATACATTGGCGTTTCAAGTCAGTATTGTTTAAAGTTTCTATATTAATTGTGTTTTATTTCATTAACACATGTTTGAGTAAACTTCTGTTATCAGTCTGTCTACATCTCCAAAGCTCAAAATGCTGTTCCACCTTGTGATGCCATGAAGCGGTACTTTCAAGTTAACAATTACCTTTTGTTTGATAGAGATGACAAATTTTAGGTCTGAAATTATCCAAATGATTCTAGTGAACCTGTATGGAGTTTAAAAACACAGTGGAGCACTTCTTGTATTACCACATGACATCAGGGTTTTCTATTTGAGAGAATAACTCAGCCTAAATATGCAGGATTTGTGTGTTTAACATGTATGAATTAAACAAAACACAACTCCGGGTCTGTTTGTGATGAGAGAACAACATTGTAACATTGATCAGAAAATAGCGTAATATGGGTCCTTGAACTTGGCCATATTTTGTGCATCCCTACATTAGTGTCATGTACAGTTGTAAGTGCTGTATTTGGTTTGGACACTGGGAGCTGCCTGTTCCCTCGTCTCCTGCCCCCCTCCCTCCTGGACCCCCTCGTGTGTGCCCTGCTTTCCCCTTTACACCAGTCAATCCTCATCAAGCACCGCCAACAAAGGCTAACCACTCCACTACACAATACTACTACAACACTGGAACAAAAGGAGCCCTCACAGCCTGTTAGACCCTCAGCTTTAGTTCAACTAGGCCCACTCCCCCTTCCTTCTCTCCCTCTCCATCTCTCCATTCATCTCTCTCTCTCATGCACCAATACCTCTACTTTCGCGCCTTTTCCTGCCCCCGTCATTTTCAGTACAAATCTGACTTCCTGTAATCCACACTCCCAGAATCCCTTGTGTTTTTCTTGGCTAAATAAATGGAGGAGTGTTTGGGGGGAATTTGAGACAGGAGACTAGTCTTTCCAAAAATAACTATCCAAGAATTCCTGCGTTTCTATGTGTACAGTTGAGTTTTTGTAATAACTTACTAGATACTCAGATACTGCTACTCAAACTAGTATTATCGTACTCTAGTACTAACTATACTAGTAGTATTGAAACTATAGTCATTATAAGATGTTTTGATACAGAAGAAAATCACAAAATAGGACAAAGTTTCCTGAGTTTTATAATGAATATAATTAAAATACACTACAGTCTATCTCTTTCAATACTAATTTTAGTATTTAGTTTTTAGTACTTTTGACAATCCTACATTGTGGTATTGAGATCAGTAGATAAGACTAAAAGCTGACCTATGGCTGTTTTGTGTGTGTGTTTTGCAGTGATGGTGATTGTGCTGCTGAGATACGCCCATGTGATTGAGAAGCACCAGAACTGTGTCCTGAACACGGCCAGTCTGTCCACGGGCTGGATCTGTGCAGCCGGCCTCATAATGGTTGGGAACTTTCAGGTACCACACTATATTAGTTAACTTCTGTTTGGCTGTCATTTAAGATTTTTAGGGGTACTCTTGCTTACTAGTGTTACCATGAGATCTTATACTAAAAAAGTTCAAGAAAGCTCAAATTCCATCTTATTAATATTACTTTTTTTAGTATCAATACCTGCTCACTTGAGATACTACTTTTAGTATTGCTTTCCCTGTATATCACAATAGCAATGTGAGCAATTGAATTGTTTTTTTACAGTTATTTTAATCAAACACCAATTTTGATTAGATTTTGTATAGTTAAAAACAGATAAAAAAGTTTATTATTGTTATTAATTTCCTGAACATCACCAGTACATTCTTGTTATCAGTGTCATGAAAAATGAAAAATCTACTTAAGTAAAAGTATTAATATACCAGTTTAAAAATGTATTTAAAGAGTAAAAATTAAAAGTGTGTGCACTGTTTGAGGTCTAATGTAGTGACTTTAATAAAGATTTGTGCTGCATTTTGAACAACTGAATTGATTGGATTTTTTCTCAGACTATGAATGTACTGAAAATAAAGAAAAATAAGAAATATACGCAGTCCAGTTCAAAAATGTAGTAGAGTAGAAAGATAGAGATACCTGTTCTCGAATGTAGTGAAGTAAAAGTAAAAAGTATCCACTTAACGTGCTAATACCTCAAATTTACACTTAGGTACAGTTCTTTACTGCTTTTACTTTGTTGTGCTGGGTACACTTTCTGTCCCTATAAAGGAATTAGTTCTCTGTATTTGACCCATTCTTCAGTGCCCCAGGGGTGACCTATCCTAAGCAAAGGATTGGCTATAGACCTTTCTCTTAAAAATTCCCAACCAGCTCTAATCTCGCATTAGTCCTATTTTGCATTACACAGCTGCTTTGTATAGATCTAAACACAGCGGTTATAGCACTGGTTACTTCTAGTACCTTATAATAAGTTGGACACCTGAATAAATATCCTTTATGTATACTGTATTTTACGGGTTATTAGGCGCTATTTTCAAACTTTTTTCACAAATAAACCGCACTGGACTTTAAACGAAACACAACAGTTCGATGGGTCAGTCGGACTTTGTTTGGCGTGGTCACGGCTTTGTAGTTTACTGAAGTCGTGCTGGGACACCCGAGTGAATTCGTGTATGGGGCACTCTGGATTGCGGGGCACGGTCGTTTTTTGATAGGGTTAGAGGCTTTAGAGCGCATCTAATAGCCTGGAAATGTACATGTACTGTAGTCTTGCAATGCATAGACAGTAAAGGAAACTGCCACTTCCTGTTTTGTGAAATGCTGTTGTAAAGATGACTTGTTCTTTTTTTTTTTGCTGAATGTATTTGAGGTGATTGGCAGTTTTTTGAGTGTGAAGTAATTAAGTTATTTTTTAAGGTTCTATATTACACAAAATTGATTCTTCTGTCTTAATAGACTTAACGCTATTAAGTCTTTAAGTTTAATGTTGTTGCCTCCTCAGAAACATACCCAGACTTGTTTTATTTCATTCACATACATTTGAGTAACCCTTCATTATTAGTCTGTCTACATCTCCAAAGCCCAAAATGCTCTGTTACACCTTGTGATGCCATGTAGCTGTAGTTTTCAGGTTAACAGCTACCTTATACATTTAGATCAGAAGAGAGAGGCAATTCCATGTCTGAAATTATCCAAATGATTCTAGTGAAGATGTATGAAGTTAAAAACACAATGGAGCACTTCCTATTAGAGCCCGACCGATATATCGGCTGGCCTATGTTATCGGCCGATATGGGCAACTGTAGACATATCGGCTATCGGCCGATATGCTTGCTGATAGGGGCCGATATTTCACGTGGGCATGTTATACCTCGTTGTAAAGCTTAGACTCTCTACATTTTGGTCATTTAATCCAATTTACAGACAGATAAATGTCCAAATATGTGGCTCCACATCAGTATTTATCTGCAGAGTCATTTCTGTGTGTGTGTGTTTCCGTACTGTCCACCAGAGTCACGTCACTTCACTCACGTGTTCTTGTTTACACCCGCAGCGGTGTGCGACACTGAGATTATTTTCTTTTTACGGACAATCGTTTGAGTCTGGATTAAAAGGACATTTATTAGTGCAGACTTGTGATGTGAGGAGGAGCCTGTGTGAGCGGTGAGTGTTGGAAATACATTGACTTTGAAGCTAGTTTAGGTTTTGTTAGCGATTAGCTGCTGTAGCTCCCGCACATAAACAGGCTGTTTTCTATTGGCCTATTGTAAAGTGACTACATTGGCCGTATATTTGTTACTGGACCAGCATTGATATGTAAATGAGCTGTGAACACATGTGTAAATGATCCACATTTATGCATATAATTAATTACCGCGGCGCGCACGTTTTTACGGCTAAAGGCTAATAGCGGTAGTTTATTTATCGAAACAGCTCTTAGAGCCGGCTCTTTGAAGCGAACAACGGGAGCATGTTACTTATTGGGGGCCGTGTTTTCTCTTTTTCTCACTTTTTCTCTTCATGCCGCATGTAGACCAGTAGTTTGACAGCAGCAGCGGCTGAAAACGAAACTTTCAGAAATCTGCGTGTGCATAGGATTAAAAAAAAGTGCATATTTGGCTGCAGTTCAGCATAAAATGAATAAACCAGGACTAATCTTGGGCTTGAGTGAAGGAGAGACCGAGTCCCGACACTCAGTCCTGGTTCAGTTCTGGTTTAGTCCTGCTTGCAACAAAACAATCTCAAGAGTCGCTTGGGAGCCGAAAGAGCCATCTGCTTTAGTGAGCCGAGCCAAAAGAGCCGGTTATCCAAAAAAAAAAAAACTTCAATACCCATCACTAGTAGCTAGAATGTGATGCAAAAATGCCATTAGGCCAATCTACTGTATGTAAATATGATGTAAAGAGTCAGAATAACAATAAATGTTGCCTACATAAACCCAATTTAGAATCCACTAGAGCCAAACCTAAGTTTTTTAAACAATTAAAGATTTACAGTGAATTTTTACATCACTAAATATATCGGCGATTATATCGGCTATCGGCAGCGCCAACTCCCATCATATCGGTTTCATATCAGCCACAACAAAATCCATATCGGTCGGGCTCTACTTCCTATATTACCACATGACATCACAAGGTAGAAGAGTGTTTTCTGTTTTGAGGGAAGAATTAAGCCTAACGAAGCCTAGATATGCAGGATCTGTATGTTTTAAACACGTGCGAATGGGACAAAATAGAAAATAAGCTCTGCCCTTTAAGCTCTGTCTCATACAACTTAAGCGTCTGGGGCAGTGGGTGGGCTTGTTTTGTCTGTTTCTGTCATTGAATTTCTAATTGGAGCTTTGGTTCAACAATGTGGTTTGTTGTTACATATCAAGGGTTTTTAAATGATTTGAAATGAGGTGCACTTTTAAGCTAGAGGGTCTGCCAACTGCTTGTCTTCGTAGCAATGTTATGGAATTTTCTGTTGTATGGCATTCGATTTTATATCTCAGTGGTGACTAAAGCATGTGACGCATCAGGCCGAATTATTGGAAAAATGTAGCCCACTTACAGGAAGAATGTCGGACTGTGAAACTTTGCAGGCAAAGCTGAAACACATCCATAGACATGAGCTTGACTTGTTTAGCAGCACAAATCAGCTCACCTGTTGTAGTTCCAACTAAATCAGTTCTTTCCGGGCAGATTGTGTTAAAATAAAAATCACATTAAAGTCTATTTTGAGTCACAGAGCTTCAGATTGAGTAGTGCCTACAGTTAGCATCACAGCCCAGGGAATGTTGATGATGTCAGCTGCAAAGTAGGCTTATCAATAGCGTATTTAGTTGTCATATTTTTGAGCTGTGCGTGTTTAGCCCTGTGCTCTAATCCTCCGATCTTTTCTTCTCTATTTGAAAGGAATGTCTCCGGGTTCAGACCCACTCGACCCGCTCACGTGCCTGTGTGTTCAGGAGAGCTAAATATTTAGGCAGACTTCACTGAAGCAGCTGTGGTTTTTTTGTACAACGTGTTAAACCCTGCAGCCAAAACACACAAGGAAAGAGGAGAGGAAAGAGGTGAGGAGAGTAAAGAGAAGAGGAGAGGAAGGAGGAGATGAGAGGAGAGACTCAAAGGGGAGAGTGGAGAGGGGAGGAGGGAGGAAAGAGGAGAGAAATACTCTTTTTCACACTTTGCTTTGAAATGCACAACTCTACAAAGGTGCCTTTTTAAATTAGTACTTTAATACTTTTAGGTCCCATGTTACACTATTTTCTGATCTATGTTATAATGTTTCCTAGTCACAAACATACCTGGAGTTGTGTTTTGTTTCATTCACACATGTTTAACACACAAGTCCTGCATATTTAGGCTCTGAGTTCTTCTCTCAAACTGAAAACACTTTGTAATGTCATGTGGTAATACAGGAAATATGCTACACTGTGTGTTTAAACTCCATGCACCTTCAGTTGAGTCATTTGGATGATTTCAGGCCTGAATTTGCCCATGTCTACAGAATTAAAGGTTAAAGGTAGCTGTATATGTGTGTATATATTACCACTTCATGACATCACAAGGAAGCACATTTTGAGCTTTGGAGATGTAGACAGACTAAAAAATAAAGGATTACTCAAACGTGTGAATGGAAAAAAGCACAACTACCAGTATGTTTTTGATGAGGGAACAACCTGATAACATGGCTTAAAGCTGACAAGAATCTATTGTGGGAATATAAAATCTTTAAGTAAAAAAAATGAGTACTTCGATAATGATCTATAAAGTGTCTTTGTGACATATGTCTTTGAAAAGTGCTATATAAATAAAGACTTACTTCTTCCACCACTGTGGGAGTATAAAAAACTTAAACGGTACATTTTTCTGTACAGTGCTTTGATTTAATAATAAAGAAATACATTAAACAGTGTAAGAGTCAAAAAAGAATGCTTCAGGTCATCCTCACCTCTTTGCCTGTATCTCCTCTGGGACCTAGACTCAGCAAAAACGTGTGAGGAATTCTATAGAAAGAGCCAGGGGAGGAGTGAATCATCAGGTCTGGCCTCTCAGTTTGCACTCTCCTCAGATTTCACTGAGCGTTATTGTATTATTGTTTATGTTGAGGGCATCCAGCTGCTCCCAGACAGTGATATGTAACACACGTGTACTCACTCGCATAATGAGCCCCAGCCCTGGCTCTGTGTTACATAAGACTTTGGCACAGCAGGACAGGTCATGATGCAGGCACTGATGAGTAGAGCCCGACCGATATATCGGTTGGCCGATATTATCGGCTGATATGGGCAACTTTAGGCATATCGGCTATCGGCTGATATGCTTGCTGATAGGGGCCGATATTTTCACGTGGGCATGTTATACCTCGTTATAAAGCTTAGACTCTCTACATTCTGTTCATTTAATCCAATTTACAGACAGATAAATGTCCTAATATGTGGCTCCACAGTATTTATCTACGGAGTCATTTGTGTGTGTGTGTCTGTGCTGTCCCTGAACACACCACAGAGTCGTGTCACTCACGTGTGTTTGTTTACACCTGCAGACACAGATCCAAACACTGAGATTATTTTCTTTTTACGGACAATCGGTTTGAGTCTGGATTAAAAGGACATTTATTAGTGCAGATTTGTGATGTGAGGAGGAGCCTGTATGAGCGGTGAGTGTTGGAAATATGTTGACTTTGAAGCTAGTTTTTGTCATTTGTTATGGGTTAGCTGCTGTAGCTCCCGCACATAAACAGACTGTTTTCTATTGGTCTGTTCTAAAGTGACTATATTGGCCGTATATTTGCTACTGGACCTGCACTGATATGTAAATGAGCTGTGAATAGACGTGTGAATTATGACATTTGTGCATATAATTAATTACCGCGGCGCGCACGTATTTACGGCTAAAGGCTAATAGCGCTACTTTCTTTACTAGTTATGGGTCGGTCGCGAACGAAATGACTCTTAGAGCCGGCTCTTTGAAGCGAACGACGGGAGCCTGATCCTTATTGGGAGCCGTGTTTTCTCTTTCTCTCACTTTTTTTCTCTTCACGCCGCGTGCAGAATCGTGGTTTGACAGCGGCAGCGGCTAAAAAGGAAACTTTGAGAAATTTGCGTGTACGTAGGATAAAAAAAAAACAAAAAAACGAGCATATTTGACTGTAGTTTAGCATAAAATAAATAAGTCCCGGTTTAGTCCTTTTTCAGTCCTGGTTTAGACCTGGTTCAGTCCTGATTCAGTCCTGCTTTAGACGTGCTTTAATCCTCAATCTGAAGAGCCACTTGGGAGCCAAAAGAACCAGCAGCTATTAGTGAGCCGAGCCAAAAGAGCCGGTTCTCTAAAAAGAACTGGAATACCCATCACTAGTGTCTAGAATGTGATGCAAAATGCCATTAAGTCAACCTACTGTCTGTAAATATGATGTAAAGAGGCAGAATAACAATAAATGTTGCCTAAATAAACCCAATTTAAAATCCACCAGAGCCAAACCTAAGTTTTTTAAACAATTCAACATTTACAGTGAATTTTTACATCACTAAATATATCTGCGATTATATCGGCAGCTCCAACTTCCATTATATCGGTTTCATATCAGCCACAGCAAAATCCATATCGGTCGGGCTCTACTGATGAGTAAGGCAGAAACTTTTTTGGGCTGTGCAAAAATATTTAAACATTACTTAGTACACCCATAAGAAAATCAAGAGCCGTTTAAGTGATGTTTGGTTTGTCTATCTGGGTATTGATACTTTGCAGTGACACTGACTCACAATATATCACCAAGAGCATTTTTTGGTGTCTTTTAGTGAGTTTTTTTGGGACTGAAGTACAATTTTGGTCACTGTTTTGATCTGTTAAAGGTGCACTGTGTAATTTTATGGTTGCGCTTCTGTCACCTGCTTGTTTCTATGGATATGTCATTGCTCTGCCTGGAATGTTCCACAGTATGACATTAAATGTAAGGTAGAGCTGTTTATTAAATTATAAGTGCTCAAAAATACCTAGAAATACCTGGAGTCACCTCTCCACAGATCTGACTTGCAACTTGGTCTGGTTTGGGCTTCATGAAGATAGAAAGGTTTAATATGATACTGTGAAACATTCCAGATAAAGCAATAACATCTCCTCCACCCTCCAACAAATTAGTTACTCAATGCACCTTTAAAATTGATGTATTTCATATTAATTTTGCACAAGTAGTGATTTAACAAAGAAATATTGTTGCTAAAATGTATTTGGTTATTAAAAAACGGCATATCATGTGCAGTATATCAATTATTGCAATATTGTATCGTGAATCGTATCGAATTGTGAGGGACAGTGTGATTCCCAGCTCTGGCAGAAGCGTGCTCAGACTAAATATAATCTATGAGAAAGTGAAACAACTCTGAAATGGTTAACTGTGTGATGGGGCATGTTACAGGGAATTCCCAGTGTTCAGCACGTTTTTCTTCTCTTTTATGGTATTGGATTACTGTACTACTCACAAACAATGCTACAACTACTACTACTAGTATGTGTAGTGTAGTGTACTAGTAAGTGTTTAACTTTCCGTAGCTGGAAAGTCAGTTGTGGAAATAGACGGTTAAAATCATACTTTTAGTGCTGTAAACGCATCCATAATGAAAAACACGCAAGTCTATTTTGATTCATAAATTTGCATACTATGGATACTGTATGTGATATGTGATCTTATACTAGTTCTGAATAATTTGAGAAAGTTTGGAGTGAAATTTTTCCCTGTTGATTTGACTTTTTTTCTCCCATCTCAGTTCTTGAAAATACATCTAGTTTTAGTATTTTTAGTATATTTAGTATCTTTCTTCATTCCTATATTATACAGCTTACACTAATTGCATTTTGATCAGTACGCAAGTCCTGTATATTATTTTAAAATGGCACCTTTATTCACCCTTTAAATTAATTTAATCCAAGGGCGCTATACTGACATACTGATAGCCCTGAGAAATACGAGTAACCGCTCCATGTTGTGTTTCATTTCTCTTGTAAACTGACATTTATTAGAAGTGAAAGTGACAAATCCAGTGACAGTTGGGACTTGTTCTATCACGCTGAAGCTCCCCCACCTCTGCCTTTTATTAACCACAGCTACACCCCTGCAGTCTGTTAGGATGGTTTTTGTACGCACGTCCATTAAATCCATTTAGCATTTTTGGGAGGGTTATCTTGAGTTGATCTTAAACTTTTTTTTTTGGCTGTTTGTTAATGTGTGAGTTATGTCACCATGGAAACTGCAGTGACGTCAAGTGTCCGCATGTATGTCTAGGATGGAACATTCAGCAAAGTATTAATAGGCTGTGTTCACGTTCAGGTGGTATTTTACCATGAACCAAAGGAGACATTACTTACATTCACCTTTTCCACATTTTTCTGATGCTTTCCCAAGTATTTTTATTTTTTGCAGGGGATATCTTGGGTTGATCTTAAACTTTTTGGGTTGTTTGCTAATGTGTGGGTTGTGCCACCATGAAAACTGCTGAACATTCATTCATTCTTCATAGACATACCTACGGGCACCTGATGTCACTGCAAACTTGCAAAGTATCAGTAGTAGTAGTGGTGTTCATGATACTGTCACAGTCTCCATGTCATTGATTTTTTATTTTATTTTTTTATTAATTTTTTTTTTTTTTTGCGATATTTTGTGGAGGCTTACAAAATTGTGAATATGCTACTTTTTCCTTTCAAAATCACCATAACTATTAATTTAAGCAAAAAGACTTGTATGTCTGTTATTGTTACATCCCTAATTTTAACTTTAACCAAAGGGGACACTTATGTTCACCTCTTCCACATTTTTCTGTCACTCCCCCACCTCTGCCTTTTGTTACACAGAGCTACACGCAGTCTGTTAGCATGCTATTGTGCGCTCATCATTGAAATTCATGTATTCACCATCAGTCTATAGGAATGAATTTATGACGTACATTTTGCTGAATCTTCAAAGTTACAAGTCGTGTCAGCAGAATCCAGACAAGGGTCAAGTCCAGAGCGCAGGGACCCTCTGGAAACTGCAGAGTCATGGAGCTAAAGGCACTTCTGGTGATTGTGTTTTCAAGTCATGAATATGCACAGATAAATGTAATGAAGTTCTCCTATACTATACTGTAATGTACTATACTATACTGCCCTCATGCAGTGGTGAAATGCAGCAAAGTAAAAGTAGTAAAGTACTGTACTTAAGTAAAAATGGAAGTATCTTACTTAAGTACATTTTAAAGTGGATATTTTTTACTTTTGCTTCACTACATTTGAAAGCAGGTATCTGTACTTCTATTCCACTACATTTTTGAACAATACTAAAACTACTACTACTACTACTGTACTACTACTACTACTACTACTACTACTACTGTACTACTGTACTACTCACAAACAATGCTAAAACTACTACTACTACAACTATTAAAGTACCTTACTTAAGTAAAATACAGATACCTTAATTTTGACTTAAGTCAGTTTAGAGTGGATACTTTTGCTTCACTGCATTTGAGAGCAGGTATCTGTACTTTATACTCCACTGCATTTTTGGACTGAACTGAAAAGTAAAAGTATTTTTATTATTATCTGAGACCTGCTGAAAAGGCTGAGGTTTGAGTATACAAAAATATATAAATAAAAACAGCCAGAAAATTACAAAACAAACAAAATTCAGCACAAATATTTATTAAAATCACTACATTTTACGCTTCATTAGATCTCAGAATCTTTGCAAAATACTTTTACTGTTTACTTTTTAAGTCAATTTTTGCATTGGTACTTAAATCGACTTGGAAATCGAAGTAAAAGTATTTTTCTTTTTTCTTTTTTTTTTTTTTTTAACAATTTTCTTGCTCCACTATATGTACTTTTACTTAAGTAACAAAATTTACTTCTTCCACTATTGCTCACATGTCACCAGATAAAGTTTAAAGGGCCCATATTATGCTATTTTCTGTTATGTTATAATGTTTCCTCATCACAAACAGACCTGCAGGTGTGTTTTGTTTCATTCACACATTTAACACACAAACCCTGCATATTTATGTTCAGACCTTTTCTCAAATATAAAACACTTTCACCTTGTGATGTCATGTTGTCTGCTGAAATTGAAACCAGTATTGAAACTAGAAACTCATTTGAGCAGGTATCAATACTAAAAAAGTCACATTCACAGGTCAGAAATCAACCTTTCCTGAATAGCTTTAGAATGATCTTGAGCTGTATCAGAACAAGTATAAGAGCACACAGACTAGTGTACACCCATGGACCACATTGGAACCTACCAGGACCACTGAGGGATTACACAGATATAAGACCACATGGTAATATTAAAGAAAGTACTATGATTTAATGTTGAAAATAACTTTCTATTGTCTAAAGAAATAGTTTTTTCAATTATCATTGTCGTTTCGGAATCAGTTTTGAGAATTGAGTCTATTCCTTAGTACTGAAATCGAGACAATATAAAAAGTCACCCAGATCAACTTTGTATATCCTGCACAGGAATGCCCACTGTTTCCAACTACTATACATCATTTGTAACTCTAGTTCTGAGTTAGTGACAGTGTTTATATGCAACACAAGCAGAGGAAGTCTTCTCTGCCCTCCTGTGAGCTCTGTTATGTCCTGTCTAAGCTTGTGTGTGTGTGTGCACAGTGAGACTCTTCGTCTATTGTATTTTGTATCATTCTTGTGGTTAGTTCTATTGTCACCCCTCCCCTTTTCTGAGTAATAATGCATGTTTTAAAAAGAACTGATGGGCAATTAAACTCCTGAAACTGAAACTGAGCTCATATTTTTATGTGAATTATTCATATAAATATGTTAAAAACAAAATATTGTCCATGACAATATTTAATGATTATTTGTTTATATATTTCAGAGAGAAAGATGTGGATTGGATTTTAAAAATTCTTTATTCATCTTAACCATTGTATTACGATAATTAGTAAAGTTTGCCAAACTGTTATGGACACGAGTAATCATCATTTTAAAGGTACATTGTGTAACTTTTCTGATGGAGGGTCCATCACATACTTTTCTCCAAGGATGTTAGTGATTTGTCTGGAATGTGTCACAGTATGGCATTAACACCTTTTTATCATCGGGACCAAAGCAAAGAGCCTGGAATCCAATCATATCCAAAGAAACAAACAGGTGACTGACCCCCAACCAGAAGGTTACATAGTGCACTTTTAATGCTAATGCAGTTATGAATAGGCTCCATATTTAAACAAGTGTTATAGTATTGTACTTTGTTATGAATAAAAGCTCTAGAGGCAATCTTTATGGATAAGTAGCTTTTTTTAAAATATTCTGGTGATACAGTGGCGATTATCTTTGTTGTTAAAATTGACCCATAAGAATAAATAAATTAAAGCAATAAAACAAAATGATAAAAGACAACAGAGGATGAAACAACTGTCCCAGGTCTTCAGATAGTAGTTCTAATTTGTTCTGTGCTTTCTCATCTGTGTTCAGGTGGACAACGCTAAAGTCCTGCACTACGTTGGCGCTGGCGTGGCGTTCCCCACCAGTATGCTGTTTGTGAGTCTGCAGTCTGCGCTCACGTACCGTCTTGCCAAAACCCACGCCGAGTACTGCGTGGGACACCTCAGAGCCGCCATGACCCTGCTGGCCTTCGTTGCCCTGGTGCTCAGTATCCTCCAGACTGACACACTGTAGTCACATGACTTCACATTATATTAAACTTATATTACACTTAGACTTTATTGAGCCACAAGGGAAATTATTTGGACACAGTAGCTCACACATCACAATATATTATAATAAAGAAAAAAAACTTAAATGGTAATACTCAATTCTAAATAAGCAGCAAAAATACCAAAAGACTGGTGTCAAATAAGACTTAATTATTTAAATGTACAAGTAAAAATTAAATATAGAAATACAAATATCTCTCAGCTATATACAACGGTCATAAAGAAAACAGTGCAAAGATGATATGATGATTGACAGGACATAGTTATCTGTTACATAAAGGTGAGTTGTTGTACCGTTGTAGGGAGTATTGTCTGTTACATAAAGATGAGCTGTTATACAGTTGTATTTCCATTAGGGCCATGTATTATGTTACCTTATCAAGCACCATAGACTGTATATATAAATGGACTTGGCTACCCCGCTAGCTGCCAAATAAAAAGTGAGCTTGTACGCACTTCCGGCTCCGTCAACTCTGGTATCAGTTGACGTAACACTGAAAAATGGTCACCTCTCTCTGTAAGTGTTGCAGTGAGCCCCGTCATTTTGGTCTTAAAATGTTTGTATTAACCCGTTCTACATGATTCTGGTATTTTTTATTTTGCTATTTTGTCCATGAATAAGTTCCTGTTCCAAATAGGAAACACGGCTTTAAATTCGCTTCTACTGCAGCCTAACTAGGCTTTATTTGACTAGAGCCAAACGCTATGGGTGATGTCCATAGACTGTATAAAGAAGTGTACTAAAGCGAGTGTGATGTCACCCATAGTGTTTGGTTCCACTCAAATGAAACGCACGATGCTAGTGGTTACAGGGGCGAATTTGGAACTAGGCTGTATATTATGAATAGGATTTTTTTGACAGAGAAAATAGCGAAATAATAATACCAGGATTAATATGAACATTTTAAGACCAAAATGACGAGGCTCACTAGCCTGATACATCAGCCAGTTTCACTTCGTGGAAACCGTCTGACCTCACAGCATTAGGATTAGGAAGAAGGGCAATAATATCTTTCCCCTTGATAAAATTTGCCAAACATTCTCTTTGTTCCGGCTTTAAATCCTCGATCTCGGGAATTGGTGCCAGCATGGCTGGGCTCGCACTTCTGGGGTTCTTGCAAACCATCTAGTGTATTCCGATTCCTGACCTAGTCACTAGAGGCTCACTGCAGCAGTTACAGAGAGAGGGGTCACAAATATTCCAATGTAAGTTTGTGGGAGCCAAGGTCAGTAGGAACTGGAAGAGCACGCATGCAAACTTCCTATTTGGAATGCGATGGCCAGCACGTTGGCTATGTCCATTTATATACTGTATACAGTATATGGTGACATCACACTCCCTTAGTCCATTTCTTTGACATTTGAAGCTTAAACTTAACATCGTATTCACATTAGGCCTGTAACTATAGGCGTAGCTCAGTTGGTAGTTGATCTGAAGGTTGGCAGTTCGAATCAGTCACATCCACTGGTGCGATTCCAGCTCCCACAGATGAATACTGCCATTGTGTTCTTGGGCAAGACACTTAACCCACCTCACCCCCAGTGTCTGCGTACACTGGTGTATGATTGTGTGTGTGAATGGGTGAGTGGTTCCTTGATGTAAAGTGCTTTGAATGCCTTAAAGGTGGAAAAGCGCTTTATAAAAATGACCATGATTAAGACAAACTATAATATTAAAACTACTACTGCAGTAAACTCTCTTCTAAGTGAATCATATTGTACAAAAACAATGCTAGTGATTAAAAAATGAACAATTTTAGTCATTAGCTCTAGACTCTATATTTTTCATCTGATCAAGATACAATCAGCTACCACATAACATTTTTGCTTTTACTTACGTAGCAAAATGTGGAACTAAACACAATAATCTGGTTGCAAAATAATTGTCTCTTAAACTTGCAAAACTGAAAATGAGAAGTGCATGATGAAAACAACATATATTACTCTCTTCTTCTTCTCAGTTTAACTCTTTGACTCTATGCTCTATAATCTATTGTTTATATAGATACAAAATGGAACATAGATCATTAGTTTTTCTTATTTGTACTGGACTAGTAGAAGATGAATGAACTATGCTAGTTGTACTCAAACTTTCAAAGGATCCAAATTGCACTGTTTTCTGATCTATATTATAATGTTGTTTCCTCATCCTAAACATATCTGGAGTTGTGTTTTGTTTCATTCACACATTTAACACACAAATCCTACAAATTCTGGAGTTCTTTTCTCAAACAGAAAACATCCTGTTCCACTTTGTGATGTCTTGTGGTAGTACAGGAAATTCATAATTCTTTTTTTTCTCCATACACCTTCACTAGAATTATTTGAATAATTTCAATCCTAGAATTGCCAATCTTTACTGAACAAAAGGTAAAAGGTAGCAGTTACCTTGAAAACTACAGCTTCATGACATCACAAGTTGAAACAGAGAATTTTGAGCTTTGGAGATGTAAACAGCCTAATAACCCAGGATTATTCAAACATGTGTAAAGGAAACAAAACACAACTCCGGGTATGTATTTGATGAGGTAACAGCACTATAACATAAATTAAGGCTCACAAGAATTCATTTTGTGTAATATAGGACCTTTTAACTTTTGATAATATTTGGATTTGTTGTATCACCAGATCTAAATCCGGACTTTATAAGGCGTAATTTAGAGCTAAACCAGGTCTAAAATGAGACTAAACCATGGATATGGTATTTCAGAATTATGTTTATGTCCTTGTTTTTGTTTAAACAAGTACTAAAACTTCATAGGGCCACACTTACATGTACCACTATTTGAGAAACACTGAAATATGCAGCGCTCCTTTAAATCTAGAACTCAAAGTGTTATATTTTCAACCATAGGTACAAACTTGTGTTCAGTTATTAACTTGTATTAATAATAATCAGAATGTTGATGTTTGCCTGCACGCTTTCTGAAGTTTTAGTCCTTAACCAAACTTCCAGGCGGCGTCTTCTTTGTTCAGGAGAGCTTCGTCCTACAGCACGCGTCAGCCATCTTTGAATGGGTGTTCTGCGTCACCGTCATGCTCTTTTATGGGACCTTTGCCTTTGAGTTCGCCGGTATGTCTGGGGACACTGTAGCGGTGCTGGCCCGGGGCGGAGGAGCAGGGGCCCATAAGGTGGACTCCCTGGGACCCCTGCCACCTCTCACCCTGCCCCACCCTCACCCGCACCCGCCCCACCCATCTGAAACTCTGTCCATCCTGTGAGAACCTGCCTTAGAATCGCCAGTTCGCATTATTGCACATTGCACAAGTTGAAAACCAAAACAGCCGACTTCTTTCTCCAATCGCGTGCCAAATCCAGAGCAGCTGTACTTCAGAGCATCATGAAGCAGTGTGTGGATTCTCCGAAAGAAAGCGGGGGCTGCTGGTCGGCCCGAGCTATGACAGTATTAACCCCAGAAACAGAGGAGCGAGGTCATCTGGTTAGAATCACAATCGGCGCAATAAATGTACCAGCTTGGGGGCATACAGCAAGACTTTGCAGTGTTTCGAGACATTATTAATTGATACTTTGCAGTGACATCCTCTGGGGGTGTTCTTCATGTACTGTGTGCGTATTGACAGCATGTTCACCAGTTACTGTGGAGACACAATCCGAACACAACCAAAGTTGTAATATTCAAGGTGCACTATGTAACTTTTTGGTTGGGGTTCCATCACTTATTTGTTTTTATGGAAATGTCATTGCTGTACTTAGATTGTTTCACAGTATGACATTAAACAGCTCTACCTTACATTTATTCAGTTACAGGTGGTTTTAGAGCTCAAAAATACCTAGAAAAACAGGCATTCTGACTGTAAGCGGGGTCGCCTCTCCACAGATCTGACCTGTAACTTTGTCTGGATTGGTCTCTGTGAAGATGTAAAGGTTTAATACCATACTGTGAAACATTCTAGACAAAGCAATAACATCTCATGGAGAAAAGCATTTGACGGACCCTACACCACAAAAGTTTCAAGGAAAAAATACACAATTGATTTACAACACATTTTCAGGAGTCTCTGATCAATACAAGTGTTCACGGTCCTGTTTAGGAGTTTGAATTTCAACAAAAAGGTGAGAGTGACTGAATGAAAAACTGTTGGCTAAAACTAACTAGCGTCTAACTGTATTTTATTTGAGAGGGACATGTTTGACAACACAAATCATCTAAACCTAACTAAGTCAGTTCTTTCTGGTCAGATTGTGTTAAAACAAAGCTCAGATTAAAGTTTAAAAAAGCCACAAACAGACCAGTGCCTACAGTTGCACGACACCCTCAGGGAATGTTGACAACGTCAGCTGCAAAGTATCAACAATCCTGAAAAGCTGAACAATTTGCAACGTTTAACAAAGAATAATGTGCCTCTCAAACAGCTACAGTATGAAGGATACAAACACAAGCTTTATGTTGTCTTGGCTGACGCATCACTGTGACAATTACCATACACTCTGTATTTTACGAGGATGGAAACAGTTGGTTTACATTAGCAAAACAACCTGGAGAAGTTGCGTGTTTGTGATTCTAGGTGGTCTGTGGAGGTTCCAGCGTTGGGCATCACGTGAGCCTTAAGAGTGGCTGGAGTTTGCAAAATAGTTGAATGCAAGTCCAATTTTGTTTTGTTCACAATAGTTAGTCAAGCTAAGTTACTATAAAGTTCAGTCACATTTAAAGGTGCACTCTGTAACTTTTCTGATGGAGTATCCGCTACCTACTTGTCTCCACAGAGATGTTGTTATGGTTTTTTTGTTATGGGTGTTTCTGTTGCTCAAAAGTACAATAATTCCTCCAATGAGGTTAATTTGGTCTTATGATAATTTATGTTACTAGGTTGTTGTTGTTTTTTTCATACCTGGGAGTTTCGGCTGCTGACTAGCAATCTTCCACGTGATGTTGCTGTGACTTGTATAAATCAGCTGACCAGATACGTCACAGCAACATCACGTGATCTCTGTGGAAGAACACTAGTGAGCAGTCCAAATTGACAGGTATGAAAACAAACTCTCGGTCTGAAAAAAGAACCTAATAACATAAATAATTCCAACAATAATTTCTTCTGTGAATAGGTGAGACTCCACAGATCTGAATTGTAATGTAGTGTAGTGCTATAACCTCTCTCATGATAGGTTTAATTCATACTGTGGAACATTCTAGACAAAACATTTCCATGGAGACAAACAGGTGGCAGATCCTTCACTAGAAATGTTTCGCAGGGCACCTATATGCTGAGTAGGTGCACAGTTTAACCCTGTTCACCTTTGCTGCCAATTTGTGCCAAAGTCATGTGACCAGTTGAACCTGGGGCCAGTAGAATTGAATAGAGTTGTTCAGTGTGATGTCACTTCCTGTTTGGTGTCATTATGATTATGATGATATGAAGACTACAGAATTATTCATATTTCTATTTTCTAGTCTACACACACAATTTTTTTTATTGGCCTAATTAAAAAGTAAAGTATTGATTTGTTAAAATAAAGCTGTCATGACATTATAATAACAGATCATAACAGCAATGCTACCTTAGTCTGACATTTTTAAGACTTACAATGTAAATTAAAATAGGCCTATGTTTTAAAGGTGCAATGGGCCCGTCAGACACTTTTCTCTATGGAGATGTTATTACTTTGTCTGGAATATTTCACAGTAGGGCATTAAACCTTTCTATCATCTTGGAGACCAAACCAGACCAAGTTACAGGTCAGATCTGTGAATTGTTTTATTCAGGTATTTTTGAGCTATAAACCCGTCTGAGTAAATGTAAGGTAGAGCTGTTTAATGTCATACTGTGGAACATTCCAGGCAGAGTATTGACATATCTATAGAAACATAGAAACAAGCAGGTTACACAGTGCACCTTTTATAATAATTATGAGCTATAAGATAAAAAGTGTTTAGTTGTCAATTTGTGAAATTTTAACATGAAATTGCACTTCTCAAGATGTATAATTCAGTTTACCCATAAGAATACACAAGGGGGAGCACCAGATCCATCATCTTTTTTTTGTTTTGTTTTTTGGCTGTAACACTTCTCACATTAAAAAGAGCAGCTGTTTAAAGCTGACAAGGTCATAAGCATGGATCTTTGGTTGTAACCGTGACGGAAAGTGCACAAGGGAGGGGAAGTCTATGCTATTCTAGATTAGTACTACATAATTTACATATTTGATACAGTTTATATGCTTTTGAGATGTAGCCTAACTGTCTCTTGTTTGATGAAATAAGGAACAAAAACAAAGATAGAAATCAGCTGACCCAGTCATGACATCTTCACTTTACAGCTCTATAGCAGCCGGTCTATAGCTTTGGTCCTTCACACAAATGGCCTTAATGTATTCTCCCTGGAACCACTTGAATTTGATTTAATTAGAGAAAGAATCAGCGTTGTCATATCAGTATATAAGCTTTATAATGCAAACACTTTTGTAAAGCTTAAAGTACAATTTTATTAAATAACTACTAATTTAAATGAGAGGTTTTAACACCTTATTCTAATGTTTTGTCAGTTTGGGTTAAGCTGTTTGGGCTCAGTCTATTGGAGCTACAATTAGAAGACTCATTCACAGGTCATAGTTTCTGATGCCAAATGGTAAATAGTTCTTATTTATCAGTATTACTACGATGTTACAGTCATTTTAATCTGAATGATCTCTGATAACCTTTGAGTGTTACATTTTTCACACAAGCTTTCACTCCAAGAAATAGTCTGGACCATTTCTAGTCTTCTCTTTTCTTCTTAAAGTATTTAGAGTCCATATTACGCTATTTTCTGATCTGATTTATAATGATGTTTCCTCATCAGAAACATACCTGGAGATGTATTTTATTATGTTTTCATTCACAAAAAAAATCCTGCATATTTAGGATGAGGTCTTCTGTCAAACAGAAAACACTCAGTTCCACCTTGTGATGTCATGTGGTAATACAGGAAGTGCTCCACTGTGTCAATCCATACACCTTCACTAGGATTATTTGGATGATTACAGCCCTAGAATTGCAAATCTCTATTGAACAAAAGATAAAACGTAGCTGTTAACTTGAAAACTACCTTTACATGACATCACAAAGTGGAACAGAGCATTTTGAGCTTTGGTGATGTAGAGATGTATGTTTTTGTTGAGGCAGCTCCACTCCAACACGTCTTAAAGCTCATGAGAGTAAATTTTGCGTAATGAAGGACTTTAAAGAGAACTGAGGTCAGAACTGGAAACTAAAAAACTTCTTGGCCTGTAAATTGTGTTTTAATGGTATAAGAATGCTGCCGTCCCACTCTGTCACTGCCACACTGGTTTTACAAGCTGTTTTAAATATATCCATTTGCCTGTCTCTCAAGTTTGCACTCAGGAAAGTCTCCCAGCACCAGCCCAAGTCCATCCAAAAATGGACAGACTCACCATTACCCTGAAAGGACCTTATTTTTAGTCATATCTGTTTGATTTGTATATTTGTGTTTTGTTAGAAGAATAGCTGCTGCCTCTCTGTTCTCGTATTAGATTAATTTTATTAATCGTGATCATGCAAAGATACTTTTGTAAACATTCCAGGGTGGAGGGTGGAGGGTGGTGGTTGGAGCCACAATGCTGTTGCTTCTGCTGTTTTAATCATAGTTAAATAGATATATAAAAAAGTTACCTTATTCTTGCAATCATTAAAGGAAGACTTTTTATCCAATATACTGTCCGAATTCTCCGATGTGCCTTACTTTTATATATATAAAAAAAAAAAAAATAACCAAAGATCTGGTAGCTTTGAAATCTATAATTAAACTTGATTGTATGTCTATATGCCTTAATGTTCAATAAATACATGTTTAAAACAGACCGTTTCTTTAATCTTTTTTTAAATAATGACATATGACATTGGTAAGCTTGGTTAGTTTTACTTCTCCAATGCTGTGTAGAATAGAGGTGTGCATAAATATCGAAATTACCAGTAGTAACCACTGTAGTATGTTTTTATTTATGTTTTAGCTTTTTTTAAATCTTTTATTTATTTATTTTTTTCTACTCAGTGATAAAAAAGTTAAAATATTTTGAGATGTAATGAAGCTTCAAATGTACTGATTTTGATAAAGATTTGGGATGAATTTTGCTTAGTAGAAACAGTTGCATCCATATTTTTTTTTCCTAGCAGTTTTTATTTGTATATTTTTGTTTGCTCAAATTATGATAAAAAATAAATTGTTGGTATTTTCAGCAGGTCTCAGACAATAATGAAAAATACTAATACTATTCAGTCCTGTTCAAAAATGTGGAAGAGTGGAAAGTCCAGATACTTGCTCTCAAATGTAATGAAGTAAAAATAAGAAAATATCCACTTAAAAATTTACTCAAGTAAAGTACAGATACCTAAAATGTACACCTAACTACTTACTGTTGTGTATTTATAGAAGGAAACTTGTTTATGCAATGCCCTTGACATATTCACTGTTTTCATGAGTAAAATAGATGTACTTATTAACTTTGCACAAGTAGTGGTTTAACAAAGAAATATTGTTGCTCTAATACAGCACTATATCACAGAGTATCATGTAATATATCGATCTTTACATGCATTG
The DNA here is from genome assembly GCF_026225935.1 of Boleophthalmus pectinirostris. NCBI lineage: Eukaryota > Metazoa > Chordata > Actinopteri > Gobiiformes > Gobiidae > Boleophthalmus > Boleophthalmus pectinirostris. Next base: position 33,181,815 of record NW_026571404.1, on the reverse strand, counting down.
CCATATTGTGATAATATTGTATTGTATTGTGAGGGACCTTGTGATTCCCAGCCCTAGTGTAGAATTTTTCCAGTCTGGATTCCAGGTTTGCCAGCAGCCTGTACTTCATATGAGGCCCTAATCCGAATGTGTGACTCATCAAAAACCACCTGCACCAGTTCAGTTTCACTTTTCTTTATTGTTGACAATTATTTACACAGGTCACTTTCACAGTAACTCTGGAGCTAGTCACAGATGTCACAGTGACTGCTCTTTCATAACACTGTAGAAGCTCGGGGTCTAACCTGCCCTCAGAGCTCCGCAGACACAGAACAGATACACTAAAGACTGGATCTCTTCTTTGGACCCATGGAAATGTGAAAACTTGTGTATTTGATACAAACATGAGTCTTGGCACAAAAGCAGAAATATCAGGAAACATCACCATAGTGTTGGTGAAAAAATACTTTGATAAATATGACATAAGCCCTGCAAAACTAAAAATTGTCCTTAAAATGCAGAGCACCTACAATCAACAATAATTAAATTGCAATCAAAAGTTCATTCACACATGAATACAAAGAAAGGTCCCAGGAAACAGTCAAAGTGATCAAAGACACGTTTGTGTTTGTCTCTTAAAGAAATTCTGAGAAAATGCATGAGCAAATTACAGTGTAAGAGGAGCCTCTGCCCTCTGCCCTCTCCAAGCGCAGGCTCTTCTGTCCAGTCACACAAACATTAAGACTGTGGTGAAACCTCTAAGACTTTAGTAGCTTTGGTGATTTAGCAGCATTTCAATAATGTGACACACTGACTCTGCTCCCAAATTAGTGGCTGGTTGTATTATCTGCATCATCAGTTTTTCTGTCCTGTCTCTATGTCCATTGTCTACTGCCACATTTGCATGAACATTTCTTTATTTCACATGAGGAGCTCGTGTCTGCGCCCTGGCACACAACAGCTTGTCCCTCGTGGGTAGAGCAGGGGTGGGATTAGTAAACCAGTTTTTTGGGCACTTCCCAGCTGAACTCAGGCCGACCAAAGTGCCCGTAGGAGGCTGTCTTCTGGTAGATGGGCCTCTTCAGGTTCAGCTCCCTGCCAACACCACACACAGTCAGCCACAAGCATCAGTTTCTGATTAAATAATAAAATGAATAGTTTTCCCTTTTCCATGGGCTCGTCATAAGCCATTCCCACAATTATGTATGCATTTAGCTCCTCCTAGTGGATGTATCATGTATTGTTTTTTACATGGCAATCCTGTAACTCCAGTTGATGAAACTAGAATTGTCATTCAGTATGAAAACTAATAATTATAAGGTGCTGCTGCCTCTGAGCCAAAATGTTCTCCAACTGGACTGAGGATTTTTTACCTGACACTGTACATAACCTTGTATTTTTAACAGTTGTGTTTTGTTCAGTGCAGTGGTGTGTGTTTGTATGTGTGTATATGTGTGTGTGTGTACGTGTGTGTGTGCGTGCATGTGTGCGTGTGTGCGTGTGTGAGTGCATGTGTGTTTGTGTACCTGACGATGACCCCCGGCCTCAGGTCAAAATTGTTGTTGACAATGTGCAGCAGCTCAGCCTCAGTCTTCTTTGATGAGCCGTATGTGAAGATGGAGATGGAGAGAGGGTGAGCCACTCCAATGGCGTATGACACCTGTGGAAACAGCGCATGTTACAGGAGTCAACAGGAACAGATAAGAGCAGACAGGAGCAGACAGGTTCAGACAGATGGATACAGGGGCAGACAGGAGTAAAGAGGGGCATACAGGAGCAGACAAGGACATAGAGGGGAAACAGGTTTAAACAGGTTCAAGGAGAGATCCTCACCTGCACCAGGACTCTCCGGCACAGTCCGGCTTTGACCAGAGACTTGGCGACCCAGCGCGCAGCATAGGCGGCGGAGCGGTCCACTTTAGAGAAGTCTTTTCCAGAGAAGGCTCCTCCTCCGTGAGCACCCCAGCCTCCATATGTGTCCACGATGATCTTTCTGCCCGTCACTCCCGCATCACCCTGACAACAACAAACACATTACACACATTAAGGACTACAGGTCAGATTTCTTTCATTTATTTGAAAAGGGATTTTGCACATGAATCATTATCAAACAGTGTAAAAAGTGCCTGGGTTAGCTGATTTGAAATCATTTTCAGCAGTGGTCCCTTTGTTAAAAAAAAGCTTAAACGTGAGTAAAAGTACAAATCTTTAAACCTGGCTCTCCCCAGATTGATATGTGTACTCCTCTGAATAGAGTCCGGTCTGGGGCAGCTCTCACTGAAATCATTCTGAACTAAGTCAAATAAATATTTGATTGGTTTGTCAAAGCAGGGCTGGTCAAAAAGAAATAAATATATAAATACATAAATAAATAATAGGCTGAGGTACATTTGTCAGCGTCATCATGTTTGTTTTGGCTTCCACACAGACACAAGTCCCAAGAATTCATCCTCCTGACAAAATACAAATCTTTAAGATGGGCACAGAGGCTCACCTGAGGTCCTCCGATCACAAAGCGACCACTGGGCTGCAGGTGGTAGACTGTCTTCTCATCCAGATATTTAGCCGGAACAACAGCTTTGATGACCTGAGGAACAAGTTTTAAGTTATTCAAACAGGTCTGCCACTCTTTTGTAAATATAATTACAGTTCAGTGTTTGAGTTTGTACCTTCTCCTTGAGCACCTGCTGCTGTTCCTCCAGTGAGATGTTGTCATCGTGCTGCACAGAGATCACGATGGTGTGGACTCTTTTGGGGATGACAGCTCCGTCTTTCTGCTCGTAATGCACTGTCACCTGAACATGGGAGCATCTATGTGATAACTATGTAAATGGTTTATACAACACTGTGGTCTCTGGGCTCTTTTCAGACCTGTGTTTTGGAGTCTGGCCGGAGCCACGTGATGACCCCGTCCCTTCGGAGGTCGGCCATTTTCTCGTTGAGTTTGTGAGCGAGGACAATGGTGAGGGGCATGCACTCCTCTGTCTCATCTGTGGCGTATCCAAACATGAGGCCCTGGGCACACAAAACAAAAGCAATGAAAATACAAAAACACACTAATAAGAATACATTTATGTAGCCTGTATTTATTCACATGCTTGGTTGGTGATTGTAGCGACAGTGATGGTGGTGTTAATCTGAACACAATTTTTTCTTCAACCCAAGCAATCAGGAGTTTAGTTAAGTTCAACTAGAGGGAGCTGTCTATCATTCACATCTTTATATACAGACAAAATAGTGAGATAAAAACACCAGGATCATGTAGAGCGGGGATGTCCAACCTTTTTTCACTGAAACATATTCATAGTGGAGTAGCAGGATACTTTCAGATAGATGCATTTTACATAAGTTTGACAGAGCCACCACAAGTCTTGGAACACACATTTGAAGTCTGTATCACAACGCACTGATGCTATTGAGGTTTCTGTGACAAAAATATTTGAATTTGAAGTAAAAAGTACTGCCTATGTTCAGTTGGGCCAATTCAGAAGGAAGCCTGAATGGTTTGAGGGACAGATTTGGCTCCCAGGAGACAGTTGGAACACCCCTGATGTAGCGCGTGTAATATGAACATTTTAACCCTCTCAGGCTCAAATAAAATTTTAGTAACAGGAAAAATCTGATATTTGGGGAAAATGATCATATGGGGTAGTAATATACAATCCTGACTTTTTTTTGAGCGAGACCTTCACGTCCAATGCGTTCTGGGATGTTGCAGATTTGCAACATTGGCCTGGTGTGGTAAATTAACACTGAAGACTGAAAATGATATGAACACTAACTTTATTTGTATAACACTTTTCATAACAATAAAAACATAAAGCACAGTATAACAGTGCTTTACACCGGCAGAACAACATCACTTTTTCATGTGGTGCTCCGAGAAACAATTTTTATCCTTTGTAAACAAAAAAAGTATTTTGCACTTCTGGCAGGCCGTTTGTGTGTAGCCATTCTTGCACAATCTGCATCGTCCACATTTATCAGCATGGATGGGAGAAAAGGCTCCTGAGTAAAAAAAGGCTAATAAAATATGGATTTGAAGTAAGTAGGTAATTGGCAATTAGCTGTTGCAAATCTGCAACGCCTGCCTGGAGAGGAGCATGACAGCAGCGGTTAAGGAGAGAGGGATCACAGTTTTTCAGTATTAAGTGAATTAAAGCCAGAGTCGATGGAGCTGGAAGCACACCCATGCTTACTTCCTATTAGGAACGTGGCGACTAGCAAGTTAGCTGTGTCGATTTATATAAACAGTCTATGGACATTATTATTTACTTATTGTTGTTGAGGGGAGTCTTTGCTAAAGCTGTACTTTGAGTTAAAAATGTTAAAGTTTCATAATGCACTAACCTGGTCTCCTGCCCCGATGTCCTCCTCCTCTCTGTCGACGTGGACCCCCTGAGCGATGTCTGGACTCTGCTGCTCCAGAGCCACCAGCACATTACACGTCTTGTAGTCAAAACCTGCACACACCATTACAAACATTTTACTGACAGAAATTTGGTGTTTATTTAAAATAGACATTTTATGGTTTCATCTTTTAAATTGTATTTCTTGTTTTGTAACAAAAATTGTGTATATTTGTGTGAAAATATTCTCCACATCAGGACCTGAGCACAGCTAGAAATAAGTGCTTGGCGCCCTCTGCTGGCAATCCAATGACAATAACTCTAGTCGAAATGTACACGAAATTGACTTTTGTGAGCTTTAAACTGTTATAATGTTGTTATCTCACTGAAAATATAACCTGCAATTGTGTTTTGTTTCAGTCATACATGTCTGAGTAATCCTTGTAAGGCTCCAAAGCTCAAAATGCTCTGTTCCACCTTGTGATGTCATCAAGTAGTAGTTTTGAAGTTAACAGCTATCTTTCACCTTTTGTTCTATAGAGACTGGCAACTCTGGATCTGAAATTATCCATATGATTTTAGTGAAGGTGTATGGAGTTTAAAAGCACAGTGTAACACATCCTGTTTTGCCACATGACATCATAAGGTGGAACAGAGTGTTTTCTGATTAAGAAAAGAACTTAGAGGAAATATCCAGGTATGTTTTTAATGAGGAAACAACATTCAAACATAGACCAGAAAATAGTTAAATTTTTTCATTTTAAAAAGGACATATACTACTATGGTACAAAGCTCAAAATAGCTTATGCTGGTTTTATTGTTTTATTTATCCATCTTGTAAAGCACTTTGGGACAGCACTGTCTGTTATTAAATGTGCTCTATACCTTTGTCTGAGTTGTCGTAGCCGATGTGTTTGATGGTGTCTCTCACAACCTTCTGATAGTCGACCACCGCCCTCGACGTGATCTCTCCACAGAGCAGCACCATGCCCGTCTTACACACCGTCTCTGCAGATACAAGTACAAGTGTTACATGGAGCTCAATAGTGAACGCACACCCTCGGTTCTAGAACTACATTCATATTTGTCATACTTTCTGAAAAAAAGTCTCTCTCTAGCTCACTGTGTCTCAAAACTAACAGCCACTTATCAAAATCATAAAATATAAAATAAAAATACTTTAAAATTGAAATTAATTAAAGACTACCCAGTTATTTTGAGATGTAGAATACTTCAGTGCGTGGGGTTGTTTAAAATTAGCATTACTGTCTCTCTTTCTAAACACAGAAATATCCCCCGCTGAAGTTTTCCTTATATTTGTGTACCTTTTAACATGTTGTCTGTTATATCTACCCACAGGTCCCTGTTCACTGCCTTATCTTTAAATATTTATTCATTTTAGCATGACTCAGCAAAAACTATAGAGCTAAAATTGGACAGGAAGTAGTTACACTTGCGGTGAGGTTGCCAGGCACAGAGCCAAATAGTATTAAAAATTGGAAAGCGTGTTTGGGGATAATCAGCTATGTAACTAATGAGCACAAGACCTATAATTTTATTTAAAATATGTTTCTGAAACTGTATAAAGCAAAAACTTATTAAAATATTTGGCAGAATCTTGCATTTTAAACAACCTTTTTGGACAAATCGCATTATGGATATTAGTAAGCACATGGCTGGTTAGGCTCCACGATGCCTTTGAACTGTTTATATTTGAAAATGTATAAATGTCTATGGGAAAAATTTATGGAAAATGCACTTCGGAACCAGAGCAGGCAGATACTGTTAAGCTCCATTACAGCAGTTCTACAGCATCTGAACCAAGTAAGTGGCATATTTAACTCTCACCTCTAATCTGTGAAGCGAGTAGTGAAATGTCTGAATAACAGGCATTGATTTAGGGTAGTTATTATGTGGTTACTAAGCTTGAATCAATCTTAAAAACAGTTTTTTAGACAGATTTTGTATAAAATTGCATTAGAAAGTAAACTAGTACTCTTGGTCTCTGTGTGTTTATATAAAGAGAGGTTGTGTGTGTTTTATTTCTCACCACAGGCCACTTTAGCGTCAGGGTCCTGCTTCAGATGAGCGTCCAGGACTGCATCGCTGATCTGGTCACAGATTTTGTCTAAAAACACAAACACAGACCAAAAAAACATTATATCAGAGCTGAGATCCCAAAGCATTATGTAGTTTACTACTACTGCTACTTCTACTTTTGGACCTCTTAACATTGGTATTTGACATTTTAATACAAAACTTACAAAACTGATTAGAATGGCAACAGGTAAGATCTATGAATTTTAAAAACATGGAACTTCTTGAATTATTATCATTAATTATGTTAAGATCTGGAAAGGAGGGGAAATATGCAGGAATACTCAAAAGCGTTTCTATGAAACAACTATTAAGAAACACTATTCAAGTTATATTTTTGTGAAAAGCATTAAACAGTAAATCACCTTTTTGCTACACTTGTGTGTGTTTTAATATCATTATCTCCTGTTCTTAGTCATTTGTTTGCATTTTTTAGTTTAGACATGGTAAATTTACAGCTTTCTGGTCAATAATGTGTAGATGTAAGTATGTGCTGCTTTCAGCAGCTGCTGCAATTTCAAGTAGCTGGTGACATCCCACATGAGTTCCCCATTAAACCAATAAAGTCCCTAAGTTAACTTTTGTATAGTAGAAATAAGCAAATTAAATTCGGGGCTGACATTACCCAAATGATTCTAGTGAAGGTATAAGAAAACACAATGGAGCACTTCCTCTATTACCGCATAAGGTGGAACAGAGTGTTTTGAAAGAAGAACTCAGCCTAAATATGCAGGGACTGTGTGTTAAACATGTGTGAATAAATACAACAAAACTCTTGGTATGTTTTGGATGAGGAAACAACATTATAACATAGATAATAAGGGCCCGTTAAGAGCCCTTTAAATGTACTTAGTGAGTCACTTGCAGCACATTTGAACATTTTCAGTCACAACTGCATGTCTGATGAAAATGGGGGAAAAATCTTCTAAGGTGGTGCATTGGCCATTTTAGGGGGGGTTCACCCAAGCCTCTTCCTGACACCGCCCCAGTCACTTCTTTCACACACAACCGTCCACTCCCTCTAAGCCAGTCAATCAGATCCAGATGATTTATCAAACTGTTCCTCCTACATTCATTTACATAACAGTGAGTCTCATATCTGTCACCTTTGCTGTTTACTTTAGTTTGCGTGTTGCTTTTCCTGATTATTGATTAATCTTGGCACCACCATCACATTACAAAATAGGTGAAAGGGGACAGTTAGGCCTGTCACAATAACACATCTAGAAGTACGATATATTGCTGAAGAAAATATAGATGATAAATGAAACAACATAGATCAAAAATAGTGCAATATGGTCCCTTTAAATGTATTTAGCACTGTGTAGTGAGTAATTGTCAACACTCTAAGGCTGCCATTTGAACATTTTCAGTTGCGATTGCATATCTGATGAAAAAGGGTCTATGGGGATGCATTGGCCATTTTAGGGGGGACCAGACTCCACCCAAGCCGCTCCCTAGCACCGCCCCTGGTCCCGTCATTCACACACAACCGACCACTCCCTCCAAGTCAATCAGATCCAGATGATTTATCAAACTGTGCCTCCTACACTCATTTACATAACAGTGAGTCTCATATCTGTCATTTTGCTGTTGACTTTAGTTTGTGTTGCTTTTCCTGATTATCAATTAATCTTGAAACCACATCTGTTTATAGCACAAAACATAGGAGGTAAAAGGGGAGAGTTAGGTCTGTCACAATAACAAATTTAGAAGTTTGATATATTGCTGAAGAAAATATAGATGATAAATGCTGAAATTGAAAATAATTTATGCACTGACACAAAAACTCAAGAAGATTTAAACCAAAAAAACAATTCTAAATTTACAATATTGTTAAAATATCATGTGCTGCAATAGTTAAACAGCAGAATGAAATACTTTAGTCATTCGTTTGCATGTGTAATGAATCATAGATGTTTTTATTCAACCTTTTACGACGCTTAAAGGTACATTACGCAACTGTCTGTTCAGTGAAACCTATCAATCTCAAGGAAGACAACTATAAGCCACATTACAGGTCAGATCTGCGGAGAGGTTACCCTATTCACAGAGAGACTTATTGTATTTTCGAGCAATAGAAGCATCCGTGATGAATAAATGGTTAATAGATGGTTATGTTTAAAGTAAAAAAACAGGAACATTCCAGGCAAAGCAATAACATCTTCATGGAGACAAGCAGGTGGCAGACCCCCCACCACAAAAGTTGCACAGTGCACCTTTAAATCGTATCGTATAGTAAAAAAAAAATTACCCAAAATTTCACACTATCAAAGAAAAACTACACGATAAATACCGAAAAAAATATTGTACCAGCTTTCACATACTAAACGATAAATCAACATAGTAATAATCTCTGTGTGTTATTGATCTCTGTGTGTTATTACTTCAAATAATAATATGCCATCATTCTTATCTAGCTGTTATTAGTATATAATAGACAACATTGTGTCCTTGTTATCCAACAGGTCATAAACACACTATTACACACTGATAAATACCACAAACACGTGCTGATGTGATAACCTTTCAGACAGCCTTAATCAATACACAATCTACCTTTAGTTCCAGGGTAAATGGTCAGTTAACACACTTCAAAACACTGTACGCAACCAAAAATGAAAGATAACTATTACAAATACAAATGTTAGTGTTGAAGTATTGAAAATGTCTACTTGTCTACAAGCAGGTATCGATACAAAAAATCACTTGATGATTTCGAGCTGTATCAGAACAAGTATAAGAGCACATAGAGTAGTATACACATGGGAATATACAAGAAAGTACTATCATTTAATGCTGAAAATCACATTCTGTTTTCTAAATAAATAGAGTTTTTTTTGTTTTGTTTGTTTTTTTAATCATCATGGTATCGGGATCAGTACTGAATTATCAATCAATATCGAAATTGAGTTTAAAATTTTAGTATCATGACAACACTAACTCATATTACTGTAACTGACTAGAATATTTGGGTAATTATACTTTTATGAGTAGGTTTTTAAGTACTTGAATCTGTAATGGAGTATAATTCTACCCATGTAATTAGCATATAAATGTGTAACTTGCCTTAAAAAAATCATCTAAAATACCAAAATACCAGGCTACTATTTTTTTGTTTTGTTTTTTGTTTGTTTGTTTGTTTTTTACAAAAGTGACTATTAAGCTTTAGTTGTAGTTTGAGCAGTATTTTTTTCACGGAGGCTTCATACTTTTAATTAGTTACAGCAGTACTTACTTATAATTAAGTACATTATTAGCCATGTACCTGTACTTTTACATTACGCCCTAGTAGTACTTTGAGTAGTATTTTTCATGCAGATTTTAAACATTTACTTAATTACAAATTTAACAGCAGTACTTGTACTTGCAACATTATTAGCCATGTAACTGTACTTTTACTCGAGTACAAAAAGCCAGTGCCGCTCTGGGCTGTCTGTGAAACTCTACACCCACTCTGTACAGCTGCTGTCAATGAGTGGGGGCAGTAAACACATGTGAGTCTGAATGGGATAGTTGCCCTACTGAAATAGACAACCCCTTTAATGGCCTACTATCTGCTTTAGAAAAAAATGTAATTAGTCTACTCAAATCTACTCAAGACAACTTTTTGCTCATTGGATTGAAAAGAGCAGAAAAAATTGCAGATACTTCACAATAGTTCAAAAAATCTGTAATAGTCTGCTCTGAATGGGAAAGTTGCTCTACTGAAATAGACAACCCCTTTAATGACCTACTATAAAAACAGTTAATAAATATGTATTACAAAAAATCTGTCCAAAGCTACTCAAGACAACTTTTTACTCATTGTATGGAAAAGAACAGAAAAAAAATTGCAGATATTCACAATAGCTCAAAAAAAATTTCCAAAAGTTTTGTCCTCACCTGGATGCCCTTCTCCCACAGACTCAGATGTGAACATGAAGGAACCATCGTCCAAATGATCAGTCATCTTTGGGCTGTTTTTGGGTCTCGTCTCTGGAGTAAATTCTCAGGGATCTTATAGTCCTGTGATTTTGCAGAGAGGAAGAGGAGGAAGAGGAGGAGCAGGCTGAGTGTCCTAGCCTAGAACTGCTACACTAACTGACCAAAACTCCAAGTCCAACTGCACATGGCCCAATATATATGTCTCCACACTCTACACACACGCGCCTCATGTGGTCCTGGGACAGACCATTCCGGGGGGAGTGGTGAAGGGGAGGAGGACTTAGCGTTCTGGAAAAACTTCACTTAACCCTTTGTGGTGCACACCAAATAAAAGCATCCACTGTATACGAGTGTGTGTTTGAGTATCAGAGCTATGGAATGTTAGGGTGAAGTGGGGATATAAAAGTTAATATGGGGCCACTCTCCCCCCCTGCATGGGCCGGTGGGACACAGCCAGACGACAACCTATGAACACAAAAAAGCAAAAGTGATGCAACTGATGTTTACATCATAAGTTGATAAGTAAGTCCTAGTTGTGGTTTTACTGCACACTGTTAATACAAAATGAACCTTTGTAGTCAGTAAAATGTAGCTTTAAAAATAACAGTTTATAAATGAACTTTTATTTTTAAACAGTTGCGCAGCAAAAAAAAAAAAAGATATGTAAGTCAGAATCAGGTCAAAGTACAAATGATTCGTTTTTTGAGCACTATCCAGATATTCCATTTGCAGCCAAAGCTGTAGTTGGTAGGTAGCTGGTCAGTGATACAAAAAATAATAAAAAATATTGGACACACTATTTTTCTTTATTTTTACTGCTTTCTACATTTTGTATTTGAAGAAATAAAATAGATTAAGTAAGAACTGGAATTATGTAGTGAAATAAATATTTTTAACAAAGCACAGGCTGGCTACTTTTGCATTTGAATATAAAATATTAATTTAGTAAATTGTTATTTAACTTTTTTTCCTTTGCTACATAATTCCATATATCATACTAAATTAAAAATTTAATGATAGTGTGTCCAAACTTTGGACTGGTGTACATATAAATATATATATATAATTTTTCCCCGCATATTAATCAATCCTGATTTTCACTTAGATTTATTCTTACAAATATTCTACTCAAATACTCTCAAATATAAATTTCTAACTGAACAAAACCCACTTTTAATCAGTTCCATTTAAAACTAAAAATAGTCAAAGTATGCTCCAAACCACAGGCTATTACAAACAGAACAGATTGGCTGAGGTCCAGTCACTCCCAAAACTCGAGCAAACTCACTCCATACATTCTACCATCTGATGTTCAAATAAATCTTAAAAAAATAGAAGACAAAACTGAAACTAAACAGCTCAATACAACAGCCACCACTCATCTTTAGACCGCATCTCCCAAAATCTCCCAAAACAACAGGCTGGTTTTATATATTGTTTTGTGTATTTGTGTCCTGTTTTCATGTTTATTATTATATTGTTTAACAGGGATGGGACAAGATCTCCTGAAACTAAATTGGCATAAGATTGTGCACACATAAGGAAAATTACCTAGTGAGTTTTTCCCCTTATATTTTTACAGATGCCTTGAATAAAAACGGGTTAACTTTGTTGAGTTTCTCCTCTTAGAAGCTGAAATTCCAAAAAGCAGTGCTTCGATGACAGAAATACTGTAAAATTAAATACATAAATAAATTGTGAAACCAAAATTGTGAACTAAACTGCACAATTTATTTATTAAAAATTAAATCAAAATTTTGTTTTGTCTTGTTGTTTTGGACTGAATATAAAACCACCACTATAAAACCACTTGTAATTGAATAAATGTAAGGTAGATCTGTTTAATGTCATACTGGGGAACATTCCAGGCAGAGCAATGAAACGTCCATAGAAACAAGCAGGTGACAGACCCCAAACCAAAAAGTTACATAGTGCAAATTTAATAAAATAACCGCCATTGTAAAAAACCTGGTGTATTTGCTGCTGTTGTCCATCAGTAAATAAGTGAATACCTCTTCAGCTAATAAAAGCCTGTTGGTTGAGTTACTGGACTTTTACACTCTTTAATGACATTAGACTCCATCCATGAGGCAGCCCGGGGCATTTGTTCTCATCTGTGAACTTAAGCGAAATACTGTGGCTCCATTTACAGAAAGGGAGGATCCAATAATGAAGATGTGCCTCTGATAATGTGTGCAGGTAAGCCTCTGACGCACAACTGCACACGCGCCCATCCAGAGACAATGGGATCTGGTGTAAACATGTCGCTGTATTGTAGTGGGTGATGTCGTCTCATTCTAACACTTGTATGAGTAATCTGCCTCATCAACTGACAAGGAATTTGAACTGAACTACAGGGTTATGTCAATAAATACAATCAGACTTTGGTAAAGGTTCATTCTGTCATTGAGTTGAAACGTTAGAGAGCCCATATTATGCTATTTTCCGATCTATGTTATGATGTTGTTTCCTCATCAAAAACAGACCTGGAGTTGTGTTTTGTTTCATTCACACATGTTTAACACACAAATCCTGCATATTTAGGTTGAGGTCTTCTCTCAAACTGTCCAACTTTGTGATGTCATGTGATCATTTTTAAACTGCGTACACTTTCACTAGAATCATTTGGATGATTTCAGCCCTGGAATTGCCAATCTCTACTGAACTAAAGGTAAAAGGAAGCTATTACCTTGATAACTACTGTTTCATGACATCACAAGGTGGAAAAGAGCATAGTGAGGTTTTGAGATGAAATAGACTAGTAATAAAGTATTACTCAAACATAAGTGAATGAAACAAAACACAAGTCCAGGTATAGGATCTTTAAGTACTTGCTTTATATGTTTTAGGTACTTCCAGAAGCACTCATGATGGACCTTGCTTACAAATCTCAATATCCAACTACCCAATGAGCATAAATGGAGACAAGGAATCCTATACTTCTCATAAATTCACACTCTCATCCCTCACCTCACTCCGAAAATCTCACTCTGCTCAGAACATCGCCCTCTCCTCCATCACTGCCAGACCTATCTCATTCTCCTTCAACACCTCACCTCACCTGAACATCTCAGTTTCCTCCATCACATCCTCAAAACATCACCCTCTCAAACATCACTTTCTTCAGAACATGTCACTCTTCTGCATCATTTCACCTGAACATCACCTCTCCTCCATCACTTCTTCAGACCCATCTCACTTTGTTCAAAATTTCTCAGTCTCCTACATCATCACCTCTGAACATCGTCCTCTTCCCATCACCTCTTCAGACTCATCTCGCTTTCCTAAGAACATCTCACTCTCCATCATCACCTCCTCACTCATCTCACTCTCCTCAGAATATCTCACTCTCCATTATCACCTAATCACTCATCTCACTCTCCTCAGAACATCTCACTCTCCATCATCAACTACTCAGACTCATCTCACTCTCCGCCATCGCCTCCTCAGACTCATGTCACTCTCATCAGAACTTTGCACTCTTCTCCATCATCATCCATCATCACACTTTAACTGTAAGGATTAAAGCAGAATGAGGCACCTTTACAAAGAACAATGCTAAAACACAAAAAAAACATTACTAATATTTAAAACTCCAAGTAAATGGGTCGATTGTAATTTAACAATGAATAATAAATTAACAATAAAATGTACTAGGGTTGGATGACTGTACCGTGGCCTTGTGCAAGGCTAAAATACACTAAAAGTTGCCAGTGTCTGAAAGAGGTCAAAGGAGAACTCATTCTCAAACAAAAACTAGATGAAACAAGGACAGACATGTACAACCTGTCAGAACCAGCATGGCCCCAGAGCAGAGGTCTGTTCAGTCTCACCTGAAAGTCAAAGGTCAGATCAAAGGTTAGCTTCTGTCGACTGACTTAGCATTTGATTTGATTGTGAAGTTCTACAGACTGAATGCGTTTTGAGTTATGGGCATCAGACTGAATATAATGTGTGCAGACTGTAATGAATTATATCCTGACCAAACAAATATAAATGAAATCATCAATAATTGTGTAATTATGTGTTTTGTTCTGATTTATATCTGGGGTCCCTTCTATAAGCTAAGGTAGCTTCTGGGGAGTTCCCTTTTACAAGACTTCCATAGAATTGAACTATTTTAAATGTTTGTGTATGTTTTGTAAATAAATAAATAAATAAAAACTTGTACCTCACTGGTCTGATACAAGAGGGCAGACCTGAAGAACACAGAGGAAAACTTATGCACTAGACCTATCTTGGATGATAATTACACTGTATTTGGGTGTAGGCCCTAGACCAGGGGTGTCAAACTCATATTCCCAGAGGACCAAAATTTGTCGTGGGCCAAACTAAATATTTATTTAAAAATTTCAACAACTTTTGCATGTTTTTTCTTCTTTTGAGGTATGTTATGTTAAACCTTTTCTTACTAAAATAAATGTTAAATAGTAGTTCTGCTTAAACACTGAATCCAGAACAAGCATAATATAAAATAATAACAAAATAATAACAAAATTGTAAATAAATAATGTCTCTATAGCCTATTTGTACTGGGTGGGCCAGTTCTAATACATATGAACTTACGGGCCAAATACAATTATATCGTGGGACAAATTTGGCCCTGGGCCTGAGTTTGACATGTCTACCTTAGACTGTATGTTTAAATGGACATAGCTAATCTGCTAGCTGTTGTATTCCAAATAGGAAGTGACCATCTGGCTCCATCAACTCTGCGTCCAATTCACTTTACACTGAAAAACTGTTGTCCCTCTCTCTATAACTGCTGCACTGAACTCTACATGATCCTGTTGCTTTTATTTCACTATTTTGACCCATAAATAAATTCCTATTCCTAATATGGAACTCTAAATTTGCTTCTATAACTGCTAGCCTTGGTGACCTTCATTTGACTTCATTTGAGCCGAACACTATGGGTGACGTCACACTCACTAGTCCACTTCTTTATACAGTCTATGGGTCTCTAACAAGAGGGAAATTCATTAGTCCTATCTCGGATGATAATTACAGTGTATCTGGGTGCAGGTCCTTTAGGTTAGGGCGCAGTGAACAAAGATGAAACTGAAGTCTGACCATTGCTCCACAAAGCCCAGGGGCCCTTGGTGAGGTGAGGCAGAAAACACGATAAACGCCTGATGACCTTTGTGTTGGAGGAACAATATAAAACTACGCTGATAGTTAGATCCACTATCTACTGTCACTCTGTAAGGACAACATGAAGCTGGCTTGAACAGCTCTACCTTAAAAGTGCATTGTATAATTTTCTGGTTGAGGATCCATCAAATACTTTTCTCAGTGGAGATGTTAAGGCTTTATCTGGAATGTTTCACAGCATGGCATTAAACTTTTGCATCTTCAGGGAGACCTTTAAATCTTCAGGGAGACCAAGCCAGACCAAGTTACAGGTTAGATCTGTGGAGAAGCAACTGTTTTCAATGCCTGTTTCTATTGGTATTGGTATTTTTGAGCTGTAAAACCACCTGTAATTTAATAAACTTTAAGTAGAGCTATTTAATGCCATACTGTGGAACATTCCAGGCAGGAAGTGACATATCCAGAGAAACAAGCAGGAGACAAACCCTCCAACAGAAAAGTCACAAAATGCACCTTTAAATGTATTGAATTACAGGTGGGTTAAGGTATTCTGATTGTGAGCAGGGTTGCCTCTCCACAGATCTGACCTATAACTTGGTCTGGTTTGATCTCCATGAAGATAAAAAGGTTTTATGCCATACAGTGAAGCATTCCAGACAAAGCAATAACATCTCCATGGAGAAAAGGATTTGACAGACCCTCCACCAGAAAAGTTACACAATGCACCTTTAATATCACACTTTGTAATCTTTCAGGAAGAGCAATGACATCGCCAGAGAAACAAGCAGGTTTAGTACCCCCAACCAAAAAGTTACACAGTGCACCTTTAAGCTGGCATTAACCTGAAGCGGGAAAGACAACGAGGCCAAGTTAAATACTGGTCAAATGTAAATAGTGGGTTTTTCTCTCCCCACCGGCCAGGATTGGGTCAGGTTAGTTTGAAGTTCTGTGGGCCAAACTCGCCAGAACAGGCTGAGATAACCACCCCAGCCTCAGAGAAGCAGCACCTGTTTGTGTTTCCAGGTTCAAGGACACAAAGTTTACCTCAGCGGCTTAGCTCTGGCCCCCAACCAGTTCAATCCAGATGAGACAGAGCGGCAGTTAAAGGTGGATTAAACCCAGTCTTCCTGATCAACTCTTATCACTACAAAAGACTTCTGCATTTTTTCTACATTCATCTCTACATCACTGCATTTTAAATATTTACCCTTAGACAGTGCTGATTATTTTAAAAAGGTCTTATATTACACAGACTTGACTCTTGTGAGCTTTAAGCTGTGTTAGAATGTTGTTACCTCCTCAAAAGCATACCCTGAGTTGTGTTTTGTTTCATTTACATGTTTGAGTAACACTGCATTATTCGTCTCTCTACATCTCCAAAGCTCAAGATGCTCTGTTCCACCTTGTGATGACATGACGCTGTAGTTTTAAATTAACAGCTCCTTTTACCTTTAGCTCAGTAGATGCTGTCAATTCCAGGGCTTAAAATGATCCAGATATTTCTAGTAAAGCTGTATGAAGTTTAAAAACACAATGGAGCACTTCATGTATTACCATATGACATCACAAGAACTCAGCCAAATATGCAGGGTTTGTGTGTTAAACACTGGTGAATTAAATAAAAAACACAATTCCAAGTATGTTTGTGATGAGGATACAACATTAAAACGTGAAAAAAAGTGTAATTTAGGCCCTTTAATTGACTGCAAAAAAATGTGGAGCTATTGATAGTAGTGTAGCAGCAAAGCAGACAGAGAGGTCCCTGTGCTGCGTTGTCCTATATAACTCTATGTACACATGTATTTAAATGTTACATCACATGTTTACCAAGACATCTAGTATTTATAATAATTAGACATTCCTGATAACAGTACAGATACTATACACTTACACTTACGTCCAATTATCTGTGTCAGGTTTTTAGTGTGCGTGCTGTCAGCTAGGCCTGTACGTAACAGGTTTAATATTTAACTGTTGACACATTTTGAAAACTACTGAACTGTTCTTAGGAAATGATTTATTTTTTTCTCTTGAAAATATCGACAAATTAAAAGTACCTAGATTATATGAAAATCTGTGAAGTTACCAAGTAGCCCTTAACAAATACCAGCTCTATATACATTTTATATTTTACATTTTTGCGAACATGCATCATTGTTAAGAACTACTTCTTTTGACACATTTAAAGGTGCATTGTGTAACTTTTCTGGTGGAGGGTCCACTACTTCATTTTCTCCATGGAAATGTTATTGCTTTGTTTGAAATATTTCATGGAGACCAAACAAGGCCATTTTACTGGTCAGATCTGTGGAGAAGTGACCCCGCTCACAGTCAAAATGCCTGCTTTTCGAGGTAGTTTTGAGCTATAAAACGATCTGTAATTGAATAAATGTAAGGTAGAGCTGTTTAATGTCATAACCATAGAAACAAGCAGGTGACAGACGTCCAACCAAAAAGTTAGACATGGCAAAACAAAACAAAAACAAAATAATGTAAACATTTTGACAGTTACAGTAAGAAACTGTGTGTTCTAGACTTTCTTAAATTGCTGATACGTAGTTACCTCACTTTGCTTCACCAGTCTCTCTTATTGCCTGGGCAGACAGAAGGATCTGAGGTGTTGCTTTGATCAGCCAATGGGAGAGAGGAATGGCACTGGGAGGGAGGTGGGGCGGAGATGCTGATCTCTGATTGGCTCTTAGTTCTACACACACACACCCCAAAACAAAAACATAGTAAAGCGTTGTAGGCATCTGCTTGTTTGTATATATGTATGATCAAATGGCAGTTTCAAAATAGTACACATTTCTTACTATTTTTGCTACTTATTTTGAATTTATTATTAAAGATGCATTGTGTAACTTTTCTGGTGGAGGGTCCGCCAAATGCTTTTCTTCATGGAGATGTTACTGCTTTGTCTGGAATGTTTCACAGTATGGCTTTAAACCTTTCTATCTTCATGGAGACAACAGGACCAAATCACAGGTTAGACCTTTTGGAGTGGCGACCCCGTTCACACAGAATGCCTTATATTTTTGAGCTATAAAACCACTTGTAATTGAATAAATTTTAGGTGTAAAGTGTTTACATACTGAGGAACATTCCAAGTAGAGCAATGACATCTCCACAGAAACAAGCAGGTGACAGATCCTCCACCAGAAAAGTTACACAATGCACCTTTAACAATTATATTTTTGCTCTTTGTATTAATTATTATATTGTGATGTGTGAGCTACTGCATCCAAATAATTTTCCTTGTGGATCAATAAAGTTTGTCTAAGTCTAAGTCTAAACCATAGGGAGCTTTTAGGACAATCATGAGTGGTTTGTATATCAGAAATAAGTACAGATTTTTAGATAACCTAAGGGGAGTTACCATAAACTGTATAAAGAAGTAGACTGACTAGTGTGATGTCATAGCATGTGGCTCCAGTCAAATGAAGCTCACTGAGGCCACAGTGACAAGAGCGAATAAAAACACCTGGATCATGTACAGCGAGTCAATATGAAAATTTTAAGACAAATTGACGAGGCTCACAGCACCAGTTACAGAGAGAGGGGTGATTTAATTCCAGTGTAAAGTCAATAAGAAAAGATGGAGATGACTTCCTATTTGGAATGTAGCGGCTAGCGGGTTAGCTATGTGTATTTACTAGTATATACAGTATGCAGTCTGCGGGAGCAACGTACCATAGATGGTCACTCTGCAGATTTCAGGTCTTCAGCACATTTCTCTGTGAAGCAGCTGTAAAGAAATCAAACATCAAATCAATACACTATCAGAGACAAGAATGTGAATCTTCTGAACGCTGAGGTCAATACTCAATGACAAAGGGTCAGCTGGTAGTGGTCAGGGATGGAACGAAGTAAAAGTAGTACTGTACTCTAAGTCTACATTTTAGGTATCTGTACATTTTAAAGTAATACATTTGAGAGCAAGTATCTGAGACTGAGGGTTTATTTTTCAAACATTCATAATTTGAGCAAACAGAAATATACAAATAAAAACAGCTACAAGAAAAACAACAATTAATTCAGTTGTTTCTACTGAACAAAATTCAGCATAAATATTTACTAAAATCAAGATCAGCATGAAATACTTTCACTTTTTACTCTTTAAGTAAATTTTTAACAGGGCACTTTAATACTATTTTAAAATGATTTTTCATGTGATACTTTAACTTTTTTTTTGTTCCAGTAGCTGTACTTTTACTTTACTTTAACAAAATCTAATACTTTTTCCACCACTGGTATTGACCTCTGCCCACCTTTGGCCTGCTTTAATACACCGCCACCTTTATCGTTGCTCCCTTTTATATGCTGCTATCTCATGTAGCGGCTTGTAAACACACTATCACACCAGGATGTTGTTGAGATTAATGGGAGCTAAATATAGCATTGTTACCTGGATACATACAGTGCCCTCAACAATACAGTCTGTAGAATTTTACAGGATAAGGTGTAACATGAGCACACATCAAAATATTTGTGTAGAAAACTGTACTGTACCAGTTATCAACAAGAGGGTTCAGTCACTCAAAACTCACAATAATACTGTGTAGGGGTCTTCTAAAGTCTCCAAAAATGACAGCACAAACACCCCACACTCCCTGTTCTGCTCACAACTCAGGAAACAGTCCTGAAGAGATTGGACTACAGATGGCGCTGTCACTTCAGGTCCCAGAGGAGCATCAAGGTCTGTAACTCAAAAGTCATTGTAACATTATGTGGATTTTCTGAGAAATGTTACATGTCAAACATGCCCATGTACAACATATATATAAGCCATCATAAAAATAGAAAAATAGACACTGGGAGTTACTATAATTGCTCATGTGAAAGGCAACTGCTCACTAACCTCCTGCAGGGGGCAGCCTCAATATGGACCTTTCACATCAACATTGCTGGTCCTTCTCTATCAGCATGTCAATAATCTGTCTTTATAATATGTATTATGAATACACATTACAATTAAGCATGAAATTAAACTAACCAAAGGTAAGATTAGTGAGTGAATGTTGTACATCACAAAGCTAACTCCTGCAGGTACCACATTTAAACATGAATCCTGTTTGGGGTTTTCTCTCATGTACCTTCCACACATGGATCCACATGAGAAAAGCTTTAGGTGCGATTTGCCTGATCTGAGCTGAAGGGGCTTAAAGGCTTTTTAAAACACATCAGATTCTTCTGGCATTAGCTGTGGGCCACACACTGGTGAGTAACAGTGCTCTGTGTTTTAAATTAGACACTATGTACTTTAATGTAACAGAGGACAAGTCTTTTCTTTTCACTTGAGATTGAGAAATTTGATAATGAATAATTGCCTTGTTAAACACCTGTTTATGCCATACCTTGACTTGTAGGCAACTCTGGTGAAGTGCATGTTTTTCAGAGTGTTCTGGTGCTATGTGGACCGCAGGCTCAGTCCTGAAGGCAGTGGGGCTGTTTGTGGCTCACCTCCTCAGCTCCATCACCGACTGTTTCCAAACCAAAGCAGCCTGGGCTGACCTCAGGGTGTTGCAGGAGACAGAGCTCAAGACCACCGGAGGAGGTGAGAACAACAGGGAAACATCAGGACACTAAATCATTTTATATATTAAACATTTTGAACAAAACTATCTCAATTCATGAAGTAATGGGTAATAGTAATTTTCCAACTGCACTTAATACTGATTTGATTACTGATCCTGATTCATCTGTCTGTTTTATAGTGTGGTTACTAGTAGTGACCTCACATTATCAGTCACGCATAGTGTGAACTATTTTCTCAGATTATACAACAAAAAGGAATTCCTGAAAAAGCAACAGTGACTTAAATCCAAGCCATAAGCTCACTACATTCCAGCAATTAACAAGTACAGCTTAAAGGAAACCAGTCAGGTTTCACTATTCTATTCTATTCTATTCTATTGCACTCTATTATGCACTATTCAATTGCATACTATTGTATTCTATTTGATCACATATTGCAGACATATTTACAGCTATGTGTTTTATGAAAGTACTGTATATGTTTGGTTTTGTTTTTTTATTTCTCCTCTGTACATTTCAGTCCATGAGCGCTACAAAGCAAAGGCTCTGTGGGAGAAGACTGGAGCCGTGGTGATGGTAGTGCGTCGGCCTGGTTCACTTTTATGCAGAGAGGTTTGTGTGTTCTTGTGTAACTTTGAGCTTCACAGAAGCAGCTTAACACTTGTTTGTTTGTGTCTAAACAAGGAGGCTGCAGAGCTGTCCTCTCTCCAGCCCCAGCTGCAGAACGTGGGCGTTCCTCTCTTTGCTGTGGTCAAACAAAACATTGGGAAAGAACTAGACACTTTTAAAAAATACTTCTCTGGAAAGGTCTATGTGGACCAGCAGGTCTGTACACAACATACAGTTTACACCATCTTTTAAAGTATTTACTAGTATAAACTATTTAAATAAAATAGAATAAACTTGTATTTTGTAGAGAAATTTTTACGGCCCTGTCCAGCGGTGGATGTTCCTCTCTCTGTTTCTGCGCATTGGGGTGTGGAGGAGCCTTTGGCGGGCCTACAGAAGGGGGTTCAGGGGGAACCTTCGGGGTGAAGGCTTCGTCCTGGGGGGAGTGTTTGTGATTGGACCAGAAGACCAGGTGAGGCCTCTTCTGTCTGCCCACAGCCACTGCTATAAATGGGCTTTTCATGATTGTGCTGTTTCACAGGGCATTCTTCTGGAGCACAGAGAGAAGGAGTTTGGGGATAAAGTCAACATGTTGGCAGTCCTCACAGCAGTCCGCAAAATGCAAAAGAACATTGAATAGACCTTCACTGAGGCCATAAGTTATGTAAGAGCATGATTCAATTTGTGCGCCCAGGCCAGGACATGTTTTACACAAACACAGAGCAGCATTTTTTTAAGAGTCTATCACTACAATATGTCTACTGTGTGCCTGATGTAACCTACTTTTTCTTATCAAAACATCAGTAACAAAAACTTAAATAAAATTAATTGCAAACCCAAGTATGCGTGGTTGTGGAGACTTCTAATGTATAATGGCATTTGTAGAGTCTATGGCAGAGCTTCAGCAGCACCTTTATCTCTCTGCTCGATTGCTCGTCCTTGTGCGTGCGCCTAGATCATCCTCCATTCTCGACATACCGTTTGACGCGTGCGCACTTGCGTGTGTAATACTAGTCCAGCCGGAGGAGTTGCTGAGGGGCGCTTTTATTGATTCTGGTGAGTATTTATTGCGAAACTGTCCTATAGCGTCCTTCCCAGAGGCTTCTTGTGAAAGCCCTTTAGGCACTGGGCTATGACTCCGCGGTGGAGCTGTGCTAACTTAGCATCAGCTAACGACGAGCTAAACCCACCGACAATGACACAGGGGAAGATAAAGAGTGCATTATTATGTAACCATTAGACTGGGATAAAAAAAAAAAAAAAACAACGGTTGGAATTTCTGTTAAATTGCCTCCTTTAGCTGCATACACACGGCTTTCATTCATAACAGGAGAATAATATGTGTAGGGAGCTGAGCTGTGCTAGAAGTTGCTCTAATCAGGTTTGTCAGGGGAGCGCCTGAGGTTATGCGGTCAAAGGTGATCACTATTGTCCCTTTCAACTTCTTACAGTTGTAACTTGTGTCGTTTTATGCTCCTGTGGCCTACGTTTGCACAAAGAAAAATATGCAATACTATTTTCTCCCGACACACATCACTCACCGACTATTTTATCCGTCCTCACGGCTCGTTTTGGTTTGGTTTGGTTTTATCTGCAACATTCTCTCGCTGCACTTGTCCCTCTGCGCCGCAAGTGCTTGGACTGATGTCACGTGAACATGACACTTTAGCTTTTATAGAACTTTTAGACAAATAAAATGTGAGTTCAAATATGTATGTATGTAATGATGTAATGACTGCAGTCATTATTCATTCACTCCACACCTGCACTCACGCACAATATTCAACAGGGCAAGGCAGGTGACACAACACCAGTACAGTCTATGGCCTGAGAAATTTTACACCGCCAACCTTTGAATTTGTGAACAAACTCTATCACTGAGCCACTGTCACCATTCATTGGGATATATGCTTCAGTTTTCCAGTGAAATTCAAAGAAGATATGAACACTGACCTGTTAGGCTCAGTTTAACTTAAATGCTGTTTCATGGCAGAAACAGATGACTAGCCGTGTTTCTCCTCTGTTTCAGTGTGGTGTTAAAGCTAGTGAGGGTCCCATGTTGGCACTGTCCCGGTGCATAAAGGGGAGACTGTCTATTCCCAGCTCTGTCTTGTGTTTGGGGGGCACAGGCTTCACCAGAGTCCTGCCTCCTGCTCCTTTAAAAGCTCCACAGACTCTGTTTCACTCGAGTCAGGCCAAAGCCAGTGCTGACCCGACCCGCCCCATCACAGGCAAGACCCATATGAATGACATGCCAAATTAATATCATTTACCATGACTTAACACATAATTGCATTGATACTAATGTAAATACAACCAAAATAGCAACAGCATTTTTTATTTATTGAAATGCAACAATTTCTGTTGAAATAATTCCATCTGACCACTTATGAACCCTTTGTAATTCCCCTGAGAAGCTGGTGTAGAAATACATTTGTTAAGTGACAGCTTACCTACAGACACAGAAGTTGCTGAGTTTGGGTGTCTCAAAACCAAACTTCAAGTTGCTTCCTGTTTTACACTTCTGTATCGTTATCATTAGAAACAGCACAGAGATAATTCTCAGTTTGCTAAAGATGAGCATTTGACCAAAAGTAATGCAGGCTTTAGAATGTGGTTATATTTTACATTGATAATAACCTGTGTTGTGTTTTGTGTAGTGGACGTGGAACTGCTGGATATGGGGATGTGGTCCTTGGGTCTGGGGGCAGTGGGGGCAGCCATAGCAGGGATCTTACTGGCCAACACTGACCTGTGCCTACCCAAAGTGGACAAGGCTTCTGTGGACTACCTGGGAGATGCTGATTTGCGCTCCACCAGAGAAGGTGAGACCAGATTTAAAAGAACTGTATGTTTTTTCTATTTATGCAAAAAATATGGTGTGACCCAGCTGTTAATGCCATTGTGTTGTGTAAATTACTTTTTAATAGGGCTGGAACTAACCATTACTTGACTATAGTCAAACATAATATACAAGGCTTTTTAAATGCATTTTAACCAAATGAACACACTGAAAAATGGTGACTGAAGGCTTCTAGATAGATAATAATTACAAATAAATTGTATTATTGATAAAAATATGAAATTTATATTTTCATCTAATAATCTGTCTTTAGGAAGAAACATTTCATTTAAAGAGATCAATTTGAAACTTCTTTTGTAGTTTACGGACATAAATGTGAGAAAAAAAAACTGTATTGCACATTTTGACTCTTAATAATTTCATATAAAAAAATGAAAATAAAACAGTCAGGTTTAAATTTCCTGCTTCTCTTTGTTGACATTAGATACTAAACTATTTTGAGAATTTTAAGAAAATGTCCCATAAAACTGTATGGCATTGGCAACAATTTGCTTAAATTAAATATTAAGACAAATTTTAGTGCAGAGTGGACTATTTTGTCATTTCCACATCAAACCACAACAAAATATATATATATATTAAAAAAAGAGTTGCCTGTTGTGTCTCACTTTAGTGTCTTTTGGCATGTGTTTGAGTGGTATAGTCCAGATAATAATGATCAAAATATCTTTGGCTAATACTTCTCCATAGAGGGATATTGCTTTTGCCTGCTTAATATGTCATGTTTTCTCCCAAAAAATGTACATTGTAATGCTGTTAATAATAATTTGTAGAACTGCACAATTTATTTTCTTTGACATAATAGTACATGATTGTGCATTTACTTTCCTCTCAGACGACCATGTGATCAAAGCCAACACACTGTGGGAGAAGAGTGGGGCTGTAGTGATGGCTGTGAGGCGGCCTGGATGATTTTTGTGCAGAGAGGTAACAGACCGTGATAGAAACACAGTGTACAGCTAACTCAAGTTACTAAATGTTTTTCAAGGTCCTATATTAAGTGAAATTGACTTTAGATTGAGCCTTAAGCCATGTTATAATGTTGTTACCTCCTCAAAAATATACCTGGAGTTGTTTTGTTTCATTCACACATGTTTGAGTAATCTGTCTATATCTCCAAAGCTCAAAATGCTCTGTTCCAACTTGTGATGTTATGAAACAGTAGTTTTCATGTTAACAGCTACCTTTTACCTTATGTTTAATAAAGATTGGCAACTCCGGGGCTGAAATTATCCAAATGATTCTAGTGAAGGTGTATGGAGTTTAAAAGCAAAATCTCAGCCTAAATATGAAGGATTTGTGTTTTAAACATGTGTGAATGAACAAAACAAAACACAATTCAAGGTATGTTTTTGATGAGGAAAAAATATTCAGAAATTAGATCAGAAGTATTTTTAACGCATGCAGGAGGCCGCTGAGCTGTCCTCTCTGAAGCCCCAGCTTGAGGAGCGTGGGGTCCCTCTGGTTGCCGTGGTGAAGGAGGACATCGGCACAGAGATCCAGGACTTCAGACCGCACTTCGCCGGGGACATTTACATTGATGAAAAGGTACAAAGCAGATCGAGAACAGTATCGCTATTAGGCAAGGCAAAAGCAGCATTTATTTAAAGCAGAGCTGTTCTGCAAAGTTTACTTTTCAAAGCTTTTAGCCATGTTACAGTTTTTTCCCTCCACCATTTACTCGCCCGAGGTTGTATTTTGAGTGATTTGTGCATGTTTGAACAATCTTTAATCACTTATTTTCAAGATGCTATATTGCCAATCAACCCTCGTTTTCACTGTCCACAGCACATGCCCACTGCTCTGTCCTTGTCCCGTTCTTCAATTTTATTTTCTTTATCAGTGATATGTGTATGATTCACTGATATGCATAGGCATTGCGTATGTGATTTTGGTTCAAATGTAAAAAAAAAAAAAAAATCCACTACTCGCTAGCGTGACATGCAGCTGTCCATCGGAGTTGGACACTCTATGTTGTGATGACATTTACAGCGAGGCCAGCTCCCACTGGGTACCACAGTAAAAACAGGTTTATTTATTTTGTTATTTTGTTTTAGAAGAACATTGTGATTGTAACTACACAAGCACAACAGGTCTGCTTTAAGAGTCCTCTTTTCTCTGCTCAGACATGTTCTAAAGTCATGTGACCTCTTGTGTACATATTTTAGTCTTCACTAATATAGTATTTAGTCTAGTGAAGGCTGTGTAAATAAAATAGCAATATTTTAATGCCTATTATGAATACTTCTCTAATACTTGAAAACAAAATAATTTTATTACCACATTTACTTATTTATTTTAATTATTCTAATAATCAATTGCTTGGTTTCAGATGACATCACCACAGACTTTAATAGAGGTCGGGGCAGCAGAAATTAATATTATTTAAAAAACAGACTTATGCTATACAATACAAGATGTTAATGGGTCTAGTCACTCACAACTGAACACCTTACCTTTGGGATATTTCATAACAAAATATAATGTTATCAATACAGAAAACTGTCTCTTGTTCAGAGAATATAGTATCACATTCTAATTTATAATCTGAAAATTAGTAATATATTCTAATATGATCTCTTCCTGTTTTTTTTGCAGAGGCACTTCTACGGGCCCCTGCAGAGGAGGATGGGGGGCCTGGGCTTTGTGCGTCTGGGGGTGTGGCAAAACTTCATCCGCGCATGGAGGTCCGGGTACCAGGGCAACATGAACGGAGAAGGCTTCATCCTGGGGGGCGTGTTTGTGATCGGGCCAGGAAATCAGGTAGGCGGTTAGCAACTTTAAAGATGCACTATGTAACTTTGGCTGGCGGTCCATCACTTTCTTGTTTCTATGAATATGTCACTCCTCTGCCTGAATGTTCAACAGTATGACATTAAACAGCTTACATTTATTTAATTACAGCTGGTTTTATAGCTAAAACAGGCACCTTGACTGTAAGCACTGTGAGATGTTCCAGACAAAGTAATATCTCCATTGAGGACCCTCCACCTGAAAAGTTACACAATGCATCTAAATAGTTAATAGGTTGGGTTCATGTGAAATGCAACTTTCTAGTCTCTCTGTTGATACTTTGCAGCTGATGTCATCAACAATCTAATTTGACTATTACAGAGCTTCAAATAGAGCAGTGCCATCACATGACCTCAGCTGCAAAGTATCAACTGAATGTTGAAATGAATAGTTTAAGTACAAAACCATTTCATTTGTTTTAGGGAATTCTACTTGAACACAGGGAGAAAGAATTTGGCGATAAGGTTGACATCGCAGACGTCTTAGAGGCCGTCCAGAGAATTGCACCAGAGAAATAATGAGTTGACCTAATTTAATAAATGATGTTAAACTGTACGATATTGTATGTATGTAATGGTTAACAGGTTAAATACCGGTAATCCATGCATGAGTCATATTTTTATACGTCCATCTCTAGAAAATTTACTGTCAACGTTAAACTGTGAATTGCTAAAAAACTAAATTGTTATTTAATTAGAATCTCATGTTTTACCTCAGAAGAATTGTACTGGAAGATTAGCACTTTTGATCTATGCATTCAGCTTGTTAACAGTCTATTGAAATCAATATACAGTAGATGCTGTCCTATAGACCCTTTAAAATCCTGTGTCATCAGAATATTCATAATTCTGGAGTGGAGGCAACTGAAAGCAAAATAACAATATAATAATATATTTTCAACGATTAACTGATTAACACATCTAAATGCTAATGGTTTTACAACATTATAGCAAAAAATACACAACCATTTTTTAATTTCCAAGATACACATATTATTTGTGAATTTGCTTCTCTGTTAAGATGGATGGAAAAAAGATACATTTCTAACCTCAAAATTATATTTGAGCTTTACAAAAAGTATTATTTAATGATGAAATGTGTAATATATCTGTAGATGAAGTTTAAAAAAAAAAAAAAAAAAACAGTTGTGAGCTCAACTCTTTTGGAAGATTTGAAGGATTTGTCCAGTAAAAATGTCAAAAATATTTAATGTTTATCATAATCTATTCATAAAGATGTACTATGTAAGGTTTTGGTTAGGGGTCTTCACCACTTCACCTTCTGCCTCCAGTTACCTCCATTACCAAATTTCGAATGTTTTTTGTTTACACATTCTTAAAGGGTCTATAATATATAATAGTTCAGATATTCAAAGCTGGTATCCACGGTTGCGATTGAAGCGTTGCAAAATGTGTTATTATGACAACCAGACTCTAAAATCTCAGCAGGGGAGCTGGTTTGATGCTTGGACACATATTGCAGTGACTTGAGCCAAATTGGAGAAACTAGCTCAAAATGTCTGATCATTGTTCCTCTTTGCATAGAAGTGTTAACCACAAGTATGAACTAAAATAAAGTAACAGTACAACCACACTTGTTTTTGCTGTGTTTATGTGATGGAAGATGTGTGAGCTGATCAAATTGGATGTGGTGTGAGATGACAGATGCATGCTAGTTGCAAGGTGTTATCGAAGAAGACATACATACAAGTCTAGTTTGAAGTACTTCTAAAACTAATATTGAAACTACTGTAGACACTCATTTAAGCAGTTATCAATATTAAAAAAGTCACATTCACAGGACAGAAGTGAAACTTTCCTGAATAGTGTTAGAAAGATCTTGGGCTGTATCAGAACAAGTTTAGGAGCACACAGACGAGTATACACCCATGGACCACTATGGAACCTACCTGGATATGTGGATTACTATATTATTGTAACTAGAAATGTCAAACTCGATTTTGATACTAAGGAACAGACTATACTCTTTACCAATTTCAATACCACAGTAATAATGAAAAAATACAGTTTATGTAGACAATAGAATGTGATTTTCAACATTAAGAAATGGTACTTCTTTATCTGTGTAATCCCTCAGTCGTCCAGGTAGGTTCCATAGTGGTCCATGGGTGTATACTAGTCTTTGTGCTCTTATACAGGTCAAGATCATTCTAAAGCTATTCAGGAAAGGTTCATTTCTGTCCTGTGAATGAGACTTTTTATTATTGATACCTGCTCAAATGAGTATCTAGTTTCCATACTAGTTTTAGCATCGATTAGTATCTGATTTTCAATACTTCAGTTTTGACCACCTTAATGTGTAAATTACAAAATCAACTCTTTTAAACTATGAACTATACAACTGTTTTGCATTAAACATGTATACCTTGCTTTTTTCAATCATACGTATATGATTAAAAACACATTTTTACAGTTTGCAAGACTACCTCTCAACAGATTTAACCTGTAACTTGACCTGTTGGCTTCATCTGCTTGTCTCCATGGAGATAAATACATTTAATGCCATAGTGGGAAACAATTTAAGCAAAACAATAACCTAGACAGTTTTTTTTTTCTTTTCTTTCCATATTTTATTCAACTGCTCAGAGAAAATACACTTTACTTTACATGGAAATAGCCCAACACAATACAAAAAGGAGGTTACACTGCACAAATACTGACTCACTAAACTACATGGGGGTTCTGAAATCATCAAAGTGAAACATCACATTCTTTTGAATCACCAGAACACAGATTGTCTTAACACATACATAGTGACACTTAATAGGCAAACCCAGTAACAGGAACAATGGCAATGCTGCATAATCGGCCAAAAATCTGACAAAAATATTAAAATTTAAGGTCGTATATTACACAAAATTGACTTGTAAATGGTAAACGGTCACATTTTTCTATAGCGCTTTTCCACCTTCAAGGCACTCAAAGCGCTTTACAACAAGGAACCATTCACCCATTCACACACCAGTGTACGCAGACACTTGTGAACTTTAAGTCATGTTATAATGTTGTTACCTCATCAAAAATGTACCTGGAGTTGTGTTTTGCTTCATTCACACGTTTAACACACAAACTCTGGTATGTTTGTGTTGAGGAAACAACATTATAATATAGATCAGAAAATAGAGTAATATGAGACCTTTAAAATAAATGACTAGCTGAAATTTGGTGACATTAGTTGCATATAAATAAAATTTTTACCAAACGTTGTTCTCATCCCATCTTTGGTTCCATGTCGTCTATTCACTTTACCTGCAAACATTTATGCTAAAATCAACGTGTTTGGTGTGTGCAGAGGGGTTCCTCCTGGTAACAGTTTCATAAAACAAGTTAAAGGGTAAAGCAAATTAAAAAATGAATATTTTTTTTAAATATAGTGCAGTTTCATACACATAAAACAAAGCTAACATATAAAGCCAAGTTGATTATAAGTACTTCAGTAGCAATAAGCAATAATAATAATGGTTTGGTATTGTTGTGTTTGGTAAGAATTTATAATATACATATTTACCAGTGCTCAATGTTTAAAGGTGCACTGTGTAACTTTTCTGCTTGTCTCTATGGAGATGTTGTCGCTTTGTCTGGAATGTCCTAGTATGGCATTCAACGTAACCATCTTGAATTTACTCAATATTATGTGGGGGGGACTTCCAAACTTGCATGGGCTTGCCTCTCTAAAGATTTGACATGTAACTTGGCCCTGCAGTGTCACCTGCTGTTTTTATAGAGATAAATAACTGTAATCCCATACAGTGAAACATTCCAATCAACTAATTCTCTCTGTGAAGGGAAACTGGCGACGGACCCTTGACCAAAAGTTACACACTGCACCTTTACACGCAACAGAAAATGCAACTGCCATGTCTCCAAATGAAAAGAATGAATACAAATTTTAATATCTTCATAAAACAAATATACGTCATAACATACATTAATTAGGCTACACTTAGGAGTACAATAGGAGTTCTTTAAACTGACAGTCATCGTGTCATACTCAATGCACTATAACCCTCATTCAAATCTTCCTTATTTGCTTTTCTTATTTGTATAAAATCCACTATGCAACATTTGTTTTGTGGATAACTGCAGAACTACAGGACCCTGTTTCACTGAATGTGCTCTTAAAGTACATCTTTAAGTGTGCATATACCATATATATGATGTGAGATACTTTGAATAGTACAAGTATATACT
Source organism: Boleophthalmus pectinirostris (assembly GCF_026225935.1). NCBI lineage: Eukaryota > Metazoa > Chordata > Actinopteri > Gobiiformes > Gobiidae > Boleophthalmus > Boleophthalmus pectinirostris. The sequence goes on along the minus strand of NW_026571404.1, from coordinate 33,150,358 downwards.
ATCAGTCAAAGGTTTGGACACAAGACCTTTTTCAGTGTATGTTTTCTTTATGTTTACCACTTTCTACATTGTATATGAAATATGATACTGAATTATGTAGCAAGCAAAAAAGTAAAAAAAAAAAAAAACCCCAAAAAACTCTAACTATTTTTATTCTATACCCTAATCTTCAACCCTTTTGTGTTGTTTTTTTCCTTAACTCCAAACTTGTTTTAGATTTATTTATTTTTGTTAATTTGTGTTCAGTACATTCAATTTTGATGCCTTCAGTGAGAATCTACAATGTAAATAAATAAGAAATATGGAATAAAGAATAAGAATAACTGAAAAAGTGTGCCCAAAAGTCTGGCTGGTCGTGTAGGTTAAATCATAATAAATACACAATATCCACACTCCGAAACACCCAGCTACACTCACCCATGACCAGAACTCCAAGTCCTTCCTGGCCACAATTAATTAATTAACTATTGCAAAGAATTAAAGCAGCTTTAAGTTTAGGGCCATAACCAACACACACCTTTATGTTAATATCTAACCTACAATACATCTTAATATATCACATATTTGTATAAATATACTATGTTATTTGTTATCAGATCTTTTATAGGTGAACTTTTTCTAGATTGCAATTCAGTATTATCTACTGACCTCTAAGTCATGAGGCGCAAACACAGACTGTATAAAGAAGTGGACTAAGGGAGCGAGACATCACCCATAGTGTTCGACTTCAGTCAAATGAAGCTCACCGAGGCTCGCAGTTATAGGGGCAAATTTGGAGCTAAGTTAAATATTGGCAATATAAAAAATGCCAGGATCAGAGTGGGTTAATATGGACATTTTAAGACCAAAATGACGAGGCTCACAGCAGCAGTTACAGAGAGAGGGTGACGCTTTTTTTCAACACAAAGTGAATTAGAACCAGAGTCGATGGAGCCAGAAGCGTGCCCATGCTCACTTCCTATTTGGAACACATAGCTAACCTGCTATGTTAACTATGTCCATTTTTATATACAGTCTATGGGTGCAAAGGACAGCTATGGCTTAAACGTGTGCTAATAAAACAAGCTGGTGATACACAAAACAGAACTACAGCTGTATTTCACTAACAAGCTCTTTTGTATGTTGACGTAATATATATTTTTCCATAAAAAATAAAACATCAAATTGCCAAACCCATCAATAAGACTAACACCTAACCTTCACAATATCACTACAACAATCCACCTACAATAATGTAATATACTCTTATAAAGTGACCACAACAAAGGTCTGCATCCGTGTGTGCTTAGTGACCTTGGAGTGCTTTTAAACATCTATACTTACATTTTATCTAGCACCTTCTTGTCGGTTTGAACATGTAACGCAGTATAAGTACACTTTAAAGAAGCCGATTCACAAGTTATGAGGAAAAATCATTAAATTCAGTTCAGTTCAGTTAGAAGTTTCTATGAGTAAAGCAACAAAAAAGTTATACAAACATGGAGAGTGCGCAAGGCAAACATTTACATTCAAAAACACAAACTGCTAACATTATTAGATACGCAATTTCAAACCAATACCACATTTCAAAGGTCCTATATTATGCAAAATGGAGCTTTTAACCATGTTATAATGTTGTCATCAAAAACATACCTGGAGTTATATTTCGTTTCATTCACATCTCTTTGAGTAATCCTTTATTATTAGTCTGTCTACATCCCTAGAGCTCAAAATGCTCTGTTCCACCTTGTGATGTCATGAAGCGGTACTTTTCAAGTTAACAGCTATCTTTTATCTTTTGTTCAGTAGGGGTTGGCAATTCCAGTTCTGAAATTATCCAAATGATTACTGTGAAGTGGAATAGAGCACTTTGTGTATTACCACATAACATCACAAGGAGGAACAGAGTGTTTTGAGTGTTTGACAGTTTGAGAGAAGAATTTAAGTCTAAATGTGCAGGGTTTGTGTGCTAAACATGTGTGAATGAATCAAAACACATCCCCATGTATGTTTTTGATGAGACAACACAATGAGGAACCAACATTATAAGCATAATATATAGGCCCTTTAATATTTGTTGTCCAATTAAAATAACTTAAACTGACCGTATCTAATAATGTGGCCAGTATATATATATATATATACGCCACAAGCCTTCAGTTTACTTGAAATGAAAGGTGTAGATGGGAAATTTACTAGTATTTGGTATGGAAGACACAAAACACTCACAACATCAAAATCATAATCCTGCAATGTTAACTATAATACATCTTCTTCCATTGGATTTTAGTTGGTCATCATTATCCAGTCTTCACCATTGCAGCTGCTTCATATAGTCAGTTAGTAACAAAAACGCATACAGAAAATGGGACGTGACCTTCTTTTGTGCTTGGAACAGACAGAAAATTGTGTGTGTTTGTTTTCTACAGGCCCTTGTTGAAGTAGACTCTGGTGGTTTCGGGGCTGGTCTCTCGTATCCTCTCCTGTAGCTCCTTCTCCAGTCCACTCACACTCATAGAACTAAAATGACAAGAGAAATTTGGTGATTTGGTTGTTTTCAAATAATAATGATATCTTCCATTTATATAGCGCTTTTCAAGACAACCAAAGCACTTCACGGCTCTTTTATGGGATCCGAATCTTTTGGATCGTTCATGTCAAAGAGTTGTTCAAAAGACTATTTATAGACATTTATGGACAACTAATTTTATCTACAAAATAATCACAGAGAGACATGACAAAGGCTCAGATTTTCTTAAGATGGTTCAAAGAGAGAGTGGGAGTGTGTTTAAATAAAATGTTGCACAACAATTTTAATAATAAAAAAATATATATCTGTTATTACGATGCCAAACGTGAACGTCAAATTTTATATTATCTAAAACACCAATAGAATCTAGTGCTGTAACACAGATATAAAGGAGTGTACTAGACATACCTTTTCTGTGGGAAGAGGGCGCAGCACAAAGGAGTAGCAAAGACGAGGCTGGAATATAAAAGAACATGTTAGAAGTGTTTGTCAAGAACCAAATAAGTCCATAAAGTAATATGTAATGGTAAAATTGGATATACTTACCACAGACCCACAAGTGCCACTTGTACAGGAGCATTCAGTACTGGGAAGCGCTACAGAAAACAAAGGGAATGTTATGTATGTATAGTATGGGATTAATCATAAAAATAATGCATACATTATGTATTACAATGGTATTTTATGTGCAGCTTTTCATTATTACAAGTTTAGATATTAAGTAGGTTGAATCTGTTATGACAAATGCTATGTGTATAGACTGAACAGAATAAACGTGGTCGCCTAAATGTCAAGAGTTTAGTCCGAGGTTATTGTAGGAGTGTTAAACTGTAAACGTGAGCTCAGGACCAGCATGAGGAATTTAAAGCTCACAACACAAAGACCTTAAACATACAGAGTGCTCTCACCTTCATGAAAGCCCTCTTCTCCAGTGCATTCATAATCACTGGAGGGATGGCTGTGGACACAAATCACACATTGTAAATAGTATACTCTATGTAGTAAATTAAACTATAAATATTATAGTTGTATAGCTTTACCCATAGCTGGAACGGCCATTCCGATCCGTGACACCACCACCTGAGCGATGGCCTGCTGGGCGGCGTTAGCAGACTCCCCTAACCTGTTTCCATTCTCATCTGTGACAGGGATACCAAACTTCAGCTCCCTGGGAACAAAAAAAGTATTAACTGTATTAACTGTATATTAAAACAAACATTGTAATAATATAATTATTTAATTCTCTGGTTTACTTTATAGATCTCACCTCTGTCTCATGAAGGGAATGTTGATACAGTTCGCAGCAGCCACAGCAGCAAAAGGAACGAAGCGGCTGACAATCGGAGGGAGACGCTACAGAGACAAAAGAAAAGTGTTAGCAATAGAACCATAATATTTGAGTTCTGTTCGTGTTTAAGCTTTAAGAGTTTACCGAGGCCAAGGCCTTCAGACTCAGGGCTGTCACCACAGCTCCAGTCGTGGCACTCACATAAGCAGCACCCAGCTGACTGTCAACACACAATTCACATTAGAATCAAGCTTTTACTACTTTACCACTCCACTCATATTTAGCAAAATAAAGAAGTATAAAAATGCTGTGGTGCAAAGCTTGAGCCACCTTCAACAATGTAAATACAGCATTAGGCATACTGCATACTTGACAGTGATGGGGGCGTCTCCGCTACGGTTGGTGTAGTTGACAACAGCATTGAAGGACTGATTGACCCACTGCCAAAAGACAACAGCAGGAGTAGTCCTGAAAAAACAGAAGAAAACCAGAAAACAAACAGCACATCAGTCTGAGCACACAAACTTGTACTTGTTGAATAGTAGTGAAAAGCAGCTTTAGTAAAAAAAAAAACAACTAAATTCAAACTGATGCAACAGTAAATAATAAAATAAATATGTTTATATTTACTTGATCTTCAAATGTGACAGCACACACCACCATTAAAGTGTTTACTATTCTGAGACTTTAGCACCACACAGTGGTCACATAATTTATTACATTTTTAATGTAATTAAATTACTCCACATTGCATAGCTTCCTTTTAAGACATTATGCTGTATAGCTGTCTGACCCAGAGAAATAAAGTTTTTTTTTAAATTTATGATCATATTTATCATGCTTCATGTTCATTGCTCACTGAGGCCAAGAGGAAGTACTCTGCACATTTTCCTCGATAAGAGGATTTTGACTCCACAGGGATTAAATCATTTGATGCAGTTCCAGTGGCACACTGGGATACAGTACCCAGCCCCTTTATACCTCTAGAGTAAACCTGAGCACTGTCATTTAGAGCAGTAGTAAATAATAAAGCTGTAGTACCTGTAAAAGGTGAGCATGCAGCCTGTGATGGTCATGTTCATGGGCACCTGAGCAGACATCCGACCAATCACAAACATCTTTTCCCCTGTGTCCGGGTGGAACGCTGAGTCGTACACATACTTGGCTCTCCAGAGCTCATCCTCTGTCAGGCCTGGCCTCACGACCCCAGCTCTGAAACAGCCATTACAACAAAAGGATACAGTTTGAACAATTATCTCTCAAACATCATTGTAAATAAGTCCCCTCTCCTCACACCTGTAGCTCTCCACGATGACCCTGGCCTCCTCAAGAGTCTCTGAAGACAGCAGCACGTTGCGAGGATCTGTTACCATGAAGAAGTGCTGAGCACGTCCCATGAACGTGCCCTGGTCCCATCGTGGCTCCTTTATGTTGATGTCGAGGGGAAGTTCTCCGGACATTTTCTCTTCCTTGAGAAAACATGAAACACTCACTGAAACAAGTTTCAAACAATTTAATTAAGCCATTTAAAAAAACTGCATTGCAAACATACTCCACATCTCCAATAATGCAATAACTCATATTTATCTATTCTATAAAGCAAATAAAAAGCAAAACAAAACAAAAAAAGAAAGTAAGACTTTTGCAGACCATTCTCACATACCTCCTATCAGTGAGGCCTGGGGGAGAGAGATAAAGGACATAATGGCTGCTCTGTTTAGTCTGTTGGAGCACAGTCAGTGAAAAAGCCAAAACGTAACAAGAGTGAAGGAAAGCAAGGTTGCAATGTTCCACCTGTAACCTGATGCCTGAGTTTTTTATGATGTGGTGAGCATGCACAAGCTGCAACCAACATACATATGAAGGTATAGTTCTGTTGTACCAGAACTTTTACTTGTTCCCATGTTCATCCCATCTGCATTAAACTGATATAATTTTTTTAATAGCAAATACTTAAGTGAATGCTACTGGTAGTATTCTAGTTTTATTTTTTATTGGGGTTATGTCTTATGTTATTTGTACGATTATATTTGTTTATACTTTTTATACAATTTTGTCTTTAAGATTAGGGGTTAGGGTTAGTTCCTTTTTATTCATGTCATGATACTAAAATTTCAAATTTGCTTTTGATACTAAAGAATAGGCTCAATAAACAATGCTGATTCTAGTACCACACTGATAATAAAAACTATTTCTTTAGACATTAGGCCTTGTAACTGTGTTATCTCACAGTCATGCAGGTATACAGTCCCTGACAAAATTCTTGTCGCTTATCCATTTGGTAGAAACAAAAGCTTATAACCTGACTTTAAATTAATCGATTGGTTTTAGAAATGTCTCATATGAAAGCTTAAACCCTCCCAAATTATGCTCAATATTCTAAAATAAATTTGCTTCACTGAAGAAAGATTGATCATTTAATGAACACAGAAAGGTCAGATTTTGGCAAGACAAAAGTCTTGTCGCCTACAGAAAATTGAACAAATAATTTACTTCAAATACAAAAATATGTTGCATAACGTCAGTGAATTAAGTAGTGGTTCTGTGAGATCCATATTTAATATCTTGTATGACTCCATGAGCTTGAAGGACTGCATCCACGCGGTTCGACAATGATTCATACAGTTTGTTGATCATCAGGAATAGCAAAGAAAGCATCTTACATGCCTCCCAGAGTTCATCAAGATTCTTTGGTTTTGCCTTCCATGCTTCCTCTTTCATTCTACCCCAGACATGCTCAATGATGTTCATGTCTGGTGACTGGGCTGGCCAGTCCTGGAGCACCTTGATCTTCTTCGCCTTGAGAAACTTTGATGTAGAGATAGAAGTATTTGATGGAGCACCATCCTGCTGCAAAATTTGACCCCTTTTATGGTTAGGAATGTAAGAGGTAGCTAATACTTCTTGATATTTTAGGCTATTGATATTTGCCTTCCACCCTGCAAATGTCTCGCACACCCCCATACTGGATGGAACCCCAGACCAGGATTTTTCCGCCACCAAACTTAACTGTTTTCTGGGTGAATCTTGGATCCATGCAGGCTCCAGTAGGTCTCCTGCAATATTTGTGGCGGCTGTGATGTAATTCGACCGAGGATTAATCTGAGAAATCCACCTTCTGCCACTTTTCCAGTGTCCATCCTTTTAGCAGGCTGTGGGCCTTGGCAAATGCCACACAGTTTTTTAATTGCCTTTTGTTTAGTGCTGGTTTCTGTGCACTGATTCGACCATGGAGGCCAGTTCAAGACAGAATTCTACAAACTGTTCTGGTTGACACAGGGACTTGAGGTGACCAGGCCTGGTGGAGTCTGCTGCAGTGGAAAAGGGGCTGGCCTTGGATTTTCGAATCAACAAACAGTCCTCCTGAGCAGTTGTCTTGCGGGGTCTGCCGGACCTGGGCTTGTCAAAAACATCTCCAGTCATTTCAGATCTTTTTCTTATTCTTTGTACTTGATGCTGAGACACATTGAAGGTGTCATTCACCTCAGCAGTGGATCTGGTCTTCAGCCTCTTGATAATTAACGCTTTGGTCTCAGGGTGGATCTTAGGCATGTTGTCAGAAGTCAAGTTGGAGTTGATGTGAAGGTCTGGTGTGCTGGGGTTCTTTTTATACACACCCACTAATTGATCGTTGACAGGTGAGGCTGTAATCTAGGATTGGGTGCATCATATGACAAGGCGACAAGACTTTTGTCTTGCCAAAATCTGATCTTTCTGTGTTCATTAAACGATCAATCTTTCTTCAGTGAAGCAAATTTATTTTAGTATATTGAGCATAATTTGGGAGGGTTTTAGCTTTCATATGAGACATTTCTAAAACCAATCGATTAATTTAAAGTCAGGTTATAAGCTTTGTTTCTACAAAATGGATAAGCGACAAGACTTTTGTCAGGGACTGTAGTGGTCCATGGGCGTATACAGCAGAAGATCATTCTAAAGCTATTCAGGAAAAAATAATTTCTGTTCTGTGAATGTGACTTTTTAAATTTATGTTTATTAAGGACATCACAATCGCATTAGACAAACCAAATGCATTGCATTAAGTGTTTAGCACAAGGTGTTTTCAACACCTGTCCATATAAAAATATAAACTACATGCATAAAAACAGATAATACAAGACACATAAGTTACATACTGATAAAATATATACGCTACATTTTCAATGGATGCATTTTTGATTGAAAACATACAATAATTTAAATTTACTTTTAGATTTGTTGTTATTGGTTTCCAGTTTTAAATCAGCTGGTAAATAGTTCCACAGTCTAACCCCTTTAAAAGAGAAAGAGGACTGACCAAGAGTCGTCCTGCACACAGGAACAACGCAATTACCACTAGTAGTACCTCTTGTGTTAGCTCTGTGTGTACATTTTATGGTCCTAGCAAATTCTGAATACAGTGGTGTATCGCAGTTAAGACACTTAAAAAAGAATTTAAGATTATTAAAATTGGTAAAATTTTCAAAGTTAGAAAGGTAATGTTGCCAGTGTCTGGGCTTTTTGTCAAGGACCTTATAGGGTTAGTTTATAAAATGAACAGAGTGGTTTCAATGTGATACAATAAGATAGATGAGAGAAAATCATTGTGTTCATGAATAGTTTAGAAGTGTGGAGTATTAGATCTTTACATATTTACTAGTATACTATTTTTAATCTTCTTTACTAAGTATTTTGTGTGACTGATAAATTTGAAATTTTTGTCTAGAGTGAGGCCAAGGTATTTAACTTCACTGACTGTTTGAATTTTCTCATTGTGAATAGTCACTTCAAAGTCACAGTTTTTTGTTTGTGTACGCACTGAAAAACAAAGAGAAACTGTTTTTTTCACATTCAGAGTCAAGTGTGACACTGTAAGCCATTTTAAGACCTGTTGTAAGGCACTCATTTGAGCAAATATGGTATTCATATTTGATGAGTGTCTAGGTCCTTTATGAGTTCTGGTATCATTTTGCATTTGATTTCCCCAAAACAGAAGCCCAAATAAACTATCAATGAACCATTTGTAGAATGTTTTCATTATAGTGATAGAGTGACTGACATAGTTACAGCAATAAATTACTTTGCTTAGAGACACCTCCCAACCCAGACATTCAAAACTCAAGCAATTTGACCCTTGTGCTTAAAAATAGTCTGATTTTCGCTCTGTTGCATTCCTGGAAAACTCGTTCACCTGAGGATAAGGCGATGCCCATAAACACTGGAGATTAATGGACTCAAATGCACCCGGGCACGCTCAGGAGGAAGGGTAGTCACGACATACCCTACTACGGCTGTCAGCAGCACTTGTCTACCCAGGCTAACCGGTTTACTGCTGTGCCGGCTACTACAGCGATATAGCACCGTTATTAATGGATTAAAAAATAAAAAAACAAAAACTACACTTAATTTGTACATGCATTTAAGTCTGGGCATTGCAGATTTAACGCTGTACACACGGGATTGATTGAGCAACATTTAGCAAAATTTAATCACAAGCTAACACGACATCTTTAAGTTACTGTGCATCATGACAGCTCAGATTAATAATCAAATAGGGCGATTAGGTTAAAATATGATTTGAGCAAACCGCGACGCGATCAGGAGCCCGTATAAACCTTCTTACCTGTGCTGTTTTCTCTTTTTGTTGAAAATGTATGACCTCTAATTTCACAGCACAGCCGGGTGGAACTGTGCGGGCTTCAATGGCACATACAAGACCATGCAAAGACTCGATCACTTTGGATTTTAGATGACAAATTAAAAAAAAACAATAAGCAATTAAAAGCAGATTTTGAACAAAATAAAACAAAAATATATTACCTTTCTAATTATTGCCACGTTTGATATTATTTTGAAGCTGAAGTGGTTTCACAGGATTTTTTGTGATAGTGGAGTAGTTACCGTATTTTTAGAGTTACCGAGGGACAGTGAAGGCGGCGGCATGTTGGAGGCGGGCTCTTTCTGACGCGGCCTCGTCATTTGTTCCGCTGAATCACGTGACAGGGCTGAGTCACGGGGCGTGGGAAGATAACCGGTCCTGATTGGCCCAGATGGACCACAAGAATTCAACATAAAGCATATGTCAACAACAGAGCAAATGGTGAACAATTATTTGAACTTTTATCATATTTTAACAATACTACTATCATGATTGATTGTAACTTATTTTGTATTGATGGCGAAGCATTATATAGTTTAGGAATATTTGTAGGCTAGTTTATTGATTATTAAATTGTCTTACATTACACAAAATTGATTCTTCTGAGCTTTTAGCCATGTTAGAACATTCTCAGAAATATACCTGCATTTATTAGTCTGTCTACATCGCCAAATGTTCAAAATGCTCCGTTCCACCTTGTGATGTCATGTAGTGGTAGTTTTCAAGTTAACCTACCTACCTTTTACTTTTAAGTGGAGTTGTTAAGGACCAAAAAAGTGCTCAATTGTTCACTTTTATGGTAGAAGCATGAAACTTTGCCAGATTGTTAACATCCCTAGGACCAACATTTCTGGATATGGAACCAGGCCTAAGTCAACCTTGGAGCCGAGTACTGCGCATGGAAACTGGAAACTCACATGGAAACGAGGCTGGTTGCTAAATTACTGCTTAAACCGCATTTTTTGGAAAATCATGTTTAATTAGATTATAGGTTCTAAAGAAATATACATAGGTTTTAAAGAAAAATAAGTATTCTCAATTTTCTGTGCCGTATGGGAAAACAATAACAACAAATCTGTTTAGGTGATGTTATCCCACTCTCACTGTTTATATATAAAAATGCTAATAAAAATATTTGAAACTCCTGGGTTAAACCGTATGTCTAATAGAGAGATATCAATGATCCAAAAGCCGATCCATACAGGCAAAAAGGTGGTGTGTCTTGCTCAACAGCTCAATTTATAATGACAGTATACAATGCTGCATGACAGATGTAATGGAACTACCAATCATCAAGTGGGAGAAAATGTATACATCTCTTTTCTCCAAAAAATATTTATATTGAATGTCTGTTTTTCTTCTCAGAGTTATGTGGCTAATGTTACAATGACATAATAATCAGGGACAGCTGACTCTGTTCTCATTCAAAGTTAGAAAGTATGCATATTATGTGTGAAATACAAAACACACTTTGAGTGAAAAAAAAACATGATAGAAAAGTGATTTATTTATAAACACAACCATCCACCCCAAATGTGACATGATAGATTTTTGTACCTTTACTGCCATTTCCTGAAAGTCCTCTCCTGCTTCAGAAATTATGTATTTGAGGCAAAAAATGGGACAGTTGGGGTCTGTTATATGTTAAATCTCACAACTCTTCAAATAGAATTAGTTTACATGAATGTTCCTCCAAAAAAACAAATAATGTCTCCTAAAAACAAATAATGCTCCTAAAAAACAAATAATGCACCTAAAAAACAAATAATGCTGATTAAAAAACAAATAATGCTCCTAAAAAAAACAAATAATGACTACAGACACATAAACCGCCTGCTCCTTCACTTCTTTGACATGTTTACTCACCGGTGAAACTTGAATTTTGGATACGTCACGGTGTGTTTGATCAACACAGGCTGCAGCTAAAAGAGCAGCACTAGATGACAATAATGCTCAAGTTAAGGTCTAAAATGTAAATAAATTGATCAGTAAACTCGTGTCTCACTTTGGCAAATCTGTGTCATTCTCCAGAGGGCACCATATAAACACCTAACAGGTTAGGACTGAATCAGACAAGTTCACACACTGCCCTGTCTGGATACCTACAAAATAAATCATATTATTTAGTATTGCTTCATCATTATTGTATTTTAGATACAACCACTCATAGAAGACTCTTTTAACAAATACAGCCGGAGAAATAAAGACATTTGTTTTGAGTCGAACAACTTATATAATTAACAATAATAATAATAGTTCTGTTTTATATAGTGCTTCTCACAATAACTCAGACACTTCACAATACAAGGGACAGGACAAACAATCTCAAGTAGTGAGGAAATAATAATTTTGGGGGATTACAGGCTCAAAGATCAAAGGTGATCTTTGAGCTGTTTTTTGAAGGTGTTTAGTGAGTCTGAGGGGAAGACAATTCCATAGAGTCGGTCCAGCAGTGGCAACGGCTCGGTCCCCCAAGGTCTGCTGCTTTGATTTGACTGTGGGAGTGAGGAAGCCATAATGTGCTTATGACTTAAGTCAAAGCATAACCAGTCTGCCTGATAACAGAACAGAAGAGTCTATGATTGAGCATGTGAAAATTTTCCCCAAAACAGAGACATTTTCATTTTCTTTCTTAGAAGCTGAGATTCATCAAATATTTCTGCCTACCCAGATTCACACGCTAAAATGCTGATACTGGAGATATCACTTCTGTACCCACTGTGACATTTATTACCACAGCACAGTGCCCACTTCTGTGTTTTCTAAAGACCAACACTTGTTTTGTGATCAGAGACCAGTGTTTGGGGTTTTGGGGCCTCACTTCCACGCAGCATTTAATTATCATTATAATTAATTAATTATCAATATGATATGGCATTTACAGATCTTTAGAGATGGTTAAATGTTTTTTGTAATAAAAACTCTGATAAATATGGCTTTAAAAATATTTTATTAACTTGGATTTCAACCACACGGAACCCACACAACCCTTACAACGGTCACGTGACCTCCTTAATGCTTTGGAGCTTAGAAAAAATTGTTGTTCAACATTACAAAATTGATAACTAACCAAATTAGACTATAAAGTGATATATATATATATATATATATATATATATATATATATATATATATATGTGTGTGTGTGTGTGTGTGTGTGTGTGTGTGTGTGTGTGTGTGTATATATATGTGTATATATATATATATTATGCCAGCCTGGCAACATTCTCAGTTTTCAGCTCCAGTGTTAAATTAGATTTGGTTCCATATCCAGAAATATTAGTCCTGGGGGTGTTAATCTGGCAAAGTTTCATGCTTGTACCATAAAAGCGAAGTATTTTGGTCCTTAACAGCTCCACTATTTAGGTCAGTAGAGATTGGCAATTCCAGTGTAAAGTGTATGGAGTTTAAAAACACAGTGGAGCACTTACTGTATTGCATCATGTCATCACAAGATGGAACAGTGTTTTCAGTTTGAGAGAAAAACACTTGTTTCAATCACACATGTTTAACCCATAAACCCTGCCTAAATATGCAGGTTTTGTGCGTTAACCATGTGTGATTGAAACAAAACTCAACTCCCGGTCTGTAAGTGATGAGAATATTATAACATAGATCTGAATATAACGTAATGGGCCCTTTAAAGTTTGTGATGTATATAAAAGAATATAAAGAAAAATGTTGTCTGCAGTCTGCAGTTCCACCATGGATCTATGTGTAGCAGACCTACAAATCTAGAACCCGCGTCTCCATTACCGCAGTTGGCCGCTGGGTGGAAGTGTAGACCGTGCCGCAAACCTGTTCATTTACTCAGTCCGAGCGAACTTTGCTGAACTGTTGAACCTCACCTACCTGTTTAAGTCTTAGGACAGCACTGAGGACGTCGAAGCCCATTACACCTTTTGCGCCCGTTACTGTCCTAAATCCTACTGCAACAGCTGCAGAGGGTCGGGCTTATGTAAAGAGCTTTGGACACACTGGTCACCTGGAGGAGTCCAAATGACACGGCTGTAATATTCCGCAGGTGTCCATAGTGCGTCAGAGGCAAGAGGACCCGTGCTCTCCGTGGTGCACTCGTGCTGAACCAAACGGCAACAGACGTCAACAAAGCAACGTGGACCAAGGTAATGAAGAGCAAATAATGATATTTATATTTGGGATTATTTCACAGTTGTATTACTTTGCTTAATGCTTTCGTTTATCTACAGCCACGTGAGAAGATTAGCAAAGCGCATTTCTATTAACCACGTGGTCATATCATTCATCATTGTAGCTAATTGCGTTCGACAGTCTGGTTAAAACTACTAAAAGCCATTCAAATCTTCAGAATATTGATACTTTGCAGTAGCATCACGCTGGGAGTGTTGTACATTTATGTGTATGGCGGAATCAATTCATCAGTTACCATGGTGACAAAATGCACACATTAACAAACACTGGCAAGAAAAAAATATACAGAAAAAAAAGTCATGTTATGTTAAAATAAAGATCAGATAAAACAGTCTAACAAAATGTCAAACAGAATGGTGCCTAGAATTAGCATCACCCCCCCAGGGAGTGTTGATCACCTCAACTGCAAAGTATCAATACATTACCTGCATTTTTGTAACAGTCACTTGATGTTTCGTTTGTGAACCACATGTTGTCTCTGTCCATGGTGCTGACTGATTAAGAAATTATACCCACCTGGTGACATCATAATGTGACTGTTAACCTGTATTTTTAACCCTTTGTGTGATACGCTGATTTTGACTCTGAAGATCTTATTTTAGCACTTTTAGTAATGACTGTTGTCCTCTCCGCAGATCTCTGTTTAATTAAACATGACCCAAGGGGAATCTCCATGGCCCGGTGACTGCACAGCACATGGCTCTCAGGAGGGACATGGATGGATGACACAGTGAAGTGGATATGCTTTTTAAGAACCCAAAGTCAACTGTTTTATGAAGAAATAGAAACTAATTTAACTTATAACTGATGGTGGTGCGGCTCTGATGTCTGATCTCATGACTGATCTCATGATGTGAACTGGAAACAGACTTCAATATGAACCAGTCAGCTGTTTTGGGAATAAATGGTACCTTCTACAACATATAACTGAAGGTGGAGCAACTTGTATGTGTGAAATAGAAGTGGACACAGACATAAATAATAAACAAAGTCAACTGGTTTGTGAAAAAATAGAAACTGCTACAACTTAAGCTCTGATGTGTCAGACAGAACTGGACACAGACCTTCAGCTCTCTCCCTTGTTCACATAGAGTCTCCCAGTTTGGCCCCTTCCCCTGTAGGTTACACCAATCTTCTGTCTGGATGAGTGGGAGCGGTGCAGCCAGTGCAACATGGCGCACTCCTTTGGCCCCTGTGACTGGGGAGAGATGACAAACGGAGAGGGGCGCCCTCACCTCCACAATGGAGGGTCTAATGGGGGGTCCCATTGCAGCTCCAGGACCAGAGCAAAAAGACAGCCCCAGCGCAGGCACAAGTCTCACTCTCCCATGGGCCGAGTCATCCTCATCAACACGGCTGAAGACGGTGAGTGGAACTGCCCACACAATACATGACAATACATGACAACACAAATACTAGGTATTATAGTTATTGCAATTAGAGTTAGATCTACTGACATATAACTGGTACAATGAATATGATTGCATTAATTCTGACAAAAAATAGTTTCTGTTTTGACTAAAATTATATTTTAGTCAGGATTTAGTCATTTAGTAATGTTTTTTTTAACTATACAAATTGTATGTCATTGCTTCACAAGACATGTACAGAGGCATGGGATTCCGGCATTGAAAAGTGGAACTACCACTTATTTCCTTCATTCATTTTTGTTTCCTTTTTATTATTCAACAAAAATATAATTAATACTGATTTTGAATCTTGGTTTTAGTGGTGCCTGTGACCCTGTTTGTGTCTGTGTTTACAGCTGGAGATGAGAGTGAGGACCTCCACACTATGACCGTGGACAGGAGCCCTGATGGGCGTCTGGGCTTCAGTGTTCGTGGAGGCTCTGAACACGGACTTGGCATTTTTGTCAGTAAAGTAGATGATGACAGCTCTGCAGGTTAGAAAAGACACACAGAGTCATGAGTTTAGAATGCATATACTTACTACTATACTTTGTAATTAGGGTTTGCTGTATTTGTGTTGTATTGTTTTACATACTTCACTGTACCAAGCATGAGTACTGGTCGTTACAGGATTTGCTGAAAGTACTATTCAAATACAGCTCATGGGATTTAGTCTCCTGTTTTGTTTCACATTTTACTGGGTTTCAATCATTCAAAAGAAATTTTAATTACTATAGCGATGGTGCTAATTTTTCCTATAATTCCAAGATTTATGTTTCCATTTTAAGAATAGTTAAAGCAACAAGTAGTCTCTTAAAGGGCCCATGTTATGCTATTTTATTATCTGTTATAATGCTGTTTCCTCATCACAACATACCCGGTGTTGTGTTTTTTTCATTCATACATGTTTAACACACAAACCCTACATATTTCGGCTGAGCTCTTCTCTCAAATAGAAAACTGTTTATTCCACCTTGTGATGTCATGTGGTTATAGAGGAAGTACTCCTGTGTTGTTAAACTCCATAAACCTTTGCTACAATCATTTGGATGATTTCAGCTCTGGAATTGACCATTTCCACAGAACAAAAGGTAAAAGGTAGCTGTTAACTTGAAAAATACTGACATCACAAAGTGGAACAGAGCATTTTGAGCTTTGGAGATGTAGACATACTATTGCTACTAGTAATACTGGATTACTGAAGCATGTGTGAATGAAACAAAACACAACTCCAGTTATGTTTTTCATGAGGTAACAACATTCTAACATGACTAAAAGCTTACAGGAGTCAATTTAGGCAAGGCAAGGCAAGGCAAGTTTATTTGTATAGCACAATTCGTACACAAAGTAATTCAAAGTGCTTTACAGAATAAGAAATACATTAAAATCATAATAAAAACAAATCAAAACATAAATAATCATGAAGATTAAACTTAAAAAAGAGAGACATAAATTGGAGAGAAGAGTGCGGAATGAAAACCTTTCAGTTATATGCACAGTTAAACAGAAATGTTTTGAGCCTGGATTTAAACAGCGTCACAGAAGAGTCTGTCTCACATGTTCAGACTGTTCCAGGTTTTAGCTGCATGAACCTGAAACGCTGACTCCCCTTGTTTAGTCCTGACTCTGGGCACCAGCAGGAGGCCGGTCCCTGAGCTCCTCAGAGTGCGAGATGGTTCATATGACACTAACATGTCACAGATGTACTTTGGTGCTCGGCCATGGAGAGACTTGTACACAAGCAGAGTTACTTTAAAGTCTATTCTCTGAGGCACAGGAAGCCAGTGCAGAGACCTGAGCACAGGACTTATGTGCTCGTACTTCCTAGTTCGAGTAAGGACCCGAGCTGCAGCGTTCTGGATGTTCTGCAGCGTCTCACAGATCGTTTGGAGAGACCAGTGAGCAAACCATTACAGTAGTCTAATCTACTGGAGACAAATGCATGGATAAGTTTCTCCAAGTCTGCTTTAGACAGTAAACCTTTGATTTTTGCTATGTTTTTTAGATGGTAAAAGGCTGCAGATGTTATTGATTTGATGTGGCTGTTAAAGTTCAAGTCTGAGTCCATTATTACCCCTAGATTTCTTGCCTGATTTGAAGGTTTTAGAGAGAGAGACTGGAGGTGACTGCTGACACTGTCCCTTTGTTTCTGTGGACCAAAGACTATGACTTCAGTCTTGTCAGAGTTTAGCTGGAGAAAGTTGTTTTGCATCCACACACTGATCTGTTGGATGCAATGACCAAGTGAGTCCACTGGTCCATAGTCTCCTGCTGCCAGAGAGACGTAGATCTGAGTGTTGTCTGCATAATTGTGGTAGGACACATTATTGCTGCTTATCAACTGGCCTAATGGCAGCATGTAGAGATTGAACAACAGGGGGCCCAGGATTGACCCCTGAGGCACCCCACAGGTCAGGGCCATGTGATCTGAGACACAGTTTCCAATTTCAACAAAATACTTCCTGTCTTCTAGATAGGACTTGAACCAGTTTAGTACAGTACCAGAGATGCCAATTTAGTAGGAGTATAGAATGATATAAGAAGTATGGTTCAAGATAATTAAATTTTACATTTTTGACACTCATTTTGGGTAGGCTATAACATATTTACTCATTAACAAAATTATATTCTTGAAGTAGATTTAAAAGTACAATGTGATAAAAGTGTTGACATTGTATTGTCTCCCCAGCGCAGGCCGGGCTCACAGTGGGGGATAAACTGGTGGAGGTGAATGGAGTGAGTATGGAAAGCATCACCATGAGCAGTGCAGTCAAAGTCCTGACCGGAAACAACAGGCTTCGGATGGTGGCCCGCAGGGTCGGCAAGATCCCAGGCATCCGCTACTCCAAAGAGAAGACCACCTGGTGAGAGAAGCAAGCAAACAAGCATTAAATTAAATACAGGAAAAATTATAAAAAAAGGGAATGGTGAAGCTATAAATACACTAAACTGTAGTGAGATGGATGATGTCACATCACTATAGTGTCTAACTAATGTCTCATTGTTATTTGTCACTCCCCCTTCAGACACATTATACATTTCACAATTGGCATGTGTCTCTAATGAAATTACTGCACATCGCATCAGGTTTGTGAAGTGGTAGCGTATTGTTAGGGGAGTGCCTTAAGTAATTAATAATTAATTAATAATAATAGTGTCCAGGGTGAGAAGGGTCCGCTGTGATTCAACCTGCTCTTTGCAATCATAATCAGAATTACTTTACTTTAGTACTTTACCAAAGCATAAATACAGTATTGTTTGTGAAATTCCTCAGTTGACCAGGCTGGATCCATCGCAAAGAAGACATTAAATTTTGTCCAATGAATGCAACTTTTTTCATCAAATATATTTCACAGCTCATCTAAGCTGCTTCTTTAGTTCTGAGAAGTGAGAACCAAAGAAGCAGCTAGAATGACCTGTGAAACGTATTTGAAGAAAAATGTTGTCCAGTTGACATAACTGAATTTCTCCTTTGCAGCAATTACAATATTTACATAATTGAGGTAGATCAACTGAATTTAGTCAGAAAAAGTGTACAACCTGTATCTGTCTGTAAAGTAGACTTCTTTTCACTTTCATATTCTGTGTTGTGAGACTTGTGCTTGTTCCTTTCACCTGTCCTCCTCAGAGCTGCTTTGTTATTGTGCTGCCTCTTGCTCCTGCCACTTGTCCTTGTCTGTTGGATATTCAGTATCTGACTCTCAGGTGGCTCCACTGGACACATGACCTCTCTGACCTTTTCAGTTTCATAACAAGATACAAGATGGCTGCTTCCCATGTAAACCCAACATGTACGTGTGTGTGGATGTGTGTGTGTTGTGTGTGTGTGTGCGTGCGTGTGCGTGTGTGTGTGTGCAGGGTGGACCTGATTCACCGGAGAATGGTGGTGGAGGAGAATGATGGGACCCCGTCTATTGTGAGCTCAGACAGCAGCGCTCTGAGGAGGATCGTGCACCTCTTCACCACCTCAGACGACTACTGCCTTGGCTTCAACATCAGAGGAGGGAAAGAGTTTGGACTGGGCATCTATGTGTCCAAGTAAGTGCCACAGCCATACTAGGATGGAAATTATCATAGAAAGAACACTTCTGTACATGTAAGATCATCAGAATGTAGAATTTTATGCATTCAGTTCCCAAGTGAAGCTTTACTCTTTAATGTTTTATTGTATATGGTGCATCTGTTGAAGCACTAGTACTCTTGCATTAAATGTGAATGCAAACACTAAACCTGAACCAAACCTGGACTAAATCAGGACTAAACCTGGGCTAAACCAGGACTAAACCAGGATTGAAACTGATCCACTATTTAACCAGGACAAAGCTTGAATTTGAGTGGAGATTACTGGAAGACTGAAACAAGACTATACTTAGACCGGGTCTAAACCAGGAGTCAATCATGTCTACATTTAGTTCTTAAACAAGGTCTAAAACAAGGGCAAGAGAGGTCCAAACTATGTATAATTTGACTAGAACCAAAACAGTCAGCTTGATAAACTAAATGTCTAATGTAAATGATGCGGTTGGTAGGGACTGACAGAAATCTGTTTAAAACAAAAAAGCCAAATAATTGTGATCTAGAAAAATGTATTTTAACTAAGAAAACAAAATGGTGCCATAATTAAAGGGCCTGTACCCAGTTTGTAAATGTAATCAAGTATAATTTGACACGTCTCAGTACAGATAGAGTGTAAAAGCAGCACTGAGTGACAAAATTAGACCCCTGAATGCTGTCTGTATCTAATATAATTCTGTAGACAGCAAAACAAGAAGTAATGCTGGTGCGTGGCATTACCACTCCACATGTTGTTGTTGTTTTCACATATGTAGGGGTGCTCCATGGACCGAACCCACTGCTCACTAGATTTCTGTTTACTTCACTTTTGGATTGGTCTTGTTCACATGCACCGACCATCATGAGCCACGTGAGAGTTGAGCTGAACGCAGAACTTATAGTATTTCTAAGACAACATGCTTCAAGCAACAGAGCCTTGTGAATATGGTGTTCTTTTCTTTCATCTGAGGCTAAATACACCATGAGCACTATGAATAATTACTATGCTAGGAATATGTTAGATAAGTGGGGGAAAAATGTGGACTGCTACAAACAGTTTACTATTACTAAACTAATGGACATAATCTCTACAAAGCATTTAGTCTTAATAGCTTTGACAACAATACGATTATGCCCGCATTAGCAGCAGGTGCCAGTTTCACCCATAGTTCCACAGGTTCATTAGTATCAGTGTGTGCATGCCAGACACCAGGATATAGGCTTAATTGCATGTAATGACTTCCAGTGTCATTAAAGGATTTGTGTTTCACTTATTAGATCCACGCATTGTCCTCCCATCACAGTGTGGATAATTATGTCTAATTTATTTCCATCACACTGATAAAGGCACGCAGGCAAGCATCCAGTCTAATACTAATGTTTAGCCAAGGTTGAAGGATTTAAAGGGATGTTATAATATTGATTCCTCTTCATAAACATACTCTGAGTTGTGTTTTGTTTCATTGACACAACACACAAATCCTGCATATATAGGCTGAGTTCCTCTCTTAAATGGGAAATACTCTGTTCTGCAATTAAACATCATCCAGAATACTGTCATTAACAGGATAAGACTCATAACTGGGATATTGATTGCATGTAAAGACACTGAGGATCATCTTATCCATGTTTTAGTCCAGGGGTTCTCAGACTTTTAGAGACTGGGGACCCCTTATCGTTATGAAAATATCGACTAGACCCACTATTGGCCTCCGCAATGGCATCACAATAAGCATCTTTATTACCTAATTTGGATGAAGATTTATCTCTCATTTTATTGATGTAGTTGTTGCCATCAAAACATTACATGTTTGGGAGTGTATATCATAAGAAATTGTAATATTAAAGTCATGATCAGTTGTTTTCACAATATTCGGTGGTCCTCCAACACATGGTCCAGGGGCCCCAAGGGGACCCCACTTTGAAAACCACTGTTTAATCATATTTTAGAACAAGCTTAGCCCTCATTTATGCTCTATTTTAGGTGGTGGATGAACCACTGGTGTATGTAGTTCCATTGAGTGTAGTCTTTGCTACTTCAATATTGCTCACTTTCAATATTTTTTTATTAAAGGTTAGACCCTGGTGGTCTGGCCGAGCAGCATGGCATCAAAATGGGTGACCAGATCCTGGCAGCCAATGGGGTGAGCTTTGAGGACATCAGCCACAGTAACGCCGTGGAAGTTTTAAGGGGCCACACACACATCATGTTGACCATCAGGGTAAGAATGTCTCATCTTTAAACTTTCCCTTCCTCCTCCCCAGAGTCACATATAGAGTGTCAAAACAGAGCTGACTTATGGCCTCTGTACTGTTACTTAATAATACAAACAGCATCAGAAGCAACAACAACAGACAGTTGAGTGAGTGTGACTGAGTGCACTTAGCCTGTATGTTTTTGTCTCACAGTTCTTTTGTATAAGGCCAGTGTTTTGGTGAGAGGCTGTAGCTCTGGGGCTCTGGTGCATGCTCGTTTTACCCCTCACAGCTCAGGTTCCATGTGTGAAAAACAGCCAGCAGATCCTCCATTATTCAGCATAGTCAGGGATCCTGTTATAATCAACAGAAAGCATAGTTTATGGCATCCCTGACTCCAATGGGACACAACAGGGGTTAAAGAGCAAGAGTGAAATGTTAAAATGTTAAATATAACCCTAGCCAATATCTGAAAATCCATACATGTGTTATACATTTGAACATATGATTTCCACATATTTATTCATAGGAGGCTGGACGGTACCCTGCGTACAAGGAGATGGTTGCAGAGTACGGTTGGCTTAACAAATGTAAGTTTCCCGTTCAAAAGTAATCTGAAAAAAGGTGGTTGAAATTTAGCTCTTTTTAAAAGTCAATAAGTCTGCATTATAGAAATGTGAAAATATAGTCTATGAAAAATAAAGCTTACGTGATTTTCAGTCTCATGGCAAATTTATGTTATCCACACAAAATATACTATTATGTCTGGAAGGGCATCTGATTTAAAGCCAACATGATCAATGTCATGCCAATGACTCGCTTAAGATGAAAAGTTAAACTGAAAGGATCTTTATTTCATTAAAGCAGTGGTGTGAATTTTAAAATAGATCATCAGATGGCAGGACTTAATCCATTGAAGAAAGAGGTCCAAAACCTTCTCATGTCCTCAAATAACACCAACAACTGTTTTAGGATAGACTTTGACCAGCCTAACCTCCTCTCTTTAATGGGCCTACAGTATATTATGCAAAACTGACTCTTATGAGCTTTTAGCCATCAAAACATACCTGGAGTTGTGTTTTGTTTCATTCTCACTTGTTTGAATAACCCTTTATTATTAGTTAGTCTACATCTACAAAGCTCAAAATACAGTCCCTGACAAAAGTCTTGTCGCTTATCCATTTTGTAGAAACAAAAGCTTATAACCTGACTTTAAATTAATCGATTGGTTTTAGAAATGTCTCATATGAAAGCTAAAACCCTCCCAAATTATGCTCAATATACTAAAATAAATTTGCTTCACTGAAGAAAGATTGATCATTTAATGAACACAGAAAGGTCAGATTTTGGCAAGACAAAAGTCTTGTCGCCTACAGAAAATTGAACAAATAATTTACTTCAAATACAAAAATATGTTGCATAACGTCAGTGAATTAAGTAGTGGTTCTGTGAGATCCATATTTAATATCTTGTATGACTTCCATGAGCTTGAAGGACTGCATCCATGCAGTTTGACAATGATTCATCCAATTTGTTGATCAAGTCATCAGGAATAGGAAAGAAAGCAGTCTTACATGCCTCCCAGAGTTCATCAAGATTCTTTGGTTTTGCCTTCCATGCTTCCTCTTTCATTCTACCCCAGACATGCTCAATGATGTTCATGTCTGGTGACTGGGCTGGCCAGTCCTGGAGCACCTTGATCTTCGCCTTGAGAAACTTTGATGTAGAGATAGAAGTATGCGATGGAGCACCATCCTGCTGCAAAATTTGACCCCTTTTATGGTTGGGAATGTAAGAGGTAGCTAATACTTTTTGATATTTTAGGCTATTGATATTGCCTTCCACCCTGCAAATGTCTCGCACACCCCCATACTGGATGGAACCCCAGACCAGGATTTTTCCGCCACCAAACTTAACTGTTTTCTGGGTGAATCTTGGATCCATCCAGTAGGTCTCCTGCACTATTTGCGGCGGCTGTGATGTAATTCAACCGAGGATTCATCTGAGAAATCCACCTTCTGCCACTTTTCCAGTGTCCATCCTTTTAGCAGGCTGTGGGCCTTGGCAAATGCCACACAGTTTTTTTATTGCCTTTTGTTTAGTGCTGGTTTCTGTGCACTGATTCTACAAACTGTTGTGGTTGACACAGGGACTTGAGGTGACCAGGCCTGGTGGAGCTCTGCTGCAGTGGAAAAGGGGCCTTGGATTTTTGAATCAACAAATGGTCCTCCTGAGCAGTTGTCTTGCGGGGTCTGCCGGACCTGGGCTTGTCAAAAACATCTCCAGTCATTTCAGATCTTTTTCTTATTCTTTGTACTTGATGCTGAGACACATTGAAGGTGTCATTCACCTCAGCAGTGGATCTCGTCTTCAGCCTCTTGATAATTAACGCTTTGGTCTCAGGGTGGATCTTAGGCATGTTGTCAGAGGTCAAGTTGCAGTTGATGAAGGTCTGGTGTGCTGGGGTTCTTTTTATACACACCCACTAACTGATTGATCAGTAACTGATCACAGGTGAGGCTGTAATCTAGGATTGGGTGCATCATATGACAAGGCGACAAGACTTTTGTCTTGCCAAAATCTGACCTTTCTGTGTTCATTAAATGATCAATCTTTCTTCAGTGAAGCAAATTTATTTTAGTATATTGAGCATAATTTGGGAGGGTTTTAGCTTTCATATGAGACATTTCTAAAACCAATCAAACCAAAAAGGTCAGGTTATAAGCTTTTGTTTCTACAAAATGGATAAGCGACAAGACTTTTGTCAGGGACTGTACTCTGTTCCATCTTGTGATGTGAAGTTAATGGTTAACTTTTACTTTTTGTTCAGTATCCATTCCAGGCTGAAATCATCAGAAATGATTCTGGTGAAGGTGTATGGAGTTCAAAAACACATATATTACCACATGGCATCACAAAGTGGAGCAGAATGTTTTCCGTTTGAGAGAAGAACTCAGCTTAAATATGCGGCACCGTGTGTTAAACCTGTGTGAATGAAACAACGATTCACTGCTCAAGGAATGTTTGTGATGAGCAAACAGCGTAATAAGGGCCCATTAAGTCTCACCATTTCGGAAAATTAATCTGGACGAGAGCGTGATCTTATCGGCCATCCGGTCCGTTTATTCATCTATGATGATACTGATTTTGCTTTTTGGAGTGGCACCCAAACAAAAAAGAAACTATTTCCTGTTCTTAAACGCAGAGAGGATTAACATGTAGATGAGGTCACCCGGGTCTAATCCTAACAGCAGCATATGTGAAAGCAAAACCACACTTGTATATTTGTTGTTTTTAATACATTTTGACATATTTGTAACATTTTTAAATCTTGTTTTAAAATAATATTATTTTGCAGTAACCAATGGGGTTCCAGCATCGTGGTCACATGGTTCGGAGACCAATTCTTCAGCATCTTCTCTGTCCTCTGGCACCCCTCTGAGTTCAGTGAGTGGACTCTCCCAAGTTCTCTACCCTCCAGTTTTTGGCCACGATATGGTAGATGTCGCCATAGCAACGGAAGGACCACCCAAATATCAAATAAGGACAGAAAGGACAAATGAAATTGCCATTCAGACCGACCCTTCTCACTATTTCCAATCAGAAGAGTTACCACCATCAGAAATCACCTATCCGGATCAGATTGTAGTTGGAGAAACCAGCAGGACTTTTGGGCAGACAGTTCTCCTGAAGGATACAGTGATACGGGGAAAAGGGGAGGGGCCTAGAGAGGTGGGAGGAGCAGGAGAAAAGAGGCGGGGCCGGGCCAGGACGCTGTCGTCAGGAGAGCGGGACGCGCCCAATCACTCGCCCAAAACGGCTGCGCTAATGGCTCTGAGCGGACCCCCCAAGCCAATCAGACGCTCGCAGAGTCACATCACAGCATCAGGTAGGTTTGAAATAGCCTACTTCTACTGCTACTGTTTTGATTGGGGATGCTTTCAGTTTTCAGATTTAGTCTATGTTATAATGTTGTTTCCTCATCAAAAACATGACCATGAGTTGTATTTAGTTTCATTCACATGTTTAACACACAAACCCTGCATATTTAGGCTAAGTTTCACACAGAAAACACTCTGTTCTACCTTGTGATGTTATGTAAAACAAGAAGTGCTCCACTGTTTTTTTTAAATCTATACACCTTTGCTGGAATCATTTGGATGATTTCAGCCCTGGAATTGCCAACTTGCAGTCCTATGTATAATGTTGGGTAGAACATATTTAAACCCATTCGTTGTGAGCATAGTGAGCATTCGTCACCCATAGCGTTCGGCTAGAGTCAAATGAAACACACTGAGGTTAGCAGTTATAGGAGTGAACTTGGGCCAGGACCATATGAGGAATAGGATAGAAATTGATTTACGGACAATATAGCAAAATAAAAACACCAGGATCATGTAAAGTGGGTTAATGCAAACATTTTAAGACCAAAATGAGGAGGTTCACTGCAGCAGTTACAGAGAGAGGAGTGTATTTTCAATACAAAGAGAACTGGAGCCAGAGCTGATGGAGCCAGAAGCATGTCCATGCTCACTGCCTATTTGGAATGCAGGAGCTAGCATGTTAGCTATGTCCATTTATATATACAGTTGTAAGTGGCCTGTACCGTGTCCTTACATAACCCTCAGCTCTCTTCACATCAACAGTATTTATTTGGGTGCACAGTTTGATGCATCACCCCTCCTCAACTGTATTCACTGTGCTGTGTAAGATGAATGGGCCTATGCATAAGAAGAGACATCTACCTGAGCGCATACAGATAGGGAGTTATTGCTCTTATGTTTGGAGTTTGGCTAACCCCCTCCATCCTCTAAGGAGTGGAGCAGGGGCTGATGGGACATTGGTTTAGTATAGTGACTGGGCTGGGAGCTGCTATTCATCTGAGTTACTGCATGACTTTATACACTTGTAAATGGACGGCTGAGGGGTCAGAAGGAGAGAAGAGATGGTAAACTGTATGTGTGAGCAGTGTTCATTGGTTTTAAATGTATATATCACATAAAATTGACTCTGAGCTCTCTCAAACCGAAAACAATATGTTCTACATTGTGGTGTCATGTGTTAATTCTAGAAGTGCTCCAATGTGTTTTTAAATTCCATACACATTCACTAGAATCATTTGGATAACATGAGCCCTGAACTAAAGGTAAAAGGTAGCTGTCAACTAATAATAATAATGCAGGATTACTCAAACAGGTGTGAATGAAGCAAAACACAACTCCAGGTATGTTTGGAGGAAGTAACATTGTAACATGGCTTAAAGCTCACAAGAGTCAATTTTGTGTGATGTGGAACATTTAAGAATCAATGATTCTTTTTCTCATTTATGGAAAATATTAGTAATTTCAAGAAGAATCACGAGCTAAAATTAAAGCAGTTGTAGATGTCATTCACAGAACAATTTTACTGGATCTACTGGAGGAAGGTAAGCTGTGAGCAACTTTTCCATCCTAGAAAACACATAAGTGAAAGTTAAAGTTAATATTAGTTAACTATAAGATATTTTAAGTTCCCTATAAAACTAACAGCCCTGTGTCCCTGTATGGTGCAGAGGAGCGGCAGAAGAAGCAGCAGAAGCAGAAGACCTCAGCTGAAGGTCCACCAGACCTGCAGCGCTCCAAGACCTTTGTGAACTTGCTCTTCAAAAAGGAGAAGAGCCGCTCCAAGTCCCCCTCCAGACACACACACTCAGGTTTGACAATGGCGCTTATGTCTTACATACTTTTAAATATTTGTGCATTTTAATATAAAAAATTTTATCAAACAATATCTTAACATCTTCTTGTGTGTGTGTTTATAATGTACCTCCCTCTTCTTGTGTGTGTATATTTCTGTTCAGATAAAGAGCGTGGCCGTCCCTTTAAGCTCCTGTCCTCTCCTAAAGAGTCCCGTGCAGGTGTGAGGGACAGCAGCCCCCAGCCCCACCCTCAGACTCTGGAGTACGTGGAGGAGATGGTTCAGAGGGTCCTGAGTCCAGACGAGGCACAGGCCGTCATGAGGCACTGTAAACGGGTCAGTCTGTGTGCAGTAGGCCAGGACGATTTGCTGAACAAAATCTCTATCTGTTATTTTTATTATTTAGAAAATTTCTGTTCCTAACACTTTTTCCCCACCCACTTCTCCTATTGGTTATTCTTTGTAAGGCTCTGAGTGAATGACACCTGGATTTATTCAATTATAGTGAAGTAAGTGTGAAGCGAACTTTCACAAGCAGATTAGTATTACTCTGTTTATCACTTAATGATCCCATGTTACTCAAAATTTACTTTTTAAAGCATGTGCAGTACTTTGGAAACTGTTTTGTTTATTAAATGTGCTATATAAATGAAGTGGATTGGATTGGATACCATGGAACATTCCTGGAAAAACTAAACTCCTAAACTAATCTCCATGAACAAGCAGGTGACAGACCCTCTACCATAAAAGTCACGCAATGCACATTTAAGATTGAGATTAGATCAGCTATGAAGTGACCCCTGATGTGTGGCTCAGGGTCAGACAGGACTCATGCGACCACTTCCTGTTCTGGTGTAATTAAACACGTGTGCTCCTGCAGACAAACTGACCTTCTCAAATACATTAATATTTCATGAGCATCATAAAGAGGAGCAAAGGGCTGTGAGCACTAAATACATGAAAACCTTTGTGTAGTGGTACATACAGTTAACATGTTAGTAAATCCCAAAGCAGGTGTAGTGTTTTCATAGAGGTGCTTTAACAAAAACAAGGAGAAAAAGAGAAAATAAATGCATTAATAAATGTACTTTTAAAGGTCCTATATTACACAAAATGGATTCTTGTGAGCTTTAAGTCATGTTAGAATGCTGTTACCTCATCAAACATACCTGGAGTTGTTTTTGTTTTATTCACTCATGTTATTAGGCTGTCTACATCCCAAATGTTCAAGTTCTCAAAGCTCTTTAAACGCTCTGCTCCACTTTATGATGTCATTTAGTGGTAGTTTTTTTTTTAATCTAACATCTACCTTTTACCTTTAGTTTAGTAGAGATTGGCCATTCCAGATGAAAATTTCCAAATTATTCTATTGAAAGTGTATGGAGTTTAAAACATGATGAAGTACCTCCTGTATCACCCCATGGCATCACCAATATGGTGGGAGAGCCTAAAAATTTGTGTTAAACATATGTGAATGAAACAAAACAAAACTAGGTACAGTATGTTTGTGATGAGGAACTAACATTGTAACATAGATCAGAAAATAGCATAATATGGGCCCTTTAAATGATCAGACAGTACCTCCTCTGCCTCATATCAAAATGGTCCTGGGTTCATTTCCTGGTCCATGTGATCATGAAATGTATGTGTGTGTGTAAATAGCCGTCGTTCTGGGGTGCTCTGTTTCCCTACCACTAAACACTAGACACACTAAAACAAATTTCTCTTAAATAATGACCACACTGGTCACTTTTGTTTTTCAGTTTCTATCAGAAAATGTGCTTGAAGATCTGATCCGTCCCCTTCTGGCCATCCTGGACCGTCCAGAGAAACTACTGCTACTGCGAGAAATCAGGTAAAGTAAAGATTTATTGGAGATTTGTTTAAAGGGCCTTGATCTCTGTTATAATGTGTTGCCTCATCGTAAACAAACCTGGAGTTGTGTTTTGTTTCATTCACACATGTTTAACACACATGTCATGTAGTAATACAAGAGACGCTTACTGTCTTTTTAAACTCCACACACTTTTACTAGAATGATTTGGATCACTTCAGTCCTGGAATTGCCAATCCCTACTGAACTAAAGGTAAAATGTAGCTGCCAAACTACCATTTCATGACATCACAAGGTGGAACAGAGCATTTTGAACTTTAGCGATATAGACTAATTATGCAATGTGTGAATTAAACAAAACACAACTCTAGGTATGTTTTTGATAATGTAACATTTTAATATGGCTTAAAGCTCACAAGAGTCAATTTTGCATAATATAGGACCTTTAAAGTAACATCTGAAAATGAAGATGATGTTGACCAGACTCATGTTCCTTAGTATACTTATATCTTTGTATACTTGTGTGTGTATTTGTTTGTGTGTATGTGTGTGTGCAGAATGCTGATTCCCACCTCAGAGCTGAGCCGATTTGACAGTATGGTAATGCCCTTTGAACTGGAGGCGTATGACGTCCTGAAGAGCCGCTCCTGTCAGTAACTCTGTGCTCTATATTAAATCAGTCCATTAAATACACTGCACTTGTGGGTTACATGTAGGCCACGTATTAAATCCTCTTTTCATAACCAGTTGTAGTGATGCTAAACAAAGCCCTGTTGCTTATGAATTAATACATCCTTACCTAGGTTTGCTGTTTCATTTGGTAAAATACACTACCAGTCAAAAGTCTGAACACACAGTCTCAATCAATTATTTTTTTCTTTATGTTTACGATATTACACATTTTATACACATTTCATATATGATGCAAGATATATGGAATTATGTAGTGAAGAAATAATTTAAGTAAGTCAACTGCATTTTTATTATTTTATTTTTTTTATTTAAATCCTCAAAGTAGCCATCCTTTGCTTTGTGGACAGCGCTGCAAACCCCTCGCCTTCTCTCAGTAAGTTTCTTGATGAAGCCTTCAGACATTTTTTTTCTTCACAGCTGTGTGTTTTTCAGGGTCAAGAAATGCAAAAAGTGCAAACCAGGGTTAAATCTATATTTTTTATTGTATTTTGTTTTGTTATGTTACTTATGTGTCATTCATAGAGTTGAAACCTTCATTGAGAATCTTGACAACATAAACAATCATGGAAATAAAGAAGAAAAATGTGTGTTAAAACTTTTGACTGGTACTGTAATGTATATCTGTTCACTTATGTAGGTGACAGCACACCGTTTATAAAATAATAAGTTTTCAATAACTAAAACAGCTGTGCTTGAACCTGTTAACATCTGTGTGATTACATTGTTCTCTACTGTCTTTATGTCAGTGCGGTCTCCAGCTCTGCGCTCCCCTCGCTCTGGAACCCCGCGTCGTCATCTCATCACTCCCATCCCAGGTACACTGCTCTTATTTACTTAGATGGCTTTATCTTTTATTGCTGTACAATCACTGCCAACCACCTATTTTACTATTTCTGATCTTGTCTGTATTCTACAAGTTCACATTTAATTTTTTTCATTTATTATTATTGCTTTTTAAAACCCTTTGATCTTAGCAGAGTGCTGGTACTCCCATTTCCTTTTATATTTTTAGTAACTTACAGAAAAGACACAATTAATGGTATAATGATTATTCTTTTTGCATGTAAAAGTGGATACATTCTGCCTGACCTAATTCTGCATGATTTTATGTCTACTGTACTTTTTGTCTCTTTTGGACACTGGTCATAAATGGACATGTTGATCAAATGGCAAAATTGTCATTTGGGCCTTCTCAAAATTTTTACTATTCTCTTACTCATAAATTTGTTACTTCTTATTTCTTTTTATTCTGCTTTTGTAAATTAAAATGTGTAATTTAAAAACTATTAATTAGATAGATAATTTGTAAAATATAACTAACATAACTTAATTGTCCTAAAAATTATACAGCAGCATGCCAACATGTAAAGTAATGCTGAGGTGGACTGCTTCTATGTACAGTATCTATCATAGGCTTTATAAGACTCAGACCGTTGTGTAATGAGGAGTAATCTGATAGCCTGTCCACATTAGCATCTGGATTAGTGTGAATGATGTCATCTAAACCCCAGCATTAGTTCACTGTGGTGTTTTAGAAGCTCCCTGTAGTGCTGCTGTTGGAAGAAGGCTCTTTAGCACACTTTTCAGAGCTCAGAGCATACACAGGGGTCAGATGTCCTGAGTGCAGGCTTGTGTTACATGTGAACGAGACACAAAACGCTGAGACGTCCTGCACCACAGCTGCACATGAACGCGCCACTTCAGTCAAGTGTCTGTAGACATAGGACACAGTCAAAGTCCCACAGAGACAGTACAGGTGGATAACTGAGGGTCAATGTGCTGTGGTCAGGAGGTCAGGACTGAGACAGGGATCTACTTACTGTACAGTATACACATATAAAATATAAAT
The DNA here is from genome assembly GCF_026225935.1 of Boleophthalmus pectinirostris. Lineage (NCBI taxonomy): Eukaryota > Metazoa > Chordata > Actinopteri > Gobiiformes > Gobiidae > Boleophthalmus > Boleophthalmus pectinirostris. The sequence continues at coordinate 33,119,043 of NW_026571404.1, read as the reverse complement.
ATAAAACCACTTCAGGCAACCACTTTTTCCTTTGTTAAAGAGGGGGCATTATGCAAAATCTACTTTTTTGAGCTTTCTACCAAGTTGTTCCCTCATCAGAAACATACCCAGAGTTGTGTTTTGTTTCATTCACACATGTTTGAATAACCCTGAATTATTAGGCTGTCTCCACAGCTCAAAATGCTCCGTTCCACCTTGTGATGTCATGCAGTGTGCAGTGGTAGTTTTCAAGTTGACAGGTACCTTTTGCTCTTTTTTCTGTAGAGATGGGCAATTCTAGGGCTGTAATGATCCAAATGATTTTAGAGATGTATGGAGTTTAAAAACACACTGGAGCATTTCCTGTATTACCACATGACATCACGAGGTGTGTTTTCTGTTTGAGAAAAGGTGTCAGCCTAAATATGCAGAGTTTGTGTGTTAAACATGTTGGGATGACATAAAACTCAACTCTAGGTATGTTTTTGATGAAAAAACAACATTATAACATAGATCAGAAAACAGTGTAAAATGGGTCCTTTAAAGGGGGAATACTATGCAAAATCAATTTTTGCAGCTTTTGATCATGTTATAATGTCGTTCCTTCATCTAAAGCATGCCCGAAGAGATTTTATATCATGTCATATATATGTCATCCAAGCCTGTTTGAGTAATTTGGCGATCTCTCCCTGTGCACTATTAAAACCCTCCTTAAATTATGGTTAATAGCAGTATGGTCCTGCTTGGCAATCTTATATAAATGCAAAATTATGATACAAAAAAAACAACAACTTCATAAACCTGATACAATGTGCAGTAGTTTCATTAATGGGATGCATGCTGATTGTGTTGTGATAGCACTGAGTAGTATGAATAGTATTCCTGGTTATAACTGTGTAATTTTCACAGCCGACATTATTTGCTTTAACACTTATGTATCTGTATCATGTGTTTACAGACTACCAGGGCGGGTTTCACCTGCAGCCCATGTCTGATCCTCAGAGGGAGAGGGAGCTGGTGGAGGAGCTGGAGAGACTGCGTGTGTCCAGTGCCCAGTCTGGCCCCGCCCCGTCTCGTCTCTTCACCCCTCTGCTGGACATCCCCGTGGACAGCTACGGCCGCTCACGCTCCCTCAGCCCCTCCCCGACCCCCAGCCTTCTACACTCGGACTCTGCCTACAGCTCGTACAGGGGCCAGCCACAGCACCCCCCACAGCGCAGAGAAAACAGTGCGTTCAGGACTTATGAGCGCATCTCTGCGTCAGACCAAAGGGAGAGCTTTCACGAAAGGGGGCGCTCTCCCGTAAGAAACGCTCGGGGCAGGACAGTCAGAGAAGTCAGTCCCGACCAGGGTATCCAGGGCACATACACGGGGTATACGGAGGTGAACCTGCACGTGCCCTGCCCGCGCAGAGAGAGGACGCCCATAGCACAGGTGTTTGAGCCGCAGGGAGATGCCAGGCTAGCAGGGGGCAGAGAGGAGGTCCCAGTGGTAAACGGACACTTACTACAGGCTGTTAAAAAGAGCCCTCCTGTTCTGACTGATGATTATGACATCACGACCATCACCATCCCCAAAGCCAAGCAGTCTCTGGGTCAGTACAGCACAAAACAGCAGACACATACTCTACTTCATTTAACTTGCTATATTACGCAAAACTGAGAGTTGTTAGCGTTAATCCATATAAGACTGTTGTTACCTCCTCAAAAACATACCTAGACCTGTGTTGTGTTTCATTCACCCATTTGTGTAATCCTGCATTATTAGTCTGTCTATATCTCCAAAGCTCAAAATTCTTTGTTCTAATTTGTGATATGTATGGAGTTTAAAATCACAGTGGAGCACTTTCTGTATTACCACATGGCATCACAAGGTATGTTTTTGATGAGAAAACAACATTATAATATACTTCAGTAGGTAGTAGTTCAGGGTTGTAACGATATCCAAGTCTCATGAGATGATATCATCAGGGTATGAACCTCATGGTATATTTATTGCGATAAATAGCATACCGTGGGAAAGCTAACAATACGGTGGGGAGGCTCACGATTAGGGGATGTAACAATATCCAAATCTCTCAGTACAATATTTTCAGGATATACATCTCATGGTATGATATTTATTGCGGTATTTTATGGAGGCTAACAAAACTGTTAATACTTTTTCCTCTTAAAATGCCTTGACAAGACTTAATCCAAAGAATTTAGACTTAAATGTGCATAGAACTGCTATTTCTTCCAGTAGTCTGCACTAAAATGGAGCAAAAGATCATGGTCTAGTGGTCTGTAGTTTCCACTGTTTTTTTTTAGCTATTGCTGCACCATAACTCTTAATTTAAGCAAAGAGACTTGATTCGATATATTGTGCTGGTCCACGATATTACTGTGAGAACTTAATATCACGATATTTCGGTTATTGTTACATCCCTATAGATCAGTAAATAGCACAAGAGGTGAGTTGGAGATACTCTGTACCCTGACGATCATAAACTAAAGCAAAGGGCATTTTTGTCATTAACATTAATACACAGTTCGTTTTAGGTCTTAACCACATTTAAATCAGGAACAAAAATTGCTGAAATTGCTGAAAGATTATAGTGCATATTTTGTACATTTTAACTAATAAATGGCATATCTTTCTAAAATCATCCAATATTTTTTGAATTCTGGAAGTAGTTACACATGTGTGTTACTTCTTTTTCACAACCAGCAGAGGGCAGTACTCACCTTTGCGTGAGAGCACACGGCTGGATGCTCATAGATTATGGATTAGGACTATGAAATAGACACAGTTTGTTATTGATATCATTGTCTGGAGTGATTTCATCTTGTATTATTCATTCTCTGCTCGTCTCTACAGGAATTAGCATTTCTGGAGGCATTGAGTCCAAGGTCCAACCCATGATCAAGATTGAAAAAGTCTTTCCAGGCGGAGCTGCATCCACAAATGAAGCCCTCAAGGTACGAACTGTGAACAAAATGTACTCCTAAAAATCATTATAATCACATTTGCATAATTAATACTTTGCCAGGCTACCAAAACAAGGCTGAAGTTGCACGTGCTCCTTCTCGTGCTATGCTAATGAGCTGTTGTTGTGAGAAGTGAGTTTTTAAAGACAGAGAGGTGGAGGGAGGAATGGAGAGATGAGTAGAGGAGAGTCTCAGATATCACAGGCCCTACATTATTGATGAGTACACGCTCAGAGGACTGCTAATGTATTGGTAATGTCTATAATGCCTGTGCAGTATTTTAAACAGGGATGTTGGCTGGGCTGGTTCAAACACAAGCTTTATAAAGTTAACCACAGAGGAGGTTTCTGAGCCTGAGTGGAGAGTGGAGTGTAAGAAGTTGAGTATGAAATATTAACATTATGGTGATGTACATTTGTGGCTTTGTACAGAGTATGGTTCTCAAAAATATTGAAAATTAGATAATAATCTATACTAAAACTAGAATCGAAACTTGATAGTCTTTTGAACAGATACCGATACTAAAATTTTTTTGACCACATAGACTAGTATACATGGTAGGTTCCATACCTACCTCAGTCATCCAGGTAGGTATGGAACTTACCTGGATGACTGAGGGATTATACAGATATAGGACCACATGGGAGAAGTTCAGTTTGTCAACTGGTTAAAAGTTTATTTTGGTCAAATACATTTCGCAGCTAATTCAAGCTGCTTCTTCAGTTCTGGTCAAAATGCTGGAGGACATTGCTTTATATCTGAATGGAGGAGCTAACTACACTGATACTACTCTGAAACACATGGACAACTGAGGAATTTTTCACATAAAAGAAAATATTATAATTTAATGCTGAAAATTACTTTCTATCTATTCTTTAGTAACAAAATCTAGTTTGAAATGTTAGCATAGTACTATTAGAATAAGTTACAAACATTTGCCATATATTTGTGATACTGCATCATGTAACTTTTTGAGGTGGAGTATAAAGTACTTGCTTTTCTCCATGGAGTTGCTAATGATAAAGCTTTACTCAAACATGCGTGATTGAAACAAAATACAACTCCAGGTATATTTTTGATGAGGAAACAACTTTCTAACATGACTTAAAGCTCACAATATTGTGTAATACAGGACCTAGAAAGGACCTATAGGATAGGAAAATCAGAGTCACTAATAACCAAAAGCTGGAATGCCTTGAAGTAGTTTGTGTTTTCGTGGCTGCGTATGTTCAGGCTTAATAACAGAAGGAACATTCGGTACATCGTTAGCGCTAATGAGGCTAAAATAAATTGAATTCAATGTTCAAGGAGCTTCAACAAAATGGTTACTGATATGAACAGGCTCCAGGACAAGAATCTATACTGAAAACATCATCAACAGCATGTACTTTTTCTGTTTTATGAAGTATAATTCAGTCTTGTTAAAATTAGCTGTGGTGAGGTTTAAGCTGTGCTAGAATGTTGTTACCTCCTCATCAAATACCAGGAGTTGCGTTTTATTTCATTCACATATGTTTAAGTAATCCTTTTTTATTAGTCTCCAAACCTCATAATTTTCATTTCCAGGTTGTGATGTCATGTAGTGGTAGTTTTCAAGTTGGCATCTCCCTTTTACCTTGTGTTTAGTGGAAATTGGGAATTCTATGGTTGAAATTATCCAAATTATTTTAGTGAAAGTAAATGGAGTGTATGTTTTAGCACGTGACATCACAAGTGTTTTGCTACTGCCTAATTTAGCAGCTCTATTTGAAATGTGGTTGTGGACTGAGTTTAGGTGTTAAGTCCCACTTTAAATACCAACCTATGGAACATTCCAGACAAAACAATAACATCTTCATAGAGAAGCAAGCAGCATATGCCACCACCAGAAATCTTCATTATGGCACCCTTAAATAATAAGAATAAGAAGAATGCATTAGTCTTTTATAGCGCTTTTAAAACCATACCCTGAGTTGTGTTTCGTTTCATTCACACATGTATCAGACTGTTTACATCTCCAAAGCTTAAAATGCTCTGTTGCACCTTGTGATGTCATGAAACAGTAGTTTTAATGTCAGCAGCTACCTTTTACCTTTAGTCCAGTTGAGATTGGCAATTCCAAGTCTGAATCATTCAAATAATTGTAGTGAAGGTGAATGGAGTTAAAAAAAAACCCACAGTATTACCACATGACATCACATGGTGGAACAGCCTGTTTTCAGTTGGGAAGAACTCTAAAAACATTTTTTCCCAAAGACTGAGTCGTGACCGTCAGGTGGGTCGCAAGAGATTTTTTTGGGGTCGCCTTGTCACGATCTGCATGTATGTACATAGTAGATCTCCGTGCACCCCCCTGCTCCGCTCTTTTTCAGTAGCACCACCTTGCTTAACCAGTTTTCTGTGGGAAACACTGATTACTGTTTTTCATTGTTTAAAACTTGAGTAATACTAATTGTTCAAAGAGACACGATCACTCAGTCAACAATAAAATATCCTCATTAATGTTCAATAATGGTCACACATTTATTTTGTGATTTACGAATAATGTCTATTAACTTGGGTCGCGAATGTTTGTGACTTTTAAAATATGGGTCCCCAGAAAAAAAGTTTGGGAAACACTTCTGTAAAATATGCAGGGTTTATGTGTTAAACTTGTGTGAATGAAAAAAAATCACTACTCCAGGTATGTGATGATATCTTAGTGAGGAAACAACATTATAACATAGATAATATGGGCCCTTTAATGAACACAGGTACGACATTCTAACACTGCACGCTATAAAAGGAGCATTACCCAACCTACCCTGCTCCCTTTTACGCAGCTGTCCCATATCTATGCACCTCTCTACTCTGTCTTATCTGTCCTGGAGGAGGGGCCAGTGCTGTGTTAAACATGTATCCTCCTGTCCGGTCTGCTCTCATGATAACACAGTGGATAACGCACTATCTGCTCCTGCCATTGTCTGAGCATGTGCAGAGTCTGGCCCCGGATTACACTGTCCCTTCTACACTCACGCTCTATCTGCTAAAGTGTCATGCGAGGACAAACATTAGGCCTGCACCGCAAAAGGACTGCACAATATGAACGCTAAGAAAAGACTGTAGCAACCTGCAATAATGTAAATGTTAAAACCTTGTTCGTGTCTTTATAACTGTTATAAATTTTACGTTTTATGTTAAGTTCATGGCCATACGTGATTGGATAAAAGTTGGGAGGGGGCTGGGCTTGTGCGAGGGACACCATAGAACTGTGTTAAGAATAACGGCCGAAATAAGTTGGTAATTCTGACATCGGAGCACGGTCTGAGTTTGCGCAGGTCTTACCTGACTGTTATGGCTAACAATAACCAATTCATTTCTTACAATAAGGAGACATGTCAAACTCAGGCCTGGGGGCCAAATTTTGCCCACGATATAATTATATTTGGCCCGCGAGATCATATGTATTAGAGCTGCCTGTCGGCTACAGATAGGCTATAGAGACATTATTTATTTAAAATTTTGTTATTATTTTATATTACGCTTGTTCTGGATTCAATGTATTGAAAATATATTGGCCCACGACTTAGTCCCAGTTTTTAATTTTGGCCTCTGTGAATTTGATTTTGACATCCCTGCAATAAAGCAACATCTTGTAAACTATTCTTGCCCATGCATTACCTACAGTTAGACGCTACAATGTCATATGGATCAATACAGTATCAGAACAGAAGTCAGAGGGTTTGTTTCAATGCGTTCAATGTTTTTCTTGGGAATTTGTGTGCATGAGTGAGGGAGAGTTAACTATTTGTGGTCAAGGACAAGCAGATCATCTGGAGTGTAAGGAGCATTACCCAGCCTGCCCATAGACTGTATTTATAAATGGACATGGTACTAAGCTGCTAGCTGCCGCGTTCCAAATAGGAAGTGAGCATGGGGGTGCTTCCAGCTTCATCAATGCTCGCTCTAGTTCATTTTGTATTGAAAAATGGTCACCTCTCTCTGTAACTTCTGCTGTCAGGCTCCTCATTTTGGTTTACGTAATCCTGGTGTTTTTATTTCACTATTTTGTCTATAAATCAATTCCTATTCCTAATATGTAGCTCCAAATTTGACCTTATAACTGTCAGCCTTGGTGAGCTTTATTTGACTGGAGCCGAACGCTATGGGTGACGTCACACTCCCTTAGTCTTCTTAATACAGTCTCTTACACTACCCGTTTTATGAATTAAAGGGGCTGTACCAGATTTTTATGTGATAAAGCAAAATGTAAAAATATATTATCTAAAAAGCAGTTCTTAAGATCAAAATGAGATTGCTACGTGCTGTGCTGTCTTCGCCTAATTATAGTGGGGTTTTTTTATCATCCGTGAATGAGGAAGTGAGGCTGGTGCAGTTTAGCTTGCTAGTTGTTGTTACCATTACCATGATGTTAAAACTCCACTCTGGTCTCTGGAAGATGTGAAAAGTGTTAATAAACTCATTGCGGTGAATCATTAGGATGCTGAGAATGCATTAGGGGAAATAAGTTTGGACTGCTGCAAACTGCAATGGGGGCAGCCTGTATGGACTCTCAAATAGCAGTTACTTTACAGAGAGAGCTGAAACCGAGCTTGGACCACTTCACAAAACATGAGCCATCTTTATGAATGAAAAAAGATGCAAACATACCAGTGATAGATACAGATTTTAAACGTGTCTATTTGCACATTGTAAATCTCATCTCCCCCTCAGACTGTGGACTGGCAGCAGCTGCACTGGGTTATTTTTGGTTTGTGTTTCTATTGGCTGAAAACAGGAAGTGGATGAGGCAGATTAAACTGATCTGTTTAAGTCAAATTTTAATCTGCCGTTTGGTTAAATGGCTCTGAATCTGGTTTACACTATCCTCCTGGGAGCTTTGATCATGGCATGGCTTTATTAGACGTCTGGGCTGAATATGAAACACAGATAAACCAGCTGCAGTCGGTTGTACAGGTACTCTGCCTATACATGCTCACAGTTAGAGATACCCATACACTGATGTCAGGTTGTCAGGTATTAATTTCTATGGATGATGTCAAGGAAAAGAATTTTAAAATGCAGAATTATTCAAAATAATAATAAATGTTTATGTTTGAGTAAACCAGTGATCTCTCAAACCCTCCTTATGGTTAGATGTAAGATTCTGTGCTATAGGCTCTATTCATGCTTACGTCACAAACCAGGAAAACGCTTGGAAAGATGCAATTACAACTTCCCAGGCCCAGTTTTCCTCATCTCCATGTCATTGTAGCGTTCCGTTATGTTTGGCTAATCAACAATTACAACCACACCTCAGTTTTCATCATTTCCCCACTGACACACAACTCCAAGCGCACTGGGTACATGCAATTAGAAGAGATGAGGTGCCAAATTCAAGATGACCGCTGATCACGTTTACCTCAATGGGTTTTGTCACAGTCGGCAGTAACTACACCAGAAGTTGTAATGGCATCTCTCCAAACGTCTTCCTGGTTTGTGAGGTAAGCGTGACTAGAGGCTATACTAGCGCTCATGCCTATGTCACCTAGCCTGATTCATCAGCCAGTTTCACTTCATTTCACTTTGTAGAAACCGTCTGACCTTGCAGTGTTAGAATTTGTTCGTTCGATGGTAGGCGGGTACTATTTATCATTTAACCGATCGCTGTTATTTGGTAGTCACGTACGCAATGCGCCACTAACGGGGCTAACTGGTATATTAAGCCTTTCCCAAATCCCGTAGGAAGAAGGGCAAATCTTTCCCCTTGATGAAATTCACCAAACATTCTCTTTATTCCGGCTTTAAATCCTTGATATTGAGAATGGTTGACAACACTGAATATATAGATCTTCACTGATTGGCTGGTGCCCGAACTCGCACTTTCAGGGTTTTTGCAAACCGTCTATTGTATTTTGATTCCTGACCTAGTTGCTGGAGAGAAATTAAATTGAGCGGAGGTGCTAGGTGGCACCAGCCTGGCTATATGTCACCCATGCTCCCACACAATTCTCCAGAAACATAAAAAAAAAACTGTACAGAGCAACTTGAAAAACCTGATGTGTTTCATTAGCGGGATGCATGCTGATTATGTTGCAACAGCGCTCTGAAGAAGGAGTGACTTAGCAAGGAGAGCAAAGTGAGGGGGATTCAGAGTGTCAAAAACAAAAATTTTATTAAATCATTCAATACATTGTTTTTGTGAACACAATACTTCAAGTACTAAGCAGCCCCCGCCTTTGCGTAGATTCTGAGATCAGACTTTGACAAGGAGGTTTGGCCACACCATGAAACTTGAAAAGAGCTTTCCATACTCTAACACTGCACCTAAAGAGAAAGGAAAGAGCGAAAACAGAGAAAGGAAGGTTGCCATGGTTACAGCTGGACAATACCCACTGGCCTTTAGTGAGTCTGAGCGCACGGGGCAGGTGTATCCTCCGATGACATCACAGGAAGTCCCTCTCCTCTGGGGCTGCCCATTCTCCACTGGTCCCTGGCATCCTGCTGGAAACACGTGCTCCTCACTCTGACTGTGGAACAACCTTGTCCTGAAGGGGAGAGTTTATGTGCGCTCGTGACAAAGGCCTTCAGTGTGAATATATTAAAGTAAGGCTACAGTCCCAAAGCTCCGCCACATAAATCAGACTACTGCACAGGGACACCATAACTGCTCATTTATCAAAGTGTATACAGTATGCTACAGGGACACAGCTCATCTATATGGAAAATTAGCCTATGTTGTCAAATCACAGCTGTTGGAGAAGTTTGTTTTTTTTTAAAGATTTTTATGTTGGGCTGTACAGAACATCTAAAAATCCTTAAATTAATCATCATTTTTTAAACTGCAAAACATAAATAAATAGGGATGTAACAATAACCGAAATATCGTGATGTCATATCGTCAAAGTTCTCACAATAATATCGTGGACCATCACAATATATTGAATTGCAAGTCTCTTTGCTTGAATTAAGATTTATGGTGCTGTAATAGCTAAAAAAAAGACAGAGGGAACTAGATAGACCATGATCCTTTGCTCTGTTTCATTGTAGACTACATGAAGAAATAACAGTTCTAAGCACTTTCAACTGTTAGTTCTTTAGATTAAGTCTTGTCTCCACAAAATATCGCAATAAATATCGTGAGATGTATATTGTGAAAACATCGTCCTGAGAGATTTGGATATAGTTACATCCCTAATCGTGAGCCTCCCCACCAGATCGTGAGCTTTCCATGATGTCACAATAAATATTGTACCGTGAGGTTCATACTGTGTCGATATTGTATCGTGAGACTTGGATAGAGTATTTCCTTTGTAAATATATCCTATTGTAAACACCTACCATCCACAGCGAATTCTACGCATATTTAAAAGTCCTATATAGATTTTTATGAGCTTTAAGTCATGTTATAATGTTACTTAAGAAAATACATACCTGGAGTTGTGTTTTCACATTCACACATGTTTGAGTAATCCTGTCTGTATCTCCAAAGCTCAAAATAACAGATAACAGATATGTTATATGTTGTAATAAAAATTCTACATACCTTGCTTTTATCTCCATGTCTTGTTTTTTTCATTTACAGGCTGGATACGAGCTGTTGTCAGTGGACGGAGAGAGTCTGCACAGAGCTTCTCACCAGCACGCAGTCAACGTCATACGCCGATCCTTCAGTAACAAGGCCAAAGACCCCATGATCTTTGTGGTGAAAGTGCCGCGGGTCCCCAGCACCGCAAAGAGCCCCCGGAGTCCTGCACACTGACCCCTGCAGGCCTCTGTACGTCACTGCACACGAGTCCTGCACACTGACCCCTGCAGGCCTCTGTACGTCACCGCGCACGAGTCCTGCACACTGACCCCTGCAGGCCTCTGTACGTCACCGTGCACGAGTCCTGCACTCTGACCCCTGCAGGCCTCTGTAGGTCACTACACACAAGTCAGGCCTCTGTACGTCACTGCGCACGAGTCCTGCACACTGACCCCTGGAGGCTTCTATGTCACTGCACACGAGTCCTGTTTACTGACCCTTATGTCACTGCGCACGAGTCCTGCACACTGACCCCTGCAGGCCTCTGTACATCATTGCACACGAGTCCTGCACACTGACCCCTGCAGGTCTCTGTGCGTCACTGCATACAGCACGGAAAGGACACCCAAAGGTGCTACTGCTGCATCAGGGGGAGGATGGATTGGTCCCAGGAGAAGACAGTTACAAATGGATTTGACTTTTATATGATTTTTTTTTTAGCTTTTGCAGTATTTTATTATAGTATTGTACATGCAGATTAAAATTTTCTACTCTTATGTGTTTTTGTAACAATATATGTACAAAAAAGACAAAGCATAGTTTTTTAAAAGGTCTGTGAAACTCAGTAGTTTTAAAAAATCACATATTTTGTCATCTAGCCTGACAGTTCTAAAATGATTATGTTATTAACCCTGTTTCATAGTCAGTTTGAATGGTAATTTAGGATTGAGATAATAACCTGCTTCTTAAGTGACTAGGCAGCTGCAGAGGTAGTGAGTCATGACTGGCTGCAGGTGCTGGGGTTTAGGTAGCGAGGATTCAGATCAGAGAGAGACATTTTACGTTTAACTGGATTTCAGCCCTGAAACTGGCAACCCAAATGATAGACTGATGTGAGGCTCTTTCTGCTTTCTGACTGGATAATCATCTTGAGAAAACCAAATTATAACAAAATGAAGCAGCATGTTCAATGTTTTTGTAAAAACATCAGCATTACAATAACTATCAGGAAAAGCTATTTGATTTGATATTGAACATGTTTACCTCGTATCTGGGGACACAGTCATGTGGATAGTGTTTAAAAATCTTATATAGAGTTTCTTGTGTACTTCTGCAAGGACAACAGAAAAACTGGGCTGGAGCTATAGTTGCATAATATTCTAAAACTAGGCTGTTACCAAACACTATAAATGGACATAGGTAACTGCAAGCTGCCATGTTACAAATAGGAAGTGAACATGGATACACTTCCGGCTCCATCAATTCTGGTTCCAGTTAATTTTATATTGAGAAAACATTACCCCGGTCTCTGTAACTGCTGCTGTCATGCTCCTCATTTTGGTCTCAAAATGTTTGTATTAACCCATTCTACGTGATCCTGGTGTTTTTATTTTGCTATTTTGTCTATAAATCAATTCCTATTCCAAATTCAAGCTTTAACTACAAGCCTCGATGAGCTTCTATTGACTGAAGTCGAATGCTATGGGTGACGTCACACTCACGTAGGCCATTTCTTTATACAGTCTGTGGTTGTTACTATAACAATTAAACTATGAATAAATGTTGAAATAGCTGAAATATGGCATGGTATGTTTTGTTTGATTAAACCAAAATTAAACTTGGATATTGCACATTTTTCCTAAATAATGTGTTAAGGAATGCTCTTTTCAGTCCTTATTGTCAAACACAGTCTCAACATTACAAACCCAGGCCTAGGTCAGTTATCAGTGTTACAGATAAACCTGTCTTAGATCAAATGGAGCCACATGTCACGGCCTCGCCCTGACCCCAAACTACTCTAAGAATGTCAAAGTCGTTGTCTACATATTTTATGTACGGCCATCTGCAGTCCTGCCAGCTCCAGATTACCAGAGTTATAGATTTATGCACAGATTAAAGCGTGGGTTCTGTGTCAGAAGTGATAGTGGGTTTAGCGGATGTCCAGAGGGATTAGACCAAATGCTGCTGAGTATTTTTGTGCACATTGGCAGAGATGTTGGTGCACTAGCTAGCACAATCCGCCACTTTGGAGGCTTAATTACACCATGCTGTGGTAAGAGATTATGGCAAGGCTTCAATAGACTGGACTGTACAGGGAGCAGAGCAGGGCACTAGACTATTCTGCTCTTATCTGAGCAGAAAGAGAGAGGACCAAGCATGTGTCTTATTTACATCTGCAGACACTGGGCTTAAAATACACAAACCTACATACGCATAACAGCACATAAGGCTTGGACATTGAGGCCATGTATCATTTCTCTTTCTTCACTGTCTTTTCCTTGATTCCTCTCCTCGGTCCTCCATTTTTCAGCTGTCAATCAAATGTGTCATATTAAGTGGTGTTCCAAAGAAAACCAAGGAATGAAGGAGTAAACCTGAGGGAGGCTTCAGGAGCAGACATCAGACAAAAGAATCAGACTTTATTGGTCTCAGCGATGAGTTTATATCCTTTCTCCTCGCTGTGTTTCCTTTGTGAGTGGGACTTCCTCACCCATTTCCTGCAGTCGAGGAGAGAAATCAAGGAGAAAGAGGCGAGGAAAGAGAAATGAGATGCTGACTGGGCTTTAAAGTGCCTATGACAGGTTGAACTACTCATTATTCTAACAAAGCACACTTAAGAGCATTGTATTTCAGATTTTAGTAAAGATGTTACCTTGCAGGGTGGCTGGGCCGGTGTCGGCGGCAAGGTGGGGCATTTGAGGGCCGTGCCCCCCCTAGGGGCCACTGGTGCCCCACCCCCCAGCACAGGCCGTTATTATTACTATTTAAAAATGATTTTGATTGGCGCATTTCACTTCGGGCTGAGGGCACAAACTTTAGCGTCCAGACCAGACCAAGTCTCTGTTTATTTAGTGTAGTGTGATTGGACAGCTGTCCTGTCAGTCACGTCACGTCACGTCAACCTGCTGTCAACTGTAGCAGCTTCACGATTAGCGGCAGCTGCTACTTTAGCCTAAAGCTCCACACAGGAAATGGCGAAGACAGAGTCAAAGACACACTGACAGACCCGCTGCCGGGACCCGGGGCTGTCGCTACCGCTGCCGGTGCCGGGACAGTCGCTGCCGGAGCCGGGACAGTCGCCGCCGGGACACGAGACAGTCGCTGCCGGGGCTGGGGCAGTTGACACCGGGCCGGAGCTCTCGCTGCCGCCGCTGGGCCAGGCAGGGGATAAAGTCTGTCCGCCTTTGCCCGTTCGTTTTTGGGTGTAAAAGTTTGTCCTGGGCGTAGAGCAGAGGGATAAATCTACCTGGTGTCCTAGTGCAAATATGGACTGGGGTAACTTTCAGATTTAAGTAGTAAGTGGGATTAAGTTTTAGTTTTACAACCAGCTCGTGAATTCGGCCCCCGGACCTCGCGTCACGGACCTGACTGGACCGGGATTTGGACCAGTTTCATCTCTTCATATTGGACAATAGACTTTTGGAGACAGAACCAGTGGGACAGTGGGATAGAGGAAACACTCAGCTTCAGTCTCTGGAGAAGGTAAGAGGCTTGTTTTCATTAGTTTGGGGCAAATCTGAACATGTTAAATAATGTTAATAGTTAAATAGTGCGTAAATGAGCTGGTGGGTGCGGTGGAGCTGCTCTGGTTGTCTGGTTGTCGTGTGTTCATGTTGTGACCAGAGCCTCTTATCTTATTGTAGTTTTGATGACGTTGTTGGGTCTGGGTGTGAGCGGCGTGTTACATTGTGTTGTTGCGTAGTTTGTGCTTGGCTGTTCATTGTGCTCTGATAGATATAGTTCAGCCACTAGTAACCAAAATATTCACAATATATATTTATAATTTTGGCCTTTGTGCCCCTCCCAAAAATTATACCACCATTTTTTTTTTTTTTTTTTTTAATATATCTTACATCAGGAGAAGTGTGTGGACGACATACCCTCGCGTACCAGGCCCACTACAGCCCTGGTGCTGCCCGATGCGTGGCTATTTCTTGCCCGATTGCTTTTTTCAGTGATGTTGTTCAGGAGTGTTTTTGGCGAGAGGCTGTTGTTTAATGTTTACAACCAGTGGCAGACCTTGTTGTTTTTTAATAAACCTCAACCTTTTATTATTGTCTTGAGTGCGTCTACCACACAACCTCAACACCTATTGCAGCTAATAATAATAATATTCATAATAATGATAATAATAACAACACATAATTAGCCTTATACTGTTAAAGAAAAACGTGTTTGATAGTTAATTTCTGCTTTGTATGACTCCACCGCGTTAAAATATTTCTCAAATGGCAGTGCCCCCCCTGCTGGTGACCCACGCCCCTCCAGTAGATGTGCTCTGACACTGACTCTGGGCTGGGCGCTTTCTTAGAGCTAGGGTGAGGAGCTCAGTTACATGGGAGGAGCTCAGAGTAGAGCCGCTGCTCCTCCACATCGAGAGGAGCCAGCTGAAGTGGCTCGGGCATCTGTTCCGAATGCCTCCTGGGCGCCTCCCTCGGGAGGTGTTCCGGGCATGTACCACCTGGAGGAAGCCCTGTGGAAACCCAGGACACTAACCCCCCGGAGAAGCTGGAGGAAGTGTCTGGGGTGAGGGAAGTCTGGGAGTCCCTGCTTAGACGGCTGCCCCTGTAACCAGCCCCAGATAAGCGAAAGAAAATGAATGGATGTACCTAGAAATCATGATGTACACTGGGCCAAAACTCTTCTTGATTTTGTTTTTATTTGACAAGTAAAAATATAAGAAAACACCTTTATTTGGTTGAACTCATGAAAAATGTGTTTCTTGCATGTTTCTTGAATTGTAAATTGTGTCAACATTTAGGATACAATTCTCTCTATTGTGATTGCATCAGTGTGGGACTCTCTAAAACAGAACTCTCTCGCTATTCCTGTAATTTTCTAAATATTCTCCAACTTTTGTCCACAAATTACTTCTTGATTGGTGTAAAACTATAATTCATATTTGCAACAGGTATTATCCCCCAAATTAAGTAAAAATTTAAGAATGATCATAAGTATGATCAGAACCTGTCATAAACCCTTTAAAATAAAAATTATAAAATGTCCAGTATGTCAGATTTGAAACAAAAGCAATAGCTTGATCCATTAGAAAATAATAAATATTGTGGCTGCACATAGCAGTGTGTCTTTATTATTTAGTCCGATCACCAAATTTTTTTTTTTTTTTTTTTTGATTGTAGTGGTATCCAGTGGTTCAAACTAAATGATTTCAGGAGTTTCCAGATGATATGGGGAAAAACTAAAAACACCCTTCCAATACTTTCCACATAAGACTAATGTCAGCTTGTGATACATAAAAAAAAAGTTTGGCTTAAATATATATCTTTACCTTCTATCTTTAACATATCTTTAACATTTGAAACTACATTTTATGAAATTATTCGAATATTAATCATAACATTTTTCTTCCAGTGGATTAGACAGTTTAGACTTAGACAAACTTTCTTGGACACAGCAGCTCACACATCATAATATATCACAATAATCAAGAGTAAAAAAAGTAAAATTTAAATTCTAAATAAGTAGTGATAAAATAGCAAGAGACTGCTGGTCCAATAAGGCTTAATTATATAAATGTACAAGTACAAGTAAAGTAAAAGCTTGAATGAATTTGAAAGTGAGAGGCTACCAAGAAACATTTAATTTGGAGTCCAGAAAAAAAAAAAACTGAAATACTGTATAAACAACAAAAATATTGTAATAAAATTTTTTACAAAATCATAATTAATTGAAGTAGTGATTATTTAGCAGTAGCCTAATTGCAGTAGGGACTGGTTGCAAAAATGCTAAAAATAGAATGGGACAAGACTAACACTTAAATATTTAAACTTAGTCAACAAAATAAATGTCCAGTTAAAAAGAAAGAAAAACAAACCACACTTTTTTATGCTGTGACAACTTGTTTTAATTAAAAACACAGTCATTATTTGTACAAGAAATATACACATAAAAATATACAGAGGACTACAGAAGAGATGAAATGATGAACAGACTGATGAAGAACAGAAAAATGCCACAGAAAAAAAGAGAAAGAATCGTCGCTTTGGTCTAGTCACAGTGGCTACATTTGAAATATAGATCTTTGTCTAAATAAAATACAATGTCAGCTTTCATATACTATTTGAGTGTTTTACATATTTACACATATACTTCAGATGCACACAGTGTTTAAGGGGTTAAATCTGATGATTAATACTCAAATAAGTACTGTGCTGCATCTGTAACAGTCTATTTGAGGTTAGCATTAGGAATTAGTTCAGTTTGTGCCTTAAAGAGACAGTGCTCTATTTTTACTATAACTTTTTCCAAATTGGGAAGTTTTAGGATATCAATGTAACTTTTCTATTTAGGGGTGCTTATTTTGGTTTGTTTGGAATGTTCCACACTATAGCATTAAACGTATGTATCTTGCAGTTATTCAGTTATTTTATTGCTTAAAATATAATAAAAATGTGCATTCCTACTGAGATCTGACCTGTAACTTGGCCGCCATGCTCATCTCAGTGAAGATAGAAGATCTACTAGTGTTGTCAAAAGTATCGAAAATCAGATACGAATCGATACTGAAACTGATATCAAAACTAGGTACTTATTTGAGCAAGTATCGATATAAAAAAAAAACACACATTCACAGGATAGAAATTAAGCTTTCTGAATAGCTTTAAAATGATTTTGTATTAGATGTACACAGATATAAAACTACATGGAAATATAAAACAAAGTACTATTACTTAAAGCTGAAAATCACATTCTATTGTCTAAATAAATTGTGTTTTTTATTATCATTGCGGTCAGAGGCAGCGCTACCATTAGGCAAAAGGAGGAGGCTGCCTAGGGCCCCCAAACCTGGAGGGGCCCCAAACCAATTCCCCTCAGTGCCACTAATGGCCTGAGAGCAATTTGATTTTCTCTCAATATGACATGACGTGAGAGTAGTTTACTTTTAAACAATAATGATGAGAAAAATAATAATAATCATATATAATGGATGTTAAGAAAAATGTAATTGTAGTAGCTTCTTTCAGCTCTGGTTTTCTAGTGGGGGACCGAACAAACAATGCAAGTTTTCAGTCTACCCTAATTCAGATAAATAGAGATGTGCATGTCTCAAAAACAATTGGGAAAAACAGACAATAAATATATTTAAAAAACTAAACCAAACACAAAATGGTGCATTATAGTGAGGGCCCCAAACTCAAGTTCACCTAGGGCCCCCAAATTGCTAACTCCACCACTGATTGCAGTATCGGAATGAGTATTGAGTATCAAGTGTATTGCCTAGTACAAAAATCAAGTTTGAAATTTTTGTATCGTGACAACACTATGCCCTATTATGGAACATTCCAAGCAAAGAAAAATCTACACTGAGACAAGCAGATGGCAAGTCCTTCATATGAAAAGTTAAGTAGTTTATCTTTAATTTGCTTCTCAAAATCCATAACAATATTTGGCATTCTAGTCTATTCTAAAAAAACATTGTCAATTTGAAGCACAAACTGAAGATACAAGATGTTATTATATTTCCATCCACGTCGACTTTCCAAGGCTTTAGTTCAACATCTGGAGCAGCCATTTTGAATCTCCACAAACCACAGAGAAAGTGGTCATCACATGCACAGGACCAAGCAACCTGATCATTATTAAGAATACTTTTTCCATATTTAGAAGCGTTTTGTTGACCTCTCAGAGAAGAAGAAGTCCCTCATGCATTTACTAAACATATGACGTGCACAACAATGAGAAGTGGTATTATGATGGATATGAGAGGTCACTTAGAATAGAGAGTGTGTTTGAATGTCTGTATATTATCTGGCAACCTTCAGACTTTGTACTAAAGGGCCCATATTACACTTCTTTCTGATCTATGTTATGTTTCCTCATCACAAACCTGGAGTTGTATTTTGTTTCTTTCACACATGTTTAATGCACAAACCCTACAGATTTAGGTCTTCTCTCAAACAGAAATTGTGTTTTCAAATTCCATACATCTTCACGAAAATCATTTGGATAATTAAACCCAATGTGTTTTGAATGAAACAAAACACAACTCCAGGTATGTTTTTGATGAGGTACCAACATTCTAACATGGCTTAAAGCTCACAAGAGTCAATAAAATCAATCTTAAAGAACTGTTTTCTTCTCAACCATTTCTTTCTCTTCACTTGCCTCAGCATAGGTCAGCAGTAGATCTTTCACCTTTCTGCTCATCAATATGCAAAACAACATACACTTCTGATTGGCTGTAACAGTGTTTTAGGGCTGCTTGGTTTTATGTTAAACTTTGCAATGTCCAAAGCTCAGATTAAAGTCTAAACTGAGTAACAAACCTTCTTACAGAGTAGTGCTTTCAGTTCGCTTCACAGCCTGCAGGAAATGTAGATGACATCAGCTGCAAAGTATCAACAGTTGAAATTTTACTGTTACTTATGGCGCACATTTTAAAAGATGGCGATTATTTATAACTAATGTGGCATAATATAACTTCACCGATATATTTTCTTGATAAACCGTTTCTCATTGCAATCCAAAAACACTCACTCACCATTCACAGCTCTCTTCAAATCTTAAAGGTACACTGCGTAACTTTACTGGTAGAGAGTCCACCACCTCTTCATATTTATGACGATGTTATTGTAGCCAAACTTGCGCCACCTAATGCCTCCGCTCAATTTCATTTCTCTCCAGCAACTAGATCAGGAATCAAAATACACTAGATGGTTTGGAAGAACCCCGGAAGTACGAGTTTGGGCACCAGCCAATCAGAGAAGAGCCATATTCTGTGTTGGCTACGATTCCCGAGATCGAATATTTAAAGCTGGAACAAAGAGAATGTTTGGTGAATTTTACCAAGGGGAAATACTTTATTGCCCTTCTTCCTACGGGACAAATTCTAATGCTGCGAGGTCAGACGGTTTCCACAAAGTGAAACCGTTTGATGAATCAGGCTAATGTTATTGCTCTGGACTGGAATGTTCTATTATGGTGCTGCAAGTAGGGCAAGTTACAGGCCAGATCTGTGCAGAGGCAACCCCAGAAACAATAAGAATACATGTTTTCAAGTTGTTGTGTTTTTTTTGTTTTGTTTTTTTTTGTTTTTTTTTTTTTTCAATTAAAAGACATTTGAAGTAATAAATGCTACAGTAATGCTATCCTGTGTAACATTTCAGGCAATAAGCAGTAACACCTCGATGGAGACGGACGAGAAAAGTTACGCAGTGCACCTTTAACATATTTTCACTGCCTTAATCTGAATACAAAGTCTGAAAGCAAATGCATCTTCTACTTCTTCTACCATTTTAAGTGACCTCTCATTTGAACAGTTACATGTATGTGATCGGTATAATACTCTTTATACTTGCAGAATAAACCCACACGGATACCGGTACTACAACAAAATAGCTTGAGCTGCTATAGAAAAATATACAACATTTCCTCCATTATATAGAATACCTTTACCTTCTCCATATAGACTCTCTTAGTAAAATAAACTGTTTCCCCAGAACCATCAGTGCATTAAGTCGCCCCACTCGTTCAGTTACAAAAACATGCAAACGTGCCGACCTGCTACCTTTAAAGAGGGGAGCAGATTAGAGGAAGACATCTCAGGGGGCTGCTAAAAGATTAAGAGGAGGAAGAAGAGGAGAAAAAGGAGGAGGAGGAGGAAAAGCAAGAGGTGGTGCAGGAAGAGGAGAAGAAAGGGCAATTCAGGTGGCTGCTAAAAGATTAAGAAAAGGAAGAGGAGGAAAAGGAGGAGGTGGAACTACTAAAAGCTTAAGAGGAGGAGAAGGAGGAGAAGAAGAAGAAGAAGAAGAGAAAAAATAGGTGGTAGAGGAGGAGTAAGAAGAGGAGAAGGATGAAGAAGAAAAATAAGTGGAGGAGGAGGAAGAATAAGAAGCTGAAGAGATGGTGGATGAGGAGGAAGAGGAACAAGGGAAGCAGGAGAAAGAGGAGGGAGAGAAGAGAAGAAGAGGAAGTTATTTCAAGGGACTGCTAAAAGCTTCAGAGGAGGACGAGGAGGAGGTGGAGGTGGAAGAGAAGAAGGTACAAGGGGAGGAGGAAGAGGAAGGGTATTTCAAGGGACTTCTAAAAACTGAAGAGGAGAAAGAGGAGGATGAGGAGGAGAAAAGGAAGAGAAGAAAGAGGAAGAGGTGGTAGAGGAGGAGTAAGAAGAGGAGAAGTATGAAGAAGAAAAATAAGAGGAGGAAGAAGGGAAGCAGGAGAAACCAGGTAGAGGAAGAGAAGGAAAGGAGTAGGAAGAGGTGGAGACATTTCAGGGGGCTGTTAAAAGCTTAAGAGGAGGAAGAGGAGGAGGTAGAGAAGGAAAAAGAGGAAGATGAGGAGGTGGAGGAGGTGGAGAAGGAGGAAGAAGAGGTGGTGGAGGAAGAGGAGAAGCAAGGGCTTTTCAGGGGGCTGCTGAAACCTTAATGGAGGAGGAGAGAGGAGAAGGAAGAGGAGAAAGTATAAGGGGAGGAGGAGGAAGAAGAGAAGGAGAAGGAAAAGGTGGTAGAGGAGAAGTAGAAAGGGGAGAAGGAAGAACAAGAAGAAAAACAAGAGAAGGAAGAGGTGGAGGAAGAAAAGGAACGCATTTCAGGGGGCTGCTAAAAGCTTAAGAGGAGGTAGAGAAGGTGGAGAAGGAGGAAGAAGAGGTGGAGGAGGGAGTGCATTGAAATTCAGGAAAAAAAGCATGCCCACGATTTACGCATAAATGTGTCAGCGCCGGAGACATTTTTAGTTCTGATAGTTTTATAAAAATAGAATCGCTCAGAAGATGGTGCGAGGTGAAGACTGAGGAAGAAGAGAGCAGAAATTCAAACTAAACTGCTTAAAGAGGGAGTATTATACTTCTACGTGGTATTTATTGCTAAAACATAACATATTTAGATCACTATGTTACCTTTTATTGTTAAGATACTATATTCTCCAAAAACATCATATTAACATGTGCATTTCCGCAAATTAAAACAACTGCACATCGCATCAGGTTTGTGAAGTTGTAGTGTATTGTTTTGTATCATTCTTTTGTATATTTATGTCAAATTGCTGTACGGAGAGTTCGAATAGGGCCCGGGAGAGATCACTAAATGAATCAAACATGCATGGATGTCATATAAAACTTCTTCAGGAATGTTTTAATGAGGGAACAGTGTTATAACCTGGTAGATTTAGCGTAATACCCCCTCTTTAATGGTGCACTAATGTTATGTAAATGTAAATCTTAAGAATGCATTGTCTTTTTGTAAGCTGATTGGAGCGGTTTCCTTTACGGTGGCTGACAATAAGAGGAAGTCCACTTTGTAAACGAATGCCAAAGAGATGATTTGTTCCAGAAAAACGGCGGGAAGATTGTTTTGTGCAAATAAATTCCTACGCAAAAAGAAATAAAGATCCACAATAAAGATCCACAAAGCGTGTTTTGGTGTTCCCTTATACACATTGAGCAAAAGTGGTGTATTAAAGTGAAAACGGTTGCAACTGCGTGTAAAAAAAAAAATAAATAAATTGTGTCTCTAGTTAAGTAGTTAAAGGTGTATTGTGTAACTTTTCTGGTGCTTTTTTTCCATGGAGATGTAATTGCTTTGTCTGGAATGTTTCACAGTATGGCATTAAACCTTTATCTTCATGAAGACCATTATTTTTTTCATGAAGACCATTATTTTTGAGCTATAAAAGCACCTGTAATTGAATAAATGTAAGGTAGAGCTGTTTAATGTCATACTATGGAACATTCCACACAGAGCAATGACGTATCCGTAGAAACAAGCAGGTTTGGCACAACCAAAAAGTTACATAGTGCAGCTTTAAGATTAATTTGCCATATCTCAGTTCAGATTAAATTTTTTTGACAAGTTTTACATCTTTGAGTTTTAAAAATGTTAATATAATGAAAGAAATTGCCTATATTTGTGGCACAAATATTGCTGTATTTATCAAAAGTATGAATTCAACTGCAAGTGTAGAATAATAATGTATGTTTACATTTTTTTTTACCAAAATTTGACAATTTTTTAACTCACATTTTCAAGGGTGTGAATTTTCTACAATAATTTATACTATATCTATACGCCAATTCCCCCAAAATATTGAAAATTAAACAAAAAAAAATCCACGCACGTGGAGCTGGCCCATTAGCTTGCAGTTATAATGTTGTTAATGTAGTTTTAATGCTCTTGTTACATACATGCTGGTGACTCTTTTATTCTCCGTAAGTCAGACCGATTCCTGTGCGCTCCTCTTTTTTTTTGCTTTGAGGACAGATACCCTGATTCGACTGTAGCTGGGAAAATAAAGAGTTTTTGTGCTGGTTTTGTGTTAAATACTTGTGTCCGGACAGTTCTACAGTGGTCCAGGTAAAGCCGTAATGGGGATAGTGCAGTTCTCGGGCTTGGGTCTATAGTTTTTGAGTTTTTGGCGTGTGGGGGGCTTCTGTAGCGAGGTCAGATCTCGGTGGCGGTGATCTCCTCGTAGTGGATATCGTTGCTGCCGCTGCGGACCTCGTACTCGTCCAAGTCTCGGCTCTCCAGCTCCAGGCTCAGCTCCCTCATGGCTCTCTCCAGGTCCCTGTTCCTCCGGTACATCTGGATGTAGTTCTGCTGCAGCTGCTTCTGGTAACGGATCACCTGCACACAGACACAGTGAAGAGTTAGAGGATTGAGCTGTACAAGTGTTGTTAAGAAATGGGCCTCATCAATATGTTTATAAGATACATTCTTTCTGAGAGGAAATTTCTATCAGTCTTTCTTAAATAATTGTGGAGATGCTAAGCCAAAAGGAATGATGTTTCTCCCTTACTTCTGACTTTTATCTTCAGTGTTGGTCACCACAAAACATCTCACACTACAAAATTCATTGATTTTCATGTTGGTCCTAAATCACTAAGAATGTTTTTTTATAACACACTACTGACCGAAGAGATATAAGAATAAAATAAAGCAAAAAAGTATTCAATAAAGCAATCGTAAAAGAGGAGGTACTATGCAAAACTGACTTCTTGGAGCTTTCTATCTTGTTGTTTTCCTCATCAAAAACATGCCTGAAGAGGTTTTAAATATCATCCGTGCATGTTTGAGTAATCCAACAATCTAAAATGGAGAATGCAACAGTAGCTCACAGCCCATCTCATACCAGTCCATAAAGTTTGGTGTTTTGGCAAGACCCAATTCCAAGCACTGTTTCTTGGACTGCGGACTGTGTTGGTTGGACCCGCACCACACTCACCCCGCTCCAGAATGTGAGAGGAGCGGCTCTGAGATCACCTGTTTCAAGCATTCTCTGACCTTTTAATGAGAATCACAAGGCCCAAGCCCACCGCTCGCAGAGTGAATGCTTTTTTTTGCATCGTCCTGACTAGAGATAGTGTGGAAACAACCTAAGATAGAACTTTTGAACCCTGATGCATGTACCTTTTCTTTCTCTTCCTGCCACACCCTCCTCTCCTCCTCAAAGCGCGACATCTGCTCCTCACTGGTGCGCCTCTCGTACATCAGCTCTGCCTTCAGTCTTTCAACCTGAAAGCAAAAACGTTAATGTTAAATTACAATTACAATTACGTTACAGAATGTCCTGCTTCTTAAAGGGCCCATATTATGCTATATGATCCATTGTTTCCACATTACAAACATACCTGGAGTTGTGTTTTTTCATTCTCACATATTTAACACACAAATCCTGCATATTTAGGCTTCTTTTTAGAGTTTTTTTCTCAAACAGAAATGCTTTGTACCACCTTTTGATGTCATGTGGTAATACAGGAAGTGCTACACGTCAACACACCAGTAGAATTATTTGGACAGTTTCAGTCCTGTAATGTAATGTAGATGTAGACTAATAATGCAGGATTATTCAAAAACAAAACACAACTCCAGGTAAGTTTTTGGTGTGGTTACAACATTATAAGATGTCTTAACGCTCACAAGAGTCAATTTTGTGTAATATAGGATTCTAAGTTAGGCCTGAGTATATTTCGTAGTATATCTCTTACCTGCTGCCTTAGCCCCAGCACGGCCTCCACACTCTGCCTGTGAGCCTTAGCTTCGTCACTCTCTCCTCCCCAAACCAGATGCCCTTCCTCTCCGTCACGGTACATGGATGGACTGGGCCCGCCCCTCACCCTTTGGCTCTGTCCTTTAGCGTTCCCGCTCACAGCGCTGTGATTGGTCAGTGCTTCCCTTTTCCGTTTTGACTCCTCCTCCAGACGCCCCACCTTCTCTCGGAGCAGTTCTGCCTCACTCTTTCGCCGCTGCAGCTCATTCTCGCACACCTCCAGCTCCAGGGCGCGCGTGCGGAGGGCAGCCTGGGTCTCGAGGGTGCGGGCCTGGCTGGACTGGAGCTCCGAGCGGGCTTCTCTCAGCTGGGCCTTCAAAGTCACGATATCCCCCGCCTTCTGGCTCAGCTCAGACTGGATCTCCTTCAGCTGCTGCTTCAGGAGGGAGATTTCACCGGACTTCTGACACACCTGAGAGGATGGACAGGGGATTTAGTTGGTCTGTGATGAGTAAAAATGTTTTTCCAAGTAATAAAGATGTAGATTGTTTTGTCTTTTACACAATAACACTAAGAGTATAGATTTTTTTTATTTTCAACTTCACACAGAAAAGTTTGCACCACTAAAAAACCAGGGCCTAAATTTTAGATACATTAAGTCTTAATATTAGTCATGAAAAGGGCTTTCTTTCATTACTAATTGTAAACAACAATAAATTACCTAATAAATGAAAGGTTTCCATTGACTTCCTGTTCAAAACTTCAGAACTAATAGACCCTGCCTCTTCAACAACATTTAAGAACTATTAATTTGCTTGTTTTTATGGTTGAAAATTGTGCCAAAAGTGATTTTTAAAAACCCTATATATATGGCCCAGATTTTGGGTCATACAATTTTTTATAATTTTTAAAGTACAGAGCTATAGGCGGGAATAGGGGCAAGGTGAAAGCGTCAAATACAGATTAGTACAGGATTACTTTAATATGCCTGAAATAAATGCAAATACAATTTTAAGTAACCTAATGACAAGGGACCACTGATGGTTAAAAGCTCATAAAAACGATTGTTTTTTTGAAATCTAGAATATGTTTTTTCCATTATCCATGAATCCATTATTCTCTCCCTTCATTGCATTGCTGACCTACAAGTGCATCTAATATTCAATAAATAATTCAAGAATCTCTCATTCTCTTCTCAAGTCTTTCCTGGTTAATAAAGCAACCATTTAGCAAACACATTTAGTCTGATTATACCTTAGCAGTGCCACACCCAGATGTTTACAGTACTTGTGTAATTAGCTTGTCTCGTGTGTCTCTCACCTCCCACTTGGTCTCCTCGAGGCGTGGGCCCAGCTGGGTCTGTTCTCTCTGGATGGTGGCGCAGCGTCGTTCCAGAGTCTCTCTGTCCTGGAGCAGTGACGAGAAGTCCTCCTGGAGCTTCTTCTTCTCTTGTTGCAGCTGGAACACCTGCACACACGCCAGCCATACTGTGAGGCATTCTTCACTACCAGGGCTGTTAAAAGTATTGAAAATGAGATACTAAGGCTAAAACTATCATCAAAACAAGATACTCATTTAAGCAGATAGCGATTCATAGGACAGAAATGAACCTTTCCTGAATAGTTTTAGAATGATCTTGATCTGTATCAGAACAAGTATAAAAACACATAAACACCCATGGACCACTATGGAACCTACCTGGACCACTGACGTATTATTAGTATTATTTAAAACATTGACTAGACAAAGACAATCACAGTCACAATACAACTATTAAAAACTATTAAAAAAGAAAATGTTAAAAAATATACTTAGTGCAGTATACTTTGAGCAGTAGTACTGGAGGAGTGTGTAGTACCTGGAGCTGGAGGACCTGCTGAGCCCTCTGAGCTTTCTGAGACGTCTGCTTCATCTTTGAGGCACAGCTCTGCCTCAGCTCCTCCATCTCTCGCTCACAGCGACGCTGCTTCTCTTCATAAACCTTTACACCAAACAAAACATTCTTTTGGTGAATTTGAATTACTTTTGTATAGTTTAAAGTTTAAAACAAGAAGTAGTCATCATTAAGTCCGTCACAGTATTTACTATATCAACATTCATCCACATCATTCAATAAATAAAAGCTGGAACAATGTATTTTGGGTGATGTCTAAGGCTTTTTGAACATACATAGGAAAAAAGGTTCCAAGACATAAGAAAGCATAAGAAAACCAACCGATGAAGATTTAGAATCCTTATATACAAGGAATTGCAAACATGTTTGAAAAAAAGTGGGTTGAAGTATAAACTTGTAACTTATTGGTTCATTGTCTTATGTATTTGCCGAAGCTCAGGCCTTTTAATGACACTATGACCGTGGTTCAGTTGGACTCACCTGACAGATTGCAGCCTCATTTTCATCCAGGTTCTCTCTGAGCTGCTGCAGCTCCAGGTCTCTCTCCCTCAGTTTGTCCTCCAGCTCTCGGACTACAGCCTCGTATCCCTCCACAGGAGGAGGGGAGTGCCCACAGGAGCCACTGTCCGAGAGGGGCTGCCCGCGCCCACTCACTGACCCCGACCCGGAGCTCTTACTGGAGGACGAGCGCCCGCTGTCTGAGTTTGTGTGCCCATGACTCACACTGCCCCCTGTGGTCCTCAGACCCACCTGCTCCATGGGCCCCCCGGAGCCAGAGCCACAGCCTGACCCAGAGCCCTCACTGGGGGCCAGGCTGTAGCCCGTGCTGCTGTGGGTGGGCAGAGAGGACAGAGAGTTCCTGCCGGAGTCCGACATGGAGCAGGACTGACTGTTACGAGTGTTACGGACCCCATTACACTTGTCCTCAGAGGTTGACGTGGGGTTAGCGGTGATAGCGGAGTTAGCAGAGTTAGCCGTGTTAGCTGTGTTAACAGAGTTAGCATTGACGCTAATGTGCGTGGAGCCTCCCAGGGGCAGCAGCAGGTTCAGACTGCCCTGGCTCTCAGATAGGTTAGTGCCCCCTTGCCTTGGGGCCATGTACTGCACGGAGTGACGATTCTTGGGGACCACAGGTTTGAATGCTGTTGGGCGGATCAGCACTTTCTCCATATTCTGAAATTACAAAGCAGGATGAGAACGATTAGCAACACAGTGAATCAAATACAAATAGAGTACACAGAGTACAAAACAATACTACTACATACTACATAAGAATAAGAATTTAGTTAAATATTGGCGGGGTTCATAGAAAGAACGCAAGAAAAAGTACACATTATGTAAATTGGCAGCTGACAGATTTGTTGCCCCCTTAGCATTGGCTCTTATTTATCTATTTAAATCTTCAAATGTTGAATATATGTCAAGCAAATAAAAAAACACAAACATCCTCCAGCACTAGTTAGGATCAGACTCATTAGAGCTGGGTCAGGGATGTGCTAGTGGGTCATGACTCTCTTTAATTTCCCTTAATTATTCATACGCCTCATTGACAATTTAGTCTGATTTTCCTTTCAATTCATGACAGACAGAGTGATGAGTGAGGGATGAAAAGGAAAGCAGTACAAAGGGAGCACAGAGCAGAGAGAGGATAATGGACCCTGTGTGTGCCGATCCCGATGTTGTCAGCAGAGAGAAGAGTGGTGATTCTGACCAATGGGAATAAACCTCCAATTAGTACTTGTAGGAAGAGATGTAATGTAACTAAAATATAAATCCTTAAATTGGGGTTACAAAGATGTCACACAACTAATGTATCTGGTTCATTCAATCAATAAATGGTATAATTGTCGTTGGCTTTTTTACCTTCAAGCACTCAAAGCGATTTAAATCAAGAAACCACTCACCCATTCACAAATATTCTTACAAAGACACCAGTAGTAAAGTTGATTAAGTGTCTTGCCCAAGGACACAATGACAGTATTCACCTGCATAAACTGGAAACGAACTGGTAACTTGTGGGTCAGGGGAAGAAAATGCCACAAACTGATCTATTGCAATCATAATATTAGACTTGAGTTTGTCAGCCAAGTTTTAGCATATATGTGGGCAGCTTTATATAATGAATAATTTTACTCCAGGTTTCAAATGTTTTGGTTTAGAATTGGGAGTTCCTGGGGGTATTTTGCATGTTTACGTGGCTCTCAAAAAAAAAAAAAAAAAAAATCTCACAAAAAATGAATGTGTTTGTCCAGCTGCATTCCAATAGCTTTGTGTGTACGCTATAATTCAGGGGTCTCCAAAATTTTTCCTCCGGTGAGCTACCATTAAAATACAAACATTCCAGAAAGCTACTAATTTTAGAGGTCACAGGAAATAAAGTATACATAAGAGCCTTGGAAAGACTTAGATGGGGTACAGTTAGAAAAAAACATAAAACATAAACCATTATTTATTCAAGAATGATGGATTTACAGTAATAATAGGCATTTAATCCGTCACATTTGAGTTATTCAGGACAATACGTGTAATTTCAAAATCCCTTGGTGAGCTACTTGGAATGGGGTGGAGAGCTACTGGTAGCTCCTGAGCTACAGGTTGGAGACTCCTGCTATAAATTAAACATTTAAAGGTTCTATATTAGGCAAAATTGACTCTTGTGAGCTTTAAGTCATGTTAAAATGTTGTTACCTCCTCAAAAACAGACCTGGAGTTGTGTTTTGTAACATTCGCACGTATTTCAGTAATCCGTAATTGTCTGTCTACATCTCCAAAGCTCAAAATGCTCTGTTCCACCTTGTGATGTCATGAAATTGCAGTTTTCAAGTTAACAACTACCTTTTACCTTTAGTTCAATAGAGATAGGCAATTACAGGACTGAAATCAACCAAATGATTCTAGTGAAGGTGTGTGGAGTTTAAAAACGCTCTAGAGCACTTCCTGTATTACCACATGACATCACGAGGTGGAACCGTGTTTTCTGATTATTTTCTGAATCAGCTTAAACATGCAGCGTTTGTGTGTTAAACATGAGTAAATGAAATAAAACACAACTCCAAGTATGTTTTGAATGAGGAAACAACATAATAACATAGATCAAAAAATATTGTAATACGGGCCCTTTAAACAGAAAAAACTGAAATTATTCAGAGTTCTCACCTTCTCCAGCTGTCCAGACACAGGGATGAGTTTGGGTGGAGGTCCTCCTATGTTCCCATTGAGGCCCCTGTTGTCCCTCTGCTCCTCTGAGTCTGAACACGGACTGGTCACTGCTAGAACCACGTTATCGTTCCAGTCTCCCACCACCGCCACCTCTTCGCTGTACGTATAGTTCCCATTGGACACCCCTCCCGTAGCCCCCTTGGGTCCTGCTATGGGTGCTGCTATGGGTGCCCCACTGCCCCCACCCGACCCAGCCAAGTTCCCCGACCGCAGATGCTTCTTGGTGGGCAGGGGAGGGGGCAACACCTGTCCCTGAGGCTGGTTGTGATTGGAGATGATCAGCAGCTGTTCCAGGGAGCTCCCACTGCGCAGGGTGCCGTTGTCGGGGAGACGGAAGCAGTTGGTTGCTGGGGTGGATCTCCGGGGTTTGGACGAGAACTCACTGGCGGCGTGGCAGTGTCTCTCCTGGTACGTGCGCCCGGAGATGAGACTGCTCACTGAACCCATGGCTGTGCTGGAGGGGTCAGAAGAGGGGTGAGGGCCAACGCAAGGGCCAGAGCAGGGGCCCGGGGGGGACTGCTGCGTCTGGAGAGGGGCTGCCTGATGCTCAGAGACGGACACGGGGAGCGCCTGAACCAGAGCCATGGCGCCAGGGCAGTGTCAGACGCACCACACACTCTGCACAAACAAGAGAGAGAGAAGAGAGGGTATTAGTTAAAATATGTACAGGTATGCGAAATTTATGACTTTATCTGACGTTAAAGGTTGTACATTACAAAAAATTTACTCTTGCGAGCTTTACAGCATGTTAGAGTATTGCTTGATCTTCAAAAACATACCTGGAGTTGTTTGAGTAATCCTTTATTATTAGTTTGTCTACCTCTCCAAAGCTCAAAATGCTCTTTTCCACTTTGTAGTGTCATGTGGTGGTAGCTTTCAAGTTAGCAGCTGCTTTTTACCTTTAGTTCAGTTGAGATTACAATTCCAGGACTGAAATTATCTAAATGATTCTAGTGAAGGTGTATAGACTTTAAAAACGCAATGGAGCCCTTCCTGTATTACCACATGACATCACAAAGTGGAACAGTGTTTTCTGTAGGGATGTAACAATAACTGAAATATCGTCAGAGTTCTCACAGTAATATCGTGGACCATCTAAATATGATGAATTACAAGTTTCTTTGCTTAAATTAAGAGTTTTGGTGCAGCAATAGCTAAAAAAAAGACAGAGAGAACTACATAGACCATGATCCTTTGCTCCATTTCAGTTTATACTACAAGAAGAAATAACAGTTTTAACACTTTTAAGTCTTAGTTCTTTAGATTAAGTCTTGTGAACGCATTTTAAGATGAAAAAGCAGTATATTAACAGTTTTGTTCGCAGCCTCCACAAAATATCGCAATAAATATTGTACCATGAGATTTATATTGTGAAAATATTGTGTAAATATCGTATCGAGAGATTTGGATATCGTTACATCCCTAATCGTGAGCCTTCCCTCCAGATCGTGAGCTTTCCCACGATGTTGCAATAAATATCTTACCGTGACGATATCATAATGTGAGACTTGGATATTGTTACACCCCTAGTTTTCTGTGTGAGAGAAGAACTCAGATATGCCAAAAAAAAAAGTAGGGTTTGTGTGTTAAATATGTGAGAATCCAACAAAACGCAACACGAGGTCTGTTTGTGATGAGAAAACAACATTATAACATAGATCAGAATATAGCGTAAAATGGGTGCTTAAAAGGAGCCATTTTCATGTTTTTATTACAATCTATATTAAATCTCTCATCTCAATTAATTGGAAACTGAGTAATTCAAAGTATTCAAAAATAGAGCCAAAATGAGGATGAATCCCAGTCCTAAATACAGCATGTCTTCTCTGTGGGGAGTCAGATTATCTGCACTGGCTTACATCTGCACAGCTCTGATTAAACACACTCAAACTCTGGTACCATTCTATCTCCTGCAACAAAAACAAGAATTTAACTATGCAAATGTGAAAGTTGAGTTCAGATGTTTATATAAAGAGTGGGTTTTTATTTTCCCAAATATTATGCAAATTGAAGATTTAATTATTCTCCAACCCACCACCAAATTTGCATATTACCGCCTCAACACTACATGTAAATATACCGTAATGTCAGCAACCTTGATATTGAATTTTGAAAGTTCATAATGTGACTTTGCAGGTGGAGGGTCTGCCGCCTGCTTGTCTCCATGGGGATGTTATTGTTGTTTTACCTGCAATGTTCCGCAGTTTGGCATCAAGCTTATGATAACTTATCCCTTTGGAGACAAGCAGTTAAAGCCAAAAGTTTGTAGAGAAGCGACCTTGCTCATAGTCAAGGGATTTTCTAACACACTTTCATATAAAAACACAATACATGAATGGATAAGTTTAATGACGTATTGTGAAACATTCCAGGTGAAGCAAAAACATCTCCATGGTAACAAGCAAGTGTCGTACCCTACCTTTTATTTATCTATGTTATAATGTTGTTTCCTCCTCACAAACATACCCGGAGTTGTGTTTTGTTTTATTCACACATTTAACACGCAAAACCTGCATATTTAGACTGTGTTTTTCTATCAAACAGGAAACGATGTCATGTGGTAATACAGGAAGGGCTCCATTGCGTTTTTAAACTCCATACACCTTCACTAGAATCACTTGGAAAATTTCAGCCCTGGAATTGCCAATCTCTACTAAACAAAAGTTAAAAGCTAGAGTAATTTGACTAACTAACTTGTTAACTACCACTTCATGACATCACAAGGTGGAACAGAGGATTTTGAGCTTTGGAGATGTAGACAAACTAATAATAGAGGGTTACTCAAACTTGTGTGGATGAAACAAAACACATCTCCAGGAATGTTTTTGATGAGGTAACAAGATTCTAAAATGGCTTAAAGCTCTGAACAATCAAATCCATTCTGTGTAATATAGGACCTTTAAAATGATTTGTCCATGGGGCAAATTTTCATTTCATGCTTCGGTGAAAACAGATTAATGCAAATCCCAATTCTCACTATTATCCATCAAAAGCCAAGCCAAAAAACAGCAGAGTTATGTAAGAGTTGCTACATTGACCCTCTCTATTCCATCGCATTATTCACAGGAAGTGGAGGCAGATGAGGAGTTCCATTTGCGCGTGGTATTATCAGTGAGCTGTAGGGGGCAGCGAGGGGGCACAGTCTCATCCCGCCGTGTCAAACCCAAATCCGTCTGGGCCACAGCAATAATCCAGCAGAGATACCAAAAAGTCTGTCTGCCATCACGCTACTTTAGTTCAACCACAAGTCATAAGTCAGTACATTTATGTAACAGCGCAACAATGGCACTGGAAAATAATATGGCAAAATTTTTAATAATGACCTCAAGGCATTAGGAATGTAACTAGGGGCTGTATAAAAAAGTGGACTGAGGGAGTGTGATGTCACCCATAGCGTTCGGCTCCAGTCAAATGAAGCTCGCTGAGGCTTCCAGTTATAGTTGCAAATTTGGAGAGTTCCAAATCAGGAATAAGAATCGATTTAGGGACAAAATAATGAAATCATGTAGAGTGGATTTATACAAACATTTTAAAACCAAAATGAGACACCTGAAAACAGCAGCTACAGAGAGATGGGCAATGTTTTTTTCAATACAAAGTGAATTGGAGCTAGAGTCAATATAAGTGTGCCCATGCTCATGTCCTACTTAGAAAGCGACAGCTCATGGGTTAGCTATGTCCATTTGTATATACAATCTATTGAAACTGTAAAAAAAAAATGAAGTGATACTGAAAGTTTCACTATATGATGTGCACTACAATATCTTACATGTACAGTATGCTGCTACTACAAAGTGCCTCCCCATTATGATATATCCATGTGATGAAAAAGTAGGGCTGTTGCCATAGCGATTACCAATTTAAAACCTTTTGAATGGGGAAAAAAGTCTTTAGATTGTTGC
The DNA here is from genome assembly GCF_026225935.1 of Boleophthalmus pectinirostris. Lineage (NCBI taxonomy): Eukaryota > Metazoa > Chordata > Actinopteri > Gobiiformes > Gobiidae > Boleophthalmus > Boleophthalmus pectinirostris. Next base: position 33,085,434 of record NW_026571404.1, on the reverse strand, counting down.
ATATAACAAGATGCTGAAATCCATGAATACAGTTAACACATTAAAATACAATAAATTATAATATAAGTCCATCTAGGGATGTGCAAAAATATCAAAATATCATATCGTTTAATGTGATAATACAGTATCGATATCGTGGGCTGCTGTATCAGTGTATATCACAAGAGTATTTTTTGGTATATTTTACTACATTGTTTTGTTATAGTGCTACAGTTTTGTAGCACGAGGAAACTCGTTTATGTGACACATTTAACATTTTCACTGTTTTGATGATTAAAATGTTTGTGTTTCATATTAACTTTGCACAAGAAGTGGTTTAACAAAGAATTTTAGTATCACAGTATCATTTAGCCATTATTTTTACTGAACCTTATCAAATGGATTTGAAATATATATATATAGTATCAATCAAAAGCTCACTGTATCGACTGAGTATCGTATCGTGGCCTATGTATCGAGGTATGTATTGTATCAGCAACTTATTAATGATACCCAACCCTAATTCCAATCCTATAGCATTACTAGAAACAGATTTTTGCTATTCTCAGTGTGCTGTCAACAATGATTTAAAGGGCTTGTATCCAATTTAGAATCATGAATTTTCCAGACAGTTGTTTGCACATGGCTTTCATTCATCTACACCTAAGATTGAATATAATTACTGATGTCTGGCAGCCGCTTCCTTATGCTTCTCATCCAACAAAATGTCTTTTAAAATCTTAAGTAGTATTATTCACTTTTGGAATACAAGACAAGATAGAATGAGAGGAGAAATAATTTAGGTTTAGTGTAGTTGAACATAATCAAAGTCTTTAATGGACTCTTTAATGGGCTTTAATTTAAATTATCAAAGCCTCAGTAGATAATGCAAGGTATAGTGACTGTGTACAGTGGCAACAACCGTCAAACATAATAAATCTGTTTAGTGCTTACTGACCGGGCAGAGCCAAAGGAGCTGTAAATACAAGTAGGAGTAAAAGTTAATTGTTTTGTAAAAGGACAAAATCAATTCAGCCCATAGGAGCAGAACAATGTAAACACAATTGGCAAAAAAAGACACCACTGGGGACTTTTTAGTTACTAATCGATCTGTATTATGTCACCAATCTATCCAAAACACTACATTAAATGGAGCTACAACTACAAAACTATAAATCAACTTTAAGGTCTTATATCAGATTTTACTGTCAAAAGAAGTTCATTTTCAATTGTTTGCAGAAGTTCAAAGTGCATTGTATAACTTTTTGGTTGAGGGTCTGTCACCTGCTTGTTTCTATGGATATGTTATTACTCTGCCTGGAATGTTCCATAGTATGACATTAAACAGCTCTGCTTTACATTTATCAAATTACCTGTGGTTTTATAGCTCAAAAATGGCTAGAAAAACAGGCATTCAGGAACTTTTTGCCTCTCCACAGATCTGACCTGTAACTTGGTCTGGTTTGATCTTCATGATGATAGAAAAGTTTAATGCCATGAAACCTTCCAGCGTTCTTATTTTGACCCGAAGAGCTGTTTTTACAATATAGTTTTTAATATGTAATCACTCTTTAAATTGTATAACTCTTTGCTTAAACCACAACTCACTCAACAAAAGAAAAGTAGTAAAAGTAAAAGTAAGTAGGTAGTAATAGTAAGTAGAACTGCAAACACCTACTTAAGTAATGTACAAGTAACTAACTATAACCACAAGTGTCTGGATAACTACACAGATTCTGGCAACAAGATTTGAAGTTACTTATTTGACCTAGTTTAACTTTAAGATACCACATGTTCCTGCAGGTCCACCATAATTAAATTACAGTGGAATTTCATCACCAGATTTAACCAAAATCCTTCTAAATCTTCGTATTAGACGTACAATGTTATATTTACACAAGCACATCAGATTCAGCTACAGTTTAAACAGTCAAAAGGAGCAGACACTTCCAGGTGGAGATGAAAGAAGTTCAAAAACAGTGGATTATCTGGGCTGTATAGATGACAGAGCTGTTTGGAGATAACAAATTCATTAAACCAAGTTAGAATAAGTACACTGAAAGGCTTATCACCAAAACGAAAGGGAAACTTATTTAAGATAGACACGCTACGTCAACTTTTACCTTGTTTTTTAATAATTCAACTCACAGGGTACTGCTTTCACTTTGATCATGAACTAGCCTCATTCTCATCATGATAGTGTTAAAATGTCCCACACTGTAAATCATCTATCTATTAGTCATGTTGACATTAGATTAGCAGCATGCCCAGGTGCACTGTGTAACTTTTCTGATGGACGGTCTGCCATCTGCTTGTCTCCATTTTTGAGGTTGTTGCATTGCATGGGATCTTTCACAGTATGGCATTAAACAACTCTGTTGTACTCTGTTACAAGTAGAAATGTAACAATAACCGAAATATTGATATCGTATCATCAAAAGTCTCACAATAATATCGTGGGCCATCACAATATATTGAATCACAAGACTGTTCTAAGCACTTTTAAGTCTTAATTCTTTGGATTAAGTCTTGTCAGGCCATTTTAAGAGGAAAAAGTAGCATATTAACAGTTTTTTTAGCCTCCACAAAATATCACAATAAATATACCGTGACATGTACATTGTGAAAATATCGTACCGAGAGATTTGAATATTGTTACATCCCTAATCATGAGCCTCCCCACCATATCTTGAGCTTTCCCACGATATCACAATAAATATCGTACTGTGAGGTTCATACCATGACTATATCGTATCGTGAGACTTGGATATCGTTACACCCCTAGTTACAAGTATTTTTATTTCTCAAAACTACTGCAAAAACATTCATTATTACTGTGAGCAGGGTCACGTCTCCCCAGATATGACCTGTAACTTGGCTTAGATGGTTAAATTACACTGTAGAAAATTCCAGGAAAAAAACAAACAAAAAACATCTACATCCAGTAAAGCAGGTGGCTGACCCTCTAACAGAAAGGTTACACAGTGCAGCTTTAAATACTCCACCATATTAGCAAGTGTGCAAAATCTTTACTGTGAAACTGAAAGCCAGGTGAGCACACTTTACTGCATAGTTTGTTATAAAATTGAAAATTCTAATACAATGGTCTAGTGTTGTCAAGACTAAAACGTCCCTAAATGTTCAAATCAAATAATGCAATACTGACAATAACATCTGGTAAATTAAATCTAAAATGCCTCTCTCTGATCTGAATGATCACTACCTAAACCCCAGCATCTGCAGCCAATAATTTACCAGAGCTAGTGTAACCTCTGCAGCTCAGTGAGTGAATTCTGGATGTTCTGAGCTTTCACATGAGACCTGTCCATATACTGAGAATGAGAAAAACTTGTATGTGTCTGTACCTGTAGTCACCGGTAACCCAAGTTCAGTTGAGATTGTGGTGCATGTTCTTTGATAATACAATGGTACCTTTTAGTGGTGTCCAAATAATGCATACAAAGAATTTAATGGAATTTTTTTGGTATTAGTCACTGGAGTTTCCCCCACTAACTCTGTTAATCTATAACAAAGAATGAGGGAGTGTCTGACACAACCAGCCAACCATGAGAACCTGTGAGGGCTGGAGATAGAGTTATTTGATTTCTGTGATCATTTCTCATGCCAGAATAATTCCGACCTTTCACCCCAAATGAGCCCCATCCCTCCGCTCTGTGTCCTCTGGATCAGGACAGGCACTCGTGAGGCAGCCATAATAGAATTAACACCCCCCCGATCCCCCCTGCCTCCATGCCTCTGCCCCCCGGTGAGAGCAGGGGAGCGGGCCGGTCCTCTCCCCCGCCCCCTCTGACCTCTGGGGGAGCTGCCTTTGTTGACGCTGCTTAGGCAACACATCCTGAAAGCTAATTTGCCCTTCTGAAGTTGCCCGGTGGAGTTGTAGTAGGCCTCCTGCATTCCTGTGTTCAGCAGTGCATTAGATGTAATTTTGAGACTTATTTGCATAATGTGACATTCATAGTGTGACAGTAGCAGGTCCCAGTTTAACACATGGAATCTGAGACTTAACTTTGGGTAATTTATATTATTATACTGACCTTTATTTAAACAGGCCAATTTATGAGCAAACAGATAAATGCATGGAAAGCACTTCATCTGTTGCTTACACATTTATAATTTAAAGGTGCACTATGTGACTTGCAACTCACCTGCTTGTTTCTATGGAAATGCTTTTGCTGGAATGTTCCACAGTGTCACATTTGTTTTTTGTTTTATTAGAGACTTAGACAAACTTTATTGATCCATAAGAGAAATTATTTTAACACTTCAACTTTGGACATTTGGAATTATTTGGTTCTATTAAATGATATGTACTTGTAAAACCTTCAGTAGCGTCCACTACTTGTCACCATGGAGATTAGGGGTGTGCAAAAGTATTGAAATATCGATATATCGTATCGTTTAATGTGATGATACAGTATCGATATCATGGGTTTCTGTATCGGTATATCGCCAAGAGTATTTTTTGGTATATTTTACTAAATTATTTTATTACAGCTCTACAGTTTTATTGCTTGTTCAGAGGAAGGAAACTCATTTATGCAGTACATTTGACATTTTCATTGTTTTGATGATTAAAATGTTTGTGTTTCATATTAACTTTGCACAAGAAGTGGTTTAACAAAGACTTTTAGTATTACAGCCATGATTTTGCCATTATTTTATTACTGAATCCTATCAAATGGATTTGAAATATATCGTATTGAATGGTATATATTGTTAGCCAGGCTGGCGCTACCAAGTGCCTCTGCTCAATTTCATTTCTCTCCAGGGACTAGGTCAGGAATCGGAATGCACTAGACGTTTGCAAGAACCCCGGAAGTTCTAGATCGTGCACCAGCCAATCAGCGAACAGCTTGGAAGCCATGACTGGGTCCCTTTTGTGGTACAGCATTACAAAGTGGTTGAGATGAATGTAGATGAAGCCAGGCATTTTGTGTTGGCAACGATTCCAGAGATCGAGAATTTAAAGCCGGAACAAAGAGAATGTTTGAATTTTATCAAGGGGAAAGACGTTATTCTTCTTCCTATTGCATTTGGGAAAAGCTTAATATACCAGTTAGCCCCGTCAGTGGTGCATTACATACATCACGACCAAATAGCAGCGACTGGTTAAATAAAAAATGTACCCGAGTACCGTCGAGCAAATGAATGAAAAAGCAGGTGGCAGACTCAAAAAAGTCTGCACCTCCACCTTTATCAGAGAATCACTTGAATTTGTCTTAATGAGATTTTTTCAGTTGAATGGTGTGAATAAAAGTAAGTTCTGATTAAAACAGCCAAGTTGAAAAGAGGGCATTTAAATGGAATCAGGTGCATTAGCATTGGAAATCAAACGCTAACTAAAACTAAAAATAACCATGGTCGTAATGTAGTTTGCCTCTTTTATCATTTCAAAGAGTCTGAAGTTAGGCCACGTCAACCAATGGCCAAAATAAAGCACACACGTATTTAGACTTCTCTATGTAAACTCTTGAGCTGAATGAATCCGTAAATTTAACTTCGTGGTGCTCTCCCCCGCTCCTCTGGGTGTGAAATACGTATGCGCTTGCTCATTAGCGGCATCCACCTCTGCTGTCAGCGCCGGAAACCCATCTCCGCCTCCGAGAATAGCGCCCGTCTCAAGTGCCCGGGATGGTTTGGGGTGTAGCGGAGTGGGCATTTGATACAGCTTTCAAAAATAAACACCGTGAGCTCCGGCAGGTCACAGAGAGGACACTCTACACCGCAACCTGCTGCTAACGCTATTAAAGGATGCTGCCAGGCTCAAAGGCACAACTTCAAAGTCGAGAAGTGGAAATACACCCAACGCCCCAGGGATAAGCAACAAGAAAGGGGTTCCCGGGTAGTGCTAGCAAGTTAACGCAATAATCCTGTTATATTGATTAATAACACTAGCACTAGTCCCAAAGAGCGGCCATTTTGGAACACTTGGGAATTACTGACCCGAGCGATGGGTTGGTTTAGGCTGCATTCATTTGATGTCCTTTGAAACAGACAAAAGTTTTAAATTGAGACTGAAGGCAACAATTACACGGCGTAAAATAAAATTGATGTTTTTGAACCTTAAGTCTTGTCACAGTTTGTGGCCAGAGTTCGGAAGTAACTGTACTGAGAATACGCAATCAGAATACAAATTTGGAGTAACTGTGTTTCACTAGAGTTAGTAGGGTGTTTGGAAGTAATAAAATTGTGAAACGAGTGCCTAATTAAGGAAAATACACTATACATATCCATACACTTGGCCCATTCATGACATGACATGTGAGTCAGTAGTCACATTTTGGTCATTTTTAAGCAGTTTTTGTGTATTTTACCTAAACAAGTGACAATTTATGCCTCTCTTTACTGTTGGCTGGCATCAAACTGGTCATAAATAGGGACACCTGGGACATTTCTTACATATAACTGGGTTTTGTATAAATCTGCTGGGACAGGGGACACAGGATTCAAAACTGGAATACATGGTGGCACACAATTTTGGCTTCAAACTGCACAGAATTAGTGAGAAAAATAGAAAACATGCTCGTGTGCAAGTGCAATTTTTCGTTCTCTAAATAATGAAGGAAATGAAGAACAAATGCTGAAACAAATACAAAGCTGTTTTCAGACATGTATTGCATTTTTACACTATAATTTAAAAGCAACTCTGCATAAAAGTATTCGAAGTACAGAAACAGTACTCTGATTGGCCCATGTGTTATATTATGTTACAAAATACATTTTAAGACAGGTATTCATTATATATAGTTCACAAGTATTATAAGTATTCTTCCCATTACTGTTTGTGGAGTATTTAGAACCTGCTAACATTAAACAAAAACTGGAACAAGGCAACTTAACAACTTCTGCCACTACAAATTTAAGGTGAATTTTAATGTTTTCCCCACTGGCAAAATACTGCAGTTTTAAGGAATCACTCAAGCTTGATTGTAACACTCAATATATAAACATAATTCACCAAGGTATATATAGTTTGTAAGCATTAATAACTAAATAAATGTAATAAGATTAAAGAATTATGGATTTTCCTTTCTTTGGAAAATAGTGCATCTATTTACAATTGGCAACTACCATATCACTCATCGGAGATTTAGACACCAAATTCAATCATGTGAAAGCAATCTTTTGGAGAACTAAGTAAGATTGGGTTAAGAGGTAAGAAGACAATAGACTGGCAGGGTGGGGGTGTAGTGCCAAGGGTTTAGGAGGAGAATTCCAATGGCAGGTTTAAACCAAAAGTCCCAGCAGAAGCCTTGGGAAAACCGGGCATCTAATCCTGTTTGGACTTTATTTGGTGAGCACACAGAGGCTCCAGGCGTCTGAGCACCTCAAGATCTCCGAAAAGCAGAATGAAAAATGGTGTCAGACATCAGTTATTTTCAAAAAGTTAAGCCTGCTCCCAACAAATGCTTTTATATCTAGGACTTTGAAATTGTTAAATGAAGATATATGGCAAATCTGGAAAAGCTGAGAGCACTTAAAATCTTATAATGCAGGATACTAAACAAAATGGTACTGACGTCTTTTATGCTTTGACACACGCACGCACACGCACACAACTAAAGCCTTGAAAAATATGTTCAATGTACCTCTCATAAGATTTTAGTGTTAAAAATGAGGCGATTAGATTTGTGATTTATGTTTCGAAAGAATAGTGTGGAGGGCAAATTGTAAAATCCAGGAATATTAACAATATGAATGAAATATGAATTGAAAGAAGAATCTTGTGAAGTTTGCAGAGGTCTAAACTAGGGCGCAGCAATGCACCAATCCAGACTTTTCAGTTGTGATACCAGTACTACCTTATTTTTTCAGACTATAAGGCACACTTAAAATCCTTTAATTTTCTCAAAAATCAACAGTGCGCTTTATAATCCAGTGCGCATTATGTATTAATGCTGGTTGTGCTTATCGACCTCCAACCGATTTTATGTGGTACAGGGCACTCAAAAATCTGTCAAAATGTATTAGTACGACTTTGGAAAGCAAACCGGCATTGCTATAAAGTCTATGCGTATGACCTGCAGATTATAATCTCTGAACAGTTTCACATGAACCATCTCCATCGGGACACACACACAGACCAGACTCACCATCAGCCGCACATCCTCTGTCACAGAAAAAACACACATATTCCACTGAGCTGTGTCCTTTGTGTCCTCCGACAGAAGTTGACTGCATCAGCGCACAAGGAGCGAGTTTTTATCAGCCCTTAAACTTAAATGATGCACCCACATTCATATTCATAATACACATTCACCAAGACAGGGAGGCAACGCCAGGCGAGTTATGCCACGATCTGCCAATGGATCGTGGATGCCTGGGCTAAGGGATCAGTCTCAAGTGTCGTCCGTTTGTTTCACTTAATGCACTTTATAATCTGGTGCGCTTTATAATCCAAAAAATATAGTATGTTTTAACTATCGGCTGCTGCCGGATATCAACCAATACCAGTGCAGAGACTGACAGCGTTTATTTAAAACTAAAACAAAATAAAACAGAACTGGAGAGCAACAGTAGCACAGTTGGTAGTGTTTGTCCATCGGCGGTTGGCAGTTTGAATCCCGCTCTCAATACACACGTCACTGGCTGATTCACTGATCCACAGGTTGGCGGTGCGATTCCAGCTCCCACAGATGAAAGCAGTTGTTGTGTCCTTGGGCAAGACGCTTAACCCACTTTGCCTCCAGTGTGTGTGTACATTGGTGATGAATGTGTGTGTGAATGGGGGAGTGAGTGAAATAATTGCAGCCTTTACGGTTTGATAACAGCATTTACTCAAACTGTAATTTCGTTTTGATTGCCATCTACTGTGCTGCCATACACATTATGATACTAAAACGTAGCTTGTGACACTCAGTAATGATCTCTGTTCAGACTTTAACATCTCAGCTTCTCCACAACAGACAAAATCATCTTGACTATTCATAATTTGTTTTGTTTTTGTCAGTTTTCCGCCAGTGCCCACCATTATAACACCAATTAAGGTTTCTGATGCTACAAAATTCTAAAAGAATACTTCGCTTGTGAGGTATGACATTGATTGCGCTCCTTCCTGCTCTCATGTTTTTTTCCGGTTGCTCTTCATGTCACCATATTCTCCCTCACAGCATTCACTACTTCCTGTACACCCCCACCCCCTTCCCCCTACCCTCCATTCTAACACATATAGGATTCCCTCCAACCCCTCCTCCCCCAGCGTGACTAAAGCCAGCGAGAAGCCGACAAGCCAGTGAGTAGCTGCAAGCAACAGGTGGAAAGCATAAAATTGTCAGATTTAAAGATGAAAAAAAGGAGACAACACACATCTTCCTATAATCAGAAGGGCTGCAGTTTCCATTGGCCTGGGTGGTCACCAATCACTGGGCGACATTTGGAGTAATATGTACTTTGATAGCAGGATGCAGTTAGCCTTTGGATCAAATTGGGTAGTAACTTTTAACACATGTTCTAGCTATTTCTTCCACTCACAATATTAAGCAGGTTGTGGAGTGATTTCTTGGCCTATAATGGTTTCCTGTAATCTTCAGAGAGGTTGGAAAGGATTGTAACAGGGCTGAAGGTCGAAGTTTGGCAAAAGTAAAAAGTACTACAAAGTTAACGGATACTTTGATCAACTGATAAATTGTAGTTGGGAGTAAAAATAATGAAAACAGTAGTTATATCCTGTCTACCTTCTTTTTCGAAAAACATGGTCTGAAATCTAAGTGAATGTTATATTGATGTTGTATTTAAAGCCCTACCTTGTAACGTTTTAGCAGAAAAATAGACCTATAACCTATAGCCTTTAAAAACATCCTTACTATACTATGAAGTGCTTGCATCTCCACAAACCTGACTCCAATTTGGCCTGGAAGATGTCATCCACTTTCGTTTTTCTGAGGAAATGTTGTTCCTCTCTATAATATTCCACAGTATTTCATAAAACACACAGTAGCTATCTCCATGGAGAATGTTCAAAGTATAGTTTTATTTTTTTATTTCCATGGAATCATGCAAGCAACTTTCAATATTAAGCGAGTTGTTGGGTGATTTCTTGCCGTATAATGGTTTCCTGTAATCTTCATAGAGGTTGGAAAGGATCGCAAAGAGGCGGAAGGCTGAAGCTTGGCAAAAGTAAAAAGTACTACAAAGTAAATGGACACTTTGATCAACTGATAGGATGCAGAAGGGAGTAAAAATAATGGCTGGAAATAGTAGTTAGTTAGAGATTTGTTTTCATTCAGTTGACCTTGTAAGGGCGGTCAGGGCAAAGCAAAGTATTTTTTTTATACACAGACTCGTTTCAAGTACAAGTCTGTGAGGATGAGATTCCTTATGTATAGTGTTCTTAAAAGTATTGTACAGATAGTATTCAAATTAGATATTCACTTGAGCAAGTATCGATTGTAAAAAAGTCACGTTCACAGGACAGAAATGAACCTTTAGAATGATCTTGAGCTGTATCAGAACAAGTCCATGGACCACTGGAACCTACCTGGACCACTGAGGGATTACACAGATGGTAATATAATAGAAAGTACTACAATTTAATGTTGAAAATCACATTCTATTGGTATTAAATTGGTATCGAGTGTCAAGTATATTCCTTTAGAATTGTGATGTCATTTACATCACTGTAATACAGGACGTGCACTATACATTATCATTTGGATCAATTCAGCAATGTAATTGCCTATCTCTACTGAACTACAGGTAAAAGGAGTTGATAACTTGAAAACTACCACTAAATGACATCACAAGTTGGAAAAGAGCATTGTGAGCTTTGGAGATATAGACAGACTAATAATAAAGGATTACTCAAATATGTGTGAATGAAACAAAACACAACTCCGGGTCTGTTTTAATGAGATAACAACTGACAAAGAGCTCACAAGAGTCAATTTTGTGTAATAAGACCTAGGACCTCTAAGCCGAATGAATGTATGCTGTGCTAGACTTTTCGTGAATATCTCATGATTCTAAAAAAAAAACCCAAACAAAAACAAAATCTCCAACTCCACATCTGGTTGGAATTAATGGACTGCAGCTTTGTTATTATCTCTGTTACTAATATCATTGTATTCACTAACACTAATCCACAGCTCAGACAGAGATGGTGTTTTTGGTTTAAAGTGCTTCACATGACAGAGGAGGAGGTCGAGTCGGGACACACTCTCACACCTGCACAGATACACACGCATCACGCACATAATACAGTGTGTACATCCAAGGTGACCGCCACATGCTGCGCTACTGCTTTCATATGGGACACACTGTACTACTCCACCACGCACAAGCCAATATACTGATAAAGGGCCCATACTGCACTATTTTCTGATCTGTGTTATATTATTGTTTCCTCATCACAAAACATACCTGGAGTTGTGTTTATTCATTCACACATGTCTAACACACAAGTCCTGTACATTTAGGCTGAGTTCTTCTCTCAAACTGAAAACACCCTGTTCCACTGTGTGATGTCATGTGGTAATACAGGAAGTGCTCCACTTTTTAAACTCCAGTAGAATCATTTGGAGGATGAAGAGCTTTGGAATTGCCAATCTCTAATGAACTTAAGGTAAAAGGTTAAATTGACAACTTCTGCTTCATGACATCACAAGGTGGAACAGAGTATTTTGAGGTTTGGAGATGTCGGCAAGTTAATAATAAAGGGTTACTCAAACATGTGTGAATGAAACAGAACACAACTCCAGGTATGTTTTTGATGAGGTGACAAGATTCTAACATTTTGTGTAAATTTGTGTAGAACCTTTAATAAGTCTAAAGACAACTAAATATCCTGTCTACCTTCTCTCTTGACAAACATGTTCTAAAATCCATGTAAGTGTTGTATTGTTGATATTTTAAAGCCTTACCACGCAAGTTTGTAGCCAAAAAAACTAAACTATCGTGAACGGGCTTGCATCTCTACTGTTCCAGAGTATTGCATAAAGCATGTCTAATTCCATGGAAAATGTTCAAAGTACAGTTTTATCTTTCTAATTCCATGGGATCATGCAGGTGATGTGGAACCTCCAGAAAGTTACGCAATGTGGCTTTAAGTTTAGCAGTTAATATTTCAGTAATTCTCTTGTCTTTAGTGGAATTTAAATGTTATTGAAAATGTAATCCCCATATTTAGTAGAGAATCTCATGTACTTTTCTTAAATCATCCTGCCCTAATAAAACCAGCCTGTGTGGCCTGCATTAGCCTATTCTTACTCTAACTAACTCACTCTCATTGTCTAACAAAACAAAAGCTGCAAGTCCGTGCAAGACTGAAACTTTTTCCACATCGGCCTTAACCCCGTTTCTCATGTATATATGTCATAGATCTCTCAGTAAAGCTCTACTGAGGCACTTCAAACACTCTGCTAAATACTGCTGTGATGAAGTCAGCTGACTCCTGAGTAACGCTGCTTTAAACCTGAGCCAGAAAACCTGACGAGATCTGTTCCAACAAAGTCTGACTAACTAGCAGATGTGGCTAGTACTCAGTTACATTTACTCGGTTACAACTTTTTAAAGAAATTTAGAGTATTTTTCCAGGTGCATACTTTTACTACTACTAATATTTTAATTTGCGTATCTTTTCTAGTGGAGGGTCTGTCAAATGCTGTTCTCCATGGAGATGTTATTGTTTTGTCTGGAATCTTTCACAATATGGCATGAAACGTTTCTGTCATCATGGACCAACGCAGGCCAGCATACAGGTCAGATCTGTGGAGAGACACCCCCTCTCACTTCAGAATGCCTGTTTTTCTAGATATTTTTCACCTATAAAACCACCTGTAAGTAAATAAATGTAAGGTAGAGCTGTGTAATGTCATACTGTGGAAAATTGCAGGCAGCACCCGCAGTTGGAAAGTTGCATAGTGCACCTTTAAGTAAAATTACTCTTACTTGAGTAAATGTTTTGGGTATTCTTCCCATTGTGAGTAGGTACACCAGATTTTGTGCATTATTTAATGTTTTGTCCTTCAAATTACATTAACTTAAAATTATAAATCAGATGTCCTGCGTCCTGACAGTTACTCTTAAAAGGTGCACTGTGTAACTTTTCTGGTGGAGGGTCCTGCTTGGTGATTAAATAAACTTGGTTATCACAAGGGAGTAAATGGTCAGATCTATGGAAAAGCAAGCCTGCAAATATAAAACACGTGTGTAATGTAACTGAATTGACTAAATGCAAGGCACATATGTTTAATGCCATACTATGAAATATTCCATGGAAAGAAATAACATCTCCATGGAGACAAAAAAAACTCTCCTCCTTATGTAGTTACTACTTTTCCCAAATATGTTTTTAGTCTTATTTGAATATTTTTGGACCACTACTATGTTCTCCTACTCAGTAATAGTATTTAGAATTTTTAATGTTTCTCTTACTTGAGTTTAAATTTTTACTCTACCCACCTCTTCTGACTAACTGTTCCACCCCCTCCTCTTTTAGTTATCCACTTATAATCTAGCTTTGTTTCGCCATTATGCTAACATTCACCCCTCATGCTCCCACAAGCGTTGCCAAGTCCTTCCTCACTCCAATAACTCCAAAAATGTCATCACTGGCTCCACACAACTCTTGATAAAAGTTTGAGCTGAAGCCTTCCATGTTTTTTTCTTTTTTCAGGAGCAAACTTTCTAAATGGACTCTTTACGACGGTAATTGGCAACAGTTCCTGCCTGGACGGTTCTAATTCTTTTTACGAGCGACTTGTTGGTGTTAGCTCGGTGCGGTGTTTGCAGGTGTTGCCATGGTAGCGGCGGAGGAGGAGGAGGGCACATACTTGCAGGAGCAGAGTGGAGCTGGGGCGAGCGAGAGAGAGAAACGGGAGGGGGAGAGAGAGTGAATGGGTTCGGTCTGGTGCTGTGACGGGTCGAGTCTTTAGCATCTCAAAGCAGCTGGGTTCAATTCAGCGTGGGAGTGGGGCTGGAGTTTTCTGGTTTAAATACATATATACTCCACACTGTATTTAAATGGGCCATGCCTGTAACTCGGTTTAACTGGATTCTGCCTTCATAGTTTAAGATAACGAAAACTGAACTATTTTTATTCCTCGCACTCCACTAAGTAGTCTTGATATTTCACTTTGCAAAATGAAACTTTCACATTTTTACATTAATTTCTTCTTACCACTTTAAATACAGGTCAAATAAAAATCATAAAGCCATATTGTCAATTGAATCATTTTCACACATGATCACCTGCTTAAGAAATAGAAAGTTAAAACCAAATTTTATGCCATACTAAAGAAAATTTCGATGAAAGCAGGAGGAGACAGGTCTGTGGAGTTGGAAGCCTGCACACTGCACAGATGGATGATTTTCTACATTTGTTAATAAGGAAAACTGAAAATGAAAATGCATGCTTTTATTTGAATGTATTTTTTGGCTAAAAATAGTTTCAGCACAAAACTGGGGTGTAACAATATCCAAGTCTCACAATACAATATCATCATGGTGTGAACCTCACGGTACGATATTTATTGTGATAGCGTGGAAAAGCTCAGACATGGTGGGGAGGCTCACAATTAGGGATGTAACAATATCCAAATCTCTCGGTATGATATTTTCACGATATACGTCTCACGGTACGATATTTATTATGATATTTTGTGGAGGCTAACATAACTGTTAATATGTAGCTTTTTCCTCTTAAAATGCCTTGACAAGACTTAATCTAAAGAACAAAGACTTAAAAGTGTTTAGAACTGTTATTTCTTCATGTACACTGAAATAGAGCAAAGGATCATGAGCTATGTAGTTCCCTCCACCTTTTTTAGCTATTGCTGCACCATAACTCTTAATTTAAGTAAAGAGACTTGTAATTTGATATACTGCAAGGGTCCACGATATTATTGTGAAAATTTTACGATATGATATCACAATATTTCAGTTATTATTACATCCCTACACACAATCCCTGCATTTTTAGACTTTAGGTTTTAGAGTTCTTCTCTTAAACTTCACCTTCACTAGAATCATTTGGATAATTTCAACCCTGCAATTGCCTCTCTCTACTGAGCTAAAGGTGAATGGAGCTGTTAACTTGAAAACTACCGCTTCAAGACATCACAATGTGGAACAGAGCATTTAGAACTTTGGAGATGTAGACAGTTTAATAATAAAGGAGGATTTAAACATGTGTAAATGAAACAAATCACAACTCCAGGTATGTTTCTGATGAGGTCACAACATTATAAAATGGCTTAAAGCTTAAAAGAATCCATTTTGTGAAATATAGCACATTTTAATCACTCTACAGCCCATTCTGCTAGGTTCACATTCACCCAAACTCATGGAAAAAGTGTGTCATATCAATTACAAAAAGTTAAGTTGTTCCTAAAACTCCAAATGACACGCACTAGTTCTAACTCCCATTGTGTATATAAATAAGCTCTTGTCTTAGCCCTCCCTTTGTCCACTGTACCCACTAAGCCTTGAGCCCATCCCAGAAGAGGGTGATGGGCCGGTCATTTGGGGACAATCTGCCAATCACACACTTATTTATGACCTGATGCTGCCGGCTGCCATATTGGATCCCATAATGAGGTTGTGTGGAGGTTACCGTGACAATAAAAGGCCCAGTTAATCTTTAGACCTGCCAAGAGCGTAATGGTGGCTCCTCAGTGTACGGGAAACTCCTAATGATGAAAGCAGGGTAATTATTCGAAATGACCTCAAACACTGACCACTTCAACTACTGAAGTTCTATTAACATAAACAGCTGCTTTTAGATACGCTGCAGTGACTATGCATTTCTATGACGGGATGTTCAGCGGTTGCCATGGTGACGGAACGCACACATTGGCGAAAACTACCAAAAAAGTTGTAAGGTAGTTTGGAAACTCAAGAAAAAGTACAAAATGGATTTAATCAACGCATTTTCAGGAGTCTGTGATCAATACAAGTGTTCATGGTCAGACAGAGCGGTGCCTACAGTTAGCATCACACTCCCAATGTTGATGACATCAGATGCAAATTATTAATAGAGTTTGTCGGTGATAATAGCCAGTTAAAAACAAAACGTGGAAATACTGGTCTTAAGATTTTCATTTATGTAACCTGCTGAATGGTTGGAATAACATGGAGTAATTCCTTAATGTGAAGCTATAAATCATCATAATTATAATTCTATGCAAAAGGAAATCATGCAGTGCCTTTCTGTACAGAGATTATGTCATCACAGCTCGAAGACTGTTCAGTGAGACTAATATTAAACCAATAGAGATTTTAAGATGCTAAATACTAAAAATTTGGGGTGGGACGAGACAATTTTCAAGAAACGAGACACACCATGAAATTGGGTCCATGAGAACGAGACAAGACAAGATTTGTACATAATTTGCAATAAATAATTTTGGCCTCACCCTTTTTATTTATTTTATGTAATACTTTAGCAGTCATTATAGTACTGCTTTTTGGAACTACAGTTTCTCAAATTATATAACTTACCAGCTCTTAACTCTTTTTGTTCAAGCCAAAGGTAATTTCAAAGGGAAAAAAAATCTCACAAGATGATTTTTCTCATGTCTGCACAGTCTCATGGAATTTTGTCTCATGAGATCATGTCGTACAAAATCTTGTCCCATTCCTATGAAACATAGTGTTCATTTTAAAGTATTATACTATAGTGAGATACATTATTTATATTATTTATAACAGTAGTGACTAGGGTTTTTATTTTGGATATTTATATTGCACTAAAAATATAGGGGGGAAAATGCGTCATTAATGTAAGCGGGCTTGCATCTCCACAAACCTAACTCTTATTTGGCCTGGAAGTTCCATGGAAATGTAGCCTCTATCTATAATATACAATAATCTACAATATTAAAAGATTAACCACTTAACTACAGAACTGTATTTGACCATTTTAGGCATAGCTGCTGCTTCCAAAAAATATGTCAGGTTGTGTAAACTTATTGATTTGCACAAGTTATACTCTCTTAAGGTATACTAGATACCTTAAGAGAGTATAATAGTATAGGATAATAGTATAGACTATAGTTTCAAAAAGTACATGTTTTCCTGTTAAAGAAATATCTCATTAGGATTCAACAGGCTGTTTGAATGATGAAACTGAACTAGTAGAAGAAAGTCAGATTCAGATCTCCACTAAGAATTAAATGAGTTTTGCCTTCAAATTGTATTTTATTTTATTAAATGGGTAGTGGTTTATTTCAGTGGTTTATTTCTCCACAGTATTAGACAGTGTTGCCACGATACTAAAATTTCAAGCTTGATTTCGGTACTAAGGAATAGACTTGATACTCAATACAGATTCTGGTACCATTTTAAAAACCTCTTTCAGACAATAGAATGTGATTCTCAACATTAAAACATAGTGCTTTCTTTTATATTAATTACCATGTGGTCTTATATATGTGTAATCCCTCGGTGGTTCAGGTAGGTTCCATAATGGTCTATGGGCATATACTAGTCGATGTACTTGTTCTGATACAGCTCAAAATCATTCTAAAGCTGTTCAGGAAAGGTTATTTTACCATGAAATAGGGTTGTAATGATATCCAAGTCTCACGATACGATACTGTCAAGATATACATCTCACGGTACGATATTTATAGTGATATTTTGAGAAGGCAAAGGTATGAACCTCACAGTACGATATTTATTGCGATATTGTGGGAAAACTCACAATATGGTGGGGAGGCTCACGATTAAGGATGTAACAATATCCAAATCTCTTGATACTATACTGTCACGATATACATCTCACGGTACGATATTTATTGCAATATTTTGTGGAGGCAAACGAAACTGTTATTATAACTGTTATTTACTTTTTCCTCTTAAAGTATCATAATACAAGACTTAATCCAAAAAACTAAGACTTAAAAGTGCTTAGAACTGTTATTTCTTCATGTAGTCTACACTGAAATGGAACAAAAGGATCATGGTCTATGTAGTTCCCTCTGTCTTTTTTTTTTTTTAGCTATTACTGCACCATAACTCTTAATTTAAGCAAAGAGACTTGTAATTCGATATATTGTGATGGTCCACGATATTATTGTGAGAATTTGGACAATATGATATCATGATATTTTGGTTATTGTTACACCCCTGCCATGAATGCAACTTTTTAGTCTCAATACCTGTTGAAATAAATATCTAGTTACCTCCGCCAAGAAGGTTATGTTTTTGCCGGCGTTTGTCTGTTTGTTTGTTTGTTTGTCTTACAACATAACTCAAAAAGTTATGGACCGATTTTGATGAAATTTTCAGGATTTGTTGGAAATGTGAAAAGGAAGAACTGATTTCATTTTGGGGGTGATCCGGAAGAAATCCTGGATTCTGGATCACTTTGAAATTTTAGTTAACATTGTGGTAAATGGGGCCAAAAATTTTGTTTCTCAATATCTCGGTTAATTATTGACCAAACCCCATGAAATTTCACTCAGGGATGGACAATGGGATCCTCTTTCATATTCTAAAGGCTGATCCGGATCTGATCCAGAAGACTGATTTTATCGCAATTTATATAAAAAATGGGGGTAGTCCTTGGCGGAGGTCTGCGCTCTCTGAGTGCTTTTCTAGTTTTGATACTAGTTTAAGCATCAATTAGTATCTGCTTTTTGATACTTTTGACAACCTTATCTGTAAACTAGTCCAAGGTCTGCTATAGACTCACTGTTACCTGCTGTTATGACTCAAACAGCTACATAGAATACTTTTTGTACACAAAGATCAATACTCGTGTGATATTAAAGCAGGGTACAGTGTGTGCAGGAGGAGCGTGTGGTGACTTTTGCAGGGTTTTTCCAGTGTCCCGGGCAGCAGTGGTCAGACAGCAGACAGTGGAAATAGCTCACATGCCGGTGGTACAGAGCAGAGAATCAGCCCAGTATCCAGGAGTACTGTGTGTGTGTCTGTGTGTGTGTGTGTAACTCCATACACCTACACATGGGAGACCAGACACTTATGCAACTCTAGGAACCTGCAATAAGTCTTAGTCCAATTGATACTTTGCAGCTGATGTCCTCAACGTTACCTCGGGGTGCGATACTAAGTGAAAGCACTGCTCTGTTAGAAGCTCTGTTACTCGAGTTAGACTTAATCTGAGCTTTATTTTGACACAATCTGACCAGAAAGAGCTAGTTAAGCTGGAACTAGAACAGGTGATATGACACATAAAAGAAAAACATCTGCAAAGTGTCAATAAGAAGATACTGGCAGTGTTATCTTGTATGTAGAAATGCACTGGTCACTAAGACTAAACAGCGCATCAGACTTTCATTCTGTTCTGGGATGGTCTAATCCTTATTTGTAGGGCATGTCGCAAATCTTTCAGACACCTCCCCTCAAATTCTTCTAAAATAAAGGAAAAGTGTAGTGTTGGCTGAACAGGTAAACTATTAATACTATTTGGGAAACGTAAGCATAGATATTTAAAAATTTAGCTTCCAGTAGAGGTCAACAGAGGATTTCCTAGATAATGATCTACTTTTCTTAGGGCTACTTTTGGTTTGGTAACTACATTTAGAGAGATTCATGGTAGCTTCTAATGTCACTAGAGGTGTGCAAAAATATCAAAATAGCGATATATTGTATCATTTCATGTGATGGTACAGTAATGATATCGTGGGCTGCTGTATCGATATATCGCCAAGAGTATTTTTTTTGCAATATTTTACTAAATTATTTTGTTACAGTGCTACAGCTTTTTTTGTTTAGTCAAAGGAAACTCATTTATGTGACAAATTTGATGAGTCAAATGTGTGTTTCATATTCATTTTGCACAAGAAGTGGTTTAACAAACACTTTTAGTATCACATCCATCATTTAGTCATAATTTTTTTATTCAACCGCATCGAATCGATTTGAAATGTAATGCTGAAATGTATGGAACTGAAAGTGCATTGTATTGAGATATGTATCATATCATGGCCTATGTATCGAGGTATGTATCGTATTGGATTAAGTTCTTAACGATACCCAGCCCTAGTTGTCACCATACTATAACTTGATTTCAAAACTAAGGAACAACTTCAATACTCAATCCAGATTCTGATACCACACTGATCATTAAAAATACTCCTTATTTAGACAATAGAATGTGATTTTCAGCAAAAATAATAATCCTCAGTGGTCCAAATAGGTTCCATAGTGGTCCATGGGTTTTTACTAGTCTATGTGCTCTTATACTTGTTCTGATACGGCTCAAAATCATGCAAAAAATATTCAAGAAAGGTTCATTTCTGTCCTGTAAATGTGACTTTTTGTATCAATACCTGATCAAATTAATATGTAGTGTCGATACTAGTTTTAGTATCGATTGGCATCTGATTTTCGATACTTTTGACACCCTGACTAAGGCTGGGTATCATTAACAAGTTGCTGATACGATACATACCTCAATACATGGGCCACATATCTCCATACAATGAGCTTTCGATTTGATATGATATATTTCAAATCGATTCAATATGATTCAATAAAAATAAAGGCAAAATCATGACTGTGATACTAAAAGTCTTTGTTAAATCACTTCTTGTGCTAAGTTAATATGAAACACGCCCATTTTAATCAACAAAACAGTGAATATGGCAAATGTGTTAAAATTAGTTTCTTTCCTCTGAACAAGCAACCAAACTGTAGCACTGTAGCAAAATAATTTAGTACAATACACAAAAAAATACTCTTGACAATATATCAGTACAGCGGCCCACGATATCAATATTGTTTCCGCACAATAAACGATATGATATACCAGTTCTTTGATATTTTTGCTCCCTTAACCCCCATTAGCTTCTTTTCAATAATTAACCAAAGCTGAATACAAAACTAGCTCCAGTTTTACAGACAAGACAACATGTTTCAGTCCCTTTCCTGTGTCTATTTCCAAACTCAAAATAGTCAGGTATCCCAGCTATAAATTCCATGTAAACATTGTAAATTGGCTCGGATTTTTACAGTGTCTAATTTTTGAATGCAGCTGCCTGTTGTGAGCTGTTATTGTTTGAGCTTTGTAAAGAGGTTTTCCCTCCAAAACCACTTCCTCTTCCCCTCCTGCTGCAGAGGCCATTGTCTCAGAGCACCGGAGGATGGAGAGAGTAAGAAAAGACAGTTATCTCATTCTGAAAGCGCCTATCTGCATCTGAAAACATCACACGGTAAAAGTAGGACAACATATGAAAGAATGCTGAAAATGTGTCAGCCAAGAGTATTAGTGCAGTCATTTAATTTGTAATGTTAAAGCCAGTGGATTAAAATGGAATATTGACAAAAATAGAAATAGAAATCTTATGCTGACAGGGGATGCTTTCAACACTACAATAGTGCACTATAGATCAGCAACGGGCCCATGTTAGGCTATTTTTTGATCTATGTTTTAATGCTGTTTCCTCATCAAAAACATATCTGCATATTCAGCCCGTGTTCTTATCTCAAACTAGAAACACTCTGTTCCACCTTGTGTCATGTGGTTATACAGGAAGTGCTTCATTGTGTTTTTAAACTCCAGACACTTTCACTGGAATCGTTTCAATAGTTTCAGCCCTGGAATTGCCCATTTCTACTGAACTAAAGGTATAAATGAGTGAGAACTTTGCACATTAATTTCTTGAAATGGGAGCAGGAGTAGCTCAAGAACATAGAGAAAGATCCCGCACACCGTCTTACTTGCAAAGTGAAATTTATTAGGACATAAACACTAGTTCAGCACTAGGCCATCATCAGCCAAAAAAAAAAAAATGAAGAAGGTCTGTGGGATTTTTCTCTATGTTACTGAACTAAAGGTAAAAGGTAGCTGTTAACTTGGAAACTTCAAACCACTTCATGACATCACAAGGTAGAACAGAGCATTATAGATTTGGATTTGGAGGAATGAAACAATGTGAATGAAACAAAACAGGTTTATTTTGATGAGGCAACATAACACGTCCCAAGCATTTTTCTGTGTAAATATGATTATTTTGGTTGAAATCATGTTCCGCAGTATGGCTTTTAATATCTTGCATCTATCAAATTACTTTTCTATCAATGTAAAAATAGCTTGAAAAAGTTTAAACGTGCTCTCTTAATGGGTCGGGGCCACCTCTCCACAGATCTGACATGCAACCTGACCTTGTGGCATCTTCATGGAGATTTTAATGCCATACTGTGGGAACACGATTATTTTTCCATGGATTTCTTCCACAGTAACTAGTAGTAGGTTTTACTTTTGTTCCTTCGAGGCTATGTGTGATAACCTACTTTTTAGCATTAACGTATCCAAGACAAGCAGGGGCAAATGCTCCACCAGAGAAGTTACATAATGCACCTTTAAAAGTCATATATTACACTATTTCTCATAAAAAACATGCCTGCATATTTAGCTTGTGTTTTTATCTCAAACTAAAACACACTTTTCCACCTCGTGATGTCATGCACCACTGTGTTTTTAAACTCCATACACCTTCACTAGAATCATTTGGATAATTTCAGCCCTGTAACTGCTAATCTCTACTGAACTAAATGTAAAAGGTAGCTGTTAATTTGAAAACTACAACTTCATGATATCACAAGGTGGAACAGAGCATTTTGATCTTTGGAGATGAAAAACTAATAATAAAGTATTACTCCAACATGTCTGAATGTAACAAAACACAACTCCGGGTGTGTTTCAGACGAGGTTCTAACATTCTAACACGACTTAAAGCTCACAAGAATCAATTTTACGTAACATGGGACCTTTAAGAAATCCTACGTTTTATCTCTGTTCCTCTGAGACTATCATAACCTACTTTTGTCAAGCGTCTCTGTATGTTTTTCACACCAACATCTCCATATATGCTTCACCCAGAAGTTGTCGAAAATTGGCCATGACAAAGTGTAAAACCTGTGCTCTAAATCGGGCTCAGTATAACCCAATGAGACACAAAGCAGCCCCCGAGTGGAGCCAGCTAAAAACGCAGCCAGGCAAATGAGTTTCACAGCACATTACATAAGCCCCGACCGCCATGCATAATTCACCACGCTCATCTTAGAGAATATTTGACAAACTCGTGCCCAAAACAGACCCTAGCGAGACCGAGTAAGGAGGAAAAACTAGCATCTTTGAAGGCGTGTCAGCCTGGGCTAATCTGTGCAGGTCCAAAAGCATGTGTAGAATATGCATAAATAGTGTGGAGAATAATGAAGCTTCAATAGCAGGAGATGAAAAGAGGACGTGTCCCAGTTAGGCTCCATTCATTTGATGCTTGACGCCACGTGAGGAGAAATGCACTGCGCTGTGGAGTTGCATAAGGTTAAAAAGGAAAATGTTGCACGTTAAAAATGTTGGAATCATCTGTCTTGGTAACTGTTTTTGTAACCTAAAGGTGCTATATTATGCTATTTTCTTATATATGTTGGTTCCTCATCACAAACATACCTGGAGTTGTGTTTCGTTTCATTCACACAAATCCTGTCTTTCATCATGTGGTAATAAAAATGTTCTACTGTGTTTTTAAACTCCAGACACCTTCACTAGAATTATTTTGACAATTTCAGACCTGGAATTGCCAATCTCTACTGCACAAAAGGTAACTGTTAACTTGACATGACATCACAAGGTGGAACAGAGCAGATCTTTGAAGATGTAGACAGGCATGCACATTTTTGAGTAAACCTGGTACTACTAGGGGTGCAACGATATCTAAATCTCATGATACAATATCGTCATGACATGAACCTATGATATTTATTGTGATATCGTGGAAAAGCTCATGATATGGTGGGGAGGCTCACGATTAGCGGTGTAATGATATCCAAATTTCACGGTACCATTTTTTTACGATATACATCTCACCTTAAGATATTTATTGTGATATTTTGTGGAGGCTTACAAAATGTTAATATGCTACTTTTTCCTCTTAAAATGCCTTGACAAGACTTCCATATCCAAAGAACTAAGACTTAAAAGTGTTTAGAACTGTTATTTCTTCTTGTAGTCTACACTGAAATGTAGCAAAGGATCATGGTCTATGTAGTTCCCTCTGTCTTTTTTTTAGCTACTGCTGCACCATAACTCTTCATTTAAGCAAAGAGACTTATAATTCAATATATTGTGATGGTCCACGATATTATTGCAAGAACTTTGAGGATACGATATCATGATATTTCGGTTATTATTACATCCCTACTGTCTACTGTTCAAAATGCTCTGTTCCACCTTGTGTGGTCCTCAATTGGTAGTTTTCAAGTTAATAGCTACCTTTTACCTTTAGTTCAGTAGAGATTTGCAATTCCAGGTCTGAAATTATCCAAATGATTCTAGTGAAGGTGTATGGAGTTTAAAAACACAATGGAGCTGTATTGATTTCTGTGTTTGTTGTTTGAGAACTCTATATATGCAGTGTTAGTGTGTGAATGTGCATGAAACAAAACACAATGCCAGGTCTGTTTGTGATGAGGAAACATTATAACATATATCCAAAAATAGTGTAAAATGAGCCCTTTAACTAAAATCAATTACTGCTATGACATGTTTTTATTAGTATTTTGAACATGTATTTTTCAAGTCTGGCCACAGTCAAAATAAAAACTTACTCATACGTAACAGCAGCTCTGACTAACAGTTCGTAGGCACTTTTCACACATATTGACGATGGAGGTTACATAACAGAGGACGAGGTGGAAAAATCGTGACTATAGGAGCCTGATAGTCTGCACTTGATTCTCTATTGATGATGTAACTTATATGATTACAAGTTATCTGTGTTAATTCAGCACTTCATATCCAATAACCATGGCAGCAATACTGATTTATCCGCTAAAGATATAATAACACACTCACTGCTTAAACGGCGCGTATTACACTGATTTCTCATCTATTTTATAATGTTGTTTCTCCATCAAAAGTATACCAGAATTCAGTTTTGTTTCATTCACATGTTTAACACACAACCCTGCATATTTAGTCTGCGTTCTCTCATACAGAAAACACTCTTTTCTACTTGGTGATGTCATATGGTAATACAGAAAGTGCTCAACTGTGTTTTTACACTACTACCACAACTACTACAACTACTACTACAACTACTACTACTACACCTACTACTACACTACTATCTCTACACCTACTACTACACCTCCTACAACTATTACACCTCCTACAACAACAACTACTACTACATACTACTACTACTACTACTACTACATACTACTACATACTACTACTACTACAACTACATACTACTACATACTACTACTACTACTACACTACTACATACTACTACTACTACTACTACAACTACTACTACTACATACTACTACTACTACTACTACTACATACTACATACTACTACTACACTACTACAACTACTACTACTACTACTACTACTACATACTACTACAACTACATACTACAACTACTACAACTACTACTA
The DNA here is from genome assembly GCF_026225935.1 of Boleophthalmus pectinirostris. NCBI lineage: Eukaryota > Metazoa > Chordata > Actinopteri > Gobiiformes > Gobiidae > Boleophthalmus > Boleophthalmus pectinirostris. Next base: position 33,060,082 of record NW_026571404.1, on the reverse strand, counting down.
CATACTACTACATACTACAACTACAACTACAACTACTACAACAACTACAACAACTACAACTACTACAACTACTACAACTACTACAACTACTACAACTACTACACAACTACTACAACTACCACTACAACCACTACAAACAACCACTACTACTACTACTACCACTACTACTACTACTACCACTACTACCACTACTACCACTACTACTACTACAACCACTACTACTACTACTATTAAAAAAACTACTACTACAACTACTACTAAAAAAACTACTACTACAACTACTACACCTACTACAACAACTGCCACTGCAACTACTACTACTACAACTACTACTACATACTACATTCTACTACTACTGCTACTACTACTACTACTACATACTACTACAACTACTACTACCACAAATACTACAACTTCTGCTACAACTACTACGACAACTACTACAACTACTGCTACAACTACTACTACAACAACTACAACTACTGCTTGGTGATGTCATGTGGTAATACAGAAAGTGCTCAACTGTGTTTTTACAGTTCATAAAAGGGATGACACGAGATCCTGTGCCATGAGCAGATACAGTTTTGTCTAATGATTTAAATCATAAAAATATAATAACATTAATAACATTAATAGAGTCTATTGTCATAATTAGTAATGATGTATGTGGGGAACTGGTATTTAAAGCATAAATGTTGTTTAATGCATCAAAAGATTATGTTGAAAATGATTTAATTTTTGTCATTTTTATAACTCTATCAACACATAAATCCATTAACAACACAATAAAATAAAAATAATCAATTAATTAAAATCAATCAAAAGACCAAAACTGTGAATTGACCTGATTATTGGAAATTGGTTCAAAATCTTGTGTCTCGCCTCATGAAAATTCTGTCTCGTCCCACCCCTACAGCATGCACTTTCACTAGAATCGTTTGTATCATTTCAGACCTGGGATTGCCAATCTCTACTGAACTAAAGGTTAAAGGTGTTAACTTGAGTATTTTGAGAACTCCAGGTATGTTTTTGATGAGGTAACAATGTTCCAACATGGCTTAAAAGCTCACAAGAGTCAATTTTGCATAATAAAAGGCCTTAGTTATATCAGCACCGGTTATCTTGTTAAAACCTGCCCCAGGTACTTCGTGTATTTGCAGGTTAACTTATTGCAAACTCAGCCCTTACAAAATTCAAAATAAACAAAAGTAGATCCAGATTTGAAAAGCGTGCCATCTCCATAGCCTTTGTATACAAACACTGCCAATGGTTACCAACGGCCTGGAGCCTCGATTACTTAACATGTTTAATTTGACCTATTCAGAAAGTATGACATAAGCACTTTTATCCGGCCCCCTCACTGTACTTTTACCACACCTGTGAGTCCATCTGCACACTTTATGACCAAGTGCGTCACTTTGTGTACTCCAGCCAAAAAACCCCGCTAGGATAATTATAGCATCGCCCCCTCGCATGACAGCCATTTTAAATCTACTATTACTATTAATATTACAACTACTATAATCTAAAAACTACTGCATCTGCATCCTACCAACTACCATTACTACACAGTATCTATCAAATGGTGCTGCTAGTACTACAATCTACTAGCAGCTACTACGTACTCTGTCAGGATCTATCTATCTACTGCAATCTACTAACTAAAGCAACCCACTAAATAGGCCTACTACTATTACTACTACTACTACTACTACTACTACTACTACTACTACTACAGCACCATCTCAACAACTACTACAACTACTACACCTACAACAACAACAACTACAACACCAACTAGAACTACACCACCACCGACAACTACTTCTACTATTACTACTACAACTACTACATCTACTACTACACCAGTATCTCTACAACTACAGCTACAACTACTACACCACCAATAACTACTTCTACTATTACTACTACATCTACTACTACCACCACAACCACCACCACCACTACTACTATTATTACCACTATTACTACAACAACTACTACTACAACAACTACTACTAATACTCTCACACATACTCCTGAATGTGTGAAGTAGTCGTGTTTAAAAAGCCTTCCATAAAGCACATCTGCTGACACATCAGACTGGGGCCCTAACAAACTTGATGAGAACATGTAATTTGTGACTTGGGGCAAATTGGACGCTGTGTAATTCTCTGAGACCGAACAAAGCCCTGTCATCAAAACGCCAAACAAAAGAATCCTGTTTAGACTCCTGTCGAAGTAGAAATAGAAACTTGTGGTGTTTGAAACGCCTAGGAATAGATATGCTAGGCCATGCGCTTTCTTATCTCTCTGAAAGAAGTGTGTGCTGGCTGGATAGAATAACAGCCCCTGTCCCTCCTCCTTTTCCTCCTCCTCCTCCTCCTCCTCCTCTTCTTCTTCTTTTCCCTTTGAGGCCAACTGTCCAAAAAGCCTGGGACAGCTTCGGCTTCGGCTGAAATTTCAAATCAATAGCCCACAGTGTGTAATGAGCTGATTAGAAGAGGGCCCAGATTAGAGAACTCAAGTTACAAGCCCGCAAAAAACTGCTAAAGAAGTGAAAAATCCAAGCTGGAGGGCAGGGTTATATTTCTATAGCAGAATATTAGGCTATAGCTCATAAGGATCTACAGATTAGGGTTCTCAAAAGTATCAAAATTCAGATACTAATCGATATTAAAACTAGTACTGAAGCTAGAAAGATTGGTTTTTGCAATAGATCATCATGGGAGTGCACTGAACAGATTTTTGTTGTGTCCTTGAGCAAGACCACAGCCACAGCCCATATCAATCACAGTGGCTGGCTGCAACGTGAAGGGCGTCGGGCGTAAACAATAGAACTCACTGATTTGATGTGGCTAACTGATTTCAGCAAAGAAAAATAAGTCAAAAGTATTAAAAGTTTGGAAATTTTCAATGGTTATGGGAATCATCTTAAAGCAATTATATATGAAACTGCTACTTTTTTTTTTTTTTTTTTTTTTTAGTAAATCCAATCATTTGTGAGATAGAAAAAGTATTTAGTAGTATTTTTGCCAAATCAGTGCAGAAAAACTAGATTTTTTGGTGGAAGTTCAATCTCAAAGACTGAAAATTCTTACTAATTACTCCACATAAACATAACAAGAATATAATCGTTTCTGTACAAGAATTTCAAGATGATTTTTAAATTCTTAACACTGTCTAAATATTTAATTTCACAATGCATTTCGAAATTAAACTAAAATGTTATTCTAAACTTTTGGCTAATCTATAGGTTAATGAACCATGGCACAACTCAGTGATGCAGACCAGACTATTGCCTTAAAAATTTGTAACTTTTCCAGTGGAGGGTCCGTCACCTTCTCATTTCTATGGAGATGTCATTGCTCTGCTTCAAACATTCCACAGTATGACATTAAAGAGCTCTACTTTACAATGATTAAAATACAGCTGGTTTTATAGCTCAAAAACACCTAGAAAAACAAGCATTCTGACAGTGAGCAGGGTTACCTCTCCACAGATCTGATTTGTAACTTGGTCTGGTTTGGTCTCCATGAAGAGAGAAAGGTTTAATACCATACTGTGACATATTCCAGACAAAAGCAATGACACCTCCATGGAGAAAAGTATTTGACAGACCCTCCACCAGAAAAAGTTACAGAATACACCTTTAAATATTCCTTACTTACTTACGTACTTTGATGAAGATGTCACAAGCAGCTAGAACCACACTGTATACCAACTCATCTGACTATGAATCATCAAGTTACAACCAAAACGCCAAATCTCCCTATATGTTACAATTGCCTATGTGCCAATAAACATGTCTTAATAGGCTTTTCATGGCCGTGTTACATTCTAAACTAATTTCCTCATCAACTGTTTAGCATATGAATGGGTTCCTCTGGCAACTTTTGTCTGCCTCACTCCATTCACACTATACCTTGGTCTGGAGACGTTTAAGATGTCAGCACCTTGGCTTCCAGCAAGCTTAAAGGGTCTACATTACGCTATTTTCTGATCTATATTATAACGTTGTTTCCTCAACAAAAACATACTTCTGAGTTGTGTTTTGTTTCATTCACATTCACATGCAACACACAAATCCTGCATATTTAGGCTGAGTTCTTCTCTCAAACTGAAAACACTCTGCATCCACGTTCCACCTTGTGATGTCATGAGGTAATACAGGAAGTGCTCCACTGTGTTTTTAATCTCTATGCACCTTCACTAGAATCATTTGGGTAATTTCAGACCTGTAATTGTCAATCTCTACTGAACTAAAGATAAAAGGTGCAGTAGCTGTTAACTTGAAAACTACCACCATGTGACATCACAAAGTGGAACCGAGCATTTTGAGATTTGGAGATGTAGACAGACTAACAATGCAGGATTACTCAAACATGTGTGAATGAAACAAAACACAACATCAGGTATGTCTTTGACACAGTAAATCATTATAACATGGCTTAAAGCTCACAAGAGTCAATTTTGCGTAATATAAGACCTTTAAGTTCTCATTCAAAGTTTCCCTCCACAACTTAAGGACTGGAGACTGGTACTCACCCGCACGAGAGCCCTGCATCGCTGCTTGCGTTTTTTTATCCTTTATAATGAAAACAATTCCAAGCGCGTTGCGTTGTACGTGTCCGAGTTCGGTTCCTTCCTTGTCTCCTATAGATGCTTCATGTCCCACTGTGCGCTGGCTCCACTTGTGCTGTGTGGTGCTGCGTGCTCCTCTGGCTCTGCTCCACTGTTCCCTCTCCTGACTCTGTTTCCCCTCTGTCTCCATAAGCCCCGCCCACACACCCCATAAGCCCCGCCCACAGCACCCTCCCCCTCTCTCCTGCACTGTGTCGGCGTTCCCTCTCTTTTAACACGTTCAGTGCAGATACGTGAGAGGAGAATGTGTAGCACAGGTCAACTTTACAAACGTGATCAGATCTGATTAATGCAGACAAACACATCTGGGGTATGTTATAGTGTAAAGTGTAGTATGTATAGAGTTATTAGTGTATAGTATTATAGTATATAGTTTAGTATGTATAGTGTTATAGTATATAGTATAGTATGTATAGTGTTATAGTATATAGTATAGTATGTATAGTGTTATAGTATATAGTATAGTATGTACAGTGTTATAGTATATAGTATAGTATGTATAGTGTTATATAGTATACCGTATTTTTCGGATTATAAATCACTCCGGAGTATAAATCGCACCAGCCAAAAATGCATAATGAAAAGAAAAAAAAAACACAAAAAGTTGCACTGGACTATAAGTTGCACTTTTTGGGGGAAACTTATATTATAAAATCAAAAACCAGGAACCGACATTTCATCTCGAAAGGCAAGTTATAGTAATAACAATAGAATAGAGAACAACAGACTGTTAATGTCACATGTTAAGAGTTATTCAGATAACAACAACAGCACAAACAACAGAACAAGTTTGCTAAACTCTCCATCTCACTCCAATTCACTAAATTCATTGAATTCTTCATCCTCGGTGTCACTTCTGAGCAACTCTGCAATGGAGAGGTAAAAAGAACGCCGCTTCCTCTTCTGCGTCGCTGTCGTCAGACTCAGCATCAGTTCCATTTAGAATTATTCTGGCCTTTCTGAATCCCGACAGGATGGTTTCGGTTGTGACTAAAGTCCAGGCTTTGTTGATCCATCCAGTAACTTCCAGGAAAGTTTCATGGTGCACCCTTCCGGTTACCATGAAGCTGTGTTCTCCATCCCCGCCATTTGCCAGTCCTCATAAGTTTCTCGCTTACTCCAAACTTTCTTTATGCTGCTCGATTACTGTTTTCGGCTGCACATATCTCTACTATTTTATTGCAGTAAGACAGCAGCTCTTTCTGCAGGAGACATGCGAAGTAGAGGATGAAGTGACAGTGGTACAGAAGTAATAGGAGTAGCAGATACTGACACACAAGCGCCCTCTTGCAGCTGTCAGTGTGAAATTTTTAATCCATAAGTAGCACTGAAGTATAAGACGTCGGACGACCTAAACCATGAAAAAAGGTGCAACTTATAGTCTGATAGTATACAATAGTATGTATAGTGTTATAGTGTATAGTACAGTATATATAGTGTTATAGTGTTGGCTGTTCAATGAAGGCTACCAGCTAATAACATTTGGTCACCTACAATACTATATCGACTTATTCTTCAATAAATGATGGATGTGTGTACAGTTTCTTTGCAATTTGTGTTGTTGTAATATGAAAAAAACTGAGCTGCAAAGATTGAAAAAGTAACCACTATGGCTAATTATTGCTTCATTCTACTATTTATTTCTTGCAGCTCATGCCACTTTAACATATTGTCTATTTTATGTTATTAGGTTCTTTCTACAGACCAAGTATTCCAAGTATGTGAGAGTAAAAAGCCCCCTCGTCTCGGTTTATAGTCCCGTGGGCACGTTTCCGAATTTCGATTGCCTCATTAATCCAGTGGAGATGGTTATTTTCCTCTGTCCCAATGATATTTGCTCCTGGGATACTGTCCTGGGGAAGTCAGACTGCAGATGGCACTGTCATCTTGCCTCCACCAATAGGAAGATAGCGCCAAAACCTGTATAAATGAGCTGACTGGACACGTCACAGCAACATCATGTGACCACTCTGAAGAAGACCGCTAGTGAGCAGCCAAAAGTGTCAGGTATGAAACTAAACTCTTGGTCTGTAAAAAGAACCTAATAACATAAAATATCGGGAGACCAAATGAATCTCATTGGACTCTACTGTCTATTTAAACATTTGTGTAGTGAGATTGTCCTGCTTTAAAGTTATTGTGACAGTGTCTTAAATATTATCGTTTATCACGGTATCTCTTCTTTGCAAGATGAAATTTGAAATTTGTTGTCCTGACAGGCCTAGTCACCTTGTCTCTCAGAGTAGATTAGATAGTTTGAATTGTCAAAAGGGAAGCACTGTGTTCCCTTTACTGTATTGAGTTTGTTGTCGGGTCTGATAAAGTGTTCCTTTTAGGACAACTGCTGCTATTGATATGAACAGATATCAGAAAGGAAAAACAAAAAACAACAGTATTCAAACCTCTGTCCATGCATTCAGGCAAATGTTTCCTTTCTGATTTGAAGGATTTTCTGAGGTTCTTTCTCCGTTCAAACCATACTGTATAATATTTCGATTTGAATTGCATTATTGCTATAACAGCAGAGAATTGCTGCTTTGCCAAATCCTTTAAATCAGAAAGGAATCCTTATGCCTGAAACTGAATACTAACCTTATGGCTGAATACTGAGATGTGGCAGTTTATTTAATGTAGCATAAACAGAAGTGCTAAGTCTAAATACTCCACCTCCACTTTGATCACACACACACACACACACACACACACACAGCAGATAACCACACTGTAGATACACACACTGTACACGCACACACACTGTAAAATGCCTTCATGTTTTCAGCTCTTACACAATCACCACCTTCAGCTTTCATGTGTGTCCAAGTCCCCCTCATCCTCCACAATACGCTCCTCCATTATCCAGGGACACGGGCCACATCACAGGAGAGAGGGGGGGCCAGAGAGAGGGAGAGAGATGGAGAGAGGGGAGAGAGCAAGAGAGGAGAGAGGGAGAGAGATGGAGAGAGGGAAGAGAACAAGAGAGGAGAGAGGGAGAGAGGGAGAGAGATGGAGAGAGGGAAGAGAACAAGAGAGGAGAGAGGGAGAGAGATGGAGAGAGGGGAGAGAGGGGAGAGGGGGAGGGTGGGGAGCGAGGGAGGGAGGAAAGGGAGGGAGAAAAACAGAGAGGAAGGAGGAGAGAGATGGAGGAAGGGGGATGGAGAGAGAAAGAGCGAGCAAGAGAGACAGAAAGATGGGGGGGTGAAGAGAGAGAGGGAAGGTGCGAGGGAAGGGCGAAAGAAAAGAAGGGAGAAAAACAGAGAGGGAGGGGGAGCGAGATGGAAAAAGGGGGAGAGAAAGGGGGATGGAGAGAGAAAGAGCGAGCAAGCGAGACAGAAAGGAGAGGGGAGAGAGAAAAAGGGAGAGAGGAAGGGAGGAAGAGAGGGAGGGTGGAGAGGGAGAGAGGGGAGAAAGGGAGGGAGAAAACAGAGAGGGAGGGGGAGAGAGATGGAGGAAGAGGGAGAGGAAGGGGGATGGAGAGAGAAAGAGTGAGCAAGAGAGAAAGAAAGGAGGGAGAGAGAGAGAAGAGGGAAGAGGAGAGAGAGAGAGGGTGGGAGGGGAGAAAGAGAGGGAGAAAAACAGAGAGAGAAAACATGGGAGAGAGATGGAGGAAGGGGGAGAAGAAGGGGGATGAAGAGAGAAAAAGCGAGCAAGAGACAGAAAGGAGGGGAAGAGAGCGAGAGAGAGAGGGAGGGAGGAAAAGAGAGAGGGAGAGAGGAGAGAGTGGAGAGAAATGGAGAAATAGAGATGGATGTAGAGGGATGGAGAGTGAGCGATGGAAAGCGGGGGGAGGGTCAATTAACCCAGATGGGCTAAATTACATAAGCGCTTCATCAGTGCAGTCCCTGTGCTTCTGTGGAGAGCTGTGAGTCAACACAAAGGAGAAAAGACTGTCTGAAGGTGACTCCGTGTAATTCACCCACTCATTCACATGCACATTATCATAACATAACCCAGGGCTTCACACACAGCTTCAAGTGTAAATGACGAGTTAGACTGCTCATTGAAAGGACCCATATTGCGCTGTTTTCTGATCTATGTTATTAATGTTGTTTCCTCATCACAAACATGCTGTACCTGGAGTTGTGTTTTGTTTCAGTCACACAAAACACAACTCTAGGTATATTTTCGACAAGGTAACAACATTTTAACATGGCTACAAGCTCACAAGAGTCCATGTGGTGTAATATAGGACGTTAAACTGATGTAAAACTGATAAATATTCACCCCAGGTCTTATCCGGCCAAACCAAGTCATATTTAGAAAAACATAAAAATCTGTTGAATGCACTTTAAACATGGCCACAATAGAGAGAAGTTAACTGCAGGGATGCCATGGTAGATAGAGAGGAGGGAGTTTGTGGGGGTATCCTTCTGCTCATAAAGGAAATATATGTGTCATGGTTACATAACAGAAGCGTGTTTATTATGCACTAGTGATATGAGAAAAGAACATCATGTACTATAGGGATGGTCCAATATGGAGTTTGTTTGTTGTTTTTGAGCCGATACGATGTTCAATATTTGTTAGTGTTGATGTCTAAGCTCACAAATTGAAGTAAAGTGGAGCAAAACTCTGGTCTGAAAGTTGTGAAAAGCACTTGTAAACTCATCATGGTGAATAATTAGGATGCTCAGGATGGATAAGGTAAGTGAGAAATAACTTTGGACTGCTTTAAAATGCTTAAAAACAACTAGTTCTGTTTGTTGTGTAAAAATCGGGTACAGAGCCTTTTAGGGTAACCAAGCAGCAGGATAATATAGCATACTATATTGTCCATTTATGGGATAAGATTTTAGCTTAGGGTCATTAAAAGATATGTAAGATTCAAAGGAAAAGGCGTAAGTTCTATCTTTAGTTATTCGTAAGTGTCCTTAACTCCCCACTCAGTAAAGACCTTACGTCATGTCTCCCAGATGGAGTCTGCATTAGTCATCTCATCATCTCCCCTGATGCTGAGGTGGACTCTGAAGACAAGAGCTCTCTGTGAGTCACTGAACAAACAAGAGAGAAACAAATATATGTCCTCATTTTTCATTAGAGATGGCAGAATGTTTCTAAGGATGCACCGGTCCAGGTTTTTCTGTTCTGATCAAAGACTGTTTAAAGTGAACTAAGGGAGTGTCATGTCACCCATAGTGTTCAGCTCCACACAAAAAGCCTCACTGCAGCAGTTATAGAGAGAAGGACAGCAATATTCCAGTGTAAGTCAATGGAAGGAATGGGAGTCAGTAGGAGCATGAAGACCCGCATGTGAACCTTCACTTTAAAAATCTGTTGATACCCAATATGAACTAGACGTGATCCAAAAGCTTTGTAAAAAATCAAGTTTAACTTCATAAGACATTTTAGGTCAACATAGGCCAGCAAATTGTTTTATGACATCACTGTCTTATTACTCTGTATTTCTTATACATGAGATATCATTATAGTCCCCATTCCCTCCCCTCCATTATTTTGAGCCTGAACAAAATGTGATCGTACAATCAGATTTGTTTATTTCTGTGACACAAAAGAGCTCATTGGTCACCTATGAGTGATGGGTGCAAAATGTCAAAGAAATGGAGACTAAGTAATTTTTTTAAAAACATCTAATCATCATTTGAAATGCAGATTTTCTACACAAAGCAAACATCTTGGACATAAATTTAGTGAAATGAATGGAACCTTATTGCGACTATTCAACGTGCGAGTAGTAAACAAGATAAAACATGAACCGCACCGTTGTGACAGAAATAATCCACACTATCCCACTGACCGGTCAGTGGTCATAATGTTCTGTCTGATCCGTATATAGAGTCAGATTATAAAAGTCAGATTATTAACCCCACAACTCTCCCACCCTCACCCAGCCCATGTGAGGCCATGATGGGTTGGCCTCTCACCATAATTACTTTATTGACTTACCGTTCCCTATATGACAGCTGGAACTATATATTTTGGGGTCAGCTGTTATCATTTTTCTTTGCTCTACTGGGAATATTTGTTTATTCTTTTGGCTATATAATAAGACAAAGTCATATCAATCTATGGCCCACAGAAAAACAAAGCAAACAAAGTACTAGTACTAAGTGTTTCATTCTGTTGTTTATTTATAGCAGGTTGTGTTTTTTTTTTAAATAATGTTGTAGATTTAGAACAGTTTCGTGTTATAAATCTGCTCTCAGGTTTTTGTGTCAGTGGCATACATTAGTTTCAGTATTATTATCTGTATTTACTTCAGCAAAATATCAAACTTCAAAATGTGTCATCATGACAGACCAATGAGAAACGTCAACAGTGGAACTGGAGCTTTGCTCTGGTGGTTAAAGTGTCCATTCTCAGTCTGAACAGCAGAAGGCGTTTGACTCATGTCCTTAAGAGAGTGAGTCAGCAGCAGCAGCTTCTCTGAGTCTCAACAGGTAATAACACTGACTCCAACATAACCTCATGCTCCACGGTCATGTGAGACGGGAACAGCACGCAAGGGACACGCAACTGAAGAGGGGAGAGCTTTCAGAGCAACAGTCATAAGGAAAAAAGTCTGCACAGCTGTATTGGCTTCAGTTTTTTTTTTAACGCCACGTAGTGAGATAAAGTGAGGTCAACCACTCACAGTAAGAACTAGTGTTTTTTAAGATATTTTGAGCAAAAAATAACACTTGTAGCTGAATAAATGCAATTTAATTTAATACCATGCTGTGGACAATTTAAACCAAAGCATTAATATCTACAAAGAGACAAACAGGTTAAGGACTCTCGAGAAAAATTATACAATGCATCTTTAAGATCAATGTTGTTTTGCTGAACAAAAGGTAAAAGATAGCTGTTAACTTGAATACTACCACTTCATGACGTCACAAGGTGGAAGAGAGCATTCTGAGTTTTGGAAACATAGACATACTAATAACAAATGATTACTCAAAACACAACTCCAGGTATGTTTTTGATGAGGTAACAACATTATAACACGTCTTAAAGCTCACAAAAGTCAATTTTGAGATGTTTCAAAGCATTCCAGAAACCAAAACCTACGTTCAAGGTAACTCTGCGTCTAGTTTTCCAAATGTAGCCTATAGGATTTACATGGGTGCGGGTCAAAGGTCCACACAAGAGTTATGGAGCCCTCACCAAATGATCATTCTGACCACATAACTACAGAGGCCCAGAGAGGACAAACAAACAGTGGCTCTTTCACACTTCACATTTTGAAAAGGTCAAGCGAACAGTGAGTCAGGGGCTATTCAGACGCTAACAATGAACCAGGCCTCTACACAGAACTGAATTATACTGAAACAAAGAGCAGAGAGATGACCACTGGGATGACTTGGCAAAGCGTTTTTATAAGGAAATTTGGGAGACAAGCATAGACTGGATAAAGAAATGAACTAACGGAGTATGACCTTACTCATAGCGTTCAGCTCCAGTCAAACGAAGCTCACGATAGTAGCAGTCATAGGAGCAAATGTGGAGTTGAGTTCTACATTAGGAAAAGGAATTGATTTACAGACAAAACAGAGAAATGAAAACACCAGGACCATGCGGAGCGGGTTAATACGAGCATTTTAACTTGTTACTGGAGCAACTTTATGAAAGAATTGCACTTCTCATAGTAGTTTTCAGACATCTACTTGAGTCATATTTTGTCTGAAGTAACAGCACTCTACCTTGAGTAAAAGCTGTGGTTTCTCCTCCCACTGTGAGTAAGTCTACAAGTGACAAAAGTTTATGTTGATAATATAAAAGGTGCTGTACGTGGTTTTTATGGTCTTAAATTGTGAAAAACAAAGCCAGTTAATTTTGTTATTCCTCACTTAGATCACCACGTTACTTATTACCTCCGCCAAGGAGGTTATGTTTTTGCCGGCGTTTGTCTGTTTGTTTGTTTGTTTGTTTGTCTGTTAGCAACATAACTCAAAAAGTTATGGACCGATTTTGATGAAATTTTCAGGATTTGTTGGAAATGTGAAAAGGAAGAACTGATTTCATTTTGGGGGTTATCCGGAAGAAATCCTGGATTCTGGATCACTTTGAAATTTTAGTTAACATTGTGGTAAATGGGGCCAAAAATTTTGTTTCTCAATATCTCGGTTAATTATTGACCAAACCCCATGAAATTTGACTCAGGGATGGACAATCGGATCCTCTTTCAAATTCCAAATTGAAAGATACGAGACAAATATTTATGGAAAACACAATTAATATGAGGGGGACTGTAGTCCTTGGCGGAGGTCTGCGCTCTCTGAGTGCTTTTCTAGTTATTGTTTTGAAAATGCTATATTCACCAAAAATAACGTATTTAATGCTGATCCCCTCTTCCTTTTGCTCTCTGCGTTAAGTCACTCCCCCTTCAGAGCGCTATCGCTTCACACAAACATCACAGCATTGTCAGCTACTGATTTTAATTACATTTTATGGTTATAGAAATGCCATACCTTGGAACAGTTCAGGTAGCAGACCTTCTACCAGAAAAGTTAGAAATTGTATCTTTAAACATATTACATTAGACTTCAAAACATATGGTGAAGCAGCATAATAAGCTAACCTAAACATAAAAACGGTCTGGTACTAAAACAAGTTGTATATTACAATTTTACTGCATTCTTTACAGCTTTAGAAGTTGTTGTGAATGTCAGAACTCCACTCTCCCACTCTCTGGCACCTACCCAACAGTGCAGAAATACAGTTTTGTGAAACGTGACCTTGTTTTGGGGCATTGTGCTACGGAGAGAAAAAGGGATAGCGGGAGAGAGAGGCAGAAAGAGGGAGAGAGGAAGGGGGACAGCTGGTCTGAGTGCAGAGAACAGAGGAGGGACAGAGGAGGGTAATGGACTCTATGGACACTGTGGACAGGAAGACAGCTGCTGTTCCTTTAATCACAGCACATGTCCTACAGGCTTTATGAGAAGATGCAAAAGATAAGGCACAGTTTTGTGACGCAGACAATGTCAAACTTTACTCAGAACTATATTAAGGGCCATGTTTGTCCAAGTCACAATACCCAAGAACTCCAAAATGCTCAGAATCAATTTATAAGCATGTATTCATTCCACACTCGGTGATGGTAAGCTATTGTTTTTATTGGCCAACATCAGCTCAGTTGGTAGAGCATTTGTCCACTGATCCGAAGGTTGGCGGTTCGAATTCTTGACATAAACATCACTGGTTGAGTGGTCAAATCCACTGGCCCACAAGTCCGCGGTGCGTTTCCAGCTCCCACAGACGTATGCTGTTGTTGTGTCCTTGAGAAAGACACTTAACCCACCTCGCCCTCAGTGTCTGTGTACACTGGTGTTTAAATGTTTGTGTGAATGGGTGAGTGGTTCCTTGGTGTAAAGTGCTTGAGTGCCTTGGAAGTGGAAAAGTGCTATATAAAAACATGATCATGAAGTGTCTTGCCAAAGGACACAAGAGTTTTTTGTTTTTTTTTGCCACTGCCGACTCACTTGCACCTGATTTTATAATCTCCGATCCAAGTAGTAGGTTTTCACTCTGCACTCTTCTCTCTAATTTAATCTCTCTCTCTCTTTTTCATTTGTTTTATTGTGATTTTAATGCATTCCTTATTCTGTAAAGCACTTTGTGTACGAATTGTGCTATACAAATAAATTTGCCCTGCCTTGCCTTGCCTACTAACCAGGCCTGGCCCTACTTAGTTTCTGAGACCTGACACGCTCAGGCTCTGACAAGAAGATTTGGCCACCCTTGTACAAAATGCTTACTTTTCCACAGTGCCAGCAGATGCAGGTTTAGAGCCCTCTGCTGGTGTCTTTTCTACACATGGAGGCATTGTCTACATACGTATAACACACTATTATTAAGATACATCACAAAAAATAATAAGGGGATGGAATAATTTCAAAAACCCATCATCATGCATCATACAATAGCAAGTGTTCTCTCAGATCTTAATGCTCCAGAAAGTATTAAAATGTGGATTGTGCAATGAAATATATCAATATCTATCAAGTCATTTGAGAGAAAAGCTGTAATTGCAAAACAAAACAGCCATAACATCTACATGAACTAGATACAACACTACAAAATGACAACATCTTGTAGCTTTGGGCAAAATACACAGAAAAAGAAAATGTCATTGCACAATTATTGCAGCCTTGCTGAACATCATGAGGGGGAAAAAAAAAAAAAAACTGAATCTGAGCAGTTTTGTTACTTCTATTTCTGGTGCTGTGAATTGGTTGACTAAAAAGGGGAAGCTCTCAAAACTATTACGCATCTATGTGTACACAAATTGCATTCACAAGACTACACCTGCAGGCCGAGTTCATGCAAAAACAATTATTTATACAGAAAAAGCATAGGAAACAAAGAACAAAGAAAGTTGAACAAAGAAGTTGAGCAAGTAGCGGACCCTCCACCATAGAATTAAACTTGTGAATCAGGGTCTGTCAAACTCTTTTCTCCATGGAGATGTCATTGCTGTATGGTATTACACTTTTCTATCTTCATGGACATCAAACCAGACCAAGTTACAGGTCAGATCTATACAGAGGAGAGCCTGCTCACAGTCAAAATATTAGTTTTTTTAGGCATTTTTGAGCTACAATCCCATCTGTAATTGAACAAATGTAAGGTAGAACTGTTTAATATCATACTGTGGAACATTCAGGGCAGAACAGTGACATATCCATAGAAACAACCGACCCCGACCCAAAAAGTTACATAGTGCCCCTTGAAACTTAAATGAATAAAGTTAAATCTGCCTTTTTACATAGAAATTTCAATTAACACCCTTACTTACTAATTTCTCCTTCCAGCTAAATAAGGAAGGTGGAGGTGGAATAAAACGCCTAAAGGCAGGCCTACTATAGCTGTTTTTACCATGTTACTATCTCAAGAGCCACATTTAAACAAAGACCAGCGTTTTTATTACATTTTCAGAAAGTCAATACCGCCTTCTCATCTTCTTAGGGATGGAACACTCTGTAAATTAGATTGCGTCCAAAATAAGCAGACGAGCACACCTGCTGTTACCCAATCCGCGCCCGCCATGGACTCTGACCTCTGACCCCTCTGCTCCACACGCTCCCACTGTCATCCATCTCCCAAAACACAAGCCCTTGAGCGGACACTTCAAAGACCTAGATCTTCATAAACGTGACTAGACCGTCCCCAATGTCCCCTACTAAGAAGACAACAAGGTGAATACTGTCTGAGATGAGGTACACTGCAAAAAGTAATATCTATGTAAGTTCAAATGACTCAAATTAAGAAGATTTAACTTGATTTGAGTAGATTTCACTTGGTGTATTTTCCTGTTTCAACTACAAAAAGACCCGTTCCATTGGTAGATAATTTTACTTGTCATGTGAAATTTACTAAAATCAATATAAGATGTTTTAAATTCAAGTCGTTTTAACTTGGCTAGAGTTTAGATTTTGCAGTGCATGTGAGTTTGGGATGGGAGTCTGTTTACCTCAGAGTAGTGGAGCCCCTCCTGGTGGTCTGGAGGGGGGTGTAGGGAGGGGGAATAGCACGGTCATCCCAGGATCCTCACTCTGAAGTTGGGTAGCTAGTCTGTCCTCTCACTCTTGATCTGGAAGAAGGAGGGGATACATTTTAGCTGTTTACAAATATTAAAACAAAGACTTAATAATCTATAACAGGGGGGTCAAACTCAAATTCACAAAGGGCCAAAATTAAAACTGGGCCTAAGTCATAGGCTAAACTAAATATTTATAGAAAAATTTCAACAACATCTACATGTTTTCTCTTCTTTCGAGATATGTAATGTTAAATTAGAAATTGCTTTACTCCTTTGACGGAATACTAATTCTACATTACAAACAGTATTTAAGTAGCCAGGCTGGTGCCACCTAGTGCCTTCGCTCAATTTAATTTCTCTCCTTCAACTAGGTCAGGAATCAGAATACACTAGACGGTTTGCAAAAACCCCAGAAGTGCGAGTCTGGACACCAGCCAATCAGCAAAGAGCCATACATTCTGTGTTGTTAACGATTTCCGAGATCGAGGATTTAAAGCCAGAATTAAGAGAATGTTTGGTGAATTTCATCAAGGGGAAAGACGTTATTGCCCTTCTTCCTAACGGGATTTGGGAAAAGCTTAATATACCAGTTAGCCTCATTAGCAGCGCATTACATACATCATGACCAAATAGCAGCGACTGGTTAAATGATAAAAAGTACCCGCCTACCGTTGAGCCAACATATTCTAACACTGCAAGGTCAGACGGTTTCTACAAAGTGAAACTGGCTGATGAATCAGTGCTGATGTCTGATCTATAACATAATGATTTTCAATTAAAGGTCCAGGTGTGAGCTTTTAACCATGTTAGAATGTTGTTATATCCTCAAAAACATACTTGGAGTTGTGTTTTGTTTCATTCACATATGTTTGAATAATCCTTTATTATTAGTCAGTCTATATCTCCAAAACACAAAATACTCTGTTCCAACTTATGTCATGAAGTGGTAGTTTTTCAAGTTAGCGGCTACCTTTTGCCTTTTGTTCAGTAGAGATTTGCAATTCCAGAGCTAAAATAACCCAAATAACTCTAGTGAAGGTGTATAAAGTTTAAAAACACAGTGGAACACTTCCTGTATTACCACATGACATCACAAGGTTCTGCTTGAGAGAAGCTATACAGAGTTTTTGTGTTAAACATGTGTGAATGAAACTGTATGGTGTGTTTTTAGATAAGAAAACATTATAACAGGGATGTGAAAATGGTGTAATACAGACCCTTAAATAACTTTATAGGTTGTGATCTTTTTAGCAGCAGTGAAACAGAGCAAAGGATTGTGGTCTATGTAGTTCTGAAGTTATTATCATTCCATAACAACCAAACAATGCATTCTGAGTCAACAAATCTGTTAGTGTTTATGACAGTGAAGCACCACACTGCCCTCACATGGTGACCCTCAACATGTAAACAACTTGACACTCAGGTGACACACTGCACTGGAACGTAAAGAGATGTTCACAACATGGAGAAAAACAAAGGCAGTTTTACAGGGTAAAGCTTCACTCACAACAAAGACAAGACCGTTTAAGAATAAGTGGGCTCTGTTTAGTATATGTTTAAAATAATGTCACAATTAAAGCAGGTCATAACTTGAGACTTATGTTTTGTCATAAAAACCTGATTCATTCATGATGTATTCGTTGATAAATCAAGACTTTAAATTAGATTTTTTACTTTAGAAATTTTTTAACAACTTTTTCAAAAATAAATGAACATACACAGGTAGACACTAGAGCCCGACCGATATGGATTTTGTTGTGGCCGATATGAAACTGATATAATGGGAGTTGGCACTGCCGATAGCCGATATAATCGCCGATATATTTAGTGATGTAAAAATTCACTGTAAATCTTGAATTGTTTAAAAAAACTTAGGTTTGGCTCTACTGGATTCTAAATTGGGTTTATTTAGGCAACATTTATTGTTATTCTGACTCTTTACATCATATTTACATACAGTAGTTTGGCCTAATGGCATTTTTGCATCACATTCTAGCTACTAGTGATGGGTATTCCAGTTTTTGTTTTTTTTGTTTTTTTGAGAACCGGCTCTTTTGGCTCGGCTCACTAAAGCAGCTGGCTCTTTCGGCTCCCAAGCGACTCTTGAGATTGTTTTGTTGCAAGCAGGACTGAACCAGAACTGAACCAGGACTGAAAAAGGACTAAACCAGGACTAAAACAATTTAAACCATGTGTAAAACAGGACTAAACCAGAACTGAACCAGGACTGAGTGTCTCTCCCTCACTCGAGCCCAAGATTAGTCTTGGTTTATTCATTTTATGTTGAACTACAGCCAAATATGCACTTTTTTTTTTTTAATCCTATGCACACGCAGATTTCTGAAAGTTTCGTTTTCAGCCGCTGCTGCTGTCAAACTACGGGTCTACAAGCGGCTTGAAGAGAAAAAGTGAGAAAAAGAGAAAACACGGCTCCCAATAAGAAACAGGCTCCCGTCGTTCACTTCAAAGAGCCGGATCTAAGAGCCGCTTCGATCGCGACCGACCCATAACTCCTAAATAGTAAAGAAACTACCGCTATTAGCCTTTAGCCGTAAAAACGTGCGCACCGCGGTAATTAATTATATGCATAAATGTGGATCATTCACACGTCTGTTCACAGCACAGTACGGACACAGACACAGACAAATTACACCGCAAATAAATACTGATGCGGAGCCACATATTTAGGACATTTATCTGTCTATAAATTGGATTAAATGAACATAATGTAGAGAGTCTAAGATTTATAACGAGGTATAACATGCCCACGTGAAATAATCGGCCCATATCAGCAAGCATATCGGCCGATAGCGGATATGCCTCCAGGTGCCCACATTGGCCGATAATATCGGCCAGCCGATATATCGGTCGGGCTCTAGTAGACACACTTTTAAATTAGAGCCATTAGATAAATGTCTTCCTCCAAAGTCTGAACTCTGCTCCAAACTCTGCTTTTACTGACAGGACTGGCTGTGGACCTCTTGTTCAAAGATACAGTATGTAACTTTCTGGAGGTGGCCTGTCACCTGCATAATATCATACTGTGGCTTTAAAAAGACCCAAGCTGACCACTGACAAGAAGAATCGACTGAATTTCAATTTTGATAGTGTGTCATTATTTGCATAGCCCTACTGAATTATAAATATGACCTGAAGTGCTGTATTATTAGAGAACACTCTCACTTGACAATTGACAATGATGAATGCAATTTCTAGCCTTTCTGAACTCGTTCTCTCTCCTCATCCATCTCTCTCTCCCTTTCAGCCTTATCTCTCCTCTCTTCTCCTTCACCTCCTCCTTAGACCACCATACTGAGTCCAATTCTCTCCTCCTTCCACACCGGGTCCTGGTGAGGTGATACTGGCGGTAGGTGACACCACACTCTTATCGACCCAGGCCCAGTGTCCCAGAGCAGGGGTCAGTGCTGGTCAAGTGCTACCTTCAGGATAACAGGAACAGAAGCTGACAGAGCGATTTCTAAAGTACAGTATATATGTTACTCAATGGGGCTGAACGATTTGGGAAAAATATGTAATTGCACTTTTTCTGACTAGCAGATTTGCAATTTATACTTTCATAATGAGATTCTATTCACATTCTTAACGCGTCCAGAAGAATTGACGTGAGCTAATTCAGGAGTCACATTTCAGAGCACATTTTTGGTACAGATCTAAACTATAGAATTAGCAGTTTTTATGCAGAGTATGACCGGACAATTACGGTACTTGAAAAATGTCAGCTTTTGTGTCCATTTAAATTACAGATTAGATTTGATTGTAATTACTAAATGCATAAAATCATTGGACACAGTCTTCTGATGCATGATACAGAAGAGCTGAGTTTCATGTGCTAAATCAGGTCATAAACACATCAGAAAACAACACATGACTGTCACATGAGAGAAAACTGGAGCATAGCAAAGATGAGTGTTTTGATAAGGGATCTGTTTCAAAGTTGCACGAGACCAAGTCAGTCAGTCGACCATTACTACTGAGTAGGAAAAGCATGTTAGCATAAATATCGATTTTTATTATCCCATCTGAACAAAACTATTGAGATCCACTGCCCCTGCTATCTGTTTGTGCAAGTTCTCAACCAATCACCTCGCAAAGTATTTATATAAATTAGAGACAGAGGCCGATATTTGCACTTTTAAGAGTATCAGCTATCGGTCTTAAATCTCCAGCAGAGACTGATATTTGATTCAGCTGATATTATGGTTGGGCAAATAAATTCATGTAATAAGACTATTTGCTGGTTGTAGTTGACCTAAAAAGTATTTACACAAAGCTGTTCTGTAGTTACTTCAGAGATAAACAACAGCAACATAACGAGTTTTGTTATCACTTTTTGTTTAAAAGTGCATTGTGTAACTGTTCTGGAGGAGGGTCTGTCACCTGCTTGTTTCTATGGATATGTAACTGCTCTAGGAACCTAGAAGGTTCCACAGTATGATATTAAATAGCTCTACTTAACATTTATTTGATTACAGAATTACAGGTAGTTTTATAGCTCAAAAATACCAGTATCAGTTAGGGCTGGCATGGTTCATGAAAAAAAGACAAAAAAAACATTCGGTACGGTTCGCTTGTCATGGTTCGGGACGTGTGCGTACTTCACGGTTCGGGACGTGTGCATACTGCACGGCCTCCATGGTTCCCGGCTTGTGCATTGCAGCCTCGTGCCTGTATGTGACCTGTTTCACTTTGGCACAAAAGAAGAGGTGTGGAGGGAGAGTGCTGCATGTCACGTGTAGAAATAGCAAGTAGAAGAGAAGAGGGCCGCCTGGAGATGGAGGATGCACCCGTGTCGTTATCTTGCAAAACCAGAGTCGTGCGTCAACGCAAAGGCAGCTCCACCGGCAGTTGCAGCAGGACGTACACGCACAGCACTGACTCTGTGTTTGTCAATGGGAAAGACGATCAAACTTGACGGGGCGTGTTTAGCCGCTTGTATCAGGTCTACAGTGAAACTAACAGCAGAACAGACTTGTATTTACCTTCTGTACAGGCTGACCACGACAAACACGAGGATTTCAAAACCGTACAGAACCGAAAACCGCAACCGAACTGTGAATTTTGTGACCTGTGCCACATTCTGACTGTGAGTTGCCTCTACACAGATCTGACCTGTAGCTTGGTCTGATTTGGTCTCCATGAAGATGGGAAGGTTTAATGCCATCCTGTGAAACATTCCAGACAAAGCAATAACACCTCCATGGAGAAAAGCATTTGACAGACCCTCCACCAGAAAAACTACACAATGCACCTTTAAAGGAAATAAATGCTGTTTTCAGTCTCTGCACTAGTATCGGTTGATATCAGGTATCAACCGATACTTCAAGCTATAGTATCAGAATCGGTATTGGAACAAATGTATTCCTTCATTGCTTTGTCTAGAATGTTTCACAGTATGGCATAAAACCTTTTTATCTTCATGAAGACCAAACCAGATCAAGTTACAGGTCAGATTTGTGGAGAGGCAATCCTGCTCACAGTCAGAATGTCTGTTTTTCTAGGTATTCTTGAGATATAAATATCACCTGTAATTGAATAAATGTAAAGTAGAGCTGTTTAATGTCATACTGTGGAACATTTCAGGCACAGCAATGACATCCATAGAAACAAGTAGGTGATGGACCCTCTACTGGAAAAGTAACATAATGCACCTTTGAATGTTTTTAATTGTACAGCTCTACAGGAGGGTCTCTGCAGTGGCTCTGATGTCACCCAGTGTGGGGTCTTTATGAGGACCCATGGGTGCAGATTAGATGGAGATTATTAATCCTTTAGTTGCAGCATCTGTGGCCGCCGCGGGGAGCACCCTTAATGTGAGTGGAGAGGCGCTGTGGAGCTGTATTATGAGTTTATCTGGAGGATAAACAAAGGCTAGGGGTGTCTTAGGGTCACACTTTTGATCACATAAGTTTAGTGGATGGCTTTTTAAACCAATGAGAGAGAACTTTCATAACCTTAAAGAGCCCAGATTAAGATATTTTCAGATCTATGTTGTTTCTCCATCAGAAACAGACCCTGGAGTTGTGTTTTGTTTCATTCACACATGTTTAACACACAAACCTGCATATTTAGCCTGAGTTCTTCTCTCAAACCGAAAACACTGTTCCACTTTGTGATGTCATGTCGTAACACAGGAAGCGCTTCACTATTTTTTTATATTCCATACATTGGCAGTAGAATAGGAACCGCCTATCTCTACTGAATAAAAGGTAAAAAAGGTAGCTGTTAACTTTAAAACACCTGCTTCATGACATCACAAGGTGGAACAGAGCATTTTGAGCTTTGGAGATGGAGACAGACTAATAATGTAGAGAGCGTGAATGAAACAAAACACAATTCCTGGTAGGCCTGTAACGATAAAAGATTTTTCTGGACGATTAATTGACCAAGAATTTATTGCGATAAATGGTAATATTGACATTTTGAGACCATTTTCAACTAATATAATGACCATGGAATAAAAATACAAATACACCCTCTCAATGATCAGTAAACTTGACTTTCTAAAGAACATTTAACACAGGAACTTCAAGACAGGAAAAAACAACAGGCCTAAATAAAACAGACTTGTTAACATAAAAATAGCCTAATGTAGTCTGGCTCACAGCAAGGACTTGTTAACAAAAATCCACTTGAATAAACCACTGTTGAACCAAACACATCCAAAACAATAAATAAAATTGGACTAGTAAGTCTCTGTAACAAAATTGCCCTTAAAAGTGATTTTAGACATTGTCTTACATTGCAACATTGTGGCCCCTTCTCTCTGTGGCTGCTGCTGTTGCCTCGGTATTTTGGTCTTGAATTGTTCATATTAACCCGCGACACAGGATCCAGTTTCGCTCTGAGGGAGCCGCTGTCCTGTCTGGTATCGGGTCGGTTTCTTGTGGGATTTCAGTGGATTTTGGGCTCTCCCGAGGGCTAGGCTAGTTCTGTCGCTTGGGTATGGGTTTATGTCGGCTGTTGGGGTTTGAGTCATTTCTTCTCGTTGTTTGCGCACTCGCTGAATTTGACACATGTGGGCCGTTGAGACGTATCCCACTCACTCGTGTTGATTTGGCATCATGATTTGTTTTGGCACATGGAGATGAACTGTTTTGGTTCTGATGGCGGCGCTAACTTTGTGGCTTCGTGTTCACCGCACAGACAGCGGCGCTTTCTGCACTCAGGCTGCGCGCGCATCCACTGTGTTGATAGACAAATAATCCGACTAGTCTACGCTGGCACATTCATTCAAGCGTCATTACACTAATTAAATGAAAGAAGTCAGAGAATGATAGAAGCCTTTTGACATTCAGTCTCTTTGGTAGAGAGTGAGAGAGAGACGAGGAAAACAAACACGCGTGCAAATAGAATTTATCGCAGCCGGAAAAGTTATCTTACGATTAATTGATTTATTGGTTATCATTACAGGACAGGCCTTATTCCTGGTATGTTTTTGAAGAGGTAGCAACATTACAACCTGACTTAAAGCTCACAAGAATCAATTCTGCATAATATAGGACCTTTAAATTGTGAACATTACACAGATTCCTATAATAAACAAACTAAAATAGCAACTAGATATTTTTCCGCAAAGCACACAACCAAGCAAAGTTGTATTTCTTATGCTGTAACACAACACCTGCCATCACACTACACAATATTAGGTCAGAGATATAATATCAGGGGGTAATCTGGTAATCCACCGATTTAAACACATAGACCTGAATGGATTTACAGTCTCTCCACGGTCCCTTTAGATAAGACCAATGTGATCAAAAGTTCACAGAGCTATTGAGCAGTAGATCACAATCCAATATCCCACTGTATGCCCACAAGGCCTAATCCTGATCAAAGCAAAGCTGCTATGGGAAATAATATTTAAAGGGCCCATATTACATTAGATCATTCTCTGATTTATGCTATAATATTGTTTTCTCATCACAAACATACCTGAAGTTTTGTTTTGTTTCATTCACACAAGTTTAACATACAAATCTTGCATGTTTAGGCAGATTTAGTTCTCTCAAAACAAAAAACACACAAGGTGGAACAGAGCATCTTAAGCTTTTGAGATGTAGACAGACTAGTAATAAAGGGTTACTTAAACAAGCGTAAATGAAACGAAACACAACTCTGGGGATGTTTTTGAGGAGGTAACAACATTCTAACATGGCTAAAAACTTATTAGAGTCCATTTTGTGTAATATAGGACCTTTAAACACTGGTTTCTGCATGAACAGGAGAAGACAAACAGAAGTGATTAATGACGCTGGTTCTTCTACAGGCAAAGGGAGAAACAAAAGGAGCTGTCTCTGCCTGCTCCTCTGATACTGGATCTGAGCGGGTCCAGTCTAGGCTCAGAGAAGACTGTTAGAATGTCTCTGAAAATAACAGATTCCCGATGGACAAAATGTGTAATCTTGTCTAATGCATTTTTTCTCAGATTTAAGAAATAAAGCGAGTTTAGTAAACTAAAGCTAAAACTTCTATTCTGAAGATAGTATTTTTGCCAAATATCTCTACTGCTGGTGCTACCAACTACTCCAACTACCAACTACTGTCACTACTACCATCAATACTGCAAAATAATTAAGAAAATGAGTTAAGAGAAACTAATGTTTTGTAAAGCGAAAGCTATTTTGAATCTAGTATTTCTGCCAAATTCTCCCTGTACTACCAACTACTACAACTAACTACTGCCACTACTACCATAATGCTAAAATACTGCAAGGAGAACTCAAAATAAAGTAACACAATAGGCTAAGTAAATATTAAGGAAAGTTAAGTAAAGCTAAAACTATTTTGAAACTAGCCTTTTTGCCAAATACTTCTTGTACTACCAACTACTACAACTACCAAATACTGCTACTACTACCATCAATACCATTACTACATACTGTCCTATTCAAATAAATACATACAATAAACAAATACTAGAAGGAGCACTCAAAATTATGTAACAAAAAATGTATTTTTTGCTAAATACCTCTAAGTACTACCAAACACTACAAGTACCAACTACTACTATCACCATTACAAATCCAACTACGCTGTAATTACTACATACAGAGCTATACTAGCAACTATTATACATTACAACATAAAAAGGTACCACAATCTGGATTAGAAACATGTACCTTTCAGTGCATATTAAATTGCCTGCCAAATGTTAAGAAATACATTCATAAATTACAAGTCACCATAAAGTAATTAATTGCTTCCCATCTGTTGTGTGCCAGGACTGGGAATAGACCTGTCCACACTTACTGCAGTCCCCTCGTTGTCCACACGAGGGAGCTGCTCCGAGCTGACAGCTGCAGTGATGTGTGTTTGTAATAAAAGCTGAGGTGTTGTTCAGACCTGGGGGAATATGGAGCACAGGTTCAGTCATTTCAACTCTGCCGCAATAATATTCCTCAATGCTTTAATTAATTTTTGAGGCTTTACACTAGGGCTGTAAGAATCAAAATAATTATTTGAATCGCAAAGGCTGCAATTATAAAAAGTACCATGATTTCCTCCACAAACAACAAACTATCTTATCTTTTTCTGCATAAAATGGCTAACTCCGAAGTTTAGATCTGCACAAACATGTTCTGAAATGTGATTCTTGTTTTAAATTGTCAGTTCATATGAGTTTCTCTTTCATTCTTCATGTATATGCAGCAGTGGACATAAAAGCACTATTATGTAACAAAGAGTTTTACTGATATGGGGTTGGTCGGGCAAAGATTTGACACCAAAATATCTCACACATATCTCACAGACAATCACTAATAATACGTATCTTCTACAAAAAACTCTTATTTTAGACCATACAATGTAATTTCCACAGAAAATAAAACACACTTTCCCATATATTTTAATGTGGCGTATAAAAGTTTAACTAGTTACATTAAAACTATTCAGGAAAGGTCAGACTTTGTCCTGTTTATGTGATTTCTTCAGTACCAATACTCGGGCAACAGTGGCCCGAGGTTAGAGCAGTGGTCCCCCAACACAAATGTCAGAGGACTGAGTCCCGCTTGAAAGAAAGTGTGTTATTGTGCAAGACACTTCAGACACATTACCCGTATGAAAGTGGTGGTCAGGGGAGTTGATGGTGCAGATGGTACTATATTTAATAATTGAATAATACGGATGTAACGATATCCAAATCTCATGGAAGGATATTATCACGATATTTACTGCAATATTTTGAATAGGCTAATATAATTGTAGATGGGACACTTTTTTGCTTTTAAAATACCTTGACAAGATTTTGGAGTGAATTATTACTGTCATAATCCCAAGAATTCAAGTAAAAAACATATTTTTTCATGTTCTCTACATATCCGATGATTCATTTCAGTGCAGTTTCTGATATTTATAAGCTGGTGCTACTATAAAACCATGCATTTAAGTAAAGGAACTTGTGATTTGATATATTGTGACAGCCCACGATATTATTGTGAGACTTTTGACAATATGATATCACGATATTTTGATTATTGCTACATCCCTATTTAATACATATTCTAGTGTAAAAATTTGAAAGGTTTTGACAGGCCTGTAAAATGTAAGCCATTATTCAGTAACTTGGTATCGAACAAGCAGCATAATCTACACTGTGTACCCCATTTCAGACCCAAAGTGATTAAGACAGGCCCGTGTTTCTGATGGATGCAGATGGATAAACTTTAAATGAACTCCCAAATTCCGCTGTGTCGGACTGAACCGTGCATACAGTGTTCCTAATTAGCCTGAAAATGAAAACTACAATTATACGTGTTTTGGTAAACGAGCAAAGTTGATGTGAAAGTTTTTATTCTGTGCAGATGTCAAAGTCTGAGCTGCTGTCTGCTCTGGTGCTTCTGGAACAGTTAAACGTGTCTGGAGGATGTGAATCACCTCCTCCCATTCTCTCTCTCACAGACACACACACACACAGCACACATTTTAATTACTCCAGTTTCCCTGTCTGGTCTTTTCCTTTGTCACATTTCCAGTGTCCTCCTCAAAACAGACATTAATGCTGGGTAGTGTTGTTACGAAAATTTAAAAATCAATTTCGATACTAAGAAACAGACTTGACACTCAATAGTGATTCTTTAGACAATAGAGTAGAATGTCATTTCCAACATTAAAAAGTAATAATTTCAGCCCTGGCATTGACAAACTCTAAACAAAAGATAAAAGGCGGAACAGAGCATTTTGAGTTTTGGAGATGTAGACAGACTAATAATAATGGATTACTCATGGATTAGTGTGAATGAAACAAAACAAAACACAACACAACTCCAGATATGTTTTTTATGAGGTAACAGCATTATAACTTCTACACATCTGAAGCTCCTACTCCTATCTACACCCCTGTGACATACTGTAAGTCCAAAGGTTAGAGGAGGTTGGAGTTTGATGCTGGGAGCAGGAGCTTTGAGCTGAACTATTTGGAATGAGCCTATAATTCTAGCCGTATAGTACTATGCATGGAGAAGCTGCTACAGAGATCTGTCAGATCTGAGCACGGAGCACCTGTCACAGCTTCAGAAAGACCCTGACAGAAAAAGGGAGAAAGAGAGACAGAGAGAGAGAGAGAGAAAAAGGAAGAGAGGGAAAGACAGACAGAGGGAGGGGGGAATGGCAGGCTTCACACGGGTGTGGGGAATTCAAATGTTTTTATACAGATCAGGTATCACACATGCTGGGCCCTGTCATGGGAACAGAGGAGCTGTCATAGGGTTTAGGGGGTTTCAAATGCTGCCAAGTTGTGAAAGTTTGTAGAGCTATAACAAAACCTAGATTAGCAGATTATTTAATAGGGATAGACAGTATACTGGTGCTAATATCGATGGTTTCTAAGCTGTCCTAGTATCTGTGTGTACTTTACATAGGAGGTGTTATGCAAAATCTATTTTTTAAAGCTTTCTACCATCTTATAATATTGTTCCTTCATCAGAAACATGCTTGAAGAGGTTTTAGATGCCATCCATTCATGTTTCAGTAATTTAGTGATCTCTCCTGAACCCTATCTTATAGGGATATAACGATATCCAAGTCTCACGATATGATATCGATACAGTATGAACCTCATGGTATGATATTTATTGTGATATCATGGGAAAGCTCACGATATGTTGGGGAGGCTCACGATTAGGGATGTAACAATATCCAATAGTACAACAATAACACTTTATCCAAAGAACTATGACTTAAAAGTGCTTAGAACTGTTATTTCTTCTTAGTTTGCACTGAAATGGAGTAAACGATCATGGTCTATGGTCTTTTTTTAGATATCACTGCACCATAACTCTAATATTTCAAATTTAAGCAAGGACACTTGTAATTCGATATATTGAGATCCATGATATTATTGTAAGAACTTTGACAATACGATATCATGATATTTCAGTTATTGTTACATCCATATTTTAGCTTGTAAAATTCTGTGCAATACACAACCCAAAAGACTATGTCACCCATGCTCCCACACAACTATTCTCCATAAATAACCAAAAAATGATACAAAACTGCAACAAAACTGACACGTTGTACAGTAGTTTCATAGTAGTAGTAGTTTCAATACTAGTTTTTTTTTTTTTTTTTGATTAAAGAATACAGGAATGCTTTTATTTTTGATTATTAATAGAAGAATAAGAGCTGTCTGATGCTATAGAAGAAATCTCTGAACCCATTTAATATATTTACAGTTATTTCAAATACTTTGTCTGCAGCAATACAATTATTTAAGTTACATTATGTCTTCAGAATACAGCAAAAAACCCAGTTTTAACTGTATAGCTTAGAGTCAAAAAACAACTAATAAACTAATACAAGGATCTGACACATTTCAGAACATATTTTAATCTTCTTTATAATGTGATTGCATCAAATGTAATTGGAATATTTCTCAGAATAATTGCTTTTTTTGTGTTCCTCAAATGTATTTTCCATCTCATTACTGTCAGCCAATCACAGACCTTCTCATTTCCCTCTCGTCTCATCTAAAGATATTTATATAATTTCACTCACCTTTTTCGGCACCATTCGCTATGTGCCTGCCGCTGCTCCATTTCCACCACAGCAGCAAAACATCAACCTCTCCAGCTCCTCCTCTTTTCCACAAACCAAATCCAGCATTTTCTCTATTAGTGTTGTCATAATACTACAATTTCACATACTAAGGAATAGACTCGATACTCAAGACTGTCTCCAATACCATGATGATAAAAAAAACACTTTCTTTAGACAATAGAATGTGATTTTCAACATTAAATCATAGTACTTTCTTTCTCTGTGTAATCCCTCAGTGGTCCAGGTAGGTTCCTTAATGGTCCATAGGTGTATACTAGTCTATGTGCTTTTATACTTGCTCTAATACAGCTCAACATCATTCTAAAGCTATTCAGGAAAGCTTCATTTCATTTCTGTCCTGTGAATGTGACTTTTTTAGTTTCAATACCTGCTCAAATTAGTATAGTTTCAATACTAGTTTAAGTATCGATTAGTGTCTGTTTTTTGATATTTCTGACAACCCTACTATCTATAAACTTCTAAATGTATACACAGCCATATATCGAAAGTTATAGAAGAATTTTTAGCCAAACTATTCCATTTGAATTGCATGCTTTTGGTATCTTTTGGTGCTACGTTCCGTCACACAGTCTAAGCCTGCAGACTGTCAGGACTCCACTGCAGGATTTGTGAACTTGTCAGACACAAGCTTCAAAACCCTTTAAGCCAAATGAAATATGCTAATCAGGTGATTGGCTGCGTGAGGAGGAGGAGGAAGAGGGGGAGAAAGAGGAGGGAGAAGAAGTCGATGGAGGAATTATGCTGGTTTCTCAGTATACTGCTTCTGTAAGCATGCCAGGGTGTATAGAAGTTGGCCCATATTGCGCTATTTTCAGATCTCTGTCTGATCTATTTATGCAGCTCTTGAGATCAGAATAAGTCTGCTGTTTACTATCTGTGTCTAATTAGAAAGCATTTTATTGTCCGATAATCAGAAAGAGTGCGGTAGTGTGGTAGTTGTTGTTAACTTTATCGCTCTAATGTCTGAAAGTTGTGACTTGGAATTTGTTTTTAAGACTGTCAAAATCAGGTACAGCCTTTTTAACCTTTTCACACGCACTATTCCAAATATTGTAAGTGCACTTTACATTGAAAAATTGTCACCCTCTCTCTACCTGCTGCAGTGAGCCTCATCATTTTGGTCTTAAATGTTCACATTAACTCGTTCTACATAATCCTGGTGTTTTAATTTCACTATTTTGTCCATAAATAAATTCCTATGGAACTGGCTTGAAATTCGCCCCTATATCCGTCAGCCTCGGTGAGCTTCATTTGACTGGAGCCAAACAGTGTGGTTGATGTCACACTGTCCACTTCTTTATATAGGCTATGGACTTGTTGGCACATTGTTGACACGCTCTTAACCCCAGTGTGTGTGTGTGTGTGTGTGTGTGTGTGTGTGTGCATGTGTGTGTGTGTGTGGTCCTGGAGAGGGACGGAGTAGTGACAGGATGCTGAGCTGACACACTCTGCTTGGAGCCTACAGCCTGGATCACACTAGAAATAGACTCCGCTCCAAACCGCGCCCCCTTCTCTGCTTTACTACTTATTTCCTATGGCACTATCTGCAGACTACACATTTTTCCCAGTGGACCCAAAACTTTGCCTTGTCATCATTTTGGCAAGCTACAAAAGGTTCTGTTTAAAGCTGAATGAGTTATGGAGTAATATGATAATTATAATTATAGAGACAGTAAAGGGCCTATACTAGATTTTAAAGGGTCCGTATTACGCTATTTTCTGATCTAAGTTATAATGTTGTTTCCTTATCACAAACATACGCAGAGTTGAGTTTTGTTTCATTTACACACGTTTAACATAAAAAAATCCTGCATATTTACAACTTTACAATGAGCAAAAGGTGGAGCAGAGTCTTTTGATCTTTGGAGATGTAGATAGATAGGCTTTATTCACGTTTACGTTACAAAAGGAAGATGAAACATGTGATGACAACTTCCAGTGTAGTTATCGACACTGGGCTCACCAACTGACTGTGATCAAACCCATTGAAATAAATGTGATCAGTGGTAAAATGCAGACTGCGTACGTATGTGCTGTTTGGAATAAACTTGAATTTGGTGCTCTTATCTCTTCTAATCGCATGTACCCAGTTCGCTCGTACTTGTGTGTCAGTGGGCAAATGCTGAAAACTGAGGTGTGATTGCAAATGTTCATTAGCCGAACATAACAGAACTGTACAGTGACATGTAGATGAAGAAAACTGTGCCAATTTTTCCTAGATTTTGTGAGACTTACTACTGTGAACAGAGTCCGACGGAAGTTGTTATTGCATGTTAACAGCTATCTTTTACTTATTGTTCAGAAGCGATTGGCAATTCCAGGGCTGAAATGATGTAAAAGGTTCTAGTGCAGATGTCTGGACTTTAAAAGGATGTTTATAAGGATGATGTTTTTAAGATGCTGAAAGAACTGGGAGTGAATGATGATATAGAATTGTTATGATGCTCTGGACATTATAAAGACACTCTCTTTGTATATTTGATTTGATGAACTATAACATCAACCTGCCCAGCGACTACAGGTGGAAATTAGCACTGGTGCTATAACCTGGTACAATGCCTCTCTCCTGTTAAGGTTAATGTATATTGTGCACTGTCCCTGTCTCATTAAATAAACTAAACTAAAAACACTGTATCGGCACATGATATCACAAGGTGTCATAAGATGTTTTCAGTCTGAGAGAAGAGTTTAGCTGAAATATGCAGGTTTTGTGTCTTAAACATGTGTGAATGAAACAAAACACATGTCCAGGCATATTTTTGATGAGGCAATAACATTATTATATAACATAGATTAAAAGACAGCATAATATGAGCCCTTTAAACATGATCCTGACACATGGTTCAAAATCAGATACAGCCCCTTTTCCCACATTACATTTGTATAGAACTATTTATTTACAAAGCATAACCCACGTGCAGAAGCAAAGATGCAGGAGTGGACATATGTGAGGAGAAGGAGGAGGGGGTGCGCTTGTTTCCGCAGACGGAGTTACATAAGTGCGGTTAATCCCCACCCGGCCCGCATACGAAATGAGACGGCTACACTGGCCTGATTCCTCTAAAGAACGCTCAATTTCAGCTCAAACCTGTGTCTCAGATCACTCACACTGATTTTATACACTGTGAAATCCAGACGTGAGATAGACCAGATGTGTTATGTCATTTATGGTTCTCAATCAAAAGAAAATGCCCTCGTGAGTCATTTTTTTAGCCAGTCAACAATTTAATAGTGAAAAAAAGCTTCTTATATAACGTGAAAAGAGCAGGCCCAAGGCAAAACAATCAGAACCATTTGGGAATTTTCCATTTAGCAAACTTGACAACTATAAATATTCCACATCCTTTCTTTCACCGCCGAGGGACACTGTGTTCTAATGTGCAATAAAAAAAAAATATGGGCATGCATTAAAAGGTCCTTTATTATGCAAAATTGACTCTTGCAAGCTTTAAGTCATGTAAGAATGTTGTTACATTCTCAAAAAATAAAGAAGAGCATTTCCTGTATCACCACATGACATCACAAGGTGGAGTGTTGTCTGTTTGCAAAAAGAACACATTCTAACAAGTCACACAACTCTAGTTTTTTTTTTGTTTTTTTTTTGATGGAGGAAACATTTTAACATAGATCAGAAAATAGTGTAATACGAGCTCCTGAAAGGCTCTGTACCTGACTTTTACTGTCTTAAAAAAACTAGTTCTAACCACTGCAAATTGTAAATGAAGTTATTCTTTACTTACCTTATGCATTCAGAACATCCTTTTCAGAACTCTCACGAGCCAGAGTTAAAGCTAACAATAACTAGCATGCTAACCACACAGATCCTGATGATCAGCTTTATAATTAAAGAGATCTCTAGATTAAAATATGCATATCAAAAATGCATCGATGGCATAAAACCACTTCAGACATATTTTTGATGAGGGAACATTATAGCATGGTAGAAAGCTTGTATAATACTTTTAAGTGAGGCATAGCTGACCTCACATGTGACCCTTGTACCTGAGGCCCCTCTTCTCAGACAGAGCCACCCACAGACTAATCTGAGAGGTATGTGAGGAGAGGTCAGACACAGAGCACCCAACACTCACCAAAGCACTTTCTATGGACAATGAGCTGGTCAAAAATAACTCAAAGCTAAAACGGGTCACTTCTAAAATATGGGGAAAAACATCAATAAGTTTGCTCAGAATATCTTTTAAAGTCTACACAACAATGCAAATTTATTTAGTGTCATTTTAATAAACCAATTTCCAAAAATCTAAATATATATTATCTTGCATTCATTTAACAGATAATTAAAGTTTATTCAAATGTTGTGACTTTAACTAATCTAAAAGACAAGTTTTATTCACTATATTTACAGTTTTTCACAGCTGCCAGATACTGGGTTTAACAATGTTTCAGTGCATACTTAATATGAACTTCCTAGTCCATTTGTAAATGTTAATAATTTTTTGGCCAAATATCACAATTTGCACAAAAGTAATAATATGGTTTATTAATGAAAAAGTAAAAATATAATGAAAAATATATACGCTACATTATATTTAATAAATAATAAAATCTAATGGCCGTATCAAAACAAAGTACTTGTGAAGTGGCACTGGTCTGTGGTTGACCTTGAGGTCCATTGTTCATGTTCCTGTATCAGATATGAGTCACTGTTTATGTTTAGTTATTTTAAAGGTCTATTGCATAACTCTGCTTTTACTTCCAAGATGCTGAACCAAGCACACATACACACCAGGACGCCTAATGCCTAGATGCAATCTTGGTTTCCATGACAACAGAGAGAGAGACACTGGTTTAGCTGTCAACCATGTCAAAGATAATCAGATCAAACATTAGATCTAATACAGTAACATCAAACACACTTATCTTAACACTTAAACGTTAATACCATATTGTGACACATTCCAAGCAAAGCAATAAGATCATCATGGAGACAATGTAGGCAGACTCACCACCAGAAAAACTGCATAGTGCACCTTTAACAGTTTTTGCCTGAGCAGAGAAAACTGTTAATCGTGGAACATTCTCTTGCAGAATTTTAATTAAAAAACATAACTGTGAAAGGGACTATTCAATAAAACTAAATATATTCATTATTAATATACTAATTAATAAACCTTAAAATCTTCATGGAGACCAAACCAGATCAAGTTACAGGTCAGATCTGTGGAGAGGCGACCCCGCTCACCGTCAGAATCCCTGTTTTTCTTTTTGAATTATAAAACCACCTGTAATAGAATAAGGTAAACTTCTTGTGTAACATTCAAAACAAAAAGTGATGGACGCCCAATGAAAAATGTGCCTTTAAGTTCACAGTCTTCCACTAGAGCTAATTCAAACTAAATCACTCATTTTAATGAGTGTGTGTGATATAAGACATGACCTCTGAGCCCTGTATAAGCCGGCCCCCCCATCCCCAAACTCCTCTCCTCCTGCTGCTCAGAGACGCGACGCTCCACTAAACTTTGACCCAGTTCAGCCTGGCTCAGTCTGACCCTGCTCCTCTAAAGGGGGGGCTCTGTTGTTTAAATATGGATGTATCGAAAGCCTGTGAGAACAATGGGTGTTTTGAATGAGAAATGAAAGAGGGAAGCAGAGGGAGGTGTGGGGACGCGTGTGTCAAAGGAGCTCAGTAGAGATACAGTACATTTGACACACACACTTACACAGACATACGAATTGACAAACTGATACGTATAACAAGTCATGTGATCGACTGAGCTGGAGACATTTGTCACAGTGAGGGACAGGGGGGCACTGGACAAACTGCTCACCATCATGGACACTCCTGCTCACCCACTGTACCAGACTATACAGGGACAGAGGAGCTCAAACAATGAGAAGTACATTTCAAAGAGGTTCATTTTGGTCTTTCAATGTTATATCCAAATAAAGGTTCTTTTTGACAGACCAGTGTTTTTTTGTTTGTTTTTTTTTGCATAGTGAGAGATACAGGGCTACATACCATAGATCAGCATATACTTAGAACTATGAGCGACGGTGTTTGTTGTCCCCTGTCCCGATGATGTTTGCTCTATCCCAGTCCATAATGAGGTTCTCTCTTTTACAGTTGTCAGAAATGGCCTGTTAGAGTTGTTCCTGTTCTGCTTTGTGTTTGAGATGGAGAAAATATCATTGGGACATGGGTCACTGGACTAAAGAGGCAATCAAAATACGGAAATGTGCCCACGGGACTATCAACCGGGACGAGGGGACTCTTTTACTCTCACACACCTGGGATACAGTCCTGAGGAAGTCAGACTACCTCCACTGGTAGAAAGACAGTGCCAAAACCAGTTTAAATCAGCTGACCAGACACATCACAGCAACATCATGTGACCACTCTGGCGAAGACAGTGAGTGAGCAGTCAAAAGCTTTATGGAAATATTGTACTGACTGAACCAAACCTTAGCCATAATCACTAATTGCCTAACATTAACTCATATCACTGAAGGCTACAGGACTATAGCGCTGAACATAAATGTCATTTTGCTGTCAAGCTTTGTGATTGCGATTATATTGGCAGTTTGTTTTAATAATAGGACTCTGCTCAAAGTTCACATTTAAAATGCATCCAGAAGAATGAACTGACAAACTGAAACAAGAATCACACATAAGCCTAGTTTAGAACAGGTCTTTCACTACAGGCGTTAGCAAAATATATTTCATTGTTTGTGGAGAAAAAATTATGAATGAATGAATGAGTTAAAATTTGTAACTATACATTCATACCATATTCCACACAACTACAACAACTGTAAAAAATAGCCCTGTGCCATGTCAAATCGATATTTTATATTTGCACTATTTTATTACGTTTGTACATGCATATTTGTGTACATTTGTGCCTTATTCAAAAAGGCTATTTTTGGCCATTTTAATTATTTTGAAGTTTGAATTGTATTACCATTTATGTTTTGCTCTTTGTTATTCTATTGCAATGTGTCAGCTGCTGTGTTCAAGTAATTTCTTTTGTGGATCAATACAGTTTGTCGAAGTCTAAGGCTAAGTCCACACACACACACGCATACACACACACACACACACACACACATCCCTACACACATACAAAGCAACACACACAGACCTGCACACATGCACACACACACATTCTTAGAGCAGAGTGAGGATTTGATTCCATTTCATCCATGACACAAGCTCATCTCTTTTCTTTGTATCGCTCTGGATTCTAAGAAATCTCCCTCAGCAGATGGGACCAAATCCTCCAGAACCTATTCTCCGAAGCTGGATACAGACACAATGAGACGATGACAGAGAAAGAGGGATGCAGGGCTGTGGCAGAATAACATGGAGCTCTATATGCAGAAACCAGTCCAGGCCATAGACTGTATATAAATGGACATAGCTCACCCACTAGCCACCGTGTTCCAAACATAGACTGTATAAAAGTGGACTAAGCGAGTGTGACGTCACTCGCCACTCAAATGAGGCTCGAGAATGCTAACGGTTACAGGAGAGAATGGAGCCAGGTTCTATGTCATGAATAGAATTTTTTTGACAGACAAAACAACAAAAATTCAGGATCATGTGTCGTGGGTTAATACGAACATTTTAAGACCAAAATGACGAGGCTCACTGCAGTAGTTACAGAGAGAGGAGCCACAAGATCCTAATGTAAGTCAGTTGGAGCCAGGGTCAGAAGGAGTCGGAAGAGCCTCCTGGCGAACTTCCTATTTGGCAAGTGGTGGCTAGCGGGTAAGCTATGTCCACTCATATATACGGTCTATGGGTCCAAATAGAAAGTGAGCATGGGCGCGCTTCCAACTCAATTGACTTTGGTTCCAATTCACTTTGTGTTGAAAAACCCTCTGACCTTGACCCTCTCTCTGTAACTGCTGCTGTCAGGCTCCTCATTTTGCTCTTAAAATCTTCGTCTTAACCCGCTCTGCACGATCCTGGTGTTGTTATTTTGCTATT
Source organism: Boleophthalmus pectinirostris (assembly GCF_026225935.1). NCBI lineage: Eukaryota > Metazoa > Chordata > Actinopteri > Gobiiformes > Gobiidae > Boleophthalmus > Boleophthalmus pectinirostris. Next base: position 33,022,928 of record NW_026571404.1, on the reverse strand, counting down.
TTGTCCATAAACCAATTCTTATTCCTAATATGGCACTCCAAATTTGTACCTATAACTGCTAGCCCCATGAGCTTCATTTGACTAGAGCCGAACACTGTGGGTGACGCCACACTCCCTTAGTCCACTTTTTTATACAGTCTACGGTCCAGACTCAGGTGGAGAGAATGGTTCACTACTGCGTTGATATACGGAGTCAAATATTCAACTCATGGGGAGTAAATAGTAAATTCTTCATTTAATCTTGAGTAACCATTCGTCTCACACACTGTATTCTGAAAAAATCTTTGGTATCCCAGGTATGTCTGGTACCACTCTGTTAGGGTTTAATTTCTTCTGGAACATAGTTACTGGACCCTTCAGGGCCAGAGGGAGGGGTTTTACCTGCACATTCAGCACAACTATTTCATCCAGCAGTCTAGTCAAGTTGTTGGACGCAAGAAAGTAAGTAACTAAGTGAGGATTTTGGACCATTTAAATATTGGGTACAGAGTCATTAATTAAAACTATTGTTACTGTCACTGAATTGAGGAGCTGATTTTTCATTTTTGAGAGCTGGCTATGCAACATTTTTAACTATATTTAAGATTTAAGACAAGTAATATACTGAAGCACTTCTTGAGATGTTCGGGAATGAGATTATCACAAATTTAATCAAACTTTACAAAACTTTGGCAGCCAACAGTTTCACTACAAACCAAGTAGATTCTTCAGGGGTTTGTGCTCATCACAGAAGACAAATCACTGCCAAACTCTAGACAGAATCAATAGAAACTGTTCTTGAGACGCCCACGAGTAAGATATTAAACTTATATGTTTATACTGATGTGATGATAATCCATGCAGAAAAAACAGAAAAAAGGTAAGTAAAAAGTAAGACATGTGTAGGAGAAATGATTGAACATGCAAGATCCCAGCTCGTGCACTGCCATGTTCCAGGCTGCTGTATCTTTGGCAGTTTCTGAGACTCACATCCCATTGAGATCAACCGATATCACACTCCATACATCCAGATGCTCTGACAGCCGCTCGGGGCCAACGGGTGGTGGATTACATCATCTCCTCCACCGCAGCTGAGCCCTGTTCCCCATAGGCTCCCCCAAGAACATGAGGACCACCAGCACCAAACATGTGAGAGAGACAGAGAGGAGCACTGACATCTGCAGGCCATTACACCAGGAGGGTCAGCCCAGTGTTTGGATACAGAAGAAGGACAAGGAGAAAGGAGAGGAGGGGGTGCAGGGGGTGATGTCAACATTCTCATGCTTTTAATAACACAAGGAACAAGTAATACATGCATAACCTGCTAGCCACCATGTTCCAAATAGGAAATGAACATGGGTCTGCTTCTGACTCCATCAATTCTAGCTCTAATTCAGTTTGTATTAAAAAAAAAAGTCACCAGTCTCTCCATAACTACTGCTGTCAAGATCTTCATTTTGGTCTTAAAATGTTCATATCAACCCACTCTACATGATCCAGCTGTTTTTATTTCACTATTTTGTCCATAAATCATCTCCCATTCCTATTATGTAACTCTTCTCCAAATTCACTCCTGTAACTGCAAGCCTCTGTGAGCTTCATTTGACTATGGGTGATATCACTCTCCTTTGGTCCACTTCTTTATACAGTCTATGTCAGGGGTCTCCAACCTGTAGCTCAGGAGCTACCAGTAGCTCTTCATCCCCTTCAAAGTAGCTCGCAAAAAGATTTTTTAATTGTCTGTATTGTGCATAATAAGTAAAATTGCATTAATTACCACTGTAAATGTATCATTTTGATGCCTAACTTGCACTGATAAATAGATGATGGTTTATGTTTTATAAGCCTCTAACTGTACCCCATCTAAAGCCGTGACTATCTACTCCTCTGTTGAAATTGGCTCTCTGGCATTTTCATTTTGTAAAGGTAGCTCACTGGAGAAAAAAGGTTGGCGACCCCTGGTCTTTGTGCATAAGCCAGCCACATAATGCTCAAATGGGAGGAAATATAGAGGTCATTGGGCATTATATGTAAAGATAATTTTAATATGTTGTAGACCTAAAAATTAAGAACTGTGATACATTTTGAAGCAAAAATAGGAGGTTGTAATTCAATATACACTTTAAAAACCTAAGCCTACATTTTATCTGGGTTTTTATTTCACATCAAAGCTACAATATGTAATGACTACATAAATCCATGGAAATAGAAAATTAAAACCATACTTCAGAACATTTTCCATAGAGATAGATAAATTTTGTGCTGTAGTGTGGAAAATTATAGCCAAAGAAACAATGTGTCCATGGAAACAAGGAAGATGCCCTGCTCCACACCAAATAAGTGTCAAGTTTGGGACTGGGCTTCTAATAGTCAAGATGAAAAATGACAAAATTTTGAAATCGAGGACTATTGTGAAAGAAGTTTACTCCCAGCTTTCTTACTTGTGAATCAGGATTATGGGTTTTGGCCATATCACCCAGTCCTAGCTCAGAGTAAGGGACATGTTATCCAAATTAAAACATGCTTTTATTTTTTATCTATTTTTTGGCTAAAATGTTACATACTGTGGATTTAACTAGTCTGAGTTAATAAATCTGGTTACTGGTTACATACTATTACTATTAGACAATGTGAATGAGAAAAAAAAAATCTTTCTTCACACAATTATCCTAACACTGAAATTTGATATAGCTTCATCCCTAATGGACAGAAGCATTTACCAAGTTCCATTCTCACTGGAGCAAGAAGAGCAAATCAATCCAAGATGTTAGAAGAAGGCGTCGTCAACAAACCATGACTTCATACCATTCTCAAAATCACAACATATCATACACGCCAGGAAATGCTCAAACTTCCTATTAAAATTCTTGGCATTCTCTTCGGAGCCACCAAAGAACGCCGGGATGAGCTCTCTCTGCGGGAGTGTGTGCTTTGCTTCATTCGTCGCACCAAATGAGGTTTCCGATCAACAAACAGCTTAATCAATGCTTTTCACGCCTCTGTGGAAGCTGCAGGCTGTTAATCACATGTTTGAGAAGGACCTGCTTTTCTGGCTGCTCTGAGGAAGAAAAGAAAATGTCACGAAAGAAAGGACCAAGGTGACTAAAAGGTGCACTGTGTAACTTTTTGTTGGGGTCCGTCACCTGCTTGTTTCTACGGATATGTCATTGCTCTGTCTGTCATTTATTTTACATCTCAAAAATACCTAGAAAAACAGGCATTCTGACTATAAGCAGGGTCACCTCTCCACAGATCTGACCTGTAACTTGGTCTGGTTTGGTCTCCATGCAGATAGAAAGGTTTAATACCATACTGTTAAACATTACAGACCTTGTTAGGGATTTTAAAGCCAAAATAACGGTATCAGAAAATATCGGTTACAGGCCACATGAGCAGGAAAAATATCAGATATTTTATTGGCTAAAAAAATCCCTATCAGCCTATCTTCTAATAAGTATTCTCCCAAATGTTACTGCTCCTGGACATGTTTGAAATATGAACTTTGAACAGAATTGGAAAATTAAAACACAAAACACATATCTAATCATAACTTAGTGAGAAAAAATACAACTACGCCAGAATCGTTCAACCCTTCACCAGGGGACCAAGTGCTCAGAGATCTGGAGACTGACGTAACCCAAATATGCAAGAGGCTCTAACACGTGGAACAAAACAAAACACAATTATCATGTCTCTGATAAGGAAACAACTACGCATAATCTATTGATACATTGCTAGGGGTCTTCTACATGCATCTCTAATGGTGTTTAGGAGTTACCATGGTGACAAGTACACATTAGCAAAATACTGTCAAAAAAGTTTTAAGAGAACTGAGAACCCAAGAAAAAAAACAAAATGGATTTAAAACGGCACCGTTTCAGGAGCTGGTGATCAATACGAGTGTTAATGAGTCTGTTTAGATGTTTGATTTTCAACAAAAAAGTGAGAGTGACTAATTGACTGCAATTTTATGTCTGAGAAACTTTAACAGCCCAAATCATCTCACTTGTTATACTTCGAGCCAGAGATGGGAACCTGCAAGTCGTGACTTGGACTTGAGTCAGATTTGAGTCACTATTTTTAGCACTTGAGACTTGACTTGATTAAATGGACTAAGACTTGGGACTCGACTTGGGCTTGAAGGTCAGTGACTTGGGACTTGAGGCCTGTGACTTGAGAAGCACTTTTAAATCTGAATTCTTTCTGTTCTGACTATAATGATTCAGACTAAGATCTTGTCAAGGAAACATTTGCATTTCTACTAGTCTTTTATACCCTGTAAATACTATGATATAAATATACCATGACATTTTAAGTACAATTTAGTTTAAAATTCATATAAATTGCAAAAATCTAAGCACTTTGGTTTAAAGACTTGAAATTACTTGAAGCTCAAAGCAGACGACTTGGACTTGTCGTCAGTTCTTTATGGTCAGATTGTATTAAAATAAAGCGCAGAATTAGGTAATAAGCCTCAGACAGAGCAGAGCCTACAGTTTGCACCACTGCTCCCTTTACATTTAGTGCAAATTAGTTTACTATGTGATGGGGCCGAGGGAGATTAGCCAAATGTGACAAGAATCGTGTCAGGATAATTGACCCCATGGCCAAACAACAGTGTAATCCTTCATTCACTTTCACTCACATGGTCCAATTCTAACACATAACTCTTCCTCTATTGAGAAATCAAACTCTCTGAATAATACAGCAGATGTGAGCCAAACTCAAATGGAAAACATAAATAAATTTGTTTTTAATTACGATTATTGAGCGATCTCGACAACTCTAGGCCGAAAGTACACTAAACATTTGGCGTCCATTTTGTATCTCACCCATCCATCACTCCATCAGCTCAGCGTGTGTGTGTGGTCTGCTGGCTCAGCACTGGTCATCTCAGGCTCCATAAATCAACATCCTGACAGCACCGAGTGACGTCTGTGACATATGAGGCACTTTAGCTCCTCCAAAAAGAGAAAACAATCAGAGGAGAGAAGAGGGGCGCGTGCAGAGTGATGGATGGACAGACAAACAGAGGATTCCCTTATGTTAGGATTGTGTTGACTGTCTTGACTATCCGATTCAATTCCAGATTTTTTTTAGAGAAAGTGGAGTTAAGGGTTACAACATTAGCGTAATGGGTTGCTGTTTGCACATCAACTAGTGGGTAGCAAGTTCAAGTATCAAGTCTAGTATCGAAAGTCTTTAGTATCGAAATCAAGGTTGACTTTTGTGAGCTTTAGGACATGTTATAATATTGTTTCCTCATCTAAAACATACCTGGAAATGTGTTTTGTTTCATTCACACATGTTTGAGTAATCCTGCAAAGGCCTGTAAATGATAACAAATTTTGCTGGACGATTAACTGACCAAGAATTTTTGCGATAAAGGATAATATTGACATTTTGAGACCATTTTCAACTAATATACTGACCATGGAATAAAAATGCAAATACACAATTTCAAAGATCAATACTACTTACTTTCTAAAGAACATTTAACACAGGAACTTCAAGACAACCAAAAACAATCGGCCTAAATAAAATAAACATGTGGCTGTTGAGACATATCCCCCTCACCAGTGTTGATTTGGCATCGTGACTTGTTTTGGGACACGGCGTTGATCTGTTTTGGTTCTGATGGCGGCGCTACCTTATGTTGCAGCTTCATGTTCACTGCACAGACAGCAGCGCTTTCTGCACTCAGGCTGCGCACGCACCCGCTGTGTTGATAAACAAATAATCTGTCTAATCTGTGTTGGCACATTCATCCAAGCGTCATTACGCTCATTAAACGAGAGGAATCAGAGAGTGATAAAAGCCTTTTGACATTCAGTCTCTTTGGTAGAGAGCGAGAAAGAGAGACGAGAAAAACAAACAAGCATGCAAACAGAATTTATCACGGCCAGAAAAGTTGTCGAGCTCGTTAAAAGTTATGGTACGATTAACTGATTTATTGATTATCGTTATAGGCCTAATCCTGCATTATTAGTCTGTCTACATCTCCAAAAGCTCAAATTCTCTATTCCACCCTGTGATGTCATGAAGCGGTAGTTTTCAAACTAACAGCTATCTTTTACCTTCAGTTCAGTAGAGACTGGAGCACTTCTGGTACTACCACGAGATCACAAGGTTGAATTAAGTGTTTTCTGTTTGCGAGAAGAAATAAATATGCAGGATTTGTGTGCTAAACATGTGTGAATGAAACAAAACACAACTGGAGGTATGTCTGTGATTAGGAAACAACATTATAACATACAGTAGATCAGAAAATAGTATAATATGGGCACTTTAACTTTAATAGCTGCCAAGGTTTAAGACAGATCACCGCCTGACTGTAACGTTCGCTTTAGACTTTAATGTTCTGTTGTTATCTTATACACTATTAGCCTCACAGTTAAAACTTTTAAAAGCCATTTGTCCCACTCTTTTGTCTCAAGTGAATAATTACTGTTGAGATAATAGTGTTTGATAAGTGCCCTAATGGATGCGTGGAGCAGTTGGCAGTCTGTAGCAGTCCTGGTTCAATGCTGTGTGCCAATCCTCTGCCCGCTGGTGCCCATTACAAGAGAAGGACTCCTGTGTGGATCGATGTGGCTCCTCTTACCACCACAGTGTGTCTCAGACTGACTCAGAGCTCTCACATTCTACAATATACTTTAATTGACCTGCCATAAACCAATACAGCAGACGCATTTGATACACACCATAGATTTCAAACCTCAAATCAGGCAATAGAATGTGATTTTCAACATTAACTCATAGTACTTTATTTTATATTGTATATATGTGGTCTTATATCTGTCTAATCCCTCAACTGTTCAGGTTGCATAGTGGTCCATGTCTGTATATTAGTCTATGTGCTCTTATATATTATACTATGACAGCAGATACAAGAGTTCTAAAAAGTGTTAAAGATACATTATGTAACTTTCCAACTTGTCTGCATGGAAATGTCTTGACTAAAATATCCCACAGTAAGGCATTAAAAGCAGGTGATGCCACCAGGTTACAGGTAGTGTTGTAATGATGCTAAAATATCAATCTTTGATATTAAGGAGATGCCAGTGCCACAGTGATAATTAAAATCACAATAGAAAGTGATTTCCAACATTAAATAATAGTACTTTCTTTTATATTACCATGTGGTCTCAGTGTGGTCCAGGTAGGTTCCATAGTGGTCCATGGGTGTATCCTAGTCTGTGTGCTCTTGTGGGACCAGTCAACCAGAAGTAAATAGCAAGGCCAAAAATTCAAGTTAATGCATCTGATATAAAAATGTATTCAACAGATACATATGTACTCTAGTTTATGAAACTGTTTACCTTTTTTCTGTACCATTTTTGGTTCTAAAGTTACATATGTTTTAAACAGACCATGTATGAAACATGGAACTAAAATTATTTCCCAAATTTCAAAGACCTGCAAATCATGTAAATAAATGGATGCATTTCATCATATCTTGTGTTATTCGATCTTTGAACTGTTGATGAAGGTACATGATTTTTTTTTTTTAAATGTATTTAAAATGATAAAAATTTGCTTGGAAGGACTGACATATTTTATAGAAATAGTTTCCTTTAATTTTGAAGTAATATTAAAGTATTCGGAAGAATAAAGCTGACAAATGATACAAAATCATGCACCTTCTACTTGCTTGCACAATTTTCCCTCCGTTACTTTTCCTTCCGTTACCATGACCTTTCTTAATAAAAAATGTCATTACTCAAAAAGTAAGAGGTTTTTCAATCTAATCTTGTACCATATGGTAGAAAATTATATTAAGCAAATATTCAAACCAGTTTGTTAAGGATATGTAAGTGAGAACCAGTACTTATCGCTGTTTGTATTTATTGCCCAAAAAGTGCTGCATATTTCATTCCCTTCGTTACCGACATTAGTTTTTAAATTTTTTATCAACAACTTGAAAGAATATCGCAGGTTTAACTTTACCCTGTTGGAGTGTAACTCTTTCCTACATTCTGATACTTTACTTATTTCAATAGTCCCTCTAGTTTCTGAATAAGAGCTATTTGAATGTAAAAAATCTGCCCGTTTCCCTCCGTTACCACTTGACTGGACCCTTATACTTAATCTGGGGCAGATCAAGATCATTCTTATGCTATTCAGGAAAGGTTCATTTCTGTCCTGTGAATGGGACTGATTATCGATACCTGCTCAAATGAGTATCTAGTTTCAATACTACTTTTAGTTTGTGGTGCTCATTTCAGAGAAGACCTGCCAAGCCACACAGTTCACAGCCAGAGAAGAGTGCAGTGTTCCAAGATGCAGAACCATTTTTGGTCAGTCATCATTCTTCTATAGGGCCATAAGCCTCTGGAACAGCCTCACACAGGAGATCATATCGTGTACAAATTATGAAATGTTTACATGCCTCACCAAACAATGGGTTTTAACCAAACAAACCTGAACACATTAATCCGCTCTATATGAATACAACAACATGAACTGTATATATGTAAATAGTGTGGATGGATGTGGTGACTGAGATTCACTGAGTTTTACTTAATGATTTAATGGATGAATGATTGCATTAATATGCATGGTATTTTATCAGCATATACGCAATTTATGATATCAACCCATCCAGGGAATGAAGGTGGAAATGAGCAATTTTGCTATAACATGGCACAAACATATTGCCTCTTTGTGTAGGTTAATGTTTTCATATGCATGTCCCTGAAAAATAAACAAATTAACTAAATTAAATTAGTATCGATTAGTATCTGACTTTGATACTTTTGACAGCCCTAAGGCAAACACATTCAACACACTCCAAAGACTTCAAACCCCTCCTGGTAAATTGGAGATGAAGGTTTTGGTTGTGTTTAAGGTACATTGTGTAACTTTTCTACTTTCCTGCCTATTTTTTGACTACAATGTCCCACATTAAGGCATTAAACATTTCTATCGCTAGGGAGACAAGACACCCACCAGGCTACAGGCAGTGCTGTTACAATACTAAAATATGAAACTTTGGTATTAAGGAAACTCAATACTCAATTCCAGTGCTGCAATGATAATTAAAAAACACTCTTTCTTTAGATAGAATGTGATTTTCAACATAAAATCATTGTACTTTCTCACATTACCATGTGGTCAAATCTGCTCAAATAAGTATCTAGGTTCGATACCTGTATTAGTAAATCTGATAGACACATTCAACACACTATATTTTATTAATTTATTTCCTGTATTTTTAAATCTCTTTTTGCATGTTACCCCATCATAGCCTGCTATCTTGGCCTCACAAACAATAATGACTCAAGTTATTTGTAATATTTAATCTATAACACTTCACCATATTTCCACCGCAGCAGCAGAACCATCAACCTCCCCATCTTGTTCACTTTACAAACACCAGTGTAAAGGTCCACAGAGGACATCCTTCAACCAGGTTCTAAAAGATAAATTGTGTTTCTTGAGGCATTTTACAGCTGCTTTACTTGAGATGTTGGGTTAAATGAGGTAATGATAGACTGAGGTGCAACAGTTTTAAGATGACAGAGCAAAAAGGGAGTAGGGGCCAACTCCTGACCACAGAACCACACCTACGAGACTACACAGCGTTGAAAGCAGAACCACAACTGTTATAGTTTTCGAGCAGCGCAAGGCCAAAAAGCAGAGGTGGAGCGGGGCTATTGTTTCAGAACACTCAAGGTAGAGTGATGAATATTTGTGCTATAAGGGTCCCATAAGAGTGCAATGTAAAGGTGCATTGTGTAACGTTTCTGGTGGAAGTTCCGTCAAATGTCTTTCTCCATATAGATATTATTGCTTTGTATGGAATATTTGACATGGCGTTAAACTTCTTCAACTTCATTAAACTATCTTCATGGAGACCAAACCAGACCAAGTCACAGGTCAGATCGGTGAAGAGGCAACCTCGCTCACACTCAGAATGCCTGTTTTACTTTTGAGCTATAAAACCACCTGTAATTTAATAAATGTAAGGTAGAGCTGTGTAATGTCATATTGTGGAACATTCCAGGCAGAGCAATGACATATCCATAGAAACAGGCAGGTGACAGATCCCCAACCAAAAAGTAACATAGTGCACCGTTAAAATGACCAACAAATACTTGATAAAACTATGTGACAATTACTAACATACTAAAACACAACATAGTTACATTGGGGTAGGGTAAACAAAAAAGCTACAAGTTGTGTTAACATTATGCTGCAAAATTTTAGAATTTCTATAGTTTAAAGGTGCACTGTAGGGATGTAACAATAACCAAAACATTGTGATATTGTATCGTCAAAAGTCTCTCAATAATATCAGGGGCCATCACAATATATCGAATCACAAGTTTCTTAAATTCATTGTTATAATGCTGCAATAGCTTAAAAAAAAACAGAGGGAACTACATCGACCACAGTTTTGATGCAAATTCTATGAGGAAACTGCAGTTCTAAGCACTTTTAAGTCTTAGTTCTTTGGAATAAGTCTTGTGAAAGCATTTTAAAAGGAAAAAGTAGCATATTCACAGTTTTTCCACAAAATATATAATAAATACTGTACCATGAAATGTATATCGTGAAAATATGGTACCATGAGATTGGGATATCGTTACATCCCTAGTGCACTGTGCAACTTTAATGGTGCACCACCACAATACACTTGGTTATCACAATGGAATTACTGGTCAGAGCTATTGAGAAGCAAGCCGGCACATAGTAAGAATTCACGGTTTTCAGGGAATGTTTGAGCTTTAAAACACATGTAACTTAATACAAGCAAGGGTGATAAGTTTAATGCCATACTGTGGAGAATACCATGCAAAGAACTCTCAATGGAGACATGCAAGTAGCCTACCCTCCACCTTAGAAGTTAGTTAGTGCATCTTTAAAACTGAGCTGAAGGACAGGACAAAATTCTATTATTCATTTATTCAAACCCAAAAGTGTCATTGTTGTCAGTTGAAAGGACTTCAAACACTACAGCAAGTTTGTGGAACCAATCTCTGACAAATAATGATTATAATATATGATTTTGACTTTTTCTCACTTTACTTTACTTTGATTTTACTTTAAATTTACTTAACTTTTACTTTAACTTTACTTTTTAAAATTCCAGTTAAAATGTTCCACCATGATTGCCAGTCTTCTCAGTATCCTGATTTGACTTCCTCTACTTGTGAACAGGGTTATGTGTTTAAGTGTGATTGCACTGCACAAAACTGGAAATTACAATCAGGAAAGTTGTGACCTTATCATTACAATCACTCACTCAATATAAGGTCTGTGAGAGAAGATTGGACCCCATTATGTCCAAAGAGCCTGGCAACACATGTTTAAGATAATATGCAATTGACTCTTGACATGAGGTCACAATAGGCTAAAAATATAGAAAATACTTGTGGAAGAAAAACACACCATTTTCAGTTATTAGGATTTAGTTGAGCTTGAAGGTGCATTGTGTAACTTTTCTGGTGGAGCATCTGTCACCTGCTTCCACAGTATGACATTAAACAGCTTTACCTTACATTTATTCAATTACAGGTGGTTTTATAGCTCAAAAATACCTAGAAAAACAAACATTCTGATTCAGCTGGTTTGCCTCTCCACAGATCTGAACTATACTTGGTCTTTTTGATCTCCATGAAAATAGAAAGGATTAATACCATACTGTGAAACATTCTAGTCAAAGCAATAACATCTCCATGGAGAAAGCATTTGACTGACCTCCACCAGAAAAGTTACACAATGCACCTTTAAGAATTCCCTTTCTTAGTGAGAGCATTAAAGAGGGATATTTTACTTACGTGGGGTATTTATTGCACACATAACATTTAGATCGGCTTTTATTGTTTTGAAAATACTATATTTCACCAAAACCAACATATTAACATTAAGTTTCATTTTCTTTTTTTAAGCTTTGAGTCTCCCCTCTCTCCGCGCTAAGTTACTCCCCCTTCAGAGCACTATCACAACACAATCAGACTCCATCATGCACGTGAAACTACTGCACACCGCATCAGGTTTGCCAAGTAGTTGTGTATAGTTTTGTATCATGTTTTTTTATATTTATAGAGAATTGTCACGTGGGAGCAGGCTAACCATAAGAAGGTTAGAATAGGGCCTGGGGGAGATCACTAGATTACTCAAACATGTATGGATGACATTTAAAACCTCTTCAGGCACGTTTTTGATGAGGGAACAATGTTATAACATGGTAGAAAGCTTAAAAAAAGTGCATAACACCCCCTCTTTAAAAAATTTAACATGGCTTAGAGACATATTAATAAATTATTGAATCCTTCACTGTTATCTGCAAATATGGAGACAGCAAGACATTCATAAGACAGTCATAAGCTTCAGGAGTTTCACAAATGCACTGACCTCTCACCTAAAAACATTGCACTTCACAAACATGTAGACAAACAGAAGACATTTTGTTTTCTTGGATAATACAGTGTGAATAACAACATTAACCTGTGTTTGGATAACGCACCATAGATAACTGCTTTAGGACACTGCATGCTACTGTTCTGCCATTCACTATGCCAGTGATAACTTTAAAACTCACGTGATGTTATTTTAAAAAAATAGTAACTGAAAAAATAAATGAGACTGCAGAATGATATACTTAGTAGTTAGGATAGGATGATTCATAGAAGCTGAAATCTAAAAGAACAAAAACTCCCCCACTAATACAAAGAAAAAGATAAATACTGACCCCAAAAATAATTGTTCCATCAATCGTATACCAAATGATATAGTAATTATTGTGACAGGCTTAACTTTATATGAAATTCACCCATTTTAAATAATCAAAATAGTGAATATATGAAATGAATGGATGAACATGTTTCTAAACTCTCTAAACAAGCAAATAAATTGTTGCACTGTCACAAAATAATGTTGTAAAATATATTAAAAATACTCAAGGCAATATATTTATACAGCAGCCCATGACAACTAGCCAGGCTGGCACCAGCTAGTACCTCAAATAATGAACGAATTCTAACACTGCGAGGTGAGACGGTTTCTACGAAGTGAAACCAGTTGAAGAATCAGGCTACATGACAACAATACTGTACCATCAAATTTAGTGCAACAATGTATATTTTTTTGTATATATATTTTAGCACACAGTACATATCGAAAGCATGGGCAGAGGCATTATGAAAATTACACATTGGCTAGAGTATTTCAACTGCTTACAGAGATTAAAGAGGGAGTACTGCACTTCTATGGGATCTTAATTGTTAATATATTTAGATCCCCAGGTTATGTTTTATTTTTGAAAATACTATACTGAAAACACTGAAAAACAATGTTCATTTTCATTTCACAACCGACGTGCATTTCACTAATGAAACTACTTCACTTCTGATCAAGTTTGTGAAGTTGTAGTGTATTGTTTAGTATCGTGTTATTGTATATTTATGGTGAACTGTTAGAACAATGATTAAAAGTTTAGCACAAAGATAGCTATGTTAAACAAAGTATACAACTAATGTGGTAAAATGCTTGAAGAGAAATAAAAACACCAGGATCATATAGCGCTCTACATGATCCTGATGTTTTTAGTTCTCGCCAGTATTTTTCATAACATCCCCTCTTTGAACTATCCTGCTATGTCAGAACAGTGATTAAAAGTTTAGCATAATGATATCTCCTTTATCTCTACTTACTTGTATACAACTAATGCTTAAAAATACAAACTGGCACCGCTGTTACCCTGAGGTGAGCTAAAGTGGGGCTGTAAATAAAAACTCGTCTTCCCGCTGTGGTAGTGAGTGACAGCCTGTCTCCCTCCTGCTGCTCCATCTCTGTCCCGTTTAATGGGCTCACGCTGTACGCCGCCTCAGCCTCGGCCAATGTCACACATACGGAGCACCCTGCACAGAAGAGCACTGACGCAACACTGGCCTGGACTAATACACAGAAACACTGCGGGAGTTACTGCAGACGCACAGCTCAGCGGGGGTTAAAGATGAAAACACGCAAGAATCCTTCACTTTTGACTTTTACAACGGGTCACAGAAGAAACTTGTTAGAAAAAAGTAGAGGTGGATACTATGGAAATGGCTGTTATGCAAATATGCAAATGTGAACATCGTCACAATTAGAAACACTGCAAAATGGTATTATAGTAGTATTGAAAGTACTGAGTAGTAGTATTGAAAATGAGATACTAATCAATGCTAAAACAAGTATTGAAACTAGGGGTGTGCAAAAATATCGATATATCGTATCATTTAACGTGCTGATACAGTATTGATATCGTGGGCTGCTATATCGATATATATTGCCAAGAGTATTTTTTGGTATATTTTATTAAATTATTTTGTTACAGAGCTACAGTTTTGTTGCTTGTTCAGAAGAAGGAAACTCGTTTATTCAACATATTTGACATATTCACTGTATTGATAATTGAAATGGGTGTGTTTAATGTTAACTTCGCATAAGAAGTGGTTTAACAAAGACTTTTAGTATCACAGCCATGATTTAGCCTTTATATTTTATTGAATCATATCAAATCAATTGGAAAGTTCACATTATGGAGATCTGTATCGTATCGTGGCCCATGTATCGACATATGTATCGTATTGGAAACTTTGTAATGATACCCAGCCTTAAATGAAACTAAATACTCATTTGAGCAGGTATCCAACCCAAAAAAGTCTTCAGAAAGCTTTAAAATTATCTTGATCAGAACAAGTAAAAGACTGCATAGACTAGTATACACTTATGGATCACTATGGATCCTACTTGGATGACACAGATACAAGGCCACAATAAGAGAAAGCACCACGATTTAATGTTGAAAATCACATTCTATTGTCTAAATAAATAGTATTTTTCTTATGACCGTGGTATCAGAATCAGCATTGAGAATCAAGGCAATTAGGCCTTAGTATCGAAAATGAAATTGTATAAAATATGAAACATTACACTACACTTCACACAATAAGACAAAAGTTAGAGTAATTTCATCAACAGTGGATTGATTATTAGCCATAACATCCAGATTTAAAATATTAAAATAAAACAGAAAGAATATTATAATATGATATTATATAGAGTATTACAACCAAACAGAACACCTCAAATAAGAAAAAAAGAAAGAAAGAAAAAAGTCAACAAACATCTATTAGCATTAGAGTTAGCACTGTCCTCTTTCTCCAACTCACCAGCTTTACTGAAATCTTATATAGTCCTAGTCTAGCTGCAGCACATTTCAGTTCAAGGTCTTTGGGTTTCATAGCTCCAGCGTGGGGGGTACAGCGCCAGTGTTGTGTAAGGACCCTGAGTTACATCATGATGGACGACAATGAATCAAATATGCGGCGCTCATGTTTTTAATTACAGCCATGTCCTGGAGCGGTCAGGCCCGTCACGTCCCTGGGGCAGAGGGCTGAGGCAGCACTTCTCACATAATAGAACATCATAGGTGAGCCTGCCTGACGCTACAGAGGGACTTGGCTGTTACATAAGGAAGAGTGCATGTTATATTTCACTGTGATGGTGGCGGAAGCAGTCTATTTGAGCGCTGATAATCTACTGCTGCAACTATTAACTGGAATAATCGTGGATATTGCACATTTAGAATTGTTTTTTAAGAGAGTACTGCTTTAGGGTTTTAAATATTACTGTTTATGGTCTGTTTTCATCAGCACTATATTGCACTTCACAATGTGTTACGATAACAGGCCTAATGGTGACTAATCAACTTTTAATCATAACTGGATTTCCATAATCGTAATTAACTGGACATAACAGAATCTAAAACACATGTCTTTTAGATCTTTCAAAATGTCAAAAAACTATATTTAATCAACACAGCATTTGTCTATCTAGAACAGGCATGTCCAAATTATGGCCCATGGACCAAATGTGGCCCTCAAACAAATTTTTCTTGGCCCTCAGGCTTCCAGTTGAATTGGCCCAAATTACCTTGTATCAATTAAAAATTTACTTTTTACTGCAAGTTTTTTTTTTTTTTATCTACCTTGATAAAGCTAATATTTAATATTTAGTTGTGGTTTTAAGGATCTTAGCATGAATATAGACTGATGGCTCATTCTAACGTGTTAAACATGCACATATTTGAATTATTCACTGTACTGAGCACCAGTCTACGGCCCTCGATCAGCCCTCTGCTTCGTTTGTGTTTAGATATGTGGCCCTTGATGAAAAAGGTTTGGACACACCTGATCCAGAAGCTTTCAGCCACCATAATTCTGTCTTGGATAAAAATGTGTTTAAAATATCTCAATGTACAATAGAAAGAATTGCTTGAATAGTTGACTAATGCAAAAAACCAAACAACTTTTATAGAATTTTCTATGTGTTTTTTTTTCTTTCTTTGAATTATTTAGCAGGTTTTCATGAGAACCCTACTTTACACCACTTGTATTGGCGAAGCATGCAAACTTTCTGCATCAACAAGCCACATCATACTGTAAATGCCAATGTACTGAAGTGTCTTGCCCAGTGGTACAACAACAATGGAAAATGTTAAACCAGTCACCTTTCAGTCCCACTTGAACCCATATGTCTACTGTCACTCCCCTGCCCAAATGTGAACATAATAAAACTACATGGGTGATACCAGAGGAAAGGCATTCACTGCAAGGGGTAAGAAACAGCCAGGAAATGATCATGTGTTTGGACATTTACTCACTTGTTTTAGATCAGCAATGATGACTAATTACACTCCCTCCAAATCATGTAGTTTTGTTTTGGTCCCCTACATTAAAGAGGGGTTATTTTACTTCTAAAAGGCTCTTAACTGCTAACACACAAGCAAATACATTACACATAACCGTAATGAGGGTTTGAATAGTGCCCGGGAGAGATCACTAAAATACTCAAACATGCATGGATGACATCTAAAACCTCTTCAGGCATGTTTTTTGATGAGGGACCAAAGTTATAACATGGTACAAATTTTGCATAATACCCCCTCTTCATAGTGAAAATTAAACTTAGAGGAGCATGTGTTTATTTGTGCCTGTCCTTGCATGTCTGAAAATCAAATGAGATGTTGCTTATCATTTTCTGCCAAAAGTGTTTAAGTTATGTGTATGATTGCTGTTTCATTAGAAAAGTTTTAGTGGTAATACTACATTTCCTGGACGCACATGAATGCCTCATAGCCACTTGTTCACACCTTTTAACCTGCTGTAGACTGTAGTAAATGATCTCACAGGTTTTTTGAGGTAAAGATGATTTGAATTTGCACTCAGAGTTTCCCGTGCATATAAATGTATTGAGTGTTACATAAGGGTGCATACATTGACAGCAGTAATTTTCACTGCGGATTATCTAATTGCTGCTTGCACTGGTAGTAGTAATAGTAGTAGTGATTGTAGTAGTAATAGTAGTTATGGTAGTAGTAGTAATAGTAGTAGTAGTAATGGGAGTATTAGTAGTAGTAGTAGTATTAATGGGTATCGTAGTAGTAGTAGTAGTAGTAGTAGTAGTACTTAGGACTGGATATCATTAAGAAGTTGCCGATACGATACACACCTCAATAAATAGGCCATGATACAATACATATCTCCATACAGTGCACTTCTGATTTGATACGATATATTTCAAATCAATCTATTCAATAAAATGTAAAGGCTAAATCATGGCTGTGATACTAAAAGTCTTTGTTAAACCACTTCTTGTGCAAAGTTTATATGAAACACACCTATTTTAATCATCAAAACAGTGAAAATGTCAAATGTGTTACATAAAACAGACTGTAGCACTGTAACAAAATAATTTAGTAAAACATACCAAATATACTCTTGACGATATATCAATACAGCACCCCACAATATCAATACTGTATCAGCACATTACATAATACAATATATCAATGTTTTGATATTTTTGCACACCCCTAGGAGTATTAGTAGTAGTAGTAGTAGTAGTAGTAGTAGTAAGAGGAGGAGGCGGGCGTGTCTTTGATGTGTGGTGGTTTGTGAGGCTGGCAGATGCTCGTCAGCCTCTGGTCATGTTCTACTTTTACGCAGCGGGCACACAGAAGCACAGTCAAACACTCATTACAATAAAAGGGCTAGAAATGCATCCAATCAGCAAACAGATGTATGGACAGATGACGTTATGCAATAGGCACTGACCTTCTTATAGAATGGTAGAAATAGCTTTAGGCTTATGATTTATTTGAGATCTGTTCTCTGCAGTTTGTCTGTTTTTATTTGACAGACAGCCAGAAGGAGCAGTGAATAATATGATTCAATACAGGGTCAAGCTAGAATGCTAACCTTGAAGCTCTCCACATGATCAGTGGTACATCTTGCAGGACTGAACTGGTATATACAGTCTAGACCATAAACTGTACAAAGCAGCTGACGACGGACCCATAATACATACAATATGGTTTAAAAAACACAAACAGCATTAATGGCAGAATAAAACACTTTAGTAGTTAGTTTGTATGTATGTATTCATGGATTTCAGACAAAAAAAGTCCTTCCTGATTTGAAGGATTTTGTGAGGACCATTCCTAATGTAAAAAGGTCTGAATTGCTTAATTGCTATGATGACAGAGGAATGTTGCCATAGCATGAAACCCATGAATAATGAGTCATAGTTATTTATTCAGCCCTTTACTGCTCAAAAGTACCCAGGATAAATACTGACCCCATACAATTATTATACCATCTAACATATATGGAAAAATAAGTTGATAGAGTAATTATGGTGACAGGCCTAAAGCCAATTTAGATTTTAAATTTAAAATCATTGTCTATATTTTCTTCTGCAGTATATCTCACTTTAAATTTTAGTATTGTAACAGGTCTAAGAAGAACACAAAAGTAGGGACATAATATGGATAGGCCTGTCACGATAACAAATTTTGAAGTGTGATATACTGCTGAAGAAAATATAGAAGATAAAGGATAATACTGAAACACTGTCACTAACACAAAAACACAAGAGCAGATTTCAACCACAAAAACTATTCTAAATCTACAATATTGTTAAAAAACAAAACAAAAAACAGCTGCAATAAATAAATAAATAGCAGAATGAAACACTTTAGTACTTCGTTTGTGTCTATAATAAGTCATAGACGTTCAAGTGTCAACCTTCTATAACCTAAATCTTGTCATATAGTCAATAAATAACCAAAAAATAGTGCAAAGAAAATGTACACACAATAAATATTTACCCCAAAAATACATTGTTCCATCTAACATATATTGAACCATAAGTCGATTTAGTAATTATGGTGACAGGCCTAAATATGAGTTCAGTTTACGATGACTTTCCAAATGGCACTTTTCAGCCTGAACTACCAACGTTATAATAACGTCTGTCATTTCCCAGAGCGGCGATGGAGCAGTGTATCCATCCTCACACAAAAGCTGCTGAAATGGTGTTTTCTGTGGGGCTTAATGGCACATATCAGAGCGTCTCCAGAACACAGGACACAAGATTTAGGAAACTGTCTCTGAGATACACGACTCACCATCAGAGCCACATCGAGCGTGACTTTGGTCGTGATCGGGCTCAGAGGGCTATGAAGGAGCTGTGTGCCGGTCTGGCAATCACTTTTTCTTCCCTCCTTCCTCTTTTAGTTGTTGTAGTTTTTGGCTTTGTGTAGATTAAGAAAGCATAACGCAGACTATGGAGGCGTACTTCAACTGGCTTCTGTAGTAAAAGGAGTGAAAGGCTGTATGCACTTCACTGTCTATTGAGTCTGCTGTTGATATTGATTTTGTGGTGTTTAGAAACTGAAACCACAACATCGGATTAATTGCAAATAGTTTAGTAATCACTTGATTGTTATAGCAGTTAAGGATGCATCGATACAACTGGTATTAGATATTGACAATTAGCTTGGAAATATCAGTTCAGTCGATATCCTATTTTGGTGTATGTATATATTTGTGAATTAAGACGAGTTACTGGATGTTGTTGGCCCAAAACACCTTGTAGTCTGTCAGTCTGCCCCAGGGCAGCTGTGGCTACAATAGTAGCTTACCATCACCAGGTACAGAGTGAATGAATAATGTTGAATGTA
This sequence comes from Boleophthalmus pectinirostris, assembly GCF_026225935.1. Classification (NCBI taxonomy): domain Eukaryota; kingdom Metazoa; phylum Chordata; class Actinopteri; order Gobiiformes; family Gobiidae; genus Boleophthalmus; species Boleophthalmus pectinirostris. The sequence goes on along the minus strand of NW_026571404.1, from coordinate 33,002,929 downwards.
ATGCTCTGTAAAGCATCTTTGTGACAAAAAAATGTCTGTGAAAAGTGCTATATAAATAAAGACTTACTTACTTTATGTTTTTCAAAAGGTATTCTGTTGTTGTTTTAAATGATAAATAATAGTTACATAATAATAGTTTAATTATATATTTACAGTCTTGAGTAGTAGTAGTAGTAGTAGTATCGGTTATTGGAAGCTACTTAAAGCCAAAGTATCAACATTACTAAATCTCTAATAGCAGTAATTACATCACAGTAATAAGGTTGGGCAGTGTTGAGAAATTATCCAGATAATAAAAGTCAGATGATATTATGTCAGGCCAAGATATGTGTCTTTACAGGTGAACTGTGCAACTTTTCTGATAGGGGTCTGCCACCTGCTTGTTTTCATGGAGATGTAAGTGCTTTGCCAAGAATGTTCCATGGTATGATTTTAAACAAATCCATGAATAGGCGCGACTCTCCACAGATCTGAATTGCAATGTAACAGAGTGCTGTAACCTGCTTGTCCTCATAGTGATAGATTAGTTTAATCTATACTGTGGATTATACTAAATAACGCAATAATATTTTCATGGAGACATCAGGTGGCCTCCTCTAGAAATGTGACACAGTGCACTTTTAATGTATAAGTTGAAGTTTAACTATCAGACAAATGTGAAACTGCTGAAATATTATCTACAGAAGTACAGATATATCACCTCCAATACTAAAATGAGAAACGAATGAGTAGTTCGACAAAGACAGATCTGCTTAGTGTGCCTCGCAGTACACCTCCAAGTGTTACTATATAGACGGTTACTATATGTCCAGTCCCACTCCTCCTCCTGACGGAGCCTTGATGTAGGGTCTCGAGTAAACCCCACAGAGCAATGACATAACACCATCCACTGGCCCTATAGAAGAGACAGCACGCTCCTCGGACTTCACAAATAGAGAGAGAGGGAGAAAGAGAAAGACGGAGAGGGAGACAGGCAAAGAGAGAGAGGGAGGCAGAGAGAGACAGAGAGAGAAGCAGCAATCGAGAGAGAGTCAGAGAGAGAAAAAGAGAGGCAGAGGCTGAGAAAAAGAGAAGAGAGAGAGAGAGACAAAGGCTGAGAGAGGGAGAGGCAGAATGAGTGAAAGAGAGAGGCATAGAGAGAAGAGAGAGTGAGACAGAGGCTGAGAGAGAGAGAGAGAGACAGGGAGATAGAAAGACAGAGAGAAAGACAGAAAGAAGAGAAAGTGAGACAGAGGCTGAGAGAGAGAGAGAGGGGCAGAGAAAGACAGAGAGAAAGATGCAGAGATCGAGAGAGCGTGTACAAGCCCTAGAGAGAAGGTGGTTCGCTCCTTAGACTTCACTTCCATGCACGTTTCTATTGCAATCTGCTAAGTCCGGCCTCTGAAAACACCAAGTTGTATCCATCAATCACACTGGCCCTGCGCTGGTCCTATCTGCGCCGGAGCTGCTACAAGAATTATTTATGGCCCAATCACACCTTGGGCGTTTCAACTCTAAACTAATCCATATATTAAAGTAGAGCCTTGAGAACATAAACCAAGCTGCGGAGTGTGACCTTTTCGCCAGATAACATATTCTACTGTTTACCGAAAGAATAAAAAAGAAAGCGAGAGAAGGAAGGGAAAGGGAGGGAGGGAGAGAGAGAAAGACAGAGGCAGAGGGAGAGAAAGAAAGAGAGATTGATTTTTAACAGACCTTTACTGAGTCTGTCAAAAACATTTGCATTAAATTTCATCCACACCTACTACTGTTTACACTATTTGCAAAAACAGAGGAAATAGACTGAGAGGACAGAGAAAGAGTGAGAGGCAGAGAGAGAAGCAGAGAGAAAGACAGAGAGAGAGGCAGAAAAACAGAGAAACATGGAGACAGAGAAAGAGAGCGTGAGACACAGAGAAAGACAGACAGAAAGAACGAGAGGCAGAGAGAGAGGGAGGCAAAGAGAGAGGGAGGCAGAGAGAAAGAGAGAGGCAGAGACAGCAAGACAGAAAAAGAGAAAGAGAGAGAGAGGCATGCAAGATAGATCTGTGTTTGTGTGCAAGAGGCTCCAGCAGAGGAACAGCTGGATGGAGATACAAAGGAATGTCTTTCCTGTCTCCTGTTTCTTTCCTTTCTGCACAGAGGAGAAATAACACATGTACTGAACACAACGATCAAACCAGCTCCAATCACAGAGCGCTTCACTGGATCAGCCGCAGATTAAAAGCTTAATTACTCAAACAAGTCAAGCTATCAATAAGCAATTAATCATGAATGAGCCGTACATGCGCCAATGATTAAGGACCAAGAGTAAACACAAGTTAGTAGCCTAATGAAAGCGCCTTAAGGTCATTCAAGAGAGAAGATAACTACGATGTTTATGCATAATAAAGTTGGATACATGGCATGAACTGCAAGCGTCGTAACCTAACGTGCTCAAAGTGATGCAGTCATTAATACAGAGAAAAAAAAGTTGCAATGTGTTTTAAATTACTTCTTACGTAAATAAAACAAAAACATAGCCGAATTTTTGAGTTGGCGTTTCCAAAATGTACAGAAAGCACTCACCTCCGTGTATTTTACGCACGCTCCACGGCGCAGCGGTGGTTCCAGTAGTGACGATGTTGTTCTGAAATCTGCACCTTTCTGCGGTAAACTTTAGGAAAACCAAACGTTCGGCGTCTCCTCGTCCTCCTTCAGCCCGTACGGTCCACGTTCTCCGCGTATGTCTCCGCAGCTTCACTGTCAGAGCAGAGCGGAGCGGAGGTTGGGGTCTGGAGCTCTGGAGCTGGCGCTGCTCTCACGGGTGCGCTGGGTTTATGCACACATACCTTCCGGAGGGGCGGGAACAGGAACTTCATCAAATCAGCCAAACACCAGACAAGAGGTAGGTGTAAAACAATTACTGTCATAAAAAGTGATTCATCAACCATAAGTATTAATGTCTGATGTCTGGATTTAATCTCAAAGTTTAGGCAACGTGAGCTAAAGTATCGAAATTAGTAGTGATAAAAATAGATAAAAAGATAATTTCATAACATAGGCATATTGGCTAGGCTAACGTACATTAATCATGAATCAGTCATCAATATAAAATATATAATCAGTACCATTTTGTCAAATGTCTGTTCTTTTGCTTATACCCAGCTAACAATTTACAAGTCACAATCAACAAGTTACAAGTTTTGGTTCCCAGAACTAGTAGTTTTTTTGTTTTTTTTCCCCTATCACTAATAGTTAGCCTAGCAGGAGCAGCAGATTGCACATTTTAGCATAACTGCAGATGAATAACAAAGCTTACCTTAATATTGAAAAAAAAAAAAAAAAGCTCTCCATAATTCCAATCTTCTGTACTACCTGTATGTTATTTTATTTGTTTAATGCATGCAGTATAGTAATATTAACATAATAAGAGAGTATTTCATTGCGGTGTCTGGTTGCTAAAGGTAAACACACGTGTGGCAGTGGCGGAGTGATACATTTTAGTGGACAGTGCACAGAAGTCCAGTGGGTGTAATTTTGCAGTTTTGTCTAATATAAATAATGCATAAATTTATGTTCTAAATTTGGTTTAATATTTAGCCAACATTATATGCATAATAATAACACAATTTGTTTGACTTTTTCTAATATAAAAGGAATTTAGTGGCATGTTTCAAGATGGGATCCCCAAACTAACTATGCAACTAACTCACAGTGAAGTTAAGTTAACAGCATAAACCAATTTTAAGTGGAAAAACATGTAAAATCAGGTAAGCATTATTTGAATGGCTTGTTGTTTTATTGGACCTAATATATACCTTAATATAAGTATGATATTCCAATTAAGGTTTAGATTATATTACTATTGTATCATAATGGATTATTTAAATGTGTACTTATAATTACACCTTGAAATCATCTCTCAGCCCCTAGCTCAGTTGAAACTAAACTGACACAGCTGGTGATATTTAGTTTCAGCTTTCTAGTTCCAAGTTTTCAGTCTATAAAATCTTTTAAAATTCTTGTGGTGACCAGTGACCACATCCGCACTTGGCCACAGAGTGACCCTTCATACATATTACCTCATAGGCCATGCACTCAGACACGATGCATTCTGCTTGGTCCCACTTTGAACCACTCTAAGGTGTGTCTCTCCCCCCTCTGCCCCCCACTACCCTCCCCCTCCTTCCTCCAGAAACTCAATCCGGGGTCTTCCTCCTGAAACAAAGACCTGCCACCTGTCTGATTCACCCCTGAAAGAAGAGCCCTGTGCTATGCTCCAATGACCTGATTTGTAGACACATTGTATGTATGGATTGATTACCGCCAACTTCTTAAGTACAAAATCCCAGACAGTTGAAATGAACAGCTGCCACCGTATGAAGTTAATCCCAGAGGAAAATCTCAATATGGCGCAAACGTCTTTAAGGTATTTGTACTTTGTTTGAGAATTTGTCCATATGTTTCTGGCAAATAACTAAACATAATTGTGTATTCTTTTGGCTTATTGTGAAATGGTCTTAAAATCTGGCAACCCAAAGAGAGGAGCTCATTCTTCTTTCTGACTGTTTATTGGCTCAAGGACCAAAGCACAAAATCCAAACACTAACAACATTTGCAGCATGTGTAATAATAACTGTGTAATTGTGAATAGAGGCCAGTACTGAGGACAGTACTTTTGAGGTTTTAAGATAAGCTCTAGGCGCACATCACTTTTGTGATGAAGGTTCCGCTACCTGCTTGTCTCCATGGAGATATTCCAAAGTACAGTATTAAACCTGAACACATCTAGGTTCGCACCACCAGGCCAAGGTGCAAGTCAGATCTGCGGAGAGAAGAGCCTATAGTCACAGATGCTAAAGGTATGTTTAGTATTAAAAACACCTGCAATCGAATAGGTTGCATTCTTGTTCTAGACTTCTTGTTCTAGCTCTAATTTCAGATGATGGACAAGGGCCTATGTAACTCTAGACTGAGACAGAGAAGACACTGAACCTAATGCCAGTTTTTGTTTCATAAGGATAGACCCAGTAATTGCATAGATATTAATCATAAACCAAGTCAATAAATTTGTAATCTGACAGTTAAACAACAAATTCCATCATAGAATTCTGACCAGTTAGATTTTAAACTATACGCAAGGTACACTGTTGTCTGATGTTACGTGAACCCAAACTACGGGGTTAGGTGGTGGAGCCTTTCTTTACAAAATTACAAAATCCACCTTTAAGATATGTTAAAATCCTCAAGAGTAATGCTTGTTTTTAAAACACACACGCACACACATGCACACACATACACATACACACATACATATACAAACAAACTCCTTCCACCAATTTTTGTAACTTTTAATCACTCTTTTTGAAAGCAGAGCTATAGACCAGCTCCACAGGAGAATACAGACATGGTTTCCATAATGATTTCTTTTGAACAGTTGCACTACAGCATGCACAAAGGGCTCAAACATGAAAGTGCAGAGTAGTATTTAATCTGTTCTCTCTCTGTTTTCTCTCTGTCTCTCTCTCTCTCTCTCTCTCTCTCTCTCTCCCTCTCTCCCTCTCTCTCCACAGCATCCTCCCTCGTGTTTCTGAAGTGAAGCCTTCCCCTGCCTGAGGAGAGGGATTCTACAGCCAGCACAGGTGAACTCTGTCTGACCTCTCATTCTCACCACAGAACAAACCAATTTATTTGTTGTTCTGATGCCAAGTGCACCATCCGGCACCTTTGTCTCCTCTGTTGTGGTTTGAGCCCTCTTCATTTTTCTACCTAGAGAGGTACAGGGTTTTACATATCCAGATGTTAATCAATTTACTCCACAGCTGGTCAATATAACCTTATGGATTTTGTAGGTCAATTTGTATTTAACCTTTACCAGATGTTGTAATGAAGCGTCCCTGTCACTATCATGTTGCTCAGAACTACTTTGATAAAACAATAACAATATATATTTACTTATATTTATATATATTTGTATTCTTAACCTGAAATAGTGGAGGTTGATATTGACAAAAATATCCTAGTATTTATGGAATGTAAATTAGATCATGTTTTCAACCCATCAGAAGTGTGCTCAGTGTGCATGGTAATTTCTAGGTTGTGGTTTAAAGATGCACTGTGTAACTTTTCTGGTGAAGGGTCCGCCACCCTTTGTCTCCAAGGAGATGTTGCTGTTTTGTCTGGAATGTCCCAGTAGGGCTTTAAATGTGTCTGTCTGCATTTACTCAATAACGTGGGTTTTTATTGACCTAAAAACTTAAATTCTTACTGTGAATGGGCTCGCCTCTCCAAAGATCTGACATGTAATTTTGTCCTGCAGTGTCAGTTGCTGTCTATGTAGAGATAAATAAGTATAGTGTAATAATGTGGAATATTCCAAGAAATATTTCCATGGAGACAAGCAGGTGATAGACTCTCCAACAGAAGTTACACAGTGCACCTTTAAGTATTGCACACTAAAGGGTACAGTCCTGATTTGGTCCCAGAATTTAATATAGACTCGGTTTAGTCCTGGTTTAGTCCTGGTTTAGCTGTGGTCTAGTCCTGGCTTAGTCCTCGTTTAGTCCTGTTCTAGTCCTGGTTTAGTCCTGTTCTAATCCTGTTCTTTCCTGGTTTTGTCCTGGTTTTGTCCTGGTTTTGTCCCGGTTTTGTCCTGGTTTTGTCCTGGTTTAGTCCTGTTCTAGTCCTGGTTTAATCAGGTGGCTTCAGTCAGGTGGCTTCGATGTGGTGTGAATGCAATTCTAAACACACTCTAATAGAATGGAGTGTAAAATTAAACCCAAGAGTGCAGAAATCTCATTGTATACACTCTTTGAAAGATTACTGTGCAGATTTCTACTCAACTTTATTTATTATGGACCATTTCAAACCATCCATTATATTATACTATCAGTGTGTACTGTGATACTCACAGGAATACAAATAATGACCCAGGAGTATGCCAAGAGAGTTTACAGGGAAAAAAAAGAAAAAAAGAGGGGAATTGCTGTTTTTTCTTTATTTACTTTTCAGGCAAAGCTAAATGTTTTAAATGTGATGTTCCCCCTGTGTCTGGGTGGGTTTCCTCCAGGCACTGCAGTTTCCCCCATCAACCCAAAACAGGCACAATAGGTCAAAACCTCCAGCCGACTTCCCTGACCAGCCAGACTCTTCTAAATTCTGTTCCGAATCCAGAACTCTTTTTTTTTTAGTGTTTCTCAAATGTGGAAGACAGCTCCACTCGAAAATTCTTGTAACATTCAGAACAAAACATATAACTTTTACTTTTACCTCAAATAAGTAACTGTTTGGTGCTTTAATTATTGATTCTGTAAAAATCCACACCGTTTCTTAGATTTTCTCCTTTTTTATGTGGATCATGCATCACTTTGATTGAGTGTCCCACCTGTCAATCACAGCCTCTGAAATCAAGGAGACAGGATACAGCTCCAGATCCTCTTGTTTTTGTAAAGTTTTTTTCAAAGTGTGTGGTTCTGTCCTCTCTGGCCAGGTAAGGTTTTCTCTGGGCACTGCACATGCACCTATGGCCCCCAGAGATGTATGTGAGTGTACCTTACCGACCATATTCACCAAAAAAACAACTTCTCAGATTGACCAAAACAAAATATCGACCTGTGCTGGAGATTCAATGCCGATAGCTGATATGCTAGAAAGTCCAATTATCTATCCAGTATATCGGCTGGCCACTATCAGTCTATCTCTGCAGACTGCCTTTCTCTCCTCCACAGTTTCCAGATATTTTCTCTTTAAATAATCACCATGCGTCATATTATGCTAATATGATCTCCGGCTCAAATGAAACGTGCAAATGTGCTGCAGCTCCCCCTTATCCCCCCGTGGCTCCTCCATCGTGGTCGGCAGCCATTTTGTTTATTTATTTATTTATTGAGATTATAAAGTTGGACAATTCTCAAGGCTTCACTGGCCCACATGGATAGAGTAGCGTCGAGTCTGTAATCTCCAAAGTGCTGCCTCTGTTGTTTACTACATATATGCAAAGTAGGAGTTGTATGTTCTATAAAAAGTCTTGGCCCTCGGCGGTCTGCATTTGGAGACTGCACTTGTGTGTTGAGAATAACTGGTGGTAGTGTGCCAAAATGAAGGAGAAGATCTGAACTGTTCCATTATTAAAAGTGCATTGTGTAGCTTTCAGGATTTGGTGGAAAACTAAGATGTGTAACTCTGAACAAGATTACGCTGTAGACAGATTTGGAATTAGGAATTATATTGATATTAGTTCATATTTAAAGGTCCCATATTACACAAAATTGACTCTTGTGAGCTTGAAGCCACATAAGCTATAATGCTGTTAGCTCATCAAAAACCTGGATACCGGAAGTTGTGTTTTGCTTCATACACACATTTTATAAGGCTGTTTACATCTCCAAAGCTCAGCCTGCTCTGTTCTGTCTTGTGGTAGTTTTGAAGTTAACAGTGGCCCTTAGCATTTAGTTCACTAGCAATGGGCAAATACAGGGCTGAAATCTTCCAAATGATTCTAGTGATGTGTGTAGATGTTGGTGGCCAATTGCACAGATTGGCAGCATTGCTTCTGTCAGTCTGCCCCAGTGCAGCTGTGGCTACAATAGTAGTTTACCACCTATGGAGTGAATGAATGTTACGATGCATGGTAAAGAGCTTGTTTGTCTTGAAAGGTGCTATATAAATCCAGCGATTAATTAATTAATTAGTTCAATTGTGCACATCCGTAGTGATTCTCTGGAATGTGCACAGATGTAGTACAGTGTTTTCAGTGAAGCAGGGGTGGACCACTATCATACAGCCAACATGCTCTCATTCCAAATCGTAATCTTTTGGCTGGACCATGAGGGCATGTTTTCTGTCTTTCGGTTTGATTAAAATGCATGTGGTCTCCTCTGTTACTAAAAAGAATAATAACACAAAAACTACAATGTGAATAGTCACAATCAGCAAATCACAACAGACACAGACCTTGGAGGCTTCTACAGAAATTCATGAAGTCTGAAATTCGTGAGATGTGTTCAGAAGAAGTTAATAATTTAAGTGTTTTCCCAAATGCTATACTTCTTGACATATTTTAGAGTGTGCTTTTTGAACTGAATCTTGTTTTCATCTCTGCATTTGTCCAAAAATGTGCAGTACGTTCCCATAATGCTCCAGGCCTGAGCTCTGTGATGGGGTGTGCTGTTTCTCACAGACGCGGGGGTCCCCCAGGGGTGACTGGGACACACGGCTCTGCGCTGCCTTCACACAGATTAATAGAGCATTCCTGACGCCTTATGGCAGAGAACAGAGGCAGGCTTTGTTTCCTGTGGGCTTTGGTCTGTCTGAAGATCATATGACCCACACATGGACCGTCCCCCCAGGCTCCAGGACACGCACCTGACCCCTGCAGTCCAACTCACTGTGACCTAATGACAACTCACTGACCAGTGTCAAAGTTACTTATACAGACGTATCTGTAAAGACAACATGCATACAATTGTCAGTAAGATTATGCAACTAGCATAAAGAATCAGAATCAGCAAAATTAAGTGACTAGATTAAAGGTCCAATATTACACAAAACTGACATGTTATAATGTTGTTACCTCCTTAAAAACATACCCAGAGTTGTATTTTGTTTATTCATACGTGTAAATTCCTGCATTATTAGGATGTCTACAGCTCCAAAACTCAAAATGCTCTTTTCCACCTCAGTAATTTTACAGTTAACAACTATTTTAGCCTCAACTGAACTGCTTTACTGTACAATACACTAGAATAGTCACAATTTGCTGCCTTTTTAAAAATATTTTTGTTTTACCTCTGTTCAATTGAGATTACCACAGAAAGTCTACAATATTTCCTGGTGCACCGAGAAGTGATGTTTCATCAAGGCTAAAACAACTCTAGTTTCAAAGTTTAGGCAATTCCAGGACTGCAAATTATCCAGGTGATTCTAGTGAAGGTGTATGGAGTTATAAACACAGTGGAGTACTTCCTCTTCAGCCACTCAATTACATCACAAGATGGAACAAACCCTACCCTAAATTTGCAGGGTTTGTGTGTTAAACATGTGTGAATGAAACAAACCACAACTCCAGGGATGTATTTGTTGAGGAAACAACAGCATAACATAGATCAGCAAATATCGTAATATGGGCCCTTTAACACTGAAGTCAAGACATTTTGAAGATACTAAAATCAAATTTTTTGCAGTGTACTGATTAAATTAGACATTTTCAAGCATCCAGGCTGATAAAGGCAGTCCACACGAGCACACACATATCAGTACTATAAGTCCTAAATCTCCTCACAAGGCCAGTCCTCTGCTGTACAGAAGTCCAGCTGTTTGCGTTGGAGACTTGCTCTGCAGCAGTCCGTATAAAGATGGTGCATGTCCAGGAAACTTACATCATGTTTATTTTTCCCTTTTTTCGTATTTAACAGAAATGCCTGAGCCAGCATCTCTAATGCAGCAGAATAAGTTCAACATTTTAATGTTTTTGTATTTTTATATGTCTTTAGTGCATTATTTCCTTCGCACAGTGAGCGGTTGAAACCATATGTGATATGCAGTGAATGTGGACTCTACCAGAACCATCCTGAAAGACAGAGGTGGCCACTGATTTGTTATTTGTTTACATTTGGTAAGACCGTTATTGAGGGCAGTGATGGGAGTATGACTATAGAGATTTTAATATCAGTTTATATGATGATACTTTATGAATGAGGAATGCACCTATCCAGCTTTTTCAGTTTCAATACTATGGCTTTAAGTATCTGCCGATACCCGATATTAACCAATGCTAGTGCAGAGATTGCAAAAAGCATTTACTTTCTTAAAACAAAAATAAAATAAGAAATACTGATCCAAATGTGTTATGAAGCTTTGACTTATCACACAACTAACCACAGAACAACCCTGAGTAAATAAAAATTACAACATTATGAGGCATTCTAGGCGGATTACAACCAAATTATTTTATTACACCAAATTATGTCTAATCCTGTCCAGTCAGGATATCGGCTAAACTGATATTTGGAAGCCGATATCCAAATTTGACAGTATCACTGCAGATATCCTATACTAGTATCAGATCAGACCATCCATATTGTTAATATACCTTTATTTACCTTTATTACAAATTCATCTGTGGTTATGTTTGATAGAACTGCAACAGTTCTGCAGATGATCAGAAGAACTTGTTTCAAAATATGATTTTTCTGAATAAGTTTTTCTTGGTATTCAAATCCAAATTCACTTTATTTATATAGCACATTTTACAAACAAAGCAGTGCTGCACAGAGATCAATAAAATGAAGACAACGAAAAGGTAAATTGCCATAATTTGATCATATCAGTCCTAAAACAATAAAACCAGTAAAATCAAATAACAGCAAAACCATAGAAATAATAAAATAGCAATGAATAAGTAAAATAGGTAGATAATATAATAAATTAAATAAATAAATGACACAGAGGACCACACAACTCACACGGTGTTAAAAGCCAGAGAATAAAAGTGGGTCTTGAGACGAGACTTAAAACACTCCACTGACTCCACTGTGGGGGCTGTTCAGACTTGGAGTGGGGGGCAGAGCATTCCAGAGTTTGGGCCGGCCAGAGAAAAGGCCCTGTCCCCCCTGATTTTAAGTCTTGTCTTAGGCACCACGAGCTGGAGCTGGCCCTCAGACCTCAGATAGGTGTGCTCGCGTTTTTTGGTTACAGTTAAAAGGCGCACAGCAGAATTTTGGACCACCTGTAAGCGAGAAAGTGCATCGTGGCTGATGCCAGAGAAAAGCGCATTACAGTAGTCTAAACGAGAGTAAATAAAAGCATGCGCAAGCTGTCCAAATGATTTAAAAGTATTTTATGGCTATTTCTATAGAGGATTTCAGGAAAACTAGCGGCCATAAATGGACAGCTAATGAGGATTAATCAATATATTGTTAAACCTATTAGCAGGTTTGCTTTGCTCTTATAGAGATATGCTGCTAGCTGTTTGCTTGTGGTGCAGGCAGTACGTCTCTCTACTGTCAAAGAAAAGCTAAAGGTTCAGACTCTCAAAACTATTACTTACCTCTATCTGACCCAAACTGCACTCACGCAACTACAAATGTTCATGCAAAAGGAGTTCATGCAAAAATTGCTATTATATAAAGACAGATTAAACTTGTGAATCATGAGTTTAATCTACTTTTTTATATTTATACTAAAAATATCAAATCTTCAGCTAACTCACCCACTAACTCCTCCTTTTTGTTGTTGTGCCATATAAATCCTTATAATCTAAATCAAATTTCAAACACTATTGGCTAAACAAGTAAAAAAAATATTTATACCTTACCAAAGCAACTGTATTTACTTCATTACATTCAATTCACACCATTCAATAAACAATGAATCCCAAAATGCACCAGTTCAGTACCAAAATGCCAATCAAACAAAGCACTTCCTGTATGCCTCTAAACTCATTATCGTTTCTGACCCCACTGCCCCGCTCCCTCTCCAAACCAACCAATCACAACCCACAAGGCTGTCCCTTTATTTACATATTTCCATAATGGTCCGATCAGCCGCAGTCGTGCAGCAGAGCAAGAAATATTTTCCCAGAATCCTCTTGTGCAGATACAGAGTTGTAGTGTGACATTGTGGTCAGGAGGCAGAGAAGTGGGGCAGAAAATGTGGTGTGTTTTCATCTAACTGCTCCATAAGCCCTCCATGTCAAAGCTGCTGTTAATATGACAGCCATGTTTCTCTGTTATGTGGCTATATATAGACGTAGGGAAGAGTACGAATACTACTACTACATGAATACACAGAAACTATGTGCTGAATTTACTACAAACCCTTTTCCACTACCAGATTTGCTACTACCCTTACCTTGTATCCTGTAAAATATAATACCATTTTGAGTAAACGTAAAAAAGTACTAGAAAACAAATCCCATCAAACACCAAATCCCATGACATCATTATCTGGCATTGTATTCAATTGTAAAATTTTTAAAACTACAACTAATCCTACTGTTACTGTTACTACTGCTAATAGGGCTGTAAGATTAGCCACAACTGAATCAAAATATGTATGGACGCAATTAACAAATCACAAAAAACTGCAGTTTTTGAAGTACCATAGTTTCCTCCACAAGCAATAAAATCTCCTGTCTTATTCTGCATAAACACGTCTAACCCTGTAGTTTAGATCTGCGCAAACATGTTCTGAAATATGATTCTTGTATTAGTTTGTCAGTTCATATTTCTTGTCTTTTTTTCAATTCTTCTGGGAGTGTTAAAAATGTGAACTTTGAACAGAATCCTGTTATTAAAACATAAACTGCAAATCTTATCTCAGTTGCAATGCTAACTGCTAATATTAAAATTATGGAGGACTACTACTACTTATTAAAAACTACATCTATTTCTACTGCCACTAGTATTTCTGATTCTTTATTGACATTGACTAGGGATCTCCAGATCTTGAACTAGGCTTAGTCAGCACTAGTGTTGTCACGATACTAAAATTGCAAACCTGATTTTGATATAAAGGAATAGACTTGATACTTAAGGTAATACTGATTCTGATACCACAATGATAATAAAAAACATTCTTTCTTTAGACAATAGAAATGTGATTTTCAACATTCAACAGTAGCCTACTTTCTTTTATATTATTATGTGGCCTTGTGCTCTTATACTTGCTCTGATACAGCTCAAGATCATTCTGGATTATTCAAGAAAGGCTCTTTCTCTGTCTTGTAAATATGATGGGTTTTCTCTACTACCTTAGCTGGAGTATTTGACTTTTTGTTGTGCATGTTTTAGGATGTTGGGGAAACAGCAGATCTCAGAGGAAACCCACCCAGACACGAGAAACATGCAAACTTTGCACACCCATCCGCGGGTCGAACCTGTGACCTTCTTGCTGTGAGATGAGCGTCATATAATAATATATCTGTTTCTGTTTCAAACAGCAAACACCCTGTCACCTGTGTGGATTTCATATGAGTAGAAGCACGCTTAATAATTTGAAAACCCATCACGTCTCACTTCTGTAGCAGCTACTGGCATTTACCTTGTCTTTTCCACCATATCAATAATGTAGGATTATTATTGTACCCTTTGAAGTGGCAGTTTAACTAATCCAGGGAGGAGTGGTTCTGATGGGGTCCCATTTTCAGCTCCACATAGACACGGGAAACATAAAGGGGAAGGAGGGGGCTAGTGAGGGAGTTAGCTCTAATCCAGGTTTTGTGAAGCTCAGACCTGTGTGCTGAGCTCTCAGGATCAAGGTTCACAGCAAAGCAACCTGCAGGTAAAACGTCCAAAATAAGATGTTAAGTATATCTGGCTCCATTGACTTTACATTAAAAAGTTGTCACCTCTCTCTCTCTCTAATTGCTGCATTGAGCCTAGTCATTTTGGTCTTAAAATGTTTTCTATTCATGATATGGAAGTCTGCTCCAAAGTTACCCCTATAACTGCAGCCTTGTGAGCTTCATTTGACTGGAGCTGAGCACTATGGGTGTTGTCACACACCGCAGTCTGTTGGTGCCACAAATTGTCTTTAAAGATGCATTATGCACTTTTTTTGCTGTGCGGTCTGCCACCTGCTTGTCTTCATGGAGAGGTTATTGCTTTGCCAAGAAAAGACAGATAGAAAAATAAATACCTTATTGATCCCGAAGGAAATTCAGTGTTCCAAAGTCTGGCCTTAAACTGATCTATCTTTTAGTTTAGTTTAGAAAACTTTTTTCCTGTAGGGCAATTCTGTTTACAGTCACAAATCACAGCTTGCATTAACAATAAGAGGTGTTTTTTATTGGTCAAAAATACACTGAGAAACTGGCATTTTTAATGTGAGCAGGGAAACCTCTCCACAGATCTGACATGTAACTCGGTCTGCTCATCTCCATGGAAATAGATAATTTTAATGCTGAACTTGTCAGACTTTTCTTTCATTGATCAAACTGCTACAATGGGATGCATCTAAACTTCAAAACCTTGAGTCTACAGAAACAGTTCAAAAGGCCATTGCAGATTGCTGGTAACAAATCAAAGTAAATTCTTGAAATCCCACCAAAAGCTTGGACCTTGAACACATCCATGAGTGCGTTACATAAGTCCCATATCAGCACGTGGAGCTGGATTTCAGCACATTATCAGCAGTCTCCAGCCTCTGTCAAAGAGTGAAACCATTTTGAGTCCATTTATTGGTTCATTCTGAGCAGAGTTCATCCAGAGTGCCATGCTTCCAGAGCGTTTGAACATATGGGACATAATTAAAATGTATGAAAAGGCTCAGTATGCAGGGACCTATGGAGATCAAAGTGAAGAAATGATGTGCATTTCATGTTCCCGGCCTCACTGAGCATGTGCACAACGGGGAGTGAGAATTGTGAACTACAGCTTTAGACAAACTGGTAACTGTCAGCTTTAAAGGTGCATTGTGTAACGTTTCTTGTGGAGTGTCTGTCAAAAGCTTTTCTCCATGGAAAGGTTATTGCTTTGTCTTGAATGTTTCACAGTATGGTATTAAACCTTTCTATCTTCACGGAGACCAAATCAGACCAAGTTACAAATCAGTCAGTACTAGAGTTAATGTTAGTTTCAAGACAGTTTAATTGTTGTTCTCTAGGCAAAAGCATAACATACAAGCAAGTTTTAAGTTTTGCTTTAAAATGCAATTTGTTCTATTCACTCTGTCTCTGTGTTTCTGCTGCCTCAGTAAGCCCTCACAATGCCAACTATGGGTGTGCAAGATAACAACTGCACGTACCGGTTCTAGGTATTTCAGTGAACATAGAAAATGAGACAAAGCCTGCACACTTAGTCCCAATCTACATTTAATACAGTGACAATGTTTTGATCAGTGGATCCTCCAGTGTCTGACCAATTACCAAGCACCTAAAACCTGCTGATCCATTGTCTGTTCAATTTGATGAGAAGGACTAATGCACTTTGCTGCCCTCTACTGGCCTAGTACTGATGAAAAAGTTATAATTCTCAGGTTCTAGTCCTGATTGTTTATGCTTGCATAACCAACATGATAGTGTTGGTTATGCAAGTAGCTAATTCTAATATGTTCACCCTAAAATATGTGGCACTGGATTTGGTATCCTTTTTGCATTACAGAATAATAACATAATTATGCCATCAGAATTATTTGAAATAACATGCTATTTTTTATTGTGCTGACAGCATAAGGTGCTGTGTAAATGTCCATGGTTGCCTAGGCTGAAGTCCCAGGTGGTGTTACAGGCCTACTGCTTATACAAGGCCTCGTTATCCCAGACTTGGTAGGCTTGGGTCTGGTTGTCATAGGCATAGTTCTCCCGGGCCTAGTTGGGCAAGGCCTGGCTGCTGTGGGTCTGGTTGATGAAGCTCATTGGATGAGCTGTACTGGACCACATCACAGGCTGCTGAGACGTGGAGGCTACAGGAACAGGCAACTCCTGATGGTTTGTGAGGGTTGGAAGGCCATTTTTTCTCCTCTTCCTCTTTTTGCCCTGAAATGACATAAAAGTTTCATTAATAATGTTGGTAGCATTAAATTTCTATTAACTGTGAATACACAGAGACATGACTATTGTTAAGATGGTGCTAGCAGCTGGAGACATTATAGTGAGTGTATTTTAAGCACTGAAATGACCTAGATGTGTGTGTACGGTATAATACATGTCTTTGACTCTCCTGTATATAAGATGTGTGTTGTGTGATGCTCTTAAAGTTGTGCCTAATCTCAGATCTCTAGACACCAGTTTAGAGTAATCTACAGACCATCACCCACCTCCTGCGTACTTACCTGGTGACTGAGGTGTTCGGGATCGCAACCTACAGTCCCTCTCATCCAAGAAGGCCATCAACACCAAGGTCAGTGAGCATTTAAGAGTGTGGCATCTTTGATACAGTAAGGTGTACAATGATAAACAGTCCAAAAATGATTCACGTTCATTACATATTGTATGTTTTCAATTCTGTGTACTTTTATTCACATCTGCCCAGTGGCAAACTAATAAAAACAAAGTAGCTGTGGTGTTATGCTCAAAGACATTTATACATTTACTGGAATGAAAAAAAAAGTAAAACAAGTCATTCATCCTAAAGGCTCATAAATACATTTTACTCAAACTTCAATACATTTCAGTGAAAGTATCTGTAGTTTATGTACAGTATTTTTATTTTGGGTCATTCCACGCCATTTCGCCAATTTCCGGAAAATCTCACGCATCATGTTTTTTAAAAATTTAGAAAAAATTACCAGCTGGTCCCTTACTATCATGTACCAACCCTGTGAAGTTTTAGTGATTTTGATTGATTACTTTTTAAGTTACAGCTCATTTAGTGAGGGGAGTATGTGTCAATTTTCGGGCCCAAAATCGCGTCTTTTTTTTCGTCCGTTTTCACAGGTCGATATCTCCGTAAGTATCACACATAGAGGGCTGAAATTTTGTAGGCTTGTAGTCCTCTACTCTGTGTTCAAATAACATCTATCAAAAATTTGGTATCTCAACTCATTGTCATTTTATATGAACTTAAAAAAAAAAACGTGTTCATTTCCGTGGCATACTATTTTTAGCCCCTTTTTAAACCTGCTTGTAGGTGTCGGAGACCCAGAACGCTGCAGCTCGGGTCCTTACTCGAACTAGGAAGTACGAGCACATAAGTCCTGTGCTCAGGTCTCTGCACTGGCTTCCTGTGCCTCAGAGAATAGACTTTAAAGTAGCTCTGCTTGTGTACAAGTCTCTCCATGGGCGAGCACCAAAGTACATCTGTGACATGTTAGTGTCATATGAACCATCTCGCACTCTGAGGAGCTCAGGGACCGGCCTCCTGCTGGTGCCCAGAGTCAGAACTAAACAAGGGGAGTCAGCGTTTCAGTCTGAACATGTGAGACAGACTCTTCTGTGACGCTGTTTAAATCCAGGCTCAAAACATTTCTGTTTAACTGTGCATATACCTGAAAGGTTTTCATTCCGCACTCTTCTCTCTAATTTATGTCTCTCTTTTTTAATTTTAATCTTTATGATTATTTTTTATGTTTTGTTTTTATTATGATTTTAATGTATTTCTTATTCTGTAAAGCACTTTGAATTACTTTGTGTACAAATTGTGCAATACAAATAAACTTGCCTTGCCTTAATTTTTTTTGAGAATCAAGATATTTACTAGGACTGTTAAAAGAAATCACCAAATGTTGAAAATTTGAAATAGGTTATGTGTGAGGGTCCTGTTAAAAACAAGAAAACGCAACATGGTCCCATTTTCACATGTAATTTATGGCATGTGGGTAGTGATGAAAATTTTTTTAATATTTGTTGTTTGAAAGACCCGAACAAGACCTTTCATATGGTACCAAACATATGTGTTTTATGAAGCTCCTTCAATTTTTAATTGTATCTTGAACATTCACATTTGACACAATGACATGAGTATACAGTGACCATGTAATATGTTTTATTCCAGCAGCTAAAACCCAGAATACAGAACATGTATGTCTTATTCGTCATCAGTATTGGTAGGCACATCTTCATAAACCTGCAGTCGGTCCCGAAGCTTTTGGATTTTCTGGCCGAGGTCACGGCAGCACGGACAGTCCCCACAAGCTTGACCACCAGAATTCTCCTCAACCTGTAGAGGCTTTTTCATCCCTGGTGGACTGGTTTCAGATGGTTCAGTTGACCATGTTGACTGGGGTGTGGCCTTGTAAGTTGAATCAGGCGCTTCGTCATCTGTGCATTTCATTAATTTCTTGGGGCTAGGCTCTTGATCCCATGGTGATCCAAACATGTACTGGCTCTCTTAAAATATATATATAAAACTATAAACTTCAAAACAAATGGGCATTTGGAACTATATAGGTCCACCCCAGAATAAAGATGAATATGATTTTTTATATGCGATAAATTCCCACAAATCCTGAAATTTCCCTTAAATGGACAACCTTAACACTTTCCATTTAAGGCTCCATAAGTCTTTTTTTTTTACCTGCTCAGGCGATCCAAACATGATAGGGAATTGTTTCCGTACTTCTTGGCTGCTTCCGGATGTTTGAGTTCCTTGCACATTTAAATCTATTGTAACGTTTGCATAGTCTTGAACATCAATGTGCTGTCCACAACTAAGAAAAGACAATATCATAGTGTTGAACATGACTTAATTGCTTTTTTAAAATATGAGAATAATGTACAGCTGTTTTCTTGGATGTCAGATAACTTGTCACAGATACCTTGTCAGATACTATGTCACATCAAAATCATTATCAAACCATTTGAGTCAGTCTTTAAATGTTTAGTGACCTTAGCTGCTGGAATAAAACATAGTACATAGTCACTGTATACTCATGTCATTGTGTCAAATGCAAATGTTCAAGATAGAATTAAAAATTGAAGGAGCTTCATAAAACACATGTTTGGTGCCATATGAAAGGTCTTTTTCCGGTCTTTCAAATAAAATTCATTCCAAATTTTTTCATCACTACACACATTCCATAAATTACATGTGAAAATGGGACCATGTTGCGTTTTCTTGTTTTTAACAGGACCCTCACACATAACCTATTTCAAATTTTCAACATTTGGTGATTTCTTTTAACAGTCCTAGTAAATATCTTGATTCTCAAAAAAATTAAGGGTCGCCCACACCTACAAGTAGGTGTAAAAAGGGGCTAAAAATGGTACGCCACGGAAATGAACAAGTTTATTTTTTATTTTTAAGTTCATATAAAATGACAGTGAGGGGGTATACTGAACTTTCAATAGATGTTATTTGAACACAGAGTAGAGGAGTACAAGCCTACAAATTTCAGCCCTCTATGTGTGATACTTAAGAGATATCGACCTGACGCAATTTTGGACGTGAAAATTGACACATACTCCCCTCACTAAATGAGCTGTAACTTGAAAAATAATGATCGAAAATCACTAAAACTTCACCGTGTTGGTACATGACAGTAAGGGACTATTTGGTATTTTTTCCAAATTTTTTGAGATCGAAGTGCGTGGGCCATTTGGTGAAATGGCGTGGAATGACCCTTTTATGACTTCACCGTAAACATAGGTCACACATGGTCTATTCCTATCACACGCAGATAAACTCTGCCCTCCAGCGGTGAACTGTAAAACTACACTTTACGTTTCTGAAAACACTGCCACCACACAAACCGGACAGCAGATGGCGATATTGTTTTGGTAATAACCTCACAGTGTAGAGTCTCCACAGGCAGATTCTGTGCGGTACTCCTGTGGGGGCTATGGGTTAAACACATGTTGAGAGGCTAGGGACCCCTGAGTGTGCAGTCCCTCCCTCCAGGCATGTGGACACTGCACCAGCCACAGGGGTCAAAGGGCAGGGGTCAAACTCTGAGGAGGTTTGACTTGTTAGAAGGACACACAGTGGTTATTAAGCCACAGGTGCTTTTTAGGGAGGACTTTGGGACCTGTCTGTGCACTGGTCTACTGTCTACTGGAAGAGGGGGTGGTGATGGTAGGAGCTATACTATTCTCTTAAATAAACCTTTTCATTTGAATTAGTTGAGTGTAAGCCCATCACACCCTGTAAGACTTTGCATTTTTAATAATAACATTTTTTTTTCTTGAACCTACTAGACGATATCTTTAAGTATCAATAAGCCTAGTCTACTGAAGTGAGATAGGATTCACTGTGTCCCTATTGTGCCTCTATTTTGAATTGGGTAAGTGCAGCTAACTACAGCTAGTTTGAGTCACTACTTCTTAAACTTGAGATACCACAGGAAAGCATCTGTCAGGTGGACTCTTTGGTCTAACCTGAGGGAATCCACCACCTGCTCGTCTCCATGGAGATGTCATTGCTTTGCCTGGAGTCAGTCTGCCATTAATGTATATAGCTTGCAATTTTTAAGCATTTATTCAATCACAGATGTTTAATCACAGCAAAAATAAAAAACAGACTTGAAACCAGAGACAAGCATGTGGAGTACCATCTATCAGAAAAGTTACATATTGTACCTTAAACAGCTGCAAATAGTCGACTACTGCCACTTTAGATTTGAAATAACAGTTTGTTCACTGTAACGCTGATTGTCTGATTGTAGGACAAGATTTCCAGTGAAACTTCAAACAAAGTCCACAGTGTAAGCCCTGAGGAAACCTGAGAGAAAGAGAGAGACACAGAGGGAGAGGTGTGGCGGAGCGGCCGTGGGCAGGTTGCTGTTGTGACGTGTGCAGGTGAAACCATGACTCAGGTGAGTTTGGACTTCACTGTTGTTGACAGGAGTGTGACAGGAGCATTACAGAGTTGGCACAGATCTGTTCAGTGCATTTGTTTAAATAATCCTGCATCCTTCAGTCTAGTGTCTTTGTTTGTTTTGTGAAAGCCACCGTCTAACAAACATAAAACAAATGTTATTTCTGTGGCTGGGATGTTCCACAGTATCTAGGCCAGGTCAGGTTACTGGTCAGATTTGTGGAAAGGTGGATTCATTGTTTCTTAGGGCAAATTTGAAACATCCAAAAAGGAATAAATGAAAGATAAGTATAATGACATACAGTGGAACATTTTAAGCATAGTCATCATGGAGATGACTATGTAAAAAAGTTACAAAGGCCACCATTAAACACATTTACATGTTGTATAGGTAAACTGTCACCTTATGCAAATTTCTATCTATTAAAGGGCCCATATTACACTATTTTTTGATCCGTGTTATAATGTTGTTTCCTCAGCACATACCAGGAGTTGTGTTTTGTTTCATTTTCATATGTTTAACACACTGATCATGGATATTAAGACTTGATTCCTTCTCTCAAACAGAAGACACTCTGTTCCACCTTGTGATGTCATTTGTTAGTACAGGAAGTACTCCATTGTGTTTTTAAACTCCATACACCTTCACCAGAATCATTTGGATAATTTCAGTCCTGGAATTGCCAATCTCTACTGAATAAAGGTAATTGGTAGCTGTTAACTTAAACTACCAATACATGACATCACAAGGTGGAACTGAACATTTTGAGCCTTGCAGATGTAGACAGACTAATAATGGATTACTCAAGTATGTGTGAATGAAACAAAACACTCCAGGTATGGTTTTGATGAAATAATAAGATTCTAACGTGGCTTAAAGCTCACAAGAGTCCATTTTGTGTATTATAGGACCTTTAAGTAACCTCTGATACCCTTATAATTATACTCAACATACTAGTACTCAACACTGCCCACTGCATGCTAATTGGTCCCATGGTAAATTATTTGGTCACATTTTTATATAGCACTGTTCCATCTTCAAGGAACCACTTACCTTTTCACACACGCATTCATACAACTGTGTACTCATACACTGGGGACGGGGGTCAATGTCTTGCTCAAGAACACAATGTCAACATTCATCTGTGGGGGCTGGAATCGCACCACCAACCTGTGGCTCAGTGGTTCTGACCGCTCAACCAGTGATGTTGGTTTTTGCTGCTTATTCCACACCATGGTAATATAATTATGTCTTGTTTACAGCAGTCTCGTGCAATCTTTACTGCTTGTTTTGAATTTACTTATTATTACCATTTATATTTTTGTTGTTATTATAATATATTGTGATGTGAGAGCTACTGTGTTCAAGTAATTTACCTTGTGGATCAATAAAGTTTGTCTAGGTCTTAGTCTAAGTGAGTGATCTGGGTACTTTTCAATATAATGTAGCATATATTTTTGACAGTTATGTTTTCCTGACAGGCAGGCCACAACAGCAGTGGTCCATGGAGGAAGTAGATAAAGGGGTTGATTGACGGAGCTGTCGCGCGTGGGCGGAGTCAACAGTACCGAGGTTTGTTTACGGTGAAGAATAGTGCAATTGTGAGCGGTCATGTTTGTTTATAATGGCCCATCTGTAGTGAAGGGATTGTAAGGGGTTTTTATAGTGAAGGAAGTGGCATTGCTTGTCTCTTCGTAGTACTGCAGTCTGAAGTAGAGTTGACGTTTTTAATCTCAAAGACAGCACCGGGAGATGTCCAGAAAATGGCTGGCACTTCAAGGAGGGTGGATGTTAAAAGAAAATAGACTGAAGAGTCAGTAGTAGCAGATATGTTCCAAAAGGATTCTATTTGTCATATAAGATTCAGTCCAATATTTGAAGTTTTGCAGGTTGTCCTTGGCTATACTTAGGGTTTTTACTATGTCTCCTGTATCTTGTGTCACTAATAGGAAGGCCTTTAAAAATAAGATGCAGTGGGTTAAGCATTTCCCATCAACCAGAGGGTTTTGTAGTGCAGCTATGTTTAGTTTCTGCTGTGAGGTGGATGGAAATAGGCCTGTCACGATAACACATTTTGAAGCACGATCTATTCCAAATGAGAAATATTATATGTTTGAATAATTTAGAAACTACTGCAACTGTCATAACGCAAGATAATAGTAAACCTACTTTTAATTATATTATGTGATTAAAAAATGCATGAGTGGCAAGAAATAAATAGCAGAATGAACAAATAATAAACAATAGAAGGTATTTATTCTACCCTTTACAGCTCAAATCTTACCTTATTACATAAAAAACTAACAAAAATCTCTCCATTACTGTAAAGCAGGGGTGTCAAACTCATTTTGGTCCAGGGGCCGTATCCAGCCTACTTTGATCACAAAGGGGCCTGATCAGAAAACTCATGACATATAAACCCCCAAAATAACAATAAGTTCAAATATTTGTGCAGAGAAACGCAAATCTATTACAGAAATCTTTTTTAATTGATGAACTCTTTCTTTTACAAAATATTATAATATTATGAACAACCTGAAACCTGAAAAATGTAATTTCAACACAATGTTTTAACATGAACTTGTATGTAAATAGGAATAAGTAAATTTTCCTTGTAAAATCCTGCACTCAGCTCCACTTTTCTCATGTTGGACATTTTTCTGATGAGGGTGTCACGGTCAACAGTCAAAATGATTGTCCTTTAAGAGCGTTTGGAAAGAGACAAGTCTTCATCTGTGCTGCTCTGGTGGGAGGGGCCACGTACAGAGACGCTGGAGACGCTGCTGTGATAAACACCACAGAAAATTAACAAGATTTTAATAGAAAATATAATTAAAATATTTTAGTAGAAAATCAGCTGAGGGCCAGATTAAAGGTCTTGGAGGGCCGGATCTGGCCCCTGGGCCTTATGTTTGACACCTGTGCTGTAAAGAAATAGTACACACGATAAATATTGAGCCCCAAAAATATATCGTTCCTGCTTTCATATATTGAACGATCTAGTAATTATCATGGCAGGCCTAGATGAAAGATGTTATTGCTTTCAAATGATCTATCTCCAAGGAGACAAGTTCCGTGACCTGCTAGGGCTTTAAAATCATTAGGAACAAATATCCCATGTATATTGCTCTCTTAAATGAACTTGGTGTTTTTGTA
This sequence comes from Boleophthalmus pectinirostris, assembly GCF_026225935.1. Classification (NCBI taxonomy): domain Eukaryota; kingdom Metazoa; phylum Chordata; class Actinopteri; order Gobiiformes; family Gobiidae; genus Boleophthalmus; species Boleophthalmus pectinirostris. Next base: position 32,978,620 of record NW_026571404.1, on the reverse strand, counting down.
ATTATCATTTAAATATAGAGCCTTATTTTGATGAAGTTAATTGCTGTTCTCTTACGTAAGAAAGACAAGTAGTAATTACTGATAGTTACATGTCGGCTTAACCAGACATTATGACTCACCTCATGTGCTCAGTGTTTTGTGTCAGTCAAAAGTTTGGACACACCTTCTTTTTCAATTTGTTTTTGTAAAAATTTTTTTTGGTTTTTACTACTTTTTACATTCTGTATACACACTGAAGACATCAAATATATTAAGTTGAATATGAATTAATAGTATGAATTATGTAGCAAAGAAAAGCAATAACTCAACACATTTTTTAAATATTTTATATTCAAATCCTCAAAGTATCGACTTGTCCAGTATCCATTTCCATTTGTTGACAGTGCTGCAAACCCTTGGCCTTCTCTCAGTGAACTTGGGATGAAGTCTCCTAGAAAAGGTTTTCACTTCACAGCTGTGTCATGGAACATCCGGAAATTCCAAAAGTGCAAACCAGAGTTCAAAGCAAAGGGTGGCTATTAAAAAAAATCTAAAATCTGTAACAGGTTTTGAGTTATTTTGAGTAAATTTTTTGTTTGCTACATTCCTTATGTGTCATTCATAGTTTTGGTAGCCAGGCTGGTGCCACCTAGTGCCTCAGCTCAATTTCATTTCTCTCCAGCAACGAGGTCAGGAATCAGAATACACTAGACGGTTTGCAAGAACCCTGGAAGTTGTAGATCATGCACTGGCCAATCAGCGAAGAGCTGTGTAGCCGGCATTAACTTGGACACCACTGAGCGTTCCGGCACATTACATACATCACGATCAAATAGCAGCGATTGGTTAAATAAAAAAAAATTCCCGCCTACCATTGAGCGAATCAATCCTAAAGCTTCGAGGTCAGACGGTTTCCATAAAATGAAACCGGTTGATGAATCAGGGTATAGTTTTGGTGCCTTCAGTGAGAATCTGCATTGTAAATAATCATGGAAATATAGAGGGAACATACCTGAAAAAGTATGTCCAAACTTTTGACTGGTCATGTAAGTACTACAATGTCACTAGATAAGTTTCCACTATCAACAAGCAGACTTTAAGTGGCTAATTAAACTGCATTTTGTCACTACCAAAGCCTTTACAACCAAAATAACCCCACTCACGCTGCTTCTAAGAGACCAGAATAAATAAATAAATAAATAAATAGAATTGCAGGAATTAGACCGTACCAGTAGCTCTTGATCTGACTTTGTTTTATCTATTTTTCACCTGTCTATCACCTGGAGTCTTTAATGTGTCTCTCCTGCCAGCACATAGTCAGTACCAAACAATGGAAGTGACTTTTTCAGATCTAGAAGTTATGAATAGATCAATGTTTGATTCTATTAGCTTCTGTTACTGGGTAGTTTGAAGTATTTTTATAGAAGGATTTCCAAAATGACATCCTTGACATTTCCGAGGTAAAATTGTAGGGAAAAAAAGTCATTATTCTTCTAATATTGATATATTGATTTTTAACTTGAAATATGTGCAAAAATATGTGGATTTTTTTCAACAATATTTCTCAGCCATTTCTGTTCCTGGATATTTTTACTAAACCAAAAACAGTAATAATTTGCATTGGTCTATTATTATGACCAGTGCACACAGCTGCTTGAAGAGCCTTTGGAAATATAAAGGCGCACTGTGCAACTTTTCTAGTACTTCAGCTGGAAAGTTCCGCAGTATGTGCATTTACTCGTTTACATCTCATTTTATTGCTTAAAAATACCTTGAAAAAACATGCATTCTTCCTCTGAGCTGGCTTGCCGTTTCATAGACTGGCACTGTAAACTGGCCTGGTTGCACAACTTGCTTGTTTCCATGGAGCCAGATACAAAAAAGTTACATGATGCAGCTTTAAACATGGCCATCATTTCAAATATGTCTAACCAGTTTATTATATTATAAAGGTTTCTCACGTAATCATATCTTTTGAGCGGACTCAGTACTTTTCTAGTGGCATACTATTACTCCTTCTTGTGTACTATTTATTGAAGTAGTTGTAGTTGTAGTTGTAGCTGTAATAGTAGCAGTAGCTGTAGTAGTAGTGGGAGTTGTTGTAGTTGTAGTAGTAGTAGTAGTAGCAGTAGTAGTAATAATAGTGGGAGCTGTAGTAGTAGTAGTTGTTGTTGTTGTAGTTGTTGTAATAGTAGTTGTTGTTGTAGTTGTAGTAGTAGTAGTAGTTGTTGTTGTTGTAGATGTTGTAGTAGTAGTTGTTGTAGTGGTAGTTGTTGTAGTTGTAGTAGTAGTTGTAGTAGTTGTTGTAGTAGTAGTTGTAGTTGTAGTAGTTGTTGTTGTAGTAGTTGTTGCAGTTGTAGTTGTAGTAGCTGTAATAGTAGCAGAAGTTGTAGTAGTAGTGATAGTTGTTGTAGTTGTAGTAGTAGTAGCAATAGTAGTAGTAATTGTGGGAGCTGTAGTTGTAGTAGTAGTTGTTGTAGTAGTTGTAGTAGCAGTTGTAGTAGCTGTAATAGTAGCAATAGTTGTAGTAGTAGTTGTAGCAGCTGTAATAGTAGCAGTAGTTGTAGTAGTAGTGGAAGTTGTAGTAATAGTAGTTGTAGTAGTAGTAGTTGTTGTAGTAGTTGTAGTAGTAGTTGTTGTAGTAGTAGTTGTAGTAGCTGTAATAGTAGCAGTAGTTGTAGTAATAGTGGGAGTTGTTGTTGTAGTTGTTGTAGTAGTAGTGGGAGTTCATGTTGTTGTTGTAGTTGTAGTAGTAGCGGTAGTAGTTGTAGTAGTAATAGTGGGAGCTGTAGTAGTAGTAGGAGGAGGAGTAATGGGAGTTGTAGTAGAGTACAGTTTTTGACTATTCTACTGCTCTCTGCCTACTGCAATTACCCCATATTATTAAATGATGAAAGCAGTACTAGTACGTTTACACAACACTATCATAGTATCTATTATTCAGTACTCACTTCCTACCCCTCGCTCTTATTGACTGAAGTACTGTGTAACATAAACCACTATTGTACTCCTATTGTGCTCCTCTTACTGACCCTGGTTCAGTCCTTGTGCTCTGTGTTAACCACACGTCAGGCTCCACGCTCTGCAGGAAACTGGCAACAACAAAACCAACCTGGCAACCAACCGGGCTGTGGCAAACCCCACTAATGTACGATTTATGAACATGGAGTAGTAGTATAGTCGTATTAGGAGCTATAAAAATTGAGGATACCAGATTAAATAGTAGAAGTAGTAATAGCAGTAATAAGTGTGGCTGTAGTAGTAGCAGATTTAAAAAGTGTTAGGCATAGGAGAACTAGCATCAGTAGCAGGACTAGTATTAAATACTTGGATTTCTTCTATCAAACCAGATGGTTTGTTTGCCTGTTTTACAATTACCAACTGTATCTCCTTGGAATTGAAATAATAATAGTTCTAACAGTAACAGTAATAGATTTAGTCGTACAAGTATGAGTAGCAATAGTAGTAGAATGGTATTAGGGCTGGGTATCATCAAGAAGTTGCCGATACGATACACGGTTCAATAAAAATAAAGGCTAAATCATGGCTGTGATACTAATCTTTGTTAACCACTTCTTGTGCAAAGTGAATATGAAACACAAACATTTTAATAATCAAAACAGTGACAGTGTCAAATGTGTCGCATAAACGAGTTTCCTTCCACTAAAAAGCAACGTAACTGTAGCGCTGTAAGAAAAAAATTTAATAAAATATATATAAAAAAATACTCTTGGCGATATATCAATACAACAGCCCATGATATCCATACTGTATGGTCACATTAAACGATACATTGACTTTTCGATATTTTTGCACACCCCTAAATGGTACTAATAATAATAGTGGTATGTAGTAGTAGTATCTTGAGCTAGAATACACAATACTTATAATTAAAACCACTTCTTCATTAGACAAAATAATGTGATTTTCAACATAAAATCGTAGTACTTTCTTTTCTGTTCCCATGTGGTCTTATATGTGTGTAATCCCTCAGTGGTCCATAGTGATCCATGAGTGTCTATGTGTTCTTATACTTGTTCTGATACAGCTCAAAATCATTCTAAAACTATTCAGGAGAGGTCCATTTCTGTCCTCTGAATGTGACTTTTTTAGTATCGATACCTGCTCAAATGAGTATCTAGTTTCAATACTAGTTTTAGTATTGATTAGTATCTGATTGTCAATACTTTTGAGAAACCTAGATGTAAGAAACTGGTAAACTCCACACCAGCCTAGTAGTAGTAGTAGTAGTAGTTGTTGTAGTAAGATAAGGATCATTACCTTATCATTGCCAAGTTGAAGGTTGAAGTACAATTTCATAATAGTAGTAGTGCCAGCAGTAGAAGGCAATAGAAGTAGAAGTAGCAGTAAAAGTCCTATATCTCTCCACTCCGGACCTATTACCTTTCTGTGAACTGTATGTGTCATGTCAATAAGAAATGACCCGTGGATAATAGAAAATATGACTCTAGTGACTTTGTCCAAATGAGCTGTCACTCAGGTCACACAGGTGCTATTAAAGGGCCCATATTACTCTATTTTATAATCTATAATGTAATAATAATGCATTTTATTTCAAGGCGCTTTTATGGGCAATCAAGGGCACCGTACAAACAGCAATTAAGACACATAATTAAAAACAATCAAACAATCAAGTACAGGACAGGTTCTTAGTTTCATTCACACATATTTAACACACAAACCGTGTATATTTAGGCTGAGTTCTTCTCCCAAACTGAAAACACCTTGTGATGTCATGTGATAATACAGGAAGTGCTCCATTTGTTTTCAAACTTCATACACCTTCACTAGAATCATGTGGATCATATCAGTCCTGGAATTACAAATCTCTACTGAACTAAAGGTAAAAGGAGCTGTTAACTTGAGCATTTTGAGCTTTGGAGACGTACACAGTATAAACACAATAAACACAACTCCAGGTATGTTTTTGATGAGGTAACTGCATTAAAGCTCACAATAGTCATTTTAGGGTAATATAGGACCTTTAAATGTGGGTCAAACGCTCGACTACTCTGGGCCGGGCGTCCTTTCCTTTAAATTGTAAAGTCCCTTTTGTAATAAGGAAGTGGTAACATTATGCACAACAATAACCCTGAGTCATAGAGTAAAGCTGTCACAAGACTCCGCCCATCATGACTGAGTGGCATGACTTTTGGAAAACATTGTTCAAATAGGTCAAGCTTGAAGTAGGCCTGTATGGAGTTGTATATGTGTACGTGATAGTAGTAGAAGTACTTTGAAGTCTTTGTATACTGAATGAATGATAAATGCCAACTCTTAATTTGTCAGTATTCTTTTCAGTTTTGGGCTAAAAAGCATTAATCAGATTTTCTACTTACTTATTCCTATTATATTGCAAATGACTGCAACCTGTAAAAAAGGCACAGTTACAATACACATATACCGGTAGTTTCTTTCCATGCACTGACTTCCATTCATTTCTTGGCAGAGGTGGGGATTTGCAAGTCGTGACTTGGACTCAAGTCAGACTTGAGTCACTATTTTTAGGACTTGTGACTGGACTTGATAAAATGGACCAAGACTTGAGACTCGACTTGGACTTGAAGGTCTATGATGTGGGACTTGACTTGGACTTGAGGCCTGTGACTTGAGAAGACTTGAGAAGCACTTTTAAATCTGAATTCTTTCTGTTCTGTCTGTAATGATTCAGTCTAAAATCTTGTCAAGACATTTAAAAAGGAAAAATTGACAAAATAAATTTCTACAACTCTATATAAATACTCACATATAAATATACTAGGATTTTTTTAAAAATACAATTGAGCTTAAAATTCATATAAATTGCAAAAATCTAAGCTTTGGTTTAAAGACTTGAAATGACTTGAAGCTCAAAGCAGACGACTTGGACTTGACTTGGACTTATGGGTCAGTGACTTGAGACTCAACTTGGACTTGCCCGTCTTTGACTTAGGGACTTGACTCAGACTTGAGGTTAAAGACTTGAGACTTACTTGAGACTTGCAAAACAAAGATTTGGTCCCACCTCTGTTTCCTGGAGACTGATCGTAGCCTTAATCATACTCACTATTTACCTAACCTAAACAGCCAGGTTGATTCTGACTGGCCTGTTTAAACTCATTTGGAATTACAAAATAAACATATTTTATCATTTTACCTCATGCATGGACTAAAGCTGCATTGCTTTTTTTTTAGAGATGTTAAATGAAATTTTTTGTAAGGCAGTCTCACTTTTTCATTGCTCATGAGTCATAACATAAACTCTTACCAGTCTTACCAGCTTGTCAAAACAATGATATTTGCAGGGTTTTTTTTTTTTGTTTTTTTAATAAAGGAATACATATTATGCAGAACTGAGTTTTGGCCCAGCCCTCCATAATGTTTTCTGTTTTTCCTGTGGCTCCATGGGTAAAAAGAATTGCCCACTCCTGACCTGAACCCTAATCTTATACTATTTTAACCTATATCTATGTATTTATTGATTTATTTATGTCATGGGAGCAGATCAAAAGGTCAAAACCTCATCGAACGTAGAAGTGTATGTGTTTTTTTCCCACCTAATTAGATAACGTGCCACTGCATAAGATTTCAGACAAAAATAGCCCAAAATATAGGCATTTACTTCAGTGGGTGTTTTTACGAAAATCCTCAAAAAAACAAACATGCATTCTTACTGCGATCAGAATCACCTCTCCACAGATCTGTCCTGCTGTTTGGTCTGGTGGCGTCATCTGCTTGTCTTGCTTATGTCTAATCCCATACTGTGGAACATTCCAGTCAAAGCTCCTGTGCAGGAAAAGTGCTGCACTGATCTGATTCTGGTGTTATATATACAGTACCTGCAGCAATACTGAAAGATTTGCTGGATTGGATATCGGCTTCCAAATATCAGTTCAGGCAATATCCTGGTTGGACATACAAGTTGATGTAATAAGACTATTTACTGGATGTAGTCGGTCCAGAAAATCAGATAAAGTTTGAATTTACAAGAAGCTGTTTTGTAGTTATTTCAAAGATAAACAGCTACTTAACACATTTGGATCAGTTGTGTCTTATTTTAGTTTTGTGTTAAATGAACTGAAAAAGCTGGATTGGTGCAACCCTGTCGTAGAGCGTATCAAGCAGGTGGAGGAGAAAAATTACATAGTGGCATGCATAAATAAATAGTTACTTTTATATTTTTATAAATTAACTTGCACCCTTTGCAACAGACTTTTCAAGCCGTCTGTAGAAAATATGAAATGACATTGCATCTTTGTGGCTCTAAAAATATGATGAGAGCTTTTATTTTAACAGGGTAGCTGCAAGGTCTTAAAAATCTTAAAAAGGTCTTAAATTTCAGGTTTCTTAATTAAGGCCTTAAAAATTCTTAAATTATGTTGTCCAATTCTTATGTTCGTCACATAGGTCTTAAATTTCATTAACCTGTTGTTTTGTTTACTCAACCAGGCTGCAGTGCAATGTTAAATGGAGGGAGGGAAAAAAAACAACAACGCGAAATAACGTAACGTGAATGAATGTCCAATTTGGAGTATGCGCAAACAATGCTTGGTTTTTGGCACCGGCGGCAGTGAGTAAACAATCAGTTCCATCTACACTGCCCAAGACGAAAAACTCTGGTCAGATCTGCTCACGTCACGTACGCATTTACGTCGGATATGCTGCCTGGCATGCATACCCAATCGAATTCCACACACTTTTGCATCACTGTATGCACGCAGATTTCCTCCTGAAAACGCTTGTCTAAACGCAGAATAAAAGTGAAGATCACTTTTGTGTCTTCTGTTCAGACTGTTATTGTATAAACGTAGCCTTAGATTGTAGATATAGTCCGGCAGTTGGTTGGTCATTAGAATTCTGATTTGGTGTTTTTCGCCCGCATAATATCTTAAGGTCTTAATTTTCATTTAAGTGGTCTTAAAAAGGTCTTAAAAAGTCTTAAATTTGGGGTAGTCAAACCTGGGGACACCCCGTTTAATCAATTTAAATATATTGTTCAAATCTTTATATAATGGAGTGACCTCAGTTGGTAGAACGTTTGTCCACTGATCAGAAGGTTGGTGGTTTGAATCCCGCTCTCGGCATAAACATCATTGGTTGAGTGGTCAAATCCACTGATCCACAGGTTGGCAGTGCGATTTCAGCTCCAACAGATGAAGGCTGTCGTTGTGTACTTGAGCAAGACACATGACCAAGCCTGATGTGTGAATGTGTGAGTGGTTCGTTGTTGTAAAGTGCTTTGAGTGTCTTGAAGGTGGGAAAGTGCTGTATAAAAATGTGACCATTTACCGTAATATATTGTACAGTAAGTGGAAAAGCTTGTCAAGATTTCACATGTTATAACACAATTGTGCTTTTGTCTTTTGAAAAAACCCTAAAACCTCCATCTATCTTTTCTACAGTAAACCGTCCCCATCTCCCAGTGTAATATTTACTGGTAGCTGCAGTAGCCTGTGACAAACTCCTCTCAGTTCCTCTGTCTGTTGTTCACTCTCTTACACACTCAGTGCTTCTAGACACCAGCACATTCCTGCGCTCTGCTCCAGGCCGTTACAAAGCACACTTCTGTTTCATCATCTCCCTCCAAACACAACCCCGCACCAAACACACACGCTTTGCAGTACAAATGTTTATTCCAATCTGAAATGCGGAGGAGCCACTGTCCCATGGAGTTTAGTTTTACAAAAGATTTATCCAAGCGTTGCGGCGATTCATGCAGGACAAAGCGAGAGCCGGACCAAAGAGGAAGAAGGGGTCCGTGTTATTATTTAGATTATAAACATTATCTTGTGCTGGTGCATGCATTGGGCTACCATGCGAGTACAGCTGATCACAGTTTGTGTAAGAACAGAGCCCCCCTTCACACCTGGCATTCAAATGAAGAGTACTCAGGTAAAAGTACACATACGGCAAATAATCTAGTGAATTAGTAGTCAAACTGCTGTACTGCTGCCAAATTAGTACTTATAGTGTTAGTAGAAGGTACACATGAATAATAATACTTCTATTTTCTGATCTATGTTATAATGTTGTTTCCTCATCACAAACATACCTGGAGTTGTGTTTTGTTTTATTCATACGTGTTTAACTCAAAAATCCTGCATATTCAGGCTTCTTCTCTCAAATGGAAAACACTCTGTTCCATCTTGTGATTTCATGTGGTAATGCAGGAAGTCAATTTTGCGTAATATAGGTCCTTTAAAGCAGTTACTAGTTACTTTTTAATGCAATTTTAGAACCATTTTAGATTTTTTTTCATGCAAACCTTGATGAATTTAACTCAAAAAATAAATTAAGTGTTTTAGTTGCCACAATCAGGTACAGAGAGGAGGAAAATAGTCATGCATTATGACAATTGGACTTGTACGGAACTTGGTAACTTATATGATTTTACATGTAATGAAGTACAATTACATATCTAGAATTGTACGCATTTACAAATACAGTTACACTCCAAAACTCTCTTATAGTATCTGTTTTGGTCCTGGCTTACAACAGGAGAGATGCTAAAATAGGTTTTGTCAGAATCTTGTAGTAACAAACCAAACATACTAAATACTCTGTTTTAAAGCTGCACTATGTAACATTTCTGGTTGATGGTCTGCCAACTGCTTGCCTCCATGGAGATATTCCTGCTTTATCAGGAGCCATAAATTCTGTATTGACAACGATTCCTGAGATCGAGGATTTAAAGCCGGAACAAAGAGAATGTTTGGTGAATTTTATCAAGGGGAAAGAGGTTATTGCCCTTCTTCCTACGGAATTTGGGAAAAACATAATATCCCAGTTAGCCCAGATAGCGACGCATTACATAGGTCACGACCAAATTGCAGCGAAATAAAAAAAGTATCCGCCTACTGTTGAACGAAGGAATCCTAATGCTGTGAGGTCAGACGGTTTCTACGAAGTGAAGCCAGCTGATGAATCAAGCTAACAGTTTTGTTGCTTGTTCAAAGAAAGGAAACTCGTTCATGCATCACATTTGACATATTCACTGTTTTGATGATTAAAATGGGTGTGTTTCTTATTAACTTTGCGCAAGAAGTGGTTTAACAAAGACTTTTAGTATCACAGCCATGATTTAGCCTTTATTTTTATTGAACGGTATCGAAACAATTTGAAATATATCGTATCAAATTGAATGTGCACTGTATCGAGATATGTATCGTATCGGCAACTTCTTAACGATACCCAGCCTTAATCAGGAATATTCCGCAGAATGGCATTAAACTTGTCTTTTTTCATGTGTTCAACTGCACATTTTCTTGCTCAAAGATACTTTGTGAGTAGACTCTGACCTGTAAATTGGCCTGGTGGCCCCACATACTTGTCTCCATGGAGATAATGAACAGTTTTTGCAACCTCTCCATGCAGACAAGTGGACGGTGAACCCTCCACCTGAAAAGTTACATAGTGCCTCTTTAATGACAGCCTTGTGTATGGGATATTTTAATAAATATGTTTAACGACATGAATTTGATCATTAATACAAAGGAAATAAGCTTGTAACTTTCTTAAAACACATTTGCACCTTTTGTTATTCCTTTTAAATTTGCTGTCTTATAAGGACATAGGTTTCTTTCACATGATGAGGACTGTATTTTATTATCTGCTCAGTTGAGTTTACTTATCCAAAGTAGTGTCCATGCACTTAGTGACCGAGTAACTAAATACTGTGGCACCACGCCCTGTTGAGCTCTGCGTCAAAGGTAGATAAGATGTTCCTCAGTGCTACTTTAATTGCTTTGTGTCTTATTCGTTTTTGCTTATTCTTCATCAGTTAAAACCAAAAGATAGGACACCTTATCCACAAATGGAATATCATGCAGTTTTAGTTTAGCTTCTTTGCTAACTTGGAAATGAATACAGTAATGTTTAATCTTCCAGTCTGATGTTGCAAAGTTATGCATTTGTCATTTCAAACTCTTTTTTGGATACCATTTCTTTGGCAGTACACTTTGTTACACTGTTTGTGATTTCTCTGATGATGATTTGTCTGAGGTCTTAAGTTTGTGTATAATTCTCCAGCAGAGGGCGCAAGGACCCCTTCTCCTAACTAAGAGAATTAACAGCAACTGATCTATGCCACCCGCTTTTATAATGATGTAAAACTGATGTCCAGTGGTTCAAAAATGCAATTACCTGTGATGAAAACTGTATGCAGACAACAAAATAAGATGATCCACAGAAAATGTGCATTAAAGAAACAGTATGAAACTTTCTAGAGAGGGCACATCACCTGCATGCATCCCTAAAGTTAAAACAATACTTCAGAACTCTCCATGGAGATAAATAAGTTTTATGGTGTACTGTGGAATATTATAGCCAGAGGAACAACATTTCCATGGCAGGAGAAGGTCCTCCTCCAGGCTAAATAAGAGTCAGGTTTGTCAGGGTGCATGATTCTCAGTACAATAAACACAAAACAAAACAAAGACTTTTTTTTGCTTATAAAGCTACATACTGTGGCATTAAATGTCCAAATCCGTATTAAAGCAGTTTTTAGGTAATTGCGCACTCTCAGTTCTTAGATTAAAAAATAGTCTCTCCCTGTTAATGAAAAAATAAATCCATGGAAAGATGTTAAATGAATCCAGTATTTTGGATTATTGAACATCACTGACAAAAAAGATCAGCTTTATATAATTTTGAACATTTATCAGTTACCATGTCAATAATTCCTCACATTTTTACCAGGTCTGAGGGGGGCCTGAGTCTCACAAGTGGCACTTTTAACACCAAAATCAACAACAACCTCCGACACACGACGCACAAACCCCACAATAAATACAGTTTGATATTTCATTCTCATAGACTGGCTCACGAAGCAGAGACGCAAAAAACCTTGGCACTTTTCTTTTTTGAAAACAGCAGTGAGCGGGATTCATGCAGCAAGAACAAAAACAGACATTTGTGCAGAATTTGGGTAGAATTTGGTGGTACAAGCTGGTTTCCTAAAGTGGAGGCGATAGAGCCGGGGTGGGGGATCAGGCCAGGACTTTGAACCCAGTGTTTGCGTTGTGGTTTGTGGGGGTGGATCATTAAAAAGGTGTCTGGTTCTTGGTCTGTGGCGAGAAGTGGACATCAGCCCTGGAAGACGAAAAGCAAAGATGTGATTAGAGCAGAAGACAAGACCTACTAGATGTGTGCGTGAGAAATAAGACGTCCAATATTACGCAAATTTGACTCTTGTGAGCTTTAAGTCATGTTATAATGTTGTTGCCTCATCAAAAAAAATACCCAGATTTGTGTTTTGTTTCATTCACACATGTTTGAGTAAGACTTTATTATTAGTCTGGATATATCTCCAACACTTAACTGCTCGTTTCCACCTTGTGTAACAGCTATCTTTTATCTTTAATTAAGTAGAGATTGGACTAAGGTTATCCAAATGATTCTAGTGAAAGTGTAGATGTGGATTTTAAAAACACAATAAGCTTAGAATTACAATACAAGACTACAGTTATCGCAGATGGTGCGTACAAGTGAAAACATTTTGCATTCATGACGATTTTACTTTATTTTATTTTAATGGATCACATGACAATTCCAGTAATAGCATTTTCAACATTCTGAAACTGCTACTGTAGATCAAAAACAACACATTTTGATTGTTTTCTTGGGTGCTTGTGCAAAGTTGGGAAGTTGTACACATGAGAGAGAGAGATGAAAGACACAAGGCAAAGTCCATGACCAGTCTGCGAGGTCAGATGGGTTGTGGTCACCAGAGTTTCCTCATTTTAAAAAAAACCAAAAAAACAGACACACACACACACACACGTGCACACACACACACACCGTCTACTACTCCTGTCTGCTGCTCTGAACTGGGCTAAAGGTGAAACATGACTATGGCAATACTCTTTCCTGACTCAAACACTAAAATCACTAATTGGCTATTAACAAAATATATTGCCTTTAAAGTTAAGTTTTTTAGTATTTATTAAACTGTTAACCATGTATTTTAGACTTCTACACATGTTCTTAAATGTGTGGTATTGTTGTATTAATTGGCGGTTAAAATTGTCTTTGCTCAAATTGATGAACATTTGAAAACATAAATTATAAATCTAGTCAGAGTACTTGTTTGAATACTTTAAATTAGATTACTGATGGACAACATAGCAATTCAAACAGCGATATTAGTCCATATGTGTGATTTCTCTATTGTTGTTATTCATGTGACATAGAGCTTCCCAAGTTTTTAGAGCTGGTATATTTTTCTAAACCGCCCTAGGGTCCGTGTGTACCCAAGTGTTCTTTCCCATTTGAAAACGGAACACAATCAATCATTTTTTTTCAACAGTGCAAAGTAAAATTCTGAACTTTAGTACAATTTCTTAGACTTGCTGTTTTCAAATATTAATATTTCAAATATTATAAAATAAACTGCACTTTCCTAGCAGCATACTTTTACTCCTACTTGTGTACTAATTTTATTGAAATAACTTACTTGAGTAAAGATTTTAGTTTCACTTCCCACTGTGAATAAGTCTAGGTGACAAAAGCTTTATATTGACAGTATGAAATGATTTGAATATTTGTGTTTATTGCTCTGCTCCTTGAGACATGATTTAGTTTGTCTAATTTTAATACATATCCATAAAAAATACCAGATTTTGTGCCTTATTTAATGTTTTGTCCTTCAAATTAGATTAACTTCATATTATAAATCAGTTACTCTTAAACTTACTTGAGTAGTACTTTTTTCACTCTTACTTAGGTGATTTCTCAAACCACAACTTTGTACTTCTACTTGAGTATTATTATTCTGAAGTAACGTTTCTCTTACTTGAGTACAGTTTTTGGTTACTCTACCCACTTGTGTTGTTTTTGTTGTTTCCACAATTGTTCTCCATTAGTTTAGTAGTATTGCTGAACATCCTGTCGAACACAAACTGTAACAAACCCCCATATTAAATCAATTTTTGAGTGTCAAGTCACAAGACAGAACCAAAGCGTGGTAAGAGCTCACTTCAGGGTGCTACCTCGATCATTAGCCTACGATAAAGGCTTATAGTCACTGCACAGAGACCCCTGTGAGCTTCTTCAACTCCAGCCACGGCCCCTCTCATCTTTGATCACCAACACACACTGAAAAGCTCGGGTCTTATCGCGCCTCTCTCTCCCCCTCCTTCTCTCTCTTTCTCTCTTCCTCTCTCTTGCTCTTGCTCTCCCTCACTCTGCCCCCCCCCTCTTCTGCTCTCACTCTCCTTCTCCCTCACTCTGCCTCTCTCTCCCTCTCTCTTTCTCCCTCTCTTTGTCTCCCTTTCACTCACTCTGCCGCCCCTCTCTCTTACTTTCTTTCTCCGTCTCTTCCTCTCTCTCGCTCCCCCTCTCTTAATCCCCCTTCTTCTCTGTCACTCTCCCTCACTTTGCCAACCCCTTCCTCTCTCTCACTCTCCTTCTCACTCACTCTGCCCCTCTCTCTTTCCCTCTCCCACTCTGCCTCTCTCCCTCTCCTTCTCACTCACTGTGCCCTCTATCTTGCCTTCTCTCCTTCTCACTCACTTGGCCCTCTCTCTTTCCTTCTCTCCTTCTCACTCACTGTGCCCTCTATCTTGCCTTCTCTCCTTCTTACTCACACTGCCTCTCTCTCCCTCTCTCTTTCCTTCTCTCCTTCTTACTCACACTGCCTCTCTCTCCCTCTCTCTTTCCTTCTCTCCTTCTTACTCACACTGCCTCTCTCTCCCTCTCTCTTTCCTTCTCTCCTTCTTACTCACTCTGCCTCTCGCTCACTCTGCTGCCCCTCTCTCCCTCTCTCTTACTTTCTTTCTCGTCTCTTAATCTCTCTCGCTCTCCTTCTCACTCACTCTTCCCTCTCTTTCCTTCTCTCCTTCTCACTCACTCTGCCCTCTCTCTTTCCTTCTCTCCTTCTTACTCACTCTGCCTCTCGCTCACTCTGCTGCTCCTCTCTCCCTCTCTCTTACTTTCTTTCTCGTCTCTTAATCTCTCTCTCTCCTTCTCACTCACTCTTCCCCTCCTCTCTCTTTGTCTCCCTCTCACTCACTCTGCCCCCTCCCTCTCTCCCACTCTGCCTCTCTCTACCTCTCTCCCCCGCCCTCCCTCACCCCCCCAGCCTCCTCTTATGCTGTCTCTCCCTCTCTTACTCTTTCTTCCCATCTCTCTCCCTTTTTCTCCCACCGCCTCACTTGCTCTCTCTGTCTCTTTCCTTCTCTCTCCCTCAGTCTTACTCTTGTCTCTCTTTCTCTCTCTCCATTTTTCTACCTCTGTCTCTCTCTCTCTCTCCTTCTCTCTCTGTCTTTCACCCCCCCCCCCCCCCCCTCCTTTACTCTGTCTCTCTCCTTCTCCCTCTCTCTCTTCTCTTCTCTGTCTCTCCGTTGCATTGCAGACATTAATAGCTGTATGGCACTGCATGTGTGTAGAGTTTGATCTGTTGAGCGCATTGATGTTGAATCTTTTATACAGAAATCGCCTGCCTGCCCTCGCTACTTCATCGCTATAAAGGAAAAATAACTCAATTACATATTTCAGGATTCAAGTGTCACGAATAAGATTGGATTTTAGAATATAATAAGGCCTGTAGATAAAAAAAAAAGCAGTGAGCAAAATAGACTCAAAACACTCAGAAGATATTGCGATACTACTTCCAATTGGGATGAGGCAGATGTTGTATTTAACTGCCTAGAATTAAACAGAAAAAAAACTCATGTGTTTATTGGCAGCGCAGAGTTGGACATTACTCAGGTTGACAAGTTTATAAAAGGTAAAAAAGGAAATGCCTTGCTCTATTAGTCAGACTGGAGATGCGTCCAAATGATCCATGTGGCATTTCTGTGGGTGTGAAACTGGTTTACCTGGCATCATCATTATCAGTTAGAAAGAAGAATATAGAATCTAGGGTTGTCAAAAGTCTTGAAATCAGATACTAATCAATACTAAATTTGAGTAGGTGTCACTACTAAACAAGTCACATTCAGAGCATAGAAATGAACCTTTCCTGAATAGCTTTAGAATGATCTTGAGCTGTATCAGAACAAGTATAAGAGCATAAAGAATATATATACACCCATGAACCACTATAGAACCTACCTGGTAAAAAGTAAAAAATAATAAGTAAAAATTCAGTAGTTTTTGTAGTGCTGTCAAACGATTAAAAAAAAGAATCACATTAATCAAATTTTTGAAATTTGATTAATCACGATTAATTGCATTTGCACTGATTTTAATGTTACAATTTTAAACTTTCCACTTTGTTTTTTTTTTTAAACAAAAATTACTCTACAAATCAAAATGAATTATTTTAAAGCACAATTGGCTAAAATTTAAATTTAAAAATTGCATTTCATAATTAATTTGTGTGCCAAAGCATTTTCCAGGTTAATGTAGATGACCAAATAACAGGTTTAATGGGGTTAAAGGCCCTTCATCACTGCTTGCTGGCTCTTATTGTGCCAGATACACGCTGTTGGAGTTGGCCTGGTTTATTCCAGTGGTCTGTAGGAGTTTGGTGAAATTTGGCCCATTTTATTCATTTGGATCTAATCACGTTTTCCGCTCCATGTTCGTAGAGAGCCACTGATTGTTCTGTGCTCGTCCATGTGAGTACTGATAGATTTTTTAAGAATGTGTACATTTATCGACATATAATCAGCGCAGCTCATGAGCACTGCTGTCAGGTAAACCTCCCTGCCCAATTTACGTGCATAACTGGTCAAAACAGAAAGTGTGATTAATGTGCTTTAATTGCTGGATGATGCGTCAGTTTGTTTTGATTAATCGCATGCGTTAACACGTTAATGTTGACAGCCCTAATTTTTTGGTACATGTAAAAATGATTCACAAGTTTAATCTGCCTTTACATAAATAGATAGTTTGCTAGTAGCTTTTTCTGCATGAATTGTTTTTGTATGAACTCCCATGCAGCTGCATTGGGTTACATACTGTACACAGAGATACTTAGTAATTTTGAGAGCTTTGCCATGCCTTCTTTTTAGTCGACACGAGACACGTCGACCAAGAATTTCTTTGATTTAGTCGACTGCTAACACACAAAAAAGGTAATGTCTAGGTCTACTTACCATATTTTGAATTCCAAACATACATCTTGGAGTAGTCTAACCTAGTCAATAATACTAACAAAGTGAACCAGTGCGTCATGTCTGCCCCAAGGACATAACATCAGCACAAATTAGAGCTAACTGCATCATGACATCACAAGGTGGAAAAGAGCATTTTGAGCTTTGGAGATGTAAACAGACTAATAACGAAGGCTTCTTCAAACATGTGTAAATGAACTAAAACACAACTCTGGGTATGTTGTTGAGGAGGAAACATTATTATAAAATGGCTTAAAGCTCACAAGAATCCATTTTGTGTAATATTAGACCTTTCTGAATTCCAAACATACATCTTGGAGTAGTCAAACCTAGTCAAAAATACTAACAAAGTGAACCTGTGTGTCATATAACATCAGCACTACGGGGAGCACCTCAGAGCCTACATATTTCAAACATGCTTCACCATCTTTAACACATTTGGACAGTGCTAATACCTCATCTAATGCCTGTAGTTAAGTGCTTGTTTGGCAAAGTGCCGGTGTGGGCGTGTGTGAAGAAGAGGCTATAAAACTATTTACCTTTTCTGTTTTATGGCGTGCTCCTCTCCCCCTCTCTCTTCTCTTCTCTTCTCTTGTGGTGGATCTCTGTAGTCCATAGTCCGAGTCCCACATCCAGCTGCTCCTCTTTGTCCACAAAAAACATTATGTATCATTGAATCTCATTTAAAAAAGTCCTTCATCAATACCATTAAAGTGCGTCTTTTCAAAACTAATACTGACATACCCATGAGCTGTTAATTTGAGTTAAAAATGGTGAAATAATCGCTATTCAAAGCATTTAATACTTAACAGAAATAACAATAATATTAATAACTATTTATATTAACAAAAATAGCCAGTTATATATTAATTTTAAATTCATATTCACATAGTTATAGCCACACTTCAAACTTATTAAAGGTGCATTGTGTAACTTTTCTCGTGGAGGGCCTCGTCAAATGTTTTTCTCTATGAAGATGTTATTTCTTTGCCTGGAATATTTCACCCTTTGGTATTAACCTTTTCTATATTCATATAAACCAAACCAGACCACGTTACGGGTCAGATCTGTGGAGAGGCGACCCCACTCACAGTGAGAATGCCTGTTTTCTAGGTATTTTTGCGCTATAAAACCACCTGTAATTTAATAGTTATAAGGTAAAGCTGTTTCATTCCATACTGTGGAACATTCCAGGCAGAGCGATGACGAAACAAGCAGGTGTCGGACCCCAACCAAAAAGTTACACAGTGCACCTTTAAATAATGATTAGTTCACCATTTTAAAAGTCGCTGGTGTGTACTTTTAGTCTCTTGGTTCAATTAAAAACACCGCAAACCAAAGTCCTCCTCGGGTCTCGGTTCACTAAATATTTATAAAGACTGAATGACACTCTTTAAAAATGCATAGGCCATCTGTGTAGTTGTCAGTGCAAACAAACTTTGGCTAGCTGCCCTTCGGTTCCCTCATCACGCCCAAATATGGAGTCCCTGTAGCGCTCCCATTATGCACTGTACTCCTGTGTCGTCAAAGTGGTCTTCACGTTTAGTCCCGTTTGTGCTTGTGATTTTAAAACTGCATAATGACGTTGTGTTCCTCTGGGCTGGATTGCGATGAGGTAGAATTATTAGTATCCGATTTTTATTTTTTTGTGTGGAATTGGAAGCAGGAATGTCTGTTTTTGTAAATGTACCTCAAAATTCAACTCATTGCATTAGTCCTTTGCAATGATAAACCTAAAATAACAGGCACTTAAGCACCAGACTTTTAAAAATGTAGTCCTCCCACCACCAGGCGGCACTACACAGAGCTCTCGTCCGGCCTGGGTAGTATCTGCGTGTGTTTCCTCTTTTCTAAAATCTTATTCAGCTCATCTGTGAATGAATATCCATTTGGTGACGTGTTGGCAGAATCAGTCTGTCTTAGCAGCACGTAGCTATTTCCGTTTATCCGTCGTAGCATGCTAGGCAGTGTCGCCGAAAGCCCGTTAGGGAAGTCACAATCAGGAGACGTGTGATTGGGCGTTGGCGGGAGGGGCGGGGCCGGCGGCGGTGAATCCCTGTTGAACGTTGTGTGCCCTTCTCCCGGCACGATCTGAAGAAACCCGCCGTTTTGAATATCTCCGTTGTGATGCTTCGCGCTGCCGTTGGCGTAGCCGTTACAATGCGACGAGATCGTTTTCAGCTCCATGGTAGCGGAGTTTCGGTGCTTCCTGTTTTTGTTTACTCTTTTGTTGCTAGGATACGCGGCAGCAGCGGCGCGCAATGAGTACTTTCCCCTGTTGCCGACGCGTAGACAGAATCCGACATAAAGAAGCACCACGGTTAGCACGACGCACAGACCGCCCAGAATGGTGATTAGCGTCAGGTACAAAGCTTCCATGTTTTGCGGATCGAGGAGTGTGGTGGTCAGGCGTGGTGCAGGGGGTGGAATTAGAGGTTGCTCCGTTGCAATCGGCTCCTCAGGTGATGGTAACGTGTATATGCTTAAATCCTCGGTTAGTTCGATATTTTTCACAGTAGGCGTGTCCACTTCAACTGTGATGTTGTAGGATATGATGGGCACACGTATGTCATTCTCCACGCTGTAGCAGGTGTAGCGCCCGCTTTGGTCGGATTTGGCGTCGATGATGAGCAGGCCGTCGTTGCCCGTGCGGACCCCCGAGCTGAGGCCGTAGCCCGTCAGGTCACGTCCATCCTGGGTCCACGTGGGCGACGCCAGGTTAGAGGTGAGCTCACACTGGAGGAGGACATCATCGCCGACACGCACCGATCGACTCTTCTCCATCACCACTGGAAAACACAGGGATATACGGTTAGTCTAATAGATTTATACTAGTCGTCTTGAATCAGGGGTCACCAAACGTTGACCACATTATTGCTCCTGGCTGTGATGGGAGGCCGTATAACAGAACTGTATGACCCTGATGACGCAGATTATATTCTTTGAAAACCGCCACACTTTCTTTACATATCAGACAAACTGCACAGTCCTTACGCTGAACAAAAAATTATCGGCCGGCCACTGTCTCGGTACTATCTGTCAAGTTTTCGTACTTGAAAACTAGTCATTTTGCTGCACTACAGAACTCTGCATGTGCGTTTACTGTCACTGTTTGATCTCAAGCTTGTCAGGTGACGAACATTTGGCGGCAATGTAAATACGGCATATAATTATTTAAATATAAACATAAATACTTCATATTAAAAAAAACAAAACAAGATGTAGACGTGTTATTATTTGCCAAAAAGTAAAAAAAAGACCAGGCGTGGCAGGCCAGAGTCATCCCGTGGGCCTTAGTTTGATGACCCCTGTCTTAAATGGTTACTGATACGAGTTGGGTGCTCCAAAATCAGGATTATTATCTCATATTTGGCATTTCTTCTTATAATAAGTGATGTCATTATGTCAAATTTCCGTGCTGTCTTATCACCCTTACTATATGTTAATAACAGAGAAAAACTGTTTCCCTATAGATAGGACTTATATAAAACTTTATACTTATATAAAAGGCAGGTGCCCAGGTGTTGCACATGGACTGTATGAAGAAGACCAAAAAGAGGAGCCTGACAGCAGCAGTTACAGAGAGAGGGACGATGTTTTTTAAATTCAAAGTGAATTGGTGCCAGAGTCGATGGATCAAGAAGCTCCCATTCCATATATTTATTTATTGTGGGTATATTTCTTTGTACTAATAGGGAACTTTTTGTGATTTTTCTGTGCTTTAATAATATGTGAGCAGTTGAATAAATAACTTCTATGACTTAGATACAAACTACTTAAGTATTCTACTATTTATTTATTGCGGCTAATGTTTTAATAACAATATTGTACATTTAGAACAGTTGGGGATGATCCTACTTTACTGCGAGTGGTGTAATTTAATTCAAATATTTTCTTCAACAATATATATCGCACATCAAGTTATCGTTATAGTTACTGTGACATGCCTATTATTAACATTTTATAATTACTTAATCCAGCCATTTTATTATCACAATTTATTCATACAACATCCAAATCTCCAAATCTCCAAATGTCCAAACCATATTTCCTCTATTATCCAACATACCAAGTTAAATGATGGACAAATCTGACTAATTAAAATCCAGTCATTATGGTCACACATATTAAGTAACTTTGCTCCATTTTTCACACATGACCATCTGTTGCTTAGGCTGGGTGTCGCTAATTATCTCACCATGTCTGTGTTTATATTGGATCTCCGGCACTGATTTGTGGAGCTTCTCAAAGTTGCAGTTCACTTCTCACCATGAGACCGGATCACTCTCCCTGGGCCCCACCTGTACCCTGCTCCCTGAGAGGTCTGCATTATTTATGTGGCTCTATTTGGCGAACTTTGACCAAGATCAAAAGTTTTCTCCATAGACTGTATATATAAATGGACATAGTTAATTTGCTAGCCGCCGCGTTCCAAACAGGAAGGGAGCACTTTGTATTGAAAAAAACAACACCCCTCTCTCTGTAACTGCTGCTGTCAGGGTCCTCATTTGAGTTGTAAAATGTTCATATTAACTCGCTCTACATGATCCAGGTGTTATTATTTTGCACGATAATTGCTACCCTTGGTGAGCTTTATTTGACTGGAGCTGAATATTATGGGTGTCATCATACTCGCTTTATACAATCTGTGGTTTTCTCTATCTGATTTGACATGTGGTTATACAGGATAGTTATATGTGAGATATAAATGTACTTTCATGAGATATTTCATGCTGGAATCTCACTTTCTTATTTTTTCTTTTTTTTTTTATCTGCTTTTATTCTGTAATATTCATCCTTTAGGGTTGGCAGATGTATTCCATTTTATTATTAATTTTAAGACAAGTCAAATTAAGGCAAGTAGGATACAAAACAACACCCTACAACTTTGCAAAACTGATGCGATGTGCAGCAGTTGCGTTCGTAGAATGTGTGCAGATTGTGTGTGGTAGCGCTCAGAAGGGGGAGTGACTTAGCACGAGGAGGAGGGATAAAATGTAATATTCCTTCTTCAATAAAGCTAGGCACAAAAAGGATATTTTTGATTATGTGTCAGTGTTTCTAGTAGGGCTGGATATCATTAAGAAGTTGTCGATACGATATATATCTTGATACACAAGCCACGATACAATACATATCTCGATACAGTGCACCTTCGATTCTATAAGATATATTAAAAATCTATTTGATACGGTTCAATAAAAATAATGGCTAAATCATGAGTACGGTACTAAAAGTCAAAAAACAACTCTTGTGCAAAGTTAATATGAAACACACCCATTTAATCATCAAAACCCGTGAAAATGTCAAATGTGTCGCATAAACAAGTTTCCTTTCTCTAAACAAGTAATAAAACTGTAGAGCTGAAACTAAATAATTTAATAAAATATATCAAAAAATACTCTTCACCATATATCGATACTGCAGCCCACGATATCGATACTGTATCATCACATTAAACGTAGATAATTTTGCACACCTGTAGTTTCTAGGGTGCAACATTCATAAAATTACAACTGAAATTCACACATGTAATTTCCCTGACCGCTACATAATTAGAATTTTAATCTTCTCCACTTTCCATGTTTCCCATTGTTTCCTTATTAGACAAGTCACTCAAATGGCCCTTTAAAGTTGCATTGTAATAAGTGTAAAAATATAAAACCACTTCGCTAATGAAGGGTGAGCAGATGTCCCTATTTACCAAGACAGTTTCAGTTTTGAGCTCTGTGTCCCCTGTCCCAGCAGATTTATCCAAAACTATTGATTTGTCTCATGTTTTATACAAGAAATGTCCCAGGTGTCCCTATTTTTGACCAATCTGATCCCTGCTAACAGTAAAGAGAGGCATAAATTGTCATTTGTTTAGGTAAAATACAGAAAAGCTGCTTAAAAATCACCAAAACACAAAGAAAATGTGACTATAATGACTCACATTAGTGCCGAGTGCATAACAATTTTCCTTAATTACACACTCATTGGCACACCAGGGATGTCCCACTTTTTTTATTCTGAAAAATCTGGTCACCCTAAGTTAATGTATTTGTACACGAGGAGGAGGAGGGGGGATATTTGTTAGCGTAGCGTCTGATGTAGCGTTTATAATAGCGCTAATGAACAATGGCTGACTGATGCCGCTCTCTAATTGGACCAGAGCAGACACAAGTTTGATGAGTAGACGCTAAAGGTTGATTAGCCAATTGCGACACTCATTTCTCCGTACAAACGCGCCTATTTACAATCTTTCATAATTAGCTTGACTTATAGCGTGAGCAAGCGAGCCTCCGACATGTGTTATTTCCTAATTACGGCTTTCAAATGAGTCCGGATCGGTTTAAAATGTGCAAGGCGAACTCCGGTGTCATGAAAGAACAATGAGCGGGCAGATACGATGGCTACATTTGAACAGATTGAGAGCGCGAAGTGAGAAGAGGCATTAGTCTGCCCCGAATACAAAGTAGAGTCCTCTGCCGTGATAGCAGAATGTGATTCAAGAGGAGTGAAGAAGAGTTAGCGAGCGTACTATGCCTAATCAACTTTCAAAGAAGGAGCTCTCATGACAAGTTAGCATCGCTGTCCCCCGCAGAACCACTCCTCATTTTTAATGGCTGTTTATCATGTGTAGAGAGAATTTTCTGGGAGACGTACTAGATTTTTTGGGCAGTTTTTTGTGTTTTTATTCGTTTTTTTTACCTTGATGATAGTTTTCACATCCTCGGCTGCCATGTTGGATGTCCTGGATTAAAGCAGATCTGTGGATATAAACAGAAATAATGGTGAAAATACATACAGGTAAAAGGACAGCTACACACCGTAATGATATGCTCTATTACGTAGTACATATTCTACAAACAAAATAAGGTATAAACATAGACTGTATATTCTCTGTACAGTCTATGGGTATAAGGCAGGGATCTCTAACCTTTTTCCTCCAGTGAGCTACCTTTACAAAAAGAAAATGCCAAAGAGCTAATCATCATGATTTTCAAAACTCAAAACTGGGATACACCCGGGTTGGGATGGTTGGTATGAAAAAAATTGTGAAAAGAGCATGCAACATAATCTGAGGGACTTCTGACACTGTATTTTTCACTTTATTGTCATTTTCTGTATTTTGGCTAAACAAACGATAATTTACTGATGATGTAATCCTGATTTAGTCTTAGTTTAGTCCTGGTTTAGATCAAATTGGTCAAAAACAGAGACACCTGGGATATGTCTTGTATAAAACTGGGACAAATCACTGGTTTTGGATAAATGTGCTGGGACAGGGGACACAGGGCTCGAAACTGGGACTGTCCTGGGTACCATATTTTCTGCAGTATTGGGCGGTCTGGATTATAAGATGTACTGTCATAGAATGGTCTATTTTCAAACTTTTTTTTTCAAGTAAATCGCACTGGACTTTAAACAAACAACAGTTAGATGGTTCAGTCGGACTTTGTTTGGCGCGTTCACGGTGACTCTGGGCTTTGTTCAATTGTTGCCTGTATGGCGGGTGCTGTCTGGGTCCGCTGGATTGTTGGCGTGTTCGCAGTGACTCAATTGTTCAGTTGTGGCTAGAAGTGGCACATTGCACTCGCTTTTTTGGTTCGTTCCTCCGTTCCATTCTTGTCGGCGTGGAGTGATGAGTGTGGTTGTGGGTGTTTTTCGCTACGCGGTCGCTGTCTGCTCCGTGTGTGTTTGCGTGCGCAGCGTGTAGTGCGGCTTTGTAGTTTACTGAAGTCGTGCTGGGACACCCGAGTGGATTCGTGTATAGGGTGCTCTGGATTGTGGGGCGTGCAGTCGTTTTTTGATGGAACGCGCCCCATAGTACGGAAAATACGGTAAATAAGGACGTCTGGTCACCCTATTAAGCGGTTACAAGAAACTGAGGATAGGAAAGCATTAGGTGGGGAACAACTAGATATAAAACATAAACCTTTATCCATTTATTAGTGCACAAAGTTAGGTAGTAATTACTTAGTTTAATTAGTTAATTCAGAAATCCCTTGGTGAGCTACTTCGAAGGAGGTGGAGCTACTGGTAGCTCCTGAGCTACAGGTTGGAGACCCCTGGTATAAGGTATCGCATGTCTTTAGCATATCTTTGTCTCTTCATCACAATGTAAACAACAATAACTCTAAATGTTGTTATAATAGGATAAAAAGCTTGTTCTAGAGAAAAGCAAAACTAAAAGTGTTAAGTTTTAATGTTTTGTGTAGTATATTTGACTGAATATTCCTAGTTGTCATTTTGAATATTAAAATTGGTAGAACCGAGCCAAAGAAATCTATGCAAGTTAAAATAATTTGAACCAGTTTTG
The DNA here is from genome assembly GCF_026225935.1 of Boleophthalmus pectinirostris. Classification (NCBI taxonomy): domain Eukaryota; kingdom Metazoa; phylum Chordata; class Actinopteri; order Gobiiformes; family Gobiidae; genus Boleophthalmus; species Boleophthalmus pectinirostris. The sequence continues at coordinate 32,953,276 of NW_026571404.1, read as the reverse complement.
ACACATTTTAATTAGATTGTTTATTTGAATTAAAATAACATAACAAAAGTAAATGCTGTATGTATTAAGTATCTTATTTGTAAGTGATTTTTTTTTTTTATGCCATTAGCAAAAAATTTATTTAGAATTTAGTAATTTTGGCAAATGTAAAAATTTGTTTTGCAGTGTCTATTTGGAATTTGGATGAAAAAATAAGAAAGAAGTAGTTCTGACAAATTTGAATGTATGTATTCATAGTTGTATTATCTATTATGTTTTTAAATTGATTTTTTTCATTAACTAATAAATATTTGTAATTTTATAATTTTAACAGTTACAAAAAAATCAGTTTTTCAGTGTATACTGGAATTGATATTTGGTTGGATTTTCAGAACTAAATTTCTAAAGAGCAGCTTTGTTCTGCACATATTTACCAACCACATATCAATCCAGATTAAATCAATAGCCCTCATACATATTTTCTCTTTGGCACTTTCACCAGATACTCACGTTCAAATCTCCTCTAACCCAGCTCTTGTCAGGCCTGACCCAGATGCCTTATATCACTGGCTGTGCTTTGATTAGCCAACACTCAGTCGCTGCTTTTTCAGTCTTTTACTGCCCACATAATCGCACTGTACCAAGACGTCATCTCTATCATGTTTTATCAGAACTCAGCCTCACGCCATGTTCAGTATCTTTGTCCAATCACGTTTGAGCCACTGTTTTGGTTACACAACGGCCCTGGGACAAGTCATGTGATTTATTTTTATTTTATTTACTTCACTCATAAACTTTTAATGTTTAACATACAAAGAAATAATGAAACAGGAGAAAAAAGTAGAGAGATCTTATGTTATCGGCCTCTTTTTCCAGACAATAAAACTGTACATAATATTTAGATTTCATGAACTTAACCTGACTTTGTCCACACATACGGAGTAAACATATTCAAATCAAACACAGCTTTTACTGACTGTAATGCTGATTTATTCTTAATTAGAAAAACACTGAACACAATGTTTATGTTATAATTTGGTGTTTCAGTTCTCAAGAGGATTATCCAATCAGAAGGCAGAATGAGCCTCACATAAGTCTCTCATTTGGATTGCCAGTTTCAATGCTGAAGTCCAGTTGATTTGAATTGAAGAGGACTCTCTCTGATCTGAACGGTCACTGCCTAAACTCCAGCGCCAGCAGCCATGAATGAGTGCTAGTGCAGCCTTTGCAGCTCAGTGAAAGAATTCTGGAGGTTCTGAGATTTCACACAAGGCATGGCAACATATAAGAGTCCTCTATCTGAGCTGAGGCACTGGCAACCGAGGGTTGTTCTAACTTTTTAAAAACTGAGCACAGGCTACACACAGTGCTTTAAGACTAAACATATCAGTTTAAATCACAAACATGAAATAATTGCAAATATATTCTCAATAACCTACTTTTGGTGATATACAAAACCACCCTGTCTTATGTCCTGTACCCACCTGTTATCCACATGCAGGATGTCCACACAGCTGTCCCCGTCCCAGGCGCAGTGGGGGTCTCTGGAGAACACGCAGTCGTAGCAGGACGTGTAGCGATGGCAGGTGGACAGGGGCAGCTGGAGCACACCTGACGGAAAGCTCACATACACACTCATCTGTGCAGAACGAGATGGGGCTTTTGTCAATGAAATGATGCTTCATTATGGATCACTGCAGTAGTAATTAGTGACGCAAAAAAAACTCTAGTAAGATATAGCTACTCAACTAATTAGTTAAACTAAATCATTGTTAGTTGGAGCCCTAACAAGAACTGCTTTGCTCTTCAGGAAGTGCATCCTGTGAGAAAGACGTTAGGTTCATTTGTCTTGTGGGCTCCACATGACTGTTTTACCCACACATTAAGATGAGTGCTCTTCAAACTGTAAATGCAACTGTCTGTTTCTGACCCAAAACACATGTCTTATCAGCCAAACCACACAGCTACAGGAAGTTTGTGTACACAAGACACACTTATACCTATCAGCTTTAACTAAACTCTTGATAATTGTTATTTAGCCTTGCTGCTGGACCAGTGTAATACAATGGCATGTTTTTTCTATTCTGTTCTTCAAACTGGCAAAAGATGAGTAACATTTTTGCATTTCTGTGCTAAAGCATAACACTCAGATCATCATGTTACCTTTTATTGTTTTGAAAATGCTGTATTTGCCTAAACATCTGCCCTCCCCCTTACACTACACTAAGTCACTCCTCCTTCAGAGCACATCGCATCAGGTTTATCAGGTTATAGTGTATTGTTTTGTGTCCAGGGTTTGTATTTATTTATCTTACAGTTAACTGCAAGGAAGGTTCAAATAGGGCCCGGGAGAGATCACTGCATTACTTAAACATGCATGTATGACATCTAAAACCTCTTCAGGCATGTTTTTGATGAGGAAATGTAACATGGTACATACACATATTTCTACAGTAAATGCATTCATCAAAATAATCCTCTTTTTTTTTTTTTTTTTTTTTTAAACCACTTGTCAGATTTGTGCATGTGACTTGTGGTTGCCCCGGTGACAGCGGACTGACCTGCTCTGTGGAGATGAGGACACTGCTGACAGGCTCTGGCTCCTCCAGCAGCTGCAGCTCCTCTATTATGTGCAGCTGACCCTGGACTTGGACAGCCTTGTGCAACCAGCCGTCATCTGAGGACCGCAGAGAGGCAGTGTGTCATATTAGAGAACAGGAAGTCCCTCATTTATTACAATAACAGTTTCACACCATTTTTGCAGATCTTTTTCCTTCAGTAGACTGTGAAAGACTCATTCTTGTCTTTGTCAAATTATCCCAAGCTCTACAAAAAGGCTTCATGGGAGTTTCTGGTTTTAGGGCCTAATTAAGTGATAATTTCATAACCATTTCATTCTATTCTATTGAGTGTATAAATGTATTTTGGCAGTGGTGGAAGAAGTACTCATTTGTGTTACGTAAAAGTACAAATAACAGAGCAAAAATATACTCAAGCAAAAGTATCACATGAAAAAAATCTACTTAAGTAAAAGTATTAAAGCACCTGTCTTAAAATGTACTTAAAGAGTAAAAAGTAAAAGTATTTCATGCAGATTTTGAGCTTTGAATTTGAATCTACTGTTTTTCTTTGTACATTTTTGTTAGCTCAAACTACAAACGTGTTAAAAAATAACCCCTCAGCCTTTTCTCTAGCAGGGCTCAGACATTAATAAAAATATTTTTACTTTCTACAAATAATTAACCATACAATTGATTTATTTATTCTTCCCTCTACAGCTGAAATCTTGCCTTACTACTTAAAAATTGTGAAAGATTTGTGAAATACTCATCCTTGTCTTTGCCATAATTATCCAAATTGCTACAAAAGGCTTCATAGGAGTTTCTGGGTTTATTGCCTAATTAAGTGATAATCTAAATCTCCAGAGGCAAACTATTTCCTTATCAAAACAAATAGACTCTGAACTTCAAATCCAGCTTTGGTATGACAGTGCAAATTGGATTACTTTTCCAAATCTTGCAGTTTTGTAATTTCTGTGTAATTTGGTTAATTTCAGTGTTTTAGAAATTTTCCACATTGTGTACTCAGAAAATATTTAGCCTTCTGATTACAACCAGATCGAAAACAGGTCTAAAGCTAAAACTAACTTGCAATAGTACTTTAAAAAAATGACTAACCCACAGGTGGATGGTGTATAGATACAACAAACTCTTACTTCACACACGTACCACTCTTTGAAAAGCACCGCTCTATTTGAGTAATTTATGTAACTATTGCTTCAACATTTTGCATTTTATTGAGTCACAGGTTTATTTGGATGGGACAGTCAGCAAACGGTCAAAGCCAAGAATCGATTTCACAAATAGAACCAGGCATGTGGCAGCTGTGACCAAACCCCTAGACCATCCTGCATAACTGTATACTGCAGTGGCAAGGCAAGGCAGATTTATTTGTATAGCACAATTCGTACACAAAGTAATTCAAAGAAACATTAAATGAAAGAGAACAACTATTTTCTTTACAGTTATGCAACTATGAGCAACAATGTAGACGTTGTAGCTGGGCCTGTCACAATAATGCAGTTTGAAGCATGATATATTACTACAGAGAAATATTGCGATATAAATTTTGAAACTACTTTATGCCACTGACACAACGCAGGATAATCCCAGTAAACCAGTTTCATCAAAGGTCCCCTATATTACGCAAAATTGACTCTTGTAAAGCTTTAAGTCACTACTGTTCTTACCTCATCAAAACATATGTGGAGTTTTGTTTTGTTTTGTTCAGTTGTTTGAGTAACCCTGGATTATTACTCTGTCTACATTTCTAAAACTCAAAATGCTCTGTTCCACATTGTGATGTCATGTAGTGGTATTTCGCAAATGAACAGCAAACTTTTACCTTTTGTTTAGTAGAGATTGGTAATTCCAGGGTTGATCATCCAAATTATTCTATTGAAGGTATATGGAGTTTAAAAACACAGTGGAGCACTTCCTGTATTACCACATGACATCACAAGGTGGAACAGAATGTTTTCTGTTTGAGAGAAGAACTAAGCCTAAATATACAGGATTACTGTGTTAAACATGTGAATAAAACAAAAAACAACTCCAGATATGTTTTTAATGAGGAAACAACATTATAACATAAATCTGAAAACAGTGTGGGCTTTTTAAAATGCCTGAGCTGTAACAGACAAACAGCAGAATGAACCAATAATAATTAGCTCAGCTCTTACCTCACTACAAAAAAATTGAAAAATATCCACACTTTTGCAAAGGAATTGTGAAATCCTTATCCTTGTCAAAATTATTCAAAGCGCTACAAAAGGCTTCATGGGAGTTTCTGGTTTTATTTCCTAATTAAGTGATAATCTACAGCTCCAGAGGAAAACTATTTCTTTATCAAAACAAATCGACTCTGAACTTCAAATTCAGTGATGCTATGGCAGTGCAAATTTGATTTCTTTGACAAATCTTGTAATTTTGCAATTTCTCTGTACTCTGCTCCAAATTTTCCACAATGTGAACCCAGAAAATATTTAGCCTTCTGATTACAACCAGATCTAAAACAGGTTGAAAACAAAGACTATTCTAGGTCTAAACTAGGGCTAAATCTGGTCTAAATTGGGACTACAAACTTGCTAAAAACTTAGTGCACATACCACCATTTGAAAAGCACTGCTCTTATTTTATTAATTTATTTAACTGTTGTTCCAATATTTTGCTTTCTGTTGGCTCACAGGTTTATTTGGATGGGACCGTAAGAACCATGAAGTAGGAGTAGAGAGCAGGGAGAGACAGTCGCAAACTGTCAAAGCCAAGAATCGATTTCACAATCATTAAGGCTTGGACCCATTTTCACATAAATACTGCTCTGTCTGAGTCCTAAAACCTCTTCTCTCATCTGATGTCATATTTTGGAATCTATTTATAGGCCAATTAACAATTATTCCATTACTTAATTAGTTTACTTACAACAATTATTTAAATAACTTAGTTATAATAGTTGTAATTAGTCAATTATCTTGTCATAGAATTAATCCTAATTCTTATTAAATTATTACTTTAATAGCACTTTTTGCAACTTTTGGAGGCCACGGCAGAGTTTTGCAGTCACCATAATGCTGATGACAACTAGCATGCTATCTGCATACTTCCTGATTATCAGACAATAAAATGCTTTATTTAGATGCAGACAGCAGAAAGCAGATTTATTTTAAGCTTAAGGGATTTTGCTCAAATCCATGCATACTGGTGTAGGCCCTTTCATTTGCGTAGCAGATAATAAATGTAACCATCTTCAGACGTAATCGAACAAATTAAAATCCTCTCTTACCTGTGCCTAAGTATAAGACGTGATACTCCTGTTCGTCCGCAGCCTGGGTCACATGCACTGCTAACTGTGTGTAGTCGGTGGTTCTCCTGAACAGCAGGGGGCGCCGGTCTGTGGGCTGGACCTGCACAGACATCAGGGGGTGCCTCCTCACAAAGTACAGCACATCATCTGGGAGTGAGGTGGACATGTTTATGCCCCGGGCCCTCAGAGAGTCTGTGATGCACTGTGTACACGAGGGGAGGAGAGAGGAGTGAATCAATTATTAGCATGTCATCAATTACTGAAAGAATTTCCAACTTATACACAAGTTTTGACCATAGACTGTATTAAGATGTGGACTAAATGAGTGTGACGTCGCCGATAGTTGTGTTTTGTTTCATCCACCAAACCTCATGGTAGTTCTCAAGTTAACAGCTACCTTTCCCTTTTGTTCAGTAGAAATTGGCAATTCCATGTCTTCAAGTTATCCAAATGAGTGTTTCCAGTCTGAGAGAATAACTCAGAATTGTGTGTTAAACGTGTGTGAATGAAACAAAACACAACTCCAGTTATGTCTGTGATGAGGAAAACAATATTAGAACACAGACACATCAGAAAATAGCTGAATATGTAGCATACCTTCATGTGGGTCTAATGTACTAGATATACTCATATTTACTGGCCTTCTGCAATGTAACGATTTATAAATACATTTAATAAAATAAAAAAAAACTTTTTATATCATCAGTTAGTAAAATAATTATTAGTTGCAGCAAAGAGGCACATTTTACTCTATGAGAATGGCACTATGTTATTTTAGTTCAGTAAGTGTAGAAAATCTCTAAAAAGAAATCAATAGCGGCCCTGAACCTTTGAAACTTGTGGTTGAATAATAACAAAACACAGACTTGTTTTTGTATCAGGTGGATAGAACCAACCCTAAAAACATATTACCCATTTATCTTATGATGTCTACATTTTATCATTTAAAAACACTAAAAGAAAGCAAATAAAAAGTCATGACCTTTTAAATCTATACTGAGTAACTATTAGGCTAACTTCAAATCTATTTTTAAACAAAGAATAAAAAGATGTAAAAAAGATGTAACTAAACATGATTCATCTACCCAAATATACAGGATTTGTGTGTTCAACATGTGTGAAAAAAAACACAACTCCAGGTATGTTTGTGATGAGGAAACAACATTATAACAGATTAGAAATAGTGCAATATAGGCCCTTTAAAACACAATAGAGTGGAGTGGGCTCAGCGGGCTACTTGTGCTGACTTGTTCTGACCTAAGCATTATCTCTCCCCTCTCACTATCTCTCCTTTTTCTCCTCTTTCTCCTCTGTCCTTTTCATAAGAATCCAGCCATCTCCACGCTCCCTTTAGTTCAAATCCCTGACTGCATCATTGCTCCTTTTATGGCAAGGTGAATTTAAAAGGGACTTTTCTGGTGGAGGGTCTGCTACACTCTCCATGGAGGTGTTATTGCTTTGCCAGGAATGTTCCATGGTATAACTTTAAACATATCTATCTAGTATTTATTCATTACGGGTGTTTCTATTGCTCAAAAAACCAAAATGCCTTCTTTGTAGAAACCGTCTGACCTCGCAGCATAAGAATTCGTTCACTCGACGGTAGGCGGGTACGTTTTATCATTTAACCAATCGCTGCTATTTGGTCGTGACGTTTGTAATGCGCCGATAATGAGGCTAACTGGTATATTAAGCTTTTCCCAAATCCCGTAGGAAGAAGGGCAATAACGTCTTTCCCCTTGATGAAATTCACCAAACATTTATATCCTCGATCTCGGGAATCACTGACAACACAGAATAGATGGCTCTTTGCTGATTGGCTGGTGCCCGAACTTGCACTTCCGGGTTTTTGCGAACCGTCTATTGTCTATTTTGATTCCTGACCTAGTTGCTGGAAAGAAATGAAATTGAGTGAAGGCACTAGGTGGTGCCAGCCTTGCTAGTGGAGACTCTCCATAGATCTGTGTGGTCCTCTGTGTTTTTTATTTATTTTTATGTGTTTTTATTGGTATTGTTGATTTAATTTATTTATTGGTTTATTTATTTCTATTCTATGATTTTGTTCTTATTTGATTTTACTGGTTTTATTATTTTAAGACTAGTATTATTTTAGTAGTTTATTTTATCATTTTATTTAATGTTAGTATTATGTATTTGTGCAGCACTTTGGAAACTGTTTGTTTGGGTGGAGATAATGCCTGGAATGTCACAGTATGGCATTACAATTATTTATCTCTACAGAAACAGCCGGTGACACCATGTGGTCAAGTTACATGCCAGATCTGTTGAGAGGCAAGCCCACCCATAGTAAGAATGCATGTTTTTAGGTCAAAATTTCATTGAGTAAATACAAGATGAATACATTTAATGCCATACCGGGACATTCCAGACAAACAAGTGGCGGACCCTGCACTAGAAATGTTACGTACACCGTTAAAGCTCACAATGTTAGCAACAATACTATAGTAATTTCTTTGCAATTGTCTGCTGCAGATGCTATAAGCGCCTGTATGATGAGTCTGGGGACTTAAATAGGGAAATAAATAGGATGGCTGTGTTTACATCCCCTGGGACTTTTGAGTATCACATATCATTGCTCCTAATCTAGCTCCTTAATGCCTGAGCAAATGCACTGTAAAACTGTGAGCTGAAATTATCTGAATTCATTTTTAGAGCTATAATATTTGCTAACTGGATTTTATTTCTGACAGGTTTCGAGATATTTTATCCTTTGCTTGCTAAAACTGCCAGTGGAATTATTTCTTATTTCAAGTATGATTTTCATCCTCCACCATCTGACAAGTCAGATAATCCCAGATTCCCTCGAGTTTTAGACGGAAAAATAAAACTGGTCAAAACTACCCATTTTGAGAATATTTTGAAATTCAACTCATACAATTCATGAGGATTAGTTCTTATTATTGGACTATTTGATTAGCTTGGGAATTCTGAATAAGAGGTACTGTTTCTTGTTCTCTTTTGCGTTTTTTTCAGTGAATTATGGCTTGCAGTGTTTATGTTACTTTAAGTGCGATAAGTGTATTATACTTGGACAATATTTTTACTTGACAGTCAAAGCTACATATGGCAAATTTTCTTTAAAGTGCACTATGTAAATTCTCTGGTAAAGCATCTGTCACTCTCTCGTCTCCATGGAGATTTTATTGCCTTGCCTAAAATGTTACGCAGTATAGCATTACATTAGTCTGATTTATCAGTCGGTTTCACTTCATAGAAACCGTCTGACCTCACAGCATTAGAATTCGTTTGCGCGACAGTAGGCGGGTACTTTTTTTCATTTAAGCAGTCCCTGCTATTTGGTTGTAATGTATGTAATGTGCCGCTAACAGGGCTAACTGGTATATTAAGCTCTTCCCAAATCCCGTAGGAAGAAGGACAATAACATCTTTCTCCTTTCACCAAACATTCTCTTTGTTCCGGCTTTAAATCCTCGATCTCGGAAATCGCTGCCAACACAGAATGTATGGCTCTTCACTGATCATCGACTGAACTGTCTAGACTGAACTGTCTAGTGTATTCCAATTCTTGACCTAGTCGCTGGAGAGAAATGAAATTGCGCGGAGGCACTAGGTGGCGCCAGCCTGGCTAGCATTACACCACATTCACACCAAAAGTGACAAAGAGCTTTCCTGCACTCAGTTCACTCTCATGTTATCTCCAGCCCTTTACAGGAACTAAACCGCAGGCAGGGGTAACAGGGCCCCGACTAGTGCCTCACATGTGTCTGTCTAAAGATGCTCTCTGAGTGACTGTTGCCGCGGCGATATCGCTTTGAATTTGCATAAAGTTTAATTCAGTTCAACTCTGCTATACTGAGGTCGCTTGGATTGCACCGCTCTCCTCTCCACTTCCTCCAGTCTCTTCCTCCTCCAGCTAAAGAGGAAATGAATGGAGCTGGTCACTTCCATCGCTCTGGGTGAGGGGGAGGAGGGGTGGGGGCAAAGTAGCCGAAAGCTTACTATAAACACTAGATAATGCTGTTCAAACACCATATACACAGTTTAGTTTGAAAAAAGTTGATGTAATGTTTAGCTCCACTTTAAGCTTATCTCCGTGAAGATAAGGAGGTGCCAGAGGGGCTAGTGCTTTTTAAAGCAATTAAAACATAGGCTACTGAATAAATGCAAGTTCAATGTATAGAAGGTAATCTGTTTCATCAGATTTTGAATTTTAAATACTGCTGAATTTCTCAACTTTGAATTTTTTAACTCTGAAAATGATGTTTATGATTAATTATTTTTATTCTGAATTTTAGTTGCTGACCTTTTCAGTATCCTTTTGTTGTTTCAAATTCAAAATAAAAATATTACCTTTTAAATATTCAGCATAAATATTTTCAAGCCCTCAAATTCAACAGTCAAAAATCAGAGTGTAAAATTCGCAGTGGATAAAATTTGCAGCAAAATCGAAGATGCCAAGGCCTAAGAAATCGATCCAAAGTGATCCGATCGAACTTGGTAACAACCAGGAAATGGTGCAGTGAACCAGTCTGATTGGTCAGAATTAGCCTCATCAAAATCTCATCTCTTTATTTTATTTTATTATTATTTAAGTGTAAACCTCGCCCACAGATGAAAACATCCAATATGAAACAGCCTCTGTCCTCACTCACACAAGATCGATTGCTTTTACCTTGGCATCTTGGATCTTTACCACATGCCGTGAATTTTACACTGTGAATTTTGACTGTTGAATTTGAGGGCTTGAAAATATTTGTGCTGAATATTTAAAAGATGAGATTTTTATTGTATATGCTTAAAATTTCAGCAACTAAAATTCTGAATAAAAATAATTCAAACATCTTTTCTCTGAGTTAAAACATTCAAAGTGAGAAATTTTGCTCTATTTAAAAGTCAAAATCTACTAGAACAAATTTTCTTCCATACAATGCCATTATCTTCCATGCAAGCAATTCACCAGAAAAGTTACACAGTACATATTTAATTCGTGTCACTTTAAATGCAGCTTAAAAGTATGAAAAACAGAACTAATTAATTTTGCACAGTTTGCAGTCCAAAGTTATCCTTCACTTACCTTCTGCATTTTGAGCATCCAAATTATTGACCATGATCAGTTTATAAGAGCTGTTCACAACTCTCAGAGACCGGCAATCATGGTCATGCTAACAGCAACATGCACTTCCTGACTCTCAGACAATAAAACACTTCAGAATGAGATGCAGACACTGGGGATGGGCATGATTAATCGATTAATCGATAATTGATCATTAAGAATTTCATCGATTACGTTAATTTTAATCGACAAACTTAATGTAGGTTGCCGTGTGTAGCGTGACCAAACAGGGGTCCGCACATGTAGCTCTCTGCACTCAGAAGGAGCGAGCAAACACAAACAGTAGGTCAGCCTGCAACGCACCGAAGCACAAATGTGTATTTAACGATGATTTGTACAAGAAATTCCACGCTTTCTGTTGCGTTCGGGACAAGTGGGAGTCCATGTGCACAGTGTACAAAGCAGCACATATGTTTCAGTGTCCAGTGGGAAAAAGCTTTACCAGGTGAGAGTCGCACAATGTCGATGACGAGTCCCCATCTCCCACCCCCCGTACGGTGTCCTGGTTTTGACAAACGCAAATATGGTCACACTAACCTGTATTCCACTGAATCATGTCTTTTAATCCGACAGAAATTGACCGCATCAGCGCACAAGAGCTGTAGTTTTATCTTCGCAGAGTTTATGCAAATTAGCGATGCTGTTTTAAGTTTAGTTTCTGTAAGAGTTGCGCAAAACTGAATTAAACACATTATAATGTCAAACGGATTGATGTGGCTCTAGAGTGGTTATGGTTTATATGTCGTAAAGTTGAATTTATTTATGCAGATTAGTAATGCAGATAGTAATAATAATGATCATCATTTTAATATAAAAACGTTAATGATTAATCGATAATCAATCGTTAATTCTTCCGACGATCGATTAAGAAAATTTCATCAAATGCCCATCCCTAGCAGACACTACAACAGAACACAGCGGACTAATTTAACCTCAAGAGCTGCTTATAAAATATATCTGTACTGGGCCAAGACAATTTCCTCAAATACATGGAAAAAGACAATCAGGTAGAGTCCCTTTAAGTTTCCTAGATATGATTCTGTACAGTGCATTCCTTTATGGCAGCGTATGGTGGTTTAATCTCATCCATGTTGTGAATGTTGGGTAGATACAATCACACTGAAAGCATGTAGGCCAATCTGTCTGAGTAATCCTGTGTCTCTTATAGCTGTGTTTACTGATGTCTCCACGGAGATGTTATTGCTCTGCCTGAAATGCTTCATGGTATGACATTAAACATATACCATATTTTACAGACTATAAGTCGCACTTTTTTTCATGGTTTGGGTGGTCCTGCGACTTATACTTTGGTGCGACTTATATATTAAAATTTTCAGACTGACAGCGGCGAGAGGGCACTCTAGGCTTGTGTGTCAGTATCTAGTACTACTATTACTCCTGTACCACTTTCACTTCGTACTCTACTGCACATGCCTCCTGTAGAAAAAGCCACTGTCTTGTTGCAAATAGTGAAATATTCAGCCGAAAACAGTAATCGAGCAGCAGAAACAGTTTGGATTGAGTGAGAAACTTGTGAGGGACTGGCGGAAAGCAGGGATGGAGAGTACAGCTTCATGTCAACCAGGAGGGTGCACCATGTAACTTTCCTGGAAGTCACTGGATGACTCAACAAATCCTAAATTTCAATGACAACTGAAACCATCCAGTCAGGATTCAGAAAGGCCCAAATAATTCTAACTGGAACTGATGCTGAGTCTGACGACAGCTACGCAGAAGAGGAAGTGGTGCTCCATTTGCATCATGGATCTATGATTTATCTCCGGAGGTCACACAGAAGTGACATCAAGGATGAAGAATTCAATGTATTTAGTGACTTGGAGTGATATCGTGAGTTTGGTAAACTTATGTTCTGTTGTTTATGCTATAATTATCTGAATAACTGTTAATATGTTATGTTAACATATTAACACCTATTCTGCCTGTTGTTCTCTGTTCTGTTGTTATAACCTGCCTTTCAAGATGAAATGTCGGTTCCTGGTCTCTGATTTTTTTTAAATACATTTCCCCAAAAAGCGCGACTTAGATATGTTTTTTTCTTCTTCATTGCACATATTTTGGTTGGTGCGACTTATAGATTCCATAGAGACAAACAGGTGGCGGACCCTGCTCTAGTAATGTTATAAACACGCTAAAAGCATGTAGACCTTTTGTATATAGCGGAGACATGCTTATTTTTACTTGTACATAATTTGCACATAATTTATATTTTTACTCTTTGTTATTATAATATATTGTGATGTGTGAGATATTGTGTCTGAGTAATGTGTCCCTTGTGGATCAATAAAGTTTGTCCAAGTCAAAGTCTGTCTGTGTAGTCCCGTGTCTCTTATGTCTGTGTTTACCGTTCCAGGTCGGGGGTCAGGTATCTTCCCACTGTATTCCTTCCAGTTGGAGCCTGAATCCTGCGTTTCCATATAGGGCCCTAGGAAAGCCTTCTCCACCTCGGACAGGGAGAAGCTACAGACTGCAGACGCTTTGACGTTCTTCCTAAAGACACAATACACAAGCAGAACAATGAGACAAAGAGCAGGCGAGGCCGAGCAATAACAAGCGATAAACCCCCTGGGTCGTCATGGTAACTACAGCGAAAGTACAGTGGATTATTTGATTCCTATATCACACAAATTTGACTCTTGTGAGCTTTTAGGCATGTCATAATGTCATTACCTCCTCAAAAACAGACCTCGAGTTGTGTTTCAGTTTCATTCACATTTATGGGTAATATTTAGCCTGTCTGCATCTCCAAAGCTCAAAATGCTCTCTGTTCTACATTGTGATGTCATGAAGCTAGTTTTAAAGTCAACAGCTACCCTTTAAATTTAGTTCAGAAGAGATCGGCAATTCCAGGGCTGAAATTATACAAATGATTCCAGTGAAAGTGTATGGAGTTTGAAAACAGAGTGGAGCACTTCCTGTATTACCACATGACACAAGGTGGAACATTACTACATCACAAGGTGGAACTCAGCCGAAACAACATTATAACGTAGATCATAAAATTGTGCAATAAGGGAATTCGCTAACTTTTCTGGTGGAGGGTCCATCACCTACTTGTCTACATGGAGATGTTATTGCTTTGCCTGGAATGTTCCATGGTATGACTTTAAACACTTCTATCTAGCATTAATTCATTATGAATTAGTGGTCTCCCTTGAGAAAGATCGGTTTAATCTTTACCATGGAACATTCTAGATAAAGCAATAACATCTCCATGAAGACAAGCAGGTGATGGACCTTCCATCAGAAAAGTTGCGTAATGCACCTTTAACTTGTCAACGAGTTAAAGATCAAAATCAGACCTGAAATGAGAAATAATTCCATTGGCAGTTTTAGCAAGCAAAGAAATAAAATGTTTCAAAATCTGCCAGAAATAAAATGTAGTTGCCAAATATTATATCTTTAAAAAATGAATTCATCAATTTTACTCACTTTTTTTTTTTTACATATTTTATTAAAGGTGCAGTGAGTAACTTTTCTCGTAGAGGGCCTTCCAATCTGTTTGTCTCCATGGATATGCCTGAAATGTTCCACAGTGTGACATTAAATTTATTTAACTCCATGGAGACAGACAGATGGCACAATTTTAGGGTATTTTTTAGCAATAAAAACACCTGTAATTGAGATAGATGTTTAATGCCATACTATGGAACATCCAAGGCAAAACAATAATTTGCCAAAACCTACATTAGAAAAGTTACAAAATGCACCTTTAAGTTTTTAACATGTTTTTTAAGCGTCACACTACAGGGGCTTTGATATTCTTCCTAAAGACACAATTCACAAGCAGGCGTCGTCATGGAAACTACAGCGAAAGTACAGTGGATTATTCAAATGTCGATTGCTCAACGTTTCTGGTGGAGGGTCAATCAAATGCTTTTCTCCATGCAGATGTTATTGCTTCTGTCCGTAATGTTTCACAGTATGGCATTAAACCTTTCTCTTATCACGCAGACCAACCCAGACCAAGTTTCAGATCTGTGGAGAGGTGACCCCGCTCACAGTCAGAATGCCTATTTTTCTAGGTATTTTTGAGCTATAAAACCACCTGTAATTGAATAAATATAAGGTAAAGCTGTTTAATGTCATACTGTGGAACATTCCAGGCAGAGCAATGACATCCACAGAAACAAGCAGGTGACAGACCCCCTACCAAAAAGTTATATAGTGCATCTTTAACACTTCCTAAAGACACAATGCACGAGCAGGACAAAATAAGACAAAGACCAGACCAGGCGCAATAACAAGCAATAAACCCCGGCGTCGTCATGGTAACTACACCGAAAGTACACTGGCCCGCCAAACTATGAGAGAGGGAAAGGAACAGGATGAAAGAGAAGGAAGACAGATAGAGAGTGTACGATCAGATAAATAGTTAGGCCAACACAATCCAGTCCAGCGCCGCAGCAAGTAACTTTTATGTGTTGAAGTGTTTGGAGAATATTTATTTTTCCATAGGGTCTGTTCAGTGTTCAGAGTTGAGAGATTGAGACCAAATGTCCCTCTTCTGGTTTTACCGTTAAGATATTTTCTGAAGATAGTCTGTTCAAAGTGTACATTTTAAAGCGCCCGTAATACGCTGTTTTATGATCCGTGTTATAATGTTTCCTCATCTTAAAAAAAAACATGCCTAGAGTTGTGTTTTGTTTCATTCACACGTTTAAACACACAAACTCTGCATATTAAGGCTGAGTTCTTCTCTCAAATGGAAAACACTCCACTTGTTCCACCTTGTGATGTCACGTGGTAATACAGGAAGTGCTCCAATGTGTTTTTAAACTCCACACACCATCGTCGTAGAATCGTTTGGATAATTTCAGCCCTTGAATTGCCAATCTCTTCTAAATTAAAGGTAAAATGTTGCTGTAACTTGAAATTTTTGAGCATTTTGAGCCTTGGAGATGTAGGCAGACTAATAATAAAGGTTTGAAAATGTGCAAATGAAACAAAACACAACTCCGGGTATGTTTTTTTAACAACATTCTAACATGGCTTAAAGCTCACAAGAGTCAAATTTGTGTAATATAATGAGTAAAAATCTACATATTTAGTTCAGGGATGTGTTATCAGCTTTCAGTGATTTCCTCAGCTATCGTATCGTGTCTAATATTGAACAGAGCCATGAGTAAAAATGGAAATAGCCGAGATATCGGAATAAAAATATAGCTGCATGTTTAAACAATGCCACAACAAATGACTTAATATCCCATATGCAGATTTTGTTGAAGTGGGATATCAGTTTCAGCTCAAAGTTTTGTTTATAATCAGCTCTTTTTATTTAACTTTAGGAAAACTAAACTCTGTTAAATAACTAACAAAATTGGGAAACATTTCACGTCTCCACACAGCGCTAAGACCCTCTAACCCAACTTCAATCACTCTACATCCTTTGTAAAACTCCTTTAAACTCTCTTAATAGATTTTTGTGCCTGTTCACCAAAAGAGCCCTCTTCAATTTGTCTTTCATCTCGCCATCTTTTTTTCAATCGCCTGCGTTCATCGATTGTCCCTTCTCTATCTCCATCAGACTCATTTACATTTGCTCCCTCGCTTCGGAAAACCTGACAGAAGAAAAGCTTTCGCTCACCACTCCAGCCCGAAGATGCCAAAGAACAGTGTGTTTTTAGGTGTAGGATCTGGCAGGATGAAGACGCTGCGCAGCATGTTAAAGTGGAAGTTGAACTCTGGCAGGGAGCAGACCAGGCGTGCTTTGAGGAAGGAGGTCCAGCGCTTCTGTAGAGTCAGATGCCCTCCCCTGTCGCCCTGTGGAGCAGAAGGGAACATCAGGATTAGGTACAGAGAGACAGTATTTAAGAAAGTTTCATACATTAGTTGTTAGTAGGGCTGGGAATCACAGTGTCCCTCACGATACGATATTTTCACAATACAGTATTTCTTTATTGTGTCCTTGGCCTTTTAAATTAATATATTTAATGCCTCACTAACTGCTACTCTTACGTAAATCATAACACTAATTTATACGATCACGCTCAAGCTGCTCATGTAAAAGCATCACGAGCATCAGCCTCTCCACCTGAAATAATCCCCCTAATAACCCCATAACTCTCCCCGTTATCGTATCACCTCCCGGGGTCTGCTTTTCCCAGGTTTATCTAATCACTAAACTATTCATTGCACCTCTCTCATTAAGTCTATGTGGGTTGAAGTGAGGACAAGGAGCTGCTGACCGCCTAAAGAGTGGAGCAGATGGCCGAGAAGAGTCGTAATCAGACTGTGAATGAGCCCCGGGTTTCCCATAGGTGAGATCTGCTCTTAAACTCCATCCACAGTTCTGTCTCTGAGAGCTCGAGTCCTTCAGAGGGAGTCAGGCCAGTGCACTGAAGGGCCTTTTCAAACTGTGACGCACACATATAGTTGCTTTTCACATTTTCCCCGAAGTGCACAAAAGACGAGCGAGATTCAAGGCCATGGTTTATTCTTTTAATAATGATGTGACAGCTCTTTCAGCTCTCGGCGCATTCAGTTCTTGTGTTTTTATGTGTTGTGAAGGGTGCAGAAGTATTATCTGTTGACATGCAAGTAGGGCTGTCAAAAGTATTGAAAATCTGTACGATTTAATGTTGAAGATCACATTCTATTGCCTAAATGTGTTATTATGATTATGATCATGGCATTGGAATCGGTATTGAGTATCGAGTCTGTTCCTAATGAAATAGGAGTTTGAAATGTTTGTACGGTGACTACAGGCAAGATTGCAAGAAGTAGTTTGTGAATTCACTTAGCTAAATAATTGCTTTTTGTAATTGGCATATTATAAAGGTAAAATGAAATGTGTAGGCATCATAGATGGCAGTGGAGTGGTTGGCTGCTGTCATGGCTGCCTGGCTCACACACTGAGCAGTTTTTGAAACTTTATGTTTTTTTAACTCAGTTTTTAACATCATATCATGGGATTTTAACCAACTAAGAAGTGCTACAAGTAACACAAGTAAAGGACTGTTGGATTTTGTGAAATGAGCTCTTTGTTTTTCCCATATCCATGGAGATCTTGCAAGAGGCTTGCTAAGCAGCTGGTTGCATGCTTGGTAGCTATGGACTTTTGGGTTGGTACAGGCTTTTAACCACATAAGTGGCAGAAAACCTTCCAGAGGAAATACTTTGAGGGACTGGATCACAGAGAGACACAGACAGAGCAGAGTGAGGCTTAGAAGAGACTTTCCTGCTGGGTTCACCTGGTTCCCCTCAGGTGCTGCTCTGATACTTGGACTGCAGGAGGGGCACTTTTGTCTGCTCCTCTCTAACTGCCCTGACAGGATCTGCTGACCCCAGCTGACCAGTAAAAGTGTGACACAAAACAATACACTAAAAAATTCACAAACTTGTTGCAATGTGCATTAGTTTCATTAGCATAATGCATATTACAACACAACTGTGTTGTAATAGTGCTCTGAAGGGGAAGTGACTTGGCATGGAGAGCAAAGAGAGGAAAAGACTCAAAAACTAAAATGTTAATATACTGTTTTCTGCAAATATAGCATTAACAATAAAAGGTAACATGTGATCTAAATATGTTATGTGTTGGCAATGAATACCCCACAAAAGTGTAATAGCGCCTCTTAAAATGCTATACTATGGAACATTCCAGGCAAGACAATAACGCCTCCATGGAAACAAGCAGAAAAATTACATAGTACACTATTGACTTGTATTATGTTTATGGATCTAAAATTATTCTCATGTCACTGAATATCATATCATCTATTATAAAATCGATCCACCCTCACATTTCACTTCTTACTTGTCAACTGTCAGATCCATATTGCTCCTTCATAATTGACAAGTCCACTTAATATCATGTGTTATCTGCCCACACAGTTGTACTGAAGACTCTACAGCTGCTCTCCTCTCCTCTCTCTCCCCTACGGGCACACACATTCAGTCCCATCCATCAGCTCTACTGTGTTCCTATAATCACCTCAGGGCCTTGTTACCAGTTACCAGCGTCTCATCTGTTGTTGCGCTCTCCTCCTCGCTCAGACCCCATAGTATATCTGTAACATTCTTATTGTTCAGAACCTGACCACCTTATGGATCTGGCGCCACTGTAGCAAGTATTTATCTTTTAATACATTTGAAGAGTTCACTCATGCTTTTATCTCATTTTGTATAGGTTACTGTGAAGCACTTTTATCTGAAAACACGAACTTTAACACTTAAAGTTGGTCCAAAATTCTGCTGCATGACTTTTAAAGATTCTAAATCTACTGTGAGCTTTAAGCCATATTAGAATGTTGTCACCTTCTCAAAAACATACCTAGAGTTGTGTTTTGTTTCATTCATACATGTTCAAAAGCTCAAAAGCTCGGTTCCACCTTGTAATGTCATGTAGTTTACATGTTAACAGCCATCTTTACTCTTAGTTCAGTAGAGATTGATAATTCCAGGGCTGAAATCATTCAAATGATTCTAGTGATTAGAATAATGATTTTAGTCTAGCTTGAGTAACAGAGCAGTGCTTTCAGTTAGCTTCATGCCCCCAGAGAATGTTCATGACATCAGCTGCAAAATGTCGATTGGTATTTTTTTCTTATTTGAGTTTACTAGTTTACTGTGCTAAAGTTGTACTGTGTGACTTTTTGGTTGGGGGTCCGTCACCTGCTTGTTTCTATGTATATGTCATTGCTCTGCTCTCTGTTACACAAATCTACCTTACATTTATTCAATTACAGGTGGTTTTATAGCTCAAAAACACCTCTCCACAGATCTGACCTGTAACTATTTTTTATCTGTATTGTGCAGCACTTTAGAAATTGTTTTGTTTATGAAATGTGACATGATCTCCCAGAATCCCTCCTCACCTTGCAGACCCGTGCGACCCGTGCGACCCGACTACTCCCGCCGCTGTAGGCCGCGCTGTTCTCCTCCGCGCTCTCCGTGAAGAAAAAGTAGATCTTATCATCGTCTCCGGTGGGGCTGTTGATGCTTTCTCTCACCAACGCCGAGCCCACGAAGTCTGCCTCTGTGTAAGAAAAGAGAGGAGAGTGTAAGGAGGAGAAGAAGTGTGTGGTTAGCTTACTCAGACCTGTGGAGGTAAATCTTTAGGCACCGTGGAGAGATGAATTGAATTAGCCACGGAAAAATGCAGTGTCTGCTAGTTGTGAGAATACAATAAAGTTTAGAAACAATAACAAGTCAAACCCACACTGTCCGGCCGTGTACGAGGTGTATAAGAATTTATATATACTCAATAAATGTGGTCTCTTACTCAGTCATGTCCTAAGATTCGATATCACAATTTGGTGCGATTTATCTGTTGGCTGACTTTCATAAAAGATAATGGGGATGGTCACATTTTTATATAGCTCTTTTCCACCTTCAAGCCAAGCACTTTACATCAAGGAACCACTCACCCTTTCACACACACATCCATACAACAGTGTACGCAGACGCTGGGGGTAAGGTGGGTTAAGGACACAACACAGCAGTCATCTGTAGGAGTTGCAATCGCACCGTCAACCTGTGGGCCAGTGAACTAGACCAATGATGAATGAATGAAACCTTCAGGTCAGAGGACGAGCGCAACTGAGCTACTGTCTTCCTTAATTAACTGCAATCCATTAATAATTCCCAAAACTACACAGCTCTCAAAAGGTAAATGCACAAATGTCGAACCTAAGCATTATGTGTGTCAAGACCCAAGATCTTGCTAGATTAAAAGAAAAGTCTGCCTCTGAAACACAGCAATAACCCTACATATCAGCCCATAAATATCCGCAGAACCAGCAGTTTCTCTGGAGTCTAAGTAATCGTATCAGCCATGAAAAAACAAACAAAAAAACACATTAGCACATAGTACTATAATCATTTCATCTTTAGATATTGTAAACAGTTAAAATTGGACAAGATTACTTTTCATTTGTTGTGTTTTTTGTTTTGTTTTGTCATTTTGATGAAAAGAGAGGGAACAAAAAAAATCACCTTTGCTGTACTTTTGGCATGATGTTATCAGCTAGAATTGCTACGCCAGTTTGAGCAAGTGGTATTTGTTCAGTTTCTGCTTCCTGTTCTATGCAACATTTTGAGGAGTTTTTCGTCATTCAAAAGATGTACAGTTTATTTTGTTTTAAACTGTTAAGGGTGCATTGTGTAACTTTTCTACCTACTTGTTTCCATGGAGATATTATTGCTTTGCCTGGATGTTCCATGGTATAATATTAAACATTTCCATCTAGCAGTTATTCATTATGGGTATTTCTAATGCTTGAAAATACAGTAAATCCTTCTGTGAATAGGGACAACTCTTCACATATCTGATCTGTAATATTGGGTAGTGCTGTGACTGTTGTCTCTTTCATCCTTCTGTTGTGGCTCCCTATGACTTTGGAAAATAAATGTAATAAGCATTTAAGTAAGTATTTAATTACAACATATTTTTATTTTAGTTTGTTCGTTTTTAAATGTAATTCTAAATTTGTAGATAATGGTAATCTTGAAACATTCAAATAAAACTGCCAATGTGTGACACCCGGCACAGATCTGGCAACCTGGATTTACCAGGTCCTACACCAGCATGATTTATTGAGCTTTTCGAGCCCTGGCAGGTAAATGATGACGGAACATAGAAGTAGACATAATTTTTGGTTCACTGTGGGTGGATAATTTAAGGTTGAATTTTTATTTCCTACGAAAAGGACTCAAATAGACATTGAGTAATAATGTGTTTAATGCAGCTTTATGCAAATTTTTTTATGCTTTACAGAAACGGAACTTAAAACCACATGACTAATTTGCATGAACTATAAGCGCTCTTTGTGTTGCTGATGCGATTCTGCTTCTGTCGGACTAAAAGACACGACTCAGGGGAATATGTGTGCTCTTTCTGTAACAGAGGATGTGCTGCTGATGTTGAGTCTGTTCTGTGCTTCTATCACGCTGGAGATGGTTCATGTTAAAATTTTGAGAGATTATAAGTCTGCAGGTCACACGCATAGACATATATATGAATGGACATATATTCTCTGTGGTGTTTCATTGATTTCATAAATGCAACACACTATAGTCTTTTGTACAGAGCATACAGTGTTCTCATCATTTTAGATGTCAAAAGGGTTTTGTGACTCTTTTCTATGGCTCTTTGTGTTTTCTTTTCTGTGGGACACGTTCCAAATGGCTCTTTGAGTATTTAAAGGTTGTATAGAGGATTTTCCAAGGAACGAGAAATCCAGCGACTGTTTGTCCTTTTTCAAATGTTGCGCATGCGTGAAACCACTCCCCCTCCCCTACAGCTCCCTACGTAGAAACGCCTCCTCCCGCCTCCTCCTTACGCCAGAAACAGGTTTGTTTACAGCCGGTGCGCTGCACATGACTTGTAAACAACTAACTACAGTGTTGGTTAGACAAGGCGGAGAAGTGAGGAGCGGGGGGAGCGGGTGCGCAGACATTTCGTGCGCGGACAAGAAGTGAGGAGCAGGGAGAAGAGCGGAGCAGGGAGAGAGTAGAGGAGAGAGGAGCAGTGTGCGGAGATTCCGTGCCCGGAGAAGTGAGGAGCAGGGGGAAGAGCGGAATGGGCAGCGGGGAGAGGAGCAGGAAAGGGGTGCAGAGAAGGTTGCTCGGAGATTTCGTGCGAATGAACTAGCTACAACACGCAGCAGCAAGCGGACTCTTTTCAGACATAGGATATTGCTTTCGTGTCCTGAAAAACGTTTGACTAGCTCTTGGAAATAAAGTACGTTTTCATAATAAGCAGAAGTGACCTGTCCAGGAGTAATTTGGCGACCAGTGCGTCAGTCTTTAGACCCTGCGTCTGCTTCAGTTGCGCCATCGCTGGAATGAATCTACAAGAATCACCTTAGTTTGGCTTCGCTGCTTTTCCCCTTGTCTTCTTCTTTCAGCAATCTCAAAAACAGACTTTCTTTTGGGGCTAACTGCTCCTGGATTCTTGTCTGCCATTGCAACAAACTTTGTGCGAACTGCGAGGAAGATATAGGTCAAAAAAAGCCGCTAAGAACAGTTGCATTGGTGGAGTAAACAGCGTCTGTGCGTCTTGCGTCTGTGGACTGCGTAACAGGCGTACGCAAACCACGTAATGGTAGCGTGCAGGCAAGTCAGTTACGCTAGAAACGTAGGGAGTTTGATTGACAGCCTGTCAACTAACAGATAACGAGGCAGTGTCGTTATCTATTGGCAAATGTTTAGCCCCACCACGTCCAGAGTTGATGAATTTTTATTCTCTTTTTTTTGGTCATCATAATTACAAGGCTACTGCACCTCTATAATGCTATCATTGACAATTTGAAACAAAAAAAATCCTCCATACAACCTTTAAGGTTGCTCACCCATGTTCTAGACAAAGCAGTAATATTTCCATGGAGACAAATGGGTGAAGTGCAGCTTTAATTGCTATGGTCCTAATTTTTCATAATTCTGAAAGCCATAGGTAGTTTTACAGAAATTAAGATCAGTGCTGTTGAATTTTGACAAATCATAATTTTAGAAATGTATACGGTACTTTTCTAAATGGCAAACAATCGTAATGACTTATTCATATACCTTGAAGATACCTTTTATTTTTTTCATTTTGATTAAACACATAAAATAAAAATTACAATAAATTAATCTTACAAGGATTTTTTTTGTTTTTAATTGCAAACCAAACTCTGGATGACCTGATAATACAACAGCCAACATCCTGTTTATCAGAGCAGACCCGTGAGTCCTTGAAACATGACTGCGTTGTTAGCCGCTAATTAGCCCAAGCTGTCTGACTGTTAGCAGCTCCAGCGCAGACACCTCATTTACAGCAGAGCAGTGACAGTTAGAAATAAACTCACCGGTGAGCCAGCGTGTGGGCGCGTCCTCCGTCCTCAGCGTGGGAGACGGAGAGTTGCGGCGGATATCTGGAAAACTCCGGAACTCGTACTGGGAGGCTGTGTAGATCTGTTGGTCTGATCATACAAACAAGAGAGTGTCAGTTTAAAGGTGCACTGCCTAACTGGTTTCTGGTGGAGGGTTTGGCACTAAAATGTCTCCTCTTTGTTATTGCACTGAGATCTTATTTCATTGTCTGGAATGTTCTTAAATATGGCACTAAACTTATCTCCATGGAGACATGCAGGCCAAGTGATGTCAGGTCTGTGGAGAGGCAACTGCTGCTAATAGTCAAGAAGCAAGTTTTTTTGAGCAAATTAAATAAATAATTAATTTAATAAATGCAAGACAAATATATTTAATGCACACTGGGGAATATTCAAGAATGGCATTAAACTTATCTAGTTACAGGTCAGTCAGATCTATGGAGAAGCAGGCCCAGTTACAGTTAGAATGCATGTTTTTCAAGATATTTTGAGCAATAACGCCTGTATTTGAATAAAGCCAAACCGACATGTTTAATGCCATACTGTGGAACATTCCAAGCAAAGCAATAACATCTCTAAATGACAGACCTTCCACATGAAAAGTTACAAGAGTTACAAAGTGAAGAGATAATTATTTTAGTTAAATTTATTTAACTGTGTGCACAATCAGATTATAAATGGTAGATTATCTGAAGCATTTCAGGGTAGGTTAACACACATGTGACAAATATCTCAGGCATGTGTGTGCCAATGCATTAGCAACACATGAACACTGATACCAGAATTTCAACACTGCTCACTGACTTACACTGAAACCTCTGCTTAGATATTTGGCTCCACCACAAGAATGTTAAAACCAACAAACATTTGGTGTCAACAGCAAAAGGTCACAGAATCTATATCAATACTTCATCTCCGATTGGATTTTTCTCATTAAAATACACAATAGAGTGGTGTGGTGATCTCTGGAGAGGCTGGCTGGTTTTACCTATAATCAGGCCCGTGTATCCAGTGGTGGGACCGTATGGACACTTGTCTCGTCCGTCTTCAGCAGGAGACATCTCAAAGCTCTTCTCATCCTGCAGAGAAGTTTTGTTAATTTTTAAAGGTCTAATATTACCCAAAATAGATTCTTGTGAGCTGAAAGCCATGTTAGAATGTTGTTACTTCATCACAAACATTGTGTTTTGTTTTGTTTCATTCACACATGTCTGAGTAATCCTGCCTTATTAGTCTGTCTGTCATGTTGTGGTAGTTTTCAAGTTAACAGCCACCCTCTAGCTTTAGCTCAGTAGAAATGGGCGATTCCTGACCTGAAATCATCCAAACGATTCTAGTCAAGGTGTGTGGAGTTTAAAAACATGGCGGAGCACTTCCTGTATTATCACATGACATCAATGAATAAAACTAAACACAACTCTAAGTATGTTTTTGATGAGGAAACAATATATAACATGGCTCAAAGCTCACAAGAGTCAGTTTTGCGTAATAGAGAACCATCAATTTAAATAAAAAATAAATAGATAAATAAATAAATTGAAACTTTTCCTGTGGAGGGTCCGCCATGGATTTGTATTCATGCATGGAAATGTTACCGCTTCAGGTAAAGCAATATCTCCATGGCGATAGGCACATTGCAGACCCTCCACCAAAAAAGTTACATAGCACTCCATAACACTAATTTATGTGCTTGAGTTTTCAGTCTTTTCATCTTAAATTTTTTTGACAATGTTTGCTCATGTGCATGGTATCCATAGTATAAAATAACGGATCTCATTGTGTAACTTTTCTGGTGGAGGGTCCATCAAATGTTTTTTTAAAGGAGATGTTATTGCCTTGTCCGGAATGTTTGGTATTTTTGAGCTGTTTAATGCCATACTGTGTAACATTCCAGGCAGAGCAGTGACATATCCACAGAAACAAGCAGGTGACGGACCCCCCAACCAAAAAGTTACACAGTGTACCTTTATAACTCAGTCTGCAACATTAATGAAGTGAACAGTCTGATACTCACTGTTCAGGGTGTACTTACTATGAATGCACAGAGAGGTCTGAAGGCGTGAGTCCCACACATGTACAGGTGGGTCGAGTTGAATCTCTGAAGTAATCGGATGTGATTAAAGCACTCGGTCTGCCAAACACGCGCACACACACACAAACACACACACACACGGCTTGGTGAATATGCTGCAGTCAGAACAGAGCCTCCGGGGAGACAGTAGGAAGAACTATTTATGAGAAAACACCAGAGCTCGTGCCTACCTTGTTATCCTTTCCTTTGGTCAGACACTGCTGCTTCTGCTCAGGAGATGCTTCCCACTCAATCTGTAACACATAAGCGAGCACACAGTTAAAATGTTAAGTAGAGATCTCGAGTTTGTTCAGTTAATCAATATTTGTGGTTATTAATGTCACGGTAGAATAGAAAGAAAGAAAAGATAATAGTTGTGAGAATTTAAGAAGCAAAAAAAAAGAAGAATCAAGTCAATATATACAGTAGACTATACCGCAAAAAACAAAACAGACTAACACTTAAAGGTGCATTGCTCAGCTTATTCTGGGTCCACTACCTGCGTGTTTCCATGGAGATGTCGTTGCGTTGTCTGAAATGTTTCACGGTATGGCATTAAACTTTTCTGTCTTCATGAAGACCAAACCAAAGTGCCTGTTTTTGGGGGTATTTTTGAGCTATAAAACCACCTGTAATTGAATAAATGTATGGTGGAGCTGTTTAATGTCATACTGTGGAACATTCCAGACAGTGCAGTAGCAAATCTATAAAACCAAGCAGGTGACGAACCACCAACGAAAAAAATTTAAATTGTGCACCTTTATCCTTTTTATCTGTCTGTTTTTGTCAAATCATTCAGAATGTTTGAAGCTAGTCACATACTACCGCAGTGACTCACAATATTTTCACATGATATAAAATATTTGGCTTCCGAAGTACCACCAGATCTAAACCAGATTTATAACAGGACTATTCCAGGTTTAAGATAGGGCTAAACCTGCTCTAAGAGTGGGAATACATCATTTCCACTGTAGTTCTGAACAAAGACTGTATAAAGAAGTGGACTAAGGGAGTGTGACGTCACCCATAGTGCTCCAGTCAAGTGAAGCTCACCAAGGCTTGCTGAGTTCCATATTAGGAACAGGAATTTATTTACAAACAAAATAGTGTAATAAAAACACCAGGATCATGTAGAGAGGGTTAATACGAACATTTTAAGGCCAAAATGATGACTGTAGCAGTTACACAAAGAGGGACGACGTTTTTTCAACACAAAGTGAATTGAAGCCAGAAACACGCCCATGCTCATTTCCTATTTGGAACACTGTGGCTAGCGGGTTAGCTACGTCCATTTATATATACAGTATATAGTCCATGGTTCTGAACGCAAAATTATCCAAAGCAGTTAAAAAGTGGATACAATTAACTCTAAATTAGGCAAATCCACAAACTTGAGAGCTGCCTAGGTTCCACCTAAAGGAGCACATACCATCAGCTGTATGTGTAACACAGTTTGAGGAGCATGGAAGAATCATAAGCTCTTAAATTTTCTTCTAAGTCTCCTCCACTTGTTCTCTCGTGATTACTTGATTATCAAATGACACATCACAAGAACATTTGTAGAATACATTTACAATACATCACAGGGGATTAAGCCTCTACTGGTTGGGTGGCATTACTTAAATAAACAGCTCCAGATAAAGAAGTGAAGGCATCCAGTATATGCTGGTCGTGCTGGCAAAGTCTAGTTATATCGAAATAAAGCCAAAGGGAAACAGGAATAAAAGTGAAAATAGTTTTCATTAATTCATTTTACCTACATTCACTGTGTTTACTGAGCCTGGTGTAATTATCATGGTCGGCTAAGCAAATAGTTCTATATTTACTGTAAGCTTGAAACTTTAATTTGATTTGCTTTGCTTTGCAGAAAATGAGTCCATGTATAAATATAATACTGTATTGCATTAAATAGATAAATGAACAAAAAGTATTGGCAATATTAAAGGTGCTGCATCTGACTTTTACTGCAAAACAAAACTAATTAATTTTAAACAGTTTTCAGTGATCCAAAGTTAAGTATGTATTCTGAGCATCCTAATTATTCACCTACCACAATGAGTTTCTAAGAACTTTTCACAGCTCTCAATGTGGACCAATGTAAAGTTTTGTCGTGACAGTAGAGCTAACATCAACTAAATTATCTAAATTATCGGATTAATACAAATTATTATTAAAAACACTCTAGAATTACATGCATTTTGACCTCAATTGCTGCTTATTCCATGTAACTAGACTTTGGGTCTATATTTTACTGTTTTATTTATTTGTTACATTTGTTTTTAAATTTTTATTGTATTAAATTGTACATTTGTTATTCCTCTGGTATTGCAGTACTTTGGAAACAGTCTATAGAAATAAAATGGACTGGAATATACAATATCTGTACTGGGGCAAGATATATTTTTCTCAAATACATGGGAAAAATCAGGTACAGGACCTTTAATCAATAGCAAACTTTTTAAAGTATTTTGGTTTTAGTTACTTGAGTTGTATATCTTCTATTACTGGGTGTCATTTAGAGATGTGCGGATGACTCCACGGCTAAACCGCGGGTCGGGCGGATGATGTGGCGGTTTAACTACTCTAATAAAAAACTCTGAACTCGGAGAAACTCAGAGGAGACTGAGCGGATGGCGGGTGGGTGTGGTTTTGAAAATTGGTCAAAAACCGTGGGGTCAGATGATTAGTTTTGTGATGTGGTTGCGGATGAAAAAATAGCCCATCGGCACACCTCTAGTGTCACTGCACGCTGGGTCTGGAATAAACCAGTCTAGGTAAAAACAAAAAAGTGTCTTGCCCAGAAACACCACAACAATATTGAATCAGGTTTGAACTGACAATCCCTTGTTTCAAAGGTGTATACCCAACTCACTGCACCACACAAAACATGTACTACCAGTCAAAAGTTTGGACACACCCTCCTCCCTCATTCAGTGCTTCTTTTTTTTATGGAAATCAAATATATCAAGCAAGATATATGGAGTTATGTAAAGACAAAATAGTTACATAATGCAACTAAATATTTTTTTATTTTTTATATTCAAAAGCTCAAAGTGTCCACCCTTTGCTTTGTTGACAGTGCTGCTAATCCTTGGCCTTCTCTTAGTGAGCTTCGTGATGAAGTCTCCTGAAATGTTTTTCACTTCACGGCTGAGCCATGACAAGAAATGCCAAAAGTGGAAACCAGGGTTCAAAGCAGTGCATTTTATTTTTTTCATCTAAAACAAGTTTTGAGTATTTCTGTTATTAGGTTTAATATTTAACAAAATGACAAACACAAAAATGAGAAAGATTTAAAAATATATATATATAATAAAAATAAATAAAATAAAACACTCCCTTGCCCCACTCCTCTCTCCACACGCTTTAACACCAAAATTAGCAAAATGATGACTTATTCTAAGTTTATTTTTTGTCCATAGTCATAGTTTTGTTGCCTTCAGTGAGACTACAATGGAAATAAAGAAGAAAATTAACAAAAAAGTCTGTCCAAACTTTTGACTAGTAACATACATGCATATAATGATGACATAACATTTAACTAAAGGTACATTTGAACAATAGAAAGTTTTGAAGGCCTTATATAATCCGTACAGTTGACATAGTAGTGACAGGAGTGGTTGTGCAGTCATTCAGGTACAAGACTAGAGACTCCACATGGGCTTATTGTCATTAAATCTACAGCGCTCCAGGAAATAGACACTTTCCAGCTGTTTGTGTGACTTAAGGCTACAGGCTCATTCTAATGACATTATCTGTTCTGCACACATTCATCACGAGCTTGTCTAGACTGCGCAACGGAAGCTTATATACAGCCTGTAACTACTGTATATGTGCAAGAAATGGGAAATTATAATGCGCTTGGAAAGGTTATGGAAATTAGTTTTGAAAGTTTTGTGTTATTTGCATACAAGTTGCAATAAATTTGCAGTGGAAATGGTAGTACAGTGGCGCACTACTTAGAATGCCTGTTTTTCCAGGTATTTTTGAACTATAAAACCACCTGTAATAGAACAAATGCATGTTAGAGCTGTTTAATGTCACACTGTGGAACATTCTAAGCAGAGCAATGACATATCTATAGAAACAAGTAGGTGATGGACCCCCAACCAAAAAGTTACACAGGATCCTGGAGGAGGATTACGGAGACCTTTACACAGACTCAAACTGGATATATTTACTTCACCACATTTATTTGGGAATTGCGCTTTTCCTAGACCGAGGAAGAGGAGGATTTTTTGCATTTTGGTTCATATATCTGTTTGGCTTCAGGTTTTCAGTGGCTTTATTATTGTGACTTTGAGACACTATAAAAACACTGGAGACTTGATGCGTTTTTGGTACAAGTTTCACACTGAAAGCTGGTTCTTCATCTAAAACTTTCACAGGTCAATCTTAAAAATAAACAAATAAATTAACTCATAACATGTCATAAATAATGTGAATTTTCGGTGTCAAATATTATTTCAGTTAGTTCCTGATAATATGAGACACACTTTTCCAGTTCTGCTTTTAAAGGTGCATGGTGTAACTTTTCTGGTACAGGGTCCGACAAATGCTTTTCTTCATAGAGATGTTATTGCTTTTTGTCTGGAATTTTTCACAGTTTGGCATGGAATCTTTCTATCTTCAAGGAGACTAACCCAGACCAAGTTACAGATCACATCTGTAAAGAGGCGACACCGCTCACAGACAGAATGACTGTTTTTCTAGGTATTCTTGAGCTAAAAACCACCTGTAGCTGAATAAATGTAAGTTAGAACTGTTTAATGTCTTATTGCAGAACATTCCAGGCAGAGCAATGGCATATCCATAAAAACAAGCCTGTGATGGAACACTAACCAAAAAGTTACATATTGCACCTTTAAGAGAGTTAGTTCCTGATAATATGAGACACACTTTTCCAGTTCTGCTTTTAACGTTTTGGAATAATTTACTTAAGTCATATATGTGTGTGACTTTGATTCAAATGAGCCATACTGATGTAAGATAAAATATATTTGTTTTATATTCACCCTTTTAAAAGTTTGTAAAACTGACTCTCGTGAGCTTATAGCCACGTTAGAATGTTGTTACTTCCTCAAAAACATACCTGGAGTTGTGTTTTGTTTCATTCACGTTTGACTAACCCTTTATTATTAGCCTGTGTACATCTCCAAAGCTCAAAATGCGCTGTTCCAATTTGTGATGTCATGTAGTGTTAGTTTTCAAGTTAACCGTCAGTAGAGATCGGCAATTCCAGGTCTGAAATCATCTAAATGATTCTGGTGAAGACGTATGGAGTTTAAAAACACAGCGAAGCACTTTCTGTATTACCACATGACATCACAAGGTGGAGCAGAGTGTTTCTGTTTGAGAGATGAACACAGCCTAAAAATACGCAGGGTTTTGTGTTAAACGTGTGAATGAAGCAAAACACAACTCCGGGTATGTTTGTAATGAGGAAACAACATTATAACAGAACTAATACAGTAACTAACAACACTACCCCAGTTGTATCCTTTTTATATCTCTCAAAGTTGAATAAAAATAAGAAAACTATTGTAATTCAAAATCTTAAAATTCCCACATGTCATTTCCATAACAGCGTGTACAAGTTTGCCACTATTAGTTTGTAGAACACCTAATGAGGGGAAAAGAATCACCCAGATATTTCTTTCCAACAAACCAAAAATAAACTGGGAACTTCAAGCTAAAATTTGCTACGACAATTCCCAAAGATGATTCCTGGTAATTAGCGATTCCATAAATTACACTTCTTACAGTAGTCAGAGTGCTTTTTGTGTTTTTTACTACAATGTGAGTCTTTTTACACACCCTGGAGACTGCATTGAAAACAACACAATTACTCACTGTTCCTCACACGACAAGGAGGCAGGGGAATGATCTTTGCCTGAAATATGACAGGGGAGTGCTATGCTAATGACATGCACACACGCTATGCTACCTGCGACACACACACACATATACACACACACATATAAACAGACCTGGAGAAAGGGGGATGAGATGTCGGAGGCGTTGAGGGCGAACACGGCCCCGCGAGCCCCCACATACAGGCGCTCGCTCTCGGGCTCCAGCAACAGGACGCTGTGGTTCACCGCCGACGAGAGGAAACGCCGGCTGCCATGGAGACCTGGGGGAAGAGGGGAGAGAGGGGGAGAGGGGAGGAGAGGAGGGGAGAGAATGGAGAGGGAGAGAGGATGGAGGGGAGAGAGGAGAGAGGAGAGTGGAGGGGGAGAGAGGAGGAGAGGATGGAGAGAGAGGAGGGGAGAGAATGGAGAGGAGAGAGGATGGAGGGGGAGAGAAGGAGAGAAGAGGAGAAAGTGGAGGGGGAGAGAGGAGGAGAAAAAAGGATGGAGCGAAAGAGAGGAGGAGTGAAGAGAGGATGGGGGAGAGAGGTGGAGTGAGAAGAGGAGAGGGTGGAGAGGGCAGGAGAGAAGAGAAGAGGAAAGAATGAATGGGAAAAGGGGAGGAGAGAAGAAGAGAGGATGGCAGGAAAGAGGAGAAAGTAGGAGAGGGGAGGAGAGAAGAGAAGAGGAGAAGATGGGGAAGGAGAGGGAAGGAGAGAAGAGGAGAGGATGGAGGGGGAGAGGATGGAGGGAAGGAGGGGAGGAGAGAAGAGGAGAGGATAGAGGGGGAGAGAGGAGGAGGGAAGAGAAGAGGAGAGGATGGAGGGTGAGAGGAGAGAGGGGGGAGTGGAGGAGAGAAGAGGAGAGGATGGGGGAGAGGGGGGAGAGAAGAGGATGAGGGAAAGAGGGGAGGAGAGAAGCAAGGATGGAGGGAGAGAGGTAGCGAGAGGAGAAGAGGAGATGGTAGAGGGGGAGAAGGGTAGAGAGGATGGAGGGGGAGAGGGGAGGAGAGAAGAGGAGAGGATGAAGTAGGAGAGAATGGAGGGGAAGAGGGAAGGAGAGAAGAGGAGAGGGTGAAGGGGGAGAGAGGATGAAGGGGGAGAGGAAGAGAAGAGGATGGAGGGGGAGAGAGGATGAAAGAAGAGGAGAGATAGTTAATGAAGGTGGCCTGTTCTAACCTGGCGCTGATGCAATGTCTGCGCATGTAAAACAGTGTTGTGAAGTGTCAGTCATGCTACATTAGCTTGAGGAACTTTTTGAAAATATTGAAGTTGTGAGAGTTACCTGCTTCTTTTACTAATACAACTGACAGAATCTTCAGTTTGGGAGCCACAGTCAAGAACACAAAACCCCGAAGAAGCTACTTGGTTAAAAGTGAAACGTCAGCTACAAAAGTTTCATAAGTCCAGCAGTTTTGATTAACCTTATGATAATGTCTCATCCCTGGACATGTCAAGATTTACTTCAATTAGGGAACTATTTGACCTTGACCATCCCATATGTGATTTTTAAACCATGTTGTTAATCTAATAATGGATTTAATAATGTCGATATTTTGCTTTGGTCAAACTGCTTCCTAAAAAAATACACACAAAGCTTTATATTAACTAGGGATGTAACAATATCCAAATCTCTCTGTACGATATTTTCACGATATGCATCTCATGGTTTGATATTTATTGAGTCATAATCCAAGGACCTAAGATTTAAAAGTGCTTAATAACAGCTATTTCTTTATGTAGTCTGCACTGATAGAGAGCAAAGCATCATGGTCTATGTAGTTCTGTTTTTTTTAGCTACTGCTGCACCATAACTATTAAAGGGACAGTTCAGAATTTTGGACATAGGACCTCATTTCCTAGTGAGCCAGAGTGTTGGAGACGTGTGGAGAAACTTTTATAAATATTCCATCCAGTCCTTGTATTTACAGAGGTCGCTGGTGCTAGACTAGTGCATGTCAATGGCCATAATTAGCCTGCAACTAAAAACAGTCTTACCCACTCCACAAAACACCCGAAGCAAATCTATTATTACACCAGATTGTCCATGTAAATGTGTGACAGAATAATGTTTGAAATAAAACTAACCTTCCATTGCATGAATCGTTCCATGCTTGGGGACTATTTTCTCATATATCAGCCCACCGCTGTCAAGTTTTCTATCAGGAAGTACAACTCGCTGCTGCTGCTCAGACATAAATCCTTCAAAGGCAAGATTGGTTTAACTTCTAAAATTATTCTATCAACACAGACATTCAGATCGATAGTTTGGTGTAATAATAGATTTGCTTCGGGTGTTTGGTGGAGTGGGTAACTATGGCCATTGACATGTCCTAGCCTAGTACCAGCGACCTCTACAAATACAAGGACTGAATGGAATATTTTAAAAAGTGTCTTCAC
This sequence comes from Boleophthalmus pectinirostris, assembly GCF_026225935.1. NCBI lineage: Eukaryota > Metazoa > Chordata > Actinopteri > Gobiiformes > Gobiidae > Boleophthalmus > Boleophthalmus pectinirostris. Next base: position 32,919,186 of record NW_026571404.1, on the reverse strand, counting down.
GTCTACAACACTCTGGCTCACTAGGGAATGGGGCCCTATTTCCAAAATTCCACACTGTCCCTTTATTTTAAGCAAAGAAACTTAATTTGATATATTGCAATGGCCCACGATATTATTGTGAGAATTTTTTTTATTATTACATCCCTAATATTAACACTTTAATATGAAGAAATAGCTGCACAAAATGTGACTACACTAGTCTCTTATACATTTATGGTAGAAAAATGCCAGTGGTGAGTTTGTAGTAAATTTAAATTACAGAATTTGGGGAAAATTGGGCCAAAATATTGGCCAAAAAATATCGGCAGAGCTTACTGGTCATCGGTTGCTCTGGAATCTATACAAATGGTATTGATATATGAAAAGAAACATGGATACACACACCACATCTACAGGTATGCTGTCAAAATACACAACAACAAAATGCACTGGTCTAAGCACAGCACAGTATATTCATTTTTATGCACTCTTTTTTGTCTCTATACCAAACCAAAACTTAGAAAACGTCCAAAAGCACCAATTAAGTAATCGTTTTGGAACAGTGGTATTCTGTGGTGTTCTTGGCCACTGTGAGCTATAAACAGCCCATTGTAATTATCACTCAGCCGAGGAGGAGGTACAGAGACGACAGGAGCTGTAACAGTAGGGGTCTGTTTAATGTTGATGTCTGTGAAGAGCTGCTTTTATTCCTCCACACTGACAAACTGCACTTAAAAAGGACAGTGATTGCAACTATTGTGTCAAATATGTACAACTTTACTTAGCAAACTTTTTTCTTACTTTTATTAATTGGCAAAAAAACACACTACCAGTCAATACCCTCACATTCAATGTTTTTCTATATTTCCTACTTTCTACATTTTAATATACAAACAGACGACATGAAATATATGAAATAAGAGCTATGGACTTATATCCTTCCTACTTCCTTATAATTTAAAGGTCACGTATTATGCAAAATTTATTCTTGTGAGCTTTAAGCCATGGTAAAATGTTGCTATCTCTTCCACAACATACCTGGAGTTGTGTTTGTTTCAGTAATCTTTTCCACAGCTCAAAATGCTCTTTTGCTCTGTTCCACCTTGTGATGCCATGTAGTTATCAGCTTTTAAGTTCAGTATTGGCAATTCTGGGTTGAAACCATCCAAATGATTCTACTGAAGAAGGTGTATGGAGTTTAAAAACACAGTGGAGCACTTCCTGTATTACTACATAGCATCACAAGGTTGAATGACTGTTTTCTGTCTGAGAGAAGAAGAACTCAGCTTAAACATGCAGGATATTTCTGTTAAACATGTGTGAATGAAACAAAACACAACTCCAGGTATGTATTATTGATGAGAAAACATTATAATATAGCTCAGAAAACAGTGTAATATAGGCCCTTCGAATCAAGTTTGAAATCTTAAGTATCTTTTATCCATTCCGCTCTCTGAATACCATCAGTACAGCCCAGATCTGTATAAGGTTATTGCAAGCCGAGTCTGCCATATTAAACATGTGAGAATGAAAGCGTTTTCTATGGGAACGGACAGGAGCAGTGATCGGGAGGGGGACCAGGAAATCTCTGTCTCTCATCTGATGGATTCTTGGAGAAGCAGAAAATGTATCAGGTTAAAGGTGCAATGTGTATCTTTTCTGGTGGAGGCTTGCTTTGACTGGAATGTTTCACGGTATGACCTTAAACCTTTCTATCTTAATGGAGACCAAACCAGACCAAGTTACAGGCCAGATCAGTGGAGAGGCAACCCCACTCACAGTCAGAATGCCTGTTTTTCTAGATATTTTTGAGCTATAAAACCATCTGTAACCGAATAAATGTAAGGTAGAGCTGTTTAATGCCATACTGTGGAACATTCAAAGCAGAGCAATGACATATCCACAGAAACAAGCAGGTGACAGACCCCTAACCAAAAAAGTTACACCTTTAACTTAGCAATTTTTCTTTTTACTATAAAAAAAATACTACCAGTCAAAAGTCTGGACACACACTCTCATTCAATGTTTGTTTTTACTCCTTTCTACATTTTAAAAAACAAACAGAAGAAATCAAATATATGAAGCAAGTAAAGTAAGAGGTCACTGCACTATGGCCAGAGAAAATCTTTAGCATTTGTTCACAGTGAGAAAGAGATGACATTTTTTGCCTGTTCTCGCTAAAAAAAAACATGCGCATATAAGGGAAAAATGCTAAAATCCTTGCAATTGAATATTGTAATGTAGCTCTATTATTTTGCCTGCAGGCTATGTCTTTAAAGCTTCTCTCGAGTAAGATCTCAACCCCAGCGCCAAAGACACATAAAGCAGGGATTACGCGTACAGAATAATAAGATTGTGAAAAGCAGAAAGAGCAGCTCAATTTGTATTTCCATTTTTTAGCTTTATAAATAGTGTAAGAAAATGTTTTAAAAGTTCTTATTCTCCACTATAAAGGCAGTTTTGTAAAGGTAAGAATAAAGTATGGTAATGTTCATTTAACTGAGCTTTAGCTGAAACTTTTTGTATTCTAATAAAACAAGTTGTATAAGACATATTGTGCTTGTGTCTGCAATATAGTTCCAGTTACAATCTAACACCCATGGATCATTTGCACATTTTAATTCACAGTATTCATCTGAAATGAGAAACATGTCCACTGACTTCCACATTAAAAAACTGCAGTGAACAATTGGAGCTGACGTTGCCGTAAACATCATCACAATAAAGAACCATGAAGTTATCAGGGCCATCCTATGGAGAGCTGCAGATCACATTAGCAAGTAGCAGGGTTTTTTCCATTTGTACCAAAATGACTACAGACACTACTGGGCTCTACGTTTATCACTGATAAAGAGAATAAAATTGGAGAACGAAGTCAGTACAGAGAAATGGGTGTATACTGATGGTGGTGAAAACAGTATACACCCATTTCTCTGTACTGACTTCAGTTGGCAAGATGGTACCTTAAAAATAAGAGATTAAAAACTACTCAAATGTGCATGAATCACTCCAAAAAAGATGGTGAGGGGAAAACAACTATAACATAGTTAAAAGTTAAAAGCCAATTTTGCAGAATAGGTCACCTCATTTATTTTAACTACAGCCTCTTAACTTACTAGGGTTGAGAGTCATAGGTTACTTAGATGTTGTCTCATGTTGTGTCACTATGATAAGATCCACTGATTTGCCACCTTTCTATCTTCATGGAGACCAAACCAGACCAAGTTATAGGCCAGATCTGTAGAGAGGCAGGCAACCCCACTCGGCCTGTTTTTCTAGGTATTTTTGAGCTGTAAAGCCACCTGTAACTGCATAAACGTAAGGTAGAGCTGTAACATATCCATAGAAACAAGCAGATGACAGACCCCCAACCAAAAACTTACATAGTGCATCTATAATTACCTAAATATAGCTTTATAAACAATTTAACTTTATCTCAGTCTTTTGTGTCTGTCAATTATTTGTGGTACGGGACATGACTTTGACCGACTTCAATCCAATACTGCTTTATGATGTACTAAACTCGGAAACTTTTGATGAAAAATTGATGCAATGACTTTTGTGAAGGTGACTTGGTCCAGCTCCATTTCTCATGTGTATACTTCAACTTAAAAGCTACCACTTGTATACGGTAGTATAAAGTAGAGATTGATCAATATGGGTTTTTTGCCAGTTATTTACAGTCCAGCAAAACAGAATATTTTCTCAAAATTATTTAAATTTACTCCAAACTCCCCCAAACCATGTTTTATTAAGAAAGCAGTGTAGTATTGTTTTGTTTACTTATCTCTTTGCAATAATACAGGCTGCTGAAATAAATAAGGCTTTGTGTGTACTCTTTAGAATGTTTCACATTATGGCATTAAACCTTTCTATCTTCATGGAGACCAAACCAGACCAATTTACAGGTCAGATCTGTGGAGAGACCACCCAGCTCACAGTCAGAGTGCCTGTTTCAATAGGTAATTTTGAGCTATAAAACCACCTGTAACTGAATAAATGTAAAGTAGAGCTGTTCAATGTCATACTGTGGAACTCTCTAGGCAGAGCATGACATATTCATAGAAACAAGCAGATGACAGATCCTCTAACAAAAAGTTACATAGTAATACGCTAAAAAGTGGAAATATCAGCCCAATATATTGGTCTATATCTAGTATAAAGTACCCATACTAAATATTACGCTACTACGATATATTTACTTCCTATCTACTGCCATACTGATGGATACACACTCTGCTCCAAGTCCAGTTTTCCAGTCTATATTCGGACTTGAGTGTTTGACAGGGGAGTTACTAATGAGCGTCCTTATCCAAACAGTGCACTGAAGAGGCTAGGTAGCATCTCCACGTGCTAACCACGTTGTAAAGAACCGCCTGCAGTCACGGGATGCCTCAGTTATGTAAGGAGCAAACGGACAATGCAGTGTGACTTAGCTGGGGGTAAACAGAACTCCAATGTCAATACAGGAGCACCGCGGAGACACACCAGCCCCAGGCAAAGGCAAAGGCGCAATCATAACAGAGTCTTAACTAGCATCTTCGGAACATAGCGGTAAATATGCAAATGATGCGAAAAGTGTTATGGTGTTGGCGCTTGTTAGAATGTTGATTTAGCCTCGAAAACATCTGGATTTTATTTATTTTTTTTGTAATAAAGTCTTTGAACAGATTGTCAATTCTACAAAAGCAAAGAAACCAGCCAGAGCTCCTCCATGTTTTTAAAGTGCACAAATTTTTAATGGAACTTGTGTGAATCATTTCAGCACTTAAATTGCCTTAGCTATGAAGCATCTAGCATCATGTTGCCAAAAGCCATGCTGCTAATTTACCATTTCACAATGCTTCACTCCACACAGAGGGCGACTAATCCAATCTCCAAACGACAAACTCATGCAAACAAAAAGATAATTTGTTATAAGTTTTAGTTTTATTCTGTGTTTTGTTTTAAGTCATAAAATGTGAAATTCATGAAACTATTTTTCAAAAGTCCCTGTGCATAGTACCCAATTTTTTTAAAACTCTTAAAAACATGGAAAAAAAGAACTATTATGTTGCAGCTCATTGGTATTACAGTATCCTGCTTTGTATTAGTGGCTTAAAGTAGTTTCAACATTGATATTAGGGCTGGGTAACATTAAGAAATTGCAGATACGATACATAACTCGATACATAGGCAACGATACAATACGCTTTTCAATACAGTGCACTTTCTATCCAATATAATTCAATATATCTTTCAAAACGATTCGATATGGTTCAGTGACAAATAAAGCCTAAATCATGGCTGTGATACTAAGTCTACAAAGTCTACTAAGTTTGTGCAAAGTTAATATGAAAAAACTAGGGCTGGGTATCATTAAGAAGTTGCCGATACGATACATACCTCGATACACAGGCCACGATACGATACATATCTCGATACAGTGCACTTTCGATTCGAAATGATATATTTTAAATTGATTCGATATGGTTCAATAAAAAATAAAGGCTAAATCATGGCTGTGATGCTAAAAGTCTTTGTTAAACCACTTCTTGTGCAAAGTTCATATGAGACACAAACATTTTAATCATCAAAACAGTAAAAATATCAAATGTGTTGCATAAATGAGCTTCCTTGCACTCCACAAGCAAAAAAACTGTAGCGCTGTAACAAAATAATTTTGTAAAACACACCTAAAAATACTCTTGGTGATATATCGATACAGCAGCCCATGATATCAGTACTGTATCATCACATTAGGTGATATGATATATCAATATTTCAATATATTTGCACTAGGGATGGGCATGATTAGTTGATTAATCGCTAATTGATCATTAAGAATTTCATCAATTACGTTCATTTTAATCGACAAACCGAATGTAGGTTGCTGTGCGTAGCGTGACCAAACAGGGGTCCGTACATGTAGCTCTCTGCACTCAGAAGGAGCGAGACACAAACAGTCAGTCCGCCTGCAACGTGCCGAAGTGCAAATGCGTATTTAACGATGACTTGTACAAGAAATTCCATGCTTTCTGTTGCGTTCGGGCCAAGTGGGAGGCCAGCTGCACAGTGTACAAAGCAGCACATATGTTTCGGTGTCCAGTGGGAAAAAGGTTTGCCAGGTGAGAGTCGCGCAAAGTCGATAACGAGTCCCCACCTCCCTCCCCCCGTACAGTGTCCTGGTTTTGACAAACTCAAATATGGTCACACTAACCTGTATTCCACTGAGTCGTGTCGCATCAGCGTACAAGAGCTGTTTTTTCTTTGCTTAATTTATGTAAATTAGCCATGCGGTTTTAAGTTTCATTTCTGTGAGAGTTGCGCAAAGCTGCATTAAACACATTATAATGTCAAACGGGCTGATGTGGCTCTAGAGTGGTTACGGGTTATATGTTGTAAAATTGAATTTATTTATTCAGATTAGTAGTTGCAGATAGTAATAATAATGATGATAATTTTTTATATTAAAAACATTAATGATTAATCGATAATCAATCGTTAATTCTCCCGATAATCGATTAAGAAAATTTTATTGAATGCCCATCCTTAATTTGCACACCCCTAATTGACATTTATCACAATATTTCTGTGTAGCAGTATATCACGCTTCAACATTTGTAATTGTGACAGGCCTATACTTGCCAACAGCAAGAGAGACATACATTTGTTTGTTGTAATTTGTTTAGCCAAAATACAGGAAAATGTTCTTGACAGTTACCAGAACACAAAAAATGCAAATTATACTATTATATTAGACGCACAACAAATGAGTCATGTAAGAGGTGTGACAGAATCGTGAATGGGCTGAGTGCATAATAACATTCTTAATTATGCACTGTTTTCACAATTTTATTATTACCAACCAACGCGGAAACGTCCCAGATTTTGATTTACATGTTATCTCAACATTGAGTCATGCACATGCTAACTGGTGCTGTGACGCAACAGCAGGATCAAATGTGTTCAAACCGTTTCTTAGCACGTGATAAGATGCTATTAAGATTCCCATCAGCTGTAGGCTAACTAAATCCAGCGCTCATATGTCTCTTGGATTATCAGGTGTCAGTCTCTATACTCCATCTCTTCTCCTCTTCTCCAAGGAGGAAGAAGGCTATTATGTGATCGTTGTACGGGAGACTCACAACAGACATTGTAAACAAACAAAGTAGTTAGCAAGTATTGGACTTCTAATTATGGGGAAACACTGGTAATGGATTTGCGATAGCCAATTTCTTCTTTTATTTAGTCCAAAATAAGTAGTAGATTTAGAGCTACATTTCTAACTTCTGTAAAATAGAACAATGTAGGCAATATAAAAGCAGGAAATACCATAATGTATCAAAAAACACAGGCTGGTGCTGTAATCAAATGTGTTCAAACCATTTCTTAGAGCGTGATAAGATGCTATTAAGATTTCCATCGGCTGTAGGCTAACTAAATCCAGCGCTCATATTTCTCTTGGATTATCAGGTGTCTGTCTCTCTATAGCCCATCTCTCCGAGGAGGAAGTAGGCTATTATGTGATGTTTGTATGGGGAACTCACAACAACAAGTGAGTCTGAGCAGCACAATGCAGATGTCCCATGGGGGAAGGGGACATAACACTAGTAAACAATGACTGCATTATAAGTGACAGTACTGCAGTTGCGTGTCGAGAATTGGAGCTGGTAAAAAATAATGTGCGAAGCTTGCAGTTAGCAGTGTCCCCTAACCCACTATCTATATTAAGAAATTAAATATAGCTGTATGGTTTTGTTTTGACAGTTTTACAAATAATTTAGCATCCTATAATACAAAATAAAACCACTCCTGTGAGCTTTAAGTCATTTTAGAATGTTGTTTCATCATCCAAAACATACCTGGAGTTGTGTTTTGTTTCATTCATTCATGTTTAAGTAATCCTGGAGTCCATCTACCTCTTCAAATATGTTCTCCAAAATGTTCTGTTCCAACTTGTGATGTCAAGTTAACAGCTACTACTTTTGTTCAGCAGAGATTGGGAATCCCAGGGTTGACATTATTCAAATGATTCTCGTGAGCACTGTAAACCCAAATAAATTACCAGAATTCAAAATTATTTTACGTTGATGAATTTAAAAGTCTAAATCTTCCAGAACTTAAAAGGTTGGATTGGTTGCTAAGTGTACTTTTGATAACAGCTGAATTAAAAGTGCTCAAATATTTGCAGTTAATATGACTCATAGTTTCATAGTGAAGGCAACTCAATTCTTTTCATTTATTATGACGTAAAATTGGGACTTTCCAAATGACTGGAATAAGTTCACTTATTTGTAGAAGTGCTTTGAAACTGTATTGTATTTTAGCATGTACTGTATAAAAATTATCCATATTTGAAACAATAGAAATAACTAGACTTTATCATAGTTGTACCTCATTTATGTTTTTAAGTTATGCTCATTTGTACCTTTATTCAAAAGTAAATTACTTAAAATGACAAAAAAAAACATGTTACAGCAATTTGATATAATTAAGTTAGTAGGACTATTTCTAAAACTTTGACTATACATAACTTAATCTATTTAATTACTTTGAACATTTGGGTTTACAGTGAGGGTGTACAAAGTTTAAAAACACAGTGAAGCACTTCCCGTATTACCACACGACATCACAAAGTAGAACAGAGTGTTTTCAGTCCGAGAGAAGAGGAACGTTAAGACTTTAATCTGAGCTAATCTGAGATCTGACCAAAAAAAACTGATTTACTTGGAACAGGTGATCTGATTTTTACTGTTAAACAAGTCCCTCTCAAATAAGTCACAAGTCACTCTCACCTTTTTATAGAAAATCAAACACCTTTGCAAGACCATGAACGCTCGTATTCATCATGAGCTTCTGAAAATGTGCTCTTTCAATCCATTTTGTATTTTTTCTTTTTTTTTTTCCACATCATCTAAAAACCTTTTTGGTCGTATTTGCTAACGTGTCCATTATGTCACTATGGTAACTGCTCAACATACACATATAGGTAGAACACCCCCAATGTGATGTCACCGCAAAGTATCAGTAGTTTGTAGTTTAGCCTTTTTTAGCCAATTATTTCATCATTAAATTCTAAAGCAGTTGAACTTTTACCACACCACCAGAGAATTTCAAATATTGCACCCTCATACTCAGAATAGCTCAGAATAGCTTATAACTGTATTTTCCAATAATCCTCCTTGGCTCTTGAGATCTACGCTTGCATTTTTAGCATTTAACATTTTCTAAGCATATCGAAAATGTACTTTCTACTCAATTTTCCAATGCACGCGCTAAAAGATTGACTTATTTGTTCGGTAAATAAACTTGAATAAAGGCGGCGCTAAGAGCCAAAACAGAATATTTACCTAGCAAACAGTTAGCGCTGACGGCTAATGCTAAGGTACAGCATGTTCACTTCTTCTTGCCGACACAAAACAACATGTATTCTCCCATCCTCCACTCCTTTATTTGAAGACAAGGATGTTTACAGCGGGGTTTGAAGGTGCACTGCGCAACATTTCTGGTGGAGGGTGTGCTACCTGTTTGTATCCATGGAGATGTTATTACTTTCCATGGTGTGACATTAAACATATCCATCTAGCATACATTCATTAAATTTCTATTGAGCAAAAATACAGTAATTACTTCTGTGAAATGGGACGCCTCTCCACAGACCTGAACTGTAATGTAGTGTAGTGCTGTAACCGGTTTGTCTCCCATGTGATAAACAGGTTTAGTCTATACTGTGGAACATTCTAGACAAAGCAATTATATTTCCATGGAGACAAGCAGATGGTAGACCCTCCACTAGAAATGTTACACAGTTTTGAAAGCTGCACTGTGTAACTTTTCTCGTGGAGGGTGCGTCAAATGCTTTCTTTTTCCATGTTATTCCACGTTGTTGCTTGGTCTAGAAGGTTCCACAGTATGGTATTAAATAGGGACGTAACAATAACCAAAATATCGTGATATCATATTGTCGTAGTTCTCACAATAATATCGTGGACCATCACAATATATCGAATTACAAGTCTCTTTGCTTAAATTAAGAGTTATGGTGCAGCAATAGACAAAAAAAAAGACAGAGGGAACTACATAGACCATAATCCTTTGCTCCATTTCAGTGTAGAATACATGAAGAAATAACAGTTTTAAGCACTTTTAAGTGTTTGTTAGTCTTTAGTTCTTTGGATTAAGTCTTGTCAAGGCATTTTAAGAGGAAAAAGTAGCATATTAACAGTTTTGTTTACCCCCACAAAATACTGCCATAAATATAGTAATAATATATATGAGATATATATCGTAAAAATATCGTACAGAGACATTTGGATATTGTTACATCCACAATCGTGAGCCTCCCGACCATGTCATGAGCTTTCCCATGATATCACAATAAATATCGTAGCATGAGGTTCATACAGTGATGATATCGTATCGTGAGACTTGGATATCGTTACACCCCTAGTATTAAACGTTTCTATCTTCATGGAGACCAAACCTGACCAAGTTACAGGTCAGATCTGTGGAGAGGCGACCCTGCTCAGTGAAAATGCCTGTGTTTCTAGGTATTTTTGTAAATGTAAAGTAGAGCTATTTAATGAGGATAAATATACTGTGGCACATTCCAGGCAGAGCAATGATATATCCATAGAAACAAGCAGGTGACGGACCCTCAAAAAGTTACATAGTGCGCCTTTAAAACTCGCAAGATCCAAATACGTGCAAAAACGGCGGAGAATATTGAGCAAACAGCTACTGCGCTGCTAGTAATTGATGTCAAAGAGCAGTGAGATGCAGAAATGAAGGAGGACGCTGGTTTGACAGTGAGAGATGGTGATGTATTCCAGGGTGATGTACCAGAGTCCTGGTTAATAGGAGTCAAATACAAACAGAATTTTTCCATATGAATTAAAGCTTAACTATGTCATTGATGAATTAGTTGTTTATCTCACAGAATAGTAGAAGCTCCATGTACTGCCAAAATTGAAGATGTACTGAGAAATAGAAAGTGGAATTAAAAGGCACACTTTTCTTTTGGAGAGTGTAACTACGGAGAATACCATTTTATTGTTTTATTTATTTGTTTTTACTCTGTTGTTTTTATTATGCTTTTATTTTATTAAATTGTTGGGGTATTTTTTATTTCTCTATGTGCAGCACTTTGGAAATGGTCTTTGTTTATGAAATGCGCTGTAGAAATAAAGTGTATTGGATTGGAAAGTGGGTGTTGCTTTGCCAAGAATGTTCCACAATATAACTATCTGTCTAAAACTAAAACTATCTATCTCTAAGTTACAGGTCAGGTCTGTGGAAAGGCAAGCTCACTCACAGTATTACAAAATTACGCCATTTTCACAAACATACCTGGATATTTTGGCTTAGTTCTTCTCTCAAACAGAAAACAGTCTGTTCCAACTTGTGATGTCATGTGGTAATACAAAAATGCTCCACCGTGGACGATTTACGCCTTGGAATTGCTTATCTCCACTAAACAAAAGATAAGAGCTGTTTGAAAACTACCACATAAAAGTAAATGGCTGTAAAATTTATTATAAACATATTTTCAGAAGTTTGGATGTTTTCATTAAAGAGCCAAACTTCTGAAAATATTTAATTTCATAGTAAGGCCTTATTTGCAGTAATGAATTTTGAAGTTATGATGTAAAAATGTATTTGTGGTGTGCTTCTGAATAAAAGCAGTAGCAGCCAAAAGCACAACTCTCACACACAAACCTCACTCTTCATCCTCTCACTGTTATGTAACCATAGACTGTATATAAATGGGCATAGCTAACTCGCTAGCCAGTGCGTTCTCAGGCTACGTTTATATGGTGAGGGTCTGAACGGAAGATGCAAAAGTGGCGTTGCGTCTTCACTTTTTATTTTGCGTTTAGACAAGTGTTTTCGGGAGGAAATCTGCATGCATACGGTGATGCAAAAGTGTGTGGAATTCGATTGGGTATGCATGCCAGGTGTCTCAGTGGTGACGCCAGGTGGTGATGTATGTGGTGTAAACGCGTATGAAGTGTGAGCAGATCTCACCAGAGCTTTGCGTCTTGGGCAGTGTAGACGGAAACGCTGTGGCAGAGTGTATTCAACTTTTCTACTCTGGAGGGTGGTTTGAATTTTTTGCATTTTTAAGCCTCAAAAACACCGTCACCATCTAAACAAAAGGCACTTCCGATAAAATATTTTGTCACAAGCATTCTCATGTAAACAGGCCCTTAATAGGAAGTGAACACGGGGGCGCTTCTGGCTCCATCGACCCTGGCTTTACTTTGAAAAATTGTATAACTGTAACTGCAGTGAGCCTCATCATTTTGGTCTTAAAATGTTCATATTAATCCGCTCTCATGACCCTGGTGTTTTCATTTTGCTATTTTGTCCGTAATTAAATTCCTATTCCTAATATGGATTTCGGCTCCAAATTGGCTCATATAACTGCAAGCCTCAGTGAGCTTCATTTGACTGGAGCTGAACACTTTGGGTGACGTCACACTCCCTTAGTATTGATGCTAACAGACTTATTTAATCTAGTACGTTTGCCTTGGATTTTACTTACATACAAATAATAATTAGTAGTTATAATTTGATTGACAGGGCTGGAAACGCTGCATATAAATGAATCAGTAATGCAAGATACATTTAATACAATATTGTGGAACATTCAAGGCAAAGTTATATCTCCATGGAGACAATTAGGTGGTGGACCCCCCTATCCAAAAAGTTACAAAGCGCACCTTTATGAAATCAGTTACTTTTTCTTTTCGAGTTTTCATTTTGTACATTCTTATTGTGACATCTCTAGCTGCAGGTTAACATTGCTGATTGTAATGGAATCTGCTCTGGTGTTGTGTAAACTCCAAACTGTTGTGAATCCGAAGCCAATTTCACTTTGTAAGCAGAAAATGCAGATCTCATTCCTAACCAAGACAAGACACTGTAAACAAACAAAGTAGTCAACAAGTATTGGACTTCTCATTCTGGGGTAACATTGGATTTGCTATAAAGACGCTCCACACAGTTCAAACAGACAAATCACAAATGACGAAAACATAAAAATGAGAAGCAGTTTTTCCTTTAGTCCAATTAGACTTAGGGCTATATTTCTAACTTCTCTAAAATAGAACAATGTACAAATTAAGCAGGAAAGTTACCTTGTTAGCGTGTCAAAAGTACTACGATTTAATGCTGAAAATGTTTTTTATTATCATCTTATATCGGAATCTGTACTGAGTATCGAGTATTTGAAATTTCATTATGGTGACAAAACAAGGGATGTAATAATAATCAAAATATCGAGATATCGTATCGTCAAAAGTCTTAGAATAATATCGTTACATTACAATATATCGAATTACAAGTTTCTTCGCTTAAATTCATTGTTTTGGTGCAGTAATTGCAAAAAACTGAGAGAACTACATACCCCATGATGCTCTTGCTCTGTTTCAGTCCAATTTACATGCTGAAATAACTCTTATTAAGCTCTTTTAAATCTGAATTATTTGGATTATGGTAAGAGAAAAGTAACATTCAAAATTTTGTAAGAACAGAGAGATGCGTATTGTGAAAATATCGTATTGAGAGATTTTGATATTGTTACATCCCTATTACACTCCAAGCTGAAGCTAGGGAAAAAGTGCCCATTTAGTATTTTCATTGTAGCAGGCCACTTGCCCATTCTGAAATCCATCAAATTAATTAGCTATAATTACTTCGCACACAAATGATCGCTTCTTTTGTTTACACCACAGTGCTCATGCTAAAACCGTAAAAAAGTCAGGTGGATGCTTTCACTGTACAAACTTGCGATTTAAAACTGCTCCGCATAGCTTTTTATTTAATTTTTTTTACTTTCGGGTTGCTAAGAAACAAAGAGATTAAACGGCTCGGGTACGAAGTTTGTGTAGACGAGATGAGACAAGATGAGGCGAGGAGGAGCGATGGAGGTGGGAGAGGGGCGAGGGAGCGTTAATAAAGAAAAAAAAGGGTGGAATAGGTAAACAGGGGAGAAGAGGAGAGGGTGATTTGGAGTGTAGGAGGACTGGTGGACAGAAGGAGGGAGCCAAGGTTTAGACAGGCTTAGAGAATTAAAGCTGGAATCAAGGCCGAATAGCAAGAGGGTAAAAAAGTATGTGAGTGGGGAGGAATTAGGGGAGAGCCTTAAGAGGTGTTAGTGATGGATTTGAACAAGTTTTGGAATAAATTGTAGTTCTTGGTTTATATAAGAGTTTTTAGTTTGGCAGGTTATAATAATAACAGAGCAACTTTGCTACGAACTTGCGCTATTTTCTGATCTATATTAGAGTGCTGTTTTGTCATCACAAACATACCTGGAGTTCTGTTTTGTCACATATTTAACACACAAATACTGCATATTAGGGATGTAACAGTAACCAAAATATCATAATATCATATCGTCAAAGTTCTCACAATAATATCGAGGACTATCACAATATATTGAATTACAAGTCTCTTTGCTTAAATTAAGAGTTATGGTGCAGCTGTCAAATTGTTGTGTACAGTTTTGTATCATGTTTTATTTACTAGTATTTATGGAGAACTGTGTGACATAGACTTGTGGGTGGAGCATTGGACAGAATCTTATAGCTAGGCCATAGGAGAGATCGCTGAATTACTCAAACATCTAAAATCTCTTCAGACATGTTTTTTGATGAGGGAACAACAATACAACATAGAAGAAATTATTTAGCATAATACCCCCGCTTTAAAGACTATAATACGAGCGTGGACTGGACTGGAGTCAGACACATTCCTGTATAAACAAACATAAGCAGTACTGGCTGTTGTGACAGAGGTGCACAGTTCAAAGAGAAAACTTGACGACTGCTCTGTGGCGTAGTACAACAGTTGTCATGGTTACGGGGCTCTTCCACTACCTACAGTCTCCTATAGGCAGTCCACAGGGGCACTAATGTAAGCTCTTATTTGTACAAATGTGCATCATTAGCTGTAAACAAAGCCTTACATTATCGGATTAGCTGAGATATGCATATTAAAAGCCTCCATTAATGCTGAAGAGTTTTTATAGCATATAATAAAAAGCTTACTTATATTATTTTAGTGTGAAATTTTGTCAAGTTAGCATTTGTGTATAAACTAATTGAAGCGATGGGGTTTATATCTATTGTCATGCATTCACACTAACAAACATACTCATTCTTACACTGTACACGTACAGACACTGGGTACATAAACATGTCCAGAAAAATATGAGATAACTAGAATAATAAGATAATGCTATAATCAAATTTTGGGTGTGTGTTTATATGAGCAAAAGAAATCTGATCATCAAAAACATCAGGTGGCATGTAATCGATAAAACTATATCAAAACTAGATACTCATTGGTACAGATTGATACCATTGTTACGCAGGTATTGACGCTAAAAAAGTCACATTCACAGGACAGAAATGTACTTGTCCTGAATAGTTTTAAAATGATCTTGGGCTGTAGCAGAACAAGTATAAGACACATGAACCACTATGGAATCTACCTGGACCACTGAGGGATTACATATATAAGGGCACTTGGGAATTGGAAAAAAAATTACTACAATTTAATGTTGAAATTCACATTCTATTGTCTAAAGAAACAGTGTTTTTATTCTCATTGTGGTATCAGAATCTCTACTGAGTATCGAATCTATTCCTTAGTATCAAAATCAAGTTTGAAATTTTATTATTGTGACAACACTAATGAAGAGTGTCAGTCAATAAATGTATTTGAAAGATAAAAATACAATTCCTTTTACAATAACTCTTCGTATCTTTAACATTTTCTCTTACATTTTTATCTTTCCCATTAGTTTACCCTTTTTGAATACTTTTTCTTGTTAATACCTGCATTTCTAATATCTAATTAGGCTTGTTAAAAACTATATTCTCAGGACAAGACAAAATGTGAGCTTTCCTGAACAGTTTTAGTATGATATTGAGGTTTATCAGAACAAGTACAAGATCTTGTGTACTTTGTCTTGAAAATAATATTCTATTACTAAAAATAAACCATCTTTTATCTCTATTTTGGTAACGTAATGTGTATCAAGTAGTGATAGTGCCTGAGTCAGTTCCTTTAAATTTTTCTATCGTGACAACACTAAATCTGGTAACTCCTGAAACCAGATAATGATTTTTGGTGTGCATGTGAACAACGCCAGTGTCTTGCCCAAGGCCTCAACAACAGTATCCACCAACATGAGATGGAATTCAACCGGCAACCTTTAAACTGGTGGGGGATTTTTGCCACTGAGTCACTACTGCTGCCCTAAAATAGCCTACATACATACAGTAGTTCGAGCTAGCTTAAAAAGTATGGACAGGGTTGGTTGCTGTCCACAAGTTTGTTTTATGAAATATGCCTCTGATATTGTCTGATTCAAAACAGGAGGTTTCAAACTGAGAGGTTTTAAGATAATAAGTAATATAAATAATAAAAAATGAGAATATAATGAACTTGATTTTGATACTAAGGAATAGACGATACTGATTCTGATACCACGATGATAGTAAAAACAGAATATGACAACAAAATAGAATATGATTTGCAACATTAAATTATAGTACTTTCTTTTATATTCCCACGGGGTCTTATATTTGTGTAAACTCTCAGTGGTCCAGGTAGGTTCCATAGTGAACCATGGGTGTATACTAGTCTATGTGCTCTTATGCTTGTTTTGATACAGCTCAAGATCATTCTAAAACTATTCAGGAAAGGTTCATTTCTGTCCTGTGAATGTGATTTTTATTTTAATTTTTTGTATAGATTCCTGCTCAAATGACTATCTAGCTCTGATACTAGTTTAAGTAAAGATTAGTATCTGATTTTCAACAAGCTGGCTTTCAAAAACACACAATTGGTGTCCTAACATGGCCATACGGGCTTGTCGAAGCCTGATCCCATCAGATCTCAAAAGCTAAGCAAGGCTGGGCCTGGTTAGTACTTGGATGGGAAACCACTGGGAATTCCAGGTGCCACGGGGGGCATCAGTCACAAAAACGGTCATTGTGTCCCTAGGCAAGGCACTTCATCCACACTGCCTAGTGGTGTGTGCGTGAGTGATGGTGGTGGTTAGAGGAACTGATAGTGCCAAGTGGCATGGTAGCTGCACTTCAGTCAATCTGCCCCAGGGTAGCTGTGGCTACAATTGTAGGTTACCATCAAAGGGTATGGAGTGAATAAAGTAATGCTCTGTAAAGTGTCTTTGTGACAAATTTTTAAAATTTTTATTTACTTACTTACTAACAAATAAATAAAATCACAAAGGAATAAACCAGTGAAAAAAGTCAAGATTTTGGATAAAAAAATATTCAGGCTACACATACCTGATCCTCAAAAGAAAAGTACAAGTTCTATTCTCTACAGAGGTTCTATTCACTTTCATCTTTTATGACTCACTGGTTGCTTTATTGTGGTTTACTGGTCACTGGGTCAGATTTCGTTAAGTCCCTGTGATACCTGTCCTCCGCGGTGTAGTAGGGCGTTGTTTACTGCTGGTTTCCATGGAAACAGCAACATAGAGTAAGCTAGATTTGTCACGCTAAAGATCGTATAATCCAGTTAACCCAGTAGCCTCACACCCATGTGTGACTAAATCTTGAGTAATAATGTATGAAAGCGATTACTAAGCATGTCTTAAACTTTCTATTGCTCTATTGTTTTTTTTGTTTGTTTGTTTGTTTTACAAATAATGGCTATTAAAGAGCCGGTACTAGATTTTTTTGTCCATGAATTTGAGTAAAATTTGTCTTGACTAGGGTTGGGCGGTAATACAGTATTACAGTATCCCGCGGTATCAAAAAGTAGCAACAGTATCAGTTTCATTACCGTCATTAAAAAAATCTGCAGCACGTAAGGCCCTAATATAATATTGTAATTTATTGATACATAAATTTGTTTGCTCAGCACAAATGAATCTGCGGTTGTATTTTCAATTGAATGCTATCATGATTTAAAACTAATAGTATCTATAATGTTTCTTTTAATCATGTGGGGAGATGACGTTCGATGTCACGTGATGCTCATAAGGGAGACCAAGACAAGATGGCATGTCAGGCCGCAAGCGAATTGGTCCCCCCCAAAAAAAATACTAGTACTTCTGCAATTTGGCAGCATTTTGGCTTCAGGCGCACATTTGTTTATGTTTTACAGAAACAAAACTTAAAACCACATGGGTCATTTGCATAAACTATAAAGCGCTGAGGAAAAACAGCTGTTTCCTTGTGCACTGATGCGATCAGCTTCTGTTGGACTAAAGGACATGGTGAGTCTGTTCTGTGTGTGTATCACGTTGGAGATGGTTCATGTGAAACTTTTCAGAGATTATAAGTTTGCAGGTCATAAGCATACACCGTATAGCAGTGCGGCTTTGAAGCTTACCAAAGTCGTACTAAAACATTTTGGTAATATGGTAATACCGTATGCCCCGGTAAAATCCTGAAAAGGTTTAACAGTATCAAAATGTGGATACTGCCCAACCCTAGTCTTTTTATAATATTCTGTCCGATTACCTTGTTTTTTTATGTATTTTTAATTAAAAGGGTTTAATTAAATTTTTTGTGAAGTCTTCTTGAGTGTTTAGAAAAGCGCTCCATAAATAAAACGTCAATTATTATTTCACCGATAGCTCTTCTTTTGTAGTGTGCTTTAGTCTTACCTTGGACGGGCACAGTGATGCGTGGAGTCACATCCAGCTCCACGGGTGTTCTGAAGGGGTAGCCAAGTACCACCCCCGCCCAAGAGCAGAGCAGGAGCAGGCGTAGACAGAGGGGCAGAGCGGGGGACATCTCTGAAGACAGGGTGGGTGAGGAGAAGACGGGACACTGATCAACAAAACTGCACCTAAACCCAGACAGTCAAGCAAGGTCTGCGGCACCCATGGGAGCTCTCATGTACACCTGCAGGCTTGGAGTCTGTAGAGGTGAGTAAGAAGAGTCTAGGAGAAAAGAACAGACAATACACGCAATAGTTAGGTTGATGACAAATTTTAAAATCACAAAGTTGGTGAGTCTGTGTGTGTGTGGTAGTGTAAATATCATGATTTTTTAGCTTTGGGCTTATTTCCACCTGTTGTCTCAAATTCAGGCTAATAAAAACACTCATTCATACACCAGTGCACACAGATACTTAAGGCAATATGGGTGACATGTTTTGCTCAAGGACACAACAAACAAACAAACAAATGAGAAAGTTCATGCGACTAGTTGATCAAGTATAGATTTTATGTTACATTTATGATATAAGGTTAAAGGGTCCATATTATTGTTGTTTTTGATCTATGTTCTAATTTAGTTTTCTCCAAATTGGTGAGTAGTATGTGTGGTAGACAGACAGCTATAACAATTTCAAGTTACACATTTAGCATAAGAAAATTCATATTTAAAGTGTAGCATGCAGGATTTCATTTCAGTATTTCACCATGACCTAACTATGTCCTCAGATCTGCAGTAAATGTTCAAATGAAATATTGTTTTTCCAGATAACAATTGTAGAGATTGTTTATTTACAATAACAAAAACATTTTACATAATGAAATTGTGTTTTTTATGTCTCAATAGAGATAGACAGTATATCTAAAATAGCTCGAACTGCGCTATTTTCTGACCTGTATTATAATGTTGTTTCCTCATCACAAACATACCTGACGTTGTGTTTTGTTTCATTCACATTTAAAGGGACAGTCTGGAATTTTGGACATAGGGCCTCATTCCCTAGTGAGCCAGAGTGTTGGAGATGTGTGGAGACACTTTTTTAAATATTTCATCCAGTCCTTGTATTTGCAGAGGTCGCTGGTGCTAGGCTAGTGCATGTCAATGGCCATAGTTAGCCTGACACTAAAAACAGTCTTACCCACTCCACAAAACACCCGAAGCAAATCTATTATTACACCAGACTGTCGATGTAAATGTCTGTGTCGATAGAATAATTTTAGAAGTAAAACCAACCTTGTATTTGAAGGATTTATGTCTGAGCAGCAGCAGCGAGTAAGAGTTCCTGATAGAAAACTTGGCAGTGGCAGCATGCGATGATTCATGCGATGCAAGGTTAGTTTTATTTCAAACATTATTCTATCGACACAGACATTTACATCGACAGTCTGGCAATATAAAAGATTTGCTTTGTTTGCTTTGTGAAGTGGGTAAGACTATGGCCATTGACATGCACTAGCCTAGCACCAGCGACCTCTGCAAATGCAAGGACTGGATGGAATATTTTTAAAAAGTGTCTCCACACGCCTCCAACACTCTGGCTCACTAGGAAATGAGGACCTATGTCCAAAATTCCAGACTTTAACACACAAATCCTGCATATTCAGGTTGAGTTCTTCTCTCTTGTGATGTCATGTAGGAATACAGAAATTGCTCCACTGTGTTTTTAAGCTCCATACATCTTCACTAGAATAATTTGGATAATTTTAGATCTGGAATTCACGTGGAGTCACAACTCTAGGTATGTGTTGAGAAGCTAACAGTGTTATAACACGGCTTAAAGCTCACAAGAGTCCATTTTGCGTAATACAGGACTTTAAGCCTTCAGCACAGGCCGATAAACCATCCCTACAAATTGTACTTATTTTTTATTCTGTTTTGTGATATTCTCCGATGTCCCAATGTGTTGTTTACATTTCACATTTTTTCTCACAGTGTTTTTCCCAAACTGACATATCCAGAGAATCTTTAATCTCAAGTGGCTTTTTAATCAAGATGTACCAAAAGTCAACGCGATGTGCAACAAGATGACGACACCGCACGCAACGGATTATTGCTCAATGAATGTGAGCACAGTAATGCTTTTGTACGGGGGATCAGTGCACTGAGGTGGTTGGCCGGGGAGTCAGAGTAGCTACGTAACCTCTGATTTTCACAGTGTAAACAAGCGGACAGAAGATATCATTAACCAAACAGAGCTGTGCGCAGATGGAACAGAAAAGGGAGGGTCCGGTCCTGATATGGGGCAAGATGAATTCATACAGAGGGGTTAGGGTTCTGGTTTTGAACTGGTTTAGTTCTGGTTTAGTTAGAATAGTCCTGGTTTAGCTCAGACTTCATGAAGGCTTTAGTTATATCTTATGCAGCCCTGGTTGAGATATGGTTTAGTCCTGGTTTAGTCTTGGCTTAGAGCTGACTTAATCTTAGTTTAGTTTTGGTTTAGATCTAACTTAGACTATGTTTACACTGAAACGAATCACCGTATCAGAAACAATCTGCGTCCAGACACATTGTTTGTGTGTCCACAAGCCTTCCTTATCCACACAGCTTTGAGCATATTTGTTTACGTTTTACAGACAGAGTGACAGAGGGGTGTTCTGCTGATGGTGAGTTTGTTCAGTGCTTTCATCGTGTTGGAGATGGTTCATGTTAAACCTTTCAGAGATTATACCTCTGCAGGTCACAAGCATAGACCGTATATATGAATGGACATATATTCTCGCCTCTTATCGTTTTGGCGGTGAATTACTTTGCGGCGCATAGACCTACATCAGCGTGTTTTCAGACGTCCACACAATACTGGATCAGGTCCGTACTCACATGAATTTGTGGGAGCTGGTGGCACCAGATCATTCTGTCTCTGGAGCCATTTTCAATCGGATTAGTTTGGACGAACACTGCATCCGCAACGAAAACGTCTCAAATATGTACTAGTGTGAACGGGGCCTTAGTCCTGGTTGAGCTCTGACTAAGAGTGACTAATCACAACATCAGATTTAGGGCTAAACTGACACTAAATCCGTAACTAAGCCAGGATTAAAACAGGACCAAAAACATTAGTTCCGGTACAGTCTTGGTTCAGACTTGACTTAGTTTAGTTCTGGTTTAGTCCTGGTTTAGTCAGGTTTAGCCCCAACTGTGTCCTGATTTAAAACATTTGATGTAGTTATATATTAGTTCTATATTGTTTGGTTTATATGTCTGACATAGTCCTGGTTTAAACTTTAAAGGTCTTAAATTACATAGAATTGACTTGTGAACTTTAAGCCATGTTATAATGTTGTTATCTCCTCAAAAACATACCTGGAGCTGTGTTTTGTTGTATTCACATGTTTGAGTAATTCTGCATTATTGGCCTGTCTACATCTCCAAAGCTCAAAATGCTCTGTTCCACCCTGTGATGTCATATAGTGGTAGTTTTCAAGTTTTCAGCTCCTTTTACCTTTAGTTCAGTAGAGATTGGCAATTCTAGGGCTAAAATTATCCAAATGATTCTAGTGAAGGTGTGTGGCATTTAAAAACACAATGGAGCACTTCCTGTATTACCACATGACATCACAAGGTAGAACAGAGAGAAGTATGAGAGAAGAACTCTGCCTAAAAATGAAGGGTTTGTGTGTTCAAACATGTGTGAAGGAAACAAAACACAGCTCCAGGTATGTTTGTGATGAGGAAACAACATTATAACACACTGTAGATCAGAAAATAGTGGAATATAGGCCCTTTAAATCTGAAATCCTGATTCAGTCTTGGTTCAGCTCTGACTCAGTGCTGGTTCAGTTTCTTCTGTGCACTTGTGTGTTACCTGGTGCAAACAGACCCTGCCTGAGGAGGGCAGGGGGCTTGTGAAATATGATAATGTGTGAGTTGTGTGCGATCTGCAGAGAATCCCAATGTTATTTGAGCTTCTGTGGGGAGCTGTGTGAAGACTGAGAACTCCAGTCACCATCAAACGCATGACTGCTCCTCTCCACACTGACAACACACTGACACACACCAGCTCTCACTCACAGGCTGCTCAGGTTTAGGAAGTAAGTAACACAACAGGAAAGACTTAGCACAGTTTAAATGTGAGGAAAACTGGAAAATAAATGCTTTTCGCCATGGAGATGTTATTATTTTGTCTGGAATGTTTCACAGTATGATATTAAACCTTTCTATCTTCATGGACACCAAACCAGACCAAGTTACAGGTCAGATTTGTGGAGAAACAACCCCACTCACAGTCAGAATGTCTGTTTTTATAGGGATTTTTGAGTTATAAAACTACCTGTAATTGAATAAATGTAAAGTAGAGCTGTTTAAAGTCATACAGTGGAACATTCCAAGCAGAGCATTGACAAGCAACCAAACAAACCAAAAAGTTACACAGTGCACCTTTAAAAGGAAATAAGGCAGAACAAATTGAGGAAAATAACTGGGTTCTGTTTAAAGTTTATATATTAAACATATCCAGAAGTATTGATAAAAAAAAAGAAAGAAATACATAAATGATTTAAAGCTTAATTCCCAATTCAAGGATTTATTTTCTTCTAGTTCAGGCTTTTACCTCATACTGAATACTGTAAAAGAATTTGTTTGTGAGGAAAAATAGAGTAGAATAATATTGTCTTGTCTATACATTTTAACTGAAAGACATTTTGATGGATGAGAATCAGATGAAACTTGAAACCTCTAGGGAGAAACAATTTTATCCAATCAGAGATGAGATGTTGTAACAGCTGCTCGTGACTATCCCAGACTTTTGTTTTTCTGTCATAGTTCAACATTAGAATGAGTGAACATTCAACAACACAACAGTTCATACAGGGCCTTTAACTGTAATTAATCTTATGAAGTGATACTAAAATGCTATTTACCGTATCTGTCCTGTAACTTGAACTTTGAGACAGGCTTAACTTACTTCCCGTAAGACTGTACTTGGCCTTTATTATAGGCTGTTATGACTTTAGACTGATCTCTCTCTGTATTTCTTATAGAGGGAGCGATCAGTCCTCCATTGAGCCTCAAGCTGAAACCAAGCATGTGCAGTCAGATTTGCTTCAATCTGAACTCACCGGTGAATCAGAATCTTCATAAAGTATTAAAGAAATGTGTATTCTGGACCCTAGGCAACAACCTAAAAAGCAAGTTTATCAAAACACCTCACTAGTCTGATTTATTACTGAAGGTCTTCTTGATTATATTAAAGGGCGCCATAAATACGCCAACGGAATGTGACTACTAAAACAAACACATTCTATACTATTCTATAATACTGTAGGGCTGCGCAAAAAATCAAGTGAATCCATTAATTGAATGTAAAGTTCAAATCAAAGCAAAAAAGTAAGTTATTTATTCAGTAGTAGTAGTAGTAGTAGTAGTAGTAGTAGTAGTAGTAGTTGTTGTAGTTGTAGTAGTTGTAGTAGTTGTTAGTAGTAGTAGTAGTAGTTGTAGTAGTAGTTGTAGTAGTAGTAGCAGTAGTAGTAGTAGTTGTAGTATTATTAGTAGTATTAGTTGTAGTATTAGTAGTAGTAGTAGGCATAGTATAAGTATTAGCATTTGTAGTATTAGTATTATTATTATTAGTAGTAGTAGTAGTAGTGGTAGTAGTAGTAGTAGTAGTAGTCACAGTAGTAGTATTAGAAGTAGTAGTAGTCATAGTATTAGTAGTAGTATTATTAGTTGCAGTAATAGTAGTATTAGTAGCATTGGTGGTATTAGTATTAGTAGTAGTAGTTTTAGCATTTGTATTATTATTATTATTATTAGTAGTAGTAGTAGTAGTAGTAGTAGTAGTAGTAGTCATAGTATTAGTATTAGTATTAGCATTTGTAGTATTAGTATTATTATTAGTAGTAGTAGTAGTGGTGGTGGTGGTGGTGGTAGTAGTAGTAGTAGTAGTAGTAGTAGTCACAGTAGTAGTATTAGAAGTAGTAGAGGTCGTAGTATTAGTCGTAGTATTATTAGTTGCAGTAATAGTAGTATTAGTAGTATTGGTGGTATTAGTATTAGTATTAGTAGTAGTAGTAGTAGTAGTTTTAGCATTTGTAGTATTATTATTATTATTATTATTATTATTATTATTAGTAGTAGTAGTAGTAGTAGTAGTAGTAGTAGTAGTAGTAGTGGTGGTGGTGATAGTAGTAGTAGTAGTCATAGTATTAGTAGTAGTATTATTAGTTGCAGTAATAGTAGTATTAGTAGTATTGGTGGTATTGGTATTAGTATTAGTATTAGTAGTAGTAGTAGTAGTAGTAGTAGTAGTAGTAGTAGTAGTATCATCTCACTGCCGTCACAGGGACCAAAGTTTAGGACAGAACCATAGAGGGCTGACGATGTCAAACTGAATGTCTGAGCTGCCTGTTTAATGTCGTACTTTGTTTTTTTCTATTTTATTTTCCCAGCCATAACTATATAATAATCAATCATAATCATATAATTAATAGTACTTTTTTATAACTTTCCTGCTGGCTATAGCTCTTACGTGTATAAACGAAACCACATTTTAGAAATATGACACTTTGTGATGTACTTGATAATCGAAAATCTAAATAACTTTCCATTGTCAATATTTCTGTAAAAATAATGGCAAATGCAAATACAGAAAAAACAATACTTGAACCATCTAAAAATAACAGTGACTTCCTTTAACTGTGTTGCTCAAGTTATCTGAGGTTGACAACATGACCTTTGACCTCAAGTGTCAGACTATTTGGGTCACTGTCTTCTCTCCCTCCATGAAGATATTATTGCTCAGCCCAGAATTCTCCAAAGTACATCACGTGGTTGGCGGGGGCAAGTTATTATTGGTCAGATCTGTGGAGAGCAAGCTCATGCATGTTTTCAAGGTATTGACCAATAGAAACACCTATAATGGAAAAAATTCAAGCTAAATATTTAATGCCTTACTGTTGAACATTGAAGGGCAAAGCGTTAACATATCCATGGAGACAAGCAGGCAGTGGACTCTCCTCCAAAAAGTTACACAGTGCTGCTTTAACTAAAACTACTCGTGCATAAATATTAGGGATGTAATAATAATAGAAATACTGTGATATCGTATCGTGAAAAGTCTCACAGTAATAGCAAGAGCCATCACAATATATCAAATCACAAGTCTATTTGCTTAAATTAATAATTATGGTGCAGCAACAGCTAAAAAAAAACCCAGAGAGAACTACACTGACCCTGATCCTTTGTCCTGTTTCAACGCATACTGCAACTATGAAGAAATAAGTGTTTTTTAATTTTACATCTTCAGATTATGACAAAACCAAAGTTGTGTCAATACATTTTAAAAAGAAAAAGCATCATATCCACAGTTTTGTTAGCCTCCATAAAATATCACAATAAATAATTATCCGTGAGACGCATATCATGAAAATATCTAACAGAGAGATTTGGATATCTGTTACATCCCCAATAAATATCCAATCATCTTTTCCACAGACACAGACTTGGCAGAGGTGTTTACATACGTCACATTCCATATGCATTTAGAGGTGGTTTAAAGCCACACTTCACAGGTAAAGAAGGAGCTGCAGATTTATAAAAAAGTCTTCACCTGTCATCATTTGGTTTATCCTTTTAAAAAGAAACCTTAAAGGGCTCATACATTATTCAGGCTGCTTAAACTACTTTAAAGGTCTTATAAAACGCAAAACTGACTCTTGTGAGCTTTAAAACATGTTATAATGTCACAAAAACATACCTGGAGTTGTGTTTTGTTTCATCCACACATTTTTTGAGTAACTTTTATTATTACTCTGTCCACATCTGTGCGGCTCAAAATGCTCTGTTCCACACATAACACATAAAAAATAGCTTAATATACGTGACCTTTTCAGTATCGATACTTGCTCAAATGAGTATCTAGTTTCAACATTAGTTTTAATTTTGATTAGTATCTGATTTTCAACACTTTTGACAAGCGTAATCATTGGTCAGATGGTCTAGAGAAAAGATTGGGTCACAAAGAGGGCCGAAAACATTAATAATAAAAACAAGAGAGAAATGTGGTGTTTTGAGACTAGACTGGAGCCTGCTGGTCATGGAGGATTGAACCATGACAAACACAGAGCTGACAGTTACATAAGAGCAGAGACAGGCTCAGCAGCTCTTACAGGTGACCAGAACCACCCTGTCAATAGTCTTTACTAAAATGCTTAGAACACATTAAGACAGCCTCATTATGAAGAAGAAAGATCAAAGTAGCAACAATTATATCATTTAAATTACATTAATTGTTATAATTATATAATAAAACATATATTACATAATTTGAATCACAATCATTCGAGAGCGGAAGTATTGACTTATATCATTATATCATTATATGATTCATAGTCTTGTTTTCTGATCCATGTTTACTGACAGAGGATGGCTGGAGACTTCTCCAATATCTTATAACTGACCATTTGAAATTAATTTCATAACCCTACTGTGCCGTACTGTAGTCGGAAGATTAGATCTGTGATTTATTTTTGCAATTGCAATTATTATTGATGACTTATAAGTCTATGTTTACAGAAATGGCTTCAACTTAACTAAAGTAACTAACTGTACTCACACAGAGGTGACCTGCAGCTGTGTATATGTGTAAGGAGATGTTCTGTTCTAGTCCAGTATTTTTAGAACACTGTTTTTAACCCAAACCCTCTGACATGTCCACTGTCCACCATGTACTTTCTGCATTGGGACCAGTGGATACTTGTTACTGTTACTTCAGAGCATGCATGTGTACTTTCTACTCCACTACATTTCTGAACTGAACTGAAAAGTAAAAAGCACCTTTCATATGATTTTAGGGGTTATTTTTACCATGTTTGTGGTAATATCCTGACTAATCCTTTTGAGTTTAAACTTTGGCTTTCAGCAAGATATTGATCCATAATGACACCATTACACTCTTTAAGTACATTTGAAACTGGTGAATCAATACTTTTACTTAAGTTGATTTCTTCATGTGATACTTTTACTTCAGTAACTTTTTGCCTCTGTATCTCTAATGTAGCAAGACTGAGTATTTCATCCATCACTGATTGGGACATGTGACTGCCTCCTCTGCTGTGTCCGCACGTCCTGTTCTCTCATGGGACAAACTGTTTACTACACTTGGCTTGGTTCATTATACATTATAACTTTATGTAATTGAGTCATCATAGCTAATATTGAGAAATGTACTTTAATATTTAATGTAGGGCGGCATGGCTTAGGACTAGGGTTGTCAAGAGTATCAAAAACCAGATACTAAAACTAGTATCGAAACTAGATACTCATTTGAGCAGGCATTGACACTAAAAAAGTCACACTGGCAGGACAGAAATGAACCTTTCTTGAATAGCTTTAGAAACAAAACACAGATCCAGGTATGTTCGTGATGAGGAAACAACATTATAAACTAAATCCAAAATTGTGTAATATGAACCCTTTAAGTAAATGATTAGTTATGAATTTTTGAATGGATTATGACGATTTAACCATTAACTATGAGACACTGAGAGCATACTCTATAAAAATATAGACAGTGCCTTGATCCCTGAAAACAGTCACCAGATGAACTTTAAAAATTAAAAACTTAATAACTTTTTCTACGCAAAACACAATGAAAAAACCCCTAAATGTGCAGGATTTGTGAGAAAAAAGCGTAATATGGACCCTCTGACATTTATGAGTTGCTACAAAGCTAGGTGGCTAATGTTGCATCATAGTTAAAGTGCTCCAGCTTCTTGTTTGTATTCACTACTCACTGGTCACACAAGGACAATGGATTAAGATGTAACAAAACACAGAACTTATTAACATTCAAACAAAGCTCACCGTCCCATTACAACTTCTGCAGCGGACTAAAATATTACAATTATAACAAGAGCAAACAAATACATAAACAGTAGGCTTCTTATTACTGTTTAATTTACTGGGACTGTGGTAGAGCTTTTTCAATTACTATATGTATTTTCTGCCTTCGATCCAGAATACACACTTCTTTAATACTTTATGAAGATGTGAGTCTTGTCAAAGGTGAACCTCCGTGAGTTCAGAAGGGCGTGATTGACAGGTGGATTAGCCAATCAGAGACACAAATGGTTCACGAATGGCACAGGGGACTGAAAAATCATTGCAGATTGATTGAAGCACTAACCTCTGTTAAAGTTGCATTATATAATGTCTAAGGTGGAGGGTCAGTTACTTGTCTCCATGGAGATGGTAAATGTTCATATTTGTATACAGCGCTTTTCCACCTTCAAGGCACTCAAAGCACTTTACAACAAGCCACTTACCCATTCACACACACATTCATACACCAGTGTACGCAGACACTGGGGTCGAGGTAGGTTAAGTGTCTTGCTCAAAGACACAACAACAGCATTCATCAGTGGGAGCTAAAATTGCATCGCCAACTTGTGGGTCAGTGGATCTGACCGCTCGAGAGCAGGATTCAAACCGCCAACCTTCAGATTAGAGGACAAAAGCTCTACCAACTGAGCTACTGTCCCCTGAGATGTTATTTCTTTGTCTGGAATGTTCCACAGTAGGGCATTAAGCATATCTCTCCTGCATTTGTTCAAGTACAGGTGTTTTATAGCTCAAAAATGCCCTCTCAGGCTCAAATAAATTTTTAGTATCAGGAAAAATCTGATATTTGGGGAAAATTATCATATGGGGTAGTAATATACAATCCTGACTTTTTTATCCTCTGTAAACAACAAAAGTACTTTGGTACTTCTGGCAGGCCGTTTGTGTGTAGTCATTCTTGCACAGTCTACATCGCCCACGTTTATCAGCATGGATGGGAGAAAAGGCTCCTGAGTAAAAAAAGCTCATAAAATATGGATTTGCAGTAAGTAGGTAATTGGCATTTAGCTGTTGCAAATCTGCAACGCCTGCCTGGAGAGGGTTAAAAACATGAATTCTTACCAAGTCCATAGATCTGACCACTGAACTGTCTCCATTGTGATTACCAAGTTAATTTCCATACTCAAGTGAATCAAGGCAAACCATAATATCTCCATGGAGACACGCAGGTGGCAGACCCTCCACCAGAAAAGTTACACAGTGCATCTTTAATCTGAGGTGAGTGAAATGTGATTTTATTTGTAAATGATATGTGACCAGTGAGCTCCTTTGTTTCACATACGCCACTGAAAAAGACTTGATTCAATCCAGATATTACATACAGTATATTGCCAATAGCCTTTTATGAAACTTTTTCTTATTAGGAAATCAAACAAGCACTAGGGATATAACAATAATTGAAATATCGTGATATCGTACCGTCAAAAGTCTCACAATGACATCGTGGGCAGTCACAATATATATCGAATTACAAGTTTCTTTGCTTAAATGCATGTTTTTATTGGTTTTATAGTAGCAACAGCTTATAAACGTCGGGAACTACGTATCCCATGATTAATTTCAGTGCAGACAACATGAAGAGATATGATTTTTACTTGAATTGTTGGGATTATGACAGTAATAATTCACACCAAAATCTTGTCGAGGTATTTTAAAAGCAAAAAAGTGTTCCATCTACAATTATATCTGCCAAAATATCACAATAAATATCATGATATCATACCGTGAGATTTGGGTATTGTTACATCCCTAACAAGCACTACTATGGATTGCGTAAAAAATACAAACAGATTGGCTTAACTACTGTGGATTCCATCTGTGCTGTGAAAGGCATTACTGTCAAAACTACTTATCCCAGGCTGAATTTAAGCATCTGAGCCAACTACAGATGTCTCGAAAGAGGCTAGAACATTTCAGACACGCTTTTGGTATGTTTGCTACATTTCAGCCATGATAAGCATCTGTGAAATGTCAAATTACCTGTATTACTGTCGTTTAAGTAACTTCTGTGCTTTTGTCTCCTCAAATCCTCGCCAAATCTGGTTCAGAATCTTGTAAAAACACTCCCTAGAAAGACACACATTGAATACAAAAAGTTAGGGATCAGGCAGGCTCAGAAATGATCCCAGTATACAGAAAAGTTGCATAGGGAGTGTATGGGTGGATAAGCTGCCTCATTGGTGCTGTCAGACATTATAAAGGAGCGAGTTTGCCCTCCCTCTCCACCGTCTGACAGTTCCACAGCAAATCATTCACAAAGCTGACAGAGATCGAAATCCTGCCGACAACACCACAGAAGCGATGCAATTATAGAATAAAAGGAAGAAGAACAGAGAGTATGGGTCAAACGGGGAGAAAACGTAGCAGATATTTTTGTTAATGGTCAAAATGATAATGACATCTTTTTGAAGTTTAAATTATGCCAAAAACAATAGCTGCTGGCTTCAAAGATGAGATGCATAACAAAGAAGGGAATTTGAGAGTTGAAATGGTCTCAATAAGTCTGGTGAAGGAGTACAGACTTTGAAAAAATAGAGGAGCATGGTGTGGATTATCTCCTAATGATGTCATAAGAAGAAACTGAGTGTTTAATAGGGGTATAACGATATCCAAATTTCACGATACGATATCGTCACGGTATGAACCTCACGGTATGATATTTATTGTGATATCATGGGGAAGTTCACAATATGATGGGGAGGTTCATGATGTAACAATATCCAAATCTCTCGGTACGATATTTTCACGATATACATCTCACAGTACGACATTTATCGTGATATTTTGTGGAAGCTAACAAAACTGAATATGCTACTTTTTTCCTCTTTAAATTCCTTGACAAGACTTATTCCAAAGAACTAAGATTTAAAAGTGCTTAAAACTGTTATTGCTATTATCTATTATAGGCTACACTGAAATGCAGCAAAGAAGCATGGTCTATGTAGTCCACACTGTCCTTTTTAAGATAATGCTGCACCATAACTCTTAATTTAAGCAAAGAGACTTGTAATTCAATATTATTGTGAGAACTTTGATGATATGATATCATGATATTTCAGTTACTGTTACATCCCTAGTGTTTAGCATTACTTAATTTAACATAATATATAGGGATGCACCGATCTAACCTTTTCAGTTGCGATTTTGATCATTTGGCTTTTGCTGTCTCCCCGGAACTGAAAAATATTGTCTATTTCAAATCAAAAGACAGCTAACTTTTTATCCAAATTTATCCAAATGTGTTTTTTATCCATCAAGTAACTACTGAACAGCTTTGCAGGCATAAAAGTTCAAATATTATGACACAGTAGGACAATGTTAGCCAGTAAATTGTCTCATTATAACCAATAAAAGTCACAATCAACATACTGATTCAACTAATATCATGGGACTAATGCCAGATCCAGCAAATTTTTCAGTATCGGCACCAATATTCAATACCATACCATCATATCGGTGCATCCCTAACAATATATGACCTTAAAATCTGTCTTTCTATAAGTTTAAATGGACAGAAAAGTGACCAGACCAGGCCCTTTAGCAAATACAGGCTACTCAAAGTGAAAAGTCAACTGCGTGAAAACAGAAAGTTAAAAGTATACTTCGGAACATTCTTCATGGAGTATTAGATACATTTTATGCCATACTGTGGAATTATAACCAAAAGAACAACATTTCCACTTAGACGAGCTGGGGATAGCCTTCCTTCAGGCCAAATAAGAGTCTGGTGTAAAAATGTCCATGTGCGCCTAATCAACAATGCTCTCCTTTTGGGAGTCTTGAAATTGGCTGTGTTGTCTGTATAGAACTTTAATGGGGTCGCCCGTGGCAACATCCTGAATAAAGTGCAAAAGATGAAACTTCATTTTTAAAACAGGACTGACTCAGCACTTTTATCTTACGCTGCAAGTTAACATTTTTATCACTTTACTTTCCATATGTGCATTTGGTTCACTTTTAAAGGTCCTATATTACACAAAATTGACTCTTTTGAGCTTTAAGTCATGTTATAATGTTGTTACTTCCTCAAAAACACACCTGGAGTTGTGTTTTGTTTCATTCACACATGTTCTGCATTATTAGTCTGTCTACATCTCCAAAGATCAAAATGCTCTGTTCCACCTTGTGATGACATGAAGTGGTAGTTTTCCAGTCAACAGCTACCTTTTACTTTTAGTTCTACAGAGAGTGTCAATTCCAGAGATGAGATTGTCCAAAATGATTCAAGGTGTATGGAATTTAAAAACATAGTGGAGAACTTTCTGTATTACCACCTGACATCACAAGGTGGAACAAGAAGATTGTTGTTGGAGCCTATAGTAGCCAAGTTTAAACAGTGTTTATGGACACAGTTAACTATAACCTTAATAAAACTTTGCTGCTTTGGCTTGACTTGTTATATAACCTGTTAGTGTTGTCACAATACTGACATTTCAAACTCACTTTTGATACAAAGGAATAGACTCGATAGTCAATACAGATTCCAATATCACAATGAGAATTAAAACTCTCTTTCTTTAGACAATAGAATGTGATTTTCAATGTTAGATTGCAGCACTTTCTTTTCTATTTCTATGTGACCTTATCTGTGTAATCCCTCACTTATAGATTCCATAGTGATCCATGGGTGTCTTGTTGAAATGAGTATCTAGTAGGGTGGGCAATTAATCAAATTAATTTGATTAATTTGTGTTTTTAATAGAGATTTTTTACGAAATTGTGAAATTGAGGATTATTATGAATGATTTACTCCTGGCTTCCTTACTTGCAAAACAGAGCTTTTGTGCAATTACAATTATACAAATGTAACTGAAGGCAGTTTACAATTTCTTAAATAACAGCTAATACTAAGAATGAAAATGTTAAGAGCTTTCTGCATTTGAAAGACCAACAATGACTCAGCTCTAACTTTGATCAAAATCATAACCATCCAGTTTGCCTAGAGTTTTTTGGACAGGTCACCCAGCTCTAGTATCTAGTAGTTGGAAACAGTTTTTAGTATTAATTATCTGACTTTCGATACTTTTGCCAGTCCTATAACCTACAGCAAGCCAATTTTAAACTATTTCCCCTCATATTGCTTCATAAATAGTATATAGGACAGTCATTATAACTTACTCTAACTCCTTTCACTGTCTTTTTAAATCTATTACTTCTGACTCCCTTGAAGAAACCACACTGGTGTTTAATACTTAATTGGTGAAAACGTTGCAAAAAGACAATGAAAAAATGAACCCTTAGGATTTCAAATCAGCTCCTCCATTCTTAACACGCTTTATAACACACTTTATTCTCTCTATAGCTGCCAGCCTTGTGTCTCTTGACGTATTCTCAACCAAAAACACTCCCCATTATCTGCTATGATGGTATTTTTACAAACCTGCTGCTTGAATGGGAGAAATTGGCGCAGTGCGGTGACAGTCACATCAACACAACAACTGTTCAACTCCCCGAGGACTGCAAGAGGAACAAATACGAAACGCCAAGAACAGTCAAAGCTATTCAGAACTCTTTCTACAGGAATAAAGGAGGATTTAAAATGTTCCACAGACAAAAAAGCTCAGACAAAAGAAGCGTGAGGGGACTGAACGGAACTTTGTGCAGAAAGAAGAAGACAGTTTTGTAGCGTGGCACCAAGAGGCTAACTGTAGCTAATTGTGAAGGTTAGAAGTCGCTGATAAAGCTATTCTAATGCGGTGAATGAGTTATAATGAAGGAAGAAGAAGGGCGGTGTAATGCTGGACAATTAAATGGAACATGATTATACTAATAATACCACAGCGTGCAATAGGTCTTTTATAGGGACCAACCATAAACTGTATAAAGAAGTGGACTTAGGACTTCAGTCAAATGAAGTTATAGGAGCAAATTTGGAGCAAAACAGAGACAAAATAGCAAAATAAAACACCAGGATCATGTTAGTGAGCTAATACAAACATTTTAAGACCATAATGATGAGACTCACTGCAGCAGTAACAAAGAAAGCTGTGACAATTTCTCAATGTTAAGTCAACTGGAGTTGCAGGAGCTGGTGTTCTGTTGAAATGGGCTTCCGCGTCGAAATTAGCTACTTTACATTTTCTCTGTGTACAGTTGTATAGAGCCATTAAAGCGAACCTCCCCAGTTTGACAACATATTTCTTTGGATTAGAGACAGGTTGGATGCTGTTGCACACGGTGATCACACTTTATACCTTAGTTATGTACAATTTGAACTCATTAACATGAATATGTGTAGGTAGTTAATTTGGGCAGTCATATTCTACTCAAAATAGGGCTCTGACTAACTCCCACTGAAGAATCACCATTATTCACTCATTTAGATGAATTTGGGTAGAGGAGCTCATTTCGACTGGACTTCTATCAGATAAGGCTCCCACTATAAAAGAGAAACATTACTGGAAACACCAAAATCTTTATATTAAAAAATATCAAAGGCCACAGTGTGAATTTCCTATTATAATATAGTGATATTTTCTTTCTAAACAAAGTTACAACATTTTCTACACATGGAAACAAAATAAAATACGATGTAATGAAAATGATAACGATAAAATCAAATATTAAATCCAAACTATTCAATCATCTACGTAGGTATTCTGCCGCAAATCTAACACAGACATGCTGTTGCTTAACTGGTCAAAACATACAATAAAACCAATACACTTTTAAAATGTGACTTGTTACTCTACTTCTGCCTCGGGAGCTCAGATCGACAGGATACTGGAACCATCCCCATGTTCACTTTCTATTTGGAACGTGACCTGTAACTTGGCCTGGTTTGGTCATCATGATGATCAAAAGGTTTAATGCCATACTGCAAAACATTCCAGACAAAGCTATAACATATCTACGGAAAAAAGCATTTGACGGCTCCTCCACCAGAAAAGTTACACAATGTAACCTTAATAATATGAGCCACCATGGACTTCTGAAAAGCAGATAAGGACTTAAATTTCAAAACATCTGTTAACTATTCCCCAATCCAAATGCATTATTAATATAAGAATAATCCAAAATCCTGGGTCTCGGTATTTTATTTTTCCCCATTCATTCATCACAAGAATTTACAGCTTAAGAGTTTGAAGAGAGAGAGAAAGTTTCTAAAATCCATAAACCAGGGACCTGCTCTTTTGGGTGAACAGCGAAATTAATATTGATCGCTCACTTACTTTTGCCTCAACAATTTTCTAAAAAGTTCTGCATTTTATCATAAAGATTTTGAGGTTCAGTCCAATGAGATTTGATCAATAATGTGTGTTCTTGCCTTATTGTCCAGAGGTGTGTAGAGTTAGTACTCAAAAATAAGTAAGAGTGATGTTACTTCAAAATAATATTACTCAAGTAGTGGTGCAAGAAATGACTCAAGTAAAAAAAAAATTGGGAAAACTATTACTCAAGTCACTTGACGTGACACTCAAGTGACTCGAGTCACTTAAAGACTAACTATCAGGATGTAACATTTGATTTATAATTTGAATTTAATATAATCTGAGGGACAAAACATTAAATAACGCACAAAATCTGTTATTAATTTTCAGCAGATGGGCTCAAAAATGATAAATAACAAATCATAAAATAATTTCATATTGCCAACATAAAACGTTTATCATGAAGAGTAGGGCTGGGTATCATTCAGAAGTTGCCAATATGATACATACCTCGATACTTAAGCCATGATACGATACATATCTTGATACAGTGCACTTTCGATTTGATACGATACATTTCAAAACGATTCAGTACGGTTCAATAAAAAATAAAGTCTTAATCTTGGCTGTGATACTAAAAGCCTTTGTTAAACCACTTCTTGTGCAAAATTCATATGAAAAACACCCATTTTAATCATCAAACAGTGAAAATGTCAAATATGTCGCATAAACATGTTTCCTTCCTCTAAACAAACCACAAAACTTTCGCTTTGTAACAAAATTATTTTGTAAAATATACCAAATAATACTCTTGGTGATATATCAGTACAGCAGCCCAAGATATTGATACTGTATCATCACATTAAATGATACAATATATTGATATTTTGATACTTGCACATCCCTAGAGAAGAGTAACCAAAACTTTTAATGTTAGTGTAATAATAAAATATTACTCAAGTAAGAGTAAAATATGCTGCTAGAAAAGTACTCTGAAAAGTTTAAAAGGTTACTCAGCTAAGTACTTACTAGAGTACTTGCTTATATCTAATTACAAAGTTTACCAACATCATAATCACCATTAAATAACAGTAAATAAATATATATTACACAAAATTCTTGTGTTATAATGTTGTTACCTCATCAAAAAACATACCTGAAGTTGTGTTTTGTTTCATTCAAACATGTTTATTGTTTGAGTAACCTAGTTAGTAATTAATCTGTCTACACCTCAAAACCGAAAATGCTCTGTTCCACTTTGTGATGTAATGATGAAGCGGTAGTTTTCAAGTTTAACCTTTTACCTTTTGTTCAGATTGGCAATTCAAGGGCTAAAATCATTCAAATGTCTCTAGTGAAGGTGTATGGAGTTTAAAAACACAATGGAGCACTTGTATTACCTCATCACATCAAGAGGTGGAACAGAGCATTTTCTGTTTGAGAGAAGAACTCAAACGCCTAAATATGCAGGGTTTGAGTGTTTAACAAGTGTGAATGAAACAAAACACAACTTCAGGTATGTTTGTAATAAGCAAACAACATTATAACAGAACAGAAAACAGAGCAATATAGGTCCTTTAAAAAGTTACTCTTAAGTAAATATAACTGAGTATTTACTTTCCTTATATCTACTTACAAAGCTTGCCGACATCACAGTCCATCATTAAATAAGAGTAATTAACAGTAGGTGCCACAGCCTATCATCAAATTCAATACCATCTTGTCAAACCACTTAGCGTCTTCTTTTGATTTCGTTCTTGTATTACAATCTCTTAAGAAGGGCTGCCAACCGAATCACCAGCGCATTGTCCACTCTGCCAAGTCCTTATTTCATCACTGCTTTTCTATTCTTTACAGTGACTAATGAGCCACAACACAAAGGTAGACTGTTTTAATAAGACATGAGTCACGAGTCAGGTGGTACGATCTACAACCAAAAATATTTACAATAGTAGCAAGAATTGTGTTGTATTCTGTTGCGTAACATATAATTTAAAGGGCCTGTATTACGCTGTTTTCTGATCTATGGTATAATGTTGTTTCCTCATCACAAACATATCTGGAGTTGTGTTTTGTTTCATTCACATGGTTAACACACAAACTCTGCATAATTAAGCTGAGTTAGTCTCTCAAACTGAAAACACTTTGTTCCACCTTGTGATATCATGTGGTCATTGGGGTATGCAAAAATATCAAAATATCAATATCGTTTAATGTGATGATACAGTATCGATATCATATGGAGTATTTTTTGTTTTAATATTTCACTAAATTATTTTGTTACAGCGCTACAGTTTTGTTGCTTGTTTAAAGGAAGGAAACTCATTTATGCATCACATTTGACATTTTCACTGTTTCATATTAACTTTGCGCAAGAAGTGGTTTAACAAAGACTTTGAGTATCACAGTCACGATTTAGCCTTTATTTTTACTGAACCGCATCGAATCGATTTGAAATATACCGTATAAAATCGAAAGTGTGCTGTATCAAGATATGTATCATATCGTGGCCTATGTATCGAGGTATGTATCATATCGGCAATTTCTTAATGATACCCAGCCCTAATGGTAATACAGGAAGAGCTCTAATGTGTTTTTAAACTCAATACACCTTCACTAGAATCATTTGGATGATTTCAGACTAAGAACTGGCAATC
Source organism: Boleophthalmus pectinirostris (assembly GCF_026225935.1). Lineage (NCBI taxonomy): Eukaryota > Metazoa > Chordata > Actinopteri > Gobiiformes > Gobiidae > Boleophthalmus > Boleophthalmus pectinirostris. The sequence goes on along the minus strand of NW_026571404.1, from coordinate 32,880,867 downwards.
TCTACTAAACAAAATGAAAAAGGTACAGTAGCTATTCACTAAAACTACCACTACATGACATCACAAGGTGGAACAGAGCATTCTGAGTTTTATAAACAGACTAATAATAAAGGATTACTCAAACATGTGTGAATGAAACAAAATACAACTCCAGGTATATTTTTGATGAGGTAACAGCATCAGAACATGGCTTACAAGAGTCAATTTTACGTAATATAGGATTTAGTATTTTGATGTAACAGTATTCTAAACTTGAGTAATAGTTTCCATTGTGAGTAAACTTAAGAGGGACAAAAGCTTTATGCTGAGAACAATGACTTGAACATTTGTGTTTCTTGCGCCTCTAGTTCAGATATGATTTAGAAATGTAGTGTTATCCTTTGAAACAACTACATTTTGTGCATTATTTAATTAATATTTTGTCCTTCCAATTACATGAACTGTAAATTATAAATCAGACAGCTACTCTTACTTGAATAATAGTCTCCCCAGGTACTTTTTACTATAACTTTATCCTGAGTTAGCAATCCTCTTGAGTACAATTTGTGACTATTCTACTCTCCTCTGGGTATCATTTTTGCAATACTGAAGCAGCTTTGGTTCTCCAGTGCTAGTCCTGCCAATAGGGGTGTCAAAAATATTGAAAAACAAATACCAGTCTCGAAAACTACTATCGAAATTAGACACTCATTTGAGCAGGTATCAGTACTGAAAAAATAACATTCACGGGGCAGAAATGAACCTTTCCTGAATAGTTTTAGAATGATCTTGAGCTGTATCAGAACAAATATAAGAGCACATAGACTAATGTACACCTATGGACCACTATGGAACCTACCTGGACCACTGGGGGATTACATATAAGACCGCATGGGAATAGAAAAAAAAGAACTGTGATTAAATATTGAAAATCGCATTCTATTGTCTAAAGAAAGAGTTTTTTTTTTTTTATTATTAGACTTACTCACAGTGGGAAGAGTGACCAACATTTTTACTCAAAAAAGACTATGGTACTATTACATCAATAAAATAAATAGCATAGTAAAAGTATGTTGCTGTTGTACTCTGAAAAGTACAATTTCTACTCAGCTCAATTAAGAGTACTTGCTTATATCTAATTACAAGGCTAGACAAGATCACAATCATCATTAAATAACAGTAATTAAAGATCCTATATTACGCAAAATTCTTGTGAGTTCAGGTTTAACTTGTGTTATAATGTTGTTACCTCATCGAAAACATACCTGAAGTTGTGTTTTGTTTCATTCACACATGTTTGAGTAACCCTGGTTTATTAGTCTGTCTACACCTCAAAAATGAAAGTGCTCTGTTCCACCTTGTGATGTCATGATGAAGCGGTAGATTTCAAATTAACTGCTACCTTTTGTAACCTTTAGTTCAGATTGGCAATTCAACGACTCTAGTAGTGAAGGTGTATGGAGTTTAAAACGCAATGGAGCACTTGTATTACCTCATGACATCACAAGGTGGAGCTGAGTGTTTTCTGTTTGAGAGAAGAACTCAGCCTAAATATGCAGGATTTGTGTGTTCAAAGAATCTGTATTGAGCAGCAAGTCTAATCCTTAGTATAGAAACTGAGTGAAATTTTCGTGACAACACTAATTAAATGTGCAATAATAATAAATAGAGTCCAAAATTGTACAAACATTGGCTCAGATTGGTCCCATATGTGACAGGTGCTCCAGTATTGACGTAACACCAGCGCACATGTTCTGGCTCAGGTCCAAGCTGGAGAAATACTGGACAATTTGTATAGCATTTATTTAAAGAGGAAAAGATGAGAGCACACTGAAAGCTATCTGTATACGCTTTTAAAATGGTGTGTTTGAATAGAGGAAGTTGTCAAAACAGATTAAAGGGCCGATAATTACAGGAGTTGTGTTTTGTTTCATTCACTCATGTTTTAAATCCTGCACATTTAGGCTGAGTTCTCTTCACACACAAAAAACATCACCTTGGAACCTTGTAATAATACTATGTGGTAATGTGGTAATACAGGAAGTGTTACTCTGTGTTTTTAAACTCCATACATCTTCACCAAAATCATTTCAGTGCTGGAATTGCCCATCTGAACTAAAGGTAAAAGGTAAACCATGAATACTCAGACATGTGTGAATGAAACAAAACACATCTCCAGAACTCCAGATATATTTTTAAGGAGGTAACAACATTACAACATGGTTTAAAGCTCACAAGAGTAAATTTTGCATAATATAGGACATTTAAATGATCAATATAGAGTGTAAGGTTTGAAATGTATTGGATTTGGGTAGCCAATTTTTACTTTCAATAGGTAATGAAATTCTAGCATTTTTAGCATTTTAGCTTTTTATTGGTCTATTTAGTGCAGGGGTCTCCAACCTTTTCCTCCAGTGAGCTACTTTTACAAAACAAAAATACCAGAGAGCTACTCATTTTAGTGGCTGCAAGAAACTGAGACGACTGTACCCAAAGAGGGCAAGTCTTTGGGTACAGTTAGATGCTTATAAAACAGGGGTCTTGAACCTTTTTCCTTGGATGAGCTACACCTTTACAACACAAAAATTCCACAAAGGCTACTCATTTTAGCGATCACAAGAAATAAAGTATACATAAGAACCATAGCAAAACCTAGATGAAGTACAGTTAGACAAAACAACATAAACCATTATTTATTTATGAGTGCACAAAGTCAGGCATCAAAATGATAGGTTTATAATGATAATAATAATAACAGGCATTTAATTCATCAAGTTTTAGTTATTCAGAACAATACGTGTAATTCAGAAATCCTTTGGCGAGCTACTTGGAAGAGGGTGGAGAGGTACAGGTTGGAGACCCCTGATTTAGTGACATGTCATCATTTACATAGTGGATAACTGATCTTAAACTGACATTTATTTATTGTGTTAATACTCTGTACTTAATATTGCTATATACAGCCTGTTGTATGACTAGAGATGGAAATGAACCAATGGATCTATCTAGTAAAAAAATCAATGTTTGTCTATTTTATTTGTATTTGTTTATAAAGGACTTTGCCTTGGATGATCTCTCTAAGCCTTTGGATAATATTGCACATTCAGTTTCACAATATGAAGCTTATTATGGCATTTTAAAGCTTCTTAATAGTCTAAATTATGAACATTAATGTAACAAAATTCATACTGTCTGTGGGTATAGCAAGTTTTAGATTTAAACATACTCCTTAATTATTGAGTATTGATATAAAATATAAAATGAATGGTACTTCAATTGTACTAGAGATAAAGTGACTACAATCTAAAGTATTAATAGATCTGTCTGATAATATTACTTCAGAATTTATTACAGTGCCATAATAGAATACTAGAACACACATAACCTAATCCAGAGCATAGCCTACTTTATATGGGGATTAAGTATTACTACAATCAAAACATAAATGTCTTTTTTCTTTCTCTAAAAATATTAAAGAATTGTAACTAAACCATGAAGGGAATCCTAATACAACACATTGTAAACCCAATCCGATACAGTTTTCTGTTGGAAATTAGCCATAAAGTAGACATATATAGCTTTTTTATGGGTTTAAAGTTCTCTTATCACAATCCGGCAAGTAGATACGGGCTATTTGTAATTCATGCTGTAACAAAGCGAATTTAAACAGAAAAAAAAAAAAAATAGACAATCTAACTTACCTTGATCACGTAAAATGTTGAAACCTCAGTAAATATCCGCTTGCATGTGGACTTTGAACCGCCGTACGGACAAACACACAGCTCACAGCCGCTCTCGGTGACTGATACTCGGTGATACTGGCTCACACTCACCGCTCTTCCCCCGGTCACAGGTGGCCCTCCTCCCGCCGACAGACACCTCCTCCTCGGCCCGCCTCCCGAGCCCTTCGCCCTCCTTCCTCGTCTTCTCCGCGCTCGGAAAACATTGAACCATGCGCGGAAACGGGTCAGGGGGTGTTGGATTTCGGGCAGAAGAAGTGGAGCGGACGGGGTAGCGCACCTGGATCACTTTCCTCGGGTAAATCCGGAGCTCAAACCTGCGCAGAGTGGAGCACAGGGAAGGGACCCTCTGTGCGTAAAAGCGACGTAAGCGGAGAGCACCTGTTCACCGAGGAGAGCGCGGGGACGCAGTGACATCTAGTGGACGAAAGGAGAATTGTGTTACAGCAGTGAAATGAAGGCAGATTCTAAATGAAGCCCAAAAAACTTCATCAGTAATAAAATATGAGCCTATTTATTTTACTATTGCCATTAAATATTATTTGCATCTATTATAATATTGTTTCATTTTGAAGTACACTGTAAATAAGCCAGCCCATGTCAACACAACATAAAATACTTGAGTTAACAAGTTGCCTTCATTTTTTTAAAAGTTCATTTTGTTAAGTTTATTAAGTTAATTTAAAACATCTATATATAGTTTTATTTTTGTAACTAATTATTATTATTATTATTAGTAGTAGTAGTAGTAGTATGCATCAGTTTTATATAGCTCTCTGGACACTCAAAGACGCTTTACAGAGATTCATTTACTCATTCACTCCATACCTGGTGGTGGTAAGCCACTATTGTAGCCACAGCTGCCCTGGAGCAGACTGACAGAAGCAAGGCTGCTAATCTGTGACATCAGCTGATCACCACCATCACTCACACACACATCACTTTCATACATCACTTTCATACATCACTTTCATACTAGGCAATGTGGATAAAGTGTCTTGCCTAAGGACACAACAACAATTTTTGCAACTGGCACCCCACTGTGGCAACTGATTTTCCCAGCAGTCTCCTGTCCAAGTACTAACCAGGCCTTGCTTAGCTTCTGAGATCTGACGGGATCGGGCTTTCAAAAGCTGGTATGGCCACACACCATGTAATGCAAGTTGAATTTCTGATGATACGCAATAAAAAAGTAGTTCTGTCCTTCAAAATATATATTTATTTTTTATATTCAGACGAATGTAACATTAATTGCAGTAAGTTCACCTGCATAAACTGCATGGGCATTCATAGAAAACCCATTAACCAGAGAAACTACTATTTATTATATTTATTTATTTATGTTGGATGCCCTTCTTCTTACAACACATTAAATTGACTGGGGTGGGCAATGTGGGGTGATAGTGCTGTGTGAATGTGTGAACCGGTAACCCACTGGTTCCCTTATAACAAGCCCAACTTCACCTCTCCAGTCTCACAATATTGTCACAGAAAGAACGTTCCCAGTTTATCAAATGATGTATGGACTTTTTGGTTTTGTTTATTTGTTTACATTTTTTTTCAGTATTGAACAGGTTTTCATTAAATTCACTTCATTACATTTCACACATCAATAGTAAAAGCATGGACTATCTTTTTTCTATTTCCTCTGAGCCCCTGCAGGTCTCCACAGTCAAAACAGATTACAATGGTGTTTTGTGGTTTTCAAAATGGCGTCTGCATCTTCACATTTTCACTCCTATAATTCCAGAACTGAATTATGAATGCATGTATCTATTATTCATATGGTCGATCAACTTTGGAGAGCTGTGGTAGCGTCCAGTGGAGCCATTATTATTAAAAGTTTTGTTCAACCTCCAACATCAATGTCACTGGAGAGTTACCATAGCAACAGTATAGAGGTTTTAATGTATTTTTAATATATATTTTTTTGACAGCCAGTGAAAACATTGTCTGCCTAATGACTTTTCCTTTAATTATTTTCAGGTACATCCGTGCAGTGACAAGGTTTTAAATTACAAATATTACATTGATAAATGAGTTAACAGTTTTCTCATCTGCCACCTGTGGAGATAGGGGAGAGGATTAATGGCATGATCGAGAATACAAGGCGGTGAGAAGACAGGATTAGAAGAAATAAAGATGACTTTATATTTGGTAGAAAAGGTTAGACTGTTTGAGACTACAGAACTCCACTATTATTTGTACTGACACCACTAACAAATATGAGCAAAGGAGGGAGATTAAAATGGTTTGTTTCAAAGGGTGCATATTTTTCTTTTGCATTAATGCTTCTTCTGATCTCTGTTATGTTTTTTCATCAAAAACCTGTCCAGAAAAAAACTGTTGTGTTTTGGTTCATTCGCACATATTTAACACGCAGATCCTGCACATTTAGGCTTCTCTCAAAAAGAAAACACTCTAATTTCAGCTCTGAAATTGACCCTCTCCACTGAGCTAAGGGTAAAAGGTAGTTGTTCACATGAAAAAGACTTAATGACATCACAAGATAGAACAGAGCATTTTGAACTTTGGAGATGTAAACAGACTAATAATAAAGGATTACTCAAACATGTGTGAATGAAAAAAGCATAACTCCAGATATGTTTCTGATGAAGAAACATTATAACATGACTTAAAGCCAGAGGTGGGACCAAGTCGTAGTTTTGCTAGTCTCAAGTAAGTCTCAAGTCTTTGACCTCAAGTCCAAGTCAAGTCCCAAGTCAAAGACAGGCAAATCCAAGTCAAGTCTCGAGTCACTGGCTTATAAGTCCAAGTCAAGTCCAAGTTGTCTGCTTTAAGCTTCAAGCAATTTCAAGTCTTTAAACCAAAATACCAATTAGAGCTTAGACAGCTTTTATATATGAATATTTATATAAGAGTTGTAGAAATGCAATTTTTTCCTTTTTAAATGTCTTGAAAATATCTTAGTGTGAATCATTAGTCAGAAAAGAAAGAATTCAAATTTAAAAGTGCTAAATAACAGTTATTTTGCCATATACTTCTCTGTAGTTTCCTCTGATTTACTGTATTGTGCTGTACATTACTGTATAGTACTGTATCAGGTCCCAAGTCACTGACCTTCAAGTCGAGTCCCAAGTCTTAGTCCACTTTATCAAGTCAAGCCTCAAGTCCTAAATATATTGGCTCTAGTCTGACTCGAATCCAAGTCACGACTTGCAAGTCCCCACCTTTGCTTAAAGCTCACTAGAGTCAATTTTGCAAAATATTTGGACCTTTACATTTTTGACTAATAATTTAATATAATAATGTAAAACCATGTAGGCCTATGCGTCACAGTAAAGTTTTCCTTTTAATTTCACAAAAATATGAATTTATAAGGTTTCCCTGTGAGTTCATGTTGTTTTACACTTTCATTTTTTTTAAATTTTACTGTTACATTTCCAAGCATTTTATAGTCTTTTCAAACTTCAAATAGATTTCTGGGTAGATGAAATAAATCAAACTCACATTCTTCTACTACTTTGTTCCTCTACTACACTTTCGTCTACTACTGTAAATTACTAAATATAGTAGTTGTAGTAATGTAGATGTAGTAGTAGCTTTAGTAGTTGTAGTAGTTATAGTGGTTGTTGTAGTAGTTATAGTGGTTATTGTAGTAGTTGTAGTAGTAGTAGTAATAGTAATAGTAATGGTAGTGGTAATGGTAGTAGTGGTAGTAGTAGTAATAGTAATAGTAGTAGTAGTAGTAGTAATAGTAATAGTAATAGTAGTAGTAGTAGTAGTAGTTGTAGTTGTAGTTGTAGTTGTAGTTGTAGCTGTAGCTGTAGCTGTAGCTGTAGCTGTTGTAGTAGTAGTAGTAGTAGTAGTAGTAGTTGTAGTTGTAGCTGTTGTAGTAGTAGTAGTAGTAGTAATAATCAAAACACAACACAACTTAGTACAAATTATTTTATTGTAAATGCTTCAAATTCTACATGAGTGGTTATTTTTACTGTCTTGACAAAAGGGCTAAAGAAAAAAGTAACAAAAATAAATAAATTTGTGTTAATGAAGATATGCTTGAAGTGGAGTTTTTGCATTGTAGACCTGATCCGGGCCTAGTGCAACCTGTAGCTAGAAAAATAAAGGCGTTGGTTGACATCTGGCTAGCCTTCTTACACATATTCACATGAAATCGACAAAATATTCAAAATCCATACTGCATGATATGTGTTTCTGTGGCGAATCCATCGTAAGGTAGTAGCGTGTTGGCGACGCGTGCTAGCTTTTGCGATATCATGGACCACAGAGCATAAAACGTACTCAAAACTATTTATTTCGCTAACATTATTTTCGATTTCAGATTATTACGCTACAACGGTGGCAGTCACAATTTATTCTGTACACCTCTAGTGCAGCTATAACGAGGCACAGTTTCTCAAATTGAAGGTGCGCTGTGTAACTTTTCGGTTGGGGGTCCGTTGCCATCTTGTTTCTATGGATACGTCAATGCTTTACCTCTACTTTACATTTATATAATGACAGGTGGTTTTATAGCTCAACATTACCTAGAAAAACAGGCATTCTGACTATAAATGGGATCGCCACTCCACAGAGCTGACCTGTAACTTGGCCTGATTTGGTCTCCATGATGATAGAAAATTTTAATGCCATATTGTGAAACATTTCAGACAAAGCAATGGCATTTCGGTGGAGAAAAGCAGGTGACGGAACTTCCACCAGAAAATGTACAAAATGCAGCTTCAAAGATACACTGTGTAACTTTTTTTTTCTGATGGAAGGTCATCTGAAATGTCCCATTGTATGACGATTAACATCTATCTCCATGGTGACAAGCAGGTTATACTCCTGCGCCAAATTACAGGTCAGATCTGTGGAGAAGTGACCCTGCTCTCAGTAAGAATGCATGTTATTCAAGACAGTAAAATAATTAAATTTAAAAAAGGCAAGTTATAAAAGTTTAATGCAATACTGTGGAACATTTCAGCCAAAGCAATGATATCCCAATGGAGTAAAACAAGCAATGGACCATTCACCAGAAAAGTTACACAATGCACTTTAAACAAAAAATACAAAAAATAAAAATTACCAAAACAATAGCCCCTTCAGATTGTCATATTATTATTTCCATTTTCATCCCTCACTCATTCATCACATGCACTACAGGTCTATAAAAACGCGCTACCATGAAAATACTGCTTGTTCGTCCCAACATCTTTTGCTTGTTTAGGAAATATAAAGTTTCTGACGATTACAAAAACAGTGGAGTCGTGAAATAGTGTTGTACAGACAAGAAAGTGCCAGTTGGGCTCAAAAGTCCACGTTTATCCTTCATAAATCCATTGTCGTCTTCATTTGTGGAATGCAGTCTGTTAAAGCGTGTTTGGGTTGGAGTTTTTGTGTATATTTCGGATAGTTTTTGTCAGTAGGAATGTACAGGCTTGTAGGTGCTTCAGGCCAGGCTCCTCTGTCTTGGTTTTATCCTGGGGTAGAGCTGTAAGAATAAAAGAAAAGTTGGTGTTTTAGATTTCGTGGGAATGACGAAAGCTTAAAGGTGTGCATAATTTTTGACTGGAAAACAAAAATATGCTTGAGACAAAGAATGCCTTAATGAGTAAAATCAAAGGATAAAAACTGAGTGATGCAGTTTAATTAAGATCATTTATGCATTATTTGATTCAATAGTAATAGCCAGTTTCAGTTAAAGAGCCCATACATATTACGATATTTTCTGATCTATACTATAACGTTTCCTCACCACAAACATACTTGGAGTTGTGTTTTGTTTCATGTGCGCATGTTTAACACAAACTCTGCATATTTAGGCTGCAAATACTATGTTCCACCTTGTGATGTCATGTGGTAATACAGGAAGTGCTCCACTGTGTTTTTAAACTCCAAACACCTTCACTAGAATCATTTAAATCATAGAAAATTTCAGGTAAAAAGTAGCTGTTAACTTAAAAACTACATTTTCATGACATCACAAGGTGGAACAGAGTGTTTTGAGCTTTGGAGATGTAGACAGACTCATATTAAAGGGTTATAAAAACGTGTGAAAGAAACAAAACGCTCCAGGTATGTTTTGAGGAGGTAACATTCTAACAAGAGTCAGTTTTGTGTAATATAAGACCTTTAACTTATTTAAAATGGCAAAAAATGTAAAAGTAATTTGTTTACATTTGATTACAGGTCATTTTATAATAAACCCAAAAGGGCTCTCTATGATATAATGTGTCTAATGGCATAATAAGGCATGGCATCATAAGTTAATTTGTGATTGTCTAATTAGGTTAATTTGGTCTTCTGGTAATTTATTTTCATTTTTCATACGAAGTTTTTTTTTTTTTTTTATACCCGACAGTTTCAACTATTCACTAGCAGTCTTCCTCAGAATGATCTTATGATGATCACTCTGTGGAAGACAAACTAAAACAAACTAAACCTTGGTCTGAAAAATTCTAAAAAGGATCTAATTATAAAAAAAATTATTTGTGATTGTATATAAAGAAACTGATTCTATGTACATACCCCCAGTAGGTTGCGTGGGATGTAGCCCTCGTGGTCGCCCATTCGTGCCCACCACCACTCGATCTCGTCCTCATCCTCTCTGCGCAGGATGGTCATACAGTCTCCCTCTCTGAACGACAGCTCGTCTGGGTTCTCACTGCTGTAGTCCCACAGACCGTACACCACGCCTCGGTTCATGATGCCCATCTTCTCCTGAACACCTGCACACAAAGGAGAAATACTATAAGTCAGCTCTGCACAAATCAACTTCGAATGAACAGACTTAATGTTGTGAGCTGAGGTGGGTAAAATAGCTGGAAAATGTACTTAAGTATGAAAACTGTGTGGAAAAATCATAATCCTATATTATGCTTGTTTGCTTCTATACTTTGCTGTTAGTCCTCAGTTACCTCAGTTATTCCTCACTTACGTTAAACATTCTGAGCATCCTAATTATTCACAGGGATGACTTTATAAGCACTTTTGACAACTCTAAGAGACCTGTGCAGAGATTTTGAGGGTAACGCTAACAACTAGCAAGCTAAAGTGCACTTCCTGATTATTGGACAATAAAATGTTTTCTAATTAGATGCAGACAGTGCGCCACTGACTTATTTTGACCTGAAGAGCTGTTTATACCATACTAGTATATCTGTACTGGGGCAAGACATATTTTGTTCAAATACAAGAGGAAAAATCCAGTACAGGGCCTTTAAAAACACAGCTGGAGTTTTATTTTGATTAACTCATGCTTGATCATAAAAAGCCAGTAAAATTCATAATATATCATATGTATGACCTTAAGGTAGAAGTAAAAAGTACACTAAATTTAAAAAAGGATTAGGAAATAATACAGTCTGCCTTATTTATGACTTTATATAAAATGGTACATAAAGTGCAAAATAGTTTCTCAAAACTAAATTATATGATTAAGTACAAGACACACAAAAGTCTGTGTAATAAAAGTAAGATTTAGACCTTACTTTTCTTGTATTTTTTATTTTGCTTCATGAATTTAAGATGGATATAAAATAATCTCACATACATCAATATGAATGGAAAGGAGCAGAAAGAAGCATAAACTTGTAATATTTACCCCTTTTCACAAAGCTGACTTCAAATAGGAGTTACTGTCCACAAATATTCAAGTAAACATACAACTATTAAAAAACTATACTACATAAAACTACTCCTAATAGTTACATGTGTGAAAACAACATTACTAATAAATATATTTGAGTATATATGACTTAGAACTAGCCCCCTGTAACTATGAACAAATAAAATCACATGTTTCTCGTACTGACCGTAGAGGAACTGGGAGCACTGTGTGTAGCCCTCCTCCATCTCCTCACACTTGTCAGCTGCTGTCTGCATGTCACTGTAGGTCATGGCGAAAACAGCAGCTCCAGACTCCACCAGGAACTTGCATACCTGCACGTTATTACAGGAGGCCGCACAGTGAAGGGGCGTCCTGGGACAGAGAAGGGGGGAAAAATGTGATATAAGTTAATAATGTTATGACAAACTGAATAGAAATTTTCCTATCTTTGTAGTTTAAGTGAAAGTTCAGAATGCTATCCGGTCTCCCTGATTTCAGAGAGCGTAATTGACAGGTGGATTAACCAACCATAGACTCATGCTCAATTTGCGTCAAAAACAAACATAGCTGCTTACACGTAAACAAGGAGAAGAAACTAATTTAAAGACTGAGAAACAGCATGGATTTTTCTCAGAATCAACAATCAAAACACCACACTAGTGGATTCAAACAGAATGTAGAAGTGACTGTCTGGTCAGGCAAGGTTCTATATATAGTTGGAGGTTGAAAATGATGAAAATAAACTTGTTTTATGAATGATTTCCAATTGATATAAGGCTAAAAACTCAATGGGAATATAGCTGCTTTTAACTTTTGAATAGAGATTTTTTTTTTTTTTACACAGAAAACAGCAGTTAACCAAATTAAAATATATGTATGAGAAATAAAAAAAATAAAAAAAAAAGTGCCCAAAAAGTCCTGTTCCGGCCATCTGTATACTAAAATTATAGTACTTGTATTTGAGAGAGGAAAAGCACTAAAAATATCTCATTATATTAAGTTAATGTTACAATACAGGTGTATTTTTACAATACAGAATAGTTGACAGGACATTGGGAATAATGAATAACAGATGTAAACAGAAGAGTCCAACCCACCATCCATCACTGTCGGCCGCATTGACATTGACCCCAAACTGAACCAGGAACTTGACGATCTCAGTGTGACCTGCACAGACGGCGTTGTGTAGAGCTGTGATGCCCTCATCATTGGGCTGGCTGGGATCCTCCACCTGAGAAACAAAAGATTATAGGAGATTAATCTAATAATTTCAGCTAATTGCCAACAGATTTTTCAATAGACTAAATGTCCATTGTAAAATAGAGAATATTTAAACAGCTATTTACACTGATAGTATAGTAAATAACTTTCTGGAGATGGAAAGTCACCTGCATGAGTCCACGGAAATACAACCATACTTGGAACATTTTCCATTGGCACAGATCCATTTTATGCCATACTGTGGAAAATTATAGCTAAAGCAACTCCATGGAAACAAGCAGGATTGCACTTGCTTAAGGACACATGTATTTTTAGTGCAATAAACATATATATATATATAAACTGTATAAATATAATACTGTGGCCATAGACTGTATAAAGAAGTGGACTAAGGGAGTGTGACATCACCCATAGTGTTTTGGCTCCAGACATTGAAGCTTGTTGAGGCTAATTGTTATAGGAGCGAACCTGTAGGAGAGTTCTATATTAGGAAAAGAAATTGATTTATTGTGACAATAGCAAAATAAAAACACCAGGATCATGTAGAGTGGATTTTTAATCATTTAATAATAATTTTTAATAATTATTTTAAGACCAAAATGAGCAGCCTGACACAGACAGGAGTGGCATTTTTCAATACAAAGCCATTTGGAGCCGAAGTTGATGGAGCCAGAGGTGCGCCCATGTTCACTTCATTCACTTCCTATTTGGAATGTGACGACTAGGAGTTTAGCTATGTCCATTTATATATATATGGTCTATTATTGTGCCGTGAAATCAAACTCTACCGAAGGGAAGCTTAAAAATTAAAAGAATATTGACCCAAAATGAATAAATAAACAAGACCGGCAAAGTTTACTCTTTTTAAGACACTGCCTTAAGGAGAGCATCACTTTGGTCATGGCCACGTTTGATTGTGTGAGCCAAAGCACAGAACCACAAAACCACCAACTTTAAGCACAGCATCCAAATATTGTACAACAGATACCTGGCTGCAAATTCTGATTCAAATTCTAGGACATAAATGCAAACTATTGGATAAAAACAAACTTACTTACATCCCTTTTGGCTATTGGACTTTAGTTAATGTTTGACTGCCCAGTGTCTTTTTCTTTTTTGTGTGTGTTTGGAGTGTGGAGAGAGGGGTGGAGTGTGGGAGGGTTTTGTTTCTATCTTTATAAATGTATTAAAAAAAACAATACAAAACAAAAAAACTTACTTCGTAGATGATTCTCTGGACCAGGTCAAACTCTCCCTCCAGTGAAGAGTCCAGCAGCAGGGCCAGAGGGTTAAATTTGACCCTCATGGCGTGATCTATGCGCTCAGATCCTGGTTTCCGCAGGTTGGTCCTCTTTCCCTGGAAACATAACTATGATTAGGAAAATTGAACAGCTGAAAGGTCTGGCCAGCTCCAATCTACTCTAAACCTGCCCAGAGGAGGGAGGTAGTATTTTTCCAATAAATATTCCACTGATAATCTTCTTAATAGATCACGCTGTACCTAACAAGTATTTCCACCAAAACAACACAAAAACAGCTTTACAAACCCGAGGTGAGAGAGCAAAGAGGAGATCAGCTTAGAGGAAAAAGGAGCTATTTTTCCACTCAAACAATAGGGATACTTCACAAGATTATTAAATTATATAATATTAGGGCAGGTCACCAGAAGACCTAGTTATTTTAATGCCAAAGGGCAGAATCTACTTTTGGGACTTCAATAGTTTTAGAATAAATTATACTACACAATGATGAAATTTAAATCAAGATGGTGATCTGAAAATGAAAAACTTTGCATTAAATACTATTTTTGGTATTATTATTCTAGTATCTAACGTGGATTAGCTGCCAGTACACTAAATCTGAATAGATAAGAAGAATCTATAGTTCCAATAGCTGGAAAAGGACTTTGAATGTATAATATTAGATTGGATATCTCATGTATCAGGTATAAAAAAATAAAATATTCTCTATAATATATTTTTTATACAATTTCAGATTTAAAAAAAAATTAAATTGTGATGAAATCTGCATTATTTTTGTGTGCACTGTGACAATATAATACATATACAATACAATTTGATGAAGTATAAGTATGTGGTGTTCCTTTTAACCTGGTATACTTTATTTATTAGTTTGCCAAATTATAATATACATAGTTACCACAACTCAATAATAATTCCTCATCTATCATTTTCAATAATTTCTCATTGGCATAACCTTGTATCATAAAAGTGCACTGTGTACCATTTTTAGTTGAGGATCTGCCACCTGCTTGTCTCTATGGAAATGTTGTTGCTTTGTCTGGAATGTTTCACAGTATAGATTATACTTATTTATCACAAGTAGCGGTGTGTAAAAATATCGAAATATTGATATATCATATCACCTAATGTGATGATACAGTACTGATATCATGGGCTGCTGTACCGCTATATCACCAAGAGTATTTTTTTGTATATTTTACTCAATTATTTTGTTACAGCGCTACAGTTTTGTTGTTTGTTTAGTGGAAGGAAACTCATTTATGCAACACATTTGACATATTCACCGTTTTGAAGAGTAAAATGGGTGTGTTTCATATGAACTTTGCACAAGAAGTGATTAAACAAAGACTTCTAGTTCATATTAATTATTTATCACCGTATTAAATCGATTTGAAATATATCGTATTGAATCAAAAGTGCACTGTATCACGATATGTATCATATTGTGGCCTATGTATTGAGGTATGTATCATACTGGCAACTTTGTAATGATACACAGCCCTAATCACAGTTACAGAAAGACAGTTACAGCACTATCCTACATTACAGTTCAGGTCTGTGGAGAGACGGTCCTATTCACAGAAGAAACTATTGTATTTCTGAGCAATAGAAACACGTATAAGGAATAAAGGCAGGTAGTGGACCCTTCACCCATAAAGTTGCGCAGTACACCTTTAATTATTATAATAAAGTTGATATGATTCATACCGGTGGCAGAGTGACTTGACCCGTGACCTCTGGTGCCTTCATGCTCTCCTCATCCTGCTCAGCGCCGCTTGGGTACGGTGGGGGTGGGTACGGTGGAAACTCCTCTGGGAAGCCCTCTGGAGGCGGAGGAGGGGGCATACTGGGCACCTGCACATGTATCACCTCCCCACCAGCAGTGGGCGGCGGAGGGGGGAACACCATATCATCTGGCCTGGGGGCAGGGTGACTCGGCGGAGGCGGTGGCACTATCTCCTCACTTCCTATTACTACTACCGAAGGCTGATTGCTGATTGGTTCTGGTTGCACCACTACAGGTTCAGTGGGCGGGACTTCTTCGGGTTGTTCTGATTGGCTAGTGTCATTCGTCACTGGAACTGTGTTTTCAGGAACCTTTTCTGGGTCTAGCGCAAATGCCGGAGTGGTTGGAGTAACTGTAGTCTCCATCGCGGCTAAAGTGGTCTTCTGGTAGAGCAGTTTTTGGATGTTAGGTCCAGCTGGTCCTTCAGGTTCAGTGATGGAGCTGCGTTTTTTCAAAGGTCTGGGGGCGTTGTAGAGTTTTTTACGCAGGGCTTCGAGGTCGCCATCGCTCTGGTGACGGTAGGGGTTGGAGATGAAGGGGAGGAGCTTGGTGGGGCTGAGGGGGCGGGGGATGCGTTCGGTCTCGGGGTTGGCGGGTGTCTGGGAGGAGGCGGGGCTGTTGGCGTGGTCCACTTCGTTCTCCGTGGGGGAGCGGCGGTCCAGGTATGGGTTCTCAGGGTGCTGCTGGGAGCTGATGACAGGTTTGCCGTACACTACAGAGAGAGGACAGAAATGTAAAGGTTAAAGGTGCACTGTGTAACTTTTCTGGTAGAGGGTTTGCACAATGGAGATGGTATTGTTTTGCCTGATTATTCCACAGTACGGAAACAGACTTGGTCATCACAATGGAGACAGGTTAATGGTCAAATCCATGGAGATATAAGCCTGCACATGGAATGAATTTTTGTTTTTTAAGGTATATTTGAGCTATAAAACACTTGTAATTGAAGCAAGTGCAAGGGAGGTATGTTTAATGCCCAATTATTGTGGAACATTCCAGACAATGAAATAACATCACCATAGAGACACGCTGGTGGCAAACAGGACCATGGACTCGTATGATCACAAGTTCCTGAAAATGAGCTGGATTTTTTTCTTATGTTTTCAGTATTTTTTTCACAGACTAATGTGTAAAAATGGAAATAATATGGCTGTATTTGTACACAAACATGAAACAAATAATTTTATTTACTACATTTTTACAAAAGTGAAAAATTAATTAGTGATCTTTACTCAAAGGTGCATTGTGTAACTTTTCTGGTGAAGGGTCCATTAAATGCTTTTCTAAATGGAGCTGTCATTGCTTTGTCTGGAATGTTCCACAGTATGGCAATAAAACTTCATGGATCTTCATGATAGGTATATATTTGAGCTATAAAACCACCTGTAATTGAATAAATGTAAGCTAGAGCTGTTTAATGTCAACTGTGGAACATTTCCAGGCAGAGCAATGACATCTTCTTAGAAACAAACATGTGACTGAGCTCCAACCATAAATGACATAGTTCAGCTTTAAGAAAAATTTGTGGGCATTGCTATGGAGTTTATAAGCTAAATATATCAAAAAATCATAATACCAGATGAAGGTATTATAGGTATTTTCCATTGGCTGGTACATGAAAAACAGAGGGCCTAGAACTCAAGTCAATCTGGTGCTCCAATCATTGAACTATAATCACCTTTCTACCACATTAACACCCCAAGCACACGCCCAAACACACACTTACTGCTCGTGAAACCATTGGTGCGGCTCTGCGCCCGGTTTAGCGCCCCCTGGATGCCCGACTGCTGCGTGTACATGGAGTAGATGGAGCTGGCATCGAGGGTCTTTGGCTTGCCCATCCTGCTGTCCTTGGGGAGCTCCGGGGTGAAGGGGCGGACCGTGGCCGCTGGAGGTGGGTCCTGTTTGGAAGGGAGGGGCAGGGTCTGGCTCTGAGCGGGGGGCAAGGGGGAGCGGCCGGGGCCTGCGTGCGAGGGCGGTTGGCTGTGGGGTTTGGTTTTGGGGAAGGTGCCAGTGTGCAGGGCGGGCTTGCCATACGGGAGGACAGCAGGGCCCTTGGGTTTGGAGGCGACAGGAGGAGGCACCTTGACTGGTTTGGATGTAGACTGGAGGGAAAACAGAGAGAGACTGTCAAGTTAATTCCAAATGCATTGGAACCAGAAGCTCCCCCCATGCTCACTTCCGATTTGGAATACGGTGGCCAGGAGGTTAACTCCATTTATATATACAGTCTATGATGTAACTAATCTGTTTTCTCTGTCCAAAGAGGCTATACCAATTAGTGAAATACAACTAAACTAAACTACTTGGATGAGACAACTCCAGATGCATCTTTTTTGTAACAGAAGTCCTGTGCTCAGGTCTATGCACTGGCTTCCTGTAGCTCAGAGAAAATATCTTAAAGCAGCTCAGCTTGTGTACAAGTCGCTCTATGGTCTTACACAAAAGTACATCTGTGACATCTTAGTGCCATATGAACCATCTCGCACTCTGAGAACCTCAGGGACAGACCTCCTGCTGGTGCCCAGAGAATGGACTAAACACGGGGAGTGAGCATTTCAGGTTTATGCAGCTAAAACCTGGAACAGTCTTCCTGAAGATGTGAGACAGACTCTTCTGTGACTCTGTTTAAATCCAGGCTCTAAACAATTCTGTTTAACTGTGCATATGACTGAAAGGTTTTCATTCTGCACTCTTCTCTCTCATTTAATGTATCTCACCGTTTTTAATTTCTTGATGATTATTAATGTTTTGATTTGTTTGTGTTGTGATTTTAATATATTTCTGTAATTACTTTGAATTACTTTGTGTATGAATTGTGCTATGCAAATAAACTTGCCTTGCCATTTTTTGCTATAGAAGTTCATTTTTTTTAAACTCTTCTGTTATCATGATAAACACAAAAAAACTGTCTCACCTGTGCATCTCGTACCAGGTCGTCACTGCTCTGGTTCTTGCGGAGGGCGTTGGGAGGGAAGTCTGTGGGCTCGAACATGGAGGATGGACGTGCCTTTTTGTCCCTCTTCAGCTCATCATCTAAACAGAGCGGGATGGGTCAGCTTACTTTCACATGATAAACACCACACACACATATGTTTTCGATAAATTTGTGAATGTGCTCTAAATAAAATAGTGTCCATTACCTTGTTCTGCTGTGGAGTTGCTGTGGGAGGGCATCCGGGGCAATGTGGATGAGGAGCCATGACTGCTGATAGAGTTGGAATCAGGGCCAGAGGGACTCCACTCTCCCAGCTTCGACGATCCTGTAACGAAAAGAAAACATTTAAGTTGAACTCTCACAAACCATTATATCAATTTAAATTTGTTATTATAAAAAATAGGCAATAATATTTTTCCGGGTGTTATATTTTGTTTTTATGTGAAAATTGGGAACATTTTCTGAGACAGGAAATTCATCTGTATGGCAGTAAATTATTTTATAATGGCCAGAGGTGGATGGGACTCAGTTACATTTACTTGAGTAACTTTGTCCTGAAATTGTCCTTTCCAGAATAATTTTCAGACACCATAATTCTGCTCTTACTTGAGTAAAAGTTTTGGTTCCCACTGTGAGTAAGCTGAACATTTGTACATTAGAGTTTCTTGCACCGTGCATCATTTAATATTTTGTCCTTCAAATGACATTAACTTCAAATTCTAAATCAGTTACAGTGAGTCTTCTTTGAGCAGTAGTTTTTCCAAATACGTTTTAATTCTTAAGTTTCAATTATTCCACTATTTTGTACTACTACTCTACCCACCTCTTATAATTCCTCATAATAGCATAAAGTGTGACTCTTCAAACTCATAATTTATTATTCAAGATATTTTAAGAAAATTACCAAAAGACACAAGTTAAACTGAATTCTATTTAAAAAACTAAAAATCTAAATCTTCGAAAAAGCCTACAATTCTCACACATTTAAAACAAGTGAAAATTCAACTCCATAAAAACAAACCATAAAGGTATCTTATATTTTTGTTTTAATTTAAATAAAGATTAAATCCAGATCAAACACTGCACACGCAAACTTAACCATGTACCTTTTCTCTTAGCCCGTAGTTCTTTCAGAGGCTTAAGCAAAATCATGGCCTCTGATGGAGATGCGTTTGAGAAAAAATATAACGACAGCAACTTCAAAAACAAGCTTCTATTTGGTCCTCACAGGCACCCATTCAAATGCAACTTTTTCAGCTTTTAGAATGAAAACTGGTTTCTCTCTCTCCATATTCTATACTAAGAGCTATCTAAGCATGCAGATGAAATAGTTTAATATGCCAGCACAACAAATTTGCTCTGAGCTTACTAAATTTAATATAGAACTTTTACATTTTTGTTTAGCTGCAGTATAAAAGGGGAAGACTAATTGAGCTGACAAGGACACAAGAATATAAATCACAAGCTTCCTAAATTACTTCATAGCAAAATGGTGGGAAAAAAACACTCACAGCAAAAAGAGGAGAAATAAAAAGTAATATAGAATTTAGTAAAACAGCACAGCATCCAGGAAGTAGACCACACCAAACCACAGCTACCTTCTGAGCTCAGGGTCACGTCACATTCAGAGGGACCACATTTCTCTGATGCAACACAACGAAGACAATATAATGGTTTAGTTTTGTTTTGTTTTTTTGGTGGAATAAGAATACTACAACATTACTTAAACATTTTAAATTGATGTGAGTAGTTATGATAGCTTTTTATGCCCTCTTTATATGACTTAAAAATGTTTAGTAGGTTTTGATTCTTCAAGTAAATTTTAAGTGGCTATTGAGTAATAATTTGGTTATTTATTTCAATTCCTAACTCAAATCTGCATCTTACAGACTGGCAAATCTAACATTTTGAAAAATCATTAATGTCAATTATTATGATAAATGAACTGAACTGACTGACTAATATTGTTTACCCATTGGAAATATGTCTGGGATTGGATTGTTAATGTGAGTGGCTTTGCATCTCCACAAACATTTATTTGACATGGAGGACAGCTGACTCCTGCTTGTTTCCATGGAAATGTTGTTCCTTGGGTTATAAGATACCACAGTATAGAATCAAACAGATTTTTATTTAGAAAAAGTTGTCAAGTATGGTTTTAATTCTATTTCCATGAGAATCATGCAGGAATTGTACCACCTCCAGAAAGTTATGTACTGTACCTTTAAAATAAAAAAAATATATATAATTATATAAAAATGACTAAAAATTGTAAGAGAACTAAGTTAAGGTTGATTTGATTCTAAATTGTAGTTATCCTGACCAAATTAAATGTTGTGTAAATAAACCTACTTGACCATCTGTTTGTGTAGTAATTTCCTCTGTGTGAGTCTCACCAGTGCCAGCCTTGCCCTGCAGGTCGTGTGTGGGCAGCGTTGCCGTGCCGTCAGGGTAGGCGGGCTTCACCAGCAGCTCGCTCCTGGAGGGTCCCCGGGGCATCGTGGATGACTGGATATAAGGCCCCACAGCAGCCACGCGAGAGGGGCCAGACTGGGGCACACTTTGGCCTTCAGAGGGCGACTGAGCACAGGGAGAGAGGGTGTGGGTTAGAGGCTTCAGGGTATTATAAAGTAAGGTATGTTGTCAAGAAGAGTTCATCATTATTAATAATACATGAATACATGAATACAAAAAAAGGCAATGGAAAAACAGCACCAATACATTTAATTTAATAATGTTTCAATAAAACATTATTGTTTTTTGGTGTGGTATTTTTTGATGGTTTTGTCACTCCAGAGAGACTGATGGCCAATAAGATCTGCCGATATTTTTGGGCTGATATGTAGGCTGGATTTTGGCCACTTTCTGAGCTGTGTAGTCATGTTTTGTGCAGTTATTTCTTTGCACTTAAGTGTTCAAATGCATATTCTCTAGGCAGTAGGTAGGCCAAAACTAAATACTAAGATTTAATGCTGATAGTTGATTCAATACAAAGTGGAAATATCAGTCTCTCTTTACGATGAACACAAGGGATGTAAAATTGACAACCAAATTGAGATTTAGCCTTTAATCACTCATTTCAAATGATCAAAATAAATGTGTTTCTAGCACATTACTGTAACATCACAAATGACCAAATGAATCCAGAATTGAACTTTGACCTGAAAAATCAGACCACCAGACAATGAAATATGTCATCTTTATAAAAAAGTAACAGCAATTTTCTGTATAAATCCCTGTAGCAATAGTACTCGTTCTATAGTTTGTATATGTAGATTTTTTAGTTTTACTCCCAAATGTCTAGCAAGCCCTTTCTCTCTTTTCACTCATTACACCACAACTGAATTTGAAAAGTAAACATATGGCACCGTCAACAATAAAATAACACCAAGCAGTAAACCAGACTGCGCACATATATTACAATAAAATAAATAAATGAGACTGAAATCTGTACAGTCCAGTCCTGTTTAGTTACCTGCAGATGAGAGTCTTTTGCTGCCCTCTCTCTACCAGGAAAGCCATTCTTAAAGACAAAGAAGCACAATATGCAAAAGCAGTTCAAAATTTACCCAGAATTCCTTTGTCCTCTCCTCCCATCTTAACAACAGCTTAATTTACAAGTTAATTCAGAAGTTTCCAGAGTATTTTGAACCCTCTCCTCTCCAGTGGTAGTTGATATTTGATTGGTGGAGCTCAAATGGCTTGTGTCTTTGTTCCCATTTGAAAAAGAGTCCCTCATTATAATTCAAGAGAGGTTATGGTTAGATCACCTTCTTAAACAATGTCTATAGCCAGAGGTGGGCAGTACTCATTTATATTTACTTGACTTACTTTGTAAAGAAATAGTACTTTTCAGAGTACTTTTCTAGCAGCATACTTTTACCCCTACTCAAATGATTATTAGTTTGAATTAAAAGTTGTGGTCACTCTTCCCACGGTCAGTAAGTCTACAAGTGACAAAAGCTTTATGTTGACAGTATGAAATGATTTGAACATTTGTGTTTCTTGCAATGCTCCTTCAGATATGATTTAGTTTTTCTCATTTGTGTCTTTATCCTTTGAAAATACCAGATTCAGTGCATTATTTAAAGGTTCTAGATTACACAAAATTGACTCTAGTGAGGTTTAAGTCATCTTATAATCTTGTTGCCTCCTCGAAAATATACCTGGAGTTGTGTTTTGTTTTATTCATATTTTCATTCATATTTGAATAATCCTTTATTATTAGTTTGTCTGAATCTCCAAAGATCAAGATGCTCTGTTCCACCTCGTGATGTCATGTAGTGGTTAACAGTAATCTTTTACATTTTATTCTGTAAAAATTGTAAATTTATTTATTTGTTATAAAATTTCAGAGCTGACATTATATTATACTTAGGGACTGTTTACTTGTGGGTAAAAACTACCAAATATTTTATCGTAAGTGCCTTTCATTTAGACGGTAACAGTGTTTTTGGGGCTTAAAAATGCAAAAATCTGAAACCACCCTCTCTAGTGGAAAAGTTGAATACACTCTCTTGTAGTGTTTCAGTCTACACTGCCCAAGACACAAAACACTGGTCAGATCTGATCCCGTCACATACGCATTTACATCACAAAACTTACGTCAAGAACTCTGTCTATATATGCAGGATTTGTGTGTTAAACAAGTGTGAATAAAACAAAACACAACTCCAGGTATGTTTGTAATGAGGAAACAACATTTTAACAGATCAGAAAAAAGTGTAATGGGCCCTTTAAGTAGCAGTTAATAATATTATTCTGAAGCAATGTTACTCTTACATCAGTACAATTTCCAGTTACTCTACCACGTCTGCCTGAGCACACGAGTATACACAAGCAGGCACACGCACACTTTTCTAACCTTTGTGCAAATGCCAAGAGCACTAACTGCTTTAATGTTGGATTACGGAGCAGTTTGTTTATCTTCGAGTCTTTGAAGGACATGTAAACTGTGCTTCAGAGAACAGATATTATTTATGCATAAACTTGAAGGCTTAAGACTTAAGAGCATGTTTGCTTATTAAACACTGTTCACAGAATGTAATATTTGAGGGATAAACAACAAAGGAGGAAAAATAAACTGGTAATGTAAAAAAGTAGGAACATTTTGTATTGTGTTTAAAGACACGTTTGCCTACAAGAACAATAAAGTGTATTTTGACCAGATTGTAAGAGATAATATTTGACTTTTACCACATTGTTTTCATAATAAGCTTCTGAATGACAAACCCTAAAATTACAAAGGTTGAAATTGGAAAAAATGTTTCTCAATGTGTGTTCTATGGTGAATTAAATAATAAAACACAAAATATAAAATAAAAAATATCTATCTATAAATATTATTATTATTTTATATTATTTTAAGTTTGTATTAGTTGCTTGCTTATAGTTGTAAAAGTATCTCATGAAAATGATATTTGGATTCAGGGAAGGCTGATATTGAACCAGAAGAGAATTTTATTTATTTATTTATTTATTTTTTAAACCAATTTAAGAATTAGTTAGCACCAAAATATACTTAAGCTACAAAGTGATTATTGACTCGTGGCTAAAAGGGAGAGCATTTTTTTTCCCTGCCAAGGCAATTTTTTACTGTATTAATTTTTGTGTAAAGCCTTTGTGAATAATTAGTAGAATATTAATTTAGTAAAAGATGGAAAGTTAATATCAAATTCTATGAAAACACCTTCATTATTTTTCCAAGAAAGTGACATAATTTGAGTTTCACCTTTGTCCACTGTCCTCTCAGTCTCATTTAAACCAATTAAAGGGCCTATATTATACAAATTCTGATCTATGTTACAATGTTGCTTCCTTATCAAAAACATACTTGGAGTCATCTACTACAGAGAGAGTCCTACTGGATCTACACTAGATTAGTTAGGATCTACACTAGTTAGATTTCTCCCCCTTCCTTTAAAACTACAAGCTTTAAATGTGCAGTCAGTTATTGTTTTACATCTTTGTCTCCATGAAACTGTTTAAGACTAACCCTCTAATATTTTATACAAATTATACATCTTGTATCTGTAGCAGTTTTGAATTTTTACACTAAATCTGCACTGTGAAAGCCATCTCGAGTTTGTCCCGATGAAGGCTGAAAAGCCGAAACACGTTGGTGTGATTTTAACTTTATCTGCCATGTGATATTAAAGGCTTTTAATTATGGTGTACTTTTTGAGTGCCTCAGTTTTTTCAACTTTATACTTGGAGTTGTGTTTTGTTTCATTTACTCATATTTTAAAACCCAAATCCCGCTTATTTAGGCTGAATTCTTGTCTCAAACTGAAAATACTTAGTTCCACCTTGTGATGTCATGTAGTAATACAAAAAGTGTGTTTTTAAACTCCATACACCTTCACTGGAATCATTTACATGATTTCAGTCCTGGAAGTGACTATTCTCTTATTAATTAAAAGTAAAATGTAGCTGTTACCTTGAAAACTACTACTATAAGGTGGAATAGAGGATTTTGAGCTTCGGAAATGCAGACAGACTAATAATAAAGAATTACTCAAACATGCGTGAATGAAACAAAACACAACTCCAAGCATGTTTTTGATGTGGTAACAGCATTATAATCTGCCTAACAGCTCAAAAGAGTCAATTTTGTGTCATATAGGACCTTTAATGACGAAGCAATTTTGTATTCTGAGGAACAGTGGACATGCTAAACCCCTGTAGAATCTACCACTGGCTTATACTAGTCCCATTCAAACACCTTAAAAGAAGAGAGGGAGGTAAATGGGGTAAAAATCTAAAGTGATAAATAGCTCTCATTAATTATTGCCACAAAAGACAAATTCGTTTTTAGCAGCTGCCTTGGTTCAGTTGGAGAAAGTAGAATATCTGTCTTTCTCTTCTCTTCTGTTCCCTGACAAGCCTAACAGATAATATCTCCCCTGGAATTCCTCCTGTCAGCAGCGGCCGCCATTGCTTCTCTCTCATCTCCAGCTGTTTTTTAGTCAAATGGAACTAGAATACAGAGTGAGTGATAGTGGAGGAAGCATTTTGAAAGGGATTGTGCGAAGATTTCAAAACAAGATCCAAACCCCACCAGATACGTGAAGAAAAGGAGAAGGTTTAAGGGTTCTCCAAGATAAAACGTTTTTAAATCTTACGTTGGTGTGTGGGGGATCTGTGCTGAAGCGCTTCTGAGGCTTAGAGGGGGTAAGGAGATAAACAACAAGTTTCAGAGGGCAGCCACCAGAGGGAGCCATTTTAAAAGATCTGCTAACGGCACATCAAGACAGTCTCGAAAAAAGTGAGGGGTTTCTAAACATTCTATTTTTAGGGTTTTGTGGATGAGACCTTTTCAAAAATCCACAAAAATTACAAAACAAATAGTATATAAGCGATAATCAAAAACTACATATCATTTGACTATCTTAAAAGGTGCACTAAGTAACTTTATTGGTTGGGGGTCCGTCACCTGCTTGTTTCCATGGATATGTCACTTGCTCTGCCTGGAATGTTCCACAGTATGACATTAAACAATTCTACCTTACATTTCTTCAATTACAGGTGGTTTTATAGCTTAAAAATACCTAAATTCTGACCGTAAGCAGCGTCGCCTCTCCACAGATCTAACCTGTAACCTAGTCTGATTTGGTCTCCATGAAGATAGAAAGGTTTAATGCCCCACTGTGAAACATTTCAAGCAAATCAATAACATCTCCATGGAAAAAAGCATCTGACGGACAATCCACCAGAAAAGTTACACAGTGCACCTTTAATTTCTTTAACAACTGGGTAAAGAATTATTAGAAATTTCAAGGATGTTCACCCAAAATGTCACTTATTCAACTTATTTAATAATCCAAACTAATTTTTCAATGAAATATTTAGCAAAAAAATATGTAAATGGATCTATATTTTGTATTTTTGTACCCTCTTTTTTATTTTTACAGTTGGTTTTGGGTTCAGTGTGTACATATTGTATTGTGTTGTGTTGCTTACAGGTAGATTCTCCTTCTGTTGTAGCGCAGCCTTCTTCTTGTACAGTCTGTCCCTGAGCTCAGTGATCCTCTTGTCCATCGCTGCCACCTCCTGGTTTCGTTTGTTCAGATTCTCCCTTTGCTGCTGCAGCTTCGAGTTCTGATCCTGGTTCAGCTTATTTCTCAACTGTGGAGAAAGAAAAAAAATGCTATGAATATGGATGGACTATATATCAGTGCCATTCTTAATAATATAATATAGTTCTCAGGCAAAATGGGTGACCTTTACGAATGGTTTTCCTGACTAGTCACCTGTATCTTGCTTGGACCTGCATGACTCTACTGCAATTTGAGTTTTTTGTTTGTTTTCAGGTTTGTGGAAGATGCATGTTTTTCAGTGCAATAAAAAACAAAAGCCTATATTTTAGTCTAATTCTTTGCCAAAATCTTACATACTAGGACTGAAATTTGTGGGCCTTGCTAATAGAATTGATATTGTTATTGACATATTATAGATATTAATTACTGTCCGCAACAGCCAAATAACAGATATCATAAGAGCTGAAAAAGAAGCAGCCCTGGGTCACCTGCAGCTCCTTGTACAGGCGGTCAAGTTCGGCCACAGATGACTGGTTGTCATGGAAACCCTCCATCTTGCCACTTTTGAGGAGCTCCAGCTGCCGGCTCAGCTCCTCCACCTTTGATGCGGCCAGAACAAGCTCCCTTTGCTTCTGCTGGAAAAGACTGTTCATCTGCTCGATCTCCTCCACTGGAACACGCAGACAACAGGGAAGTCAGGGGATGTTAAAGGCACACGACATAATGTTCCACAGTAGGGCATTAAAGGTCCCATATTACTCTATTTTCTGATCTATGTTACAGTGTTTCCTCATCACAAACACAAGCAGACAGACTAAAAATAAAGGCTTACTCAAACATCTCTGGGTACATTTTTGATGAGGAAACAACATTATAACATGACTTAAAGTTCACAAGAGACAATTTTCCATAATACAAGACTTTTGTTGCTGTGGTTACCTAGCTTGCCGTTGCTCAGACGTTTCTGCTCCACCTGTCCCTTGAGCGCTCGGACCTTCTTGAGTCTGCTCTCCTGGTTCTCGATGTTGTCACGGAGACGCTGAAGCTTCTCCTGCTCTGAGGCCTGCTGCTGCTGCCTCTGCTCCTGCTGCTTCAGGAACCTCAGACGCTGCTCCTGCAAACAACACATGGGGAAGACTGTTGGATTAGACAGTATAAAGTTATAGTAGTAGTAATAGTAGTAGTTTAGAATAGTTTAGTAGTGGTAGTAATAGTTTTTGTGGTTTAGTAGTTGTTTTAGTATAGTTGTAGTACAGTTGCAGTAGTAGTGGAAGTAAGCACTAGGTAGTAATAGTTTAGAATATAGTAGTAGTTTTTGTAGTGTAGAAGTTGATTTAGTATAGATGTAGTACAGTTGTAGTAGTAATAGTAATGGTAGTAGGCAGTAGGTAGAAGTAGTTTAGAGCAGTAGTAGTAGAAGTAGTAGTCGTAGTAATAGTCGTAGTAGAAGTAGCAGTCGTAGTAGAAGTAGTAGTCGTAGTAGAAGTAGTAGTCGTAGTCGGAGTAATAGTAGTTTAGAAGTATAGTAGTGGTTGTAGTAGTTGTAATAGTAGTTTAGAATAGTAGTTGTAGTAGTAGTAGTTTGGCAGTAGTAGTTGTAATTTAAATACTTATGATTTAGGCTAATCAATGTAAAAATGTATAAAAATAAATCAAATTCAAGATAATTATAATGTTTTCTAGATTATATTTAGTATCTCCTAAATTGTAGGAAAAACTTTGTGGCTTCATAAAAAGGAGGATTTGTGGTTAGGTGTGCAATCAATCTGCTGAAATATTTGTCTCCCATTCCTGAATTTAAAAAAAATATAATAGAACAAATTAAATACAGCAAAGGTATGAGCTCATAGTCTAATAAAAGTTAGACGTTGATACTGGACGTCTGTAGCCAATGAGTTATTATAGTTTACAGTCTAAAACGCAGTACTGGCACTGGTCACGTGTACAGAATACTCCTGTCTGTTTACATGAATCTGAAGCCTGTGCACTGTATCTGACTCTTTGACATTTCCTGGCTTGTCTTAACCTGAGGCATCCCCAGCCTGTCGAGCTACACACTTACAGGAAAAGCAAAACACACTTCCAAAATCAAATGAACAAACTGACATGACATGAAGTTCTGCTCAGTGTCTTGTTATTTATTCTGTGTAAACTATAATTAAAGAAGCTATATTGTTATTTTGTCCATTGTATAGTAATAATCTTTGACACCCGTGGATCATGATGTTGTATTTTAGACATTTTAAATCACAATACAGAAAATGAGAAGAAAAAAACTAAAATGCTACAATTAAAGAATCAGGTTTGCTGCTTTCCAGGATTCTAGGCTTCCCCTTTACGTTATTTCGCCATCAAAACATTCTCTGGGCCATTATATTCAATACTGATGGAGGAAGTTACAATTAACTGTCACAAATACAAAAGATCAGGTTCAACATCTGTGCATGATGTCACTGCAAACTATCAATAGCCACAGATCACGCTAGCGAGGAGCAGATCTTTTTTTCCTTTTGTGTCAAAATGGCTTTGCGATGCTGCCACTCACCAATTAACCAAATAAAATTGGAGAACGTTCAGATCAGTGGCAGTGAAAACTGTGGTAGGTCTGAGCAATCACATCTTGAATATAGGAGAATAAAGATTACTGAAGCATGCACAAATCACTCGAAATACAACTTCGAGTGGGTAAAATTTTGAAAAGTAGGTCTCCTTTAATCACACCTGGCCTATATGTCATTCTTGCTGTCACTTGTAAATCACCACGGGGCCCTTTGGCAATGAGAACATAAAGCCAACAGAACTCCCAGGTCTCTCAAGCCCTAACACAGCACCTGACTCTACTCAAAAGCTCAACTATGCTGTCAAATTCACAAAATGATAGACAAACTCATTTTCCTTTCATCTTCTGCTTTTATTTGGACTAAAATCTCTCCAGTTTCGCTTTCATCTATCTGCAGCCTCTCTTCTGAATGGTGTACTTCACCTCACCGCATTACTGTACAGTGCTCCCTTCACCCTTTCACTGAGTCTGTACCTTAGATGCGAGCAGCTGCTGTTGGGCCTCGATCTGCTGCTGTTGTCTCGTCGCCATTTCCTGCAGCTCGGCCAAAGTCATGTCCATCCGAGGTGTGCCGACCTGGGGAGATGACATGAAAGGCTATTTAGTTTTTGTTTTTTTTTTACTTTTAATATATATTTATTTGCACTGTTTCATATAATCTTTGCACCGTTTCCTGATGATCTCTTGTATATAACTGTGATATTTGTTTTTACTTCTGTACTACTGTACATATAGATTTATATCATTTCTGTCTTATTTGACACAAGTCTTTTGCTATTTTTTTCTATTGCTACATATTTAGAAGTTTATTACAATTTGTATTTTTTTTTACTCTTTGTTATTCTATTTATTTATTTTTTTAACAAGTTATTTATTTTTTATATATTTATTTTTATAATGAATTATTTGTTTTGTTTTGTTTTTTGTTTTGTTTATTATTATTTGAAATTATGGGAACAGGAGGCACCCTTGAATTTCTTTCCTGATTTAATAAAGTTAATCTAGTTTTCTACATAATGCAAGAACTGGCCATTTTCTAATGTTGTTCTAATCACTTAAATTGCTTAATAACACACCATTAACCTTCTCTTTCCCACTAGAAGCTATTGTAAATACAGGCTCATTGCATCACCCTATAAAAATACAAAAACCTGCAATCAATTAGATACTGTATAAGTAAGAGATGTCTTAAAAACTGGATGTATAATTCAAAAAGATAACAACTCGTAGAGATTTTTGGCCCTCCTATATTAATGCAAGACACGCAGCCATTTCCTTTTAACTGCAGTTGGACTAGACTACAAGAGCTATTGAAATTCATGGATTTGTCAAGTAATCCCCATAGTCTTTGGGGGAACTAAAAGCTACAAAGTGCTCTTTACTGCATTCCAGCGACGATGTTAGACTTTAATCTTAAAAGTTGAGCCTGAGATTTGAACAAAGGACATTCTAGGAGCATCTTTCTCTTTAAAAGTTATAACATTAGAGGGACATGATAACACAAAAACAACATTATTGGATTTTTAGCCAAGTTCCAGTGTTATTTTCTCACCGGGGTTATGATTCATTCACACCTTTGACTAATCCTGCATATTTATATTTAGAATTTTGAATAAAGTACAGGAAATAGATAATCTGTCTCGACGATACCCGGTATCAACTGATACCAGGGAAGACACTGAAAATATAACTTATTTCTTTTAAACACAAACAGCATATGGTAAAAAAAAAAATATCCAAATGTGTTTTATGATTGACGTAAGTAACTAGGGAACAGCTTTGAAAACTATTACAAGGTGTTTTGGGCCAACATTCCAGTCAATCGTCTTTTACAACAATTTACAGATCAAAATGGGATATCGACTGAATTGATGATCTTGGGACCGATATCCAATCCATCAAAAATTTTAAATATCGATGCTAGATTAGCACCATATTTGATTTCCTGTAATTCTGACAACCCTAATCTGAACAGAAGCCTCCTTTTTAAATATACAGTATATTGAAAATGTATTGCAATAGTTTTTTTTTTACCTAAATTTTGCAGTTCTACAGTGGTGTACTGACGGAACCCAAGAGAAAACTTGTCAAAGTAACTGGACAACAGACTCACCCCATTCTCCATTCTTCTGTCTGGTGGACCTTTAACGCCGTTTCGTTTTGGCTCAGAGCTTCTGGAACCTCCTGAATCACGCACACAGGAAAAAGAACAAAACAAAAACCTATTACGTTTAGCAAAACACCGTTTCAACTAGCAGCTCTACTTCCCCTTTGCTCTTTGCCTGTCATGCCATAGTACAAACGGCACACACAGAGTAGCATGGCCTTTACTGTGAGCAGATTACTGGAGCATTGAAAGAAAAATCCTGGTGGTGAATGATCTAAGCTCCTCTGGGGAAACAAGGAGATCAGTGTTCTTTGTGACCTGCGGTAATCTCTGGGTTTAGACCACTACATAACTCACAATGGGGCCAGTCGTGCTGAAGTACATCTACTACTGTCACTGTGTACATAAACAGACTTCGCTCCAGGGTGTACAGGAGCTATGTGTGTGCGTGTACATCTTTGAGTGTGACAGAAAAATAGTGAAACACATATGAAGGTTGCATCTTTATACTATACATTTTATTCATCATTTTATAAATGTTATTTCAGTTAAATGTAACTCGGTGTAAAAGTATTATAAGTGTTCAGAATACAGTACTTATACGTATACTCTTAGGAGTATAAGTCGCACCAGCCAAAAAATGCGTAATGAAGAGTCGCAGTGGAGTATAAGTCACATTTTTTTGGTTAAATTGATTTTATGAAATCAGAGACCAGGAACCGACATTTCATCTTGAAAGGCAAGTTATAGTAATAACAATAGAATAAAGAACAACAGACTGCATAGGCGTCTGGCATGTTATTGTAACATATGAACAGTTCTTCAGATAACTATAGTATAAACAACAGAACAGAACAAGTTTACCAAATTCTCCATCTCACTTCAAATCACTAAATCCATTGAATCTATTGAATTTAAGTTTCTCGCTCAATCTAAACTTTCTTTCTGCATTCATTTTCTGATGCATATTTCGTTACTTGCAGCAGAACAGTGGCTTTTTCTGCAGGAGATATGCGCAGAAAACATATACAAGCCACCCTCTCATGGCTGTCAGTCTGAATAACTTAACATAAAAGTTGCACCGGAGTATAAGTCGCAGTACTCTAATTTAGTCTTTCCCAGACATTTTTTCTGGGGACCCATGTTTAAAAGTCACAAACTTCTGCGACCCAAGTTAATAAAGATTATTCATAAATCATTAGATTTTATCACTATTGAACATTAATGAGGATATTTTATTGTTGACTGAGTGATCGTGTCTCTCTAAACAATTAGTTTTACTCAAGTTTTAAACAATGAAAACCAAAAATGAACCAGCAATTAAAGGATCCATAAGTCGCCTGTTTGGACATTAAATGTAGCCCATTTCTTTTTCTTTTCAATATTCAATTGAACCAACATGTCTTAACATTTCAACATGCGTCAGAAATGTATACTGCAGACATACATGCAGATCGTGACAAGGTGATCCCCCCCCAAAAAATCTCTTGCGACCCACCTGAGAGTCGCGACCCAGAGTCTTATTTAGGAAACAATGCTCTAATTGGTCCATGTATCAGAAAATGTTACAATATATATTTTACAGCAGGTATTCCATAATCTGTAACTAAATACATTTTCAAAGTATTCTTCCATCAATGCGAGTGTGTTTGTGTGGTTGTATATGTGTGTGTGGTTGGGGGGTAAACAATCTATATGAGTAAAGCCGGGCCAATAACTAAAGCCTGTGAACTTACATAATAGTTTTACATGCCCTTTGACATGCACAATACAGTATATTCTCTGTGTTTGCTGGTATTGTGAAACAGGAGCTGAGAAGAAACTGAAATAGGATTGTTCTAGGAATTCATCTTTTTCTGCCTTTTGTATTTGATGTTTATGTGTTTTTGTCTTCTTTTTTTTGTAATTGTAGTTGTGCTTCCAGTTCTAGTCATAGCATGTTATTTTCGTAAAGTGTCTTGCTCAAGGACACAATGATAAGATTAGATATGAAAAGGTATTCTCTGGCTGACTGCTTAAAAGTGCCTGTACCTGATTTGATGAGTAAGGAGCATGTTTTTGTTTGAATTTTTAGCCACGCCCACAGTCTTTCGAATGTTGTGATATTGCACCATCACACAGAAACTACGCACTTGGATCCAGAGCTGTTTCTAGACATTAGGCAACACGGGGCAAGAGGAGGTCTGGGGGCTCCTTACAAGAAAAATCTGACAAATGCTCATTTCGTACTTTGACACTGATTAATAATAAGAAGAAAACATGTATTTTTTTCTTTGTATTAAATTCCCCAATACAATGCGTGACACAAAGAGTATTATCTGGACTACAAAAAACTTAAATCAGGTACCAACACGGTAATTTTTCATATCAAATCATGTTTTATATGGAATACATTGAGAGAACAACTCACCATATTAAATGAATGTACTCACAATAACCAAGCTATAACCTCAAATTATTAAATTACCTGTTTCTACCTCGCACAAATTCACTTCAGAACATCAAAGCACAGCAAAGCCACCATAAGACAGAACAGGATATAGACGAAAATGAAAATCTTAGTTCAAAAAGAGCAAACTCAGCTAATAAACAGTGTGGGAAAACAAGACGTGGCTGAGATAACAGGAAGGGAAAACAGACCTGTAATCCCTGAGCCAGACTCATGCTGTGAGGGGCAGTGGAGCAGTTATGTAAGACCAGTCTGAGAGAGAGGCTCTGCTTACCTCCACAATGCTCTACAATGCTCTACAATGCTCTACAATGCTCTACAATGCTCTACAATACTCTACAATACTCTACAATACTCTACAATACTCTACAATACTCTACAATACTCTACAATACTCTATATTGTGTTTACAAACTGATTATGCCTGTGCTCTCTGTCTACATCAAATTATAAAGCATTTGTATCGTCTGCAATCTAAGATGTAATGCTGGTGCGCCATTAGCATGCTAGTTGTGCATTACTGTGTTAACGCAACTTTCAAAACCACCAAAATGATGATTAGATCTGGATTATAGATTTTTAATGTTCTTAAACCCATAAAAATCAGATACATGTTTCTAAATACACTGATACTTGTCAGGTTAGCCCATGTAATATATATGTTTCACCATGTTTGTAATATTATCGAACATATTTATCAATGTACATATTGTAAGCTAAGTATTGTATCGTATCTGAGGTATCCTGTGATTTCCAGCCACCTTGTAAATCAATATAATGGGACAATTTTTTTTATCAAATCCTGTTATCAAAAATAATAAAATAAACAGTTTTATGGCTGCATAAGTATTATTTTGAAACACAGAACATTTAAATCAGATATTGTAGTTTTCAACATAGTTAACCTATTTCAAGTGTGAAATCTACTAGTTACAAAAACAGAAATAAGTAGTGGTGTTTTTTTTTGTTTTTCAAAGCTAACAAATAAAGTCATTAACAGGTTTAGTTAAATGAGCTGTTGTGTCTGTGTGTACACTGTGAGACTTCAGGCATCTCAGGACTTTAGCACACGGGTGTCAGATGTCTTTTCTCAAGGGACAGGAACAGCCAGAGACCTGCCACGTGACTTCTGTGTGACTTCTGTGTGTGGTTCATGTGTTTGTGGAGAGGACACAGCACAAACTCACCTGAGTCTCGGCTTGGGGCCCGGTTGTGGCGTAGGAAGAATCTGACTTCAGCTCGATGCTGCCCCCATCTCTGCAGCACATCCAGCATCCTTTCTCCATCTCCCACCGAGCGCTCTGTCATAAAACAAAACTAAATATTCACACGCTGTAGATTTTAGGGATGGGACAAGATCTGCCACAAAAATGATCTTTTGAGATTCTTTTTTTCATACTTTTACATTTGGCTTGGACAAAAAAGTTAAAGGGGGTTAAGTGCATTTCAATATGACAAAAATATATAACATTTAATCTAATTAATTAAAGTTAAAATATATAAATAAAAAGAAAAGATAAAAAAAATACAAATTAAAAAAAAGGTCTTGTTCTCGTGGAACCAGTCTCGTGTTGTGTGGTCATGAAAATTCCATCTCTCTCATACTGTATACAACCACAAGCACTGGACTGACGAGGAGCAGAGGAAATACAGACTGCGGTGTAGCCCTGACACTTCCTGACCATAGAAGAAGAAGAAGAGTGAGTTTATGATCTGCAGCTGTCAGAGGAACCTGGGGAACGCTTCTGTGATCTGCTGTCAATTACTAAATCTATTTCTGAGCCAAAAGTGCATTATTCACTCCTCACAAAAGTCTTCACTGCACTTAAAGTGATTTCAGTGTGTTAATGCAATGAAAAATCACAGCCAATTAGGATGCAGTCATAACGCTGGGTCATATCATGTTTTATTTTGCCTCGTATTGATTTTCAATTTTTTTTATCACCTTATAAAAAACAAATTCAATATTCATTTCCTTGACATAAACAAGACAGACATCTAATCAACGTGGTACATAAAAGGGCAGAGGGCTGGCTGTCAAACAACTCAGTGATTTGATTTGTCTGATTTGAATTTATTCTTGTCAAGAATGCTCTTAACATTATGTAATGTATGGTGAAAACTGCTATCTAATAAAAAAAAGTAAGATTGTAACATATTATCTATTCATTTTACATTACAGTAGTTTTTATTTCCTTTGAAAATACATAGAGACACTAGTCCTAAACCACAGACTGCATAAATGGACCTAGCTAACCCAGCTAGCTCCCAAATAGGAAGTGAGCATGGGCGTGTTTCAGGCTCCATTGAATCTGGCTCCAGTTCACTTTGTATTGAGAAAACCCCTCTCTTTGGAACTGCTGCAGTGAGCCTTGTCTTTTTGCTCTTAAAACTTTTGTATTAACCCGCTCTACATGAACCTGGGGTTTTTATTTTGCCGTTTTGTCCATAAACAATTCCTATTCCTAACATGGAACTCTGCTATTGATACTTCGCAGCTGATGTCATTAACATTCCTCGGTGTGAAGCTAACTGCAAGCACTACTCCGTTAGAAGGTCTGTTACTCAACTAAGACTTAATCTGAGCTTCATACTAACACAATCTGACAGAAACTTGGAACTACATCAGGTGAGATGATTTGTACGCTTAATCAAGTCTCTCACACATAAAATGAACGTCATAAGCTAGCGAGTTGTTTTTCAGTTAGTTACTCACCTTTTTTGTTGAAAATTTCCTGAACTCCTAAATAGGACCCTGAGTGCTTGTATTGATCACAACATTCTCAAAATGTGTTGTTTATATCCATTTTGCATTCTGTTCTGCTAAACTCGTGAGCTTCATTTGACTGGAGCAGGACACTATGGATGACGTCACACT
The DNA here is from genome assembly GCF_026225935.1 of Boleophthalmus pectinirostris. NCBI lineage: Eukaryota > Metazoa > Chordata > Actinopteri > Gobiiformes > Gobiidae > Boleophthalmus > Boleophthalmus pectinirostris. The sequence continues at coordinate 32,844,332 of NW_026571404.1, read as the reverse complement.
TCTTTACACCATCTATGACCTGAGCACAGTGTGAATGCAGTGCTCTATGGTGGTGGAGGACAGATGGGTACAGCCAGTTGGCTCTAAACCTTATGAGCCTCGTCAGGAGTGAGCGGGCTCCTTTTAGGACACTTGAGGAAGTACTCCAGCACAATAATTGGCACTTTCCCCAGCTTATGGCACCATCTCCATGGCAACGGCTGCAAAACCATGCCACTTGAGTCAGATTGTGATTATGTACCAACTCTTCATCATGGCAGAAAGAGAAGCCAAAACCCTCCTGTGACCTCAGGGAAACATGTCTCAGTATCTGTTTAGTATGGGGATTACAGACTTGCCTCATTTAGATGCAGAACAGCTTTTAAAGGCAAGCACACACACGCATCCCTCACGCGTATAGACTGGTACAAACATTGTCATATCTCAATGTTACATTTGACTTATTATCAGTGTTTATTTATTATTCCCATGTGACAAGCCTTACAAAAATCCAACTTATTAAAGGCCATATATTACGCTATTTTCTGATCTGTGTTATACTATTGTTTCCTCATCACAAACATACCTGGAATTGTGTTTTGTTTTAATTCACACGTTTAAACACACAAATCCTGCATATTTAGGATAAGTTCTCTTTCAAACTGTTCCACTCTGTTGTGATGTTATGTGGTAATACAAGTGCTCTACTGTGTTTTTAAACTCCATACACCTTCAGTAGAATCATTTGGATGATTTAAGGCCTTAGAATTGCCAGTTTCTACTGAACTAAAAGGTAAAATGTAGCTTGAAAACTACCACTTCGTGACATCACAAAGTGGAACAGAGCATTTACAGCTTTAGAGATGTAGACAAATTAATAAACCAGGATTATTCAAACATGTGCAAAGGAAACAAAACACAATTCTGGGGATGTTTTTGAGGAGGTGACAACATTATAACATGGCTAAAACCTCCCAAGAGTCAATTTTGTGTAATACAGGATCTTTAAAGTTAATATGACATAAACAAAATGACACAAAATGACACTTAATATTTAAATGTACTATTTTTGGAGTACAGATTGATTTTACTTTTTAGATTAGATATTATTGAGATCCACTTTGCCTAGTATAAATGTGGTGTGTGAGAGTTGGTGGTTGTCTGAGTGACCAATGGCACAGATCCACAGCTTCACTTCTGTCAGTCTAGACCAGGGCATTTATGGCTACTGAAAAATCTTACATAAGACTAATGCATTTTTGCCTTTATTATTGTGTTAATCTCCAGATGTCTTTGAGGTGTGTGATCTTGTGTGATATTTGACAGACTCACCAGATCCTCTCCACACTTCGGCCAGGTGACAGTCCATCTCTCCCGGCTCTTTGCACAGCTCCACCACATCGCGGCACAGCGTCTCCGGGGTAACGGGGACCTCAGTGAAGTGCTGGTCATTGTTACTGAGGTACACGGTCAGGAACATCTGCGGACAGAGGAGAGTGTTTACGATACTTGATTCGATGCAAAGGAATAGACTCAATACAATACCGATTCCAACACCAAGATGATAATAAAAAACACAATTTCTTTAGACCATAGAGTGCCATTTTCAACACTAAATCATCATACACTACTTTCTTTTACAATCCCATGTGGTCTTATATCCATGTAATTCCTCAGTGGTCCAGGTAGGTTCCATAGTGGTCCATGGGCGTATACTAGTCTATGTTCTCTTATACTTGTTCTGATACAGCTCAAAATCATTCTAAAGCTCTTCAGGAAAGATTCATTTCTGTCCTGTGAATATGACTTTTTTGTGTTTTCATAGGAATAAAAAAAAGGGAAAAAAAAGAGAAACAAGTTTACTCCTGACTTTCTTACTTGCAAAGCAAGGTTAATGTGCAATTACAATTCGATATCTGTACAAATGTAGCTTTTAAGGTGGTTTAGTAAATGTAAAGAGCTTCGCCTGTTTGAAATCAGCTCTGACGTTGATTAAAATGAATTAAAATTGTAATCTGTGTGTGCAAAAAAAGCCCAAATTGATACCTGTTCAAATGAGTATCTAGTCCAGATATCAGTTTTAGCATCGATTAGGATCTGATTTTTCAAAACAGAGAGACTGAGAGACACTTGGAGAGAATATGAAAGACTGCAAGAGACCGAGAGAGAGGTCAGACAGTCAGAGGAAGTGAAGGAACGCTGTAATTGCGTGTAATCACAGGTTTCTCATTTCCCTGTGTTTGTGTATGAGCCTCAGTGATAACAGCATCATGTCCCTGTCCTCATTCCTCTCTGTCGTCACAGTAATCAGACGCCTGCTTCCAGAATGACATTTCAGCTCAGGCCGGCACTATGCTAACTGCTAACTGCTGCTGTCAACACATCGAGAGCCGCAGCTCGCAGCCCACTGACACACCAGAGACCGAGAAGACTGGCAGATGGTCCACACTGGTTTAAGCTGACAGGAAAACTGGAACACAGCAAAAAAGCGCTCCAGTCCAATGCAAAGAAAAAACGAACTAGAAGCATTTGGTGTCTAAATTTAGAAGCAGCACTTTGTAGAACCATTTAGAGACTTTTCTTTGTTGTTAAAAGGTTTGCAGTTAGTCCTCGCTTTTGTAACACATTCCTAGTTTCCTAATTATTCACAATTTTCAGAAACCAGAGCAGATTTGCCATCGCAGTAATGTTAACAACAACTAGCATTCAAACTGCAGACTTCCTGGTTCACGAACGAAAAAAAGTTATAATTAGATGTAGACTGCACACAGCTGTCTTATTTAGACATTAAGAGCTGCTTTTACAATAGCTAAATAATTATTCACAACTATCAAAAGGTCAGAGTGGAGTTCATAGTCATGCTAACTGCGCACTTCTTGGTTCGTGGTCGATAAAAGATTGATAATTAGATGTAGACTGCAGAGAGTTGTCTTATTTTAACCTTAAGAGCTGTTTTTTGCAGTAGCTTCCTAATTATTCACAACTTTCAGAGGCCAGAGCAGAGTTTTGCCTTCACAGTATGCTAACAACAACAACTAGCATTCTAACTGCGCACTTCCTGGTTCGTCATCGATAAAAGCTTTATAGTTAAAAGTAGACTGCACAGAGCTGTCTTATTTTAACCTTAAGAGGTGTTTTTTACCATAGCTTCCAAATTATTCACAACTTTCAGAGGCCAGAGCAGCAGCTAAGAACTAGCATGCAAACTGCACACTTCCTGGTTCGTCGTCAATAAAAGCTTTATAGTTAAAAGTAGATGGCACAGAGCTGTCTTATTTTAACCTTAAGAGATATTTTTTACAATAGCTTCCTAATTATTCACAACTTTCAGAGGCCAGAGCAGCAGCTAAGAACTAGCATGCAAACTGCACACTTTCTGGTTCACAAATGCTAAAAAAAAGTTATAATAATTAGATGTAGACTGCGCACAGCTGTCTTATTTAGACATTAAGAGCTGCTTTTACAATAGCTAATTATTTACAACTATCAAAAGGTCAGAGAGAAGTTCGTGGTAATGCTAATGACAACAGCTAGCATTCTAACTGCGCACTCTTTGGTTCACGGATGATAAAACACTTGATAATAAGATGTAGATGCATACAACTGTCTTTTTGCTGACCTTAAGAAATACATTTACAATATATCTATACTGGGGCAAAAACGACAACATTTAACTGAATTACATAAGGGTCCATTAATAACACGTGAATACAGGCTTGCCTATAGGTCTTAGAAAAGCGCAGTATTTGCATTTTCATGTCTTCAGATAGTGACGCATGGTTTGAGAATCAGACCTGCTCTAAACTGAACTCCCTGAAGACAAAACAACATTTAGCTGTAGCACCTTGAGAGTAAAAGGTCACCCTTCATTACAGCTGCAGCACAAACTCCACAAACAGCACCAAGATGGATGCCGCAGTTATCTTATACATCTGGATACGTTTTCACACAACAAAAACTTTCTAGACTGCTTGGATTTCCTTTGTGATAAATAAAACAAAGTAGGGCTGAACGATTTGGGGAGAATATCTAATAGCTATTTTTCACACAAGCATTGCAACTGTTATAAGAATTGTTGGTAATAAAGAAAGTGCTCCACTGTGTTTTTAAACTCCATACACTTTCACTACAATCATTTGGATCATTTCAATTCTAGAATTGCCAATCTTTATTGAACAAAAGTTAAAAGGTTGCAATTAATTTGAAAACTACTGCTTCATGACATCACAAGGTGCAACAGAGCATTTTGAGCTTTGGAGATGCAGACAGACTAACAATAAATAATTACTCAAACTAGGGATGGGTATGATTAGTCAAATAATTGATAATTGATCGTTAAGAAGTTTGTCGATCACATTCATTTTTAAATCGAAAAACTGAATGTGGGTTGCTTTGCGTAACGTAAGGAGACGAGGCCATACCACTCAATAAGTGTGTTTACTGCACATCAGTTTCCCAGTTATGATCGGGTTTTTTAAGTATCCCTGTTTCGTCATGGTGCATGTAAACGCAGTATCCCTGTTAGAGCAACAGTTAAGTGCGCATACATCCAAAAGACAAACACTTTTCAGTCTTTTCATCACAACAGTAGCGAAAATAAATAAGTGACCAACATAAATAAAGTGAGTGAAATGCCTGTTAAATAAAGAGCTGTGCTAAACCTGCACACGTCTGATCTCTGAAAACATGAACCATCTCCAGTGCGATATACACACAGAACAGACTCACCATCATAATCATCAACATCGCTCTGTCACAGAGAGAACACTCATATTCCACTGAGTTGACAAAAGCTCATTAAAAGCACATCAGCGCACAAGGAAAGAGCTGTCCTTTTCCACTGTTTACAGTTTATACAAATGGTGGTGGTTTTAAGTTTAACTTCTGTGAGACGTAAACAAATGTGTCAAAGCTGCATTAAACACATCATAATGTCAAACGGGCTGATGTGGCTCTATTGTGGTTATGGTTTATATGTTGTAAAGTTGAGTTTATTTATGCAGTAGTAATAGTAATAATAATGATTAATCGATAATCAATTGTTAATTCTCCCGACGTTTGATTAAGAAAATTTAATCGAATGTCCATCCCTAACTCAAACAAATGTGAATGAAACAAAACACCGGGTATGTTTTTGATGAGGTAACATTATAATATGGCTTAAAGCTCACAAGAGTAAAGTTTTCTTTCAGTTTTATAAAGTTTGCTTATGGCATAGGGACTAGAAGCATCTACTCTACTTTAATACACAAGTAAGTCATTTATCTCCAAAACAAAATTACCTTTCACTTTGGTGTGATTCCAAAAGCCTAAGTAGATGAAGCTAACAATCATCTTTTTGTTTGTGTTTAATGGACATTAGTTGTTCCCCTTCTTGATTTCCCCGCCGTATAATTAACTACCATCAGTAACGCTAACCGGAAGCCAACAATACCGCATTGTAAAACTCTATTGTTTGTGGATCCGCAGGTTGGACAGTCAGCGCTGTGTTTGGGGCTGGGTGCTGTGAGTGTCCGTGGCTAAAAGGGGGCCATGCTGGGAACATCAGGTCAGAGGGGTCACCAAAACAAAAGGCCCAGGGGGTGTGTATGGACACCAGCTGCCTCAAAGGACCACAGCCAATTTAGGTTATCCTATTTAAGTGTAGAGACATAAGATAACTCATGTCTTGTTTAAAATGACCTATATTAAGCTTTTCTGATCTACTGTGTATATTATAATGTCATCAAAAACATACCCGGAACTGTGTTTAGTTTCATTCACACATGTTTAACTCACAAATCCTGCTGAGTTCTTCTCTCAAATGGAAAACTGTACACTGCAAAAAAGCTTGGCTATAATTTAAGATATAAACACTTAAATCAATCAGCAAATGACTTAAAAGTAGTGAAATGCTCTGTTCATGCAGCAAGATAGTTTTACTTGACAAGTTATCTTAAAATAAATTACCTCTAGACTAGCATTAAGGAGTCTCAAAACTAGCAAGTAGATAATAAATCTGAAAAGAAGATGAATACACTGATATAAGTTTTAAAATCTTGGCCAGATCAGAGAAATTTGCAGTGTTGTTTAAACTCCATGCACCTTTACTAGAATCATTTGGATAATTCCAGCCCTAAAACTGCCAATCTTTACTAAACAAAGGGTAAAAAGGTAGTTATAAACTTAAAAACTACTGCTTCATGTCATCACAAAGGTTTGTAGAGGGTTACTCAAACTGTGTGAATGAAACAAAACACAACTCCAGGTATGTTTTTAAAGAGGTAACAGCATTATAACATGACCTAAAGTTCACAAGAGTCAGTTTTGCATAATATAAGTCCTTTAAAGTCTTAGGGAAAGAGTGGACAGGTGGTGTAGCCGGTAAGTGCAGAGAAGGCAAATGTGCTGCACCATGAGTCAGAGGAGCGTGACTCAAACCCCCCCTTTGTTTCTTTGGGATGCAAACTCAAGCTGGTCATCAGTGACTCAGCCCTGAGAGGAATCTACAGTACAAACAGTAAACAGAGGCAATCCGCTTTTCATCAATGGGCAGATGAGATGTTTGGAGAAGACCACCCTGGAGGTAAACTAACATCACACAAGATATTTGAGGAATGACAAAAAATACTATTTGTGGAACAGAAACAAACAAAAACAAAATAAAGTCTAAAAAGTAACATGATAATCTTAAAGGTGTTGTTGTGTAACTGTTTTGTATTTTGTATTATTCTGTGTCACCTGCCTAGGAACAACAGATGGAAAGTAGTTTTTTTATAATCTGTCATATTTACACTGTACAGATGTTCATTGTCGCTATGAAATAAATAAAAAAAAATGCTGCACTATGTATACAGGATGTAACAATAACTAAATTATCGTAATATTGTATCTATCTATTGTAAAGTCTCACAATAATATCGTGGGCCATCACAATATATCGAATTACAAGTCTCTTTGCTTAAATTCATTGTTTGGTCCAGTAATAGTTTAAAAAAAAAAAAAACTGAGTGAACTACATATACCATGATCCTTTGCTCCATTACAGTGCAGACTACGTAAAAAGTAATACAAAAAATAATCAGAATCATAATTTTTAGGCACTTTTAAATCTTAATTCTTTGGTTTATGACAGAACAAAAGTCTCGTCAAGGCATTTTGAAAGGAAAAAGTTGCATTTTCACAATTTTGTTAGCGTATACAAAATATCGCAATAAATATCGTACCGTTGGATGTATATCATGAAAATATCGTATAGAGAGATTTGAATATTGTTACATCCCGACTATGTAACTTTCCTGATTGAGGGTCTGTCAACAGTTTGTCTCCATAGAGATGTTATAGACTTGACTCGAGTGAATTTACACAGTATTTTATTAAAACTTATCCATCTCCATGAAAACAAGCAGATGACACTACTAGGGGTGTGCAGAAATATCAAAATATCGATAACTGTAAAAATCGTTTAATGTGATGATACAGTATCAATATCGTGGGCTTCTCTATCGATATAACACCAAGAGTATTTTTTGGTATATTTTAGTAAATTATTTTGTTACAGTGCTACAGTTTTGTTGCTTGTTTAGAGGAAGGAAATTCATTTATGCAACACATTTGACAATTTTACCATTTTGATTAGTAAAATGGGCTTTTTTCAAATTAACTTTGCACAAGAAGTGGTTTAACAAAGACTTTTAGTATCACAGCCATGATTTAGTCTTTAGTTTTATTGAACCGTATAGTATCGAATCAAAAGTGCATTGTATTGAGATCAATGATTGATATGATATGAGATTGATTGAGTATCATATCGTAGCCTATGTATCAAAGTATGCATCGTATCGGCAACTTCGTAATGATACCCAACCCTAGACGCCACCAGGTCAGATCTGTGAAAAGGTGACCCCAACTTACAATTTTTTTTTTCCTTTTTAAAAAAAAAAATGTATTTATATATTATATGACCAATACACCCATTTTTTAAGTAACTGCAAACTTTGAAATTCATTTATCATGGAAATATTATGTACTGAAAATTACAAACTTGCATTATAGAACTGGGTTCAGAGATGATTATACAGTGACGCCTTTACATAATATATAGTATGAGGTTTTTTGAAGTCAGAAAGCCTCTTATTATTTACTATTTATGTTTCCCTGCCCAGATTAGCAGTCATTTCAAAGCTGTTTAGTCCAATCTAAAACGCTAACAACATTTTTTCATGTGTTCCCCCCTTTCCCCAAACCTGGAACCATCCCTTTAACCCATTTTCTCTCTAATTACTCGAGCTAGCTTCTATAATTAGTCTGTTGTGTTGTGAACCAAACTCCCGACCACCCCACGAGCTCATGGAGGGAGGACAGCCGATTTAAAAATAACTTCGCTTTTTTTTTTTCATGCAATTCCAAGCTGCCATCTTCATGCATGCTGTTAATGTGGGACTTTGAAATGACCCTGGTAATGTTTGGAGAGTGTGAAGACTAAGGGAGCATCTCATTTCTCCTTCCTCGCTTCCTTCTCCTTGAGTCCTCTCCTCGATTCTGCAGAAAATGGGTGAGGAAGTCCCATCCACTGAGGAGACACAGGGAGGAGAGAGGAGGAGAGAGTGGGGAAGAGGAGAGAAGAGAAGAGGAGAAAGCGGAGCAGAGGAGAGAGAGAAGAGCAGAGAAGAGCGAGAGAGAGAGAGAGAGAGAGAAGAGCAGAGAGAAGAGAGAGAGAGAGAGAGAGAGAGAGAGAGCAGAGAGAGAGAGAGAGAGAGAGAGCGAGAGAGAGAGCAGAGAGAGAGAGAGCAGAGAGAGAGAGAGAGGAAGCAGAGGAGAAAGAAACGCAGAGCAGAGGAGAGAGAAAAGGAGAGGAGAGAAAAACAGGAGAGGAAGCAGAAGAGAGAGAAATGCAGAGGAGAGGAGAGAGAAAAGGAGAGGAGAGAGGGGAGAAAAACAGGAGAGGAGAGAAAACTAGGAGAGAGGAGCAGAGGGGTGAGATGAGCAGAGGAGAAGAGGAGGAAAGAGAAGAGCAGAGAAGAAAGAGGCCAGAGAAGAAAAAAAGAGCAGGACAGAAGAGCAGTGAAGGAAAGAAAAGAGGAGAGGAGAGAGAGGCAGACAGGAGAGAGAAGCAGACAGGAGAGAAAGGCAGAGAGAGGAGAGAAAAGCAGAGAAGAGAAAAGAGAAAAGCAGAGGAGAGAGAAAGAGAGAAAAGTAGAGGAAACAGTAGAGAAAAAAGGAGAGGAGAGAGGTGCAGAGGAGAGAGGTGAGAAAAACAGGAGAGATGAGCAGAGGAGAAAGAAAAGCAGGAGACAGTCTTTTCTCAGGCACTGGTTCTGACCAAAATGACCTTCTATAATAAGGACTATATTAAAGATTGATTTAAATGTGTTCTGAAAAAAGTTCTGAAATAATAACATAAAATAAAGTCAGAGGGACGTCTTAAATTTATGATAAATGTGTTTTAACATGTTTTTATTAGTTTTAACATCAAATTCAGGATTATCCAACATGACACTGCAACTCCTTTCCTGCCGTCCCTGTAGTTGTGTATTTGTGACGATACAAACTCTTGACTGTGAGACAACCTCTGAGCTCTGGGACACCACGTAATCTGCTGGATTTGACTGACAGCTGAAAAATAGAGGAGGAGAAGAAGGAAGCGAAGGAAAGAGAAATGAGATGCGCCCCAGAGATGCAACAAACACGGAGGGAGGAGGCAGAGGTGGAAGAGGAGAAGGAGGAGAGGGGCATTGTGGGAGATGACCAGTGCGATGGTCTGGGGCGGAGCAGCTATATACGCCACGGTTTGAAAGCCAATTTTCTCCTGCACTAAAGTTAATGATGCAACCAAGCGCTCCTGGACTCTGGATTCTCGATGAGTCCGCACTTCGGGGGTGACCTTCAGGCACCTTCAGCGTTGGACAGAGCGGGTTACAACATATGTGTGCATACAGATAATTCAATCAAGTCAATTTACATTACAGGTAGCATATGCGCCCACGCTTAGAATGCAAAACAGGTCGTGACAATAGTAAATGACGAAACTAACATGTAATAGATGGAGTTGTATGTATCATGATAATTGCTATATATATGGACTTACAGATCAACATATGAAAGCTGGAACAATATTTTTTGGGCTCAGTATTTCTTATGTATGCTTTTTCTCTGCACTAGAAAGAATTTGTGGGTTATTTTTTAGCTATATGATGAGATTTAAGCTGTAAAAGGTCAAATTAATAACTCTATGACTCCTTAAAAGATGCAAACTAAGTACTAAAGTGTCTCAGTATATTGTACATTCAGAATAGTTTTTGTGGTTTAAACGGGTTTTGGTTAGTTTCGTATTATTATCATAGTATTGTTTATTGTTTATGTTTACTTCAGTAATATACACTATCAGTCAAAAGTTTAGAACACCTGAATTTTTCCAGTTACTTATTGCAATTCAAGTCGTGCAAGTCCAATGAAGAGTTTGAAATAGTACAAAGGTAAGAACTGAACAAACAGAGGTTAAAAAAAAGTCCAAGTCCAAGCTCTGCCAGAACTACCTCAGGAAAAAAAGAACAAGATGGTTAACTTGAAAACATGGAGTCTCCGAACTTATACTCCATTGAGCTGGTTTGGGATGAACTGGACAGAAGAGTGAAAGCCAAGCAACCTACAAGTGCCACACATTTATGGTAACTTCTGCAACAGACTTGGGAAGAACTTTCTGAAGAATATTTCTATTGTAGAAAGAATGAATGATCCACGAATGTGTTCAGCTGTTATATCTGCCAAATGTGGCTACTTTGATGAGTCAAAAGTTTAGAATACATTTTGGTATACATTTTGGTCCCTTGTTTATCACGAGGGTTATGTTCTAAAAATAACCCACAATAGGCGAAAACCACAAAGTCGTCAGCTTTATATTTTACAATCATTATATCTGTTTTAAGGCTGTAAAACCCCGCACCACACACTTTATACACTGTTCTCAGACAGGACAGTTCCAACCGTTTTTGCATCCTTCTTAAAACTTACTGCTGCTGTCGTCCTTATGTTATTTTCCTCCTTCTTTATGTAACGAACCAAAGATTAATTTATTCTGTAATGGCGCCCTAGAGCTGTGTAACTTCTACCTTCCTTCAGCATGTCTAGAAGTCTAACTTTTTGGGCGATGGTTGCATTTTCCTCTGCCTTTTGGGTGCAACCGCAGATGCTTTTGTCGTTTCGTCGACATTGTGGGTTTTGTCTGGGAGAAAACTTGCAAACATACAGCACTTCAGAAATACATTTCAAGAGATCCAACATTTATGTAAATTTGGCAAACTGTTCAGTTCTGTACTGTACAGGAGACACGCCACGCAGGAGATTGACAATGGTCGACAGTCCATGCGAAACAGCAAGACCGCAAAAGGTGAACCACGTTATTGTGAGGGACGACTGTAAATTGATTCCATGATTTATTTTTCAACTCAAATTGCTTTTTTATTCTATGCTTTCCTTTCATAGTGCAATGACACAATAAACAGTAAAAAACTGGAAAAAGTGTGAAGTTCTAAAACTTTTGCTCAGTAGTGTATGCATTTGTAATGTTTTTAAATTACATCATTTATTTTCACTTGTTGAAAATGATTGCAAGGTTATAAATGAAAACATGTTTATTCATGAACAAATGGTCTTCGGTCCAAGCCTATGTTTCAAAAGGATGACTATCTTTTGTAAGGGTTTTGTTGTGTGTGTGAGTTTATGGGCAGTATTATGAAGAGTAAATGAGGAGATTTTATGAGAAGACAACGTGCATGACTTTATTTCATGTCATTTATTTTTATTGTGTTTTTTATTGCTGTTTCATAAGTATACGTGGCTCACACCAAAAATTGCTCAATAAAAAAACACGTATAAAATAAAATATCAGCAGCTCTCATCGGTCATTAGATCCATTTAACTCAGCACAAAAACTGTTCACGAATCACAGCCTTCGCCCATTTCGCCAACTGACTCAATATCGCCATTGGACCTTGGCATCTGACCCAACCTTCATTAGTGCAATCTGTCAGGAGAAGTTGCCAACCACAGTGAAGCATCCAGGAATTGAACCCTCAACCAGATCTGAGCGATATGGCCAAAAACTAAAATATCGATTTTCTGCACACTGACATAACAGGGGCAGCTAGTGTTTCAAATTGGGGAAGCACTTTACATTTTTATTCTGCCGTTTTTTAAAAGTACATTGTGTAACTTTTTCTGTAGGAGGGTCCATCCAGGGCTTTACAGTTATTTAAAATCCACTAATAACTTCTTTAATTATGAAGAAACACTGTTATAATTCCTTCTAATGAGCCAAATCCAAACTGCATAATTAAGAACAGCCCAAAACGCTCACAAGCCACACAGGTTTTACAGCGACACAATTCTGTCCTGAATCTGAAAGAGTAATTATACAAGTTGGGTGACCTAAATAAAACTCAACTGTCAAGTTCAAAAAAAGAGGAAAAAAACGAACGCCTGTGGTACTTTTTTAGCAGAGAACTGAGAACCAATTTGGGCTTGACAGTTTGACAAAAGTCTCTTTGGATCCGTCAGAACAGAGACAGAGAAAACTGCTGACTCGAGCGTCTTTATTTCTTACCTTAAAGGAGAGGAGGTGCCTGCCCTGAGAGGAAAAGTGAAAAATGGTGCTATGTAGTTCACTATTACACTGTCTTAGGGTTAAAGGGCCCATATTATGCTATTTTCTGATCTGTGTTATAATGCTTTTTCCTCATCACAGTCGTGTTTTGTTTCATTCACACATGTTTAACACACAAACCATGCATATTTAGGCTGAGTTCATTTTCTCTGCAATCATTTGGATGTTTTCAGACCTGGAATTGCCCATGTCTATTTAACAAAAATGTAAAAGGCAGCCGTTAAAAGGGACAGTTCAAAATTTTGGACATAGGACCTCATTTCCATTTTCAGTGTTGGAGACGTGTGGAGACACTTTTTTAAAATATTTCATCCAGTCCTTGTATTTGCAGAGGTTGCTGGTGCTAGGCTAGTGCATGTCAATGGCCATAATTAGCCTTCCACTAAAAAAAGTCTAACCCACTCGACAAAACACCCAAAGCAAATCTATTATTACGCCAGACTGTTGATGTAAATGTGTGTGTTGATAGAATACTGTTTGAAATAAAACTAACCTGGCATTGCATGACTTGTCACATGTTAAGGGACTATTTTCTCATATATCAATCCGCCGCTGCCAAGTTTTCTATCAGGAAGTACAACTTGCTGCTGCTGCTCAGACATAAATCCTTCAAATGCAAGGTTGGTTTTACTTCTAAAATTATTCTATCAACACAGACATTTACATGGTCAGTCTGGCGTAATAATAGATTTGCTTCAGGTGTTTTGTGGAGTAGGTAAGACTGTTTTTAGTGGCAGGCTAACTATGGTCATTGACACGCACTAGCCTAGCACCAGCGACCTCTGCAAATACAAGGACTGGATGGAATATTTAAAAAAGTGTCACCACACGTCTACAATAAATTCCGAACTGTCCCTTTAACTTGAGAACTACTGCTACACAAAAGACTAATAATACTAATAAACTAATATTAAAGGATTACGCAAAATGTGTGAATGAAATAAAACAGCTATGTTTATGATGAGTTCACAATATTATAACTTGGCTTAAAACACACAAGAGTCAATTTGGCGTAATGTGGGACCTTTAAGAACTGGGCTGACAGCTCTGAACTGCAAATGTGCAATTATAGGAAGAGATGGTAGTTATGTGCCCACACGCAGACAATGTGAAATGCAGCAGCCATAAGAGCAGTATGCTAAGGAGGAGGACAGATCTCAGGGATTACGATAAGCAGATATCAAAATGTAGCCTCTGACCCAGCTCGCGGCTTAGTGTAAAAAATGTGATGTGTAAATGTGTTGGAATTCAATGCGTAAGAGTGGCGTTTCTCTGAAGGGAGATAGAACAATACTAAAAGTTCTCATTTTGTCTTCACTATTAAGACTTAAAGATGCATTGTGTAACTTTTCTGGTGGAGGGTCCGTCAAATGCTTTTCTCCACGGAGATGCCTGGAATCTTTCAGTTTCTTTCTTATAGGATTTAACCTTTTGTATCTTCACAGAGACCAAACCAGAAGTTACAGGTCAGATCTGTGGAGAGATAACCCTGCTCAGTCAGAATGCATGTTTTTCTTGGCATTTTTGAGCTATAAAACCACCTGTAATTGAATAAACGTAAGGCAGAGCTGCTTACTGTCATACTGTGGAACATTCCAAGCACAGCAATGATATATCCATAGAAACAAGCCAGTGACGGAACATGAACCGAAAAGTTGTGCACCTTGAAACCTTGACAAACTTTGGAAACAGTAGCTCACACATCATGATACGTTATAATAACAAAAGGCAGCAATATAAAAGGTGATAATAAATTCAAAATAAGTAGCAAACATAGCAAGAGACCAAAACTAAACCAAACCAAAAAGTTACATAGTGCACTTTTAAACATAGTACTTTCCTACCTTTACTTCATTACGTTCCACCGCTGCTTTTAGCCCACCATGCTCGCTTAGATATCTCGGTAACAGCTTGCTTCCTCTTTTTGTTTATGTACACTAATGATCAGTAGGAGTGTCACGAGTGAGCATTCCTGACGGTAATTGGCCGGGAGTCAAATGTTTATCTTTCAAAGCGGAGAGCCCGTGTTGTGTATCTGTCTGAGCAGGACGAGCCAGTTCTCTTTGGGCTGCAGATTCGGTCCCTCCGGCGAGACTAAGCGAAGTTTAAAAGCTACATCAGCATCTCAGTCCCATCCGTGTTTATCGCAGTCATTGTAAACAACGCCTTTAATGGCCCCCGTGTGTTCCCAGATAATTAAATGCAGACTGATTCTCCACTGTCTATGCGCGGCGTTCCTGTTTTGTAACTACTTGGTGTTACTTTTTAGTACAATGCAGTGTGGGTAATTTGGATAGTTGTGTTGCTGTTGTTGAGGTTTTGAAAGATAGACAGGGCATTCTACAGTTTTATTTAGCAAAGCTTTCTATATTCATGGAGATAAAACCAGCCCAAGTTACAGGTCAATTAAAAACTGCTAGGAAAATTATATAAATAAACAAATTTTAGCATAAAAAAAGTATCAGAATCACTACATTTGCTGCTCAAAATACTTGTACTTTTTACTCTTTAAGTGCATTTTTAAATGGGGTGGCCTACTTTAATCCTTAAGTAAAAGTATCATAAAAAACTACTTGAGTATTTACTAGTATTCTGCTCCAGTATCTGTAATAACTAAAACTACATTCTTCTTCCAGCATTGGCTAGAGTGACCAGATGTCTGTATTTCCCCGGGACAGTCCCAGTTTTGTTTTGTGTACCCTGTCCCAGTGGGTTTATCCAAAACCATTGATTTGTCCCAGTTTATATAAGAAATGTCTCTGGTGTCCCTATTTTTAACCAGCTTGATCCCTGCCAACAGTAAACAGAGGCATACAGTATCATTTGTTTAGGTAAAATACACAAAATAGACATTTTAAGCATGCTTAAAAATGACCAAAACACAAAGAAAATGTGATGTGACTATACTGCCTCATGATACAAAATACTCACATAATACATAATACTTAATTACGCAATCGATTCACAATTTTATTACCAACTCCCTCAAACCGGAGCGTGTTTTATTTTGAAAATCTGGTCATCCTACCATTGGCTAAACGTATTCTGCTAATCCTCTATCTACTCACAAGGGTCAGATGTTCTTTGTGACTAAATGTGATTTCGTGGAGTTAAGAGTGATACAAAAATTGGTTCGTCCATTTCCAAGAATAGACAAATTGAAAGGGACAGGCCTGAAATTGAATTAATCTGCAATATCAGGATAACTACAGAATGAAGGAGTGTACCATCGCTAAGAGTAGCTACACGTCAATACACGTCAACAGTGACGGCTACGGCATGGAGCACTTCATTTCATTTTTCAGGCATTAATAAATCCTGTTAGGAATTAGCTGACGTGGCTAATGCGATTTCAATGCTTTTCTTAGTGTGGTAGTTTTATTCACATTTATTTTTAAGGCTAATTAAGAAGCTAGCTAGCGCAGGAAAATGCTGTGTTATTTCTTATTTCAGGATATGCTGTTGCTGTGTTTATTGCGTACTATGCTAAATCAATCTTTAAAAAGAGGTTGTACCTGATTTTAATGTATTCATTTACTGTCATGATTAATGCTCTTTACATGAAGCATTTTATGGTAAAAGCTGTTAAATCAGAAAAAAGTTGTGTCATTTCATAGACTGAAGACTGTAAATGTGAACATAAATCACTAGCTGCTGTGTTCCAAATAGGAAGTGTTCATGGGAACGCTTTATAGTTCCATCGACTCTGCCTCCAATTGACTTCACATTGAAAAATTTTCACCCCTCTCTCTGTAACTGCTGAAGTAAGAGTGTCTTAAATGTTCATATTAACCTGCTCTACATGATCCTGGTGTTGATCTGAGTGGAGCTGAACACTATGGGTGATGTCACACTCCCTTAGTCCACTTCTTTATACAGTTTATGTGTACTATCCATACTGTATAAAAAAGTGGACTAGTCCAATTGGTCCGTTATTTATGTTCATATCTTGATTTAGGGTCAAAATAGCAAAATGGAAAATTCAGGACTATATAAAGTGGGTTAATACGAACATTTAAAGACCAAAATGACAAGGCTCACAGCAGCAGTTACAGAGAAAGGGGCGACAAGATCCCAATGTAAGTCAATTGGAGCCAGGGGCAGAAGGAGCAGAAAGAACCATAGAACTATAATAAAATCTGGAAGCTGTATCAAAGATGGCGCTGTATTGTTTTCAATGGCCTGTGCTCACTGGCACATGGCCCCCCAAAAAATTTTCACTTCTACATTTACTTTCTCAATAGGGGCGAGCTCCTCCCACCCGTGTGACGTCTGTAACTTATTTTGACCAATCAGAGCGAGAGCTGCTAGAGCGGAGCTAGTACGGGCTCAGGGCGATGCTATACGCTAAGTCTTACAAAGCTAAATTTTAGGTGCTTTGAGGATATACTTTTTTTTTTTTAAGTTTATGTTGTGAAAATAGAAAAGAATCCCTACAAAATCCGATGTTTGTGAAAGTTGTTGATGCCCTGTCAGCCAAACACGGGCAATTTGAATTCCCAAAAAATGCATTGTGCTTCTATGGGAAAATTCTTTCTGGGCCCAAGCTCCCAGGAGCTGCAGTAGTGGTCAATGAAGTGGTCGCTAGTCGGTCTTGAACCAAAAAAGAGGGGGAATGCCTTATCCAGTTTTTATTCTAGATCCATGTTTGGAACGCAGCAGCAAGCTATGTCCTTTCATATATACAGTGGTACTATCTAACACAGAAGCTATAGACAGGATTTTTGTCATCCATTTAGGCGCATTGTTACTAAGGATCATGAGAAACAACTGCATGACACTCTCTCAGACACTTGATTCTCTGTCATAGTGCGTTTTCAAGAGCAACAAATACAGGAATTAGTGAACTCTAAGGAAACAATGACAGGACACTATGTCAGACAGCTGATTGTGTGTCATGGTGTAATATCACAGCAACAGAAAAGACTAAGTGGGCTGGGCCAAAAACATGTTCTTGACGCATATTTGAATATGAGATTGTGGCCCTTTAATAAATGTAATCTAAATTTTAACAGCAATACACCACTCTAAAATCCTCAGTATATTTAAAAACTACTAGTCTTAGGCAATATAAAAATGAAAAAGTCTAAACACTACTGTCAAGTTTTCAAAAAAGTTATTCATTGTGCAAAAACAGTTTTTTTGCCAGCTGACAATTGAAATTGGCTGGATTTGGATATTTGGCTATTTATATAATTATACTGTATTTCTAAAACCACAAATCAGCAAAACAGAATAATTATAATACTCAAATCTGTGTGATATAAGATGGCTATTTTGGGTTTCACAGATGGAAGAGAAATTAACTATGGCAAATTTGTATGTCATGGGTTTAAAATGGTGTAGTCGTGACTGGATCAAAGGCAAGCTGTCTTCAGATGGTGCGAACAAACTTTTAAAAGGAGCACTATATAACTTTTTGGTTGCCTGGAAAGTTCCACAGTATGACATTAAATAGCTGTACCTTACATTTATTACATTACAGGTGGTTTCATAGCGCAAAAATACCTGGTCTGGTTTGGTCTCCATGAAGACAGAACGGTTGTATACTATATTGTTAAACATTCCAGACAAAGCAATAACACAGTAGATTGGTGTTTTTTGATTTTTTTCATCTGAACACAGATATGATAGTTAGACAAAGCTGTTATAATACTACACATCTGAACAGGATATTTAACGTGGCAGCTAGTGTGTTAGCCATGTCCAGTCACATGTATAGTCTATGGTTCACACACATTTTCAAAACGTCTGTGTGATGTGTGTTCCTTTCCCTAGAATCATTTGGATCAATTCAGTCCTGGAATTGCCCATCTTTACTTAACAAAATGTAAAAGGTAGTTGTTAACTGAAAAACTACCATTACATGATATCATGGTGGAACAGAGAATTTGGAGATTTGGAGAAGAATGAGAGCAATAATTCAAGTTTACTCAAACATGTGTGAATAAAACATGACTCCAGGTACATTTTTGAGGAAATAACTTAAACGCAAAAAAGTGTGTGTTTGATATTGGTTCCAAAAATGAAAAACTGAAAAAAGCAGAGCCATTTTAAACACAAAACCAAGGAGAAGGATTTTTCAGCCATAGAATAGCATAATCATAGCAACCAGAATATTGTGACTGGTTGCCTGTCACCGTCACAAATTTTTAGGGTGTGATATATTGCCAATAAACGATAATACAGAACCTTATTTATGCCACTGACACAGTAACTCTAAAGCAGAATAATCCCCAAAAAACATCTTCAAAGTGACAGTATTGTTAAGAAAAACATGAGTTGCAATAGAGAAGAATGAAACACTAATTCATTTGTATTTATAACCAATCATAGAAGTTACTTGTTCGACTTACTTGTCCAACTGTATGATGTTACGTAAAAAGAACTAAAAAATCCTGACCAGCTCAAAGAAAATGTACATGCGATAGATACAGAGCCCCAAAATGTTCGATCTTATATATATTGAATGATAAATCGATACAGTAATTATCATTGGAGGCCTAACTGTACGCTTTAAGAAAATTGCCCCGCACTACATCTCAGATCTCAAATTGACCATCCACCGTGCTCTGAGGTCCAAGGGCCAACTCCAGCTCATTGTGCCTCAGACGAGACTTAAAACCAGGGGGACAGAGACTTCTCTGGCTTCTGTAGCTCTGCCCTTCCATTGCTGAACAGCCCCCACAGTGGAGTGCTTTACGTCACATCTGAAAGACCCACTTATTGTCTGGCTTTTAACACAGCATGATTTGTATGGTCTTGTGTCTGAGCATTTATTCTGTCTAGAGCTGCAAGATTAATCGCAATCAAACCAAAATCTGAATATGAATGGAAGACTGTAATTTCTGAAATACCGTAATTCCCTCCACGAGCAACAAAATATCCATTCTTGCTCTACATAAAACTGTTAAACTAATACAAGAATCACATGTTTGTACAGATCAAACAGTTTTGTCTTAGCTTGCATTAGTTTGGCAGATCCTCCACTGAAAAAGCTACACAATGCATCTTTAAATAAAACACCTATAATAGAGTACCAGTAGGTTATAAATATTTAAAATAAATTTGCAAAAATGAACGATTATGTGACAAGGTAGGCTGAAGTTCATTTTGCCTAAAGGGTTAAACAAAACTGACAACTTTATTATCAAAAATAACCCTGCCCACTGAGGTCAACAAGGATGTGACTACAACTGTAAAAGTGAATAATTAACAAGAGCTGTCAATCAATTAAAAGCCACAGGTTAAACGATAACATCCAGTAGTACGCGCCAAGAACTATGGAGGATTTTAAAAGGCTACAGCTTCAGGTTAAAACAAGAGATTCCCAAGGTAAACAAAGTTCTCAAATATCATTTCCTTGTATGGCTGAACTTTTAAAGGCCATATATAATGCAAAATAGACTATTTTGAGCTTTAAGCCATGTTATAATGTTACTTCATCAAAAACATACCTGGAGTTGCATTTTGTTTCATTCACCAAATTATCCAAATGACTCTAGTGAAGGTGTATGGATTTTAAAAATACAGTGGAGCACTTCCTGTACTACCATATGACATCACAAGGTGGACCACGGCGTTTTCAGTTTGAGAGGAGATCATGTCCTAAATATACAGGGTTTGTGTGTTAAATGTGTAAATGAAACAAAACACAACTTTAGATATGTTTGTGATGAGGAAACAACATAATAACAGATCAGAAAATAGTGTAATATTGGCCCAAGACGGCAAAAACTTTTGGACTTTATATCATCGCTTTCTTCACTTTCTCTCCACTGCGTCTGGGGACGAGTGGGTGAGCGCGGAAAGGTCAAGGGTCTGAAAATGGCGGCGGAACACTGGTCCGATTGAACCGCAACACGTAGAGACAAGAAAGAGCAAGTGTTGGCTTCACTACAGAGACCTGAGCTGCAGAGTGGAGACTATATCCAGACCGAGCCCCCAGCCTGTCTGCACTGCACCACTCAGACTATCACTGCTCCATCTGCATTATCACAAAGGAGCCACACGAGATCCTGAAGAAAGAACTGAGAAGGCTCCTGCTGTGGTTGGAAGATAAGAGAGAGGTAAAGGTAAATAAAGAAAAGAAGAATAGAGATTGTTGGTAAAGGGTTGGAAAAAAGTGGAATGGAATTTTACAGATAAATTTTGCGTTTATGATGTTTGATATGGATTAAAAGCAGAAATCTATATTACAAAGGTTCTATATTATGCAAAACTGACTTGTGTGAGCTTTTAGCCATGTTATAAAGCTGTTGCCTCCTCAACAACATACCTGGATTTGTGTTTTATTTCATTTTCACATGTAATCCTGCTTTATTAGTCTGTCTACATCTCCATAGTTCAAAATGCCCTATTCCACCGTGTGATGAAGTCGTAGTTTTAAGTGAATAACTCTTTTTACCTTTTGTTGCGAATGAAACAAAACACAACTCCAGGTATGTTTGTGTTGAGGAAACAACATTATGACCTAGATCAGAAAATGGCGTAATATGAGCCTTTTAAATGTGCTCTAGAACTTCTCTCCACGGGGTAGGGCTGAACAATTTTAAGAAAAAATTGAACTGCGATTTTTCTGGCGGATATTGCGATTGCGATTAAGCTTTAGTGCAAATGAACATTTGCAAACATCATAGAAACTTACATCATACTAGAGTCCTGAAGCTGGACTGATTGCACACATTTGTTTATGTTTTACAGAAACATAAACCTTAAAGAAACTTAAAACTACATGGCTAATTTGCATAAACTATAAGAACTGAAAAAAACAGCTTGCTCCTAAAGGACACAACTCAGTGGAATATCTGTGTTCTTCCTGTGACAGAGGGATGCGCTGATGATGGGGAGTCTGTTCTGTACTTCTAACCTGTTGGAGACGGTTCATGGTTTAAATCTTAGCCTCCTAGTGTTGTGGCGGGGAATTACTTTGTGGCGCATAGACCTCAACACAGACCCATAAATCAAAAACGATGGTGACAAGGAGACGGAGAACAGTGTGCGTTGAATCAATGCAGAACTATACTTCACCCTTAAAATTGGGCTTTAGGTGTACTGTAAAAAAAAAGTGGCTTTGATGCTCCCAAAATCGTGTTGTCTCAGATCTCTATTTTCAGTTCAAAATGATAGATTGTTCAGCTCTACCATGGGGATGTTTTTTTGTCTGAAATGTTCCACAGTATGGCATTAAACTCATTTATCTCCATGATGACAGACAAGTAACAAGCCAAGTTACAGGTCAGATCAGTACAGAGGCGAAATGCATGTTATTCAAGATATTTTTGTGCAATAAAAAACACATGTAATAGAATGTAAAATAGATGGGCTGGGTAACATTCTAGGAAAAGCAGTAAATGTCATACTGTTTGACCAGAAAAGTTACACACAGCACCTTTAAGTTGATAATTCAAATGTTAAATATCTCATTAGGAGCATTAACAGTTGAGATAAACAGTGGGATTTCAGAACATGTTTGTAGAAGTCTTGAACTTACAGGGTAAACAATTTTCATGTTTATTCGGTTTCTAATTTTGGCAATCCTTCATTACGGATTTCAAAGTAAAATTAGTTAAATCAAATCACTTTAATCTGGTTTTCCAAATGCATTAAATAATTTAGAATTAAGTGACCTAAAAATGAAAACCATGTGAAAAACAGGATCCCAGGGAAACTCAGAAGCAGACTGTGTAAACAAAAATCTGGTTGAATCATTTGAGGCACATTCTGACTGAGTTTTTCTAAAGGAAATAAAACAGGAGCTCTGTACTGATACTGAGCTGTGCAGGTGTGGAATGTGAGGTATTTCAAGTGTCAATAGCAGCCATGGCCAAACTCCAGGAATTTCAAAATAGAGCCAAGAATTTTGTGTTTTATCTAAGTGCTTCGAAACTTTTGAAATCCAAATCAGAGAAGAGTGTTTGGCATCAGTTTGCTATATGAAAAGTCAAAGGTCCTATATTACGCGAAATTGACTCGTGAGTTTTAAGCCATGTTAGAATGTTGTTACCTCATCAAAACATACCTGGAGTTGTGTTTTGTTTCATTCACACATGTTGGAGTAGCCCTTTATTATTAGTTTGTCTACATCTCCAAAGCTCAAAATGCTCTGTCCCACCTTGTGATGTCCTGAAGCAATAGTTTTCCTAGTTACAGCTACCTTTAGTTCAGTAGAAATGCATAATTCCAGGGATGAAATTATCTAGTTGAAAGTGGAAAAACACAGTGGAGCACTTCATGTATTACAACATGACATCACAAGATGGAATAGTGTTTTCTGTTTTAGAGAAGAACGCATAAATCCTGCATATTTAAACATGTATGAATGAAACAAAACACAACTCTAGGTATGTTTGTGAAACGGAAACAACATTATAACATAGATCCGAAAATAGCGTAAAATGGGCCCTTTAAAATGTGAAAACACTAAATCATGTAAAGTAAAACTGACCACCATCAACCAAAATGAGAAACTGGCTAAAAAGTCTGCTGCAATCTCTCTTTCTCCAGTCTTTTCTTTGTCCTTCATTTTCATACATTTTTAACAAGCAAAAAACTCAAATTCATTATGTTCATGAATTTTTAATTAAGGTCGATTAAGGTACAGCATTCCTTTCCTATGACGTGTACAAAACTCCATTCATTTGGGATGAGTAAACATGAG
The DNA here is from genome assembly GCF_026225935.1 of Boleophthalmus pectinirostris. Taxonomy (NCBI): domain Eukaryota; kingdom Metazoa; phylum Chordata; class Actinopteri; order Gobiiformes; family Gobiidae; genus Boleophthalmus; species Boleophthalmus pectinirostris. The sequence goes on along the minus strand of NW_026571404.1, from coordinate 32,821,053 downwards.
TCACCTGTACAAATAAAAGACTGGGCTTGACTAGGGCATCCACTAGTATAACTGCTTTTTATGAATGAAATCCTGCTGATACTGTACTAACTCTACAACTGATACTCAAAGGTAAAGAAAGAAAAAAATGTTGGTAAGGTTGGTTTTGATTTGGATTAAAAAACAGAATGAACATTAAAAGGTTCTATATTTACGCAAAACTGACTCATGTGAGCTTTTAGTGGTGTTATAATGATGTTACCCAATCTGAAACATACCTGGAGTTGTGTTTTCTTTCTTTCACACATGTTTGAGTAACCCTTTATTATCAGTCTGTCTACATCTCCAAAGTTCAAAATGCTCTCTTCCACCTTGTGATGTCATGAAGTGGTTTCAAGCTACAGCTACCTTTTACAGTAATCCAAATTGATCCAAATGATTCTACTGAAGGTGTACCGAGTTTAACACAACCAAATTACAACTGCAACGGAGTCTAACTAATTTTATTTTATTTTTTACACTTTTCCTCTGTACTTTTTTCTTTATTTCTGCTCCTTTCTAATCATGGTGGATGGTCAATGCCTTCTATTATTCATTGTACTATTGTGCATTTTCATGACAGGAACAAAAATAAAAGTCTGAATTCAAAATATAAATCTTGAGTTTGAGTATTTTTTTTATACTTACTTACTTAATTTAATTGCCATGTTTTGGTGTATTTTCACCTGCCTTATATATTTGGAAGCAAAAGGGCCCATATTATACTACTTTCTAATCCAGGGACCTCCAATCTTTTTCCTTCTGTGAGCTAGTTTTTGTAAACAAAAATGTCAGACAGCTACTAATTTTTGGGGTCACCAGAAATTTTGTAAATATAAGCACCATGGTAAGCTAAAGATGAGGTAGAATTAGATGTCTATAAAACATAACCCATTATCCAGTTATCAGTGTACAAAATTTGGCATAAAATGTATACATTTACAAAGGAAATAGGAAATTTATCAATCAAATTTGAGTTTTTCAGCCCAATATGTATAATTCAAAAATCTCTTGGCGAGCTACTTGGAAGGAGGTAGAAGGAGGAAGGAGCTACTGGTAGTTCCCGAGCTACAGGTCGGAGACCCCTGTTCTAATCTATGTTATAATGTTGTTTCCTCATGACAAACATACCTGGAGTTGTGTTTTGTTTTGTTTCGTTCACACATGTTTCTCACACAGACCGTGCATATTTAGGCTGAGTTTATCTCTCAAATCGGCAACTCTCTGTTCTACCTTGTGATGCCGCGTGATAAAACTTTGTACACCCTGAAATTTCCAATCTTTACAGAACAAAAGGTGTAACTTAAAAACTACTATTACATGACATCACAAGGTGGATCAGAGCATTTTGAGCTTTGGGGATGTAAACAGACTAATAATTAAGGATTACTCAAACACGTGTGAATGAAACAAAAGACACTACTACAAGTATGTTTTTGATGAGGTAACAACATTATCACATGGCTTAAAGGTTGTATAGAGGATTTTCCAAGGAACGAGAAATCCAGCGACTGTTTGTCCTTTTTCAAATGTTGCGCATGCATGAAACCACCCCCCCTCCCCTACAGCTCCCTACGTAGAAACGCCTCCTCCTTACGCCAGAAACAGGTTTGTTTACAGCCGGTGCGCTGCACATGACTTGTAAACAACTAACTACAGTGTTGGTTAGGCAAGGCGGAGAAGTGAGGAGCGGGGGGAGGGGGAGCGCGGACATTTCGTGCGCGGACAAGAAGTGAGGAGCAGGGAGAAGAGCGGAGCAGGGAGCAGGGAGAGGAGAGAGGAGAGGGGAGCGGTGCGCGGAGATTCCGTGCCCGGAGAAGTGAGGAGCAGCGGGAAGAGCGGATCGGGCAGCGGGGAGAGGAGCAGGAAAGGGGTGCAGAGAAGGGTGTGCGGAGATTCCGTGCAAATGAACTAGCTACAACACGCAGCAGCAAGCGGACTCTTTCTTTGCCTTGAAAATTACGTTTTCAGACATAGGATATCGCTTTCGTGTCCTGAAAAACGTTTGTCTAGCTCTTGGAAATAAAGTACGTTTTCATAATAAGCAGAAGTGACCTGTCCAGGAGTAATTTGGCGACCAATGCGTCAGTCTTTAGACCCTTCGTCTGCTTCAGTCGCGCCATCGCTGGAATGAATCTACAAGAATCACCTTAGTTTGGCTTCGCTGCTTTTCCCCTTGTCTTCTTCTTTCAGCGACCTCAAAAACGGACTTTCTTTTGGGGCTAACTGCTCCTGGATTCTTGTCTGCCATTGCAACAAACTTTGTGCTAACTGCGAGGAAGATATAGGTCAAAAAAAGCCGCTAAGAACTGTTGCGTTGGTGGAGTAAACAGCGTCTGTGCGTCTTGCATCTGTGGACTGCGTGACAGGCGTACGTAAGCCACGTAACGGCAGCGCGCAGGCAAGTCAGTTATGCTAGAAACGTAGGGAGTTTGATTGACAGCCTGTCAGCTAACAGATAACGAGGCAGTGTTGTTATCTATTGGCAAATGTTTAGCTGGCCCCACCACGTCCAGAGTTGATGAATTTTTATTCTCTTTTTTTTGGTCATCATAATTACAAGGCTACTGCACCTTTATAATGCTATCATTGACAATTTGAAACAAAAAAAATCCTCCATACAACCTTTAATGCTCAATTTTGTGTAATATAGGACCTTTAATAATTGCGATATGAAGTCACTAAAATTCTAATTCTAATTTTACTCAGTTTAATAAATAAAACAAATGGTCACAGAGTAATATCAGGGGCTGTCACAATATATATAAGTTATATATAATTACAAGTATCTTTGCTTAAATTCATTGTTATGGTGCAGCAATAGCAAAAAAAGCAGAGAGAACTACATAGACCATGATCCTTTGCTTTGTTTAAGTGCAGACTACATGAAGAAATAACTGTTATAAGCACTTTAAAATCTTAATTCTTTGTACTACAACAGAACCAAAGGCTTGTCAAGGCATTTTAAAAGGAAAAAGTAGCATATAGTTGTAGTTAGCAAAAGTCTACAAAATAACGCAATAAATACCGTACCGAGAGATATGGACATAGTTACACTCTTAATTTTTTTAAAAGGTCAAATCAACAGTATCAGTATAGCCATGCGTGACATCCATTATGAAAGTTGCAGATACAAAAAATAAACTGAAACCAGGTCTAAACCCTTGAATACTTTGGTCTTGTGCCATAAGACTGTACAATTACGTAAGCAGTCCCAGCCCTCCCACAGTGTAAACAAAAGAGTCGGTGGTGGCCAGGCTCAGGTTTCTGTTAACACACACAGCAATATAAGGCAGGACAATGCACCACCTCAAATTCACACTCACATGACAACTCCGCCAAGTCTACTGACAAAGGCGCTATAGCTTTATTTCATGTGGTTAACCTATAAGAGGAAAAACAGTACCAGTGATTGATATGAGACTACAGTGTGGTTAAAGAATGCAAAACTACACACTTGGAGGCTGGAGAATGCAGGGTTTATCAGCTGGAAAAGCCACAAAACAAGCGAATCATGTAACAGGGAAGGAATGAGGAAGAGACCCATCTACCTGGGATATTAAAGGGCCAATGTTATGCAATTTTCTGATCTGTGTTAAAATGTTTTTTCCTCATCACAAACGCATAAAACATGGAGTTGTTTTGTTTCATTCACACATGTTTAACACACAGACCCAGAGTTCTTCTCTCAAACAGAAAACACTCTATTCCACCTTGTGATGTCATGTACTGGAAGTGCTCCACTGTGCTTTTAAACCCCATACTACTGCACTAAAGGTAAAAAGTAAGTTGAAAACTAAGGCTTCATGACATCACAAGATGGAACAGAGCATACTGAGCTTTGGAGATGTAGACAGACTAATAATAAAGGGTTACTCAAACGTGTGAATAAAATAAAACACAACTTCAAGTATGTTTTTGAAGAGGTAACATTATGACATGGCTTAAAGAGTAAATTTTGCATAATATAGGACCTTTAAAACTGATTTACATTTTCTATGGGCTGTTATAGTTAAATAGCCTTTTTTTTCTGTAGTTTTTATTTTAAAAATGTGTAACAATTTTCTCAAATAAAAAAAAATAATGAAAATGAAATATAGGCCCCTAATTTGACACTTATAATGATGTAATGTTGTCTTGTTTCAGGAAACCAACTGCTGTTTACATAGTGGGTCATACGCTGTAATTAAACTGGACCATTGACCATTTCCAATCCATAATCCTCCGGTGCACCTTGTAACTCATGTTGACATTGCATTGTCTAATCCAAACGCAGAGGACTTATAAGACAAAGAGCTGTCCACGTTTGGCCCGGACTCTGCTGGCCTCAGCTCGGCCATCTGCCATGTCATCACCAGCATCATCATCTCCATCACAAGAACATTACTTTTGGCTACGCTGCACAGCTCCCTGTCAATACATATCTCTATATTTATCTGTGCCAAGAACACAGATACAATTAAAGGTCCCACTAGTACACTCCGCAAAATTGACTGTTATGAGCTTTAAGTCATGTTAGAATGTTGTTACCTCCTCAGAACATGCCTGGAGTTGTGTTTTGTTTCATTCACAAGTTTGAGTAATCCTTTATTATTGGTCTGTCTACATAGCCTGATTCATAAGCCGGTTTCACTTAGTAGAAACTAGTCTAGTCTGACCTCTCAGCATTAGAATTCATTCACTCAACAGTAGGCGGGTACTTTTTTTCATTTAACCAATCGCTGCTATTTGGTCATGACGTATGTAATGTGCTGCTAACGGGGCTAACAAGTTTATTAGGCTTTTCCCAAATCCTGTAGGAAGAAGGGCAATAACGTCTTTCCCTTTAATAAAATTCAACAAACATTCTCTTTGCTCCAGCTTTAAATCCTCAGTCTCGGGAATCATTACCAGCAGTAGATGGCTCTTCGCTGACTGGCTGGTGCCCGAACTCGCACTTCCAGGGTTTTGTGAACGTCCTAGTGTATTCTGATTCCTGACCTTGTTGCTGGAGAGAAATGAAATTGAGAGGAGGCACTTCTCTGTTCCACCTTGTGATGTCATGAAGTACAAGTTTTTAAGTGAATAGCTTCTTTTACCTTCTGTTCAGCAGAGATTGGCAATTCTAGATCTGATATCATTCAAATGATTCTAATGAAGGTGCATGGAGTGGAGCACTTCATGTAGTACCACATGTCATCACAAGGTAGAACAGCCTAAATATGCAAAGTTTGTGTGTTAAATATCTGTGAAACAAAACAGTTTCCAGGTATGTTTGTGATGAGGAAATAACATTGTTATATCGATCAGATCACAGCGTAATACAGGCCCTTTAAGTAACTGAGTGCATTTCTTACAATATGAAGGTCATGAGCCAACAGCTGATTGTAACAGTCTGAGGTAAGCCATTGTTTTGACTAAAGATGCATCACTTCTCAGTTTTCTTAGCTGAATTAAAAGCTATAAATTGTCCTGTCTAATTAGCTAATTATTTCAATCCATAAATAAGTACTTTCCACTGACAACATTGACTTTCAACATCTGATCCTGTCTTCTGACTTCTTCCCGTATCTGAGAGCAATATCCCATCCAAATAATTGCCTTCCTTGTTTTGGGGAAATTCAAATGTCAAATTATCACAAATCCTGCATATTTAGGCAGAGTTCTTCTCTCAGACTGAAAACACTCTGTTCTACCCTGTAATGTCATGTGGTAATACAGTGGTAAAAAGTGCTCCGCAGTGTTTTTTCCCCCCATATGCCTTCACTAGAATCGTTTGGCCAATTTCATCCCTGGAATTCCCAAATCTCTACTGAACAAAAGGTAAAAGACAGGTATTAACTTGAAAACTACCATTACATGACATCACAAGGTGGAACAGAGCATTTTAAGCCATGGAGATGTAGACAGACTAATAATGCAGGATTACTCATGTGTGAATGAAACAGAACACAACTCCAGGTATGTTTTTGATGAGGTAACAACATTATAACATGACTAAAGCTCACAAGAGTCAGTTTTGTGTAATCAAGGACTTTTAACAATTGTGATATGAAATTTGCTCAATTCAATAAATTCAACAAAGCAAAAAAAATAAATAAATAAATAAAAAATCTACAACTCAAAGCAAAAAATAAATAAATAAATCTACAACTCAAAACTACTGAAATGTCAAATTCCACAATAGTTCACTTAGCTCGTGAACTTTTACCCTTGATGTATGAGGTCACATGTTTGCGCGCACACACTAACTCATTGTTGTGTCTCTGGCCAATCACAGGCTTGCGTTTCCAGAACTACAGCTTTGTTCATCTTCCACCTTTCACCTGGCAACTTCCACCTGTCTAGCTCTTGACCTCTCCGTGCTACTCAAAAACCCAGTCATTTAAAGGTGCACTGCTTAACATTTCTAGTGAAGGGTTTGCCATACTTCAAGGAACTGCTCACCCATTTACACACACGCACATACCCCCACACACACAGAAACGGACAAGCATTCACCTGTCCTTGTGTCTGGACTCGAGCCGCCAACCTTCAGATCCATCCTGAACTACTGTATCTCCAGCTTTGTCTAGAATGTTCCACAGTATAAAACAAACCCATTTATCACGAGGGAGACAAGCAGGTTACAGCACTACACAACATTACATTACAGTTCAGATCTGTGGAGAGTCGCCCCTATTCACAGATGAAATTCATGTATTTTTGAGCAATAGAAACACCTGCAATGAATAAATGCCAGATGGAAATGTTTAATGTCACACCATGGAACATTCCTGGGAAAGCAACAACATCTCCATGGAGACAAGCACGCAGCGAACCCACCATAAGAAATACCGCAGTACAAATTTAAAGGAGCATTCTGTAGCTTTTTTTGATTGGGAGTCCGCCACCTGCTTGTTTCTGTGGGCATGTCATTTCTCGGGCTGAAATGTTCCGCAGTACGACATTAAACAACTCTAACTTACATTTATTCATTTACAGGTGGTTTTAAAACTCAAAAACATCTAGAAAATCAGCCCTTCTGACTGTGAGCGGGGTTGCCTCTCCACAGATTTCACCTATAACTTACTCTGGTTTGGTCTCCATGGAGATTGAAAGGTTTAATGCTATACTGTGAAACATTCCAGGCAAAGCAATAACATCTCCACGGAGACAAGTGGATAGCAAACCCTCCACGAGAAAAAAGGCGCAGTGTACCTTTAAGTAACCATTCATTCCATCTGCTATCAATATCTGTACATGTACAACCTTGCCCCTTTTACCCCACATGTGTCACGTATATTATGTTGACAGCTTGTTCTGCTTTGGCCCTGGTAAACATAAAATGGCCCCCGTGCTGTCTGGCCCTTGAGTTATTGTGCCCGATTACGCCTATAACTCGTGACCCTCTCTTTGGTGTAGCATGTAATGGCGTAATTGCTGGCAGCCGGGGTAAATAGGGGGTCAGTGTTTTCAATGCACAAAGCCCACTGGAGACTCTTGTAAATGGCTGTTCTGGTTAGCGCATTGTATGGAGCTCAGGCAGTTGCAGCAGGCAGATAAGGCTCTATACTAGCCCCTCATTGAGCCATGGTTTTGTTACACTTTAAAGCACCCATATTACACTATTTTTCTAATCTACAGTATGTTGTAATGTTGTTTTCTTGTCACAAACATTCTTGGAGTTGTGTTTTGTTTCATTCACACATGTTTAACACACAAATCCGGCTTATTTAGGCTGAGTTCTTCTCTCAGAAAACGCTTTTGTGATGTCATGTGATTGTACAGGAAGTGCTCCATTGTATTTTTAAACTCCATACACCTTCACTAGAATCATTTGGATGATTTCAGCCCTGGAATTGACTCTATAAATCTCTACTGAACTAAAGGTAAAAGGTAGCGGTTAACTTGAAAACTACCACTACCACTTTATGACATCGCAAGGTGGAACAGAGCATTTTAAGCTTTAAAGATGTAGACTGATAATAAAGGGTTACTCATGTGTATGAAACAAAACACAACTCCAGGCATGTTTTTGATGAGGTGACATGACTCAAAGCTCACAAGCGTCCGTTTTGTGTAATATTGGATCTTTAAGCGTCCACGTTGTCGTCCTGGGAGACTCTTGTAAATAGCACATTGTATGGAGCTCAGGCACTGGCAACGGGCTGATAAGGCACTATGCTCGCCCCTCATTGAAGAATGGTTTTGTGTGCAGTTCATCTGACTGCTATCACTACACTTTAAACCTCCACATGGCTGTCCTGCGTGTGCACAATGACGCTAGTGTTTTGCGGAGATAGTGCTTTTATTACACTCGTCTGGTTGGGTTGCCTTAATTAAAATGGTTGTGATTTGATGACAGAGATGTTATGTATGCAATGTTATGCTTTAAAGTAGCTCAATATAACAATTAGACTGGTATTTTACATTTTATAACACATGGGTCTTATTTTTATTGACAATATTGACAACAATTGGAATAGATGTGCCCGCAGCTTGTAGAAGTCTTTTAGAATGACATAAGCTGCAAGGACAGGTTAAAGGTCCTATATTACATAAACCTGATTCTTGTGAGCTTGTGTTATAATGCTGTTATCTCATTAAAAACATGATAAGTAAACCATGTTTGAGTAATCCTTTGTTATTAGTCTGTCTACATCGCCAAACCTCAAAATGGTCTGTTCCACCTGATGTCACATAGTGGTAATTTTCAAGTTAAGAGCTGCCATTTACCCTTCGTTCAGCAGAGATTGGCAATTCCAAAGATGAAATGATCCAAATGATTCTATCAAAGTCGTATAGAGTTTAAAAACACAGTGGAGCACTTCTCGTATTATTGCACAAGGTGATCTCATCTTAAATGTGCAAGGTTTGTGTGTTAAACAATGACAAATTGGACTACACATTTTACTAAAACATAGTTAACACACTTATATTTCAAGATTTGATCAAAAATTAAACTTTTTTTTTTCGCAATTTTTTTAGTTTTGTTGAAGTTTATAATTTTACTTCCTAATACTTCCTGTAGAAATATAGAGGTAATTCCAGAAATGTGACCTACAAACCATGATGTTAGCAAGGGCCAAGACTATTATGATTAGACTAATAAAAATACACAACACACCTTTATTTTGTTAAATGAAGATTTAAACTGCGAGAACAAAGCCTTCCTTGCTCGTAAACTGGGTGGATTTTTTTTTTGTGTGTTGATGACATCGATGATAGGATAGGTATTCTGTTTTAGAATTCACAATTACTTCCTCTATTTTTGAATGTATTCTCCACTAACTGATGTAAAACTATGATAACTATTTACTCATCGAACCAAGTGATAATTAGAAAACCCTGAAAACCTGTCATATGCACTTTAAAAAGGTCCTGTATTACACAAAATTGACTCTTCAAAAATCTACCTGAAGCTGTGTTTTATTTTATTCACAAATGTTTGAATAATCCTTTATTATTAGTCTGTCTACATCTCCAAAGCTCAGAATGCTCTGCTCCACCTTGTGATGTCATGAAGCAATAGTTAAGCGACTACCCTTTACCTTTAGTTCAGCAGAGATTGACAATTCCAGGGCTGAAATTATCCAAATGATTTTAGTGAAGGTGTTTGCAGTTTAAAAGCATAGTGGAGTTGACATTATAAGGTGGAACTGGGTGTTTGAGAAAAGAACTGAGCGATATGGGCCCTTTAAAATAAGACATAAGATAAATCCTTAAGATCTGACTTGAATAGCTGAAGAAAAACCCGTGCGTAATGACACTGGCAATAACCCCGTACACTACAATAGCCCGGTGCACTGCTGCCATAGAGATGCCACAGAGCACCATCACGCCACGGACATTTAAATGCCCAGGTAACGCTAAAGCACCGCGCGAACACAGATCAGAGCAGCCACAACAAACTGGCGCATATCAAGCCAGCAAAAGCGCACGCATAGGTGTATTTGATTAAAGTGAATCGTACTCACCGGCATCATTTTAGCTTCGTACCGCATTTAGCTCGCCCTCAGCATGAATCCACGACAGTTTCGACGAAAGCGGCAAGGCTCTGGAGCTCGATAATCCCAGATCCTAAAGCCGCGATGGGAAGAAGGCTACTCTTGCTTCGCTACGGGGTCCCGTCCTGCAAACAAGCAAAAAATCAGTCCCGAGATGTCCCGTAATGCCGTAGGATCGCAGATCTACGGGCTGGATGCTCTCCCGGCTCTGCCGCTGACCTGTTGCTACAAATAACAGGCCTTCACGACAAAAGTTTCCGCCGTAGTTCAGAGAGCATCGCTGGTAACTTTATGAAGGCGCCGCGGAACACATCAGACGCAATTATGAGGCGGTTATCCAACGCAAAAGACGCGCATAAGGAACTGTGCGCGTACGACCGGTTTTATTAGCAGATTACTTGCCTGGGACGAGCAGATTATTGCCAAAAGCCCGTAGCTGTCGGCGGTGCTCGTCTCTACTCGGCCGATCCCAGAGTGACGTAGAGGGAGGAGCTTCGGGACACTTTGGAATTCTGGCTCCGCCTCTTCACGGGACACGGGACACACACAACACTCCCACAGTGCGCACACTCCAGTCCCCTAGTATAAAGTCTTTTCTATATCTCTTTTTTATATTCACATACCTTCTTTCCTTTTATTTTTATGATTTTTTTTTTTTCATTTTTAGTTTGTTTGAAAGAATTGATTAAGTTAAAATTGTCTATTAAAAGACCGGTTCATTTATGTATTTATTTATATCTTCTGTATGAAAAAAAGACCCTGGATCACGAATCACATGCTGCTGCTTACTGCTAAATTTATGTTTTATTTTTCCACAATCATTAATAAAATGTAGCTTTCCTGAAAATAAATTCTGTACTAGGGTGACCAGAGTTTCAAAACAAAAATTGATTGGTAATAAAACGATGGTGCGTAATTAAGAACAATTATTATGCAGAGACCATTCATGACTAACATGAGTCAGTATAGTCACATTTTCTTTGTGTTTTGGTCATTTTTAAGCAGACCTTTTGTATTTTACCTAAAGAAATTGCAATTTATGACTCTCTTCACTGTTTGCAGGTGTCAAATTGGTCAAAAATATGGACACCTGGGACATTTCTTGTTTAAAACTGCGACAAATCACTGATTTTGAATAAATCTGCTGGGACAGAGGACAGGGAGCTCAAAACTTCGACTGTCCCGGGTAAATAGGAACGTCTGGTCACCCTATCCTATACGAATATACCTTTAATCATGCAACAGAAACTATCTTTAATTTGATAGACCGAACTACAACTCCCAGAATCCTCTTTCTACGGCAAGGCGCGCAGCCCAAACCCGCATGCACGCAGCCAGCAGCCCTTTGCACGTTTTCTGTCGCCGTTGTGCAGGTGCTTTGCATACACACGTCTCCTCCTCGCCTCCTCTGCTCCGTGCGGCTCCCGGTGATCGCACTGTACCGGAGTCATGGCTGATCCGGTAGCCGACATGTGTGAACGGCTCGTCAAAGCTGTCAACCTCATCATGGATCCACAAACTAGCCAAATGTTCCGACTGGAGGCCCTGAAGGTACACCCACTGGAGCTACTGCTAGTTAGCTGTTAGCCGTTTTTGCATGTATTTTAATCCTATATAGCAATGCATACTATTTGGGTAATTAAGCTAGCACATCGTAATCAAGAAATACGTAACTTTACGCAGTCAGAACACGGAACACGATTCGGAACACTTTACGGTCAAGCTTTGAACATATGCAGATGTTGTTAGCTCTCGTATCTTAGCAGCGATTCATTCATTGAAACATCTGCTTCTCCGCTATGGTGACCTAACAGACAGATAGATTAGCGAGATAAAAGCAATCACTGTTATTTTATTGTTGCATTGTTCTTGTTAGCATTATGGCATTCACGATCTGCTTCATAACGCGGTCATATCTCTTTGTTATTATACAGTTTTGTGAGGAGTTTAAAGAGTCAAGCTCCCTCTGCATTCCATGTGGTCTCAAACTAGCCGACAAAGCCCATTCAGCTGTAATAAGGCATTTCGGATTGCAAGTCCTGGAACATGTAATCAAGTAAGTCGATTTTAGATTTAATTGTCAAATATTACACAAAATGGATAATTATTAATTATTAGCTTTAAGGCATGTTATAATGCTGTTACCTCATCAAAAATATATCTGGGTTTGTGTTTTGTTTCATTCATACATGTCTAAGCAAGTCTTTATTATTGGTCTGTCTACATCTCCAAACCTCAAAATGCTCTGTTCCACATTGTCATGAAGTGGTAATTTTCAAGTTACGTACCTACCTTTCGCCTTTTGTTTAGTAGAGATTGGCAATTCTAGAGCTGACATCATTCAAATAATTCGAGTGAACATGTATTTTGTTTAAAAACACGGTGGAGCACTTCCTGTATTTCCACATGACCCCACAAAGTGGATTATTTTCAGTTTAAGAAAAGAACTCAGCATAAATACACAGTTTTGTGTGTTAAACATGTGTAACTGAAACAAAACACAGGTCCAGGTATGTTTGTGATGAGGAAACAACATTATAGCATATATCAGAAAATAGCATAATATGAGCCCTTAAAATGCATAGAAAGAGTTTATCATGATTGACATTTTTATTGATTATTTTATGTGTATATTTTTACAGATACAGGTGGAATAACATGGCACAACATGAGAAAGTGCAACTAAAGGAGTGTGCCATGCAGCTGTTGTCAAGTGTATGTAGTGTTTTCACAATACTACAATTTCAAGCTTGATTTTGGGACAAAGGAATAGACTCTACCAATTCAGATAACATGATGATAATACAAAAACACTCTTTCTTTAGTAGCATGTGATTTCCAACATTAAATCATAGTACTACTTCTTTTATATCCCATGTGGTCTTATATCTGTGTCTCAGTGCCTCAGAGGTCTTGGTAGGTTCCGTAGTGGTCCATCGGCTGTTAGACTCTTTCATGGTTATAAGTGTGTATTTCATATTAACTTTGCGTAGGTTGTTTATCAGATAAATACTACGTTATTGTGAGCCATGTATTGAGTATTATATTGAATCGTGAGACCTTGTGATTGCCAACCTTATTTGCCTACATCTCCTCATACTATAATTCTAATTCCTTATGCTATAATTTAATTCTGGGGCTTGTTCGGACAACACTTTTTTTTTGTAGCTGTATTTTTATCCATTGCTTTCTGTAGGGTACCCGCTCAGTGCTGGAGGAGGAGAGCCATATCAAAGATGTCCTCTCCCGAATCACCGTGGAGATGATCAAGAGGGAGTGGCCTCAGCACTGGCCGGACATGCTGAAGGAGATGGAGGCACTGACCAGCCAAGGGGTCAGTGGATATTACATAATCCAGGAAAAACACTGTTACTCTGCACTGCATTGTTTTTCCCCCATTGTTTTTTTAAATACAATGATGTTTTGGTCGGCATGCAAATACAAGCATATGTGGAGGAAATTCTTTGCATATGACTCATCTGCTGCAGAGATTAACATTACACTTAGTTATGTATGAAGTTTTTTCTGCTAAAAGATTCATTTTGATTCCTACTATCTTTATTATTGTGTGTATTTTATTCATTTTTTCTAGCAAAGTGTCACGAAGTACTCACATTTGTAAGAACAACTATCAAAAGGGTTGCCTATTCCCTTGTACCTTAAATTTACCTCAGTTAGGTCCAAACACGAGACACCTACCTCCTTCAAAATACAGAAAAGAAGTGGCAGGAAAAAGGATTTAAGATGCTTTTCCAGAAGTAAATAAACAAAAAGTTTAAAGAAAAGAAAAAAGGAATTAAGGGTGGGCGGTCACAATCAGTTAGTTTAGTAAAGTGATTGTGTCCACCAGCAACAAAAGAGTGCCATGTTGGGACTTTAAAAATACTTAATTTTTAACATCATATTGACTCCATAAAATAAAGAACATTATTTCAACTTATTCATATTTTCACCACTTTATTTATTTCTTTATCTATATCTTTACTTTCTGATATTAATAATTAATACATTGATTATTGTGGCTGTAAAGACTAGATTGAAATTAAGGATTGTTGCTTCTAAATTCTTTGCATTACCCATCAACAAATGAATTATTCTTGACATTCATAATTACACTTTCTAATAAGACTATGTAAAAGGTGTATAAAACTGTCCATTTAACAGAATAAAGTGAAAGTTTGTTGTGTTTGTATTTCTAGGAGGCTCAGACAGAACTGGTGATGCTGATCTTGTTGCGATTGGCCGAGGATGTGATCACCTTCCAGACCCTCCCCACCCAAAGGCGCAGAGACATCCAGCAGACCCTCACCCAGAACATGGACAGCATCTTCAGCTTCATGATGGCCATTCTGCACATGAATGTGGAGGACTATCGCAGAGTGGTGAGTGCATTTTATTAGTTTTTTCGCTCCCAAGTCATATTTAAGTGGTATTTATTTTTTTTCTCTCTCTGGATGTTTATTTTTGAAATTCTAGGATCTAGTTATGTTACACCCATTTTTGGAGAATATAGAAACACAGAAATAAAAATGATGACTGCCAATGATGTTCATTTTGTCTTCTTATATACTTATATACTTCTTCTTATATACTTATATACTTATATACTACACCTAAGAAGTTAAAAATGATGACTTCTGATTACTGGCATTATATTAGTTTTAATATGCTGGTTTTGAATTGTTTAAGTTTTTAATTGTACACACTAACTGGGTGTGCTTTACTTGAAATGTTCCATAATATTGCATTAAAGGCATCCATTTTGCATTATATTTAAATGCAGGTGGTGACATCTGCTTGTCATCATTGAGATAGACAGGTTTAATGCCATAGTGTGGAACATGTCAGGCAAAGCAATAACATCTCCCTGGTGACAAGCAGGTGGCGGATCCTCCACCAGAAAAGTTGCATAGTGCACCTTGAATCCATGTTTGCTTTTAAAAATTGATTTCTTCTGTATTTTCTTTCAGAAATCTGTGCCTGAAATGGAACTAAAGGTGAGATATTAAGCATTACCTCCCTGATTGTTTTGCATTCCAGTCATATATTATTGATATTGTGAGCGAGCCCTAATATAAATGCTGGATGAAGCTTTGTCCCTCTTGCACAACTTCTCAACAATAATCAAACCTTCCCTCTCCTGGCACTGCTTGTTTTGCAGGCCAGAGCTCACTGCCGGGTTGCCGTGGCGACGCTGAACACTCTGGCAGGGTACATAGACTGGGTGAGCCTGGCACACATCACCAACAACAACTGCCAGCTCCTGGAGATGCTGTGTCTGCTGCTGAGTGAACCCGAGCTGCAGCTGGAGGCAGCAGAGAGTCTGCTCATTGCCATCAGCCGCAAGGTGAGGCTAATGCTAAACAAGTGGAACTTAAAGAGCCTATATTATGCAGGAATCAGGCTTTTGGAGCTACTTTTCAGCTGCCTTAAGGAGTAGTTCATATTTTACTATCTAATATAGCCTAATATAATGTCCTTATCTGCTGTATAGTTATAATATATGTCTTGTAAATCATTACTTTGTATTTTGGACATTTTCAATCATAATACTTATCTGAAACAATTCAATTAAAGAAACAAGTCTTCTAACTTCCAGTCGAAAACTGGCAATGATTTGATGATGCACCTTTATGATACATCACCATAAATGTAATGACAACAAACTACCGTGCTGCTGGACCGTGCTGCGGATAGCTGCAGTTCAAAGTAGCGAGCAGCAGATTTTTTAAATTTGTGCCAAAATGGCTTCACTTTTAAGAAAATATATTACATCTAAAAACAAAGTAAGCAATGAGACCAGGAGAATAAAGTAAAAGTAATAAAATGAGTAATTCAGCCGCGATTTTATGAGCTTTGAACTTTGAAGCTAGCAGTTATTCAAGACATTTTCAGAGACATTTTTTTTGATGAAGAGCTCCATCTTTGATTCAGACAAACTTTATTGCAGGAAATTACTTGGACTTGAAATGGTTTGTAATTTTAGCTCTGCAGTGGGTGAGTTTACTTGGAACATGCTTAAATGAGTCTAACCATCAGGTATATTTTCAACAAGGAAAAAACTGCCTTTAAAAACTACAAAATTATAACATGATTAAAATGTTTTTGCACAATATAGGATCTTTAAGATTCACCCACATGCTTGCAATGACTATTTCGATCTTTGGATGGTAATTCTCGCCTTTGTGATGTGATGATAACGGTTGTGTTGTTACAGGGAAGGCCAGATGAGAGGAAACCCTTCATGCTTCTCTTCGGGGACGTGGCCATAGACGTGATCCTCTCTGCTGCTCAGTCTGTACCACTATAATCCATTTCTAATTATACCTTTTATCTTTTGCTGAATTCTGAGTATCTTTGTTGTTGTTTTCTCACAGGTCAGCAGATGGACTGGCTGTTCAGAAATCGCCTGATGGAAGGTAAGTTGATTATCATAATAATCTGTAATCATAATAAACTGTAGATTTTTTTTAAAGTCACTACTATGTTCAAATCTTTATTTATTTTTTGCACAGTTCAGTGGAAGTTGTGGAGCGACGTTATGTCTTCCTGAAGAGGCTTTGTCAAGTGCTGTGTGCGATGGGGAGCCAGATGTGCTTTTTAGCTGTAAGTGAAGTTTTGCTTAATACTAATTTGGATATTTTTAGCAACAACACTACTCATAAATTGACAGTGTATGATAATTTAGAACAAATTTAACTAGTGTCTAATTAACATAATAATCAACCTTTTCTCTCAAATTTAAAGGTGCATTGTGTATCTTTTACTATTGGGGGGTACGCTACCAGCTTGTCTTCATGACAGTGTTATTGTTTTGCTGGGAAAGTTCCACAGTATTGCATTAAATGTTTCTTTCTAACATTTATTTTATAACAGGTGTTTTTATTGCACAAAATTACCTTAATGCATGTTATATGCATTCTCACCATTTCCACTGATCTGACCTGTAACTTGACCTGATGGTGCCATCTGCTTGTCTCCGTGGAGATGTCATTAGTTTAATGCCATACTGTGGGACATTCTAAGCAATGCAATAACATTTCCACTGAGACAAGCAGGTGGTGACCCCCTACCAGAAGAGTTACTTAGTGCACCTTTAACCACAAATTTGAAGTAAATCAAAGCAAAAAAAAAACTATTAATACTTGGAAATCATGTTTGATTAAGAGAAAAGTATCTAATTTGCAATTTATGAAGTTTATATTTTAAACATGTCCAAGAGAAAAGACAAAAAGACTGAAATATGAACTGACAACTAACAGAAGAAAACATGTTTGTTCCGATCTAAACTACAGGGTTAGTTTTCATGTATAAATAAGACAGGAGATTTTGTTGTTTGTGGAGGAAATTATAGTACTTCAAAAACTGCAGCCTTTGCTATTTAATAATTTTCTGCTTTGTTGGTTTTGTGTTTGTATAAATGATAATGATACTCTTTCTCTACAGGGTTCTGAATTAGGCATTGAAATTCCTGCAAATCTCTGCAAGTACACTGAAGCCCTCATGGCCTTCACCACACACACAAGCCATGTGAGTTTGGGTTTTCATTCCTCGAAAATTGTCTGTTATTATTCTTGTTAAAATGTGTTATTATGCATCTCTGAACAGTTTTTGAAAATGTCCACTCTACCGACTTGGGGAGCGCTGTTCAGACATGAGATCCTGTCCAAAGACCCAGTGATTGTGGAGATGGCCAAGAAATACATGAAGACGTGTATGACTAATTTAGTCAAGGTGAATTTTCTTAAAGGTCCAAAACTGACTCTTGTGAGCTTTAAGCCATGTTAGAAAACTGTTACCTCCTGAAAAACATACCCTTAGTTGTTTTGTTTCACACATGTTTGAGTAATCCTTTATTATTAGTGTGTCTACATCCCCAAAGCTTAAAATGCTCTGTTCCACACTGTGATGTCATGCAGAGGTAGGTTTCCAGATTAACAGCTACCTTTTACCTTTAGTTCAGTAAGTAAGTTTAAATTCCAGAGATGAAATTATCCAAATGATTCTAGTGAAGGTGTATAGGGTTTAGAAATACACTGAAGCACTTCCTGTATTACCAGATTGACATCACAAGCTGGAACAGAGTGTTTTTTGTTCGAGCGATGAACACAGCCTAAATATGCAGGATTTGTGTCTTATACATGTGTGAATGAAACAAAACACAACTCCAGGCATGTTTGTGATGCGGAAACAATGTTATAACATAGATCAGAAAATGGCATAATATGGGCCCTTTTAAAAGCATTAATCCTTTCAAATATTTACTTTTTTCAGACGGGGTATCCATCAAGAAATGACCACCCGAGCTGTATGTACTCCAGAGTGGACTTTGACAACGATGAAGATTTTCACTCATTTTCTATTGGTAATTTAATCATTTTATTTACAGCACGAAATAAATTGCCTATTTTTCAATCATGGAAAATGCATGAAAATGAAAATCAAGGTCCTGGAAATTATTGATTTTGTCAAACTTCGATTTGCAATATTATATGATATCAAATTATTAGACTTTTACTGTCACCTATTACATCGGGTGTTTTTTTTTTTTTTTTTTTAAATTTACCAAAATGCAGGAAATCACACCTATTTTACACAAAATTTCTAGGTGAGGGACCCTCAAACCCCCCAGACGTCTTTCATCTTACCTGACCTTAATGTCACATAGGCAGCAGAAAATATTATTGTGTCATCTACATAACAAAATATATAGTGTGTTTGTCTTAGTGTATAATTAAATTGCAGTAATTGTGGACTTTGTGTATAGCCATAGGTTTAGACCATCCCTTTTACATTACAAAAATATATATGAACAGGCAGGTAATTGGTGAAACTGTGATAACATAACTAAAAATGTCCTGGAAAAGTCCTGGAAAATAATTTCAAGCAAATAGTGGGAACCCTGATTATTTTACCATGCTGTTGTTTTAGTGTTCCGTGCCCAGCAGAGTGACATGTTGAGGTTGGCATGCCGGATTGCTCCTCTAGAAGCTTTCCAGATTGTAGCTGAGTGGCTCCAGTTCCAGATCGCCAGTCCTGTTGATATCGGGGATGCCAGCAGTGAGTTATGATGCCATTTACTTTAGCTGAATAAACTAGCATAAACATGTCTCTTACTTTATTGTGTTGTCATTAGCGACCTCTTCGGAAGGTATGTGCTCCATCCTGTCCCCGTCTGTGATCCAGTGGGACGCAGAGACGATATTTATGGAGTGTTTGGTTGGACAAATCTTCAAATATGTGGAAGCAGAGGTAACACTGAGCAAAAATGTATCTGTTTACATAAAGATGCACTATGTAACTTTCCTGGTAAGAGTCCTGCACCTGGTTGTGTCCATGGCGATATGGTAGAGAGGTTGCTTTCCCTGGAATGTACCACAGTAGGGCATTAAACTTGCTTATTATTTAGTTATTATTTAGCGTTTTTACAATAAAACAATACCTTGAAAAATATGAATTCGGCTGTAAGTGGCCCACCTTTCCACAAATCGGACCTGTAAATTGGCATGGTGCTCATCTCCATGGAAACAGGTAAGTTTAGTGTTATACTGTGAAAAATTCCAGGCAAAGCAACATCTCCATTGTGGCAGACCTTCTACTCTAAAAGTTATACAGTGCACCTTTTAAAATAAAACATAATATTGAATTGTCTGTTAATGTGCTCTTTATGTTTTATATTCAGAAGTTGCCCATAGAACAGAGTGTGGAGCTTCTTCAGGCTCTGCTCAACTATGAGACCAAAGACCCTCTCATCCTGTCCTGCGTCCTCACCAACATCTCAGCACTGTTCCCTTTTATCACACACAAACCACAACTGCTGCCTCCAGTCCTATATAAGGTAACAACTTGCAGTCATTAGCATTTTTATTCTTAAGTTAGTCATGTCCAGTTTTCAGATCTCATCATATACATTACACAAAATTGACTCTTAGGAGATTTAAGCCATGTTATAATGTTGTTACTGCATCAAAAACAGAGCTGGAGTTGTGTTTTGTTTCATTTACGTGTTTGAGTAATCTTTTATTTTTAGTTTGCGTACATCTCCAAAGCTCAAAATGCCCTGTTCCACCTTGTGATGTCATGTAGTGTTATAGTTTTCAAGTTAAAGGTTACCTTTAGTTCAGGAGAGATTGACAATTCCAGGGCTGAAATTATCCATATAATTCTAGTGAAGTTGTATGTTTAGTTTATGTTGACTTTAAAAACACACTCAAGCACTTCCTGTATTATCACATGACATCACAAGGTGGAACAGTTTTTTGTTTAAGAGAAGAACTCAACTTAAATATGCAGGATTGTGTGTTAAACATATGTAAATGAAACAAAACACAACTCCAGGTCTGGTTGTAATGAGGAAACAACATTCTAACAGATCAGAAAATAGCATGATAAGGGGCCTTTAATCGGGTAATAATGAGTAGGTTTGATTTCATTGCTTTCACAGGTTTCAAGATATTTCTGATTGGTTTCAAGATCATTTAACTTCAAATGAGAACAAAAGAATCTCAGATGGTGCAAGTAAAAAAAAGAAAGAAAGAAATACACCATTGGAAAATAATTTGTCTTAAAAATAATAAGTAATGTATTGAAACAAGTAAGAAACAGGTTGTCTTTTGCGATATATCTGTACTGGGGGAAGACCCATTTTACTTTATTGCATGAAAAAGTCTGGTACAGCCCCTTTAATATATAAAAACCAAAAATAAACACTTAATTTCTCTTGCTTATTCTAGTCTTAGTCTAGTCCACACTTTTGAGCTCTAGAAATATCTGAAAGTGGTCCGGTAAAACATGTTTTTTGATTTTTTTTTTTTTGATAATCGTAACACCCTATCATACCATCATTTAAACTAATGGCTCCTTTAATATCTGTATTTAAATTAATACAATAATCTATTTCCTTACAGCTATTCAAATCTGTCACCTTTGAGACAACCCAAGGCAAAAATGTAAGTTTAATTTACTTCATCTACTTCATTTTACATGTATTGTAATTTTGATCATAATTAAACTAGTTCTTTGTGACTCTCCACAGGTGCCCCGGACACGAGCTGTAAAGAATGTTCGGAGGCACGCCTGCTCCTCCATCATCAAAATATGCAGAGACTATCCAGACTTCCTTGCGGTAAATTTAACCTACCCTTTTTCCATATTTATCATATATTTATACTTTTTTTTTACAAGTTAAAGTTACACAATGTAATTTTTGGTTGCGGGTCTTGTTTCTTTGGCCATGTCATTTGCTTGTCTCTATGGAAATGTCATTGCTCTGCTCGGAATGTTCCACAGCTCTACCTTTTAACGTTTAATACCAAACTGTGAAACATCTCAGTGAAAAAAAGCATTTGACGCACCCTCAACCAGAAAAGTTACACAATGCACCTTTTAAGTGTTTTTCAGTCTGTGAATTTGAGTTTGCTGTAATATCAATTATCACATCATGTTGTAAAATGGATACTTTTTTATATTTACCTTTTTCCATTTTCTTGTGTGACCATTTCTTCTTGCAGCCATGTTTCGACATGTTCTATGACCACATGAAGACCTTGTTTGACACGGACCCCACCATCACATATCTGGAGAAGTGTGCCCTGATGGAGGCTGTGGTCCTAATCAGTAATCAGTTTAAGGACTTCTCCAAACAGAAGGCCTTCCTGGAGGATCTGCTTGCCCCAGTGGTTTCAGACTGGACGTCAGAGGAGCTGAGCCTGTAAGTTACCACACACAGAGTTTATGAAGTTTTTTAAAGTTGTATCCCTGGGTTTCAGCTTCCTGTTTATAGGTGATATCTTGAAAACTTTTGCACACTCATAAGATATAATATTTTATTCAGAATTGTTAATCACTATGGCAACAACTAGATTTACTTTTTTGGAATGAAATAACCAAACCTATGATGAACAAATAATTAATATAATAATGACAGTCACATCTTTAGTGTGGATTGCATTGCATTGACAGTTGCCACTTTCTGAGATTATTGTAAAAAAAATTCATTTGTTTATTATGTTGAACTTTGCAGCAGAAATTAGTTTCATGTGGATAGGCTCAGTAATTAGAGATATTAACCATAAACCTGGTCAACAAATTTGCAATTTGACAGTTGTATTCAGTTGTCTTCTGTTTGCATTCATTTTGTTTGTTTGAGCAACACGCCTGTTTTGCTGGGTTTCAGATGACATGAAAGCATTCTATAGGCCAATTTTAATGAATATAGATAGGGGGCCACTAAAATTTAAATTGTTAAAATATAAAATTGATCAAACTGTTGTAATGCAGTTTGATCAGTAATAGAAAATACCAGGTTCAACATTCGTGCATTTATCTTTTGGACATTTCATGGCAAAGTATGTGAGTATGTGATCAATAGGGAAAACTGGCTCTTGCCCCTCATTTGGGAGTATGACATCATCACATTCTACAATCTGTGTACTGTAAATTACCTTATTGGTAGTTTTCAACGTTATATGTACTTGTACATATGTTGGTACTCAAAAGGAGTGGGTTGAAGTTTAGAAAACTTATTGAGTTCTTTCCCATTTGTTTAATATCGGCATGTATTTAACACTTTTAAACCCTTTTCTGTTTTGTTTCAGTGTGTTGTCAAACCCGGCCATGTTCCTGTCCTTTGTGGGGGCGGATCAGGTCATCACGGAGCAGAACAAAGAGCCGGAGTCTATCAGCTGTAACAGAGCGCGGGTGAGTTATAAGAAGTGGGGAAAGGGCTTGTTGTATTTTTATTTTTATTGATTTTAAGATACTTTAAAAAAGAAGAAGAAGAAAGAAAAACTAAAATAAATACGTAAAACCCTAAATTACACAACTTGTACATTTTACTAGAACATTTTTATTTCATGTTTTTTGGAATTTATTTACTCTTTTTTTTTAATCATAAATTAAATCATACTTTTTTTTTTCTATGAGACCCACTTTTGTTGTTTTTGGCCAGACTTTATATTATGTAATTCTTTTTATGAATTTCCCCAGCATGTTTTAGCTGTGAGCTTATTGTCTTCCTAAGTAGAATCAGAATGTAACTTCACCACCAGTTCACTTAGTTTTCATGTCCAAAAATAACTAAATAATTGATAACATTTATCTATTGTGCAAAAAATATGTCACCGAAAGAAATGGCTTAAAAAATGTAAAATATATAAATAAATTAAATTATAAATAAAAGTACATGTTATGACATTTTAGAATGAATGCCTTTTCAAATGAGCATCCAGTTTTGGTATCATATTTTCTTTTTGTTTCTTTTATCTAACCCTTTCTCTCCTCTCTCTAGCTGAGTTTCTGCCTGTACGTGCTCTCTGGCGTGTTCAAACGCACTCGATGGCCCACAGACCTGGAGGAGGCCAAGGCCGGGGGGTTCGTCGTGGGATATACCCCGAGCGGAGACCCCATCTACAGAAGCCCCTGCTACTCCATATTTTTAGCCCTGATGCCCAACCTGTTTGCACTGATACGGTATGCCTACTTTAACCTTTAACCTACTACTAAACTGTGTATATTGTCTTTTAATAGTGCTACCATTAAACTATTACTGTTCCTATCCTTTTTGTTTGGCCACTTTAGTGCAGTCTAGGTAAATTTGCAGCTTTCAAAAATGCCTAAATCTAAGTTTCACGTAGGTGGTTTCCAGTAGATGGAGACGTCACACAAGACTGCCCCGATTACAGTTGTATGTTTTCTAATTCCAAAAAACCCTCCTGCCTCGTCTCTCTCTCCCTTAAGGCTGGTTTATAATTCAGCGTCATATCTATGTGGAAGTGCCACACAGGTCACCAAATCATGAAAGCCTATCAGAGAACTGCTGTGCCTTGTGCTTGCCATCTACATGCACCTCGACCAAAAAATTATCGCGTGTTGAATTTCTGTGGAATGCAAGAGCTCTGATTGCTTGAACCACAAAGATTAGCTGTTCCAAGCCATTTTAATCAGTCGTCTGTATAAAGTTTTGCACGAAAATGTTGCTTATGAGCCTAATATGATAGTTTATTATCACAGTAAAAAAAAAAAAAAATCTGATTGAATAGTTTGGATTCCCATGACACATCTGGACCCTGATTTGCTCTGCAGAAGCTCATGTGGTTCATGTCTGCTTCAGGACATCAGCTCTCTGTTGAGTGGGGCCCTAAGCAGAACTATAAACCACCCTTTAGTCCTCTAGGTACTCCCAGTTTAGCAGCTCTATCTGAAATGTGGTTATGGGTAGAGTTTAGATGTTTAATCCCACTTTTATTAGGTTTTTGTTCCATAATAAACTTCCTTTTTTGTATTTCTAGCACACAAAACAGCCTGTTCCTCCCTGAAAACCAGTCTCGTTTGAGTGAGACTTTTGCTCGCGCTCATGAGATTATGGATGGGGATAAGAAGGCAGTGCTTGGTATATAACATCACCATTGTCTCTTCAGTGACTCAGGTTATATTTTTAGTGTTGTTAATGTCTTCCTCCTCTTAGGTATTACACAGCCTCTACTTGACATTTATGACTCTCCTGTTTGCAAAAGTAACCTGGAGCGTATGCAGGGCTTCTTCTCAACTGTGTACGACAACTGGTAAGAAGTGAATATGCTATTTAAGACTCTGCATACATCTCATTAAAAGTTTTATTAAAGGTGCCTTATGTAACTTTTCGGTTGGAGGGCAGTCACTATATTTGTAAGGATGTCATTGCTCTGCTTCCAATGTTCCACAATATGGCATTAAACAGAGATACCTTACATTTATACACTTACAGAAAACAGGTAGTCTGACTGAATGCAACAGCAGTAACTTCTCCATGGAGAAAAGCATTTGACGGACCCTCCACCAGAAAAGTTTCACAGTGCACCTTTAAAGCAACACCATGTAACTTTTTGTTAGCTGCACTTCACCTGCATGATTCTTTGAAAATAGGAAGTTCAAACCATTCTTTGGAACATTCTCCATATAGATAGTTATACACCATACAGTTTATCAGAGTGAGGTTTGTGGAGATGAGAGCCTTGTCACAGAAAGGGCGCATATTTTTCAAGGTTTTTAATGTAATAAAAGCATGTATAATGAAGGTATCTTTGGCCAAAAAGTTACACAAGAGGGAACAATATGAAATGAAATTAAGGTCAAATATAGCGGGTCCTTCCAACTGCTTGCTCTCATAGAGAATTAAATTGCCTGAAATGTTCCACAGTGTGGCAGTTAACTTGTCTATCTTGGTTTCATTGTACCGAAAAAAGCGTTACTTGATTGTCTTTATGGAGATAGACAAGTTTAATGCCATATAGTGGAACATTGTAGGTAACACAATAGCCTCTCCATAAAGACCTTCTACTAGAAAAATTATATAGTCCATCTTTTAAAACTGGGACCAAACTCAGAGCTAAACTAAGACTACACCAGGACTAGAACAGGACCAAACCATGTCTACATCAGGACTAAACTGGGCTTAAACCAAACTAGGACAGACATGGCATTTGATATCTACTATTCTTTTCTGTATACAATAAAGACTCCATTTTACAGCCCTTCCGTCCTCTCTCCCTCTCCTGCAGCTTCCATGCTCTGGGTAATGGAGGCCAGTCTCTGATGCAGGACTTCTACTCCATGGAGGGATTGTCTCAGGAGATCAGCACGTCTGTTTTTGGCACCCTGGATTATGTGCCTGATCACAGACTCCGCCCCATCATCCATATCCTTCACTTGCACTATTTTACATGTTTCAAACTTCTAACCCACAGTTACACTAGCTTCTTTCTGTTGCTGTTTTTCTTTAACTTCCTCACGTGTCTTCATGGCTAAGCTGGTGCAGTCGTGTCCTCCAGAGTATTATGAGAGCCTCTTGTGCCCCCTGCTGGGCCCTCTGTTTACCTACATGCTGCAGGTGAGAATTACAACCAAGCGAAGTACTGCTAAAAGTTTAAACTCAATGTGTGTGGGCAGATAATTTATGCATTTTATAAGGTCAAAAACCAGGGATCCATGTTTTTGTAAATAATTTATTAGATTAAATAACAATATGATTAAAGTTCAGATACAGACTAAAATGGTCTAACTCTAACTATGGTAAGAGTTAGTATTCATGTTTTCTTTCTTTCACAGAGACTGAGCTTAAAGTGGCAGGTCATCAACCAGAAAACTTTAAATGAGTAAGTGCTTGTTTTAGTTGTCATCATGATAAATAATAATTTAAATTTTTCTCTTTACTTGTACAGCATTTTTAGTTTGTATGAAAAATATTTTTGGTTGGAAAAGCCATAGCTTATGCCAGCACAGGGGTTTTGTTCATTATTACTGAGAAAACTAGCATTGAGCGCCCTCTGCTGGCAACAATAAGCATGGCAGCATCAACTTGAAATGAATTGTGCTGGCAGTTAAAGCACCAGTAGTGATTTGAACATGTGCTTCTATGTTTTAATAACCCTTTCAAATGCATGAATGAAAAAAAAATCACATAGTTTTTCAGATGCAAACAACATTGTACAATGTGGTTAAAATTAAACTGTTGTGTTGTGTTCTTGCTTCAGAGCGGAGGATGAGGAAGAGGTGCTTTCTCATGAGAGCCAGGTCACACAGGAGATGCTGGAGGAACATCTGGTTATTCTTGTCACCAGGGAGCTTATGGAGTTTCTATGTATGTTTGTTTGTCTGTCTTGACACTTTTTTGATCTCTTATAATGTAATTTCCTCATCAAAAACATACCTGGAATTGTGTTTTGTTTTATTCACATGTGTTTAACACACAAACCCTGCATTTTTGGGTTGTGTTAGTCTCTTAAATGTAAAACGCTTTGTTCCATCTTGTGATGTCATGTGGTAATACAGGAAGTATTCCATATTGCTTTTAATCTCCATACACCTCCATCAAAATCATTTGGATAATTTCACTCCTGGAATTAACAATTCTTACTGAACTAAAGGTAAAAAGTTACCACTTTGTGACATCACAAGATGGAACAGAGCATTTTGAGCTGTGGAGATGTAGACAGACTATTAATAAAGGATTAGTCAAACATGTGTGAATGAAACAAAACACAACTCCAGGTCCAAACAAACTCAAACTCCATGATTTAAAGCTCACAAGAATATGTAGGATCTTTAATTCAGTTTTAGTAGATGGTGATGTGTTGAAGCTAATGCTAAATGTAGAGTTATACATATATATACCTCCTCTGAAACCTTATCTACTTTTGACTATTGATCTCTGCTCCTTCTTCTAGCCATGTCTTGTGTTACAAGAAAAGTGCCTGAAAACAAAACCGAATCACACAAGGAAGAGGCTGATGGTGGGTGAAATACAGCTCTGTGTGTGAGCATGTACAAGAGGGATGCAACAATATATTTCTTATCTGTCTCTGATTATGATAAGATTTTTAGGAGAGACTCATGGTAGGAAACTGATCACAAGGTTGCAAGTGTATTGAAATTTAGCTACTATCATATAACATTCTCAGTATTTGAAGATAGATAGAACATTTGAATCTTAAATGTAAAAAAGTAAACGTGAAAGCAGCCAAAAGAGCTGATTAAAAATAAAAATGGAAAATATACATTAATATTACACTTCTAATTAACAGTACAAAGTGATAATTCTGCTCTTTTGTGGCTAATTTTATAGTCCTTTTCCATTTGTCCATAGTCTTGGGAAAAGTATGTATGTAATATTTTTGGTGTGGCATTAAACTGGGCTAAGTACTATTCATTCAATTGCTTTTAAAACGGGTCTTTCTGTGAGCTTAGTCACCTCACCATAGATCTGGCCTATGACTTGGCCTGGTGGAATCTCCTTAATGACTCAATGGAGATAGATGAAGTATAATGGCAAAAGTTATATAGGGCTTCTTTAATTATTCTGGAGACAAAAAGAGTGCACAATTGCGTCACAGTATTTGCAATTATTTATCATTACTACAATATACTGGTTGATTATAATATTAAAGTGAATGTTTGTTTATTTTTGTCCTCAGAGGATGAAATGATGACGGACACTGTGCAGGCAGTGAGCTCCGCTCATTCCACAGAGCTGACTGAACTGGGCAAGTGCTTAGTCAAAAATGAGGTCAGTCTTCCACGTTGATTTTTTTTAAAATTATTTTTTATTTATTTTTTTGATTGCAAATAATAATACATTCTTTTTTGTGTTTTATTTTCTATCCAGAACATCTACATGAGCTTGCTGACTCTTGCCTTCACGGCCATCTCATGGAAAGACACCACCATCTGTAACAGGACTGCCTCTCTGGTGTGCTGGACTCTGCTGCGACCGGTAATACAAATAGGCAAAAACAGTTTACAGGTACCTAAAATGTCCCTTATATAAATGGTGCTTTTGTTCCTGGTTGGTTTCTTGTAGGCCACTGTTGGTAACCTCCTCCCAGATGCAGTCACATGGTTCTTCACCAGTGTTCTGAGGGCTCTGCAGGTGCACGGGCAGCATGAAGTCTGTAACAATACTCTGAATCAGCTCGCCATGCTCATCTACGAGAGCCTGGTAAGTCAAATAAGTGTTTTCATTTGTTACAACCCAGTTATAACCTAGGGTAGAATTGAAGTAACATAAATAACCAAGATGTTAAATGGTGAATATTAAGTGGCTATTTATTATTTAACGTCAAGTTTTTATATAAATAAATAAAAATGTTTTATATCAGAAAGGGACTCTCAAATAAAGTGTACAGTGATGAATTAAAATGAAGTACAAGTGCTCGGAGGCCAAGCCAAAGTGGCAGTCACCCAAATCAGTAACCAGTAATTACCTAAATTAAAGTCAACAGGAGGCATACAAGGGACGCATCTAGTTCAGAACGAGGAAAGTTGACACTCTAGGCAGGTGCAGACAGGGGATGGGAGGAGCAGGAAGCCAATACTCCAACCACTGCAGCAGGAGTCAGGACTGCTTGGATGCACTTTGAATTACTTTGTGTATGAATTGTGCTATACAAATAAACTTGCCTTGCCGGAGATGGGGGCACAACCTGCAAAAGGCAGATGTTGGTGAAAAACAAATGGGGAGTGCAGGCAAGGCGGGCCATAACATCATTATCTTTTGTTTAAAATATGATTTAAAATGAGACTAAACACACTTTTCACACACAACCACATTTCAAACAGAGCTGTTTAAATGGACCAAGCCAGGAGTACAAAAGGATAGAGGGATGAAGTGCAGGGTCTGGAGGACTAAAGGGGGAGCAAATTTACACCCAAATTTACAATTGGCTCCAATCACCACAAATCTGCAATCTTACTTGGATTTGGTTGCCAGAGATTCAGAATACAGACTTTTTCCATGACTTAACATGCAAGTCTGATCACTGGTTCAGATGTTCATAATTGACATGTAGAGTAGCCTATCAGGGACACACATGGTCTTTCTATAAAAAAAATAAAAATACTACTACTATAATGCATAATCTTATCTGGTAGTGATTTTGTGTTTTGTTGAATTGCAGCGCCCTCGTTACACTGAGCTGAGAACCGTCATGACACAGGTGCCCGACATCAACATGGAAGCTCTGGATCAGTACGACCAAAAACTGCTTGACCCCAAAGCCCAAAAACCCGGAGAGAAGAAGAGGAAAGACCAATTCAAGAAGCTCATTGCCGGAACCATTGGGGTAATAATTGACTTAATTATTTCAAATGGAGCACAAGTCTATGGGGAATTCAGTGTTTAAATAGCCATTATAACTATTTTCTAATCCAGTTTATAATGGTTAATCATCAAAAAACATGCCTGGAGTTGTGTTTTGTTTCATTCACACATGTTTAAACACACAAACCTTGCACATGCCATATAGGAAGTGCTCCACTGTGTTTTTAAAAACTCCACACACCTTCATTAGAATCATTTGGATAATTTAAGCCCTGGAATTGTCGTTAACTTGCATTCTACCCTAATCACAGAGGGAATTATTGTATTTTTGAGCAATAGAAACACCCATGATGAATAAATGCTTGATGGATATGTTTAATGTCATACCATGGAACATTCTAGGCAAAGCAATAACATCTCCACCAGTTATGAAAACTGTTGCTCATGTCCAACGAGGAAGTAAAATTACCAACTTGTACAAAGGCAAACCAAAATTAGATAAAATCTTATAGAATTATGTTGACTACATTTGATTACAATATTTTATTAAATATTCTAACCAGCCATATGCTCTTCTGAATCTTGGCAGTTTCAAATGCTCGGTCATCACTGAACCCAACCTCTAGAGGGCAGTATTTCACCTGTAATACAACTTCCACAGCTCAGATTGTGTTTCGTTGTGGTTGGATCGGGACTAGTTTTTGGCCGTAACTTTAACACGTTTTCTGTCTTTATCTTGTCAACAGAAAGCTCTATGCCAACAATTCAGGAAGGAAGTCCATATTAGGAATCTCCCGACTCTGTTTAAAAAGCCGAAGGAGGAGAAGGACATAGTGCTGCAGAGTGAGGTGCTTGGTCTGGAAGCTCTCTTCGCTCCAACTGCAGACGAAGCCCTGTAAAAGGAACTAAAGGGACATCTCACAGACTGAAAAAAAACGAGTAGATTTTTCATTTTATTTTAATTTTCTTCAATTCAAAGTCTGTATATGTTAGCTTTTGTATCTCGACATTGCAAAGCTTTAGTCCTGCTGAGCTATGCGTTTTTTTGGGGTTTTTTTGCGGCTACATTCTGATCTTAAGAATGTAACTGCAACTGGTGCGTAGTGAAATAAATATGATAGTAAATATTGATGGACACATTATTGCAAATATACAAAAAAAAAATTAAAATTAAAATTCTACTAATTATACTCAAGAACATTTCAGAGTTTGAAAACAGATTCACACAACCAAAACTGGTTATAAGCATGCGGAACAAAACAAAACAAAAAAATTACAGGGACATTTTTTAAGTAATATTATGGAAAAAAATTACTGTTTCGTTTTTTACAAATTTACTTTTTTGTATTTGTAAGTGATGAATTTCATAATGGCTTACTTTATAAAGAATGTTATGTCCATGAAGGTTTAAACAGTATTCATGTCTGTTATCGAAATTAGAAGAGTTGTTACAAGCTTGTATTGTACAGTGTAGCAACATAAGCTAACGAAGCTGCACTAACCCAAGTATTTCCCGTTGACTTTGTGCACAGTTCGTCTCGTACTAATATTACGGCCACTTTTTGTGCCAGGTTTCTGTAAACCATAACACAGTGATTCAATCTCTCAGAACACAGTAGTAGTAGTGAAGCAAATAAGCACTACATTCCTTATAGTTGTACATTTTTTGGAAGCATCTTGAAATGGAGGTGTTCTTTATACTGTATGTTGCCATATCCGCACCTTCCAAGCTCACAGAGGAGTTATTGAGTCAAATGCTAATCTTACTTCTAACTGGTTGATTGAAATGTCATAATATTGTCAGAAATGTATTTGAACTGAAGTGTTGTCCACAGTCATAAAGGCTGTCCACATGCGACTGATGGATTTTAAGTAATGTTCAACACTAAAATGTCTGTACACAAATACAGAAGTGGGTTTCTTTAAGACCTATTTTGGAAGTTTAACAATTTCTATTTCGTTTTTTAAATAAATGTTTGAAAATGATTCTGCGTGTCCCCTTTTTATACTTTTCTCAATCATTCTCAGATTATATTAAATTATTTTAAAAATTCAACATAAACCTGAGTTTTCTTGTGACATTTATTGAGCTACAAATGTGTTGATATGACATATAATATATTCTACTGATAAAACTAAAGAAGTAAAACTAAAGCAGAAGTAATGAGGTAGGTTGCTGACCACTCACGCCAGTAGGGGGTGCTAAAGGAGGGTGTTCGTTTGTAGGAAGGATCCCACCCATCTGCCTGTCCAACATTCACACTTTCAAGAATCACAAACATCCACAGAAAAAAAAGGTATTTCTGAAAACATACTGGAAGCCTCTCATTCAGGCCTGCGTGAGGCATTAGACAACAATCCCTAACCTTATTCTATCTATTCTCTTGACTCAGTCATAGACCAATTAGGCCCATTAACCCTCGAGCCTCAAAAGGCACGTCTATCACAGTTCCTGTGTGTTTGGAGGCGACAGTAGCGCTCTAATTTACCGCTCATTTCTGTTTGTCAAAGCTTTCCTGGGAAAAAAAACAAAAAAAACAAAATTTAAACATATGAAGATTAGTCATTTCATGAGTGAGTCACGCTCTGACCCAGGCCCGCTGTTTGTCGGGTGATTGGCAGGTGAATGACAGGTGATTGGCAGGTGATTGGCAGGTGATTTTAGCGCGGTTTTCTAATGAGTGCGAGCACACAGGTGCGCACGCACGCTGCGGCTGCTGCGTCAGTGGAAGTGTCCAGAGGTGGAAACACGTGCGCGTGGTGTTGCCTGTAGTGAGAGATGTTGGTCCTGCTGTTTGTCACACTGTGTTTGTCGGTGTGTTCTCTGACCACCGCTCAGACGATGACCGGACAACCACGAGACATCTCCACCCGGAACTCCAAGGTTTGGAGAGCGGCGCAGTTCGCCGTCCGTGATTTCAACCACGCGCACAACCACCAGCCCTTTTCATACAAGATCCTCAGCGTCACCTCGGCCAAGGTTCAGGTGAAATAGCTGACACAATCATCGGTTTGGCTGCTCGTTAAAAACAAAATGAAAAGTGACTCATTGTGTGCAGGTGGTGGCGGGAATAAACTACATTATGGAGGTGCAGCTCAGACGTGTGTGCAAGAAAGAGCTCACAAAGAAGTGCCAATCCACCCCTGAGGTAGGACCATGGCATATATACAGTGTGTGGGTAGGCCTGATGACAGGTGGTGGTAGGCCTGTTGCAGGGCAGGCATCAAACAGCCAAGTCAAGTGCTGTGTGCCTCTTGCAGATTTGCAGTTCAATACAAGATTGACTCATTACAATTTTTTTTTCAGGAGCTCCACTGCAGTTTCACCGTCACAGAAATCCCTTGGCAAGGCAAACGTTTTGTTTATCGCAGAAACTGCGTGCCCCAAAAACATTTCTAATAAACTGTACTGGTATGTATGCCAAGTAAACCGCCATTATTGTCTTCTTGTGTCCAACATGGATTACTGAGGCTTTTCAAAAGTGCTTTATTCTGTCTTTTGTGTTCATAAGAGTGCAAGTCCTTGTCCTTTATTGTTCTAACGCTGGGCTGAATATGTCCGGTGACCTGCACTCATCACTGTATTGTATCAGAATTCCAGAATATTCCAGAGTCTCCCCTCCCCTGAGTGTTCGGGCTGCTCCAGACACGTGCTCCCACATCCTCCACACCCTCGTACAGCAGAGGGGGACTGACACATTTACACTATAGGGGGATTTACATGTTCTGTCCATTCATTTTATGTACAAAACTTAAACCTCGACTAGTATTTGCAGTCATGTTTAGTAAATTTCTGCCTCTCCTTCAAAAATTAGATATAGACACTCCACAAAACTATACCCTCTCGCTCTGTCTCTGTCTGTACACTGCTCCCTCCACGTGGGTTGCGTGTCTGGGATTACAGTATTTTCAGATTACCGCTCAGTGAGACCCAACTGTCTGCTTCTCTGACCCCCTTTTTATGTGGGGAACACAACCTGCCAAAGCCCTGCTGTACATCATCAGAATAATATTGATTAAAGTGTGGGGTTCAGCACGTACCTATAACAGTGTTTAACAGATACTAAAATTTTAAGTTTGATTTTGATACTAAGGAATAGACTTGATATTCAATACTGATTCTGACACCAAGATGATAAAAAAATATATATATACTCTTTAATCTGAATGTAACTTTTGATAACCCTATCTTTTCCAATAATAAAAAAAAATAAAAATCCAAAACACATTTCAAATTTGTTTTCTGGTATATAAAATCACACATAAGTCTGCTGTTATAATTAAATTAAATCATATCGCGTTCGTTACATTAGTTTAATCTCCCGATATGCGCAAAAGTTGACACAAAGCAAAATGGCGGGACAATGTGGCGTGTTTACAGTAAATAAGTGCGTTGGCGAGCAGTTGACACCCACCCTCTCGCCCACAATGCCCCATCGCACAGATCTTAATCAGAACTGAGGGAAACGGGCAGAACTGACTGGCACGGGGGGATTAGAAGTTTGGGGGTTTGGAAGGTGGGGGAAGGGATGCGCTTAAGTGTGGACAATGACGAACATGGAAGTGCCAGGACGATGCCCCCTCCATCTGCCACGGCGCGCCCTACCACCTACCACCTACCACCCTCAGACCCACTCCCAGGTGCCTGTATTTGTGTGCGTGTGTGTGTGTGTGCGCCCGCTCTCTGCCCTGTCCTCACTTAGCCTGGGCAGCAGATGGCGAGGGGTAAGGCTCCTGCTGCACCCTCCTCTGATGCCCCCTCCTCTGCTGCACTCTGCCCCACGCCACCAGCCCCTCAGCCCCTCTCCCCAGTACCCAGCCCAGTCCTCTTTGTGCAGTGGGTGCTGAAAGGAGAGCCCCGGCCTGCCCCCCCCCCTCCTCCTCCAAATCCCTGGCCGGCTGCCATTGGCGGGACTCAGTCAGGTGTCCTAATGCTTCAGTTAGGGGAGGAAACGCTGCTTAATCTGCCCATCGCGTGCCACTGGCCCTGGCCCTGGCCTCTTTGTGTCTGGCACCCCTCTGATCATCTCCACCCTTCATCTGCCCGTCCCCCTCCTCTCCCCTCACCCCCCTGTGCCTGTGCGGACCAGTCTGTGCCCCAACACGCTGGTGTCATCTCCCCTGGCCTTGTGCATCCTGAATGAGCTACCTGCAGTTTACCTCAGTGCCTACTAGAACTGGGAATCACGGGGTCCTTCATGATTCGATACGATACTTGATACATGGCTTATAATATGATATTATCAAGATATGTGGTTACATGTGATAATCAGTATATTGCACATGATTTGCTGTTTTTTAACAACCAAATACATTTTAGCAACAATATTTCTTTGTTAAACCACTACTTGTGCAAAGTTAACATGAAATACATCTATTTTAATAATCAAAACAGTAAAAAAAATTGCTAAAATATACCAAAATATATACCCATGATGATATATCGGTACAGCAGCCCACGATAAAGACACTGTATCATCAAATTTAGTATCACGATATATCAAGATTTCAATATTTTGGCACACCCCTTGTATGCACTGGTATATTTTACTAAATTATTTTGTGACAGTGCTACAATTTTGATGTATGTTCAGAGAAAGGACACTTGTTTATGCAGTTACACTTGACATATTCACTGTTTAATGGTTACACTTGGTTTATTCCATTTTGACTTTGCACAGGTAGTGGTTCAAAACAAAGAAATACTATTGTTAAAGTGTATTTGGTTCTTAAAAATAGTTATATATATTGTAGAATATCATGTGCAATATATCAATTATTGTATGCGTTGCCATATTGTGATAATATCGTATCATGAACCATGTAGTGTATCAAATCACGAGGAACCCA
This sequence comes from Boleophthalmus pectinirostris, assembly GCF_026225935.1. NCBI lineage: Eukaryota > Metazoa > Chordata > Actinopteri > Gobiiformes > Gobiidae > Boleophthalmus > Boleophthalmus pectinirostris. Next base: position 32,785,644 of record NW_026571404.1, on the reverse strand, counting down.
GCGATTCCGAGCCCCAGTGCCAACATTCAGAACGGTGGAGAAACGTGTAGTTCTATTCCATATACAGCTGATTTATGGTCAATTCCTTGGTCACAAAGACATGGAATAAATAAGGTAGATTTCCCCTAACATCTGAGCAGGCCTCAGGTGTGTGCAAATGAGAAGGTTCTAGCTTATGGTGCAGTATTCAGATCCTGGATTTTTAATGATACAAAGCCCCTATAACATCTGTGTTCTGTCCAGTTTGTGTTGGTGCGAGGCCTGTTAATATCTTTAATACGAAATGAATGGAAGATGAAAAAAATGTTTGGGGATCAGTTTTTATCGTGGACATTTTCTTTGTACTACTGGAAAATTTGTGGTTATTTTTTGGCAATAAGGTATGAGCCGTAAAAGGTTGAATTAATAATTTTTATGACTCATTACAGACAAACTAAGTACACAGCTATTTCATTTTACTATTTATTGATTGTGACAGCGTGTGTTTTTTTATTTTTATTTTGTAGATTTAGAATCATTTTTGTGGTTTAAATCTGCTCTTGGGTTTTTGTGTCAGTGGTGTAAATTAGTTTCAGTATTATTATTATATAATCATCTATAATTTCTTAAGGAGTACATCATGCTTCAAAATGTGTTATTGTGACAGGCCTAGCTGATGCATAGAGCACGTTTTCTGCCAGTTGCTCACTTTGGGCTGAGTCATTATTGGCCCCATACTGTGCAAATGTAGATTACAGAGAGGTGGTTACAGCAGCATGCGCACATCTGTTAAAGGGGGTCGGCTGTTTATTTACAGCCTCTCTTGTACCTGATGCTCATAACTGGAAGAAGGGCTACTTCAGTGTCTAGTGTTCTGTTAAGACAATAACAGACAGAAATGAAAGCACCTCTGCAGTCACCAGCAAATCACCCTGACAGCTGCCTTCATTTATTTAGCAGGAAATGGCAGTTTGTGGGTGCTTTGGTGATGTCTCTTTAAAAGTGTATGTTTAATAGTTTGGTGTAATTTTCTGATCTATTGTGTAATGTCCTCATCACAAACATACACATTTTTTTTTGTTTCATTCACACATTTTTAACACACAAACCCCACATATTTAGGCTGATCTTCTTTTCTCAACCTGAAAAAACACTTCCACCGTATGTTGTTATGTATGATGTTATGTGGTAATACAGGAAGTGCTCCACTGTGTTTTACAATCTTTAATGAACTAAGGGTAAAGAGTAGCTGTAAACTTGAAAACTACAGCTTCATGACATAAGGTGGAGCAGAGCAGTTTGAGCTTTGGAGATGTGAACAGACTAAAAATAAAGGTTTACTAAAACATGTGTGAGTGAAACAAAACACAACTCCAGGTCTGTTTTTGATGAGGTAACAACATTTGAACATGACTACAAGCTTTGTGTAATCCAGGACCTTTAAATACATTTGTGTATGTCTATGACGCCTTCATTCTGACAAATACATTTCTAGATGGCTACAATATTTTCAAGCGTTTTGTGAATGAAAGAAAATGCGACACTTTTTCCACAATAAATGGGCGTAATCATAAACTCCACTTGTTCTGGAAGCTTGTTTTGATAGGTTTGTTTTGGTAGTGGCCCTGTTTTATGTGTGTGTGTGCATGGAGCTCTTCTCATTTGTTTGAATTATATGTGTGCTCTCTTGCAGGAGCCTGATACGCTGCTGTTACGTAACCAGAGCAGAGGTCATTACCATTTGACCCCTCCTAACCCCTCCTTTTGATTGACCCTGGGTTTGGTCACCTCTTAAGGGTAAAGGTCAGAGTTCAAAGTGTCCTCAGCTGTGCTACCATGGAAACGGCAGCAGTTGCTCTTCCGATGGTCAGTTTGGATACGAGCACAGTGGGTCATGAGTAGTGTGAGGTTTCACTTTGAAAATTAACTATTTTAATCTTTTTGCTTCTTTTTAAGATCAGTAACACCACAGTGATGTAAAGTTAGTAGATGACTTTACAGTTACTACATTATCCAATATTAATTTGCAAATGCTATAGCAGTATTTATTACATTAAAAAAACACAAAATGTAATGTATAAAGTTGGAAGAAATCCTACTTGATTCCACTCAATTTTGCCATGCTATAAACCCAGCTGCGGTCAGTTTGTCCACTTCCTGTTTGTGATGGGTATCCTCACAATCAGCGCTGTGATGGGGGTGGGACGAGGAACCAAGGAAATCAATATTTTCAATGTAACGTCCGGCCAATGGAATAACAGGGTGATTTATGTATAGCTGGTGGCTTCTCCCAATCAGTGGGGGTTTGTGCACTGGTTCTGCTCTTTGTGTTTTATGCGTTTGTGTCTTACATTTTTTTTAGTTTCCTGGTCTTGGTCAGGTCTCAACGCACTGTGCCTGTCCTGCCTCATGTGAGCTGTGCACTGTCCCACTCCAGAGGGAAGTGAGCGAGAGAGACCACCAGCCAGGGCAGCATATGTGCCTATGCTGTGAGACGACGGGGCAGAGAGGAGCGGACGGGGCAGAGAGCAGAAGAGAGGAACAGGCACAGGGCACCAGAGTTTAGCCACAGACTCTGTAGTGAAGAGCAAAAACGTGGACAAGTGAGGAGGCGGGAAAGGCAGCAGTGAACAGGACAGCAGCGTACAAAAGTGTGCTCTGTGTGTGTGTGTGTGTATGCGTGCGCTTTATTGCAGTGGCCCCACCTACCCTCCATCCCGTGGAGGAACAGAGTCCCGCGGAGGAGGGGTGGGATCCCCTCCCTCTGACACACACCCACTCTGATGAGGCTCATACACGCGCTGCTCTGAGGCAGCAGTCTGAGGAGCGCTGGATAGACACGTCCCACCCTTCTCCTGCTCAGGGATGCTCCACAAGGTACCTCTGCTGTCTCCGCTACTGCCTCTGCTCCTGCCTGTGCTCCTGCCTCTGCTCCTGCCTCTCCTGTCTCTCCTGTCTCTCCTGTCTCTGCTCCTGTCCGCTCTGGTCTCTGTTCCTGTCTCTGCTCCGTTTACAGTGTGTAACAGTCCTGTGGGGCTCCCTGTAACCCGGTAGCCTCTGTGCTAATGTGTGTTAGAGGGCTGCATGTGCGCTGAACAGGCTGGTTGTAAACAAGCTCCTCAGGTCGGTGCTGTAGAACTTGAGCTGAGAGCTTCAATAGCAGATACATGTGCTTTTACTATTCTGTGTTTGGGTCCAAACTAGTTCCTAGCATCCCAGGCTTCAGCTGCTTGTTGCTTTACTGTAACTGTAACTGTGTGTGGCTAAAGTATTCTGAGAGGATGGGGCAAAGTACATTATCTATGCTGTAAAGCGTCCTACATGTCGGACCCTGTGTGCTGTAAGCTGCTTGTTGTTGTAATGTGGTGAAGTGGTGAAGTGGTGAAGTAGTTCCCCTATTGCTGTGCTCCAGTTGTAGTATTGTTTTGTGATCTGTGTTCCTGTCCATCTTTAGTCTTATAGAGTGTTTGAAGTGCTGGTTAGATGAGATGAGGCTGAGGCTGCTCTGTGGGTGAGTGTCAGAGCACATGTCTTGCATGTAACATGCTGTACTGGCAAACACCCACACCCACCACAGCACCAGGGCACAGCGCGTGTGCCACTCTCCTCCATGGGCCCTGTTCTACAGCACACACTGGTTTACTCAGATCTGTCGCAGTATTTAACCTTCTGTTTCATTCATGTTCTCGTTCCACTACATAATTCAAAATCAAAATAATATCAGACGCATCTGTCTGTAACATTTTATACATACGCACGTAATGTGCGTTAATTACATAGAAAAAAAAATATATATATTTCTCTAATATTCTGAGTGTGGAGCTGAAATTCTGGAACAGTTGTTGAAATAGACTTGATGAAGAAGTGTTCCATCTCCAGCTTGTGTCCTCATTTCTGCTGCCTGTGTAAAAGCAGGCGTCTCTCTCTGTATTGGACCTGTCCCTCTCTGCGTTGGGGCAGTTGTCCTCCCTGTACTGGGGCCTGCGCCTCTCTGTATTTGGCTCCTGTGCTGTTGTCCTCCCTTTCCTGGGGCCTGTATTGGGGCCTGTATTGACCTGTTAATAGTATTATCCACAGAGCGTGTGGCAGGGCCGGGGTCACATCCCTCCAGGCTTGGATGGTCAGCCCTTTGGCCACAGTTTGGTCAGAGAGTGTCCAATCGGATGGAGCCGTGGTCATCCTTCACTCTCTTCCTTTCACAGAGCAGGTCACAGGGGTCAAAGGGTAATAAGTTTAACCCCTGCAGGGGTGAGGGGTCACAGGTCACACACAAGGCCATAGGGAGAAGGCTTGCATCATCAATCAGTGGCACTGCTGCTTAAAGCTGTGCATATCGATGACATACGCGCCCAATGCCAATCTCATTAGCATGCTATGCTAAGCACAAAGGGCGGCCATTACAATCACATGGAAGTGACTCAAAGTAATGAGGAATGCCCCAAATGAAGTTGTTGAGTTTCATCTCCATCCCAGTCTCCTCCTTCTCTCTGTTAGCTTTACTCTGTTAGCTTCTGTCTATCAGCGTTTCTCTGTAGCCCAGATCTCCTCAGTCTGTGGAACGCCACGTGCAGCGGCCTTCACCTCCAAATGATTTCAGTCGTTCTGAAATGGCGGAGGCGCCACACACGTTAGATTTCCTCGATGCAAAACGCACGTAGTATTTTACCGTTTTTAAGAAGTTCTGTGTCTGAAAACATGAACCAAATACTGAAGGAAAGCCACTGAAAGAGTGATTGGCGATAGGTGTGTGTTATAAATGGTGCAGGACAAACTGAGCTGTTTTCGGGGGCTCGGAGGTGTGGCCTGTTCATGGTTCATGCTCAGTGATGATTCTTATACAGAATACATAGATTCTTCTGGACCCTAGTGTCCCCTCGTCACACTGTATAAATGCATGTGTGTGTGAACAGTGCAGTGGTGCTGTGGCGATGCTCCTGCATCTCCCTGAGGTCTCCTCTCCTGGGCCTGGCTGATGTTAGTGATGTGTCAGCACTCCGCAGCCTGTCTGCTGGCTGCTTTGGCTCGGGCTCTGGGCTGTGGGCTGTGGGGAGGCCTGGCCTGGTGCCAGTGTGCACATGTCTAGGTCCAGAGATGGGATCAGGGTCCACTGGAGGAATCGCTCTTACTGTAACAGTAATATACACGTGTATACATATGAAATAGTTTAGTAATGTCTGTTTTCTGATCCACAGTGTCCACAGAGGAGGATGAGGTGCTGTGAGAGGGGACCCCTGCTGGCCCATGGTATGCTGCACCCAAACACACTGCACACGTCAGAAGAGCTCTTGGATTGGTGCATGCCATTAAGTGTTTGAATAGCGCACATGTACATGCTCGGTCAGCTCCTGCGCAGACACAGCCCATCAATCACAAACGCTCCAGCGCCGCATTGCTCTCTCCTGGTCTCCTGTCCTTTTCCCAGGGCCAGAATTACACAGCATTTTACCTGCAACACTGCATTTTCTGCACTTTGTTTACTCCCTCATTCACATCCGCTGCTGTTTACGGCTGCGTCTTAAATCAGGACGCGCACTTTGTAACTCCGCACAGATTCTCAGACTGGGACAGAGGTGTGTTTTAGCTCCAGTTATGTGCACTGTTCTCAGGGTGAACAGGAGAGAGCAGAAGAATGCCACGCTGGAGGTCCCCATCACTGTAACCACTGTCAGCTTTTATTAACATCACATTGAGGCTACTGTACTTCGTCTGTGATCTCTCTGCACTGCCCCACACTCATACACTAGGACTGGGAATCGCACGCATCTCTCACGATTTGATACAATACTCGATCCATAGCTCTCGATACAATATTATCACGATACATATGATAATCGATATATTGCACATGATATTTTTTAACTGTTACTGAGCAGAGAGCCTAGCAATATATCGATATGTCAAGATATATTGATATTTTGATATTTTAGCACACCCCTTTCGTACACAACACTATTTGATTTGACACACTCAGTAGGCAACTTTGAAGTAAGAAATTGAATATGTCAATACGATACAGGAGCCCACGATAACGCTCCTGCATCACCAAATTTAGTATCACGATATAACGATATTTTGATATTTTAGTACACCCCTACCTTTCACAGTACTACATACACTCGATAGCCGTTTTGATCAGCTTTTTTTGTTTACTTCACAACTTTGAAGTGAGAAATAGCGGATAGCAGAGTTGAGACCTTGGCCTTTTGGATAAGAGTTGTGGAGGAGGTGGAGAGGAGGAGTTGGTGTGGGAGCTGACACAGGTGCAGTGATAGACGCAGTGAGAGATCGATGCTTTTGGTCAAGGTCCCGCTCAGTCTGTGTGATCAGCTGACAGCTTCTCTTCAGATTATCGGGGCTATCGCAGGTGGAACGGCGGCAAACAACTGATGGTGGGTGGGTGCATGTTAAAGGTCCTATATTACGCAAATTTGCCTTTTTTTTTTTTTTACTTTTAGCCATGTTAGAATGTTACCTATCAAAAACAGACCTGGTGTCATGTTTTGTTTCATTCACGTATGTTTGAGTAATCCTATTATTAGTCTGTCTATGTCTCCAAAGCTTAAAATGCTCTGTTCCACCTTGTGATGTCATGAAGCGGTAGTCTTCAAGCTTTCAACAGCTTTGCCTTTTGCTCTGTCAAAATTGGCAATTCCAGGGCAGAAATTATCCAAATTATTCTAGTGAAGCTTTATGAAACACTTCCTGTATCACCCCTATCACAAGCTGGAACAGAGTGTTTTCCATCTGAGAGAAGAACTGAGCCTAAATATGCAGGATTTGTGTGTTAAACCTGTGTGAATGAAACAAAACACGACTCCAACTTTGTGATGCTTGCGATAAAATAAAATGGCGTAATACAGGTCCTTTTAAACTAGGCCATGTCTTCTTCACTGTACTGAGAATATGAGAATAGTTGATGCTCTTCAGAGATTCAAAGTGGGAAGATAAACTCGATGAAACAAGAGACGCACGCCAATATGCTTAGTCATTTTTTATATTTATTTATTTGTTCCGACTTCAGGGCACGTGCTCTTTATGGTGTTTTGCGCCTTAAAGCGTGTGCGAGGGGCTGTGAGATGCAGTGAGGGACGCGTGGAGATGATACACAATTCGCTCGTCAACAAATGGTCTTTGGAAAGGTCAGACGCTGCTGAAGTCAATGTTGCGATACGGCCAATAAAGCCACCAACGACTGTCCTGCTCCGATACACAGTAATTGTCAAGAGTTTATCACAGAGATTGGTCTTTGTCACCACCAATGAGAACTACAGCATCTTTATATGTGGAGCTGTCAAATATGGGAGTATGTCTCTCACGGAAATTAAGCTACTCTATCTACTTATTGTTCAATATTTGAAAGCTGGCATATTTTTGGGACTCAGTTTTTATTGTGTGTATAATTTCTTTGCAAGAATTTGAGGTATTTTTGTTGAAATATAACATGATTTGAGCTGTAGAGCGTTGAAAATGTAACTTCATTCTGCAATTTTTTTGTTGCAGCTCAGGCTTTTTAATGATACTGCCTATTGAAAAATGGTTTAGTGGAATAATCTTGCTTTGCTATTGTTTTTGCTATAAAATAGTTTTAATATTATCATTTAAAGTTGTATATCGGCATAACTAAATATCGTGCTTCAAAAATTGTTATCATGACAGGCCTATTAATACGAAGAAGTAACGTGACTACACTAATCTCTTAATGGTTCATGTGGCTGTGGGTGACGTTGTAGTAAATTTAAATGACATAATTTGCAGAAAATCATAAAAATCGACCCTATATTGTATGTCTGTTGAGAAATATCAGCCATTATTTGCTCCCTATCGGTTGATCTCTACAAATAAGCTTTAATTTTTCCATCTCGGAGAGTTTGAGAGATTGCGCTGGGTCCTGAGCTTTGTAACAGTCGTACGCTGACTCTCTGTGTGTGCGTATGTGTGTGTACGTGTGCGTATGTGTGTGTGAGCAGACCTTGAAATGAGCAAGGCCCTATAACACCAGGCAGGCTCCTTGTAAAAAGGCCACTCTGCGATGGGCCCAAATGGAGCTCCTCATTTGCATCCGACATAAATCCACTTTTAAATGGCAGAAAATAGCTTGAGAGACAGACACACTGAAGCATACAGAATTATAACTGTAGGCAATTGTGTGTAAGAGATTGAAGAGATGTGTAGAGGAAATATGCACCCTATAACATGTATTTATTTATTTTATAATTACAATGTGCAATTTTTTATTTTATTTTATTAAGCCTTGGACAATGCCCTTTGAACTTTGACATTGCATCTTAATATTTTAACTCCTTAATCTTTGTAGCTCATTTATTTCAGTGTATGTATGTCGACTATAATGATTTTCTATCGTTTCGTCATGTTTTTTTAATGTCTCGTGGTGCAGCTTTTTTGCATTTGCTATTTGTGTTTTTGAACTACAAATAGCAAATAAACCAGCCTAACCTACATTTATTTAGGATGACATCAGAGGTGCACGTACCAGTCTGTTTTACAACCTAATTCCATCTGTAATACTTAGGGGGGAGGGGTCATTGTGCAGTATATACACACAGTAATGGGAAGAAGAAACAGACTACTGCATTCTGAATACTTAGAATACTTTGACACAGAGTTGCATTATATTATAGTGAAAAACATGACATACGATTACAAACATTTTGATTTTTGGTATGCATTATTTTTCTGTGTATTTGGAGAAGAAAAAATTACACGCACACACATTGAAAGAGTGATGTCTGTGCAGTTTAAAACCAAAATTGCGAGATGAAGTATTGCCATGCATTCCTTAGATTTTCGATTTGAAGTACCTGTATTTTGAAAAACACCAAATGCAAAAGTAACTGTACCTGAATACAGCTACTCACAATTAGTATTCAGATACGTATTTTCAGTACAGTACAGTTTGTGTATTCAGTTACTTCCCAACACTGTATATAAAGCATAGATATCTGTAGCTTTTCAGCATAAACAGACATACCTTAAACACATTTTAACATTACACTGGTCACATATACAGTATAGGCCTGATGCACAGTGTTGGGAAGTAACTGAGTACATGTACTGAGAATACATATCTGAATACTAATTTTGAGTAACTGTTTTCCAGTACAGTTACTTTTTTAAAATCAAAAAAATATATTACAGTATTTGATCATGTAATTTAGACTTCAAACTTCACAGAATGAGTGAAAGAAATAAGACACATCCGCTCTTGTGGTGTACGCAAGTGTGATTTTTAATTTTTTTTTTGTATTTCCAATTTGTGATAAATAAATGCAAAACAAGTGAAACAAATATGATGCTGTTTTTAATCTTCTGTTGCGTTTTTAGACTATAATTTAAATGCAACTCGATGTAAAAGAATTCTAAGTATTCACGTTACAGTACTCTGATTGACCCATCTATCATCCATTTTACTTCAGGTATTCAGTATTCTTTAACTAAATACATTTTCAACATATTCTTCCCATCACTGGTGATATAAAAAGGCACTATTTTCTTTGGCGGTTATGTAAATACGGTGCGACAGTGTGCTGTGACTGCAGTGCAGGCTTCACTATGGGGGGATTAAACGCACAAACTTATGTGCGTCCTTGTGATGAAGCTGCATTCAGTCTTTGTATAAATAAAAACATCTTTATGGAAATTATGAGATATATGTTGTGGGCTGGGAAACTGCAAGAAAGCAAAAGGAATATGTTGTTTTTTCCCTCATATATTGATGACGATAAATACTGTATGGACTATTGTTCTATAAATGAACGCTAGAACAGTACTTTTTGGGGGTACTTTTTCTTATTACTTTGTTATTTTTGGCTATATGATCAGATTTAAGCCTGTTTAAGTCATAAAAGGTATAATTTCTTATTTATTTATTTATATATAGCTGCTCATGACACTTTTTGTGGTTTAACTCTGCTTCTGTGTTATTGTGTCAATGGGATGTATTAGTTTCAGTCATCTACTTCATGTACTTAAAGAAAATATCGCGCTTCAAAATGTGTTATCGTGACAGCCCTAATCACCATTTTATTTTTATTTAATTCGATATAAATAGTTTATATAAGCACATTAACAAGACAGACTTTTTGAAATTCACAATTACAATTTAACACTAAAAATATTAAAATTTCTTAAGTCTGAACTCAACCACAGATGATTGGCTGCAGATTTCTGCAATAAAACCCTTAAGCTCATTGATAATTTGAAATGAATTCATCTTTATTTGATTCATTTCACAGTAGTAACAGCCTTGTGTAGTATTAAGTAAATTTTTTTTTTGCAACTCTCCACTCTAGCCCCTCTCAGTTTCCGCCTTTTTTCTTTTTTAAAATTTTTTTATTAGTCGATAGTTAAAGCTTCTTAAATCCAACCGAAAGACCCTGCCAGTGCTCCTGTCACTTCAGCTCACACAGACATGAAAACTGGATCAATATCATAGTATTTTTTGGGCCTCGATATTTATCGCGTGTATGTTTTCTTTGCACAAATGAGGATTTATTTTTACATAACATTTTTTGGCTTTACGATAAATTTAAGGCGTAAAAGGTCGAATTTTTTTGCTTTTTGCTGTTTATTGCAGCTTGAGGTTTTTTTTTACTATATTGTAGATTTAGAATAGTTTTTGTGGTTTAACTTGTTTCAATATTATAATGTACCGTCTATTTACTTCAGCAATTTATCGCAATATATCAAAATTTTGTTATCGTGACAGGCCTATCTGCTGGTCACATAAGTTTTCATTATTCTGTCTTGGAGCATACTCTATGTAATGTTAACAGATGTATTTTTGCAAATCTCCACTCCAACCCCTCCCAACTTCCTCCTTTTTTTTCTTAGTCTACAGTTAAGACTCCTTGAATCCAACGGAAAGACCCTGCCATTGCCCCTGTCACTTCAGCTCATATAGATCTCAATTGTTTTTATCCACTGTCCCATCTCCGTGCTCACCGGGCACACACGCACACCCGAGCACCAACCCAAGCACCCAGCAACCCCATGACCCTGCAACCACCCGCTCCCACCCACACATCTGCAGCACCGCCATGCATTCTCACGCCGCAATGTTATCTCATCCTCCGCTCCACCGTCAACAAAAACTACAATATGGTCACTCCGGGAGGCCATTCCCGCAGACCTGATTCATAATTCGACCGGCTCTCCCCATTGTACCGAGGCCCTTTGATAATTTTACCTCTGACCGATACAATGCGTCAGTCTTTTTGTCAATTAGTGGTACAGTTAAAGCCCTAACGAAGTCCAGAGGCATCCACGTTGGCTAAAGGGCACGAGGTCAGCTCCTTCGTGCTTCTAACGCCCGGTGACAGCTAACTGAGCGGACAGGCCTGTGAACGAGCGGTGATATCATTATTGTAGTGGCGGGCTTTTGTATGCGCAAGTCAGCAAAGCGTAAAAAAAGGGGCCCGTTTGAAAAGCGAAAGTAAAATTGGGTTTGATGAGTCACAGTGAGAGACCAACGGATGAGGACAATGGCGGCGGTTTGAATGGGGCTGTGTCACTGTAAGGGCAGAGGAGCTGTGGGGCTGGTGTGAGCACGAGGAGCCGGGCAGGTGGGTGTGGTCCAGTGGGGGAGCGGGTATGTATTGGGCACAGTCGCGTCTCCTTGAGTTATCATAGAAGAGTGATTCTCTGCTGGTGGTTCACAGTTCAATAGGCTTTAACTGTGAATCACATATTTGTATTTTTTTAATTACATAATAGGTGTATTGACTGTAAAATGGTCCCAAAAATCGATATTACACCAGACCTTGAATAGACCTCATTTAGCTAAATTGTGAGGAAATACTGGTGTTTGCAGCTTTAACATAAATGTACATTTTGGTCTAACTTTGGAAGTCATTCTTATATTTTTGTTATTATGTTTTTTATATTTTAAAAACTAAAATACTTGCTACCAGCTGCAAGCGTTGGTCTCTTTTTACGCAGTGTAAATTTGCAATAGACTGTGGATATAAATCTTTAGTACTTTGTGTTTTATGAGATAAAACAGCATCGCATTATTGCAAGAGAAGTTTTGTGTTGGTGTATCACATTTTTATTGGCGTAATAAAAAAAATTAAACAATTAAAAAAATAGTAAGGATTATGTTTTTCTACTAACTTTGTGGTTTTGTAAGTTTAGAGGAAAAAAAAAAAAAATCAATATTTCAAAAAAACATCATGTAAATTTGTAAAATTGGAAACGTGACTTTTCTTGTAACCATGTGATACTGTGTATTTACTCAGCTGGCAGCAGCACGTTTCAGTAAGAGACCGACCAGCTCAGTGAGACCAGTGATATAGTGGTGACATATTTTTCTTGTTTCTCCTTGTGGGCTCTGTGCATATGAATTTGAGTTATACGTCTGTGCCTTGAGAGCAGTAGCACGTCTCTGCTGCTCCGGTCTTTCCTGCTCCAGTATCAGGGGAGAGAGGTGTGGTACAGTTCTCCTCCTTTGGACTCTTTTCCTCCTGTTTCTCCTGCTCCTGTATTGTTGGAGAGTAGTATTTTCTCCTCTTGTTTCTCCTGCCCAGCCTCTCCTTCTCTAGCCTCTCCTGCCCCAGTCTCTCCTTCTCTTATATCGGGGGAGGGCTATAAGGTACGGCTCTCCTGCTGTAGTCTTTCCTCCTATAGTCTCTCCTGCTCCAGTCTCTTCTGCCCTGTTTTTCCTGTTCCTGTCTCTCCCCCTCTCTCTCCTCCTCTAGTCTCTCCTAGTGTAGTCTTACCTCCTCTAGTTTCTCCTCCTTTAGTCTCGCCTCCTCTAGTCTCTCCTTTTCTAGTCTCACCTCCTTTAGTCTCTCCTCCTCTAGTCTCTCGTCCTCTAGTTTCTCCTATTCTTGTCTCTCCACCTCTAGTTTCTCCTCCTATAGTCTCTCTTGCTCCTGTCTCTCCTCCTCTAGTCTCTCATCCTCTAGTTTCTCCTCCTCTCGTTCTCCTCCTCTAGTCTCTCCTTTTCTAGTCTCGCCTCCTCAAGTCTCACCTCCTCTAGTCTCTCCTCTTCTTGCCTCTCCTCCTCTAGTCTTTCCTCCTCTAGTTTCTCTTCCTCTAGTCTCTCTTCCTCTAGTTTCTTCTCCTCTAATCTTTCCTCTTCTCGTCTCTTCTCCTGTGTCTTTTCCTCCTGTCTCGCCTGCTCCTGTATTAGGGGAGAGTAATATTTCCTCCTTTTGTTTCTTCTGCCCCAGCCTCTCTTCCTATAGTCTCTCCTGCCCCAGTCTTTCGTCCTCTTGTATCGCGGGAGAGCTGTGTGGTACGTCTCTCCTCCTCTACTCTTTCCTACTCCAGTCTTTCCTCCTCTTGTATTGAGGGAGAGCAGCGTGGTACAGCTCTCCTCCTGCCGTACTCTATCCTCTTCTCGCCTCTCCTGCCCCGGCCTTTCCTCTTCTTGTATCGGGGGAGAGCTGCACGGTACGGCTCTCCTCCTCCTGTATCGGGGAGTGGTTGGGGGGGCCTCATGATGTTGGGACAGATGGCGTTTAGCTCTAGCTGTGCCGTGCTCAGTGGGACCCAAAGCTTTAGAGGTTAGGCCTGTCAAAACCACTCTGTTCATTCACTGCCTAACAAAGTGTGGACTGTCAGCCTGTTCCATTTAATAAACTTAAGATTTTTTCTTTTGTCAACGCCCAAGCAACACTTTGCAATTCAGTGACCTGAATATCGCAACAAGCAGCTCTCCTCAATAGAAAACACTGCACCTCTGGCAAAGGACTTCCCCAAAATGGTCCAACTGTAGGTGGAATTAGTTTGTTTCTAAAAGGATGGTGCTTTTGGGTCAGCAAACTTTAAGCTTTAAGTATTCATGATTACAAGCACTAAGACTTTGTATGCTTTCTTCTGTGGCTGTGTTGTAGGCTATAGCTCCTTTAAATAGGTTTTCAGTGGCCAAAAGCTAATCTTAAAGGTGTGCTGTGTAACTTTTTGGTTGGAGGAGGGGCCGTCACCTGCTTGTTTTTGTGGGTACGTCTTTGCGCTGTCTGGAATGTTCCACAGTATGGCGTTAAAAAGCCCTACCTTACATTTATTAAATTACTGATGGTTTTATAGCTCAAAAACACCTAGAAAAACAAGCATTCTGACTCCGAGCAGGGTCGCCTCTCCACAGACCTGACGTGTAACTTGGTCTGGTTTGGTCTCCATGAAGATAGAAAGGTTTAACGCCACACTGTGAAACATTCCAGACAAAGCAATAACATCTCCACGGAGGAAAGCATTTGACGGAGCCTCCACCAGAAAAGTTACACCATGCACCTTTAATGCATTGCTTTGTAGAGAGCTTATGTTATTGCACTATAAACACCTTAATGCTCAGATTATTTTGTAAAATCTTCACCACCAGAGGGAGACACAGGTTTGACTGTAGAATGATTTCATATTGTAACTCATTTCCTGGTACAGTGTGATCCAATTGGTGTAGCTGTAGGAACACATTTCAGTATAAATTGTTTGTATTTTAGCACTTTTTTTCTGATTTTTTTTTTTTTTTCTTCTTTTATTACAAATCATCTAACTATTTTCATGCAACTGAAATCATTTGTCTTATATTACACAAAATTTGACTCTTGTGAGCTTTCAGTTGTGCTACAATGTTGCTACCTCCTCAAAAACATACCTGGAGTTGTGTTTTGTTTCATTCACACATGCTTGAGTAATCCTTTATTATTATTAGTCTGTTTACATCTCCGAAGCTCATAATGTCCCATTCCACCTTGTGATCTCGTGACATGGTAGCTTTCAAGTTAACAGCTAAATTTTTACCTTTAGTTCAATAAAGATTGGCAATTCCAGGGCTGAAATTATCCAAATGATTTTAGTGAAGGTGTATGGAGTTTAAAAACACACAGGAGCACTTCCTGTTTGACATCACAAGGTTGAACAGAACGTTTTCTATTTGAGAGAAGAATCAGTCAACAAAACACAACTCCAGGCATGTTCGTGATGAGGAAACATTATAACTGATCAGAAAATAGCGCAAATATGGGCCCTTTAAACTAATCCACCCATCACATTATTTCCAAGCTGCCTATAATGTCGCTCTATAGATCAATACATTATGCAGATTGATCGTGACATTCTCATTTTCTATCTCCTCACTTTCCTCGTTTCCCAATTTCTTTCAGGGGTCAAAGCGAGCGATGACCTCCGCGAATGACCAGTGTGACATTTGACCCGTGCGTGGATGCGCGGCCGACCCCAGGAGAATACGCATCGACAAAGGGAGGCACGTGCCCTGGTCAAGTCGCCATGGTAACCGGAGACCTTTTGGGACCGGGGGTAGGGGAGGGGGTGAGGGGTCGCGGCCGGTGCTTTTATCCAGATCTGTGTTAACCATCTGCTGTCCATTGACTCGGCCCCGGTGGAACACGGACTCTCCGCAGACCTGAGCTCGACTGGCTAATCTCTGCAGGCAACTGTGATGTGCTCCTCTCTCTCACAATCACCTGGAGAGATTCTGCAGTCGCTCTCATGGAAACGACGCATAAATACACACACAAACACACACACTGAATGGTCTGCTGTTTTGAATCTGTATGTAGTCTCAGTTAGGTATGCATCCAGCTTTTCCTGTTCCAATACCGATTCCAGTATAGCTTTTAGTTTAGTTGCTTTATTTTCCCTCATTAGTAACCATTACTACAACTTACTACTTACTTTTTTAATGTATTACTTTACTTATTTCCAAAAAATATATATATAACATAACACGGAATTGACCCAGTGTTTTATGTAGCTGTTATCTATCGCACCAGAAACTACTTTATATGAATGAAATTGCAAACATGAGACTTTCTGGGCCAACTACAAGCAGTAAATGATCTTATTATTATCATCATCATCATCTTTATTCCGGACTCATGTTCCATTTTTAAAACAGATAAGGATAGTGACAATACAAAACAACAAACATTTATGCTTTTAAAAGACAACTATACCAGTGTCTCCACATATTGGACTGATATCTTATTGCGCTGAATTTCAAAATTAAAATTCCAAGTGCAGCTTGCAAAATGTTCACTTGTGCAGTAACAAACAACTCCGTCGCACTCGTCCATCGTGGCCTCCTCAAAAGCACCTGCAAAGTGTCACTGTAAGCCACCTACAGTCTTTGCAAACTGGCTTTGTTACATCAATTTATATGCTCAGCCAGGATATCAACCTGTACCACATCAGTGCATCCTAGCCTCTGCCTTGTCTTGCATTCGTAAAATGGGTAAAGCTTAAGAATCGAAATCGTGTAGAATCCTTTAAAATAGAATTTACGTGATTTTTCAGACTTCAAATTTGTCAAGATTCATCCCTTATCATCTTGCTAATAGAAAGACAAAAGTAAATATAGGTTACACGGTCTCATTAGACATGCATCATATCAAGAGAAATTTGCAGGTATCAAATATCAACAGTTCCAATATCGATTCGATCTTGTTTGAACATATGAATTGATGTAATAAGACGATTTACTGGTTATCGTCGGCCCAGAAAGTCTCATATATTTGATAATATTCTGTATTCTGCCAGTTAATTTACAGCTACATAACACATTTGAGTCAGTTCTGTCATATTTTATTTTTGTTTAAAGGAAATAAATGCTGTTTTCATTCTCTGCCCCAGTATCGATTGATATCGGGTATAGACAGATGCTTAAAGCTATAGTATCGAAATCGGTATCAAAACTGAAAAAGCAGGATCATTGCATCCCTAACACTCCTCAGAGAAAGTACCCTGTGTTCATACCAAAGTTTATAGCCTTCCTTGAGATTATAAAATTAGATCAGATCAAATAGTGGAGGTGAAAATGTGCAGGGAACAGTGTAAAACCTCCCTTTGTTGGGTCCAGCCTCGGTCACAGCCCACAGGTTTTGGACTGAAGTTGAGCGTTTTTTAAAAAGTGCTCCTAGAAACCACCTGCTCCTGAACCACAAAAGGATTTCACACTTAAATACTGTTCTTTTCACAAAGGCATATCTCTGTGGATCTGTGCGCCGTGTGCAGAGAAGTTTGGCTCTGGCCGCTCCTGTGTTTCTAAAGGGTTCTAGAGGTCTGAATGAGCCAACAGGTGCCGTCCACCTGGTCAAAACCTGCTCAAAAAATGCATCTCTCTGCAGACTCGGGCGCTTTGAAGTGCTCTAGGCCTGTCACGATAAATCCTATATCGATTTCAATTGCCTACAGTATATGTTCAATGTAATAATAATTTAATATTAATATTTATCTTACTTTATTGTACTTTATTGTACTAATAGGGAACTTTTTATTATATTTCTGTACTATGACAATATTTGAGCTTCAGAAGGTTAAATAAATAACTTCTACAAATCATTATAGAGACAAACGAAGGTGTTTTGTAACTATGTCATACTTCTAGAAAAGTTTTTTGGTGGTCTGCTTTAGGGTTATTGTGCCAGTTTCATAATTTAGTTTAAAGAGCCCATATTACGCAATTTTTTGATGTATCTTATAGTGTTGTTTCCTCATCAAAAACATACCTGGAGTTGTGTTTTGTTTCATTCACACATGTTTAACACACAAATTTTGCATATTAAGGCTGAGTTCTTCTCTCAAACTCTTTGTTTTACCTTGTATGGAGTTTAAAAACACAGTGGGCCACATTTCATCGCATCTTCACTAGAATAATTTGGATAATTTCAGACCTGGAATTGCCAAACTCTACAGAATAAAAGATAAAAGGTAGATATTAACTTGAAAACTACTACTACTACATGACATCACAAAGTGGAACAGAGCATTTTGAGCTTTGGAGATGTAGACAGAATAATAATGCAGATTATTTAAATATGTGTGAATGAAACAAAATGCAACTCCAGGTCTTTTTTTGCTGAAGTAACAACATTATAACATGACTTAAAGCTCACAAAAGTCAATTTTGCGTAATATTGGACCTTTAAATATTATTGTTTTTCATCTACATTTTCTTGAGCAATATATCTTACTTCAAAATTTCTTCTCATGACAGACCCATGCGCTCCCTTTGAACACCGCAGGCTAGGCTAAGCACTAACTACCTACATGCACAACTGCACCGAGCGCTAATGGCTCAACAGAGGGAAGTGTCGATATATCTGCTCCATACACTATTTATGATCCTTTAGTGTTTTCCCCTTCATTACTACAGCCCGTGTCCACTCCTGGTTAGCTTCACATTCCTACCCCCTCCTCCTTCACTTCTCCTCTCCTCTCTTCTCCTCACACATCCGCTCATATTCTGCTGTGTTTTGGTGAAATCTCAGCTGGCAACTGTGAGTGGTTCACTAGCTGCTCTCACAATGGCCTCTGGGATTATGCTAAACACAGCCTGGGCCTCTCCCCGTCCACCCAGCAGAGACTCCCTTTCGGATCGCACAGGAAAGAGATGGAGCTCCCTCAATGAAGATGTCAATGCAATTAGATCAGTTCATCTCAGCGTGCTGCGGTGTCTGCTCCAACTCTGGTCCAACTCCTGGTTCTTCGTAGTTTTACCAGCGTCTTTTCAGAACTCCGCCTCCTCTCTCTCAGTCCCTTCATAATGCATGCCCTCTCTCAATTTGCATGAATTCACTTTCCAGATGCTTCTGCTGCCATCTTGACTTAAACTGAAGCGCTCGGTTACAGTAGGGGCCATTGTGTTCCTGTCACATGAAAAGAATGGTAATGGATGTTTTACTATGGGCTGGGTCATCACCTATCTCACAGTGAAGGTCCTATATTACTCCAAAGTGACTCTTATGAGCTTTAAATCTTGTTATAATGTTGTTACCTTCTCAAAAACATACCCGGTGGTGTGTATTGCTTCATTCACACATGTTTGAGTAACCTTGCATTGTAAGATTGTCTGCACAAGCTTAAAATGCCCTATTCCACCTTGTGATGTCATGAAGCAGTAGTTTTCAAGTTAACAGCTCCTTTTTGTTTAGAAGAGATCGGCAATTCCAGGTCTGAAATCATCCAAATTCTAGTGAAGGTGTATAGAGTTTAAAAACACAATGGAGCACTTCCTGTGTTATCACATGACATCACAAGGTGTTATTTATTTATTGTTGTTGTTGTTGTTTATTTATTTGAGACAGGGACAGCGCACAATTTTTGCATTTACCTTAACAGGAGAGATGCACTGTACATCAGGTTGTAGCATCAGTGCTAATTTCCACCTGTCGTCCCTGGGCAGGTTCATTGATTGATTGTATTTAACTGACCTTGACTATCAACTGTTCTGGAGACCTGTGTAGCATGTTTTGTATGTTAAACGTGGGTGAGTAAAAAACACAACTCCATTTATGTTTGTGATGAGGAAACAACATTATAACATAGCTCAGAATAAAATGTAACATGGCCCTTTAAGACTTTTAAATTTGTGTAGTGTTAGTCTTTGCCGCTGGGACCTGGAGCTTTCTGATGGGGATGATACTGCATCAGGAACTGATTGGCTGATGCTGACTTGCCAACAGTGCCTGATGCATTACCTTCAGCATCGAAAGAATCATCTCGACAACAACAGCAGCCGCTACAATTGAAAGGAAATCATGTTCTGTATGTGTCACTCGCTTTGACAATAAACAAGTCCTCTGTTATTTAACTATGTGTCTGCGCCTGTGTTATTTCACCATTGTGGTCTTGAGGTTTGGTTATAATCATAGACTGTATAAAGGATGGGACTAAGGGAGTGCGATGTCACCCATAGTGTTTGGCTACAGTCAAATGAAGTTCACATTTATAAAATAGTGAAAATGCAAACACCAGGCTCATGTAGAGTGAATTAATATGAACATTTTAAAACCAAAATTAAGAGCCTGACAGCAGCAGTTACAGAGAGAGGGACAACAGTTTTTCAGAAGCAACGGCTAGCAGGTTAACTGTCAGTTTATATATACACTCTACGGTCTATGGTTATAATGCAAATCAAAGCAGTAATTTATTTTTGTTTACTAGAGCCATGTTGCTGTGAAAATATCTATCACAGCTGTCACTACAGTGGCTGTGCTTACATGCACACCAAAAATCTGATCATTATCTTATTTCTGGAGTTCAGATTATTGAAATGTCTTGTTCACTTAAATTTGATGTGCGTAATCTGATTGTTCACATCTGTGCAACAATAAAAATATGCAAAAAAAAAAAAAAAACCCAGCAACTAAGACAAAGATTTCATTGTACTTATCTTACAATAACAGTTATGCTTAAAATCCACTGGCTGCAGTTACATGCTCACTCCAAATATCCTTATCTGATTGTTGGAGTTAAAAGATTATTAAAATGAAATGTAAACAGCAAAATTATTTTCTTATCATGGATCCTGTGATTACTCAAATTCAAATTGTGCAGTTTGCATGTCCTTCCAGTAATTTTTAAGGTTTAGAAACTGGATATTTATCAGATTCTGGAGAGGTTGTAAGCACAGCTGTTGACATATCAGATTTCTCTTGGACATATTAGAGGTGCACTGTGTAACTTCTAAGGTGGAGGGTCCAGTACTTGCTTGTTTCTGTGGAGATGTGATTTCTTGGTCTGAATGTTCCACAGTAGGGCATTAAATACAGCTCTGGAAAAAAATAAGAGACCACTGCAAAATGATCAGTTTCTCTGATTTTACTACTTATAGGTATGTGTTTGAATAAAATGAACATCTTTGTTTCATTCTATATAGTACTGACAACATTTCTCCCATATTCCAAATAAAAATATTGTCATTTAGAGCATTTATTTGCCAAAAATGACAAATGGGCAAAATAACAAAAAAGATGCAATATTCTCAGACCTCAAATACTGCGAAATATTCCATTCTTGATTGATCTTGATGTGTGGCATTATAGCATTGTCCTGCAGGAAAAAACAGTCCTCAGAGTTGGGAAACATTGTCAGAGCAGAAGGAAGCAAGGTCTCTTTATTTTTTTTTCCAGATCTGTATATCTCAGTTGCTCAATTGCCGGTGTTTTATAGCTCAAAAATGAATTTGTACTACGTGCAGGCTTGCTTCTCCGTAGATCCGTAGGCAAAACGGTAATATCTTCATGGAGACAAGCAGAAAAGTTACACATTGCACCTTTAACACACAAAATTAGATCTATTTATTGGGATGTATGATTATTTTAGTTTTATTTAACTTAAATGTCCTAGCCCACTCTATATTAAAACCTGGACAAGTTTAGGTCTAACCCAGGACTAGAACAGGCCCAAACCAAGTGTACATTTGGGCTAAACCAGGCTCAAACCAGGACTAATGCGCGTCACCATAGAAACCATCTCTTTTTAAATCAACTTAATTCAGTCCTAGTGGATTAGTTACACTTAATTGATGCTTACTTACTGTGGGAAAGTCCATGTCTAATGACTTGTAACCTTGGGAGAGTTAGCAGCTTAGCAAAGAGAGGGGTCAAAAGGTCAAATTTCTAAGAACAATCGTGCCAAGTTCACGCCCCCCTCGTAAGTGCGCTGTTGGCACACGCGCTCACCCACGTGCTGGGCTCTTCACCTTGGGGAAATCCACAAAACGATGCCAATTCTAGCAGATGTTACAAATCGGAGGCGTCTTGTAAACACACAGAAATATATTATAGGCTAATGTGTGGCGTGTTGTTGTAGGCATCTGACGGAATCCACCTGCTGCTAACCCGGACCTCTACTGGACCTACTTCAAATACCTCTCTCCACGTGTTCAAGAATGCTAAAAATATGTGTATAAAATTACTTGAAACGAATAAAGAAGAACAGATCAGGAAAATGGGTTCGGAATGTTATAGCCTAATATTAGAGGTGGGTAGTTCTCGGTTATATTTTACTTTTAAATAAAGTTGTATATTACTTTTTTGAACTTTTACGAAGACATTTGACAGTGTAACAGTACTTGCTGGAGTAAAGAACAAAAGATTTATTGACTGCTGACAGTATTCAACTATTTTTAAATCTGAGCTTTTTGCATTTTTTTCTTGTGATCCGTACTTTGAAAATACCAGTCAGCAACCATCTGTGCATGATGTAGCCTGATCATTTCAACTTCAAATTACATTGGACTTCAAACTATAAAAATCTGCATGTTGCAACTAGACAGTCACTATTCTTTGATAGTAGTTTCCCCAAATTATAGTTTTCCACTAACTTGAACCACTACTTTATACTTGAGTAATATTAGTTTGAAGTAATTTTACTTTTAATTTGGGCTATTCTACTCATCTCTGCATAGTAGTAACTGTGGATAGCTGAAGCATTTGCTCAAGTAGGATAAATAGCAATGCTGACACGACACGTTTTAAATGCTTAAAATAATAATTATTTGAACACGCATGAGGAAAAATGACATCTTTGGTCGTCAGTCTATAGAGGGAGCCAGTGTAGCCCGATGCGAGCTTCATCAGAGCGGACCAGAGAACAACCTGCCCCGGTACACCGCCCCCAGGCAGCATGTCATATTTTACACACCGCATGTTCATCCCAAGAGCTGCCTCCTGCTCCGCTCCGGCAACATCTGACCAACATCCACCGCACCGACAGCAGCGAAGCCCGGTTAAAGTCTCTCCGCGCCGTCTCCAGGGACACTGAGATCCGCAGGTATTCCAGGTAGGTGTCTCAGATCAGACCTGACACGGCTTCTTGTGTTTCTGCGTCAATTAACAGCGTTATAAAGATGAATCTGATAACCTTCTTGTTAGGAGTTAATGCTGCTAAGAAATACGCATAAATTATAACAATGGCATGCAACAAATTTGGCTCAACGTGAGCCCGACGCTGACTGGCACACGGGGGCATGTTTACGCACGACTTTTACGCGTGTTGCGCACTAATCCTTTTGGAGAAAAACAGCAGAAAAACACTTCACTCAGTTGAAGTCGCAGATTTAGCTGGAGCTACGCCAACGTAAACATCACGCCAGCAGCGGGAGATGTTGGGACTCGTTAAGCAATGCCATCAGTGATGTAATAACGGGTATTAAAACGTGTCAGCTTGTCAGGCCGAAAATGATCTTGCGCTCCTCTCAATCCGTTTGGTTCTTGTGCCTCTCGTCTTCAGAGTGATCTGAGCTTGGTTCAACATGCTTGGCATCTGCGTGTGCCTCTGTGCGCTTTTCTCACACGTCTTGTCTCAAGAGGCAGAGGAGCCCATCTCTTACACAGTAAGTACTACTGTACTATGTGATATGTGACAGGCAGAACGCAGATGTTGCAGCTCCTTTTATAATCTCATGTTTGTATCATCCACAGTGTACTGAGGGCTATGAATATGACAGTGCCCGAGAACAGTGCAGAGGTAAGACATGACTATTTCAGATAATCTACTAGTACTTTTACTTTGCTAATCTATACTATAGAACTAAGCATTTCACAAACTTTTGTGATAGAATGCAAGATAACTATAAGGATTACACAGACAATGCTTTCCTCTATGCAGTTTCTCTCGTGGAGGATCCACCACCTGCATCTTTGTTGCTTTGGCTGGAATATTCTTATCAATCTTACATTTATCCAGAGGTTCTCACATTCACATTCTTCTTCTGAGCGAGGTCACCTCTTCATTGATCTAATTTGACCTGGTAGTGCCACCTGCTTGTCTCCATGGAGAAATTTATTTATTTTGGATTGCCCCTTGAGATGCATCTTTTCTTTTTTACGGTGGTCCTTAGATGAGTTTATGCCATATTGTGGAACATTCCCAGTGAAGGAATAACTCCAGATGGACAAACAAATGGTGGACCTTCTTCAAAAAACATGACATACTGCATCTATGAAAACATTCTAAGACTTATTCTAAAGCAAAGTTGTGATCTCTATAACCACTACATTTTTATTTTATCATAATTTTTGAGCTACTGGGAAAGTCACTGCATGTAAATCCCTTAATAATACCTTTCTATGCTTTGTTTAAGGTCCTATGTTACGCAAAATTGACTCTTGTGAGCTTTAAACCGTTATAATGCCATTGCCTCATCAAAAACATACCTGGAGTTGTGTTTTGTTTCATTCACTCATGTTTGAGCAACCCTTTATTTTTAGTCTGTCTACATTTCCAAAGCTCAAAATGCTCTGTTCCACCTTGTGATGTCATAAATTAGTAGTTTTCAAGTTAACAGCTACCTTTTACTTTTGTTTAGTAGAGATTGGCATTTCCCGGTCTGAAATCATCAAATTGATTTTAGTGAAAGAGTATGGAGTTTAAAAACACAAGGCACTTCCTGGATCACCACATGACATCAAAAGGTGGAACAGAGTGTTTTCTGTTTGAGAGAAGAACTCAGTCTAAATATGCAGGATTTGTGTGTTAAACATGTGTGAATGAAACAAAACACAACTTCAGGCATGTTTTTGGCAAGGATATGATATTATAACGTAATATAGGCCCTTTAGGATCCGATGCACATTCTCAACTGTGGATTATGTAATAAATTGACAACACTGCAGGCCACAAATTGCTAACCGTGTTTTCTTGTTTTAGACATTGATGAGTGTGTCCTGCTGGATGATGCCTGTAAAGGAGGGATGCAGTGTATTAACCACTTTGGTGGGTATCTGTGCCTGCCCAAGAATGCAGTGATCTACATCAGTAAAGAGGCCACAGATGTGGTGTCAGAGGTGGGGCCCCCTGTGGCCCCTGTGGCCCCTGTGCAGCCTCAGCCACCCCGGGTGTTTCCTGGAGGGAGGGGGGCCTCTCAGACGACCCGCACTGTGCACTGTGCCCCTGGATTCATCGCAGATGATCAGAACCTGTGCAGAGGTAAGAACCCAGTCTGGGGTCACCATCAGGGGGGTATGGAGCTATGATCTGGTACTCTCTGTTCATAGTTCATTACACAGAATTTACTTTTATGAGCATTAAGCCATGTTAGAATGTTGTTAACTCCTCAAAAAACATACCTGGAATTGCGTTTTGTTTCATTCACACATGTTTGAACAACCCTTTGCTATTAATCTTAGTCTTCATCTCCAAAGCTCCAAAAGTGCTCTGTTCCACCTTGTGATGTCATGTAGTGGTAGTTTTTAAAGTAACAGCTACATTTACATGTTTGTTTAGTAGAGATTAGCATTTCCAGGCTTGAAATGATCCAAATGGTTCTAGTGAAGGTGTATAGAAAAAACACAGTGGAACATTTTGGTATTAACAACATTTTAACATAGATCTGAAAATGGTGTTATATGGCCCCTTTATTATGTACATTATTATATGACCCATACATTATATTACATGAACAAAAAAGTACAATCTGCCAATCAGGAATGAGCCTCTGATCACAGGCTGAAGTATTCCAAACATGGTCACTCTGGGGGACACTTACATCACCTTTACGCAATCTAATCACTGACCCGACCCCAACTGAACACGGAGTATGCCTCTGGAAGCTGAGCATAGTATTGTAAATGTTTCTATTGGACTCACAAGTGGAAAGGAGCTCTTATCAGTGTAGATGCTGTTGACAGGCTTCTTAGTGGAGTAATGGGACCATGTCAACAACAGGAGAGGAATAAAAGTATAAAAGTATTTCAGCAGCACAAATGAAACACTACCATTATTGATACTTTGCAGCTGATGTCATCAACATTTCCTGGGAGTGTGATGCTAACTGCAAGCACTGTTCTGTCTGAGACTTGTTAGACTTTGATTTGAACTTAATTTTAACACAATCTGACCACAAAGAACAGACACATAAACAGGATCATGAACGCTCTTTGGATTTTATTCTTGAGTTTTCAGACAATCTTAAAACTTATCAGGCAGTGTTTGCTAATGTGTGCATTGTGTCTCCATGGTAATCAGTGAACATTCTGCCAATACACGTACACGTAGAACAGCCCCAATGTAATGTCACTGCAAAGTATCAGTAACCACACAGAAGAATCAATCCTGTGACCTTTAGCTTTGCTGAGAGAGTCCTTCCCACTGTGCCGCCTTGCCCATCTCTCAGTAATAACGTAAAGGTGCACTGTGTAACTTTTTAGTTGGGGGTCCGTCAATTGCTTGTTTCTATGGAGATGTCATTGCTCTGCCTGGAATGTTCCACAGTATGACATTAAACAGCTCTACCTTACATTTATCCGATCACAGGTGGTTTTATAGCTCAGAAATTCCTAGAAAACAGGCATTCTGGCTGTTAGCGGGGTCGCCTCTCCACAGATCTGACCTGTAACTTGGTCTGGTTTGTTCTCCATGAAGATAGAAAGGTTTAATGCCATACCTGAAACATTCCATGCAAAGTAATAAAATCTATACGGAGACAAGCGTTTGACGGACCCTGCACCAGAATAAAATGACACAATGCACCTTTAAAGACTCATTATAAGCACAGGTTTGAAGTGTTCCCCATCTGCTCCACAGCCATCAGCAGCTCACCCATGCAGCGCTGCCAGATGTTTTGCAAGCTTCTCCTTCCCTCTCGCTGTGATGTCATGTTCTCTAACCTCTTAGGGTGCGCATGGTGTGATGTTTTTGGAGCAAGTTCAAAATTCTTTAAAAAGTTCGTGTTTTGGGTGATGAAATATTCCGCTCCGGGGATAAAAAACAGGGGTCTCACAACAAAGTGCGCCGTCGGTAGTGTTGTATGTTGAGCTGTAGATCTGTATCGCTTTGATTTTGAAATGCTGGAGGTTTGAGAGTGGCTTTAAGATTTTGCATAAAGATAAAAGTGTAGGAAATTCCACACGCTGAGCTGATCGGGAAAGGAGACATTTTCAAAAGAAATAATCAATGCTGATATCACCATTTCAAAAAAAAAAAAAAAAAAACTAAATAAAAGTTGTAAGTATGTTTTGATTGCTGTAAGGAGAATTGAGCAAACAAAAAGCATATGTGAAAATCTCAGATGAGCCTGCATATTTTGACAATGAAATATGAAATTTGAGATGGTAAACAGTTGAATATTAAAATTAACTAAATACTGGATCAATAAAACAAAACTATTATTTACTGTAATGCATGTATTTTAGCTGGGTTTAAGGTGAGCACAAAATGCATGCTTACCAATGACCATCTGAGGTCATATTTCCTTGTAGTGTTTTCAATTACTGCAATGTCAAAAATCTAGGCCTAGAAGTTACTGGTCAAAATGGCTTCCCCTATAGCAGTAATGAGCCTATGGTACTCTAAGGTTAAAGGTCCAGTATTATGCAGACATTTACTCATGTGAGCTTTTAGCCATGTTATAATGTTGTTACCTCCTCAAAAGCATACCTAGAGTTATTTTTGTTTCATTCACACATGTTTGAGTAACCCTTTATTAGTAGTCTGTCCAAATCTCTAAAGCTCAAAATGCTCTGTTGAATCTTGTGATGTCATGTTCTAGTTTTGGTAAATGATCACATTTTTATATACAGCACTTTTCCATCTTCAAGGCACTCAAAGCGCTTTACAACAAGGAACCACTCACCCATTCACCCACACATTCTTACACCAGTGTATGCAGACACTGGGGGTGAGGTGTGTTAAGTGTCTTGCCCAAGGACACAACGACAGCATTCATCAGGGGGAGCTGGAATCACACCACCCAACCTGCGGGCCAGTGGATCTGACCACTCACAATGATGTTTATGTCGAGAGCAGGATTCGAACCGCCAGCCTTCAGATGAGTGGACAAACACTCTTACCAACCGCCCAAAGTTTTCAAGTTAACAACCTTTTACCTTTTGTTCTGTATAAATTGGCAATTCCTGGTCTGAAATCATCTAAATTATTCTTTTGAAGGTGTATAGGGCTTGTAAGTCACTACCTCATAATTCTATTTCTGGGTCCAAGCCGTAGCCTCACCGAATTTGGCCCGACTGATATACATGTAAAAATGCCGCAGTGTTGTTTACCTCGCTGTGTAAACAGATCAGAAACCAATACAAATGGCGAGGAGAAACTACCATTCTTTCATTTTCCAGTTGATGGATATCCAAATCGCCACATTACATGTTCTCCCATCACTATTTATGTCCACAACAGAGAGAAATATCTAAACCCAAACCCTAACACTGTATTAACTTTGAAATGACTAACTAACTTATAATATAATCTTCTTTTCCCAGGATGCCTGGACCTTACCCTTTATAATGCCACCCTGAAGCACACTCACACTGACAACTTCCTTTGAATTAAATGAGCTCAGACCCTTTCCAACAGCTGTTGGAAATGAACTTTTCTGTCCGAGCCCGGCCCATATCCAACAGAGCAATGATTGAATCTGACCCGAGCCCAACACAATTAAAATTACACTATTTTCATAGGCCTACTAATGACACACGTAGGATATTGTTTGTGTGGCCTCTAGTGGACACAGAGACACAAAATACAAATTCGGGATAGAGCAAAACTAATGGGAAGACTTCATTAGCCTACTCACCTCTCGTAAAGTGAAAAATTTAAGGTGCAGCGTCTCATCCACATTATCCACAGAAATGATCATCCACAAATAATGACATCCAGTCCACAAACATTTTGAACAAATGTTTCGCTGGACCCGGTAATTTTGTGTGTGATGTCAGACTTACAAGCCAAATGGAGTCCAAAAACACAGTAGGACATTTCCTGTATTACCACATGACATCATAAGGTGGAAGGTGTGTTTTCTGTTTAAGAGAAAAACTATGAAGAATATGTCTGTTAAACATGTATGAATGAAACAAAACACAACTCCAGGTATGTTTTTGATGAGGAAACAACATTATAACACGGATCCAAAAACAGCGTAATATGGGCCCTTTAATAATGTGATAAAATAGCTTATAGTTCTATGTATGATGTGCAGTTTTTATTTTTTTCAATATGTATTTCCAGAAAGTCTTTTAGTACAAAATATTACTGTATCAGCTAAAATAACTGGGCCTACACAAATACTCCATTGGCTAACAACAATGACATCAATCTGCTACCACTGTCCTCTGAGTAGCTCCTTGTTTTTACGCGAACCCCTTTTTGGACCAGGTTTCGCTCGCTAAAGGAATTCCCATTAACTGTCAATAGGGGAAACCTCAGTGTATCAAATAGCGCTTGCATCAGTGCTTGCTCACCACTCTGCGCAGGAAACCTCGAACGCCGCGTCAGGTAGAGAAAAAAAGAGAGGCACGAACGGCTAACAAAGGGCTCAAGCAAAGGGGAGCCATGGCCGGGTTGTTATAGTGAGAGTACTACATGCAGAGTTGTTTTGGCTAAAATGTTGAACAAGTTTGGCTCCATGCTAAGGCCAATTTTCCAAAAGCACAAACTATTAAAACGAATCCAAACTACACTGTTCTGTATTCTGTTAAGGGGCCAAACAAGCCACAAATTATATAATGGACTTTGCCTGACTCTGTAAAGTTTTGTTCCATTTTGATTAGTGAATAGGCAATAAAATCCAGGGGTGGTGCCAGGGGGGGGCTTTAGAGGACACGAGAATGGTCAGCGCTAGGGAAGCAGGAATAAAGAAAGAAACTACACTGTGTAACTCTTCTGGGTCCACAGCCTGTTTTGTCTTCTTGGTAGGGTGACTGGATGTCCCTTTTTACCTGGGACAGTCCCAGTTTTGAGCCCTGTGTCCCCTGTCCCAGCAAATTTATCCAAAACCAGTGATTTGTCTCAGTTTTATACAAAAAATATTTTTGACCAATCTGATCCCCAACAACAGTAAAGAGAGGCATAAATTGTCATTTGTTTTCAGTGAAATACACAAAAGCATGTTTAAAATGACCAAAACAGAAACAAAATGTGACTATACTGACTCATGTTAGTCATGAATGGGCATAACAGTTTTTCTTAATTATGCACTCGTTTCACTGTTATACTGTATTATTACCAACCACCCCGAACCAAGGGTGTCCCAGTTTTTGATTTTGAAAACCTGGTCACCGTATTTCATGGAGATGTTAATGCTTTGGTTTACATTGTCCACAGCATGGGATTAAACTAATCTGTCTTGCATTTATTCAACTACAGATGTTATTTATTGCTCAAAAAAATCTTCAAAAATATCTTCAAAAATTCTCCACAAATCTAACCTGTAATTTGGATTGCAAGTCTCCAGGGAGATTCTTATGTATGGCCATACTGTGGAACATTCTAGGCACATCTCCATGCAACAAGCAGGTGACAGACCCTCCACCAGACAAATTACATTGTGCATATTTAAACTTGTTTAAAGGGCCCATATTACAAACACTTCTGATGTCATGTGGTAATACAGAAAGCGCTCCACTGTGTTTTCAAACTCCGTACACCTTCACTATCATTTGGATGTTTTCAGTCCTGGAATTGTCAATCTTTACAGAAATAAACGTAAAATGTAAGCATTAACTTGAAAACTAGTATATGACATCACAAGGTGTAACAGAGCATTTTGAGCTTGTTAAATGTAGACCAAGTAATAATGCTCAAAGATGTGTCAATAAACACAACTAAAGGTATGTTTTTGATTAGGTCAAATGAAACAAAAAATGCACACCAATCTTATAGAGATGCAAATGCAAGAAACAGCAAAATAAAACTGAAAAAATGCATCGCATACTTTCTTGCTTTGGACCACAGTGATATCTGACAAGGCTTTTTTTTTTTTGCCGAAATGTTATTTAAAAATAAAAAAAAGCTTTTGGACATCAGCCATCTGAGTGTGCTATGCATTTTTTCACTTTTATGTTTTTGAGGAGGTAGCAACATTATAACATGGCTTAAAGCTTAATTTAAAACTTTAAATTAACATGTTAAAGGTGCATTGTGTAACTTTTGTGGTGGAGGGTCCGCCATCAGCTTGTCTCCATGGAGATGTCATTGCTTTGCCTCATATGTCCCACACTATGACATTAAGCATATTTATTTCCATAGTAACAAGCAAGTAACACCACCAGATCAATTTAAAGGTCAGATCTGTGGAGATGTTATCCTGTTTATCCTGTTTATGTTATGAATTCATGTTTTTTGTTGG
Organism: Boleophthalmus pectinirostris; assembly: GCF_026225935.1. Taxonomy (NCBI): domain Eukaryota; kingdom Metazoa; phylum Chordata; class Actinopteri; order Gobiiformes; family Gobiidae; genus Boleophthalmus; species Boleophthalmus pectinirostris. The sequence continues at coordinate 32,754,818 of NW_026571404.1, read as the reverse complement.
AACATATGAACAATAAAAACATCTGCAATTGTATTAAATATAAGATTTAAGTTTAACGTCATACTAGACAAGCAAGTGGCAAACCCTCTGCTACTAAAGTTACACAGTGCACCTTCAAGTGAGCAATCCCACTGAAGAACCTGGCCCCCCCATAGCTCCCCAAACCAAAAATGTCCGGCGCCGCCCCTGGTAAAACCCCTTTCTGTGAACTTTGAGGCTAGAGTGTTGTTTTAGTGACACATCGGGGAAGTTGGCGGGTAACTCTAGCGTAGAGAGAAACTATGAAGCTTTACTGTACTGGTGTATGTGTGACAGTTTAATGACGCCGTGCATTTCCATGACCTCCCCCACATTTCCAATATACACACCGAGCTACTTAAGGTGTTTACAGCCGAAATCTACAAGTGCCTTGTTGTAGTCTTGTGTGCCTATGACAAGTTTTTTCTCTTTCGCATGAGGTCGTTTCCTGATAGAAATTAGGATCATTCTTCAAAAGCAGTGAGATTAGCTGTTGAAGTGTGTGTGTGTTGACATTAAAGGGGTTTGGCTAATTATAGTTTAAGAAACCTTTAAGCCGTTTGCAATTTACTGCCATTAAAATCCTTATCAGACTAAAGGAAACATTTAGCGGTGGTGGTGTGGCTGGCACTCTATCCAGTAAGGAGGTTCTGGGTTCTATCCCCTGTGTCGTCCAAACCTTTAAGTGTTTCTCCCTGTGTCTGAGTGGGTTTCTAGGCACTTCGCTTTACCCCATCAACCCAAAACATGCACAAAGGTAAAATCTTCCAGCTTAAATGATCCTGACTAGGGATGCACCGATTCTGCTTTTTCAGTGTATAAATACTATGGCTTCAAGTATCTGCAGATATAAATATTAACTGATACCAGTGTAGGGATTAAAAATGGCATTTTTTTTCTTTCAAAACACAGTTAATTTATTACAAAATGAATATGATTGTGTTATGTAACTGTTATGTATCCTGCAAGTAACAACTGACCAGCTTTTTATGAATTAAACTGCAAACATCATGAGACGACCTGAGCCTACATTAAGGAGTGCAACCAGGATATGAGTCAGTAAGGAGTACAACAAGGATATCGATTGAACTGATATTATGCAATTTTGCTGGATAGGCTCTTTTCATGCTTACTCAGGGTGAAAAAATGCATAGCACACTCGGTTGGCCGATGTCCAAATACTATTTTATTAACAAAATAACGTTTCGGCAAAAAAAAGCCTTCATCAGATATTTTTCTTGTCTTGGACCACAGCACACCAAATCTTGGTGTGCGTTTTCTGTTTCTTTTTCTTTTCACGCTTACGTCACAAACCTGGAAGACGTTTGGAAACGTGATGACAACTTCCGGTGTGGTTCCCAACACTGGACTGTGATAAAACCCATTGACGTAAATATCATCAGCAGTAAAATGAAGACTGCATATGTATCTGGTGTTTGGAATAATCTCGAATTTGGCGCCTCGTCTCTTCTACTCAGTGCTCTTGGAGTTGTGTGTCAGTGGGGAAATGATGAAAACTGAGGTATGGTTGTGATTGTTGATTAGATGAACATAATGGAACACTACAGTGACATGGAGAACCTGCCGAAAGTCATCATCGCATGTTTCCAAACGTCTTCCTCATTTGTGACGTAAGCGTGAATAGAGCCTATTGACACCGACCAAGGACGTGCTTCCTTTAAGTAAATGTTTGTTTTTGATGCAAACAGAGCACGTGTCTCTCTGGTTGATCGGTTCATCTGACTGTCAATCATGCCTTCTGAAATCAGGGAGGCAGGGTATGCTCCAGATCCACTCATCTGTGTAAAGTTTTGTCAAAGCTTGTGGTTCTGGCTGGTCAGGTAAATGAGGTGCCCCAGTGGCATTAAAGGATGGGTCAAATGCAGAGAGCAAATTTTCCTGCAGGACAATAAAGTGTTAGCCTGATTCATCAGCCAGTTTCACTTCGTAGAAACCATCTGACCTCATAGTATTATAATCCATTCATTCGACGCTAGGCGGGTACTTTTCTTCATTTAACCAATCGCTGCTATTTATCGCGACTAACAGGGCTAACTGGTATATTAAGCTTTTCCCAAATCCCATACGAAGAAGGGCAATAACGTCTTTCCCCTCGATAAAATTCACCAAACATTCTCTTTTTTCCGGCTTTAAATCCTCGATCTCGGGCAGCGTTGCCAACACAGAATGTATGGCTCTTGGCTGATTGGCTGGTGCCCGAACTCGCACTTCCAGGGTTTTTGCAAACTGTCTAGTGTATTCTGATTCCTGACCTAGTCGCTGGAGAGAAATGAAATTGAGCGGAGGCACTAGGTGGTGCCAGCCTGGCTAATAAATGCACGTTCACCTTATATAGCTTACAGGTTCCTGCTCAAAGAAAAGCAGTGCCAGAGGATACAGGGTTACTCTAATAAGCATTAGCAAAGCTGTATGTCATTGGTAGGAATGCACAGAGGGAGATGCTGCCAGAGGCTTCTTCTTTCGACCTTTGGAAATTTCTTTGTTGTCTTAATCTGGAGTTCCACCAGCTGACAAAATTGAAGTCATTGGTAGGCTATATCATACTACATCAGCATTAAAATAATAAAATAAAAATAATCCAAAATATATTTAGTTTGAATAATAACAGTAAATTCAATCAGGAAGAATGTATATCTATATCTTGTAACCTATTTCACATTTTCCTCTTTTAGTCCTCAACCTTAGTTATATTAATAAAATAATTCCGTTGTATAAATACTTGCTCTGCCTGGAATGTTTTACAGTCTGACTTTAATCCGCTCTACCTTACATTCACTGAAATGTATTTATTCAGGTGGTTTTATAGCTCAAAAATACCTAGAAAACCAGGCATTCTGACTGTGAACGGTATCGTCTCTCCACAGATCTGACCTGTAACTTGGTCTAGTTTGCTCTCCATGAAGATAGAAAGGTTTAATGCCAGACAAACCAATAACATTTCCACACATTTGACAGACTCTCCACCAGAAACGTTACACAATGTTTGTTTTAAATATGTGCCAGAACCTTCTTCTAATCCGTCTGTACCGCAGCAGCACAGCCATGATCTTCCCCAGCCTCTCCATCTCTTCCTCTTCTCCATGTACAACAAATGTTCCCTTGCAAATCATACTTACTCCCTCCCTTCCTAGCATAATTGAAATCTCACTCAATTCCTTCTGTACTCATCTGTTTATCTCTCCTGGTTGAAATAACACTGACACAAAATAATTATAATGCTTCGACTTCCTAATTTGACTTTATGTAGTTCTTGTGCACCCTACAGTTTATATTTCATCTCCAAATTAGATCTGTCTGCAGTTTAGGGCGTGAAAGAACTTGCCATTGCGTTTACCTGTCTGGTGTACTGAGGTCATGCAGGCCACACTAATGTTGTTTCCTCATCACAAAACATAATGTACATGGAATTGTGTTTTGTTTCTGTTACATTCAGTTCCTTACTCAAACTAAAAAAAAAACAAAACACTGATGCTGCTGATGTGCTTCACTGTGTTTTTAAACTCCAGACACCTTCACTGGAATAATTTCGATGATTTAAGCTCTGGAATTGCAATCTCTATTGAACAAAAGGTATAAGGTAACTGTTAACTTGAAAACTACTAGATTATTCTGAACTTTGGAGATGTAGACAGACTAATAAACCAGAATTTTTAGGTAAATCTTTCCTAATAGTCCCAATAAAGAGCCCATATTACGCTATTTTCTGCTGTTATAATGCTGTTTCCTCGTCATGAACATACCTGGAGTTGTGTTTTGTTTCATTCACACATGTTTAACACGCAAATCCTGCACATTTAGGCTTCTTCCGCTACTGCTTATTTAATGGGATGATTTTTTTTCTGTACAAAACATAAAAAGAAAGCACTAAGATCGCATCTGCAAGCACACGGAAAATAAAAGTAGTTTGTGTAAAGCTAAAAACAAATGCAAGACAGTGTTCTACCTTGAAGTTATGCGGTGTTTTTAAACTCCATACACCTTCACTTGAATCATTTGGATGACTTCAGACTTGGAATTGTGCATCTCTACTGAACTAAAGGTAAAATGTGGCTGTTAACTTGAAAACTACTGCTTCATGACATCACGAGGTGGAACTTTGGTGTTGCAGCCTCATAATGCAGGATTACTCAGCATGTGTGAATGAAACAAAACACAACTCCAGGTATGTTTTTGACGAGGTTACAACATTCTAACACGACTTCAAGCTCTCAAGAGTCAATTTTGCTTAATATAGTCCCATTAAGAGCCGTTAAGCCTGCTGCGACAGAGGAGCTTGTGTACTTTTCCGAACAAGGCGGTGTGCGTGCAATCACATTTTTCCACAAAGATGCAATCCACTGGGGAGGAATATCTCAGGAATGTCAGCGGCGCTTGTTTTTTTTCCTTTTGTGATGGTAAGAATTACTCACCACCTTGACAGATAAGCATCGGATCGATCCATGAGGAGCAGGAATGCACAGAGGGAGATGCTGCCAGAGGCTTCTTCTTTCGACCTTTGGAAATTTCTTTGTTGTCTTAATCTGGAGTTCCACCAGCTGACAAAATTGAGAGGAAAAATGTTCTCTTGCATCAAAAACTTGAAGTGGAAATTCTTGTAGTTTTTAAGCATTAATACTGAGATAAAATTAACTATTCTGTTTTTTGCATTTGAGCATTTTTTATGTTGGTGGGAGAAATTTGTGTGCAAGAACAGAGAGAGCATGCAAACTCCACATGTGACAGGCAGCACAATTGGTCTGGGAATAGAACATGGAATCTTTTGTTGTGAATCAGGAGTGCTTGTGTTGGCCTAAAGTTGCATTGTGTAACTTTTCTGATGGGGGGGAGTCTGCCACCTGCTTGTCTCCATGGAGATGTTATTATTTGCTTAAAATGTTCCAGAGTAGGACATTAAAATTGATCTATCTTGCATTTATCTCATTACAAGTATTTATTTCTCAACAATATCTTGAAAAACATGCATTTGTACTCTGGGTGAGCTCGCCTCACCGCAGAGCTGACTTGGTCTAGTGGCTTGTCTCAATGGAGATAGATATCGTTAATTCCATACTTCTACGTAAAACTATAACCTAGTGTCGTAATACTTGAGACTGCTTTTTTACAGTCTTGTCTCAGACTCGAGCACTTTTGGACTCGGTCTTGTCTCGGTCTTGATGGCACTTGGCCTCAGTCTTGTCTGAAACTCGACAAGTGGGATTGTATTTCATTAGGGCTGGTAAATGTGCAGATGTTGCTAAATATCCCTGCAAAACCAGTCAGATAATGTAACTGTAAATGTTATGAACTTGAAAACCTGAAAAAACTCACTTCATTAAATTTGAAGATTTTCTGTAAAGTGCCAGTGGAAGCAGGATTAGAAGAAGGGGTTCTCAAACTGCGGGTGAGGGTCCAAAAAAGGGGCGTTTAAGTGCAGCACAGTTTGCATGGCCTATTGTAAGCCTAAATGAACATTAACCAGATCATATGGAGAAAGATTTATATAAGCATTGATATAAATGTGCCAAATAACTGTAAAATACAAATAAATGTAAAAAATTATAAAGATGGTCTTGATTATGGCCTCGATAGGCTGTGGTCTTGGTCTTGTCTCAGTCTCGACCTTTAAAAGTCTCTGTCTCGACTCTCAGAGGTCTCGGTCTTGTAACCCTGTGGTCTCGGATTGGTCTTGGTCTCAATTAGTGCAGGCTTGACTACAACACTGGTATAACCTTGTGTTATGAAGTGACATTACACACCTTTAAAGGGTTTGTATTATGTTATCATCACAAACATACCTGGAGTTCTGTTTTGTTTCATTCCCATAAATCCTGCATATTTAAGATGAGTTCTTCTCTCAAACAGAAAACACTCTGTTCCACCTTGTGATGTCATGTGGTACATACAGGAAGTCCTCCATTGTGTTTTTAAACTCCATACACCTTCACTAGAATCATTCGGACAATTTCAGCTCTGGAATTGTCAGTCTCTACTAACTAAAGGTAAAAGGAGCTGTTAACTTGAGAACTACCACTTCATGACATCACAAAGTGGAAGAGAGCATTTTGAGCTTTGGAAATATAGACACACTAACAAACCAGGATTACTCAACCATGCATGAATGAAGCAAAACACAACACTGGGTATGTTTTTGATGAGGTAACAACATTCTAACATGCCTTAAAGCTCACAAAAGTCATGTTTGCTTAATATAGAACTAGACTTAGACAAACTTTATTGAACCACAAGGGAAATTATTTGGACACAGTTGCTCACACATCATAATATAATATAATATAATAAGGCCAAATAATAATAATAATAATAATTTAAAAATTTAATGAAAATAATGTGTTACTAAATATAGGCAAGAGACAGGTGTCAGGTAAGACATAGTTATATAAATGTATATGTACAAATGAAAATAAAATCAAAATGTCAACATGATGGAGATGGTTTGGAGTGGATGTTGACGTAGAACCTACAGGATGTGAAATAAAACATGCTGGAGCTTGGAGGTGGGATCAAGAGCAGGGAGTGTGTTTGATGAGAACTGAGAATCACTTTGTTGAGGTTAAAGGCTCAAAGAAGCAGCCACCCGAGGCGCACCTTTGTGTCTGGGTAACCTCCCCATTAGCCCGCCTTCCACCTGCACTCAGACACATGTGTTTAACTCATCTACAATAGCATGCTATCTTTCAAATTTTATGGTGTGTCAAAAGCTGTTGTTGTTGCTAGTTTTGTTACCTTTGCACCTGTTTTATTAGTATTGTAGGCTATGTTTACAGGCAAATTGTCTGAGCGTACCATGTGACTGAAAATGAACTGTGATTGTTTTTTAGTTTTTCATCTAACCTAGACTTAATACTTATCCAACTTTGTAACTAGCATGCTTAACAGTGAATTGTGTGACTTTTCTCGTAGAGTGTCGGTCAACTGCTTTTCTTCTTGGAGATGTTCTTGCTTTGTCTGAAATGTTTCACAGTATGGTATTAAACCTTTCTATCTTCGGGGTCCGCCACCTATTCCGACATCCCTTCATTACGACATGCCTCTATTTAGACGTGCCGATTTTTTTGACACTATTCCGACATGAAATGAATGACGCACAACAGGCCCATGCAGCGTCTGTTTTAGATGAGATATATTCCCGAAGGCTGGCCTATGCTCTTTTTTAAAATGCATGACTGTTTCCCATGGCGATCAGTTAGGACATTTTCCCACTGTCTGATATCCTTTGTGGCCAAAGTATTATCTCTGATCAAGTACTCTGCACCATCCCAGGCATTTTATGAGATATGGGAGCGTAAAGTATAATAGGTAGGGGTGTAACGATTTCCAAGTCTCACGATACGATATCGTCATAGTATGAACCTCATGGTATGTTATTTATTGCGATATCGTGGGAAAGCTCACAATATGGTGGGGAGGCTCACGATTAGAGATGTAACAATATCCAAATGTCTCGGTACAATATTTTCACAATATATATCTCGCGGTACGATATTTATTGCGATATTTTGTGGAGGCTGCGAACAAACTGTTATAATACGCTACTTTTTCCTCTTAAAACGCCTTGACAAGACTTAATCCAAAGAACTAAGATTTTAAAGTGTTTAGAACTGTGATTTATTCTTGTCGTCTGCACTGAAATGGAGCAAAGGATCATGGTCTATGTAGTTCCCTCTGTCTTTTATTTTTTTAGCTATTTCTGCACCATAACTCTTAATTTAAACAAAAAGACTTGTAATTCGATATGTTGTGATGGTCCATGATATTATTGTGAGAACTTTGACGATACAATATCACGATATTTTGATTATTGTTACATCCCTAATAATAGGCTATCACATTAATATTATTTATGTCTTAAAAGTGGAATGTCAATAGTAACGAATGTAAAATAGTAAAGTGCTGTTACTTCGACAATGAAAAAGAAAAAAGTCGTGAAAAAATTTGTGCTTGAAAAACAATGTTTATGCCACTACTCCGACAATTAGATGTCAATGTCTAAATAGCGGCATGTCGGAATAGCGACATGTAACCTCTACCTTCATGGAGACCAAACCAGACCAAGGTACAGGTCAGATCTGTGAAGAGACAACCCCGCTCACAGTCAGATAGTTTGTTTTCTTATGTATTTCTGAGATATAAAACCATCTATAATTAAAAGAATGTAAGGTAGAGCTGTTTAAAGTCACATTTCAGGCAGAGCAATGACAGCAACAAGCAGGTGATGGACTCCCAAACAGAAAGTTACACAGTGCGCCTTTAAAGATTCTGTATCTGAATTTTTACCCATGTATTTGCACAAAACTGGTCTGGTATTTCATTGCGGGGTAGCTTAGGGAGAGATGGACCTCCGAGGGACAGTTAGTTCTGTGATTGTGCACAATTGCTGTAATAAACAGACTCCTTGATTGAAGACAACTTTTTCCAGTTTTTATTGTTTTCAGTTTAGAAAATCCACAACATCCCTTGTACAGATGTATTGTATTAGCAGCTCTTGAATTCAAGATAAGTCTGCTGCGTGTTGCATCTAATCACAAAGCCTTTTATTCTCTGATGATCAGGAAGAGCACGTTAGCATGCTAGTTGTTGTTAGCTTTTCCGTGACCCGCACTGGTTTTTGAGAGTTGTGAAAAGCGATTAAAACCCACTGCGGTGAATAATTACGTTGCTTGAAATGTGTAAAATAAATGAGGAATAACCTTGGACATATGTGAACTGTTTAAAATGAAGTAGTTCTGTTTTTCACGTTTTTAAGACAATAAAAATAGTTGCCTTTTGTAATTTTGCTTCCAGATTGCATGCATTTTAGGTAAAGGTCATGAAGTGGAACACATCATTTTGAGCTTTGGAGATGTAGACAAGCTGCTTCCAAATTGCATGCTGCCAAAAACAACCCCCTGTGCTTTTCACCGATAACATTAACTTCACAGCGTCACTTAAGGCAAAGTACTTAAGTGTATCAAAAGCTAAGGCACTAATGGACTATATTTCATTATCTTCACTATCTGTCAGATGAGACACTTGCGTTAGTCTGATCTAAACACTTACGAGCTTGTTAATGAAATCTAAGGCTCCTCCTCTCAATCCCACAAAAAGATAACGGCTAAATGAGCACAGTGAAGCATGAGGGAGAGACCACAGACTGTAGAAAGAAGTTGACTATGTGAGTGTGACATCTATTTTGATCGACTCCAGTCAAATGAGGCTCACCGAGGTTAGCAGTTATAGGGTAATTTTGGAGCTGGGCTTCATTCATAGGCTGTATAGATATATAAATGGGCATAGCTAACTCGCTAGCCTCCGTGTTCCAAATAGGAAATGTTCATTGAGGTGCCTCCGGCTCCCTCGACTCTGTTTCCAGTTGACTTTACATTGTCAGACTGTCACCCCTCTCTCTGTAACTGCTGCTGTGAGCCTCGTAATTTTAGTCTTAAAATGTCTGTATTAACCCACTCTAGATGATTCTTATGTTCTTTTTTTACCATTTTGTCCATTAATCAGTTCCTATTCCAAATTCGTATTCCTAATATCCAGTTTTTATTACAGAGCCATGATTATAATTGTTAGCATAGTGAGCTTCATTTGACCTTTAGCCAAAGGCTATGGGTGACGTCACAGTCCCTTACAGTAGTCCACAGCAGTCAGTGTGCACCAAATGTTCCATTTGAACCAAAAGCTCTTAGACCCAGTTTACACTGAAACAAATCCGCGTATAACCGTATCGGAAACGATCTGCGTCCAGACATGTCGTTTCTGTATCCGCAATCAAAGCCTTCCCTGTCCACACAGTAATGCAAAATTGCCTGAAACGCTTGTCACATGATAGGCTGGTGTCACATTGTCACGACGTCCTGACGTCATGTGAGTGGTAAAAACAAGGAAATCTGAAGTTGCATCAGCTGATTTTGAGCCGAGGGAGATGGCAAGTCTAAAAACTGTATTTTCATGGACCGGCAAGGAGTTTCAGTTGTTACTTAGCATAACACTGGATTTTAAGACGAGTATAGCGGCTCAGAGTGTGAACTGACTTGTTTCTGTGTCTGCACCCCTTCCCTATCCACACAGCTTTGAGCATATTTGTTTACATTTTACAGAAACAAAATTTAAAACTGCATGGCTAATTTGCATAAACAGAGTGCTCAAAACAGCTCTATATTGGGCTCTGATGCAGTTCAGCTTCTGTCGCACTAAAGGACATGATTATATGTGTTTTTTTCTGTGACAGAGGGGTGTTCAGCTAGTGGTGAGTCTGTTCAGTGTGTTGCTTCTATCATGTTGGAGATGGTTAATGCTCACTTCCTATTTGGATTGGGTTAGCTATGTTCATTTATATACACAGCCAGTGGAAGCTACTAATCGTGTAACAGGCTATTCTCACCCTGTCCAGCTGCCTGCTCCTCTGGTCTTTCCGCTTACCTCATGATGCACAGGGACACGAGCAGTTATAAATCAGCTAAGTCACACTCACATGGGGTTATCACGGAGGTTTTGTTCCTTCTTGTTGATTCTTGTTGTCCGGGGAAATGTTGTGTTTAAAGGATTTTTTCCATTCTAACCGACAGTTCACTGGCCAAGATGTGCCTGACTCGATGCAATAATGAATAAATGTGTGGTATGAAATCATTGGATCACACATGGATAGAGATAAGAGAAGAAAAATGAGCTCAATACATCAGTTATATAATATGCAGTGAGTTTGTGTTTTTGTTTGCACGCATGCACACTATTTTCTGATCGGTTATAATGCTGTTTCTTCATCAAAAATATACTTGGGCTTGTGTTTTGTTGTGTTCACACATGTTTAACACCCAAAGCATGCAGGGTTTGTGTGTAGGAGTTAAAACACTCTGTTCCACCTTGTGATGCCATGTGGTAATACATGAGGTGCTCCACTGTGTTTTTAAACTCCATACACTTTCGCTATAATAATTTGGATGATTTCTGCCCTGGAATTGAGAGTCTTTTCTGAATTAATGGTAAAAGGCAGCTGTTGAGTTGAAAACTACCACTACATGGCATCACAAGGTGGAACAGAGCATTTTGAGCTTTGGAAATGTAGACAGTCAAATAATAAAGGATTACTCAAAAATGTTTGAATTAAACAAAACACAACTCCACAGCTATGTTTCTGATGAAGTACATAGCAACATTATAACATGGCTCAAAGCTAGGGTGACCAGAATTTCAAAATAAAAAACTGGAACATCCCCAGTTTTTTGGTGGTTGATAAGAATAAAATTGTGAAACGAGAACGTAATTAAGGAAAATCGTTATGCAGAGACCATTCACGACTAACATGAGTCAGTATAGTCACATTTTCTTTGTGTTTTGGTCATTTCTAAGCAGCTTTTCTATATTTTACCAAAAGAAATTACAATGTATGCCTCTCTTTACTGTTGACAGGGATCAAATTGGTCAAAAATAGGGACACCAGGGACATTTCTTGTATAAAAAATGGGACAAATAACTGGCTATGGATAAATCTGCTGGTACAGGGTCACAGGGCTCAAAACTGTCTCAGGTAAATAGGGATGTCTGGTCACCCAACTTAAAGCTCACAAGAATCCATTTTGTGTTACATAACAGCTTTAAAACAAGGATACACTAATGGAAGTAGACTATAGTAAAACTCATAGTCCTGTAATGATAACAAATTTTGAAGCGTGATACATTTCTATTTCTCATGATAACTATAATATTTGAACTGCTAATATCTTTGCGTGTCAGTTAAAGTTTCACTGTAAGCACCAATGCCAGTGTATGTCAAGGCCCAAATAAACGAAATGAAATGAAAAAGGCTAATCTCGCAATAATAATAAAGGATAGTTTTGATTGCTAATTGCCGTAGCTCGCATGCCATGTGATGATGATCTGATCTGCTAGCATTTATGTGAGCCTGTGCATATTTTTTATTCTGAGTAAGGTCACCAGCCGTCTCTTTAAACAGGAGAGTCCCAGTTTTGAGCCCTGTTTCCCCTGTCCGAGCAGATTTATCCAAAACCAGTGATTTGTCCCATTTTTATACAAGAAATGTCCCAGGTGTCCATATTTTTGATCAATCTGACACCTGCTGACAGTAAAGAGAGGCATACGTTGACATTTGTTGAGGTAAAATATAGAAAAGCTGCTTAAAAATGACAACACAAAGAAAATGTGACTATATTGACTCACATGTTCGTCATAAATGGGCCGAATGCAGAACAAATCTCCATAATTATGCACTCGTTTCACAATTTCTTTATTACCAACTACCCCAAACTGAGAGTGTCCCAGTTTCTGATTTTATCTTTACCTCTATCTTCCAGCAATGAACTATACTTACATGCACACTGATATGTTCAAAAACTTGTTTCTTTGTTTTAATTATTGTGAGTTGAGTATTATATTGGTTTTATATGGACAACAGCAGAAAGAAGATGGAATGGAGTGAAGTATCTAGAGTTTTGACAGTTTAATCTACCTTTTCACCTTAAGCTGCACTATGTAACTTTTTCATTGGGGGTCTGTGACATGCTTCTTTGTGTGGAGATGTCACAGCTCTGCCTGGAATGTTCTACAGTATGACATTAAACAGCTCTACCTTACATTTATTCATTATAGGTGGTTTTACAGCTCAAAAATACCTACATAAACAGGCATTCTGATTGTGAGCAGGATTGCCTTTCCACAGATCGGACCTGTAACTTGGTCTGGTTTGGTTTCCAGGAAGATAGAAAGGTTTAATAATATCTTACTGTGATACCTTCCAGACAAAACAATAACATTTACATGGAGAAAAACATTTGACCTCCACAAGAAAAGCTATATAATTCACCTTTACGAAGATGCTGTTTACTAGGCCACTTCTAACACTACCCACTCTTCATAGTAATTATTGCACAAGATCCTAATAATTTTGAGATCTTTTGCTTGCCCCATTTAATTGCTGCACAAAACATGTCAACTGAGAATTTCTTTCGTCACCTACAACCCAGCTTCTCTGTGTAGCTGCATCTTGGTTTTACTTTTTGTGTCTTGCTTTAGGAAGTGACTCATATTTGCGGGACTGTAGTCGACTTAAGAATCCTTTGTTTGCTAAAGACATGTCCTGTCGATGGATGACTCAGCTAAAAGTGGTTGTGTTAAAAGCTCTCAACGTGTCTCACTGCACTGACAACACTACATCTGCAGGGGAAGGTCATGCAAAAACAACAATTTATGCAGAAAAATACTCCGAAATGATGTATTGATGCAATGATAGATTATGGTAAACTTGTGACTCATAAGTTTAAAGCGATCTATGTTACGATGTTGTTTCCTCACCTGGAGTTGTGTTTTGTTTTATTCACAAATTTTAACGCTCAAACACTGCATTTTGGTCGTTTTCAGATTCTAAAATGTGATGATGTCCTACTCCCAAATGAAGTGCAAGAGCCAGATTTCCCTATTGATTACATTGTACTTTGCCACAAAATATACAAAAGGTAAATTAACAAATGTTGAACCTGGTATTTTCAGTTACTGACTAAACCTTAGAACTCACTCACAACATAGTTTTACATTTCAGTTTAGGCTCAGTTCTTCTCTCAGGCTATGTTTATGTGATGACGGTCTCAACAGAAGACACAAAAGTGTTGTTGCGTCTTCACTTCTTATTCTGCGTTTAGACGAAATCTGCGTGCATACGGTGATGCAAAAGTGTGTGGAATAGGATTGGGTATGCATGCCAGGCGGCTAAGTGGTGACGCTTGATGGTGATGTATGTGATGTAAACGCGTACACGATGTGAGCAGATCTGACCAGAGTTTTGCGTCTTGGACAGTGTAGACGGAAATGCTACTGCAGAGTGTATTTAACTTTTCCACTCTGGAGGGTGGTTTCAGATTTTTGCATTTTTAAGCCCCAAAAATGCCGTCACCGTCTAAACGAAAGGCACTTGCGATAAAATATTTTGTCGTTTTTACCCACAAGCATTCTTTTGTAAACAGGCCCTCAAAGAGAAAGCGCTCTGTGCTCCACTGTGTTTTTAAACTTCACATGCCTTCATGAGAATCATATGGATGATTTCAGCCCTGGACTTGTCAATCTCTACCGAACAAAAAGTAAAAAGTTGCTGTAAAAGAGCATTTTGAGCTCTGAAGACGTAGACAGACTAATAATAAAGGATCACTCAAACGTGTGAATGAAACAAAACACAACTCCAGGTATGTTTTTGAAGATTTAACAACATTCTAACATGATGTAAAGCTCACAGGAATCTTTGTGCATGTATATACAAAAAATACCAGATCTTCAACTAGCTACCTCACACACCGACTTCTCCATTTTGCTATTGTCCTGTATCAATTCTTATAATCTAAATAACTAGGACACCATCGACCAGTCCTGCTTCTTTGTCCTGAGTTTGGGGTTGCAGCCACATCTCTCACTGTATTTCCTGGAGTAGCTCTCAAATGAAGCAGCATGGCCCATTTCTTTTGCAGCAGCAGATCTGGGAGGTGTTTGGGGTTAGGCAGAGCGCTCGGGGGCCGCTGTAGGACACGCTGATAAATCTGACGTTGTGAAATTTTATGGGCTATTAACATGACACATCTTGAATTATCCGATGATCAGAAGGAAACGAGATCGGGTCCAAACGTGGGACAGCTCCAACTGGCTGCTGAAATCATGGCTCATGCTTTCCATCGCCACGGTTCAGTGAAAACAAGGCTAAATGCTCTCAAGTGATAATTACAGCAAGTTCTGTCATGTCAGAATAAATGTGAGCTAAACGCGGCAAGGAAAGCACATTTTACACTTGGGGTCGAGTGGAAGATTCTAACTAAGCAAGAAAACGTGACCATGAATATAGTTATGCAGCTCATTTCTATAGAATCTGTAGATCTGTGCACGTTTACAGAGAAAAAACTAAAAGGTGACCCTATAAAGCAGCAAACGCAATTTTTTTTGTGGCCAATATTTTATTAGATTTTTAGTATTCAGTATTTTAGTGTTCATGGTCAAATGCAACTCATGTTATTTTGAGGACTTTTGACCATTCAAACGATGCAATAATGTGTTTTGAGTTGTAGATATGGTTCAAGACCTCGTGCCACAAGATCTCGTGAGACAAAATTGCCACAAGCTTGTGCACACACGCTGGAAATGATCTTGTGAGATTTTTTCCCCCACTTTTTTATGTTTGGTTTGGATTAAAAAAATAGTTAAGTACTGGTGAGTTACATTTGTTGAGAAGCTGTAGTCCCAAAAAGCACTTCTACAATGACAGCAAAAATATGAAATAAAGTAAATCAAATATTGTGAGGCCAAAATTTTGAACTGGATTGCATTATTTATTATAAAGAAGAAGAATTCCAATCTCATGTCTCGTCTCATATTGTGGAAATCGTATCTTGTCTCATCCTGGTTGAATTGTTTATTGCTACAACAACTGTCTTAATTCTTCTTCATTCTCATGGATACAATGCACATGAGTTAAAGACAACATTGGTTGGTCATGGTGGTGCAGGTTTAGAACTCTCACCTCACAGCATAAAGGTCCCAGGTTTGATTCTGGGGCCACTGATTTTCTCTATCACTAAAACATGCACTGAAAAAGAGATTCTTAAAGAGCCTGTGTCAGGTTGGACTTCTCATATCGTTAAAACACAGTTAACATAATTATGTTTAAGACTTTAGTAAAGATTTAACTTTTCTTTTCCCAGTTTGGCAGTTTTTTAGGTTTAAGCTTTTACTTCCTGGTTGGAAATCACAACATCACTCTAGGGATTTCCCTAACCCTAACCATTTGACAAATAAAAATATAAGAAAACACCTTTATTTTGTTGAAATAAAAAAAAAAAAAAAAGTTGTTTTGTAAGTATAAATTATGGTGAACCTTTGCACAAAATTCTCCTAAGCATGATGTCATCAATTAGCCTGATTCATCAGCCGGTTTCACTTCATGGAAACCGTTTGACCTCGCAGCATTAAGATTCGTTTGCTTGACGGTAGGCGGGTACTTTTTTATTTAAGCAATCGCTGCTATTTGGTCATGACGTATGTACCGCTTTGTTTACTGTTGTGCTGTACCACAAAAGGGACCCAGACAGGCGCTTGAGTTTGATGTCGTGACTTCACAGCTCTGGCTGATTGGCCAATGCACGGTGTACAACTTCCGGGGTTCTTGCAAACCGTCTAGGGTATTCCAATTCCTGAATTAGTCGCTGGAGAGAAATTAAATTGAGCAGAGACACTAAGTGGTGCCAGCCTGGCTAGTTATCAATATGGTACTCTGTAAAATAGAACTCTCCACTCAACATACAGTATTGTTCAACTTTTCTTCACAAATTGCTTCTTGATTGGTGTAAAACTCAAATTTATATTTACAACAGGTATTATTCCACCAAATTAAGATAAAATTTGAGAATCACCTGAACCTGTCATACGCACTTTAATCTCGGTGAGAATATCCCAGTTACATTTTTAGTTTGGTCATGAATTCAAGCTACTAAACCCATACTGCAGATTTTCCACTGGCAAACACCAAAACATATTTGCTCTCTCAGACCTGCTGCTCACAGGAAGTTTCATTTCACAAAACATTCTTTTGGTTATTATTAAAGAACACAGTAACACAATAAGTGGCATTTCACCAAGAAGCAGCAGATTCTTTCAATAGTACATTTATATGAATGTGTGACACTTTTTCACCCTACATGTAAGACACAGAATCAGAAATATGGGACTAATCACAAGTAAATACAAGAAAGTGAGTGGGGATAGGGGGCAATAAATTTTTTTTTTTGAGCACTCAAGCCTCAAAGGTGCACTATGTAACATTTCTGCTTGTCTCCATGGAAACTGGTTCCACAGTATAGATTAAACCGATGTATCATGAGGGAGACCAGCAGGTTACAGCGCTACACTTCATTACAGTTCAGATCTGTGTAGAGTTGCCTCAGTTCACAGAAGGAAGTATAGTATTTTTGAACAATACCCATAATGAATAATAGGTAAATAGGTATGTTTAATTAACTCAATTCATCAGCTGGTTTCACTTCATAGAAACTGTCTGACCTCGCAGCATTAGAATTCGTTCACTCGACGGTAGGCAGCTACTTTTTTCCATTTAACCAGTCACTGCTATTTGTTCGTGACGTATGTAATGCGCCACTAACGGGGCTAACTGGCATATTAAGCTTTTTCCAAATCCCACAGGAAGAAGGGCAATAACGTCTTGCACCTTGATAAAAGTCACCAAACATTCTCTTTATTCCGGCTTTAAATCCTCGATCTCGAGAATTGTTGCCAACAGAGAATATATGGCTCTTTGCTGATTGGCTGATGCCCAAACTCACACTAGTATTCTGATTCCTGACCTAGTCGCTGGACAGAAATGAAATTGAACGGAGACACTAGGTGTCACCAGCCTGGCTAATGTTTAATGTCATACTATGGATCCATCTCTGCAAATCAATAACATCTCCATGGAGACAAGCAGGCGGTCGACCCTCCACCAGCTAAATTCAGCAATGCACATTTAAATGCTGGATGGTACAGGATTAGTAAAGTCCTCATTTAAGTAATTTTTACATAATTTGTCCTCTTTAATGTTTGAAAAGATAGTTCAATAATTATCATAATAATCCATTATCTCACTATATTCATCCAAACATACCAAATGAAATAAACATGTGTCCAACTCAATTAAACAATGTATGTCTCCAGTACCATCCATTCCAATCAATAATTATCCCAATATTTTTTCTGTAATCTCTGAACATTCCTGCATTTATTATGAAAGCTTTAAGTTGCCTTTACATAATTTACAACTGTATACTTGGACCATGGGACAGGTGTGTCTAATAAAATGGCCGACTATAGAGTATATTTACGCGTCCCTTTTCACACTTCATCACCCTATTCTATAAAACACTGTGGCCTCTGTAAAAAGCCCATTTACTGCTCAAGCACCCACCCTCTCCTCCACTCACACACACACACACACTCACACACACACTTACCTCCCCATACTCCCACCACGCACTTAGTATTAATCTCCCTAAAAAGCCATGAGTTTCTACACCCTGACATCACATACGCACTCCTGGCCATAAATCTCGCTTCAAATCTCAAAAAGCTCCTTTGCTGTTCAGAAAAAACAACAAGGACCCTCCACCCTTTTGATAATACTTTCCTTGCACATCTTTCACTCAACGCGCTCTTGTCTCTCTCTCTCTTTCTGTGATCTTCAAATGAAAAATGTTAAAGGTGCATTGTGTAACTTTTCCGGTGGAGGGTCCAAAAATTATTTTTTCAGTGGAGATGTTACTGCTTTGTCTGGAATGTTTCACAGTATGGTATTAAACCTTTCTATGTTCATGGAGACCAAACCAGATCAAGTTACAGATCAGATCTGTGGAGAAGCAACCTGTCAGAATGTATGTTTTTCTATGCCTTTTTGAGCTATAAAACCATCAGTAATTGAATAAATGTAAGAAGTTTAATGTCATACACAAAAAAAAACATTCTGACTATGAGCAGGGTCACCTCTCCACAGATCTGACCTGCAACTTGGTCTGGTTTGGTCTCCATAAAGATAAAAAGGCTTACTACCATACTGTGATATAATCCAGACAAAGCAATAACATCTCTATAGAGAAAAGCATTTGACAGATCTTCCACCAGAAAAGTTACACAATGCACCTTTAAGCCAAGCTGATTAAAACAAATGTGACCTCGGAGAAAACGGCTCACTTCAAAACACATGCAACACATCATCATTTTGGTCTTGTAAAATTAGCTTTCCTGTGTGAACTATACGGATTACTCCTGATGTGGTAAGTTCAGAGAAGTTTATTGGGCCTAAGACGGTGCCATGCGGGATGCCCTTCCAGTACACTCTAAAAGACACGCGAATATTAAATTTGTGGGGAACCTAAACTGGCAAAGTCTTAAAGGTTTTGTGACAGCGTTCGATATTGCCGTGAATGAACTCTTGGCTTCCTTTACCACACATGTGCTTTTATTTAGAGCACTGTAAGCTTTTTCGAGAAGGGAGTAAGGGTGACTTTGACTTTCCGTACACAAACTTCTTAGGAAGCATTACGGAATGGTTGGAGTTTTGGATGACAACCTTAATCTTTCTCTTTATATAAGCTTTTAGTTTCTCGGCTTCGTGTAACTCAATCCATCCAGCGGGACTCCCTGCTAAACCACATCAGGCGCAGAATCCAGAAGCTGTTAGCTGCTCCAAAAACATGGCTGCCCGGCATTACACCTCGCGCTAAGATCCCTGTGCGCTTTCATGTGGTGACAAAAAACAGTCCAAGCAAGTGTCAGGCTATGCATATCTGGATATATGCCACACACACCATATCTATACACACACGCTATATACAAAATATTTTCTGCAAAGTATTATATTTTATACACAATAATTTTACAGCCATGTAAGGACTCGTATGAATAGTTTACATTTCTGTTTTGGCCTCCCATCATTGTTAAAGCAACAGTATGTCACTTTTTATCCAAAAATATACCTATAAATGCATGTTGTTTTAATTTTGGATGTTGATACCATGAGCAGGCTTGCATCTCCACAAACCTGACTTTCCATTCTGACTCTCCAAGAAGAATGTTCCAAAGTATGGTTTAAAATATTACAATATTTTTTAATCTATGTTTAATATTTCCTCATCTAAAACATTTGCTGTTTTCTTTCATTCACAGAAGTTTAACAAACAGGCTATATATTTAGGCTGAGATCTTCTCTTAAATAGAAACACTCTGTTCCACCTTGTGATGTCATGTGGTGATACGGAAAGTGCTCCACTGTGTTTTTAAACTCCATACATCTTCACTAGAATCATGTGGATCAATTCAGCTTAGGAATTGCCAATCTGTACTGAGCTAAAGGTGAAAAGTAGCTGTTGAAAACTTGAAAACTACTGCTTCGTGACATCACAAGGTGGAACAGAGCATTTTGAGCTCTGGATCTGTTTTTGAAGAGGTAACATTTCAACATGGCTTTTGCATAATAGAGGACCTTAAACTTTCTACCATGCAACCTACAGAAAGTTACGTAATGTATCTTTACACAACAAAGCTACAAATTCTGGCTCTTGGATGAAGTGTCGTCGATGTCATAGAATTTGTAGTTACCGTAAATGAGCTTTGAGTTGCACGCCTCCGCAGTCTGCATTTTGCGCCTAAGGGTAATGCTTTTAGCTCTCAGTGAATCACATACTACCAGTAATGTTTAGCAATCAGATGGAGCCCTTCCAGCTTAAAATTGTTGTGTCCTGTTGAATGGGGTTATCTAGTTGTATAACAGGAGGCACATGCTTGTCTGGACACATGTGAAGTATTTTGCATCTTGTCTTTACAGAGAAGGCATACGTCCGTGTTAGAGAATCTGGTGAATTGCACTAAACAATGCAGAATAAATTGCGTTTTCATTGCTTTTGAAAACTTGTTTTTACAGCTGCTCTATTAATAAATTGACAGTTTATGAGTTTGATGTTTTTATTAAAATAGAAAACAAAGCAAGTACAGCACTGCACACAATTTTTGATACGCTGCTTGGACGATTTTAAATACAGATTAACTATACTATAGATTGGCCATGCTTTTTATTCCTTAATCCGCTTGGGCTTTCCCGTGTCTTTTCCAGCTGACTTCAGAAAATGTGGGCTTGTTAATGGTTTGACTTAAAGGTCCTATATTAAAATTGACTCTTGGGAGCTTTGAGCTGAGGTAGAACGTAGTTACCTCCTCAAAAACACACCCAGAGTTGTGTTTTGTTTCATTCACACATGTTTGAGTAATCCTTTTATTATTAATCTACATCTCCAAAGCTCAAAATGCTCTTTTCCAAACCTTATGATGTCATGTAGTGTTAGTTTTCAAGTTAACAACTCCTTTAACTTTTTGTTCAGTAAATATTGGCAATTCCTAGCCTGATTCATCAGCCGGTTTCACTTTGTAGAAACCATCTGACCTCGCAGTGTTAGAATTCGTTCACTCGATGGTAAGCAGGTGCTTTTTATCATTTAACCAATCACTGCTATTTGGTCGTCACATATGTAACGGGGTTAACCAGTATATTAAGCTTTTCCCAAATCCTGTAGGAAGAAGGTCAATAACATCTTTCCCTTTGATAAAATTCACCAAACATACTCTTTATTCCAGTAATCGGCTCTTTGCTGATTGGCTGGTGCCCGAACTCACACTTCCAGGGTTTTTGAGAACCGTCTAGTGTATTCCGATTCCTGACCTAGTCGCTGGAGAGAAATGAAATTGAACAGAGGCACTAGGTGGCACGAGCCTGGCTAGGCAATTCCAGGGCTGAAATTATAATGACCAGTTTTGTTTTGTTTCATTCACATATGTTTAACACACAAATCCTGGATTCTTCTCTCAAGTTGTATACTGCTCCACTTTATGTCATGTGGGAATACAGGAAGTTTTTAAACTCTGGATGAACTGTGGATGTTTTGAGCCCTGGAATTGCCCATCTCTACTACCAAACTACCACTACATGACATCACAAGGTGGCGCAGAGCATTTTGAGCTTTGTAGATGTAGACAGACAAACATGTGAATGAAACAAAACACAACTCCAGGTATGTTTTTGAAGAGGTAACAACATTCTAACATGACTTAAAGATCTCATGAGTCAATTTTGTGTAATATAGGACCTTAAACACCTCCCTCAGCTATTGTAAAGCCTGTTTCACATCACAGTATACTGTAGGTAGCTGCTCTGTGCTGTGTGTGGTATTGGGAGTAACTGTCAGTATTTCTCCTAAACTGAAGATGCCCAGTGGCTGTGTGCACATGAGGGCTTGTGTCAGACCACCCAGGATCACTGCTGGTGGGCCCATAGGGATCAGTGTATATGTGGATATTAGTTATGCGTGCACACGGTTCTGAAAAGCACCACACGACTCTTAATCATGTGCAACTGACAGAGAAGACAGCGTGGCTCAAACAAACCCAAAATTGCGAGAATGTTTATGAGATTAACGTGAAATGATGTGTTTCCATCCACCGCTGTAATTTCACCACAGATAAGTCATTATTATCAAGTCTTAACTCAATATTTGTTCGTTCGATTGATTTGTAACATGCGTCCAATATCAACACAAAGCTTTGGGGGTCCTGGGTTTGCTCACTCAACTTAATGATGTAAGTTTTTCAAAATGCAAGATAAGCGTTTTCCAATTTTGCTACCGTGTAATTTAACTATTATGAGGCTTGCTGTAAAAATATAGACTACTACAGATCTGCAAGCTCACCATGGTGATTAGTATGACTGTTGTGTATTTGCAAATTAGATTTGATAGAGTCATTTAATACAAAATATGACAGATACTTCTTAAAATGCTTCAATTTCTGACACCTTTTTTTAAATATATTTTGACAAGATTGGACTTGAGTGACAACTGATGTTTATTTTCTTAGTGTTTTTAATGTAGTTTTGTGGAGTGTGAAAAGAGGAGTGGGCTGTAGGAGTTTTTATTTATTTTTCCTGTTATGTAAAATTTCAAAATTGGGGGAAAAAAATCTAAAAATGATTTTAAATTTCAACTTACATTAGTTTGGAGACCACACAAACAAATGGAACAAGTGATTCATTTGTAAAGTTCTGGTTGTTTTTTGTATTCCAATTAAAATAGTTTTTATTAGCTTTGTTAACAATTGAAACATTTGTACATACACTATAATCTTAAAGGCACAGGGACAAGTTGCAGAGTTTTTTCACCATGATTCATTTATTTACAACTTTCAGAGACCAATGTAGAGTTTTGCCGTAACTGTAACGCTAACAACAACTAGCATGCTAACTCCCACTTCCTGATTGCAGAGTTGTTTTAACCCCAGGACTTGTTAAATACATTATATCTGTAGTGGGACAAGACTTTAAGGTCTTTAATAAGCATTATACATATATCATATTTTTCAGACTATAAGACGCACTTAAAATCCTTTAATTTTCTCAAAAATTGACAGTGTGCTTTATAGTCTGGTGTGCTTTATGTATTAATTCTGGTTGTGCTTAATGACCTTGAACCAATTTTATGCAGTACACGGTGCTCAAAAATCTGTCAAAATGTTTTAGTACGACTTTGGTAAACTACGAAGCTGCACCACTTGATGGATTGACAGAGCACTATGGCTTCTGTAGTCAGGAGCCTAGCAGAGTAAAGCCCAATTTAAGGTCCTTAGTCCTGACAGAAGCTGACAGCATCAACGCACAAGGAGCGACCTGTTTTTTCAGCGCTTATTTTTTATGCAAATTAGCCATTTAGTTTTAAGTTTTGTTTCTGTAAAACGTAAACAAATGTGCACAAAGCTGCATTAAACACATTATTACTGAATGTATATTTGAGTCCTCCTTGTAGAAAAAATAAAAAACATACTTAAATTATCCACCCACATTGACATTCATCATTCATAATCCACATTCACCGAGACAGGGAGGCAACACCGGGCGAATTACGCCACGATCTGCCAATAGCTCGTGGATGTTTGGACTAAGGGATCAGTCTCAAGTGTTGTCCGTTTGTTTTGCTTAATGTGCCTTATAATCCGGTGCACTTTATGTATGAAAATAGATGAGAGAATTCTACATTATTGATATTGCGCCTTATAATCTGGTGCGCCTTATAGTCCGAAAAATACGATACATACATCATTTTTATTCTAGTTCCAGTTACTTTTTTGTATTGGAGTTTAAATTCATGGAGTTGAATCATTAATCAGTGTTTTTTTTTTTTTTTTTCAAATTCAAAATCATAAATCTCCAAATCTACAATAAAACACAAATCGTCTGTACTTACGTAAATTAATGTAATGTCCCAACAGCTGTTTTACAACATCTCTAATGTAAACGTACAACCTACTGATTTCACTTTGATTTGTCAACTTGTAATTTTCGCTGTTTTTGAACTTTTTGGGCCTAAAGACATTTCAGTGAGATGACGGGAGCGCACCTGTCTGTGAGATGAAAGCCTCTAAGTTATATCAAAGAGATTCCTGCTCTTAATGTCAGTATAGGGGAAGGCCACAGAGGGGGCAGTGTGTAAAAACAACTTCTGCCAGATTCTCACAAGTCACTCTTTAAACTTTTCACCTGTGGAAATTAAAGTACACGAAGGAAAAAAAGTTTACAAAAGTGGACATTTGTTTATTTTTGTTTGATGAGTATCTGTTAGAAGTCAGATTTATCTTGCTTTGGCCTTCAAAAAGCGGTGAAGATTTGATCAGTGTCAGAACAGATGGATAAAGCCATGCACATGTGGTAGGTTTGAGCAAATGAACTGAAATCACAATTTTAAAGGTGTTGTTTACTGTCTTAAAAATGTAAAAAACAGAACTAGTTCATTTTAAACAGTTTGCAGTGGTCCAAAGTTAAAGTCCTCCCTTACCTTATGCAGTCCAGGGATTCTAATTATTCACAGCAATGAGTTTACAAGTGCATTTCACAACTTTCAGAGACTAGTTTTGTAGTGGCAAACAATTGGCATGCTAACACACACCGCCTGATTTTCAATTATCATTATTTATCACAATAAAATGCTTTATATTTAGTTATAGCAAACAGTGGACATATTTTGGTCTCTTATAAAGTTTATCTGTACTGGAGCAAGATAGATTTTGCTACATACATTAAAAAAAATTCAGTTATTAGAAATAGGAATTGAATTATGGACAAACTAGCGAAATAAAAACACCAGGATCATATAGAGCGAGTTAATACTTGATTGTATTCACTGTACTTGATAGCCTTGTAGCTGACTTCTACAGACATGTTCAATAATATGTGGTTGACTGCTTACCTGCTCACACACTGAGCAGTTTTTGAAACTTTTTTAGCTAGGTTTTTAACGTCATATCATGGAATATTACCCAACTAAGAAGTGCAGCATGTGCAGCTCAGAGGACACAAGTAAGGGGCTGCTAGATTTTGTGAAATGAGCCGTTTGTTTTTCCTGTATCCATGAGGATCATGCAATAGGCTATGTAAGGAGCTAGCTATGGACATTTGAGATGCTGCAGGTTTTTTACACAGTATGTGGCAGCAAATGTAGCAGAAGACCTTCCAGAGGAAACACTTTGAGGGAATGGACCATTACATCACCAACCAAAACACCAGAGCAAAGTAAGGAGGACTTTCCTGTTGTGTTCACCTGGCGCCCCCTGGAGGCTGCTGTGATGCTGCAGGACAGAGAGGAGGGACACCTTTGGCTCTTCTTCTCAAACTGCCCAGACACAGATCTGCTGACCCTCCCTGACCAGTCCTTCTGTTAAACTGCACTGAGACCTTTGACTGAGACACAAAAATGACTAAAACATGCAGTGGAAATGTTGCAGCAACATCAACCACAACATTTTGCTGCAGCAAAACTTGAATTTCCCTCGGGATCAATAAAGTATTTCTCTCTCTCTCTCATAAGCGTGCAATACCATGTGTTAGATCAGCATGTATGTAATAATTCTTTCCTCTCTGAAATGTTTGTGTTCTTGGATGTAAACACTGATTAAAAAAAAATAGATGCTGCACATCACACACCCTTTAACCATGTGTTGTTCAGTTCTATACTCTGACTCTTCATGCAGTATTTTGTTTTCTGTTTGCAGATTTAGACGAGTGTGCAACTGGGAGGCACACATGTGGTCCAGAGCAGTCATGTGTAAACACCAGAGGCTCCTTCACCTGCCAGTGTCCCCAGGGTTACCAGAGGAGCGGGGAACACTGCGTGGGTGAGGCATTCCTATATTATTTTTTTTTACTAGTACTGTTATGTACATTTGTATTATTAAGCCTTAATATCTCTTATTATTAATGTTTATATTTTTACTCTTTGTTATTGTTAGCTACTGTGTCCAGATATTTTAACTTGTGAATCTATAAAGTTTGTCTAAGTCTATGTACAGGCAGGGGCAGGGTGCAGGGAGGTGGGTAGAGAGTAGTCATAAAAGTGTACTAAGTTGCTTGCTTGACCAGCCAGTCTCTTCTACTTTCTTTTGTGAAACCAGAAGTTGTAACCAGACAATAAATGGACACAGCTTTCCTGCTGGCTGGGGTGTACAGAATAGAAGTGAATGGGGACGCTTCTGACTCTATTGGCTCTGGCTCTATTTGACTTTACATTGAAATATTGTCACCCCTCTCTCTGAAACTGCTGCTATCAGGCTTCTCATTTTGGTCTTAAAATGTTTATATTAACCCACAGTTTTTATTTAGTTCCTAAATAAATTCTTATTCTTAACAAATAACTCAGCTCCAATCCAGTTATAGATTTGCACCTATAACTGCAAGCCTCTGTGAGCTTCATTTGACTGGAGCCAAACGCTATGGATGACATCACATTTATACAGTCTATGGTGCAGTCCTTTTGAAGATCTAAATGATATAGCTTTGTGGCTTCTCATTACGGGAATAACTTAAAATAACTAAGTAAATGTAACTTATTTCTACTTCAGAGTGCGGTTGGCTGAAGTTGTGACTGACATGTTTGTATTGTGCAGATAAAGACGAGTGCTCTCTCACACATTACTGTATGCACCGCTGTGTGAACGCTCCAGGCTCTTACTACTGCGAGTGCAACGTGGGCTACAAACTGGCCAGCAACAATCACAGCTGTGTGGGTAAGTTACATGACACAGGCTGGATTTAAACAGGTTTGTGCAATGGAGCTCAACGGTGATCACTCAATCTGGTATGGAAGTAAATATTCCATTCTTTTTTCACATAGATATTTCGAAAAAAAATCATGTATTAAGAGATCAAAAACGCTGCAGAAAGTAACCAACAACAACATGCTAACTAATATCCATAACACAGATAGTTTAAAGGTCCTATACAGTGGTCCCTCGTTTATCATGGCGGTTACGTTCTAAAAATAACCCGCAATAGGTGAAATCCGCGAAGTAGTCAGCTTTATATTTTACAATTATATCTGTTCTAAGGCTGTAAAACCCCTCAGCACACACTTTAGACACTTTTCTCACACAGGACAGTTTACCCTTTTTGCATCCTTCTTAAAACGTATCCCTGCTGTCGTCCTTATGTTATTTTCCTCCTTCTTTATGTCACAAACTGAAGATTAATTTATTCTGTAATGAAGCCCTACACCGCAGAGTCCTGCACGGGTCTAATTTTGGAGCCCCGCACCCGCACAGTACAGTACCGCACCTGCCCGTTAACCCGAGATTATATCAAACTTTTGTGCTGCATTCGCCATGGCCTGAACCAAGACTTAACCAGGACTAACCCAGGACTAACCCAGGACTGATTCCAGGACTGAAACAGGAGGACAAAACCAGGACTGAACTAGGACTAAAACAGGAGTGAACCAGGACTAAACCAGAACTGAACCAGGACTCACTGTCGGGATGGGCTTGGGGTGACCGCAGGAGAAAGGACCAGTGTTCTGGCGCAGAGGTTTACTCAGCACTACCTGCCCACGTACCCGCCTGTAAAATTTCAGAATGTTAAAACTCGCCCGTTTCAGTGGGTACTGAACCTGGTGCAGGACTGTGCTACAGTGCTTCTACCTTCCTTCAGCATGTCCAGAATTCCAATTTTTTGTGTGGTTATTATCTTCCTCTGCCTTTTGGGTGCGACCACAGTAGACTTTGTCAGTGCAGTTTCATCAACATCGTGCATTTTGTCGGGGAGAAAACTTCTTCAGAATCACACTGCTAGCAATTGAACATTTATTTAAATTTGGCAGCTGAACACATTCTGTACTGTACAAGAGACACGGCATGGAAGAGATTGATTGACAAAGATCTACAATTCCTTATCCAATGAGGACACAGGGGGAAGAAGACAATCCACGTTCATACACTGTAAAAAAAAAACAAGCAAAACTGCACCAAAAAAATCTGAGAAACACAGAGACTGTGAAAGGTGAACTGCGATATAGCGAGGGATGACTGTACTCCAAATTTACTCTTATGAGGTTTAAGCTGTGTTATAGTGTTGTTACCTGTTCAAAAACATATCTGGAGTTGTGTTTTGTTTCATTCACACAAGTTTGAGTAATTTGCATTAGTAATCTGTCTACATCACCAATGCTCAAAATGCTCTGTTTCATCTTGTGAGTGCTAGATTTCAGGTTAACAGTTACCTTTTACCTTTCAAGGTCCATGGCTCAAATCATCCAAATTATTCTAGCGAAGGTGTATGGAATTTAAAAACACAATGGAAGCACTTCCTGTATTACCACATGACATCACAATGTGGAACAGAGAGAAGAACTCAGTCTAAATATGCAGGATTTGTGTGTTAAACATGTGTGAATGAAACAAACACAACTCCTGGTATGTTTTTGATGAGGAAACAAGATTATAACATAGATCAGATTAAAAGTGCAAACCAGGGTTCAAAGCAAAGTGTGGCATTTTTTTTTTAATTTTTTATCTAAAACAAGTTGAGTTTGAGTTATTTTGAGATGAATTTTTGATTACAACAATCCATATGTGTCCATTCGTAGTTTTGATGCTTTAAAGGACTCACATTACACACATAACCCTGCATATTTAGGCTGAGTTCTTCTCTCAAACAGAAAACACTCTGTTCCACCTTGTGATGTCATGTGTTAATACAGGAAGTGCTCCACTGTGTTTTTAAACTCCATACACCTTCTCTAGAATCATTTGGATACATTTAGCGCAGGTATTGCCAGTCTCTACTAAACAAAAGGTAAAAAGTAGCTGTTAACTTGAAAACTACCACTTCATGACATCACAAGGTGGAACAGAGCATTTTGAGCTTTGGAGATGTAGACAGACTAATTATAAAGGATTACTCAATGTATGTTTGAGCTGAATTAACAGCATTATAACATGGTTTCATGCTCACAATAGACCAATTTGCATAATACAGGACCTTTAAATGAAAATCTACAAATGCAAATAATCATGTACATAAACTTATGACTGGTAGTTACTGTTTGAGGAGAATAATAATCGCCACTGTCTGTATTTGTGTCAGATGTGAATGAGTGCGACGTGCAGAGTCCGTGTCAGCATCACTGTTATAACCTGCTGGGCTCCTTCCTGTGCCAGTGTGAGCAGGGCTTTGAGCTGGCCCACGACTCCGTCTCCTGTCAAGGCAAGTCCCCCCTCACCTGGGCTCTCAACTCATGTTATGTGTGAATGCAGGTGCCAAGTATGTGCTCCACGGCTTGGGTTAGTTTGCACAGACAGTATAAGTGAGAGAGAGAGTGTGTGTTTGTATGTGCGTGTGTGAAGGTCTGTATTCAAACATGCTCCTTTTGTTAATGTGTGTTTGTGCGTGTGTTCATGTGTGTGCGTGTGTGTATGTGTCTGTGCAGACCTGTACTCAAACACTCTCCTCTTAGTAATGTGTGCGTTTTATTTGTGCGTATTTTCTTGAGCAGACATTGACGAGTGCAGTTTTTCCAGCTACATGTGTCAGTACCAGTGCATCAACACAGCGGGGAGCTACTCCTGTGAGTGTCCAGAGGGATACCAGCTCCAAGGAAACAGGCTCTGCCAAGGTAGGACAAGACTAGGTCCAGATCTTCAGATGTAATAATACTTAAATGTGCAGTATGTTTGTATAATTTTCCTCACTTAGGCCTGAAAAGTGTCTGTCTTACATTTATTCTATTTGTATTACTCAACACTGCATCACTGATACTGAAACTGGTATCGAATATATCAGTATTGGAACTGAAAAAGCTAGATTGGTCCATCCCTATAAAGTACTGTGAAAAATATGCATTCTTACTGTAAAGGTGCCTCTCCACTTGCCTGTCAGATTCAGACTGATATCTCTCTGTATTTTCCATACAGATTGATATCAGTCTGGTCTCCAGGCCTTTCATCACGTCTCAAGTCTCGTCAAATTTCAACATCCAAATCAGATTTTTTTTCCAGTGAGGCATGTGAAAGAAAGGAGCTCATTGGTCACTTGTGATTTACAAATAAAATCAACTTTATCTCACCTCACATTACTTTTAAAGCTTTGCTCATTGATTCTGCAGAAATATGCAGTGTTTCAGTTCCCTGTGATATTTTTACCTGTATTTTTACTGACCACGCATGTTCCTAATCCACCTGTCAGTCATGACCAGACTTAGCCAGACTGGCGCCACCTAGTGCTTCCGCTCAGTTTCATTTCTTTCCAGTGACTAGGTCAGGAATCGGAATACACTAGACGGTTTGCAAGAAGCACGGAAATGGTAGACCGCGCACCAGCCAATCAGCAAAGAGCTGTGAAGCCATGACTCAAGCGCTTGCCTGGGTCCCTTTTGTGGTACAGCACAACAGTAAACAAAGCAGTTGAGATGGATGTATGTGATACGAACGTTGCATTTTTTATTGCACCTTTAATTGACAAGTTCACCTCGCAGAAACGACAGTGATCATTATTCACTCTCTGCTTTCTTTGCTGTTGTGCTGGCTGTTGTGTTGAACACCACTGAGCGTTTCGGTGCATTACATCCGTCACCACCAAATAGCTGCGATTGGTTAAATAAAAAAAGTACCCGCCTACAGTCAAGTGAACGAATCCTAATGCTGCGAGGTCAGGTGTTTTCCACTTAGTGAAACCAGCTGATGAATCAGGCTAGACCAGACTCACATCTTTGTAAAGAATTGAAGAAGTGTGTACTCTGGATCCCAGGTAACCTCTCCACAGATCTGACCTTTAACTAGGCAGGGTCACCTCCTTATATTTAATGCCATACTGTTAAATGTTCCAGGAAACACAATAATATCTCCACTGGTGCCTCCAACTGAAATGTTAATTAGTGCACCTTTAAACATGCATGAAACAAAATATTTATGAAGAACCAACCTTATATAATGATTCCAATATTTGTTCAGTCTGTCGTCTTTAATTTGTTTCTCCTAAGTTCCCACTGCCCCTCCTCTCGCCTCCACTTTGAACATGACTGAGATCAGCCCCATCACTCTCTTTAAAGTTCTAATAAAAGCACTTCTAACACAGACACACCGCCAAGGCCAGGCAGCTCAGGCCCAGTGCACTCCTCTTACCCCCTCTGTGAATCCACACGCACTGCTGCCTTCTCTTCGACTGGATTTATTTGAACTCTTTGAAGCTAGATGTTATTTTTCCCCCTCCCCCTTCCCGCTCAGGTGCAGTTTTTATAAGGGCCACTCATGAATCCAGCAGGTTGTGTCACTGCAGTCTTTGGGGATGAATCTGGGCTGCTGTGCCAGAAATAGTCCGTGTGCTTGGGTTTGTGTTTGATGGGGGCTATTTTGGAGTGGGGAGGCCAGAGGGAGGGGTACATGTGGACTTTACGGGGCTTCCCTCTTCTCCAAAACATGCTCCCAAATGTGTGGACCACGACTATCTGCTTATTGTAATCCACTTAAACCAGTATTGTGTGTGTCTCTCGTTGGGGTGGCTTGAGCTTTGATAATCCTTCCTGCTTACTTACTGTCTACAATCTGTCACATAGATTCATTGTATTGTAATGACGGTATTTTGCTTGTCTTCCAATGTACAACCATACCATGTTATTACTCAGAATGAACTCTTGTGACCTTTAAGCCATGTTAGAAAGTGTTACCTCATCAAAAACATACCTGGAGTTGTGTTTTGTTTCATTCACTCGTCTGAGTAATCCTTTATCCTGGTTCAGAATGCTCTGTTCTACCCTGTGATGTCATGAAGCAACAGTTTTCCAGTTACAGCTACTTTTTACTTATAGTTTTGTAGAGAGCCCTTTGTGTATTACCACACGACATCACAAGATGAAATAGTGTTTACAGTTTGAAAGAGGAACTCAGCCTAAATATCCAGGGTTTGTGTGTTAAACATGTGAATGAAACAGCACAACTCCAGGTGTGTTTGTGATGAGGAAACAACGTTATAACATAAAACAGTAATAATTCATATGGGCCTTTAAATGCTACCTGGGTAAGTAGTGAATACATGCTACATACAAATACTTCTCTGTAAATGGTATTGTTTTATTGAATGATGTGAGGCT
Organism: Boleophthalmus pectinirostris; assembly: GCF_026225935.1. Classification (NCBI taxonomy): domain Eukaryota; kingdom Metazoa; phylum Chordata; class Actinopteri; order Gobiiformes; family Gobiidae; genus Boleophthalmus; species Boleophthalmus pectinirostris. The sequence continues at coordinate 32,722,821 of NW_026571404.1, read as the reverse complement.
GCAACTAATGATTATGTTTGTTTACAGTCAATAAACAACAGAGTAGCCGCTGTAAACAGTGGTTATCTGTGTAACACGTGAGCGGAGCTTGATAAATGAGGTTCTTAATACACAACTCACTGCCATATATTTTTATGTATAGCCGTGCACATTATTCATAATTGCCATGTGATTCCAAAGCCATTCTTCGTGCCCTTTACACAGTGATAGCTCCTGGTGGTGACAGAGTGAGTTGGCAGAGGTCCAAACACCACGAGCAGGTCGGGTGGTTCAATAACTCATAATTGTGGGGTAATTGGGATCTGAGTGGGGCAACAGGACTCAGTGATCACAGCTCTCATCCACCACCAGCAGCCTGAAAATTGATTTCAGATGAAGTTCTGTTTTTGTGTCCTTAGGCAAGACATTTCACCCACATTACCTTGTATGAATGTGTGTGCGAGTCGTTGGTGGTGGTCAAAGGGTCCTATTGTGCAGATTGGCAGCCTCGCCTCTGTCTGCCTATAAAGCACAATAACTTGTTATTATTCTAACAGCTTTTCTACAGACATCTGGTCCTGGGTGATGGTGTTAGTGAATTTACTCATGTCACATGACTTCAGTTAAAAACATTTCAATTACACATAGACTAGAATTAACATTAAGTCTGTTTATAAGTGTAACTGTAACAACAGTCACACATGAGCTGTGTCGGAGCAGCAGCTGTTGTTGCACAAATCTCCTCAGATGTTTCTCATAAAGACTGAAGAGAAGACACTGTTTAATGTGCACTCATCTAATCACCAGCTCAATTTGCCTTTGCCAATCCTCAGATATCAATGAGTGTGAGATGGGCACTCACAACTGCCAAGAGGATGAGATGTGCTGGAACTATTATGGAGGCTTTCGCTGTTACCCCAGAAACCCCTGTGAGCCGCCATACACCAAAAGCTCTGAGAAGTGAGTGCTTTTTTTGTTTGTGTATAGTGTTTGTATAGTGTGTGTTTAGTGTGTGTATAGTAGAGCGATCCATAGCCACAGTTTAGTTCTTTAGCTGTAATTGTTTCTCTGTTGCAGTCGCTGTATCTGCCGCTCACCCACTGAGTGTCAGAACCTCCCTCCCTCCATCGTTTACAAATACATGAGTATCCAGGCGGACCGCACTGTGCCTGCAGACATCTTCCAGATTCAGGCCACCAACATGTATGCCAACACTCACAACACCTTCAGGATCAAAGCGGGCAACGAGGGAGGAGAGTTCTTCCTCAGGGTGAGTGGAGCCGGGCGCTGGCATCACAATGATGTTGGTGGACATGACATTTTCATATATTTAACCTCTCACACTGTCCCTTCCACTTTTATTAAGACTCATACTGAATGAGTGATACTTATGCATGAGAACACAGTCATAGGGCAAACACTATTACCTTGTGTATCAAGATGAATTTTTGTGATATTTGTATAGAATAAGATGATGTAAAAGATGTAAACAGGAGTATAGCAAGTCTATTTTATTTCTGAAAAAAAGAACTGAGGAAATTACTTGTGTTATTTATTGTTAGATACAAGTGCTACCACTGAACTGTGAGGTTGGACATCTGATGAGAAAATAATAAATCAGAAATTATACAAATATCGTAGATAAAATGACCCACCCATACACTAAATGCATACTTTTAAAACAGATGTTTAAAAGTGGCACTTTGTAATTTACAACTATACTATATATAGAAACAAGGACAGTGCAGCTTCCTATGGACATATGGTGTGGCCGAGACTGTTATTACAGTTAAAAATCAATCACAATCACTTAATTTTTACACTTAATTATTATGTCATGGCAAAAATCTATACTCCATTGATTTTTTTTTCTGCATTCATGCATTCATAAATGCATCTGGTGTGTGTTATTAGTGCAGCTTAGTTTACGTTTCACCTTCATTGGTACATTTAAGATTAGAGATGGACTGATATGTGTTTTTTCATGGCTGATGTTGATAATTACTTAGACTCCAGAGCCGCCGATGGCCAGCAATCTTTACTGATATGTTTGGGCTATGTTGGGCCAATTGTGGTCATTTTCCCTGAAGGATCTAACTTGAATTTTTGTATTACCCTCTTTAGATTAAAGTGTTCAGCTTTAAAGCTTTATGCAAATATTTTTTATCTTCATTTAAGCAGCTGATTGGTTTAAACAAAATATCAGCCTCGGATGGAGATTTAAGGCCAATATGCTAAAAAGTGCAAATATCGACCAACCAATTAATCGGCCAACCGATATAGCTCTATTTAAGATTATTGTCATGTAATTCAATAAGACTTTTGGGAATTCCAAATGGACTAGTTTATGAATGCGATATAATTATCAAACAAAGTAGTCACAACATTTTGTATAAATGAATGACACAGCTAGACTACAAAATTATATTCTATGTATTATTTTAGCCTCCAATACACTCAACCAAAACCACATGTAGGGAAACGGTAACTGCAGTTCTCTGACAGTTCTAAGTGTGTACATGCTTTCATTGCTCATATGTTTATCTTTGATTTGTTTGCAGAGGTCCAGTAACGTGAGCGCCATGTTAGTGATGACCAAGCCACTGTCCGGTCCCAGGGAGTGTGTGGTGGACCTGGAGATGGTCACGCATCACATGACCATGAACTACAAGGCCAGCTCCCTGCTCCGGCTCACTATTATTGTGGGCCCGTACTCCTTCTGAGCTCTCTTCTTCTACAAAACAGCAAAAGCCTGTAACGAAGCCAGAGCTAACTTACTGTACATATGTTTACATTGTGAGCAACAGTGATGTCATGTGTTCATAAGATTACTTTTCCTGACAGTCAAAAGCTTAAAGCACTATGTAACTTTTTTGGTTTGGGGTCCGTCACCTGCTTGTTTCTATGGATATGTCATTGCTCTGCCTGGAATGTTCCACAGCATAACATTAAACAGATCTGCCTTACATTTATTCAACTACAGGTGTTTTTTTTTGCTTAAAAATACATAGAAAAACAGGCATTCTGACTGTGAGCGGGGTTGCCTCTCCACAGATCTGACCTGTAATTTGGTTTGATTTGGTCTCCATGAAGACATTCCAGATTAAGCAATGACATCTCCATGAAGAAAAGCATTTGTTGGACCCTCCACCAGAAAAGTTACACAATACACCTTTATTTGATACTTTGCAGCTGATGTCATCCACTTTCTTTGGGGTTGTGATGCTAACTGTAGGCACTGTTCTGTTTGAGACTTTGTTAGACTTTAATTAGACTTTTATTTTAATGTAATCTCACCAAAAAGTACCATCTTAGTTAGAATTATAACAATTATAACAGGTGTAAAGATAACATTAGCCAGCAGTTTTTCAGTTAGTCACTCTCACCTTTTTGTTGAAAATCAAACACCTAAACAAGACCATGAAATCCATTTTGTATTTTTTCTTGAGTTTCCAGACGATCTTAAAATTTATTTGGCTGTAAAATTTAGCAAACTTAATGTGTGCAGTGTCTCCATGGTAACTGTTTAACATTCCACCATAGAGATACATGTAGAACTCCACCAGCGTAATGTCACTGCAAAGTATCAATCGGAAACAATGGGTGCGTTCACACTTGTCTTGTTTTGATCCTGGTTTGAACCCAGTTTTGTCCTAATGCAGACTTGACTGGTCCTCAACAAGTCCTGGTTTATTCCTAGTTAAGTCCAGGTTAAGTCCTGGTTTTGTCCTGGTTTAGTCCTAGTTTAGTCCTGGTTTAGTCCTAGTTTAGTCGTTTAGTCCTGGTTTCATCCTGGTTTAGTCCTGATTTAGTCCTGGTTTAATCCTGGTTTAGTCCTGGTTTAGTCCTTGTTTTGAAAGAGAAAGTGTGAACCCACCCAAACACAAGAAGCATATAAACCTACTACAAAATGAGCACTTTAACCTGACTGACATTTTGACACTCTATTCAAGTAGAAGTACAAAGTATTGGTCCACGAAATTACTCAAGTAGGAGTTATCTATAAATAAGCATTTGGAAAACACATCTCATGAACACAGACAGGGTTTAAATGTATTGCTCCAAAATGATACTATCGACATCCATTCGAAATCCTAAGTGCTCCTTCATTTCTTTGAGCAGTCCATCCATTATTCAAGAGCTCTTTTATTTCAGCCTGACAACGCCGTTTGAGTGGCATATGTTATATACCTGCTTCAGTTGATTGAGGTTCTGAGCTTTATTGTGCAAAAATGTACATAGATATATTCTTCATATTTACGTGAAAAGTATTTTAGGAGTGGTTTCACTAGTGTACTTAGTGGAACACTGAGGAGTTTTGTATGTACATAGTTTATTACAGTATATATGTGTGTGTAGTATGCCTGGTATGTTGCATCAGAGTACTTTAAAGGTGCACTATGGGATTTAGTTCAGGTCGGTTTGAAGGTGCATTGTGTAATTTTTCTGGTGAAGGGTTTGTCAAAAGGTTTTTTTTCCATGGAGGTGTTCTTGCTTTGTCTGGAATGTTTCACAGTATGGTATTAAACTTTTCTATCGTCATGGAGACCAAACCAGACCAAGTTACAGATCAGATCTTGGAAAGGCAACCCCACTCACAGACAGAGACAGAGTGCCTGTTTTTCGCAGTATTTTTGAGCTATAAAACCACCTGTATACATGTCCACGAAGAAAAGCATTCGATGGACCCTCCAACAGAGAAGTTACACAATGCACGTGCACTGTGCAGTATTTCTGTTGGCGGGTTCGTCAGCTGCTTGCCCCCATGGAAATGTTATTGCTTTGTCTAGAATGTTCCACAGTATGAATCGGGTCCCCAACCTGTAGCTCGGGAGCTACCAGTAGCTCTCCGCCCCCTTCAAAGTGGCTCATCAAGGGATATCTGAATCCTTTACTTATTTAGCACAATACACAGGATTCAGTGTATTGTGCTAAATAAGTAAAATTTGAGTAATTGTACATATATCATTTTGATGCCTAACTATGCACTAAAAATAGATAATGTTTTATGTTTTATAGTCATGTTCCTCATCTAAGGCTTATATGTACTATGTAAATTTTGCCACCGCTAAAATGAGTAGCTCACTGGATTTTTGGTTTTGTGAAGGTAGCTCACTGGAGGAAAAAGGTTGGAGACCCCTGGTATAGATTAAACCTATCTATCTCAGGGGAGACAACTATAGGCTACATTACAGGTCAGATCTGTGGAGAGTCACTGCTTTTCACAGAGATAATTATTGTATTTTTGAGCAATAGAAACACTCATAATGAATAAATGCTAGATGAATATGTTTAATGTCATACCATGGAACATTCCCGACAAAGCAATAACATCTCTATGGAGAAAAGCATTTGACAGACCCTCCAGCAGAAGAGTTACACAATGCCCCTTTAAACTATAGGTTCACACATGCTACATCTGATTGACCTTGTGGCATCACCTGTTTGTTAAAGCTATAATGTGGAATAAGTAATCTCCAAATTAAAGTATCATAGTGCACCTTTAATCTGTGTGTATGTGTTGCCTGAGTGACTGTGTGAGGGAAAGAGTGAGTGAGTGGGCTTTCGGTGGATGCAGTCTGTTTGTGTATGCCCACTGTGCCAGCCTAACAACCAGCGGGCAGAGGAGCAATAACACTGAGGGGCAAAACACGCAGAGGAAATAAGGCTTGGGTAGCACTTGGCACCGGTCACCTTGGCATTGGACACCTTGGTTCTGGGCATGTTGGGTGCCAGGCTGGTGCCACTGGATGGGGCTCTGGGGGTTTGCGTGATGCAGAGGGTTACAGAGCTGTGCCCGCTGGTTTGTATAAGTGGTAACATGGTGCCACCACAAGTTTGCCAAACGGAGAGATTTCGCACTACCTGCTTTTGCCTTTTATTACTCCAGATCACTAAAATATGAACTCTGCAGAGATGACAAATGTAATGCAAATATAAGCACTTATTTGTGTTTGTAAAGAACTCTTGTTTCAACTATGAGTGGAAAAAATGCCTTAAAATTCATTTCACTTTTAGTATGATTTTTTAAGGGAATACATGTAGCTGTGTCTTACAATAGGCTAATGCAAAATACCTTTAAGGACGCTTATTATGCCGTTTTCTGATCTATGGTATAATGTTGTTTTCATCACAAACATACCTGGAGTTGTGTTTTCTCATTCACACAAGTTTAGGTTATTTTTTAAACAGAAAACACTCTTCCACCTTGTGATGTCATACAGAAGATGCTGCAGTGTGTTTTTAAACTCCAAACACCTTCATTAGAATCATTTGAAACATTTCAGTCCTAGAATTGTCAATCTCTAGCCAGGCTGGCGCCACCTAGTGTCCCCACTCCATTTCATTTCTCTCCTGCAACTAGTTCAGGAATCAGAATACAATAGATGGTTTGCAAGAACCCCAGATGTTGTAGACCACGTACCAGCCAATCAGCAAAGAGCTGTGAAGCCATGATGTCAAACTCAAGCGTCTGTCTGGGTCCCTTTTGTGGTACAGGACAACAGTAAACAAAGTGGTCGAGATGGATGTAGACGAAGCCAGACATTCTGTGTTGGCAACGATTCCTGAGATCGAGGATTTAAAGCCAGAACAAAGAGAATGTTTGGTGAATTTTATCAAGGGGAAAGACGTTACTGCCCTTCATTACTGTGGGATTTTGCACATTACATACGTCATGACCAAATAGCAGCGATTGGTTAAATGAAAAAAAGTATCCAGCTACCGTCGAGTGAACAAATTCTAATGTTGCCAGGTCAGATGGTTTCCACAAAGTGAAACCAGATGACGAATCAGGCTAGTCAATCTCTACTGAACAAGTACTATTTTGCACTAGATGTAGACAGACTAATAATAAAGAATTGCTCAAACGTGTGGAGGAAACAAAACAGCTCCAGGTATGTTTTTGATGACGTAACAACATTCTAACATGGCTTAAAGCTCACAAGACTCAATTTTGCGCAATATAGGACCTTTAATAAGAATCTGCTTGTTTGATTCCTTACTGTTGACAATCATTATACATGGATAGTTACTGCATAATTGGCACATTTGAGATCAACTCTTCTGTATTAGCTTTGTTCTTAGTCATGATTCACAGCAAAGTTTTACATGTTCACTTTTATAAAAACACATTTTCTATTGAAACAAAGTGTATATTTTTTACCTGTATCTTCAAATGATTGTAGGCTGAAGACCAAAAATTGTAATGTCAAATAAACTTCTATGAACACAATCGTCCAAATGCATTCAACTTATTTTCTAGACTTCCTTGCAGCTTTACGTGAGGGAAGTTGTGGCTTAGTGGTTTGTGTGTGCCAACAAACACAAAGGTTGGAAGTTCGCTTCTTGCTCCATTATATGTTCTTTTTCATTGCAAATAAAATGCATTCTTAAGTTGAGTGCACTCTCCTCTTCTGATCTGACCTGTAACTTGGCATGGTGCTGTCATCTGCTTGTCTCTTTAATACTACTACTACTACTGTGGAACTTTCCAGGCAAAATGGTCACATCCCCATGGAGACTAGCAGGTAGTGGACTCTACTATGACGTTACATGTTGTGCACATTTAAAAAGCCTATATTGCACTATTTTCCTCACCACAAATATACATATATAGAGTTGTGTTTTGTTTAATTCACACGTGTTTAACACACAAATCCTGCATTTTTCATTCTTCTCTCCAACAGAAAACACTCCTGGCACCTTGTGATGTGATGAGGTAATATAGGGAGTGCTCCATGATGTTTTTAAAGTACATACACCTTCAATAATTTGTATTATATCTGCCCTGGAATTGCTGATGTTTACAGAACAAAAGCTAAAATAGCTATTAACTTAAAAACTACCATTCCATGACATCACAAAGAAGAATAGAGCATTTTGGACTTTGAAGATGACTTAAAGCAGGATTACTCAAATATGTGAATGAAGCAAAACACAACTCTGGGTATATTTTTGAGGAGGTAACACCGTTATAACATGGCTTAGAGCGCACAAAAGTACAATATGGTCCACTTTAAGCTTGTGAAAAGTTGAGTGTGACTCGCTCCACAGCTCTCAGCAGCACTTCGGGGACAGTGCTGAGTGATTTCATCTGAATGTAACCATGACAAATGTAGTGTACAAGATGCCCTGGCCTATCTATCATATTAAAGGGCTCTGCGGGGGATACAGTAATACACTAGTGTTGAGGCAATGCAGGCTTAGGGACAGGCGTGTGATGGCAGGACACACACTAAAATTGGAGGGGAGTGGTGTTATGGTAAATTGTTACTCAATCTTGCTCCTGCTCCTGTCTATAGAGCTTTAGTCAGAGTGGTAAAATGATCCATGATGTGTCATTGTTCCCCTAACCCCATCCCCCATTTTGGCTCAGTGGGCCCTGTTTTGCTGTCCATGCATGATCCAATACTGCTTACTCACCACAATGTCCCAACAGTGTCCCCCCTGTTCTTGCGAGGAATATTCCGATCATTATAATCTCCTTGCCATTAATCAGAATTATGTTTATTCTACAGACGAGAGCGTACGTTGTTGGCTGAAGATCTTACATGAGTTAAAAATGAAGTACAGTAAGTTGTGTAACCTAATGATGCAATATGGGACATCTGTTTTTCATTGTTGGTTTCAAATTGTTTTGGAAGCGGGTGGAGATGTTGCAGAGTCAGCTTGTAGAACATGGTTTGTGAGGACAGTTAAATGCAAAATGAGGGTCCAAAAATGATGAATGGAGTTATCTGAGGAGAGGAAACCAGCTACTACAGTTAGTCTATAATAATCTTAGGGAAGAGACTTGGAAATATACACAACCATTTTCCGTTGGGGTTGTTAGCTGTCAACACACTCTTCCAACTCAGTCCTAACTATGCTCAAATTTTTAACATATATTTTTGTCATTGGGCTGTACTGACAAGAGAGCTCTACGGAACAGGGACTAAAATTCTAGACTTCATCCCACGCTTTTGTTGGTTTCTGTTCCAAGTTTAATTTCAGCTTTATTTGAAGGGACAATGTACAGAGACATTAAACTCATAAAAACCACAGATGTTTCACGCCAGATTAGAGCTAAATAGCTAGTTTCCATCTGCAGTCCCTGATTTACAGAAATAAATAATACGGTGCAATTATAGTCAACATCACTATCACGGTCACTATATTTTGAAACATTTTTTTGTTAAATCTGTAGTTAGTTAACTCTTTTGGGCTGGTGAGTTCATGAGTTCAAAACAGTTGCTGGAACACTCCTTCACACTCCTTGTACTATTATATTTTCTCAGATATTTGCCAGATCTTCTGTAATCTTTTCTAGACCATTTACTTATAAGGCATAGGATCTCCACAAGGCTGCGTTGTTTCTACCCTGCTTTTCTCCCTGTATACCAACTACTGCAACTCCAGCCCTGACTCCATTAAAGTCATCAAGTTCGCTGTGCTCATCTGATTGTGCTCATTTTGGATGGCAGACGGGGCTTGTTTTACTTTCACACTGCTGGGATACTGTCCTGAGGAAGTTGGACTGTCATTGCCTCCACTGGTAAGAAGACAGCATCAAGACCTGTATAAATCAGCTGACCGGACACGTCACAGCAACATCACATGACCACTCTGAGGAAGACCACTAGTGAGCAGTCGAAACTGTCAGGTATGAAAACAAACTCTAAAAAAAGAACCTAATAATATAAATTATTCGAAGACTAAATGAACCTCATTGGACTAACCTGGAAGACAGTGGAAATGGTGGTGGATTTCAGGAAAGTCACAGCTCCCTTACCAGTGGTGGGTTCAGACCAAACTGACTGAGGTATGAGTTCCAAAGGGGTACAAAGACAATATTCTTCCATTAAGTGTCATTTCTTGATCAGCTTAAAATAAGGGCACAAGCCTTTTAAAATAAGGTTGGAATACACCCTTTTGCACAACTGTAGACCCAGGCTTACCCCTTTGCCTCCCCTCACCCTGATGAACACCCCCATCACCATCCTGGACTCCTTCCTTTTCCTCTGTACCACCATCACCCAGGATCTCAAGAGGGCCCACCATCAAGAAGGCCCAGCAGATGGTGCTACACAACCAACACTGAGCCTGTCCTCACCTCCTTCATCACAGAGGGGTCACTGCAAGGAACAGACACAGACTGCAGTTGCTGAGGTGACCATCTCTCCAAGACCTATATGTGATTCAGCAATGGGGAAATGTGTTCAAATCAACTCTTAAGCTTTACTCATTGAACTCAACTTCACTTCATATAGGGCTATGACTTTTAAGATGGAGGAAGAGCAGCTCTACTCCAAGCTCCTCCTGAGTGACCATGCAAGCTTCCATCTCTTTCTCTGAAATTTGTTTTAACACAACACATTTTATTAAGTGTCGAACACAGCTTCTAGTAATTCAACCTTTGTCCAGTTCTTGCTTCTCACGCTGTCCATTTCAAATCTCATTAAAGTGAACAAATTACATTTTATATACGCCCATAACCATAAAATATAGGTCCACATATTCCAAACTATGACTCCTTACAATTTACTGCTCTGCTTAATTCTCTTTGAAGCCGGTGACCAGGCTCTCACTCTGCGCTGTGCTGTGGGTGCATGTCCGAACCGGGTGAAGTCACTTGTTAGCACTGGCAGTAGGACCCAAAGGTGGCACAGAGGGCATGGAGGGTGACACATACCCCCATAGCCACGCCGGTGCTGTAATTGCTTTGTGGTTAGTTCACATGGGGTGCGCTGGTGCCACTGAAAAGAGTTTGTGAGTGAATGCCAGGCAGTAAACAGTCCCCTACCACCGAAGCTGTCAGTCAGGGTGAAAAATGAGTCCTGGAGCTCCATACCTGTGTGATTACATTGGCTAATTACAGTGTGGAGCAGGGGTGGTTGAGCGAGACAGGCCTGCGGGGGCAGCGTAATTATATCTTCACAATTAATAGTTGGCTGTGACAGAGGAGGGTGCTGTTCTCTGACACCGCTAACAGTTTTAGCGTGGCGGAAAGCCTTTGAATGTGACATAATTACAAAGGCAAACATGATATACACAGATCATCATTATGTGTGCGCAGCTGAACTGTAAACCACACTTACTCCCGTTTGACAAGTTCATCTGGCACGTTAAGCTGTCTCTCTTAGCGCGGTGGCTAATCAGCACTAGCATGACTCATCAGATTTTCTATCAAGCGTTCTGGAGTGTGCTACCTTATTGTACATTATGCAATTATTTATATAACAATGATTTATGGCTCTCTTTAAATGCTTCAGAACATAATTGGTTACAGCTAGTATTTGTAAAATTCTTAAGAAGCTATTGGGTTGATAATGAAATGTCGACTAAAAAAACAAAAAAACTAGTAAGTCCAGTTGTAATTTTTGGTTTAACTCACTTACATTATCATATTTTTGGATATCTCAAAATTTGCATTCAATTAAGGTTTCACTTGTGAGGGCAAATGTAGCCTTTGATAGTAAAGACTGATTTTAACCACATTGCTTTACTCTTGTTTGTGGTTTTAGGCAGCTAGTCTTGTGGCTAACTAGCCTAGCCTCGAGTCACTCCAGTCTTCTGAACAGTGAAGGTGTGCAGTAATCAGACACACCCTTATGTTGTTGGGTACAGAGGCGGCGCTACCATTAGGCAACAGTAGGCGGCCACCTAGGACACCCGAACCTGGTGGGCCCCCCAATCAATTGCCCTCAGTGTCACTAATGGCAGAGGCCTCAGAGCAATTTGATTTTCTCTCAGTATGACATTAAATCAGCATGGTTTACTTTTAAACAAGAAAACACCATCAAAATAGCATCTGATTGAGAAATTTATTTTAACTGACAAAGCGTTCCCCCCTTTCACGTTAAAATTGACTAGTCATCTTATTTTGAACAGAATCATAGCATAATCATACTCATATCTAATGGATATAAACAAAAATGTAATTGTACTAGCAAACAAACAAACAAACAAACAAACAAACAAAAAACTTTCAACTCTGGTTATCTAGTAGGCAACCTAATTAATAAGAAAAGTTTCCAGTCCACCTTAATTCAAATAAAGATGTTCGTGTCTCATGAACAATGGGGAAACCAAACCAACCAAACAGTGCATTATAGTGAGGGCCCCAAACTCAAAGTCTCCTAGGGCCCCCAAACTGCTACCTCCATCACTGGTTGGGTATTACCTGTGTAGGAGTGCAGTGGTTTACAGCTTATATTTGTAAAGTCATTTGGACTTAAATCTGCATTACCCAACTTCTCTGTCAAAGCTGTTCTAAACCTGTGCTTGCCTGGTGGCACAATATAAACCTGCCATAAAGAGCAGGACCACCAGAGAAATGAGAAATTCAGGACCCAAGGCGCGTGTTCTCTCACACTAGAAGAAGTGGCATCTTGGCATCTTCTAGTCAGTCACTATGGTGACTGGTTATGTTTTCAGGATAACTTGGACAGGATTCAAGATGAGAGCTTGAATTTTGGGAATTGTCCTGAAATCTTGCATGAAATCCAGAATACACACTTCTTCAATTCTTTAGATGATGTGAGTCTGGTCACCGGTGAATCTCCTTGTTTTTAAATTGGTGTGATTGACAGATAGGTTTGTCAGTCAAGGACATGCCTTATCCATTTGCATCTGAAAAAATGAAGTAGGTAATTAAGTAAGTAGGTAAAAATTTTAATAAAGGAAAAACATAACCAATTTCTACAGAATCAATGAGCAAAGCACTAAACTAAATCATATTTTATTTGTAAATGATCTCCTCCAATGAGCTCCTTCATTTGTGTCACAAAAAATATGATTGCATGATCCCGTTTGATTGGACTTGAGACACCATGGAAGGTGTGGGGACCAGACAGATATTGGTCTGTATTAAAAATAAAAAAAAAATATCTCTCTGGATTTGTCAGGGTAGAACATTTTCAGGACATCTAATCACTCTAGTCATAGAGTTCGTAAGAGCTAGGAACAAGCTAGAAAGGCCTATATCTACCCCAGCTTTACCTGCTGGAGATCAGATCCAGTTTTAGAAAATATCCTAGAGTCACACATATTCTATTTATTTAACTTACAGGTTCATTGTGCCTACAATATGCCAATTATTTCAACTAAGGGTTGTGAGTGTATTTCAGTAACTTTAGGCCTCTCTGGGGGCTACAGACCTATTTAATATGTCTTGTTGTCTGCCTATGGGACATACACTGGTCACCTATTAGACAAATAAATATATGTAAAGAAAGAGACACGCACAGCTGTTCAATCTCCCAATGATTTACTGAAGATAAAGCACAAATAAAACCACTGCATATTCCTCTCTATTCTATTTTAAGGACTTTCAGCCCTTATGCAATACAACATGTTCTTGCATCTCCACATTTATGTCCTCTGTCCTGTCAGCTCACATCTGCCCTGCATTTCCAAAGCTCCTTCATATTTTCCACTTCCACTCTTCCATCCCTCCCTCTCTCCTCTCCTCTGCTCTGCTCCGAGAAGCTCCCAGGTCACGCTCGCGGTGTTTATGTAGCATTCTGCGTGCATGTGTGACAGCCAAACGGACAGGTGAAGGCCATCTCCGAGGTGGGTCCCATTGTAAACCGCTCAGTACGATAATGCTTTCCCCCGTGAAGGAGGAGGAGGAGGAGTGTGAAATAAGTAAAATCAAATTCCTCCAGCGCTTCATATCTCTGCCCTCCACAAATGAGATCCACATACCAGAGGCTTTTATTGACTTGTCAGAGCAGCCCGCTACAGAGCAAGCTCCAATCTGTACGCTGTGAGAGATTTTAGGTGGTGGAAATACTACATTTTGAAACATAATGTTGCCTGTAATCTTCCACAATATGGTATTACATTTATTTAAGATGCATTTATTCAATTATGGATGTTTTTATCGCTCAAAAATGCCTTTCAAAACTTGCATTCTGACTGTGAGTGGGGTCGACTCTTCACAGATCTCACCTGTAAATTGGCCTGTGGCATCTCTTGCTTACCTATGTGGCGAATGATAAGTTTACTGATAAAACATTGGAACACTGCAGGCAAAGCAATAACATCTCCATGCACATAATCAAGTAAGGAAAGTTATACAATGCACCTTTAAGTAAAAGTACAGATACCAGAGCGAAGAAATATTAGTAAAAGTGTTGCATGAAAAAGTCTATGCAAGTATTAAAGCACCCGTCTAATAAAGCTTCGAATATAGAGATTTTGATAAAGATTTGTGCTCAGAATCAACTGATTTTTTCTTAGCTGTTTTTATTTGTATATTTGTGTAAAAAAGTTGGGTAAAAAGTAGCTGTTAACTTGAAAACTAAGACTTCATGACATCACAAGATGGAACAGAGCATTTTGAGCTCTGAAGATGAAAACAGACTAATAAAAAAAAGGTGCACTGCTAAACTTTTTTGATGGCGCTATTAGTTTGCTAGCCAGGGTAGCGCCATCTAGTGGCGACTAGATCAGGAGTAAGAATGCACTAGATCAGGGGTGTCAAACTCATTTTGGTCTGGGGGCTGTATCCAACCTACTTTGATCCCAAAGGGGCCGGATCAGAAAACTCATGTCATATAAACCCCAAAAATAACAATAAGTTCAAATATTTCTGCAGAGAAACACAAATCTATTATCTTTTTAACTGATGAACTTTTTCTTTTACAAAATATTATAATATTACGAACAACCTGAAACTTTAAGAAAAATACAATTTCAACACAATGTTTTAACATGAACTTGTTTTACATTAAATTGTATAAATAGGAATAAGTACATTTTTCTTGGAAAATCCTGCACTTGGCGTCCACTTTTCTCATTTTGGAAATTTTGTTGATGAGGGTGTCACGGTCAACAGTCAAAACAATCGTACTTTAAGAGCGTTTGGAAAGAGACAAGTCTTCATTTGTGCTGCTCTGGTGGGAGGGGCCACGTACAGAGACGCTGGAGACGCTGCTGTGATAAACACCACAGAAAATTAACAATATTTTAATAAAAAAAATAGAATTAAAATATTTTAGTAAAAAATCAGTCGAGGGCCAGATTAAAGGTCTTGGAGGACCGGATCTGGCCCCCAGGCTGCATGTTTGACACCTGTGCACTAGATGGTTTGCAAAAATCCCGGACGTTGCAAACCGTACACCGGCCAATCAGTGAAGAGCTGAACCAATTCAAGTTGCAATAGCAGACTGCATACGCTATCTTCCTTTGGACTTTCTTTGTCAGATACAAACTTTGCAATTTTTATTGCACCTTTAATGTGCAAGTTCATCTCGCAGAAATGACAATGATCATTGACAGACATGTTCACTCTCTGCTGACACCTCTGAGCATTCCGGTGCATTACATACATCACGACCAAATAGCAGCGATTGGTTAAATAAAAAAGTACTTGCCTACTGTTGAGTGAACGAATTCTAATGCTGCGAGATCAGATGGTTTCCATGAAGTGAAATCAGCTGATGAATCAGGCTATTAGTTCGCCACCTGCTTGGCACCATGGAAGTGTTTTGCTTTGACTGAAATGTTCTCCAGTCTATCTCCATCTATAGGCCAAGTTACGGATTAAGGCTCAAAGTACTGTACTGTCTGAAACTTACAAAAATACAATAATTTAGGAGGTATTCATAAGTTTTGCTCATACTGAAAAAACAAAACAAGAATTCAATTTGTTAACCGCTGGATTAGAAAGATACACATCATCCTTACCTTTTAATCTCACTGTGTTCAGTGTTATCATTGCAATCAAATAATTTATAATCTCCCCACGTGCACATACGAGACTGCAGTGGACTATAAAAATGAGCCTTGAGGTCTTCCTCTTGCTCTGTCCCCCGCCCCGGTGTATGGGAGGGGGTGGTACTGTACTCGCTATGGTAGTAACAGATGCTACTGTTCTCCATGTCTCATAATGAGTTTAGCCCACTGGCACAAATACAGTTAGCTGCAGGACCGTTGGGGGCGAGCAGCTGCCTGGAGTTTTGATGCTAGCTCATATAAAAGCCTCTAATTAGGTTTGGTCCGTGCATTAAACATGTGTGTGTGTAGGTGTTACATTCCAATGGAGAGAGGCAAAAAATAAAAGAAGTGAAATGAGAAGAAAAAATATGACATTTTAAAGACTGTAATACATAAAGTGATACAATAGTAGTAAAATATATGCAAAAATGTTAATCCTTAATAAATATAGGTCTACTATGTCAACTTTTCACATTTAAGGTGCCGTATCTGATTTTGAATGTTTATATGAAAAACTAGTTAATTTTTAATGGTTTGCAGTGGTCAAAGTTCTTCTTCATTTACCTTATGCATTTTGAGCATCCTTGTTCACTGCTATGAGTTTATAAACAGATTCCACAATTTCACAAAAAAATCCATTACAAAGCCTTAAATTATTTTATGTTGAAGTAATGTAAATACTTTTAGAATATACATTTAGATATAAGTGTATTTAACATAAAATATAAAGATGTAACAAGTGACATATTTCTAAGGTCAACATTTTTTGAGTGTAAAATTCTAAATGCTACAAAAGATCTGCTAATAATTTGGAAATTCTGCATACAAAACATATTTTTCTTGGCCCTATTATGGATATAAATCTGATAATGCCCTTACGAGACCTCTGTGTACTGGCTCAGACTTCAAACTTTGGTGATGCACAAGGGAAATTATGACACAGCTCACAAGTAACAATTGAATTAATGAATGCATCACTGGCTTTATCAAATGGAAAAAAGAAAGACTAATTTGAGTTCAGTTTGTGCCAAATCAGCCAGCAGCATTTTTCCTATTTTGCTTTTGGTGCTTCCAGAACTGAGTCATCACGGTGATAGTTACGTTCAGATGATAGTTCCTTGGAGTTGTTAATTAAACTCCTATATTACACAGAACTGTTTCTTGTGAGCTTTAAACCATGTTATAATGTTGTTACCATGTCAAAAATCAAAGCTCAAAATGCTCTGTTCCAATTTGTGATGTCATGAATGGGTAGTTTTCAAGTTCTCAGGTACCTTTTACCTTTTGTTGAGCAGAGATTGGCAATTCCACAATTCCAGATTCTAGTGAAGGTGTATGTAACACAGTGGAGCACTTCCTGTATCACCACATGACATCACAAGGTGGAACAGAGTGTTTTCTGTTGGAGAAAAATATACCTGATTTGTATCAATGAAACAAACCTCAACTCCAAGTATGTTTTTGATGAGTAAACAACATTATTACGTAGATCAGAAAATAGCATAAAATGAGCCCTTTAAATTAGCCAGGTTGGTGCCAATTTCATTTCTCTCCAGCGACTAAGTCAGGAATTGGAATACACTAGACAGCTTGCAAGAACCCCGGAAGTTGTAGACCATGCACTGGCCAATCAGCGAAGAGTTGTGAAGCCGTGATGTCAAACTCAAGCGTCTGTCTGGGTCCCTTTTTGTGGTACAGCTCAACAGTAAACAAAGCAGTCGAGATGGATGTAGACGAAACCAGACATTCTATGTTGGCAACGATTCCCGAGATCGAGAATTTCAAGCCGGAACAAAGAGAATGTTTGGTGAATTTTATCAAAGGGAAAGAGGTTATTGCCCTTCTTCCTAGGGGATTTGGGAAAAGCTTAATATACAAGGTTAACCCCATTAGTGCTGCATTACATATGTCATGACCAAATAGCAACGACTGGTTAAATTAAAAAGTACCCGCTGATCATCGAGCGAATGAATCCTAATGCTGCGAGGTCAGATGGTTTCCACAAAGGGAAACTGGCTGATGACTCAGGCTACCTTTAAACTGCATACAAATTCAAAATAAATGTTTAGAAAATACAAAATAAACAAAAAAATCTTACAATATTCTAAAAAGTAGGCTTCTATAATGTAAAAAAAAAAAAACTATACACAAACACAAAAGCAACATAATCCATGCAAATGTCATTACCTCTGATAATCCAATGTATTCCAGGTGAAATGGACTGGTTTTCACAGGCATCATTAAAGAAAATATGTGAAATTCCAGATTTTTGGCTTGCGAGGATATGATCTGCACCAGGATCACAGTAGAATTCCAAATATGCCCCAGACTCCACCGCCAACCTGCCCTGTCCAGCTCCTGTGCTACTGATCTGTCTTATCTCTTTGCATATTGTCTCTTCCTCTCTAAAGAATAAACATTTGGAAAGAAATATAGATGAGACTCCAGGTGGAATTCAAGGCCTTGTGGAGTTTTAAGGTAAACTTTGAAGAAAAATATGCTGCAGATTCTCCAATAGCTGGTGTTTATAGTTCAAATATTCATGCCATGTTTGAGAAAGTGAAGCAGTTATGTTGCAAAATGATATAAATCCACTTATTTTCTTTTGGTTCGGGGTCTGTCGCCTTCTTGTTTCTATGGATATGTCATTGCTCTACCTGGAATGTCCCACAGTATGACATTAAACATTAAACATACTTCACATTTATTCAGTTACAGGTGGTTTTATTGTTTAAAAATACCTAAAAAAAACAGGCATTCTGACTGAAAGTGGTGTCACCTCTCCGCAGATCTGACCTGTAACTTGGCCTGGTTTGCTCTCCATGATGATAGGAAGTTTTAATGCCAAACAATCCAGACAAAGCAATGACATCTCCATGGAGAAAAGGACGGACCCTCCACCAGAAAATTTACACAATGCACCTTTAATGGAGTCTTTCAAAATTACAGTATGGAGGCAACTGAGTGAAGTAGAACATATTGTAATTCCAAAAGACAGGCAGTGACAGGAAGAATACAAAAATGCATTGAGTTACAGAATACTGAATACCTGAATTAAATTATGTAACATATTGTGATGCATGGACCTATCAGAGTACTGTATCTGAATACTTTGAATACTTTTACATCAAGTTGTATTATATTATAGTGTAAAGAACTTGACCTGGAATTAGAAACAGATTTAATTTTGTTGTTATGCAGTAATTTATGTCTAATTAGAGACAAAATCACACGTACACACACTGCAAGAGCTGTTTTCTTTTTTCTAACACTGTGCAGTTCAAGGCTAAAATTGGAGATGAAGTACCGTCTTGTATTCCTTTGATTTTAGACACAAGAGATTTTCTATATTCTGAACACAACCAAATGAAAAGGTAACTTCACAAAATACAATAATTGGTATAAAGAATACACATTTGCAGTACATGTATTCAGTTATTTCCCAACAGTGTAGACAGGATATCATCGAATGTGAAAAATCAATTACCATACATGTTTGGTTTAATGATTTGTATTTAATTATTCATATTATTATTTTTTTACTCGGCAATAACATCCAGAAATGTTAACCCTATGATTTCTTTTGTTTCTTTCTTTCTTTCTTTTGACAGGAAAGTAGAAGGTCTTTTTTTTTTTTTTTTTTTTTTTTTTTTTAAAGCTTTAAAATAGAGAAGCAAACAAACTTTAGACAACAATTTAGATAAAATTTATTGATCCACAAGGGAAATGATTTGGACAAAGTAGCTCACACATCACAATATAATATAATAACAAAGAATAAAAAATATAAATAGTTATAATAAATTCTAAATAAGTAGCAAAAATGGCAAGACACTGGTGTCAAATGAGGTATAATTATAGAAATGTATATGTACAAATAAAAAAGTAAACATATCTTTGCTATATATAAGAGGTTGTAAGGAGAAACAGTGCAAAGATGCAATACAGATAACAAGTCTTTATTTTTCTTAGTATAATTCCTTTCTTTTTGGTGCAGTAATAGTTTAAATTGCATATTGATCATGTATCAGTTAATCTTTGAAAATGTAAGTTATTATGGTTTGTGGTCCGGAATATAGAACATTCTAATGGGTCTAATATGGATAAAGCTAACTAAAAATATTAAATATAGTACGCCTACTCAGTGATTTTATTTAATTTTACTCTTATTCTATACCGATTTTATCACACTATTCTCTGATCAAATTAATGATTTAGTCCCACGTGTTCGCCCATTGAACCTGCCTCAGCTAAAGCCTGACATCTAGCGGACGGAGGGTATATGTGCAATTCTATTATTGACCAAAAGCCACACCCAGAGATGTCATGAATATTTTATGTATTGGAAATCTGAGAATTTCCCTTCATATGCATGTAATCTGCCATGTTTTATATTTTATCAGAAACGTGTCTTTAGTTATGATGAAAACTGCACCATATTGTAAAGAGTACTATAATGGTCAATCTTATTATTAGGCTATAACAGAATAAAATATGGTTCTGCAAATATAGGTTCTTATATACTGCAGATAGGACATAGCACCATACATGTGAAATCAGATCTCTTTAATATGCTGTTTTGTATGGGAAGACTCAAAGGGGAAGGGAGGGGCGGGAGCCAGGCTGCTGAAAACTGTGTCAAATACAGCCCCTTTTTTGTTACTAGGTCTGAAAGAGGGGTGGGGGCAGGAAAGCAACTAACACATGTACAATTCAACACAGAAAGACTGCTTTTATCCTCTACCATACAATATAATCTTATATCTTAGTAAGAAAATATTAACTACAAATCATGAATAAACTTATGGGGATTGGTTGATAGAAGAGAACTGAAAGGTTTTTGGCAGAAATGGCGGCAGATTATAGAGAATATGACTTACCCAATAGCCCTTCAATACAGAGATACAGTTTTTATGCTCTAAATCTGCTATGATAATAAAAAATCTTAAATGTTAGTAAGACAATATTAATTACAAATAATGAGTAGACTTGTAATCATCTATATATTATATGGGGATTGGTTGATTTAAGAGAAATTAAAGATTATTGATGGAAATTGTGGCAAATTATATATAAAAAAAATCTTATTAAAAATAATAAAAATCTTGTGAGATTTAGGCCGTTTAATATTGTTACCTAGTCAAAACCACACACACACATCCATTGTTGTGTTTTGTTTCATTCCCGCATGTTTGATCTTGGTTTACTAGTCTGGCTACATCTCCAAGGATCAAAATTGCTCTGATCCACCTGATCCAAAAATGTAATGAATGAATCGTATTATAGATTGTCTTCCTCATAGTAACTAAATATGACCTTGAAATATAAATGTTGTTAAAACGCTGCCAGTAAAACTAGAGTGTGTGTGCCTGCAAAGACAAAGCGAAGGCACCACATGTAGAGGCTCTCGTGGGTTCCTTGTGAATGAGTCTTGTCCTCATTTGTGCTGAACTGTTGCTAATAGTAACGTGAGTCATACTGCTCAGGAAATGAATGAATAACCCTGCGCTGTAATACTCCTTTGGTCCGACAGGTGGCGCAGTCTTCACGTGAATACCAGACCTGTCGGGTACCCTGCCCTTGAACTAGGCCTCTTTTGGAAACTGTTTACACAAGTGTTTACAACACTATTTATTATGTAAAGTGTCAAATGTATTATTGTTCAAGTGTATTCACCTGAGCTAATATAAAGTTATAAAACAGTTCACAAATGTGCCGAAAACAAAATGACAGCGGTGCATAAAGACTGTGCCGCAAATCTAAGCAGCACATCCCTGGTGTGTGAGCTTAAGTGTTTTCTGGTGACTTGAATAATAAGCCATGGAGCAGACAAAGGCTCCAGTGTGAGCGGCGGGACACAGCTCCATCCTTCCTGTGGGAGGTTTGAGATGCGCTGCGCACAGCCGTCCGCTAGCGACGCATCTTCCTGGCCTGCCCCCTCTCTCCCTCTCTCCCTCTCTCCCTCTCTCCCTCAGCCTCTGTCCTCCTCTGTCTGCGGCTAGCCTACCTGCGAGGAAGTGCCACAAGCCCGGGCGAAGCAGCGGTGTGTCGGCGGGCCTCGGGCGCTGATATGCGGCGGTAGAAGGCCGCTGTTCTGCGGTGTTTACAGGGGATGTAGACAGGGACACGGGCACCACTCGCCCCGACGGACCGCGCCGTGTCTGCTCTGCTCTGCCCAGCCCGCTGCATCGCTGAGCGGCCTGCGAAGCACACAAGATGTCCACCAGAACGCCATTGCCCACGGTGAACGAGCGGGACACCGAGAACGTGAGTACAGTTCGGATGACACCGGCGTGTCCGGACCGAGGGGAGGGACATGGATGTGCTGTAGCTAGCCTGTCTGTGGGAGCAGGTTTATGGAGGCTTTGAGCTCTGTGCTGCAGTGCTAGTCACCCGTGAGCCCGGGCTTATCTCCAGCCCGGCTCAAGCAGAGCATGGAGCCCGGTCACTCAGTGCACGGGCACGGCCCGGTGCGGTTCGGCCGCGCTGTCCCACTTTGTGCACAATACGGTTAGCGTTAACAACGCATTGCGTCACTATGCTGCCTTTAATGACACGCGCAGGACTGATTGTGCATTTAGTGGAATAAAGCCGCGCTCATGTTCGGCTCCAGAACACGGTGCAGCCGCGTATGGATCTATGGACGTGTTTTCTGGTCCGCAGTCAATATTCGGTGGGTGGGGGATGTTGCCCTACTTTCAATGGCAAAGTTGGTAGCATCGCAATGTGACATCCATCACCTATAGGGCTCTGTGGAAACTGCACTGGTCTGTTGTTCAGCGGGAGGAGGAGGTGTTATTCTCCTCTGCCTCCGCTCCCATGAATACTGCTCACGTTATTTACAACGGCCCCGAAAAGCTCCAAACAGCCCGGTCATTCACCGTGCAGAGGAATGTCTGTGTCCGTGAGAGAAGACACAGTCCCGCTCCTCTCCTCCTCTCCTCCGGGCTCCAGCCCCGGGCTCCGGGCGCACGGTGCAGCTGACAGGCTCTGACACATCTAGGTTTCCCTTGTTTTCTTGGAAACAAGACGAGGCACAGTCTGTGCGCGCTGCTCACGGTTAGATTGTGTTACACGCACTGCGAAGCCATGAGCTCTTTAATCAGACAGAGATTTGTACAATACACCTATGAAGCAGTGTTATTACAATGAACTCCTCTGTAATTAGGCTGTATCTGTGAACAGGGGTTATGTCAGCAGCAACATGATAGATATAAAGTCCACTCATTGTAAATATAAAAGGCCAGTGACGAGAGCAGTGTTAGAGTGCAGGCCTGATGTGAGTGTAAAACCCTGTAGTCTGTAGTGTTCCTGAGAGAGACAGACTACAGGTAAGTACAAAGCTGTGCTCAGCACATGGCTCTATCCCGCTGCCTATATTTGACTACTCAGGCCCCAGGGCCCATAGGCAGTGCTTCATTGCATAACGAGGTATTACTCAGAAAGACAGGCTTTTATTGCACTTTCTCCTTTTCCATGGGTCTGAGTCTGGTGGAGGGCAAATCTGTGTAGACATGTTTATGGCATATATGGTCCTCTTTTATTGTAAAGCTCAGATTTCAAACCTTTCTTTTTCATAGGCCCATCAGTAGTCACTTTAGATCAAGTGATCACATAATGAGTCAGTTACAGAGGTGCAGACAGGACATGCTTAATCAGGAGGAACAGACACAAGAGGGAGGGGGAATGAACAGTGTACTCACTGGATAAACTTGAGCTGGACTCCAGCAGGTAGATGCCATAATAGATTTAGAAGGGAAAATATTCTCTCTCTGTGTCTGTCTGTCTGTCTGTCTGTTTGTCTCTGTCTCTGTCTCTCTCCCTCTCCTGCTCTCTTTCTCTTGCTGTCCCTCCCTCTCCTTCACTCGCTCTCTCCCTCCTCACCGGTGTACAGGTTAGCGGCAGTGATGCTAGCCCTGCAGGGTGTAGCGTTTCCCCAGTGAAATGAGAGCACGCCGGCCTGGGTAACTAGACCAAGGCTTTATTCTGAGAGTGGGTGTGGTGCAGCAGCAAAGGATCATGGGATGTCTGACCCCCAAGTACACTACAGATACGTGCAACCCAGTCATGTTTTTAGCACTGGATTAGACCTGGGTAGACCAAGATGTAAATTAAACCCAGATAATTGATGGTTTAGTCTTAGTTTAGTTTAGGCCACTAAGTCCTATGAATTGTACTGGGTAGGCTTAATCATGCTTCAGGTTAGGGATGGGCACTGAAACAGCTCCAGTATTTGTATCGGGATATCGGTTTCAGAGTTCCTAGGTATCATTATCGAAATTTTGTTGTCAATTTAGCCGATATGTGGCACCGATATATATTTTCTGTGTTCCCATGTGTAGTGTTGTCATGGTGCTAAAATATTAATCTTGATTTTGATTTTGATACTTGGAATAGAGCCATTTCTGTTCTGCAAATGTGACTTTTTAGTATCGATACCTGCTCACTTGAATTTCAGTGTTAGTTTAATGGTGCACTGTGTAACTTTTATGGTGGAAGGTCATCATGGAAATGTTATTATTTTTGTCTGGAATGTCCCATGAAATTAGAAGTATCCATCTTGCATTTACTCAATAACATGGGTTTTTATTGACCTAAAAACTTGCATTTTTAAAGTGAGTGGGCTCACCTCTTCAGAGATCTGACATGAAACTTGGCCTCAACTTCTGTCAACTGCTGTCTCCATAGAGATAAACAAGTGTAATGCCATACTGTGGAACATTCCAGGCAGAACATACCATTTCCATGGAGAAAAGCAAAAAGTGAAAAGGTGCATTGTGTAACTTTTGTGTTGGAGGGTCCATCATCTGTTTCTCTCCGTGGAGATGTTATTGCTTTGTCTGGAATGTTTCACAGTGTGGCATTAAACCTTTTTATCTTCATGCAGACCAAGTTAGAGGTCAGATCTGTGGAGAGGCGGCCCCGCTCACAGTCAGAATGCTTGTTAATCTAGGTATTTTTGAGCTATAAAACCACCTGTAATTGAATAAATAAATGTAAGATAGAGCTGTTTAATGTCATACTGCGGAACATTCCAGGCAGAGCAATGACATATCTATAGAAAAAAGCAGGTGATGGAACCCCAACCAAAAAGTTACACAGTATCCACCTTTAAGCATCAATTAGTATCTAAGTTTCAGTACTTTTCAAAGCCCTACTCCTCTCTTCTGCAGTACATTTGTTCCAGACCTGGTTGACCTCTGCAGTTAGCCTCACGTAGCCTGTGCTAGCTTCCCCGTGCCCCCTCCCACCTTCTCCATAAGAGCTATTTTATTCTCAGCTCCGGTGACGTAGGCTGCACTTCTGAAGCTACAACAAGTGCCCTCTGCTCATCGTCACTTTCCCTCCGGGCACATAAATAAAGACCACTTACTTTCTTTTGTTATCTAATCTAGTCATGGGGCAGATAAGGTCTCTGGGTTAGGAGGTTAGGGTGTAGCAGAGGGAGGGAGGACACTCTTAAGTTTGTCATTGTTCTGGCCTTAGTTCTGACGGTACGTATTGGGCGATTATGTGTTCTAATGTGGAAAGTCCCAAGTGAATTTAAAACCAGAGTCATGGCCCTGAGCTGGTGATTCAGAAATTTTTCTCACCAAAACCAAATACTTCCTCGGCACAGTTTTGGCAGTGTTAACTAAAAAGAGTCAAAGGAGGACTAAACACATTGAAATGACTTGAATAAAGCTACATTTTAGAACAAAACTGATACTACTACTAAGAGATCTATACCGGACTAAAGGAGGTCTAGGGCTGGGCAGTGAATCAAATTTGTGTTTTTAATAAATGAGATGTTGAAAAATTGCAAAGTTGTAGAATTGACTGAAGGAGATTACATATCTATACAAATGTAATTGAAGGCAGTTTACAGTTTCTTAGAAAACAGGACATGGAACTTCCCCTGTTTAAAAGACTAGCCCCTGCTCTGACTTTGATTAAAATGGATTCAAATCATGACTGTCCAGTGTGTGCAAAAACAAAATGTATATAATTTTACCGTATTGTCCAGTAGGTTTAGCCATGGGAATGTCAGAAGTGTGTATGCTGTAAATTGAAATAAGGTATAAAAACAGAATTGAAACAGCCATTTACTAAGTCAAAGCAAGAACTAAACCAGGACTAAACCAGGACTAAACCAAGTCTAAACCAGGTCTAAACCAGGTCTAAACCAGGTCTAAACCAGGTCTAAACCAGGACTAAACCAGGACTAAACCAGGACTAAACCAGGTCTAAACCAGGACTAAACCAGGTCTAAACGAGGTCTAAACCAGGACTAAACCAGGACTAAACCAAGTCTAAACAGGACTAAACCAGGTCTAAGCCAGGTCTAAACAGGTCTAAACCAGGACTAAACCAGGTCTAAACCAGGTCTAAACCAGGACTAAACCAGGACTAAACCAGGACTAAACCAGGACTAAACCAGGTCTAAACCAGGACTAAACCAGGACTAAACCAGGACTAAACCAGGTCTAAACCAGGTCTAAACTAGGTCTAAACCAGGTCTAAACCAGGTCTAAACCAGGTCTAAACCAGGTATAAACCAGGTCTAAACCAGGTCTATGCTTGGTCATAACAAGGCCTAAACCAAGTCTAAACCAAGCCTAAACCAGGTATAAACCAGGTCTAAACCAGGTCTATGCTTGGTCATAACAAGGCCTAAACCAAGTCTAAACCAAGCCTAAACCAGGTCTAAATCAGGACTAAACAATGTCACATTTATATGGCCAGTATAAATCAGATAACTGCTTAACTAACCCAACCCAATTAGATCAAACTTTTGGTGTCCACAAAATCAGGATCAACAAAAGCATAAATTAATTAGCAGAGTGTCTGAAGTATTTGGAAAACAAAGTGCAATGACTTTTAACTCTTTCAGTCTTTAGCATTTTCATTTTGGTTTTTGTCACAGTAGTTTGCCCTTTTTATATAATTTCCTTGTCAAAACTTGCACATGTGTGAACGATCAGAAAGAAATCTGATTACGCACATCAGATGTAACTGATCACATGACATTTCAATAATTATATAACTCCAGAAGAATCATGATCAGATAATATCGGATAATGATAATGATCAGATTATAGTGTGCATGTAATTGTAAAGATAGCCACTGAGTCAAAACCAGAATCAAAGTAGAGCTAAACCAAGAACAGGTCAACCAATCCAAGTCTTAACATGCAGGATTAAAGTAGGTCTACATATGGCCTAAAGACAGAACTATATAAGCTGTTAACACTAAACTAATACTAAACCATCCGTGGTCTTATGAAAGCATGTGTCTACCTGACTAAATTAAATAAAGGAGTAATTATACTGAAGACTCCTGTACCAGCAGTGGGGCCGGACCACACTTTGAGAAGCACTCGTCTATAAGCTTTATTTTATGTCTGTCTCCTTGTCTTGGCACATCCGCTCCACTGCACCACTCTGCTGCACTGGTGCTAAATGCAGTGAAAAGTGAACAGATTTATAGCTAGCGTCATAAGAACAGCGCTGCTTAATAAAATGTCAGTTTATCATACACAGGCAACATACACTGTAAAAAAGAAAACCTCAGTTGCTTCTGTTAATTCATCATTCAATCATTTATACTGTAGTAAATAAATGGTGCTGTTAAGTTTGCATGTATATAAAAATAAATAAAATAAATAAATACTTTTGCAGTGCTTTCTGGAAGTGCCGCTTCTCAAGAGTCCAAATTGCAGCACAAGACCTTTTCTCATCCATTTTTAACACAATTTGAAATGTATATAAAATGGAGAAAGTACTCAAACTTAGACTTAAACTTCATTGAGCCACAAAGGGAATTATTTGGACACAGTAGCTCACACATCACAATATATTAACAAACAGCTAAAATGCAAGTGGTTATAATAAATTAAAAATAAGTTGCAAAAGTAGCAAGAGACTGGTGTCAAACGAGGCATAAACTGAATAACTAGTTCTAAAAGCTAGAAATGTGATGTTGTATTGAATCCTGTTTTTGTCTCTCTCTTCAGCATTCGTCGGTGGATGGCTTTGCGGAGCCCCCGGCCCCGCCCTCTAAGTCTGCGAGTCGCCACAGTCTCCCACGCTGTCGTAACTCTTTCACCTCGACCGAGGAGCACCCCCACATCGGAAACTACCGCCTCCTCAAGACCATCGGCAAAGGAAACTTTGCCAAAGTCAAGCTGGCCAGGCATGTCCTCACCGGGAGAGAGGTGAGAGGGACTTTGTTTTTGTTTTTGTGAAGGTTGTAATAGGAATGGAATTTTTGAAAACCGCATCAAACTTGGCCTATCCTATTCAAGTTAAAGGTACACTATGGCTTCTTTTACATTGGCAGGTTCGCTTGGGGGCACTGATGTCAACCAAACATAACAAATGATTTCTTAAATAATAAATCAATTCTACATTGTATCTCAATTATATTCATAATTCTAAAGCTGATCTCAGACGTAAATTCCAAGTTTGTGCTGCTGTGAGACATGGCTAAAGCATAAAAACAAAACAACTTCCAGTTTATTGTCAGCTTTTTCTGCATTTATTTCACTTTTCTAAGCCTTTACACCACATTTGAACCTCTCTTTATGGGAAATATGATGATGGTTTATCACAAGATCAAGTCAGCATTTAGTGTTTCTTTTTTTTGTTGTAACCACGTCTGGAGCTTTACTGTACGCCGGCATCAAGACATATTTTGAGCATGAATATTTCCTGTGATTGAATAAATGCAGCCTACAGATTTTAACGGCATACCATAAAACAATAATATCTCCATAGAGACCTTTTAAAACAAGTATTAGCTCTGTTAGCCATTTAGCACCCTCAGTATATTCTAACTTGTGAAAATCTGTGGTATTTCTGCATTGCTTCACTCATTTCCTCCTGCACTTTCTCTTTACAATTTGTTTTTCAATACCTGAAATTGCTTCCTTTGTTTTGCTGGGTTTCAGATGACATCACAACATTCTACTGGCCCATATTACTTAATACAAAATTAATGTTTTTTGTTGTAATATAGAATTTGTTGGCTGTAGTCGCTGTCAGAAATGATCAGGTTTTTTGTTTATTTACCTTTTGGATATTTCATGCCAAAGTTCAGTGTAATCAATATGAGAAAACTGACTCTTCCCCCTCAGTAAGGATGTAACAACTGAAATATTGTGGTATTGTATCGTCAAAAGTCTCACAATAATATCCTGGACCATCACAATATATCGATTTATAAGTCTCTTTGCTTAAATTAATGGTTATGGTGCAGCAACAGCTAAAAAAAAACAGAGAGACCTACATAGACCATGATCCTTTTCTCCGTTTTAGTCCAGACTTCATGAAGAAATAAATGTTCTAAGCACTTTTAAATCTTTGTTCTTTGGATTATGTCTTGTGAAGGCATTTTAAGAGGAAAAAGTCACAGTTTTGTTACCTTCCACAAAATATTGCAATAAATATCGCACCGTGTATATCATGAACATATCGTAATGACAGATTTGCATATTGTTGCATGCCTAGTAGACAGTCAGGTTGCTCCAGTCCTGTCCTCCTCGCTGGCTGTAGTGTGATGGACGTGCTGCTCCTGGTGTGAGTGTAATTAAGGCCAGTGTCCCTCAAGAGGAGACAGAGCTGTGATCTGCTCTGCGTCTGAACCAGGCCTCCTGCAGCTCCCTGACAGCCCGCACCACTCACATCAGCTGGGTTTGAGACTCTAGGCTTTTACATGGCTACATGTAATCGTGAAAGAAGTGATTCCAGACCAGGTAGAGAGTTGAAAGAAGCCCCTTGATCTGATATCACTATTGCTGGGTTTCAGACGACATCACAACTTTCTATAGGCCAGTACTATTTAATACAGATGAGGGCTGCTATAATCATTATTGTTCAACTGCAGATTTTTGTTGTAATATAGCATGGTCTTGGGTCTAGTCAATAATAGAAATGATCAGGTTCCATATTTGTGAATTTGTCTTTCTGATATTTCATGGCAAAGTTCAATGTAATCAATAGGGAAATCTAGCTCTTGCCCCCGCTCTGGAAGTATGACATCATCAACGTCTTAAATCTCCAACAGTTACCGATATTTTGCCTAAATATTAGAAATGAGACAAGACACAATTTTCACAAAATGAGACGAGAAACGAGACTGGGTCCATGAGAACAAGACAAGACGAGATTTTAACATAATTCCTAATATAGGCAAGGCAAGGCAAGTTTATTTGTATAGCATAATTCGTACACAAAGTAATTCAAAGTGCTTTACAGAATAAGAAATACATTAAAATCATAATAAAAACAAATCAAAACATAAATATTAAAATTAAAAAAGAGGGGCATAAATTGGAGAGAAGAGTGCGGAATGAAAACCTTTCAGTTATATGCACAGTTAAACAGAAATGTTTTGAGCCTGGATTTAAACAGCGTCACAGAAGAGTCTGTCTCACATGTTCAGGAAGACTGTTCCAGGTTTTAGCTGCTGAACCATGAACCTGAAACGCTGACTCCCCTTGTTTAGTCCTGACTCTGGGCACCAGCAGGAGGCCGGTCCCTGAGCTCCTCAGAGTGCGAGATGGTTCATATGACACTAACATGTCACAGATGTACTTTGGTGCTCGGCCATGGAGAGACTTGTACACAAACAGAGCTGCTTTAAAGTCTATTCTCTGAGGCACAGGAAGCCAGTGCAGAGACCTGAGCACAGGACTTATGTGCTCGTACTTCCTAGTTCGAGTGAGGACCCAAGCTGCAGCGTTCTGGATGTTCTGCAGCTGTCTCACAGCTCGTTTGGATATATATTGAATATATACACATTCACGATTCTATCTTGGCCTCACAATTTTTTTTGTTTATTTGATTTAATATTTTTGTTTCCATTCTACTGTAACTCTAGCCAGACTGGTGCCACCTAGTGCCTCTGCTCAATTTAAGTTCTCTCCAGTGACTAGGTCAGGAATCAGAATACACTAGATGGTTGGTTAAAGCCAGAACGAAGAGAATGTTTGGTGAATTTTATCAAGTAGAAAGATGTTATTTCCCTTCTTCCTGCGGGATTTGGGAAAAGCCTAATATACCAGTTAGCTAGCACCGTTAGAGGCGCATTACATACGTCACGACCAAATAGCAGAGATTGGATAAATGAAAAAAGTACCCACCTACCGTCGAGTGAACAAATTCTAACGCTGGTCAGACGGTTTCCATGAAGTGAAACCGAAAGATGAATCAGGCTACTGTAACTCACCAACACTTGACCCTTTTTTGTCCAATCCAAATGTGAACGCTTGGAAAAGAATCTCACAAGATTACTTTTTCATGTGTCTTTTGACAATTTAGTTTTACGAAATCTTGTATCATCTGTCCTAAATATGCATGAAGAATACGTGTATAAAACTTCATCTGAACACTTTTGTTCAAAGATGGTACTGCAAAACCACTCTCTTATCCAGTTTGTAGTTAAAGAAGGTTGGGATGAGCTTGTACTAGTTTCAAATGAGATAATTTGGGAAAATAACCAAAAATCTGCCCTGCATATCAGCCCAAAAAAATTTCGGCAAAACTCACTGGCCCTCAACTGCTCTGGGTGAAAAAACCCATATGAGTCAATCTCTAGTAGTTTTAGTACGTTGAGTCTGTAGTAGGTCTGTCGTTGTAGGTGTTACTGGGAGTACATGTCATGGTGTTAATTTTCATTGAATTATTTTATTATCCTTGACCTGGTATTATTTAGTATTTCTCTAGCTATGTGTGTGTTTTGAGTTTGACTTCCTGTTGTATTGATAGTTTGCCCTGCCCTTATGTGTCTCACATGTGTGTCATTTGTGTGCGTATAAACCCTGTGTTCTCCTTTGCCTTTTGTTGGTTCATTTGTCATTATCAGTTTCACGTCTGTTTGAATTTCTGTCTTTCGTCATCCCTTTTTTTATTAAACAACTTCAGAACTGCAGTCTTGCATTTTGGGTCCCAAGTCTGCTCTAAACGTGACAGTGAAGAAGTGATCATTGCTACAATCAAATGTGTGGTCAACAGTGAAAACAATCACGTAATCAACAGCAAAATGGATCACATGCCCCTTTGCGTTGTGATTTTAAGCTTTCAGAGCACGCTGCTTGCTAATGGGGCTAACCTCAGTTTTTACCTGAACTACAACGATTTTTTTTTTTTTAACAATACACAGACCCCAAACATGCCATGTGCTGAGTGAAGACAGAAATATACCTCGTAAAAAAAGTTGTCACAGTTTCTCTTTAGCTTCATTTGGATCAGATTTTGTAAAACTGTCATATTCACTGGCCTTTTGCAATCAAAACTACTCATCCATGAATCTACTGTAAATAATATTTGATAATAATGAGACCACTGTGAATCTGCATTATTAAGCATGTTATAGGAAGTGCACTGTTAGCATGGCTTTGAGGGGCACTAACTTCCCAAGTCATGCTGTCATGGATTCAAAATGATGTATTATTGTGTTTTTTTTCTGTCCCTTGAGATTGACCTTGCACCAGTTTGACCGGTGCTCTCCTCTGCTTCTGCCGTCTGCCCCTGTCCTTGGCTACTGTCTCTCTGCTCCTGTCCTCTGCCCCTGTCCCCTGCTCATTGTGTCCTCTCCCTCTGTTGTCTTCCCCTGTCCTCTCCTCCTGTCTTTTTCTCCTGCCCTCTGCTCCTGTCTCTCTGCTCTTCCTGTCCTCTGCTCCTGTCCCCTGCCCCGTCCCCTTCTCCTGTCTCCTGTCACTGTCATCTGTGCCTGTCGTTTTCTCCTGTCCTCTGTTCCTGTCTCTCTCTACATCTGTCTCTGCTCCTGTCCGCTACTCCTGTCCTCCTCTACCTCTGCTTCTCTCTTTACCCCTGTCTCTCTGCTCCTGCCCTTTGTCTTTTTGTCTTTTTCTCCTGTCCTCTGCTCCTGTCTCTCTCTACACCTGTCTCTAGTCCTGTCCTCTCTATCCATGTCCTCTGCTCCTGTCTTTTTCTCCTGTCCTCTGCTCCTGTGTCTCTACACCTGTCTCTACTCCTGTCCTCCTACTCCTGTCTCTGCTTTTGTCTCTCTCTACACCTGTCTCTGCTCCTGTCCTCTACTCCTGTCCTCTGCTCTTGTCTCTCTATACTCCTGTCTCTGCTCCTGCCCTCTCTACCCTCTCCTCTGCTCCTGTCTCTCTACACCTGTCTCTCTGCTTGTGTCTCTCTACCCCTGTCTCTCTGTCCTTGTCTCTCCACTCCTTTCTCTCTGTCCCTGTCTCTCTAGCCCTGTCTCTCTACTCCTGTCTCTCTTCCCCTGTCTCTCTGCCTTTGTCTCTGCCCCTGTCTCTCTGCCCCATCCTCCCCTGCTATATTTCTCTCCTGTCCTCTCCGCTCTGCTCCTGTCGCGAGTATATATATATATGTACAGTATGTATACACTGTAGTGTGCGCTCCGCTCCGTGTGCAGCAGTAGAAGGTCAGGCTGTGCTTTGTGTGGGGCTGCTGGCTCATCAGAATGCACAGACGCGAGCCAAGTGAGCAGCCACAGAACAGGTGGAAAGAACACAACCTACTAAACATCCCAGCAGTATTCCCAGCATCAGGCTATAGTCCCGAGTCGGAAAACTAGAGCTGATGTGAAGAGAGAGGCGGGAATTATGTAGAAAAACTCATTTAGTCCACTGCACACCTTGTACTGTGCAAACTCAAGCTTGGAAGTAGCAAGTTTGGTTGTAGATATTAAGTTTAAAGGGCCCACATTATGCTATTTTCCGATCTACTGTATGTTATAATGCTGTTTCCTCATCACAAACATACACAGACACTTCTTGGGTTCTTTTTAAAGACAATACAGTACAGTGTATTTACCTTGTTGACATGTTTCGGGTGGTTGCTGCAAACCATCTTCAGAACTGTCACTGCTGGTGGTGACGTGTCATATATCAGTTGATGTTACTTCCTGTAGGCGTGGTCAGCTGTTATTACTTCCTGTAGGCGTGGTCAGCATGATGGACCTGGCAGGTCGCTCAGACTGACCACGCCTCCCATCGCCTGGTGTTCTCTGGAGGAGGGTGTCCCAGTTGTGTGAAAGGAGGAACACCCGTTTGACGTTTAATGCTGTCCGTGCCTCGTTTCCTAATTTCACTGTCCTCCCTGATCCACCATTTGAACTTGCTGTTTTCCGATCCAATGACCCGAGCCCCGTCCCAATCCATAATGTGGTTATTTCTTTTACAGTGGTCTGATATGGCGGATTTTAGGTTTTCCTGTTCTGCTTTGTCGTTTTTGTGTTTTGGTGAGTCTCCCCGATGTTTTCCTTTTTGCATTCCTTTTGGTGTTCCTTTACCTTGTTTCCTTTTGTCAACAAGGTAAATACACTTTACTGTATTGTCTTTAAAAAGAATCTAAGAAGTTAAAGTACATAAGAGGACAAAATGAACATCTTTGGCTTAAACATACAGAGAGTTGTGGTTTGTTTCAATCACACGTTTATTAAACACAACCATGGACATTTAGACTGAGTTCTTTTCTCGAATTGAAAATAGTCAAGTCATGTGGTAATACATGTGGTAATACAGGAAGTGCTCCACTGGGTTTTTAATCTCCGTACACATTCACTAGAATCATAGAATTGCCAATCTCTACTCAGCTGAAGGTCAAAGACAGCTGTTAACTTTAAAACTGAGATTTAAGGACATCAGGTGGAACATAGTATTTTGGGGATGGGGAGCTTTGGAGATGTAAACAGACTAGTAATAATAAAGATTAGTCAAACATGTGTGAATGTTTTTAAAGAGGTAACAACATTCTAACATGGCTTAAAGCTCACAAGAGTTGTACCAGATTTTTTACGTAAGAAAAAAGAAAAAGGAAAGAAAGAAAAAAGATAAAATGGCAGTATAATTTGTTAGAAAAACACTTTATAATGGGCTTTATATTATTTTTACTGTCTTAAAAACATGAAAAACAGAAGTACTTTCAAACAGTTTGCACTGGTCCAAACTTAATCCTCATTTCCTGACTCATTTCTAACATCTTACTTAGTAAACACGTGCTTTTCACAACTTTCAGAGACCAGAGCTGAATTTTGCCATCATGGTAAAGCTGACAACAAAACTGGCATGCTAACAATGAGACAATATAAAGCTTTATTGACAAAAAAAGATCTTACACACACACACACACACACACACACAGTGGGCATATTTGCACTCATAGAGTTGCTTTTATAACATATCTATACTGTACTTTGCTCAAATACACAGGAAAAAAAACAATTACCTCCTTTGTTTTTGCAGAAATGTTCTTAAGGGAAATGGCACTCTGCTGTGTAAAATGCAGTGTTTTCTTGCAGTGTATGAGACGTTCAGGTACACCCATATTTGATTAATGATTTGATATTGGTGTACAGGTAATCATTAAGCCAAACATCAGTGAAGTCAGTCTTGGTCACATGACTTCTTTGCATACTGTATACTGGAGGCACTGTGCTATTTTTCACTGGTCAGTATCATTTTGAGCAGTTGTCTACTTCACATCAAACTGTTATTTCCACTTTTGATTCAGATTAAATAATCAAATGTGGTCACAGTAAGAGTTGGAATCTCAAGAGAATTAGAATTATGACTTAATTTTTATTTTCAATTTCATAAACTGGACCCAATCCCAGACACAAAGACATGTTAAAATCAAACAAAGCTTTTACTGGTAACAATTGTAATGCTAATTTATTCTTAATCATCACAAAAACATTGGATTTAATTGACAAGGTAAGTAATCTGGCGTTTTGGTTCTCCAGATGATTATCCAATCAGAAAGCAAAATGAGCCTCACATGAGTCTCATCCAGTTGGATAAAACCTAAAAGGACTCTCTCTGATCTGAATTGAGACTAAACCTGCAGCCAATCATGAGTCAGTGCCAGTGCAGCCTCTGCAGCTCACTGAGTGAATTCTGAAGGTTCTGAGCTTTCACATGAGCCCTATCCAGGCTTGCAGTTATAGAAGTGAATTTGGAACCGCAATGGTGAAATAAAAACCTCAGTATCATGTGGAGTGGGTTAAAAAGAAAGGTTTAAGACCAAAATAACAAGACTAACAGCAGCATTTACAGAGAGAGGGGCGACGGTTTTACAATACAAAGTGAATTGGAGCCAGAGTTGATGGAGCTGGAACCTATTTGGAACACGGCAGATAGGGGGTTAGCCATGTCCTTTTATATATATATGGTTTTACTCTATATGCAGGTTAAGGGGCTAATAACCCTGATTCAGCTCTGACTCTTTTTTAAAAAAAACGTAACTGCCCGGAAATGCCTAAAATAAGCACTTTTAAGATAAGTGGAAGATGGACACATTTCTTTTTAGCAGTTTTTCATGTTGTTTCCTGTTTCTTTGTTGCATTTTCCCTAGCTCATATCACCTGTTTTTCTCATATGCCACCATGTCCCTATAGTCTAAAAGGTAAAGCGCACTGAACCTACCCTTTAATGCTTCTTCCACATTTTGTTTTGCCATATGACCTTTCAGTGCTTTGGAATAGTTCCCCCGTGTCTGTGTGTCTTATACCCACAGAGAAAACCATTCTCTTCAGCTCACAACTTTTAACATAGCCCGAGTGTGAAGCTTTAAAGGTACATGGTGTAACTTTTCTTGCAGAGGTTCCGGCAAATGTTTTTCTCCATGGAAATGTTATTACTTTGTCTGGAATGTTTCACAGCATGGTATTAAACCTTTTTATCTTCATGGAGACAATAGCAGACCAAGTTACAGGTCATATTTATGAAGAGGCGACACCACTCACAGTCAGAATGGTGTTTTTCTAGGTATTTATGAGCTATAACACCACTGTAATTCAATAAATGTAAAGTAGAGCTGTTTGATTTCACACTGGGGATCATTCCAGGCAGAACAATGACATATCCAGACAAACAAGCTTAAGAAAAAGTTACACAATGCATCTTTAATACCAGTGTTGACTGTGGACTTTGTTGCTATTTTGACTCCTATGGGGTTTAGCCTGGGTGTATGGTGGGGGAGCATATGGGCCGTGTGTTACAAATGCAGTGAATAATTAAGAGTGATGCGTTGGCCTTCTGTCACTGCAAAGCTGCATAATTCACTCTTAAACCCATCACAGAGATAAACAAGCATGACTTTTGGACGCAGAGGGCGAGAATAAATGGTACTAACTGCTCTATAGGAAATGCTGATTCAGGGATAGTTTTACATTGTCGATATAACTGTCACGATGGAGGGGGAAGATTGTCTAAATGGTGCGATTGGAGAGAGATCAGCTAAAAATTAGGTTAGGCTGAATTTTATAAGAATGTATTCTGAGACGTGCTTGTTTTTTTCGAAATGGATATGGTTAATGCCATGCTGTAGAAAATTCCAGGCAGGTGAACCCTCCACCAGAATACTCGTAGTTACACAATGCACTTTTACATTTAGCCGTCTGTAACTTCTTCAGTGAGTACATCCAAGCTCAAACATCCCCCTGTCTTGAAAGTCCCAGCTTGAACGTCCCATTCTCTTGGCAGAAATGTCCGATAAAATGAAATGTGAATGTAGCGAGACCAAATGTCAGGCTTTGTTTATGTTATTTTACCGATCTTCCGAAGCGGCACACATTTTTTCAGTATGTAATATCAATATAAGTCTTCATTTGCTCACAGAAGTTTACTGTGAAATTGTATTTTAAATATTTTTTTCTTGTTCCCCGTGTCCTATAGCATCTGTAATTCTTGTTTTGGGAAGAAATATTATAATTATTTCCTTACCTGCTGCCATGAACATAATTTGTAAGCAGCACAACACAAGAAACTTAGAAAGCTACAGAATTTGTTCAAAAATCATTCAGAATCACTTTTAGGAAGGTCTTAACTAAGATAAAATCCTGAACTAGTTGCAGCACCGTTGAGACCACATAATTTTTGCTTTTTTTTTTTTTTTTGTATGTATGAACAAATGTGTTGAGATATATTGTAACTTGTGTGTGTACAATATATATAATGAAAAAAAAAGTTGTTGTTTTTTATATGTATATAGATTAACTAACCTATTTTCATAAAGGATACAATTCAAGGGGACTTTCCAGCTTGGGGACTGTAGTGGCTAAACAGAAAGCCAAAGACAAGGTATAAAAATAACTTTAAATTTAATAAAGTCAAGAAAAGATATAAGAAAAGATATAATTTAACAAAGTCGCAAATTAGGCAAATTATTAAATAAAAAGCCAGTGTAACTTAAATCAAACTGAACAGAACAAAACAAACCCACCAGACAAAGGAACAGGGGTGTTTAAATACTTGAGGACCAACTAAAGCTAAACACAAGAGCAAGGAATTACACTAAATAATTAACTAAACTACTAACTTAATCAAAGTAACAAAAAGGCAAATACTTATAATACAGAAAATAAAAAGTGATAATAAAGTGACCTTAACACAAACTAAAAAACTAACTAAATAGTGCCCCCCCCCTTTGCTGAGTCCTGATGGTCTCTCCCAAGTCCTCCATCCGGTGCTCAAAAAAACAAGTGTAAGTAAATCAGACTTATATTAACTAAATTGTGTGCACTCAAATTTGAATATCAGTCTAAATAAAGGAATTAAATTATGTCTAATGTGATTAACTTATTGTAAATGAAATTAAATTATACTGACACTATGGAGTGGTGGCAGAGGTATCCATCACAGAGACCTTCCAGCCAAGGGGACTTTGCAGCTGGTTCCCACTCCATGACTTCTGCAGTACTTGGTGAAATCCTGCAGTCTCTTGTAGATGTGGGGTAGCCCTGCTCACAGCACTGTGTGTGAGTCAGCACTTCTGTTGTTGCGCCCCTTCAACACACTGATAGAGACTGCAGCCAGAGCCGTGAGCCTCTCGACACTGTGAACACTCAGGCTTATCAGAGGGGCCAGTTCTATCACACCATGTAGTCTACAGCAGTTATGAACTCTTTATAATGGACTTAGATGGAAGATAATGGCCATTTTGAAACTCATCCCCTGGTGATGGAACAGTATTTGTGATATCTTAAATAGTTCTATAGCTACGTNAGTTAGAGGTCAGATCTGTGGAGAGGCGGCCCCGCTCACAGTCAGAATGCTTGTTAATCTAGGTATTTTTGAGCTATAAAACCACCTGTAATTGAATAAATAAATGTAAGATAGAGCTGTTTAATGTCATACTGCGGAACATTCCAGGCAGAGCAATGACATATCTATAGAAAAAAGCAGGTGATGGAACCCCAACCAAAAAGTTACACAGTATCCACCTTTAAGCATCAATTAGTATCTAAGTTTCAGTACTTTTCAAAGCCCTACTCCTCTCTTCTGCAGTACATTTGTTCCAGACCTGGTTGACCTCTGCAGTTAGCCTCACGTAGCCTGTGCTAGCTTCCCCGTGCCCCCTCCCACCTTCTCCATAAGAGCTATTTTATTCTCAGCTCCGGTGACGTAGGCTGCACTTCTGAAGCTACAACAAGTGCCCTCTGCTCATCGTCACTTTCCCTCCGGGCACATAAATAAAGACCACTTACTTTCTTTTGTTATCTAATCTAGTCATGGGGCAGATAAGGTCTCTGGGTTAGGAGGTTAGGGTGTAGCAGAGGGAGGGAGGACACTCTTAAGTTTGTCATTGTTCTGGCCTTAGTTCTGACGGTACGTATTGGGCGATTATGTGTTCTAATGTGGAAAGTCCCAAGTGAATTTAAAACCAGAGTCATGGCCCTGAGCTGGTGATTCAGAAATTTTTCTCACCAAAACCAAATACTTCCTCGGCACAGTTTTGGCAGTGTTAACTAAAAAGAGTCAAAGGAGGACTAAACACATTGAAATGACTTGAATAAAGCTACATTTTAGAACAAAACTGATATACTACTACTAAGAGATCTATACCGGACTAAAGGAGGTCTAGGGCTGGGCAGTGAATCAAATTTGTGTTTTTAATAAATGAGATGTTGAAAAATTGCAAAGTTGTAGAATTGACTGAAGGAGATTACATATCTATACAAATGTAATTGAAGGCAGTTTACAGTTTCTTAGAAAACAGGACATGGAACTTCCCCTGTTTAAAAGACTAGCCCCTGCTCTGACTTTGATTAAAATGGATTCAAATCATGACTGTCCAGTGTGTGCAAAAACAAAATGTATATAATTTTACCGTATTGTCCAGTAGGTTTAGCCATGGGAATGTCAGAAGTGTGTATGCTGTAAATTGAAATAAGGTATAAAAACAGAATTGAAACAGCCATTTACTAAGTCAAAGCAAGAACTAAACCAGGACTAAACCAGGACTAAACCAAGTCTAAACCAGGTCTAAACCAGGACTAAACCAGGTCTAAACCAGGTCTAAACCAGGACTAAACCAGGACTAAACCAGGTCTAAACCAGGTCTAAACCAGGACTAAACCAGGTCTAAACGAGGTCTAAACCAGGACTAAACCAGGACTAAACCAAGTCTAAACAGGACTAAACCAGGTCTAAGCCAGGTCTAAACAGGTCTAAACCAGGACTAAACCAGGTCTAAACCAGGTCTACTAAACCAGGACTAAACCAGGACTAAACCAGGACTAAACCAGGACTAAACCAGGTCTAAACCAGGACTAAACCAGGACTAAACCAGGACTAAACCAGGTCTAAACCAGGTCTAAACTAGGTCTAAACCAGGTCTAAACCAGGTCTAAACCAGGTCTAAACCAGGTATAAACCAGGTCTAAACCAGGTGTATGCTTGGTCATAACAAGGCCTAAACCAAGTCTAAACCAAGCCTAAACCAGGTATAAACCAGGTCTAAACCAGGTCTATGCTTGGTCATAACAAGGCCTAAACCAAGTCTAAACCAAGCCTAAACCAGGTCTAAATCAGGACTAAACAATGTCACATTTATATGGCCAGTATAAATCAGATAACTGCTTAACTAACCCAACCCAATTAGATCAAACTTTTGGTGTCCACAAAATCAGGATCAACAAAAGCATAAATTAATTAGCAGAGTGTCTGAAGTATTTGGAAAACAAAGTGCAATGACTTTTAACTCTTTCAGTCTTTAGCATTTTCATTTTGGTTTTTGTCACAGTAGTTTGCCCTTTTTATATAATTTCCTTGTCAAAACTTGCACATGTGTGAACGATCAGAAAGAAATCTGATTACGCACATCAGATGTAACTGATCACATGACATTTCAATAATTATATAACTCCAGAAGAATCATGATCAGATAATATCGGATAATGATAATGATCAGATTATAGTGTGCATGTAATTGTAAAGATAGCCACTGAGTCAAAACCAGAATCAAAGTAGAGCTAAACCAAGAACAGGTCAACCAATCCAAGTCTTAACATGCAGGATTAAAGTAGGTCTACATATGGCCTAAAGACAGAACTATATAAGCTCTTAACACTAAACTAATACTAAACCATCCGTGGTCTTATGAAAGCATGTGTCTACCTGACTAAATTAAATAAAGGAGTAATTATACTGAAGACTCCTGTACCAGCAGTGGGGCCGGACCACACTTTGAGAAGCACTCGTCTATAAGCTTTATTTTATGTCTGTCTCCTTGTCTTGGCACATCCGCTCCACTGCACCACTCTGCTGCACTGGTGCTAAATGCAGTGAAAAGTGAACAGATTTATAGCTAGCGTCATAAGAACAGCGCTGCTTAATAAAATGTCAGTTTATCATACACAGGCAACATACACTGTAAAAAAGAAAACCTCAGTTGCTTCTGTTAATTCATCATTCAATCATTTATACCGTAGTAAATAAATGGTGCTGTTAAGTTTGCATGTATATAAAAATAAATAAAATAAATAAATACTTTTGCAGTGCTTTCTGGAAGTGCCGCTTCTCAAAATCTTTAGTCCAAATTGCAGCACAAGACCTTTTCTCATCCATTTTTAACACAATTTGAAATGTATATAAAATGGAGAAAGTACTCAAACTTAGACTTAAACTTCATTGAGCCACAAAGGGAATTATTTGGACACAGTAGCTCACACATCACAATATATTAACAAACAGCTAAAATGCAAGTGGTTATAATAAATTAAAAATAAGTTGCAAAAGTAGCAAGAGACTGGTGTCAAATGAGGCATAAACTGAATAACTAGTTCTAAAAGCTAGAAATGTGATGTTGTATTGAATCCTGTTTTTTGTCTCTCTCTTCAGCATTCGTCGGTGGATGGCTTTGCGGAGCCCCCGGCCCCGCCCTCTAAGTCTGCGAGTCGCCACAGTCTCCCACGCTGTCGTAACTCTTTCACCTCGACCGAGGAGCACCCCCACATCGGAAACTACCGCCTCCTCAAGACCATCGGCAAAGGAAACTTTGCCAAAGTCAAGCTGGCCAGGCATGTCCTCACCGGGAGAGAGGTGAGAGGGACTTTGTTTTTGTTTTTGTGAAGGTTGTAATAGGAATGGAATTTTTGAAAACCGCATCAAACTTGGCCTATCCTATTCAAGTTAAAGGTACACTATGGCTTCTTTTCCATTGGCAGGTTCGCTTGGGGGCACTGATGTCAACCAAACATAACAAATGATTTCTTAAATAATAAATCAATTCTACATTGTATCTCAATTATATTCATAATTCTAAAGCTGATCTCAGACGTAAATTCCAAGTTTGTGCTGCTGTGAGACATGGCTAAAGCATAAAAACAAAACAACTTCCAGTTTATTGTCAGCTTTTTCTGCATTTATTTCACTTTTCTAAGCCTTTACACCACATTTGAACCTCTCTTTATGGGAAATATGATGGTTTATCACAAGATCAAGTCAGCATTTAGTGTTTCTTTTTTTTGTTGTAACCACGTCTGGAGCTTTACTGTACGCCGGCATCAAGACATATTTTGAGCATGAATATTTCCTGTGATTGAATAAATGCAGCCTACAGATTTTAACGGCATACCATAAAACAATAATATCTCCATAGAGACCTTTTAAAACAAGTATTAGCTCTGTTAGCCATTTAGCACCCTCAGTATATTCTAACTTGTGAAAATCTGTGGTATTTCTGCATTGCTTCACTCATTTCCTCCTGCACTTTCTCTTTACAATTTGTTTTTCAATACCTGAAATTGCTTCCTTTGTTTTGCTGGGTTTCAGATGACATCACAACATTCTACTGGCCCATATTACTTAATACAAAATTAATGTTTTTTGTTGTAATATAGAATTTGTTGGCTG
Organism: Boleophthalmus pectinirostris; assembly: GCF_026225935.1. Lineage (NCBI taxonomy): Eukaryota > Metazoa > Chordata > Actinopteri > Gobiiformes > Gobiidae > Boleophthalmus > Boleophthalmus pectinirostris. The sequence continues at coordinate 32,680,021 of NW_026571404.1, read as the reverse complement.
TAGTCGCTGTCAGAAATGATCAGGTTTAACATTTGTTTATTTACCTTTTGGATATTTCATGCCAAAGTTCAGTGTAATCAATATGAGAAAACTGACTCTTCCCCCTCAGTAAGGATGTAACAACTGAAATATTGTGGTATTGTATCGTCAAAAGTCTCACAATAATATCCTGGACCATCACAATATATCGATTTATAAGTCTCTTTGCTTAAATTAATGGTTATGGTGCAGCAACAGCTAAAAAAACAGAGAGACCTACATAGACCATGATCCTTTTCTCCGTTTTAGTCCAGACTTCATGAAGAAATAAATGTTCTAAGCACTTTTAAATCTTTGTTCTTTGGATTATGTCTTGTGAAGGCATTTTAAGAGGAAAAAGTCACAGTTTTGTTACCTTCCACAAAATATTGCAATAAATATCGCACCGTGTATATCATGAACATATCGTAATGACAGATTTGCATATTGTTGCATGCCTAGTAGACAGTCAGGTTGCTCCAGTCCTGTCCTCCTCGCTGGCTGTAGTGATGGACGTGCTGCTCCTGGTGTGAGTGTAATTAAGGCCAGTGTCCCTCAAGAGGAGACAGAGCTGTGATCTGCTCTGCGTCTGAACCAGGCCTCCTGCAGCTCCCTGACAGCCCGCACCACTCACATCAGCTGGGTTTGAGACTCTAGGCTTTTACATGGCTACATGTAATCGTGAAAGAAGTGATTCCAGACCAGGTAGAGAGTTGAAAGAAGCCCCTTGATCTATCTGATATCACTATTGCTGGGTTTCAGACGACATCACAACTTTCTATAGGCCAGTACTATTTAATACAGATGAGGGCTGCTATAATCATTATTGTTCAACTGCAGATTTTTGTTGTAATATAGCATGGTCTTGGGTCTAGTCAATAATAGAAATTTTCACAAAATGAGACGAGAAACGAGACTGGGTCCATGAGAACAAGACAAGACGAGATTTTAACATAATTCCTAATATAGGCAAGGCAAGGCAAGGCAAGTTTATTTGTATAGCATAATTCGTACACAAAGTAATTCAAAGTGCTTTACAGAATAAGAAATACATTAAAATCATAATAAAAACAAATCAAAACATAAATATTAAAATTAAAAAAGAAGGGCATAAATTGGAGAGAAGAGTGTGGAATGAAAACCTTTCAGTCATATGCACAGTTAAACAGAAATGTTTTGAGCCTGGATTTAAACAGCGTCACAGAAGAGTCTGTCTCACATGTTCAGGAAGACTGTTCCAGGTTTTAGCTGCATGAACCTGAAACGCTGACTCCCCTTGTTTAGTCCTGACTCTGGGCACCAGCAGGAGGCCGGTCCCTGAGCTCCTCAGAGTGCGAGATGGTTCATATGACACTAACATGTCACAGATGGACTTTGGTGCTCGGCCATGGAGAGACTTGTACACAAACAGAGCTGCTTTAAGCTCTATTCTCTGAGGCACAGGAAGCCAGTGCAGAGACCTGAGCACAGGACTTATGTGCTCGTACTTCCTAGTTCGAGTGAGGACCCAAGCTGCAGCGTTCTGGATGTTCTGCAGCTGTCTCACAGCTCGTTTGGATATATATTGAATATATACACATTCACGATTCTATCTTGGCCTCACAATTTTTTTTGTTTATTTGATTTAATATTTTTGTTTCCATTCTACTGTAACTCTAGCCAGACTGGTGCCACCTAGTGCCTCTGCTCAATTTAAGTTCTCTCCAGTGACTAGGTCAGGAATCAGAATACACTAGATGGTTGGTTAAAGCCAGAACGAAGAGAATGTTTGGTGAATTTTATCAAGTAGAAAGATGTTATTTCCCTTCTTCCTGCGGGATTTGGGAAAAGCCTAATATACCAGTTAGCACCGTTAGAGGCGCATTACATACGTCACGACCAAATAGCAGAGATTGGATAAATGAAAAAAGTACCCACCTACCGTCGAGTGAACAAATTCTAACGCTGGTCAGACGGTTTCCATGAAGTGAAACCGAAAGATGAATCAGGCTACTGTAACTCACCAACACTTGACCCTTTTTTGTCCAATCCAAATGTGAACGCTTGGAAAAGAATCTCACAAGATTACTTTTTCATGTGTCTTTTGACAATTTAGTTTTACGAAATCTTGTATCATCTGTCCTAAATATGCATGAAGAATACGTGTATAAAACTTCATCTGAACACTTTTGTTCAAAGATGGTACTGCAAAACCACTCTCTTATCCAGTTTGTAGTTAAAGAAGGTTGGGATGAGCTTGTACTAGTTTCAAATGAGATAATTTGGGAAAATAACCAAAATCTGCCCTGCATATCAGCCCAAAAATTTCGGCAAAACTCACTGGCCCTCAACTGCTCTGGGTGAAAAAACCCATATGAGTCAATCTCTAGTTTTAGTACGTTGAGTCTGTAGTAGGTCTGTCGTTGTAGGTGTTACTGGGAGTACATGTCATGGTGTTAATTTTCATTGAATTATTTTATTATCCTTGACCTGGTATTATTTAGTATTTCTCTAGCTATGTGTGTGTTTTGAGTTTGACTTCCTGTTGTATTGATAGTTTGCCCTGCCCTTATGTGTCTCACATGTGTGTCATTTGTGTACGTATAAACCCTGTGTTCTCCTTTGCCTTTTGTTGGTTCATTTGTCATTATCAGTTTCACGTCTGTTTGAATTTCTGTCTTTCGTCATCCCTTTTTTTATTAAACAACTTCAGAACTGCAGTCTTGCATTTTGGGTCCCAAGTCTGCTCTAAACGTGACAGTGAAGAAGTGATCATTGCTACAATCAAATGTGTGGTCAACAGTGAAAACAATCACGTAATCAACAGCAAAATGGATCACATGCCCCTTTGCGTTGTGATTTTAAGCTTTCAGAGCACGCTGCTTGCTAATGGGGCTAACCTCAGTTTTTACCTGAACTACAGCGATTTTTTTTTTTTTAACAATACACAGACCCCAAACATGCCATGTGCTGAGTGAAGACAGAAATATACCTCGTAAAAAAGTTGTCACAGTTTCTCTTTAGCTTCATTTGGATCAGATTTTGTAAAACTGTCATATTCACTGGCCTTTTGCAATCAAAACTACTCATCCATGAATCTACTGTAAATAATATTTGATAATAATGAGACCACTGTGAATCTGCATTATTAAGCATGTTATAGGAAGTGCACTGTTAGCATGGCTTTGAGGGGCACTAACTTCCCAAGTCATGCTGTCATGGATTCAAAATGATGTATTATTGTGTTTTTTTTTCTGTCCCTTGAGATTGACCTTGCACCAGTTTGACCGGTGCTCTCCTCTGCTTCTGCCGTCTGCCCCTGTCCTTGGCTACTGTCTCTCTGCTCCTGTCCTCTGCCCCTGTCCCCTGCTCATTGTGTCCTCTCCCTCTGTTGTCTTCCCCTGTCCTCTCCTCCTGTCTTTTTCTCCTGCCCTCTGCTCCTGTCTCTCTGCTCTTCCTGTCCTCTGCTCCTGTCCCCTGCCCCGTCCCCTTCTCCTGTCTCCTGTCACTGTCATCTGTGCCTGTCGTTTTCTCCTGTCCTCTGTTCCTGTCTCTCTCTACATCTGTCTCTGCTCCTGTCCGCTACTCCTGTCCTCTACCTCTGCTTCTCTCTTTACCCCTGTCTCTCTGCTCCTGCCCTTTGTCTTTTTGTCTTTTTCTCCTGTCCTCTGCTCCTGTCTCTCTCTACACCTGTCTCTAGTCCTGTCCTCTCTATCCATGTCCTCTGCTCCTGTCTTTTTCTCCTGTCCTCTGCTCCTGTGTCTCTACACCTGTCTCTACTCCTGTCCTCTACTCCTGTCCTCTGCTTTTGTCTCTCTCTACACCTGTCTCTGCTCCTGTCCTCTACTCCTGTCCTCTGCTCTTGTCTCTCTATACTCCTGTCTCTGCTCCTGCCCTCTCTACCCTCTCCTCTGCTCCTGTCTCTCTACACCTGTCTCTCTGCTTGTGTCTCTCTACCCCTGTCTCTCTGTCCTTGTCTCTCCACTCCTTTCTCTCTGTCCCTGTCTCTCTAGCCCTGTCTCTCTACTCCTGTCTCTCTTCCCCTGTCTCTCTGCCTTTGTCTCTGCCCCTGTCTCTCTGCCCCATCCTCCCCTGCTATATTTCTCTCCTGTCCTCTCCGCTCTGCTCCTGTCGCGAGTATATATATATGTACAGTATGTATACACTGTAGTGTGCGCTCCGCTCCGTGTGCAGCAGTAGAAGGTCAGGCTGTGCTTTGTGTGGGGCTGCTGGCTCATCAGAATGCACAGACGCGAGCCAAGTGAGCAGCCACAGAACAGGTGGAAAGAACACAACCTACTAAACATCCCAGCAGTATTCCCAGCATCAGGCTATAGTCCCGAGTCGGAAAACTAGAGCTGATGTGAAGAGAGAGGCGGGAATTATGTAGAAAAACTCATTTAGTCCACTGCACACCTTGTACTGTGCAAACTCAAGCTTGGAAGTAGCAAGTTTGGTTGTAGATATTAAGTTTAAAGGGCCCACATTATGCTATTTTCCGATCTACTGTATGTTATAATGCTGTTTCCTCATCACAAACATACACAGACACTTCTTGGGTTCTTTTTAAAGACAATACAGTACAGTGTATTTACCTTGTTGACATGTTTCGGGTGGTTGCTGCAAACCATCTTCAGAACTGTCACTGCTGGTGGTGACGTGTCATATATCAGTTGATGTTACTTCCTGTAGGCGTGGTCAGCTGTTATTACTTCCTGTAGGCGTGGTCAGCATGATGGACCTGGCAGGTCGCTCAGACTGACCACGCCTCCCATCGCCTGGTGTTCTCTGGAGGAGGGTGTCCCAGTTGTGTGAAAGGAGGAACACCCGTTTGACGTTTAATGCTGTCCGTGCCTCGTTTCCTAATTTCACTGTCCTCCCTGATCCACCATTTGAACTTGCTGTTTTCCGATCCAATGACCCGAGCCCCGTCCCAATCCATAATGTGGTTATTTCTTTTACAGTGGTCTGATATGGCGGATTTTAGGTTTTCCTGTTCTGCTTTGTCGTTTTTGTGTTTTGGTGAGTCTCCCCGATGTTTTCCTTTTTGCATTCCTTTTGGTGTTCCTTTACCTTGTTTCCTTTTGTCAACAAGGTAAATACACTTTACTGTATTGTCTTTAAAAAGAATCTAAGAAGTTAAAGTACATAAGAGGACAAAATGAACATCTTTGGCTTAAACATACAGAGAGTTGTGGTTTGTTTCAATCACACGTTTATTAAAAACACAACCATGGACATTTAGACTGAGTTCTTTTCTCGAATTGAAAATAGTCAAGTCATGTGGTAATACATGTGGTAATACAGGAAGTGCTCCACTGGGTTTTTAATCTCCGTACACATTCACTAGAATCATAGAATTGCCAATCTCTACTCAGCTGAAGGTCAAAGACAGCTGTTAACTTTAAAACTGAGATTTAAGGACATCAGGTGGAACATAGTATTTTGGGGATGGGGAGCTTTGGAGATGTAAACAGACTAGTAATAATAAAAATTAGTCAAACATGTGTGAATGTTTTTAAAGAGGTAACAACATTCTAACATGGCTTAAAGCTCACAAGAGTTGTACCAGATTTTTTACGTAAGAAAAAAGAAAAAGGAAAGAAAGAAAAAAGATAAAATGGCAGTATAATTTGTTAGAAAAACACTTTATAATGGGCTTTATATTATTTTTACTGTCTTAAAAACATGAAAAACAGAAGTACTTTCAAACAGTTTGCACTGGTCCAAACTTAATCCTCATTTCCTGACTCATTTCTAACATCTTACTTAGTAAACACGTGCTTTTCACAACTTTCAGAGACCAGAGCTGAATTTTGCCATCATGGTAAAGCTGACAACAAACTGGCATGCTAACAATGAGACAATATAAAGCTTTATTGACAAAAAAGATCTTACACACACACACACACACACACACACACAGTGGGCATATTTGCACTCATAGAGTTGCTTTTATAACATATCTATACTGTACTTTGCTCAAATACACAGGAAAAAACAAATTACCTCCTTTGTTTTTGCAGAAATGTTCTTAAGGGAAATGGCACTCTGCTGTGTAAAATGCAGTGTTTTCTTGCAGTGTATGAGACGTTCAGGTACACCCATATTTGATTAATGATTTGATATTGGTGTACAGGTAATCATTAAGCCAAACATCAGTGAAGTCAGTCTTGGTCACATGACTTCTTTGCATACTGTATACTGGAGGCACTGTGCTATTTTTCACTGGTCAGTATCATTTTGAGCAGTTGTCTACTTCACATCAAACTGTTATTTCCACTTTTGATTCAGATTAAATAATCAAATGTGGTCACAGTAAGAGTTGGAATCTCAAGAGAATTAGAATTATGACTTAATTTTTATTTTCAATTTCATAAACTGGACCCAATCCCAGACACAAAGACATGTTAAAATCAAACAAAGCTTTTACTGGTAACAATTGTAATGCTAATTTATTCTTAATCACAAAAACATTGGATTTAATTGACAAGGTAAGTAATCTGGCGTTTTGGTTCTCCAGATGATTATCCAATCAGAAAGCAAAATGAGCCTCACATGAGTCTCATCCAGTTGGATAAAACCTAAAAGGACTCTCTCTGATCTGAATTGAGACTAAACCTGCAGCCAATCATGAGTCAGTGCCAGTGCAGCCTCTGCAGCTCACTGAGTGAATTCTGAAGGTTCTGAGCTTTCACATGAGCCCTATCCAGGCTTGCAGTTATAGAAGTGAATTTGGAACCGCAATGGTGAAATAAAAACCTCAGTATCATGTGGAGTGGGTTAAAAAGAAAGGTTTAAGACCAAAATAACAAGACTAACAGCAGCATTTACAGAGAGAGGGGCGACGGTTTTACAATACAAAGTGAATTGGAGCCAGAGTTGATGGAGCTGGAACCTATTTGGAACACGGCAGATAGGGGGTTAGCCATGTCCTTTTATATATATATATGGTTTTACTCTATATGCAGGTTAAGGGGCTAATAACCCTGATTCAGCTCTGACTCTTTTTAAAAAAAAAAGTAACTGCCCGGAAATGCCTAAAATAAGCACTTTTAAGATAAGTGGAAGATGGACACATTTCTTTTTAGCAGTTTTTCATGTTGTTTCCTGTTTCTTTGTTGCATTTTCCCTAGCTCATATCACCTGTTTTTCTCATATGCCACCATGTCCCTATAGTCTAAAAGGTAAAGCGCACTGAACCTACCCTTTAATGCTTCTTCCACATTTTGTTTTGCCATATGACCTTTCAGTGCTTTGGAATAGTTCCCCCGTGTCTGTGTGTCTTATACCCACAGAGAAAAACCATCTCTTCAGCTCACAACTTTTAACATAGCCCGAGTGTGAAGCTTTAAAGGTACATGGTGTAACTTTTCTTGCAGAGGTTCCGGCAAATGTTTTTCTCCATGGAAATGTTATTACTTTGTCTGGAATGTTTCACAGCATGGTATTAAACCTTTTTATCTTCATGGAGACAATAGCAGACCAAGTTACAGGTCATATTTATGAAGAGGCGACACCACTCACAGTCAGAATGGTGTTTTTCTAGGTATTTATGAGCTATAACACCACTGTAATTCAATAAATGTAAAGTAGAGCTGTTTGATTTCACACTGGGGATCATTCCAGGCAGAACAATGACATATCCAGACAAACAAGCTTAAGAAAAAGTTACACAATGCATCTTTAATACCAGTGTTGACTGTGGACTTTGTTGCTATTTTGACTCCTATGGGGTTTAGCCTGGGTGTATGGTGGGGGAGCATATGGGCCGTGTGTTACAAATGCAGTGAATAATTAAGAGTGATGCGTTGGCCTTCTGTCACTGCAAAGCTGCATAATTCACTCTTAAACCCATCACAGAGATAAACAAGCATGACTTTTGGACGCAGAGGGCGAGAATAAATGGTACTAACTGCTCTATAGGAAATGCTGATTCAGGGATAGTTTTACATTGTCGATATAACTGTCACGATGGAGGGGGAAGATTGTCTAAATGGTGCGATTGGAGAGAGATCAGCTAAAAATTAGGTTAGGCTGAATTTTATAAGAATGTATTCTGAGACGTGCTTGTTTTTTTCGAAATGGATATGGTTAATGCCATGCTGTAGAAAATTCCAGGCAGGTGAACCCTCCACCAGAATACTCGTAGTTACACAATGCACTTTTACATTTAGCCGTCTGTAACTTCTTCAGTGAGTACATCCAAGCTCAAACATCCCCCTGTCTTGAAAGTCCCAGCTTGAACGTCCCATTCTCTTGGCAGAAATGTCCGATAAAATGAAATGTGAATGTAGCGAGACCAAATGTCAGGCTTTGTTTATGTTATTTTACCGATCTTCCGAAGCGGCACACATTTTTTCAGTATGTAATATCAATATAATCTTCATTTGCTCACAGAAGTTTACTGTGAAATTGTATTTTAAATATTTTTTTCTTGTTCCCCGTGTCCTATAGCATCTGTAATTCTTGTTTTGGGAAGAAATATTATAATTATTTCCTTACCTGCTGCATGAACATGAACATAATTTGTAAGCAGCACAACACAAGAAACTTAGAAAGCTACAGAATTTGTTCAAAAATCATTCAGAATCACTTTTAGGAAGGTCTTAACTAAGATAAAATCCTGAACTAGTTGCAGCACCGTTGAGACCACATAATTTTTGCTTTTTTTTTTTTTTTTGTATGTATGAACAAATGTGTTGAGATATATTGTAACTTGTGTGTGTACAATATATATAATGAAAAAAAAAGTTGTTGTTTTTTATATGTATATAGATTAACTAACCTATTTTCATAAAGGATACAATTCAAGGGGACTTTCCAGCTTGGGGACTGTAGTGGCTAAACAGAAAGCCAAAGACAAGGTATAAAAAATAACTTTAAATTTAATAAAGTCAAGAAAAGATATAAGAAAAGATATAATTTAACAAAGTCGCAAATTAGGCAAATTATTAAATAAAAAGCCAGTGTAACTTAAATCAAACTGAACAGAACAAAACAAACCCACCAGACAAAGGAACAGGGGTGTTTAAATACTTGAGGACCAACTAAAGCTAAACACAAGAGCAAGGAATTACACTAAATAATTAACTAAACTACTAACTTAATCAAAGTAACAAAAAGGCAAATACTTATAATACAGAAAATAAAAAGTGATAATAAAGTGACCTTAACACAAACTAAAAAACTAACTAAATAGTGCCCCCCCCCTTTGCTGAGTCCTGATGGTCTCTCCCAAGTCCTCCATCCGGTGCTCAAAAAAACAAGTGTAAGTAAATCAGACTTATATTAACTAAATTGTGTGCACTCAAATTTGAATATCAGTCTAAATAAAGGAATTAAATTATGTCTAATGTGATTAACTTATTGTAAATGAAATGAAATTATACTGACACTATGGAGTGGTGGCAGAGGTATCCATCACAGAGACCTTCCAGCCAAGGGGACTTTGCAGCTGGTTCCCACTCCATGACTTCTGCAGTACTTGGTGAAATCCTGCAGTCTCTTGTAGATGTGGGGTAGCCCTGCTCACAGCACTGTGTGTGAGTCAGCACTTCTGTTGTTGCGCCCCTTCAACACACTGATAGAGACTGCAGCCAGAGCCGTGAGCCTCTCGACACTGTGAACACTCAGGCTTATCAGAGGGGCCAGTTCTATCACACCATGTAGTCTACAGCAGTTATGAACTCTTTATAATGGACTTAGATGGAAGATAATGGCCATTTTGAAACTCATCCCCTGGTGATGGAACAGTATTTGTGATATCTTAAATAGGTCTATAGCTACGTCTCACAATGGATGTTTACACAAAATGAAATAGCAAAACCTCCAGGATGTATTTCTAAAGGGGTGCAGTGGAAAACAGGGAACTACAAAGACCATGATCCTTTGCTCCGGGGAGGGGCCATATTGGATTTTTTGAGCCGATATCTGATATTTGGCCGACTAATATAACTGATATTTCACGTTTTAAAATCTGTAACAAGGTCCACAAATAACGATCACAAATATACTTTTCACTAAATAATAACAAAATATATTTTAGTTGGATATAAAATAATTAAATTTAGATGTTTGTAAAAAATCCACACATATAATGCTTTTCTATTTCCATTTTCAATTTTTTCGATATCGATATCTGTTGATTAATGACGACACCAATACTGGTACCACGATATTACCGTTATAAAAAGTTTGACTTTTTAAAAAAACTTTTTTTTCTTTCTGTTTTTTTCAAATCTACATTGCAAACCGATTTAGTATAAGGTTAAAGGTGTTGTAATTACACAAAATTGACTCTTGTGAGCTTTACGCCATCTGTTATAATGTTCTTTCCTCATCACAAACATACCTGGAGTTCTTTTTTGTTTCATTCACACATGTTTCAGTAATTCTTTATTATTCCTTTATTATGGGTCTGTTTATTAGTACATCTCCAAAGCTTAAAATGCCACTTTGTGATGTATCATGTAGTGCTAATTTTCAAGTAAACAGCTACATTTTACCTTTTGTTTTACCTTTGTAGAGATTGGCAATTCAAAGACTATGATGGAAAAGATTTTAGTGAAGGTCTATAGAGTTTAAAAACACAGTGGAGCGCTTCCTGTATTCCACATGACATCACAAAAGAGATGATGAGAGAACAACACCGCCTAAATATGCAGGATTTGTGTGTTAAACATGTTTGAATGAAACAAAACACAACTCCAGGTCTGTTTGTGATGAGGCAACAACATTATACCATAGATTAGAAAATAGTCTAACATGGGCCCATTAAATAGTATAGTGACAGCAAACCTTGACTTATAGCAATGCAGCTTTTCTGACTCGGACATTTGCATATCTCTGCATCTCAATTCTCGAAATTCAAATTCTTATTGTTTCCCATGCTTCTCTGCCACGGTGTATCAGAGTCTGAAATGGGAAACCAAACAAACAAACTAATGCTACTTCCTGCTTTTCTCTTTGGCATTTGTGAATTTCAGATTAGGAACACAGCTGGATAGAACAACAGTGTCTCTAACCTCAGTTCATCAAGGCCAGTTTAAATCCACTTATGCTCCACTTGATACTGCACCATCATTGCAGTACAGTCTGTTTAGTAAACCAGGGGGTACTTTGTTGGGAAATGGACTATTCTAGTTTGAAATAGTTACTGTATTACTGTATTAGAGGACAGTTTGCGGGAATTATTGGAGAAATTGGATGAATATACAGTAGTTTGGTACATAGACATAAGCAGATGGATAGGGAATGGTGAAATGAGGGGAGAGAGAGAGTGTATTTATATGATTGCTAACAGGCATACACTACCATTCAAATGTCTGGGCACACCATCTCATTGTATGTTTTTTTTTCCCTTTCTTTTTACTACTTTCTACATTTTGTAAAGATACAGAAGACAACAAATCCATGAAGACATATGGGATTATAGCGAAGGAAAAAACTACTACTAAAAAAAGTTATATTAAAATCCTTTGTCAAAAAAAAAAATAAAATTATATATATAATATATATATATATATATATATATATATATATATATATATATAATATATATATATATATATATATATATATATATATATATATATCCATCCATCCATCCATTTTCGTCTGCTTATCTGGGGCCGGGTCGCGGGGGCAGCAGCCTAAGCAGGGACTCCCAGACTTCCTTCACCCCAGACACGTCCTCCAGCTCCTCCGGGGGAACCCCGAGGCGTTCCCAGGCCAGCCGAGAGACATAGTCCCTCCAGCGTGTCCTGGGTCTTCCCCGTGGCCTCCTCCCGTTGGGACATGCCCGGAACACCTCCCGAGGGAGGCGCCCAGGAGGCATCCGGAACAGATGCCCGAGCCACCTCAACTGGCTCCTCTCGACGTGGAGGAGCAGCGGCTCTACTCCGAGCTCCTCCCGTGTGACTGAGCTCCTCACCCTATCTTTAAGGGAGCGCCCAGCCACCCTGCAGAGGAAACTCATTTCGAGCGCTTGTATCCGCGATCTCGTCCTTTCGGTCACTACCCAGAGCTCATGACCATAGGTGAGAGTATATATATATATATATATATATATATAAAATAAAATGTTTGTCTTACATGCATAATTTCATATATTGATCGATATATTGATTCATATAAAATACAAAAAAAATAAAATAAATAAATATATAATTTTTTAAGTATATGTGGTAGTATATGTTTAAACAGCACCAGTCAAAAGTTTGGACACATCTCTCATTCAATGTTTTTATTTTTTTTTACTACTTTCTACATTTTGTATATACACAGAAGTCTTCAAATGTATGAAACAAGATATATACATTCATGTAATTATGTAAAAAAAAAAAAAAAAATATATATATATATCTTCATATATGTGGTGCCTTCTATGTGTATAAAATGTGATGAGATGGTGTGGCCAAACTGTTGGTGTGAACAGTTATGAAAAAATCTGATTTTTGAAGTGCATGTAAACCACTGGTAGTCGACTGGTGAAAGGAGTTATAGAAAAAGAGGAAATACATTCTTATGTTGAAAACTCTATTGTTATATTACTTCCTTTTTTGTGACTAATCTCTGCCAGTCCGACCTAGTTTCATTTTCAAAGCAGTAGTCATCACGCTCAGCCATTGGCTTACAGAGTTCATGTGGAGGACCATTCAAAAGTGGAAGATATTTTTTTATTGTGTGTCCATAACTTCAACTCCACTGGCTTCTTGAGCTGTGCAAATGAGTCAAATTTTAATTAAAACTGAGATCCAATCATTTCTAATTGTCAATGATGGAGAGAGGGCTATACACAGTCTTCTGTTTGTGAAAGCTTGTGGTTTGGAGCAGTGTTTGGAGGCACTTTGGAGGAATAAGATGCACTATTTCTTGTGATAAAGGTCCTATTGCACTATTTTCTATGTTGTGATGTCATCTGGTAATACAGGAAGTGCTCCACTGTGTTTTTAAACTCCATGCTCCTTCACTAGAGTCATTTGGATAATTTCAGCCCTGGAATTGCCAATCTCTACTGAACAAAAGAGAAAAAAGAAAAAAAAAAACAAGGTAGAACTAAGCATTTTGAGCTTTGAAGATGTAGAGAGACTAATAATAAATTGTTTCTCAAACACAAAACACAATTACAGGTATGTTTTTGATGAAGTAACAGTATTATAACATGGCATAAAGCTCTTAAGAGTTAACTTTACATAATAGGGGACCTTTATAAAGAAAAAAGTTGGTTATTTTTTTACATTTTTTCATACCGCACATTGCTCAAACACTCCCTTGTCCTTCTCTGATTGTGTTAACCTTAATCACTTGTTGATTTTGCTCCTTGATTTGTGCAGGATTTCTTATTTAAAAGTCAAAATCACTGACAACTAATCTCGCAATTTGCAAAACATGTTTCTAACTTAGATTTAGACTTAGACAAACTTTACTGATGCACAAGGGAGAGTTTTTGGACACAGTTGCTATCACATCACAATATAATATAATAACAAGAGCAAAAATAGAAATGGTAATAATAATTTCTAAATAAGTAGCAAAAATTTAAAAATTTTGTAATTCTGTTGTAATTTGCAATATCTATCATTTTCTTTTTACATTTTTTCATAATTTGGGACACAGAAGTTAATCCAAGTTACATTTCTGAACAGATTTGCAGAGGTCTACAGTACATTTTTCATAGCTGCTAACAAGATCCCCATGGAGACCGGATATTATTGTCCTGGATAGCCACTTATGAGATTTCCAAATTACAGCCATTCAAATCGCAATTTCGCTTCAGTTTTCATTCATCTTTCTTTATTACTATGTCATATAATATTTTAAAGGTCTTACATTACACATAATTGACTCTTGTGAGCTTTAAACCGTGTTATAATGTTGTTGCCTTCTCAAAAACTATACCTGGAGTTGTGTTTTGTTTCATTCACACATGTTTGAGTAATCTTTTATCATTAGTGTGTCTATATCTCTCAGAGGTGGGACCAACTCATAGTTTTGCAAGTCTCAAGTAAGTCTCAAGTCTTTGACCTCAAGTCCAAGTCAAGTCCCAAGTCAAATACAGGCAAGTCCAAGTCGAGTCTCGAGTCAAGTCCAAATTGTCTGCTTTGAGCTTCAAGTCATTTCAAGTCTTTAAACCAAAGTACCACATATAGCTTAGTGTTTTGCAATTTATATGACTTTTAAGATAAATTGTACTTATAAAGTCATAGTATTTTTATATATCAGTATTTATAGAATATATAAAAGTTGGAGAAATGCAAATTTTTCCTTTTTAAATGTGTTGACAAGATTTTAGAATGAATCATTACAGTCAGAAGAGAACAAATTCAGATTTAAAAGTGCTTCTCAATTTTTCTCAACTCTTCTCAAGTCACAGGCCTCAAGTCCTAAGTCACTGACCTTCAAGTCCAAGTCCAAGTCAAGTCCCAAGTCTGAGTCCATTTTATCAAGTCTAGTCTCAAGTCCTAAAAATAGTGACTCAAATCTAACTCAAGTACAAGTCACTACTTGCAAGTCCCCACCTCTGATATCTCCAAAGCTGAAAACACTCTGTTCCACCTTGTGATGTCATGAAGCAGTAGTTTTCAAGTTAACAGCTACCTTTTACCTTTAGTTCAGTAAAAAATGGCAATTCTGAGGCTGAAAATGCTTCTAGTAACAGTGTATGAAGTTTAAAAACACACTAGTACTTCCTGTACTACCACATGACATCACAAGATGGAACAGAGCATTTTCAGTTTGGGAGAAGACGTCAGCCTTAATATGCACTTTTCATAGCTGCTAACAAGACCCCGTGGAGTCCGGATATTATTGGCCTGGATAGCCACTTATGAGATTTCCAAATTACAGCCATTCAGCTCGCAATTTCACTTCACTTTTCATTCATCTTTCACTCATTCAATCAATCTTTATTACTATGTCAAATCAGAACCTCTCATAAAACTGCATTAGTCGATCAATGAAGCAATCTCCACCATAGTGTAAACAGTAAAACCCATGTTACGTTGAGATCTGTAAAAAGCCCTGTACTCTTCTATGCTGTAAAGTGGTCTTACCAACGCAACACTGTAATAATAGCTTGGGTCTGACCACAGATCTTCAATAAATTCAAAACGCTATTCATTTCCAACCATATTCACGTCCACATCTGCATAACATTTACCAAACAGACGCATCCATCCGCTACAGTGCTTTTCTCTGCTTTTGGTGCAATCGCGTTATAATGCTTGTGTCAGTCACTTTATGTATAATTTAAAAGGTTATCTGGTGAGTCGGCAGTATGGATCGGACTGGAAGTTGCTGATGCGCTAGTTGTAGTCGTGCACTTTGGGCGATGGACAGAACAGAATGCTGCCGACTGGATGAGAGCGTGTGGGGCCATCAGTTTGAACACCGATCTGCTGTATATAGAATTGCATCATGCTGGGGCCTCAGGGAGTTCTACGTGTACCTCTAATGGTGGGATATTTAGGAGTTACCATAGTGACAGAATGCATAAAGTCAGATCTACTCAAGTAAAAGTATTAAAGAACACACATTATGCTAAACTAACTTTTTCAGCTTTTTTATGGTGTTTCCTGGGTATATAAGGTCTGTATTGGCTCAAAAAGCTCAATTTGAACCATACAGTAGTTGCAAAGATATCTTTATATCTTTTTAGACAGCTTTCAATTCCGGTCCAGATACTCAATGTTCATTTTCTTCTATAAACCATTTATTTTGAGCTGGCAAGAAATGCACCTTTGTTGGTATATAATTGCAAGTTAACCAACTAACCATTGAGAAGCAAGTCTAGATTCCAAAGGTTCGTCTTGTTCGACATCTTCAGGCTCCTGGTTCAGACATGTAGATTTGGACGGTAAACTCTTCTAGTTGTGCCATTTTTTATTTGTAGTTGTGGACTAATTTCAGCAAAACTTCCACTTCCACACTGCCTTATTCTGTTATGTAGTGGACTACAACAATGGCTGCCAGGGGTCAGGAGGGGGAGCAGTGTGAAGGATGTCATTTGCATTTAAAGGAAACAGCGCTAAATGACGCATGGGCAGAGAAAGCTCTGAGAAAGGGCAGGAGAATGGACTCTGGAGCAAAAATAATAAGAAATTCAGACTATGGGCAGACTGTTCAGACTGTTATTACAGTTATTATACACCACACATACATGTATGGTTGGTATTTCATAAAAACATAATATTTGTTCTTGAAAGTGCTTGTTTAAAAAAGTAATGTACACAGATTTTGAGAGTTAATAAAGTGATTTTAATACAGATTTGTGCTGAATTTAGTTGAACAGAAACAACTGAATTAAGTGTTTTTTATTTGTATATGTTTTGCTTGCTGAAACTATAAATGTGTTCAAAATAAACCCTCAGCCTTTTCAGCATGCAATAATAAAAAATATTTTTCAGTTCAGTTAAAAAATGTAGAAAAGTAGAAATACAGATTATTAAATTAAAATTGTCTGAAAGCAAAATGGATTTAAACAGCACATTTTCAGGAGCCTGTGATCAATACAAGTACTCATTGTCCTGTTTAGATGTTTGATTTTCAACAAAAATGTGAAAGTGACTAATTGAAAAACTGCTTATGACTGTAATTTGATGTGAGAGAGACTTGTTTAACAGCACATCATCACAATTATCAACTCACCTGTTACAGTTCCAACTAAAACAGTTCTTTCTGATCAAATTGTGTTAAAATAAAGCTCAGAATAAAAGTGTAATAAAGCCTCAGACAGAGCAGACATACAGTTAGCATCACACCCCCAGGGAATGTGGATGACATCAGCTGCAAAGTATCAAATGGACTGTGGGAGTGTGACCTCACCCAAACGATTGCAGCCAAATGAAGCAAATCGAGGCTAGCAGTTGTAACAGCAAAATGACAAAATAAAAATACCAATGTCACAATAAGGGGTTTAAAAAAAAATGACGAGCAGCAGTTAAAGAGAGATGTGTGGCATATTTTAAAGGTCCTATATTGCACAAAATTGACTCTTGTGAGCTTTAAGCCATGTTATAATGCTGTTACCTCCTCGAAAACATGCTTGTATTTAGTTTCATTCACATATGTTTGAGTAATAATTTTATAAATAGTGTGTCTACATCTCAAAGCTCAAAATGCTCTGTTCAGCCTTGTGATGCCATGAAGCAGTTGTACCTTTTACTTTTTACACTTTACTTTTTAGTTAATTAAAGATGGGCAATTCCAGCACTGAAATCATCCAAATGATTCTAGTGAAGGTGTATGAAGTTTAAAAACACAGTGGAGCACTTCCTGTATTACCACATGACATCACAACATGGAACAGAGTAATTTCAGTTTGAAAGAAAAACTCAGTTACTAAATTTGTGTTAAACATGTATAAATGAAACAAAACACAACTCCAGGTATGTTTGTGATACGGAAACAACATTATAACATCGATCAGAAAATTGCAAAACACGAGCCCTTTAAATAGAAGTCAATTGTAGCCATAATCCGCTCACTTCCTGTTTGGAACGTGGCGGGTGGCAGGTCAGCTCTGTTACTCAATATATACAGACTATAGTTTACAGACATAGTAAACATACCCACTGTTCTGTTATAGGGGCAAATACGAAGTTTACTCAGGAGTCCATTAGTAACAGATAGACTGCTTTGGAATGTGAGCAGTGATGGCCTCCAGCTTGATTTATACAGAAAGCTATAACACATGTTGACAAAGATGAAATCTAACTTCAGAATGGAAACATTATAAGCCATTTAAAGCAACACTTTCCTGAAATTGTAGTCCGCCACGCCTTATATAAGTACATAGCAACCTGAGAATGGAAGAATTGGAAGATTTAGGCTATATGTGAGGTGAAATAAATCTTTTTTTTTTTTTTTTTAAGAATGTATCAAAATTGGCAGCCTGTAGGTTAAGTTTTTGTTAAAGGTGCACTGTGTCACTTTTCTAGCGGGAAGTCTGCCACGTTTGTCACCATGGGGATTAGATTTAGACAAGACTTTGACTTAGACCACTGGATTCTCACCAGAGATGTTATTTCTATGCTTATAATTAGGGCAGGGTATCATCACGAAGTTGCCGATACGATACATACTTCAATACACAGGCCACGATACGATACATACTTTGATACACAGGTCACGATACGATACATACTTTGATACACAGGCCACGATACAATACATACCTCATTACACAAGCCACGATACCATACATATCTCGATACATAGGTCACAATACCATACATATCTCGATACAGTGAGCTTTTGATTCCAGACAATTCGAAACGATATATTTCAAATCAGTTTGATACAGTTCAATAAAAAATAAAGGCTTAATCATGGCTGTGATACTAAAAGTCTTTATTAAACAACTTCTTTTGCAAAGTTAATATGAAACACCCATTTTTTATTTTTTTTTTTTATGTCAAATGTGCCGCATAAATGACTTTTTTTTCCCTCTGAACAAGCAACAAAACTGTAGTGCTGTAACAAAATTTGGTAAAATATACAGAAAAATACTCTTGACTATATATCGATACAGCAGCCCACGATATTGATATTGTATTGTCATATTAAACAATACGATATTGCAACATTTTTGCACACCCCTAATTAGAATGTTCCACAGTATGACATTAAACTTGTGTTGTCTGGCATAATAATACATCAGATTTATATAGCAGCTTTCACGATAACTCAAAGAAGCTTCACATTTATCCAGTTATGTGTGCTTGTGCTGTGTGAAGGGGGTCACTTTTTCACAGATCTAACTTGTAACTGGGCCTGGTATAGTCACCTGCTCACCTCCATGGAGATAGACTTCAGTTCAGTGCCATTCTGCCTGTGGAACAAATAAAAGAAAAGTTACCTATTGACCCAGTTGTTTCTCTGTATTAAATCAGAATACTGATAAGAAATTGACCTGAGGGACTCCTTCTACAACGTTCGAAAAGCTGTTTTACAGAGTCAGCACTGTCAGCACTGATTTGTATTTGCATGTTGTACCTTATATGATCATATCTGACTTAGTATATGAGCCATATTAACTGTGGAAATGCGGAGTGTGGTGTTTTGAAATGAAAAAAAAAATAGAGAATGCATGGTTTGATTGTAAAAGGATGGATACTTAGATGTTTTTTAATTGTTAACCTGCCCGAGGACTGCAAACGGAAACCAATTTTAGCTAAATCTGGTATAAAAAGCATCTCTTCTTTTATGTGTTTGCACAAGGTGTTAAACCCTGTTCAAACAAACCAATAAACTAAACTAAACTAGGCCAGGGATGTCTGAGCTTTTCCACAGTTTGGTCACACTGATAACACAAGATTTTAGGTCTGTCTCACAATGTAATGCAATGTTATTGAGGTTTTAGTGGTCGAATTACTTTGCTGTTAAAATGAATGCTTATGATCAGGCCTGTTGACAGACATTTGGGGTCCCGGGGCAAGAAGCCTTACATGGGCCCCTGTCTAATATACAACAAACGCTTATGCAAAGTTCTGCGCACGAGAAAGTAGCCAAGATGACACCCACTGACGGGGAAAAGTTTTATTATTATATTATTATATTATAATAAGCTAAATCAGTTGAATAAGTTAAATGAGTTGAATAAGATAAATGGAAAAAAAAAATTAGGTACACACAGGTGTGCAACAGGTAAAAACAGGTGTACACTTGGCTATACTGTATCTGGTGATATGAAATCTGTTTAAATACTTTGACAAATATATTTTACATTTTTTTATGAATATAGTACTCAGAACATGCATATATCAGATGCTGAATGTATTTTTTTGTTTTTGATTTGGCATCTGACCAGGTAAACTAATTTTCAGTGAGCTGTTATATACCTGTAAATGAGTTGAATCACATTTAAACATTCATACATGAATAGTTCAGAGTCTAAGGTTTCCAGAGATTCCAAATTTGTCTGTGTTTCAATTAAGTTTATGAGTGTGAAAATAATTAATAATCACTCGTGGAAGTCTGTTTTCTTTTATGCGATTATGCTCTATGGGTCGCCATAGTGATATATGTATGGGTTGTTCCCAGTAGGCGTCCAAGGGGAAAGAGTTAATAGAAAAGGATCCAATTCTGGGCTCTTTAAAAAGACAACAGACCCCTTTGTCCCGCCCTGTCTACTGCCCTGCCTATGATCACCACTTTATAAATTTACTAGGCAATATGTTTGATTGCAACCTTAAAACTAAGTTAAAAAATTGGAATAATAATACTTTGATGGTTTATTTTTTCAAGTTTTATTAACATCTTGCAAATCTTTCTATTTTGTCATTCCAGGTGGCTGTGAAGATCATAGACAAAACCCAGCTAAACCCCACCAGTCTACAGAAGGTAAGCCCCCCTCCTCGTCCGTAATACCCCTGTTATCGCGCGCCGTCCATCTCCTAATCTATTTGGTGCTCTTTGAACCATGTCTTCTGCCTTTTATATAATATGATTCAGATGAAGTCAACAGAGCCTGGTTTAATCTCTGCTACTCCCCTCTCCACCTGTCACCATCCCCTCTGTGTTAGGACGGCGTCGGGGCTAAAAATACCCCCTCGGCCCGCCTGCCCGCTGCCTGTTTGTCAGTTAGCCTAGCCTAGCCGTCATGACCAATTAGCATGAAGACCTGGAGGACGGTTTCACGATTAATGCGCCCAAATCCAGCTCCGTCGGATGATTAAGTGCACACTAAACATACGTATAGGGAATGCTGTATAACACAACATTAGCTTAACATTAGCGCGGGTCTTGTACTAACTGGGGATTTTGATTTAGCCAGTTTTTGTGCATAACTTTCCAGAGTCAAAATTAGCCCAACATTTAACACATTTTCTCAAAAGCAAAATATCATGCAGAAGTGGCTTTTAAAAGCTTTGACCTGGTGTTTCCTATTGAATGGGAAATTGTAGGCTATGGAACTGAACAGTGACAGCCCGCTCTTAGCAATTTTGTCAGTTTTTGTGCATAGTTTTTAGCACATTTCCTGGAGAGATAAAAAATATGCAAAAGTTTGAGAGTTAACCTGGTGTTTTCTAATGATTGAAAAATTGTAGGCCATGGAGCTCAGTGACAGGCCACTCTGGTTACTGAAGTCATTTTTAATTTCATTCATTTTTCCCATAGACTTTTCAAAAATGTCAGATATTAAGAGACGTCATGGAGGCTAACCAACTTCGCGCTAACTAATATCCATAAAGCAGTTTGTCCAAAAAGTACATTTAAAACGAAAGATTTGGCAAAATGCTTTAATAACTTGGCAGTTTCCAAAATTTCAGAAATAAATTTTTAATTAAAACGATAAGTCTTGTGGTCATTAGTTTCCACATGGCTGATTTGCCCTGAGCAAGCTCATAAACATTTAATTTTATTTATTTATTTTTTTCAGAAAGTGTATGAGAAAATGAATGAGAAATTTACTTCTGGAACTGTCGCTGTTGAACTCTATTTGCAGTTGTATTTTGAGTGGGGTGACCAGACGTCCCTGTTTACCCAGGACAGTCCCAGTTTTAAGCCCTGTGTCCCCTGTCCCAGTAGATTTATCCAAAACCAGTGATTTGTCCCAGTTTTATACAAGAAATGTCCATATTTTTACCGATGTGATCCCTGCCAACAGTAAAGAGAGGCATAAATTGTCATTTGTTTCGGTAAAATACAAAAAAGATGCTTAAAAATCACCAAAACACAAAGAAAATACTATACTGTTAGTCAAGAATGGTCTCTGCATAACGATTTTCCTTAATTACCCACTAGTTTCACAATTTTATTATCAACCGCCAAAAAAAACAGGGATGTCCTAGTTTTTTATTTTCATATTCTGGTCACCCTAATTTTGGATAATTATTGCATTTATGGGTTATCTTGTATTTGAGGCGAGTGCTCAGAAAATATTGGTTTGAACTTTTGTCATTCTTACAGATATTAATCAAAATAATCAAATAAAAAAGAATTGAAAGACTAATGCTAATTTAGACAACGTTATTAGCTTTAGTAGACATACATTAGCATGGTACAGAGTCACAATGCAGTGAGTTTCCATGTTCTATCTTTTACACAGTAGTTCAACTATTTCAGCTGTTTCTGTATTCGGTTTGCCAGCAGCATTCTTTTGTGAATCAAATATTGGAGATGTGAGCCGTGTGGGTGTAGCCTGCTTCAGTTCACAACATCTCTTTGACATTTCGCCTATTTTCGAAAACAGAAATGTAAACTAGGATTGAGTGGAAGATGCTGCTTCCTGTTTGTATTTAGTGTTCCAGTCATTCCATGATAAAGGACTTGTACCAGACTCTGTGCAGGAAAACAACTTTAAAGGTCCTGTATTACACAACTTGGATTCTTGTGAGCTTTAAGATGTGTTATAATGTTGTTAAAACATACCAGGAGTAGTGTTTTGTTTCATTCACACAAGTTTGAGTAACCCTTTAGTATTAGTCTTTTAACATCTCCAAAGCTCAAAATGCTCTGTTCTACCTTGTGATGTCATGAAGCGGTAGTTTTCAAGTTAACCACTACCTTTTAACTTTTGTTGAGAAGAGATGGGCAAGTTGAAATTATCTGGATGATTCTAGTAAAGCTGTATGGAGTTTCAAACACAGTGGAGCACTTCCTGTATCACCACATGACATCACAGGGTTGAACGAGGTGGAGAATTTTCTGTTTTGAGAGAAGAACTCTAAATATGGATGGTTTTTGTGTTAAACATGTGTGAATGAAACAAAACACAACTCTTGGTATGTTTGAGAGGCAGCTGTTTCCATAAGTTCCTCATTCAACAAGTTGTTTTTTTATTGTTCTCATCCGTCAATGTGTGTAGGTAATATCATTGACCCTTCCACTTGTTTTTTTTTTTTTTTTTACAGAAATAGCTGCTGTTTCCTTGTCAAAAACATACCTGGAGTTGTGTTTTGTTTCATTCATGCATGATTAACACACAAATTAATGCTCATTTTTTTTCATCAGAACACTTGTGATGTGATGTCGCAATACAGGAAATGCTCCACTGTGTTTTTAAACTATAGCAAATGAAGAAATTCAATCTGTCAACTGGACAGAACTGTGAAACGTATTCAACCAAATTAACTTTTGTCCAGTTGACAGACTGAATTTCTCCTTTTGCCTTGAATTCTACCTGGACGACTGAGGAATTTTACACACATTTTTAAACCATACATCTTTCACTAGAATAAGTTGGATAATTTCAGCCCTGGAAATGCCAATCTTTAGATAAAAGCTGTTAACTTGAAAATTACCTCTTCATGACATCACAAGGTAGAACAGAGCATTTTGAGCTTTGTAGATGTACAGACTTATAATAAAAGTTTACTCATGTGTGAATGAAACAAAACAAATCTTCAGGTATGTTTTTGATGAGATAACGCTATAACATGACTTGAAGCTCACAACAAGAATCAACTTTGTGTAATAAAATAGGACCTTTAATCAAAACAAGTTTTTAGGAATGAAGTAATCCTCTATCATCAGTCACAACAAGTCTCTTTCCTAAAATGTCTGCGTTCTCACAGTGAAGGCCTGAGCAGCTCTAATCAAATGAGCTAATTGTGTTGCAGTAATGTAAACCAAAGAGACAGATGAGTTTGGAGCTAGGCTGCTAGTGCCTGCTTCTGAATCTTTATCATTCTTAGCACAATACGCCGTCTGCTATTGTTTTACACTCACAATCTGTGCGCTGTAATTGACTTGGAACTTAATATGGTTTTGAATGGCCGTCCCTCCGCCAGTTGTGTGGCAATTTTTCGTAATTAACCAGATCTGTTTTCAGTTTGTGGACGTGAATAGTGATGTTTTGAGGAAATTATACCAGTATTAGGAGATTTTGCACACCACATGCTTTTACTTTGTTATAATTTGAAGTTACTCCTCTAACTTGGATCAAATATTTAGTTGTTTTTTCCATTATGAATGAGTTTTTAAGTAACTGATGAGTAAAGGTGCATTGCTTAACTTTTCTGGTGGAGGTTACACCACATTTTTTTCTTTAGGGAGATGTTATTGCTTTGCTTAGTATGTTCTTTAGAAGTGATTATTTATTGTTCAGAAATGTATGCATTCTTGTGTGAGCGGGGATAAGTTTAATGCCTTACTGTGAAACATTCCAGGCTGGAGACTAGCATGTGGTACACAGTGGACCTTTAAAATTGAGATTTGATTTGAAATTTAGCAGCTTTTTGTTGACGTTGTTTTGCTCTATATTGTAAAATTGTCATGGTCAAAATAAGACAGATGTGAACTCTGTGTATCCAATAATAAAGTATTTTACAGTCATGGTAGTTGTTGTCAGCTTTGTAGTGGCGGCAAAACTCCACTCTAATCTCTGAAAGTTGTGAAAAGCTTTTACAAACTCATCCTCATTAGGATGCTCAGAATTAATGAGGTAAGTGGGAATACAAACACTGGATTGGGATGCACCAATACTGATACTGGTATCAAATATCAGCACCAGCACTTCAAATTTAGCTGGACTGGGTATTGGTTCCATGATACTGGTTCAACCGATATCTTGCTTGGGCATTTAATTTGATGTAATAAGACTATTTACAGGCTGGTTTTGACTTACAATTTCTACAATGTTTACGCTTTGCAGCAGACACAATTAGGAATGTATATCAATCAATTTCAATATCCAAATCTCTCGGTACAATATTTTCATGATATACATCTCACAGTACAATATTTTTTGTGGTATTTTGTGGAGGCAAACAAAACTGTTATTATGCTACTTTTTCCTCTTAAAATGCTTTGACAAGATTTAATCCAAAGAACTAAGACTTAAAAGTGCTTAGAACTGTTATTTCTTCATGTAGTCTACACAGAAATGGAGCAAAGGATCATGGTCTATGTAGTTCCCTCTGTCTTTTTTTTAGCTATAGCTGCATCATAACTCTTAATTTAAACAAATAGACTTGTAATTCGATATATTGTGAGGGTCCACGATATTATTGTGAGAACTTTGATGATACAATATCATGATATTTTGGTTATTGTTACATCCCTAGTAATAAAATATAAAAACCCAGCTTTATACAAGAGGTCATAGGAAGACAGCGCAACAATGTTAAGATGATTGACAGGACACTGGGTTATCTGTTACATAAAGGTGAGCTGTTCTGTATGGAGTATGGTATGAATATATTAAGTGATCCTCTTTATATAGTTAGTTGCTATAATTAGATAAATATGACAGTATAAATTGTGTTATAAGGTCTTTGTAGTCCATTTTTGAAGTAAACCACTTATTTGCCATCCATTTTGGTCATGCCTCTTCAAAATGTCCTTGGCGTGTTCTTTTTTCCTATTAACAGCGCAGATAGTTTGTCTGTGTTACATTTCAGACACGATGTAGCACCTCTGACAGATCATGTGATCTGACCGACCAATCACGGACCAGTGTTTAATTATTCAGCGCAGCCTTCAGATACAGGAAAGAGTGGACTTAGAGGTCATCTGGCTCAGGCCTACATTCTGTCCTATCTATCTAATTCTGTTTTATTTTATTTCCAGGTCGCCTACAGACATGCCCTTCTGATCGATTAGGGGCTGTGATAAAAACTATGAAATATGTCTGTGTATCTGATCCAAACTGCACTCAAGACTATATAGGAGTTCATGCAAAAACTACTATATATACCGAAAAAAGTACTAGGAAACAATATATTTATATGAAGACAGATAAAACTTGTAAATCATGAGTTTAAGCTGCATTTTTACATTTATAACAACAAATCTTCAGCTACAGTTGTATGGAGGATGGTATGACTGTTCGGTATACGTATCTACAGCCCTACTATTTACAAAGTGTAGCATGTGTAATGAGCTAACATGGCGACGCGTGTATGTTTGCGTGTCTTCGCTAGCCTCTATAGATCGCGGTAATGCTATCCGCGTGTACCATCTGCATTGCAGGAGCAGGTCTAGTGGTGCAGTTGTCTCCAGAGTGGATCGATGTTGATATTGACTTAAAGAAAGCCTCCTGTGCTACTATCCTTCAGACAAATCAGCTCTTACTAAAATGCACGCTGCTCTATGTTATGGAGGTATTCATAATTCATCTGATTGTTTCTGCTGGAGTGGAGCAGTTTAATGTACTAGCTCCCAAAAGTCCCTGATCTACACTTTTTTACACTGACCATTAAAGGGCATGTATTTAATCAGATTTTTTTATGATCTATGTTGTAATGTTGTTTCCTCATCACAAACAGACCAGAAGTTGTGTTTTGTTTCATTCACACATGTTTAATATACAATCACACATATTTAAGATGAGTTCCTCTTTCAAACAGAATACTCTCCACCTTGTGATGTCATGTGGTAATACAGTGTGTTTTTAAATTCCATACACCATCACTAAAATCATTTGGATAATTTCAGACCTGGAATTGCCAATCTCTACTGAACTAAAGGTAAAAGGTAGCTGTTAACTTGAAAACTTCCGCTTCTACAACGTGGAATAGAGCAATTTGAACTTTTGAGATGTAGACAGATTAACATTCTAACCTAGTTTAAAGCTCACAAGAGGAAATTTTGTGTAATATAGGATCTTTAATGAACGTATATTTATTATCATGGCTTTATTCCCCTTTTAATAATGCATCAGTTTTACATATTGCTTTTATGGACACTCAAAGACGCTTTACAGAGCATAAAGCGTTTACAGTGGTAAGCCACCACTTTCATACTAGGCAATGTGGGTGAAGTGCCTTGCCTAAGGACACAATGCCAGTTTTTGTGATGGGCACCCTAGTGTGGCACCTGATTTTACCAGGCCTGGCCCTGCTTAGCTTGTGAGATCTTACGGGATCAGGCTTTGGAAAGCTGGTATGGCCACACACGTGCTTTTGGTTAACTTCAGATATTTCACATTTTCTTACTAATACTTATTATGTTCCTGCTTGGAGTATTTAATGTTATATAGAAATAAAATGTCTTATATTGATGTGCATGGAGATGTTTACCATTGCCGTTGTGAGTCATGTCATTGCAGGGAGAATGAGGTCCTGTGTTTGTCAATGTTTAGGAATGATTGGTGTCACAAGGCATTAAACTTTATAGAATATAACTAGATATCGTTAAGTAGTGAGACAACGGAGAAAGGAGAGACATTTAGAATGAGTGTATACAATTTCTATTTCACATTTCAGAAACATGACCTATATGTGTCCCCAGGTAAGAGGTAAACATGGTGAAATCAAATATAACGTTTATGAGAACAATTAGTTTAGGCTCTATATTATGAATAGGATTTTTTAACAGACAAAATAGTGGGAATAAATGGGTTAATGCGAACAAGACCAAAATGACAAGGCTCACAGCAGCAGTTACCGAGAGAGGGACCACAATATTCCAATGTAAATCATCGGGAGCCAGGAAGCCAGAAGGAGCCGGAAGAGCCCTCATGCGAACTCTGTATTTATGGTCAAGGCACTAACAACTCAGGGTCAGTTGTGATTGTAGATATTTTTTTCTTTTTTTTTTTTTTTTTTTTTTACAGTAAGTTTACAGGCAGTTCCTTTAAACTGTAGCTGTTTTGTGTCTTTTTGAAGTAGGATATATTGCTAAAGAAAATATAGACAAAACAGTAACATTGAAACTAAAAAGTAGAATTATCCTATAGTGTTAAAAATACAATAAGTACATCACAAAATAAAAGACTTCTGTTTGTATGTATCATGAGTCATAGAAGTGATTTTTTTCAACCCTCTACAGCTCAAATCTCATCGTAGTACACAAAAATAACTTAAGGTTCGGCACTAGCACAAAGAAATAGTACCCACAATAAATATCGACCCCCAAAATGGTTGTTCCATGTAACATACTGTATATTGAACGATAAGTCTTCAAAGATATTTCAATATTCACACATCACTTGAACATCTTACTTAAGCTTTTATCACTGTGACCATGACTCAACGAAGCCTGCTTGTTAAAACCTCCCTATTCCCATAAATGAGTTGAAATAGCCTGTCTGCCCCGTGGACCGCCCCCCTGTATCCTGGTTTCCATTTCTCTGGTTTGAAAGCCACACTGTAAATAGCTGAGATCACTATTTTCAGACACAACGCAAAGAGAGCCAGGGCGATCATTTATTTAGTGATTCAGGCTTTCTCCACACATGAAAAGGTCACAGCTTTCATAGGCTTGTCATGATAACACATTTTGAAGCATCACAGAGAAATACTGCGATAAAGCGATAATATTGAAACACAAAGCGAGATAATCCCACTAAACCAATTTTTAAATAGACAGTATCATTATAGCCCATAAGCTGCAACAAATAAATAGCACATAGAAGTCATTTATTCAACCCTCTACACAGCAACAGTAACGTAACAAAGTAAAAGTTCTAACTTAAGTATAAATTTTAAGTATCTGTACTTCACTTAAGTACAGTACCAGACCAGGTTACAGGTCAGATCAGTATTTTTGAGCAGTAAAATGATCTGTAGTTGAATAAATGTAAGGTAGGAAGAGCAATATGACATATCCATAGAAACAAGCACGTGACGGACCCCCCAACCAAAAAGTTACATAATGCATCTTTAATAAACCTGTGTTGCTACAGAGTAATACTACTATAAACGATAGTATTGAAACTACTTTACGCAAAAATTATCCCAATAAACCAATTTTTAAATAGACGGTATCATTAAAGGCCTGAGCTGCTACTTATTCACCCTCTACACAGTAACAGTAATGTAACAAAGTAAAAGTACTAAAGTAAGTACTGATTTAAGTATAAATTTTATGTATCTGTTTTAAGAACATTTTAAAGTTGATAATTTTTACTTTTACTTCAGTGCATTTCACATTTGAGAGCAGGTATTTGTACTTTCTACTTCAATACATTCTTGAACAGGACTGAAAAGTAAAAGTATTTTTTATTATCTTTTCAGACCTGCTGAAACGTCTGAGGGTTTTTGAACAAAAATATGCAAATTAAACCTGTAAATATGATATTAATCCTTTCTATCTTCATGGAGACCAAACCAGACCAAGTTACAGGTCAGATCTGTGGATAGGCGACCCCACTCGCAGTCAGAATTACTGTTTCTCTAGGTATTTTTGAGCTATTAAACCACTTGCAATTGAATAAATATGACATAGAGCTCGTCATAGAAGTAATAAAATATGCAGATAAAGCAAAAAAAAAGCTATCAATTCAGTTGTTTCTGTTGAACAAAATACAACACAAATCGTTATCAAGATCACATTTGATTTCAAAATCTGTATGAAATACTTTTTCCTCTTTAAGTACAATTTTAAACAGCTACTTTAATACTTTTACTTTATTTGATTTCTTCATACTTACTTTAACTTGAGTATTTTTCTGCTCCAGTATCTGTACATCTACTTAAAGATACACTGTGCAACTTTTCGGTTGGGGGTCCTACCTTACATTTATTCATTTACAGGTGGTTTTACAGCTCAAAAATACCTAGAAAAACAAACATTCTGACTGTGAGTGGGGTTGCCTCTCCATAGATCTGACTAGTATCTTGGTCTGGTCTCCATGAAGATAGAAAGGTTTAATGCCATACTGTAACATATTCCAGACACAGCAATAACATCTCCATGGAGAAAAGCATCTGATGGACCCTCCACCACGAAAGTACCACAACGTATTAAAACAAAAATAACAAAATTCTCCCCGATTATTGCAAGAAAAAGTCCCATAATAAATACTGAGCCCAAACATATATAGTAATTATCCAGACCTAAGCGTTCTAAAACCTAACCTTGCATTTATGTTTTGAGCCTATGAAGGACAAACGAATTTTCTTCGTCTTGTTTGGATTCTGAATGAGGCGAAGCGTGAGTCATATTTGCGCCCGTTTTTAATTTTAGCTCGTCAAAATGCCACTTGTGTGTTTTACCATGTCAGAGGAGAGGCTGTTGGCACCATCTGGCCACGTGGGCATAGCCAGTGGATTCTAACCAAATACATGACAGCGAGGTTTTTCAGTTCATTGTCTGAGTCACTGCGGTACATACGAATCTGAGAGCGACCGTCACAGCTTTAAAGACCTATATAACGTGATTTTCTCATCAATGTTATAATGTTGTTTCCTCATCAAAAATATACCTAGAGTTGTGTTTTGTTTCATTCACACATGCTTAACACACAAATCATGCATATTTAGGCAGAGTTCTTTTCTCACACTGAAAACACTCCACCTTGTGATGTCATGTTCAGTCCTCATCCCTAGTTAAACATGTGTGAATGAAACAGAACAAACCATTTTGAGGACTGCAGCCTTCGTCGGGTCCTTCGTCAGCTGCCCTTGTTGTAGCCTCCGTGGACTGCATAGGCCGTCCCGAAATGAGTCAGCTCTAGCCCACAGAGCCGCTCCTGTCGCCCAGCAACCGAGACACACTGCTAACGCTAATGCTAACAACACACACCATGCAAATTATGCACACAGAGCAATAATAAAGATTATATATATCGGATTACATGTCTTTTTTAGTTCCCTCTGTCAAAAAAGACAGAGGGAACTACATAGACCATGATCTTTTGCTCCATTTCAGTGTAGACTACAAGAAGAAATAACAGTTCTAAGCACTTTTATTAATATCTTATTGTGAGACTTGGATAGCGTTACACCCCTAGTACGTATGGGTCATCAAACTGTCAGATATTGAGACCAAGTTAGTCTAGTAATTCTCATCCAAATATTATGGCTTAATATGGAAACTTATGTTTATGTTCTGCAAAATACAATTTCTTGCATGATTCTAACATGACTGAAAGCTCACAAGAGTAATTTTTGCCTAATATTGGACCTTTAATTGAGAATAAAGTTAGAATAAAGTCAAGCAGAAATATGACAGTAAACAAAATATCACAAGTATTTAGGCTACAGTAATGCACAGATAGACACAAGAGTAGACTAATAAAAAATTATTAAAAACAAACAAACATATTGGCCCTTTAACAAAAACCCTGACACTTATTTTAAATACTGCTACCAGCTCTATCATACAAACCTTTTATTTTGGTGTCCGTTGAGCTCCATCAGCCAATATGAGCAACTTGTCAACATAGTTTACACATTAAGTTCATTGTGTAACTGGTGGAGAGTCTGTTACCAGTAAATGCTTTTCCTCATGGACATTGCTTTGTCTGGAATGTTTCACAATATGGCATTAAGCCTTTCTTCATGGAAACCAAAACAGGCCAGGTTAAGGATCAGATCTCTGGAGAGCCAACCCTGCTCACAGTTAGAATGTTTGTTTTTCTAGGTATTTTTGAGCTATAAAACCACTTGTAATTGAATAAATGTGTGGTAGAGCTATTTAAAGTCATACTGTGGAACATTCCAAGCAGAGCAATGACATATCGATTGAAACAAGCAGGTAACGGACCTCCAAACAAAAAGTTACATAGTGCACCTTTAAACTAACAAACCTATGTTGTTATCATTTAGACTACTACCTTTATTCTTGTGTGTACAACTAAAAACTGGACAAGTGCCTTTGTACACAGGGACTCAAAGTGAACAGTGATTTTATTGTTAGATTTCATCCCTTTTTTTTGTTATATCACCAGGTCTAATTTTAAAGCTGAAGTGCCTGCATGTTGACAGTAAACGAGAGGCATTTTGTGTGCGAGTTGGACGGGGACATGTGATTGGTCAGTGCAAATGTGTTAATAACGCCTGAATGAGGTTTTCACAGTTTATTCTGGTTACAGTATGCTACAGGCTAATCAGAGCATCTTCTCAAATCATTGACTACAGCAAGGTGCCCAAATGATTACACTAGGATTTAAGATGCATGGTTACAGGGATAAACACATATTACCAGTGGTTCCCTCAAGACTATGGTGGCCCCAGCAATCTTTATTTGTAAAAAGGATTTACATTTTTCAGATTTCTTGAAAATTTTAAGATTCCATATTCAGTAAGTTTATTTGCCGCTTACGTACACATACAGCAGTCCATACACATTGGAATTCTTTTGCTCAAGTAAGAACTGGTAAAAAGAGGGGGGGTAAAAAGAATCTCTAAAGATTCAATAAAAAATCCATGTTAAAGGATAGTTCTGTTTTTTTGACATGAATCTGTATGGCATCCCCGTCAGCAGTGTCCTGGCCAGTTTTGGTGCTGACAAAAATAGTCCAGCAA
The DNA here is from genome assembly GCF_026225935.1 of Boleophthalmus pectinirostris. Taxonomy (NCBI): domain Eukaryota; kingdom Metazoa; phylum Chordata; class Actinopteri; order Gobiiformes; family Gobiidae; genus Boleophthalmus; species Boleophthalmus pectinirostris. Next base: position 32,647,883 of record NW_026571404.1, on the reverse strand, counting down.
GTTGGCTGGGGTCGTGAAAATAAAGCGTTTCTCTTCTCAAAACAATATGTGTTCAAAAGAGTGATACATTGGCATCACAAAACCTTTGTCAACGAAAACGTCAGACCTCATAATTGCTTGGCGTTATTTTCTCTCCGTTCGTATCCCTGCGCAGGGCCATCAGGTGACATACAGATTCATGTCAAAAAACCCAAACTATCTCTTTAAATACATCATATGAATAGGACAAATATTTAAGCAGTGAATCAGATCCTGTTAATAATAAATACTGTGGATTTTTTGCTTTTACATCTTATAATCTACTTCTTCTAAATGTTCACTTCACTGTAATTGGTCAGATCCACCTGTCACTCACTGATGACTTGACTGACTTTGATGGAGGCTGACCAATAGGAGGAGAGGAACGTCTCTAGTTGAGTGTTTGTCCACTGATCTGAACGTTGGCGGTTCAAATCCCGCTCTCGACGTAATCATCATTGGTAGAGAGATCAGGTTCACTAAGTCACAGGTTGTGATTTCATTTGTCTTACACTGTAAACCCGAATAAGTTACGCCTCAATTATTTTAAGTTGATGTACTTAAAAGTCACATATTTGTAGGTAATATGACTCATAGTTTTCTGTTAACGCAACTCAGTTATTTTCATTTATTATGATGTAAAAATAAAATAAAGTAAAATAATTATATAAAATAAAATAATACATTTAGTCCCATGTGCATTTCAGACCGTTTGCCTCGATCAAATAATTACGTTGTGTGATTGCAATTTGTTTGTTAAGATAGATTTTAGTATTTATTTGGTGAAGTGCTTTGAAATTATATTGTATTTTAGCATGTGCTCTATATATTAAGTTTATTTTTAAATCATCCCTATTTGAAACAATAGAAATAACAGGACTTCATCATTCCCAGCATTTAATTACCTAATTCTACTAAGTGATAATTCTTCTCATTTATACCCACAATACTTCTGTTTAATAAAAATAAATAAATAAATAAAATAAAATAAGAAATTACTCAAAAAGAAGAACACGTTGCAGCAACTTGACAAGTTAGTAGGACTATTTCTAAAACTTTGAGTATACACAACTTAATCTGTTTAATTACTTTGAATGTTTGGGTTTACAGTGTACGCTGAATGATTTAAAAAACGTATTCAAAAAATGTATAAAAATGTTCTCTTCGTTATAGACCTAAACAATGAGATTAAAATTCCAACCATTATTGTTGATTAATAACTAATCTTATCTAATTTCCCTCCATCTTGACTCCTGTATTAGTCATGTGATAAAGCTCTTTGTTTTTATGGCTCCCTGTTTTGTTTTTTGTATTTTTTTTGTAACAGGAAATGACATAATCCGCGCTCCCAAAAGCATCCCTTCTGCTCAGCACAGGAAGTACAGCTGTGGTCAGGGGATGTCACCGTCGTCATGGCTTTTCGGTATTTTAGCCCCAGAATAGGCCTCCCCTTTAATCCCCTTTCACTGAGAAACTGCTCTCTGCGCTTCCCGCCGCTCTAATCTGTAACCAAGAGTTTTTACTGCCTCGGACAAACAATGCAAATACAGCACTGTGGAGGTTTGGAGAGAGGAGGGACTGACTGAAAAAAAGAGCTAAAACTTAAATGTCACTTTTTGGCTGGGGGTCTGTCACCTGCTTGTTTCTATGGATATGTCATTGCTTTCTCTGGAATGTTCCACAGTATGACATTAAACAACTCTACCTTACATTTATTCAATTATAGGTGGTTTTAAAGCTTAAAAGTACTTAGAAAAACCGACATTCAGACTGTGAGCGGGGTCGCCTCTTCACAGATCTGACTTGTAACTTGGTCTGGTCTCTGTGAAGAAGTCGGCAGTTCGAATCCTGCTCTCAACATAAACAACATTGGTAGGGTGTTCAGATCCAGTGGCCCATAGGTTGGTGGTGCAATTCCAGCTTCCACAGATGAATGTTGTTGTGTCCTTGAGCACGACACTTAATCCGCATCACCCCCAGCAGCTGTGTACACTGATATCTGAGTGTGTGTGTGTGAATGCGTGAGTGGTTCTTTGATGTAAAGCGCCTTGAAGTTGAAAAAGTGCTATATAAAAATTTGACTATTTACCATTTTATATGAATTGGTGGTAACAGCAATATTTTATTCTAAGAACTGTAACTGTTAATCTGAGATGTGAGAAATGCCATTTTACTTGAAATTATGGGTAACAAATGAGCTCCTTCGTTTCACATGCGTCACTGAAATGTTTAGGAGGCATGCGGGGACCAGACTGAGATTCCTAGAGCTGCAGAAAAACTACATTCTGGATCATTCTGGATCTGCCGGGCAAAGAATTTATATTGCTTAAAGGTTCACTCTGCATCTGCTACCTTCTTGTCTCCAAGGAGATGTTATTGCTTTGCCTGGAATGTTCCATAGTATGACATTAAACATATCCACCTGGCATTTATTCATTATTCATTTATGTGTAAAATCCCTCAGTCATCAAGGTAGAATCCATGGCAAAAGGAGAAGAAGGACTGGTTGTATTTTTGAGAAACAGAAACATAAATAAATAATGGCAGAAGAAGAAATTCAATTTATCAACTGGACAAAAGTTTATTTGGGTGAATACATTTCGCAGCTCATCCTAACTTCTTCTTCAATTCTGATCAAAATGCCGGTGGACACTTCCTTATATCTGCCTGAAGGGAGGAGCTAACTACACTGAAACTACTCTGAAACGAACACACCACTCTAAGTGTAAGATCAATAGACCTAGCTAAGTAACAGACTCTAAACAAGTAGATATGTTAGTTTCAGTGTCCACCTTTGTCTGACCAGAACTGAAGAAGCAGCTTGGATGAGCTGTGAAACATATTTGACCAAATAAACTTTTGTTCAGTTGACAAATTGGGTTTCTCCTTTTGCCAATTTCATTTCTGTTTCTGTTTCTCAAAAATACAATCATTTGTTTTTTGAATAAGTGTGACTCTTCACAGATCTGAACTGTAATGTAGTGTAGTGCTGTAACCTGTTTGTCTCCATTGTCATAGATAGGTTTAATCTATACTGGAACATTCTAGACAAAGCAGTAACCTTTCCATGGAGACATCAGGTGGCAGTCCCTCCACTAGAAATGTTTCACAGTGCTCCTTTTGTGATTTGGCGATTGTGTCCATTCAAATTACGATGTATGTTGCAGCAATAATTTGTAGTTTTCTCCAAAGAAGCCAGATCTTGTGTTACATCGTCTCTCACATGAGCCTGTTGGTTTTGAAGGAGGGGAACGCCTGATACACAGCTCCTATTGTCCACATGAAGACACATCCATCGCTCTGTGTCTGATCAGGACGAGTCTGTGCCAGTGACCTACTTCTGCTCACCCAGGGGCACCCACAGTAATCCACAGAAGGGTCCCCCCCCACCCTACCCATTGCAGCACCCAGGAAAACAGGAGGGGGAGAGGAGAGGGGGAGGAGAGGGAGAGAGAAGAGAGAGAGGGGAAATGGAGGAGAGGAGAAAGGGAGAGATTGGAAAGGGAGAGAGGAGAGGGGGAGAGAGGAGAGGTGGAGAGGAGAGGAGGAGAGCGGTAGAGGAGAGGGAGAGAGAAAAGGGGGAGTGGAGAAGAGGGGAGAGAGGAAAAGAGAGAGGAGGAGAGAGGAAAAGAGAGAGAGGAGGAGAGGGAGACGAGAGACGGAAAGAGAGAGGAGGAGACAGGGAAAGAGAGAGGGAAAGAGAGAGGGGAGAGAGGGAAAGAGAGAGAGGGGGAGAGGGAGAGAGAAGAGGGGGAGTGGAGGAGAGGGGTGAGAGAAGAAAGGAGAGAGGGAAAGAGAGAGAGGAGGAGACGAAAACGAGAGAAGGAAAGAGAGAGAGGAGGAGAGGGAGAGGAGAGAGGGAAATGGAGCGAGGAGGAGACGGAAAGGGGAGAGACGGAGGGGAAGAGGAGAGAGGGAGCGAGGAGAGGAGAGAGGAGAGTGGAAAGGGAGAGGGGGAGAGGAGAGAGAGGAGAGGGGAAGAGGAGAGAGGGGAAAAGGAGAAAGGGAAAGGGAGAGAGGAGACAGGGAGAGAAGAGAGGGAGAAGAAGAGAGGACAGAGGGAGTGGAGGAGAAGGGGAGAGATTAGAGGGAGAGAAGAGAGGGGAAGAGGAGAAAAGGAGAGAGAAGAGGGGGAGAGGAGAAAAGTAGAGGAGTAGAAGAGGGGGAGAGAAGAAGAAGGAGATGGAGAGAGGAGAGGAGAGGGTGCAAGCGTGCTTTACCGGAACACTATTTCAGGAACACAGCTGCATGGCCAACACGGAGCTTATTATTGATGGGATGAGCCGGAGCCGGCGTGCTTTCCTCCACTAATAAGAGAGTGTGTATATGTGCGTTTGTGCGTGCGTTTGTGTATGTTTATATACACTGCAAATCTGGCCAAGATTTTACTTCAACTTATCAGGTTATTCATCTTGTTTTCAGATGTATTATCTACTTACTAATTCCAAGACTGCTTCATTCTAGTCTAGAGGGCGTTTATTTTAAGATAAGTTGTCAAGTAAAATTATCTTGTTGTATGGACTGATAATTTCACTACTTTTAAGTCATTTTCTGATAGATTTTTTGTGATTTTTATATCTTACATTTTTCCAGTCTGTATAAGAGTGTGTGTGTATCCGCTAATAAGAGTGTATTGTGTGTGTGTGCGTGTGTGTGTGGACAAACAGTGCATTAAATTTGTGTGTGAGTAAGTGGTGTGTGGATCAGAGGAGCAGAGGCACACAGAGGCTCACAGATGGGCAGAGCAAAGGGGTGTGGGGTGTGACGGGCGAGACAAGCTGTCCAACTAAAGCTGAAACAAATAACAAATAAAAGTGGAGGAGGAAGAAAAGATGTCGGAATATCATGTCACCCCCGTGGAAAATAACAAGATGAATTATACGAAATAAAAAATGCTTCACCGTTATAGCCATATCAGTTATTTTAAAGGACTCATATCATGCTGTTTTCTGATTTGTTATAATGTTTCCTCATCACAAACACACCTAGAGTTGTGTTTTGTTGCATTCACACATGTTTAATACACAAATCCTTCATATTTAGGCTGAGTTCTTCCCTAAAATGGAAAACACTCCACGCTGCTCCACCTTGTGATGTCATATGGTAAAACAGGAAGGGCTTCACAATTTCAGCCCTAGAATTTCCAATCTTTACTGAAATAAAGGTAAGAAGGTAGCTTTTAACTTGAAAACTACCACTTCATGACATCACAAGGTGGAACAGAGCATTTTGAGTTTTAGAGATGTAGGCAGATTAATAAAATTGATGAAGAATTACTAAAATATGTGCGAACAAAACAAACCACAACTCCAGGTATGTCTTTGATGAAGTAACACATCATTATAACATGACTTAAAGTTCACATGAGTACATTTTTTTGTAATATTTTAAGTATAAATCACCAGGCTAAGGGGCCACAAATCGCAAAGGCTGCAGTTTTTAACATATAACTTCCTCCACAAAAAAAATATCATGTCTTTTCCTGCATAAAAACTGCTAATCCTCTAGTTTAAATCTGTACAAACAGGCTCTGAAATGCGATTCTTGTATTTGTTTGTCTGCTCATATTTCAGTCTTTTTGTCAGTTCTTCTGGATATGTTTAATATGTGAACTTTTATTTTTATTAATTATTAATACGAACGTAGTCAATTACACTCACAACGCTTGTCAGAAAAATTGCAATTCGATATTTAACAAGCCTGGGTTAACAGAGGAATCCATTGTACAAACAAAACTCCATATTCAAATACAGACATGTGCCATCTACTTTCCCCCGCCCTCTCCTCCTATTGGTCAGTCTCCATCTGGCTTTGTGTGAGTGACAGGTGGGTTTGACCATTACCAGTGATCGATTTCAATATGTGGATATCTGTGCACACATATAGGCTCTATTCACGCTTACGTCACAAACCAGGAAGACGTTTGGAAACATGTAATGGCAACTTCCGGCGGGTTCTGTTTGTGGTAGTAAGTCTGACAAAATTTAGGAAAAATTAGAAAATGTCCCTGTTTTCTTCATCTACATGTCTTTTTAGCGTTTTGTTAATCAATAATTACAACCATTTTTCAGTTTTCTTCATTTACCCACTGACACACAATTCCGAGCGCACTGGGTACATGCGATTAGAAGAGACGAGGTTGCCAAATTCAAGATGATTCCAAACAGCACATACATATGCCCTCTTCATTTTAACGCTGATCACATTTTATCACAGTTAGCAGGCGAGCCCAGTGTCGGTAACAACACCCGAAGTTGTCATCACATGTTTCCAAATAATATCTTCCTGGTTTGTGTGAATAGACCCTACTGAACTAAAAGGTATTCACTATTCCGTATAATGTTACTTCAGTGCAGTGACATCATGCTGGGGCTGTTCTACATGTATGTATGTGACGGAATTAGTGCTTACCGCAGAAAATTGGATAAGGCGTTGCTGCCAAAAATGTGTGTGTGTGTGGGGGGGGGGGGTTCTGTGCATGGAGAAGAAGTGAGGAGTGGGTAGAGGTGCGCTGAGATTCCGTGTGACGACCGTAGTTTTGCGAAGATTCACGTGGTTCGGAGGGACGTAGTCAAGGCGAGGGCCACTTGTTGTCAAGGTGGCTGCATTGACTATTAAGTGCTGCGAGAAACACTGGGCAGAATGTTCAGAAGTTTCTACTGTGACACAAATGTACGCATTAGCAAATACTGCCAATTAAGCTTGAAGATAGTGTGAAAAAATAGAAAATGGATTTAAAAAACATACTTTTTAGAGCCTGTGATTGGTACGAGTGTTTATGTTCCTGTTTTGGTGTTTGATTTTCAGCAAAACTGTGAGAGTGACTAATTAAAAAACTGTGTCAGAGACTTGTTGAACAGCACAAAGCAGCTCACCTGTTGTAGATCTAACTACACCATCTCTTTCTGGTCACATTGTGTTCAAATAAAGCTCAGATTAAAGTCTAACATGAGCAACAGAGCCTCAGACAGAGCAGTGCTTATTGTTAGCATCACACACCCAAGGAATATTGATAACGTCGGCTGCAAAGTATCAATTATACAACATTACAAACATCCATTTTACTTCTATGTACAACAGTAGGCTCTGAAGATGTTAAAAAGCGTGTAAAGACATGCAGCTCAGCCATATTTGATTCGTTTCATGATTCATTTACGTCTGTCTCATCTCATTTTCTCATCTGAGGGTCCCTGCACCCCGGGGCCCCTGGACGCCGGGCCCCTGGGCTGAGCAGGGCTTCATGGGCTAATGCAGAGTGACAGGAGCAAGAGACACACATAAACAAGAGGAGTTTAGAGACCCCGCCCCCTCACGGCCTCTATATTGATAAATGATGACAGCGCTGTGATGTTTGTCTAAGGGAGAGACCAATCAAAGGGAGGGAGAGACATTTGAGTGATTAAATTAAGCACAGTCTAAATCAAAGCAATGAGACAAATGAGTCTATGGTGTAATAATGTTTAGCTGGTTCGTTTTTGCTATTTAAACATAAAATTAAAGCCATTATTTAAGTGACGATGATTAGGCTGTGTAATTTATGTATATTAACCTCTATTGTACAAAATTTAAGCCATGTTATAATGTTGTTATCAACTCAAAAACATACCTGGAGTTGTGTTTTGTTTCATTCACACATATTTGAGTAACACTTTATTATTAGTATGTATACGATATTTATTGCGGTATCGTGGGAAAGCTCACAGTATGGTGAGGAGGCTTATGATTAGGGATGTAACAATATCCAAATCTCGGTATATTTTCATGATATACATCTCACGGTACGATATTTATTGCAATATTTTATGGAGGCTAACAAAACTGTTGATATGCTACTTTTTCCTCTTAAAATGCCTCAACAAGACTTAATCCAAAAAACTAAGACTTAAAAGTGCTTAGAACTGTTCAACTATTTCTTCTTGTAGTCTACACTGAAATGGAGCAAAGGATCATGGTCTATGTAGTTCCCTCTGTCTTTTTAGCTGCACCATAACTCTTAATTTAAACAAAGAGATTGTAATTCGATATATTGTGATGGTCCACGATATTATTGTGTGAACTTTGACGATACGATATCACAATATTTCTGTTATTGTTACATCCCTACTAATTATAGAGAGTATTATTGTCTGATAATCAGGAAGTGCGTGTTAGCATAGAGTTGCTGTTAGAGCAAAACTTGTCTGGTCTCTGAGAGTTGTGAAAAGTACTTATAAACTCATCATGGTGACTAATTTGGATGCTCAGAATCAAATGTGAACTTTGAATACATTTCTAAAATTAAAACAGAGATCGCAACTCCAATCGCACCAGTTGTCTGGATAATTGCAGTTACATATTTCAGTCAGTGATTCAACCCTACTAAAAATGTTTCTTTTGAATGTCTCTGATTGTTGATATTGCTGGGTTTCAGATAACATCACAGCATTCTCTAGGCTCATAATATTTAATACAGATGGGGGGGCAGCTAATATTAATATTGTTCAACGGCAGATTTTTGTTGTAATATAGCCTCGTCTTAGCCAGGCTGGTGCCACCTAGTGCCTCCACTCAATTTCATTTCTCTCCAGCGACTAGGTCAAGAATCAGAATACACGAGATGGTTTGCAAGAACCCCGGACGAGCAAGTCCATGTACCGGCCAATCGGCAAAGAGCCATACATTGTGTGTTGGCAACGATTCCCGAGATCGAGGATTTAAAGCCGGAACAAAGAGAATGTTTGGTGAATTGTATCAAGGGGAAAGACTTTATTGCCCTTCTTCCTACGGGATTTAAGAAAACCAGATAGCTCCGTTAGTGTCGCATTACATATGTCACGACCAAATAGCAGTGATTGGTTAAATGAAAAAAGTACCTGGCTACTGTGAGCGAACGAATTCTAATACTGTGAGGTCAGATGGTTTTCACGAAGTATCATCTTGGGTCGGAGAATTTGCCTTTCCAATATTTCATGGGAAAGTTCAATGTAATCAATAAGAAAAACAGTCTCTTGTCCCCCATCTGGAAATACGATATCATCACATTTTATAATCTAAAAACCACCAATACTTTGCAGATTTAGGGTTATTTCTGGTGAATTTGACTCATCTTCCTTGGCAGTATCAAACCTCAGTGCAGCGCCTCTGGGGGGGTCGTCTTCTCATCTTGATCCAGGATCCTTTGTCGGATTTACCTGGAGGATTAGCCCATTGTGCATGTTTTAGGCTGAAGGGAAAAACCCACCCAGACACAGGAGAGCATGTGCAGGAAGGCCCCACTCAAACACCAGCTTTGAGACTTCGAGACGGATTTATACTGGCGACTTAACGCTAACCGCCGTGCCATATTCACTGTTGATACTTTGCAATTGTTCTACATGCAAAGAAAAAACACACATTACCAAACACAGACTAAAATGGAGAAGAAATTCAAGAAGAATAAAAAAAAAACAGCACATTTTCATGAGCCTGTGATCAATACGAGCGTCCATGGTCTTGTTTAACTAACCTGTGACTGTCACTTTAAGTGTGAGAGACTTGTTTGACAGCACAAATTATCTCTCCTGTTGTAGTTCCAAACAAGTCAGCTATTTCTGGTCCAATTATGTTAAAATAAAGCTCAGTCTAACTTGCATAACAGAGCTTCAGACAGAGTATTGCTTTCAGTTGTCATTCCTTGGGGTGTGAAGCTATCAGCTGCAAAATATCAATATTGGCAAAGCAAGGCAAGTTTATTTGTATAGCACAATTCGTAGACAAAGCTGCACAAGTCAGTCAGGAATGGCATCTGAATATGACAAAGTAAGTGGAGACTTCTTCATGAAGGAAAAAAATACATCCAGTCTGGTTTTATTATGTCAAATTTTAGACAGTTTTTAGCCGTGTAAAACTGGACATTTTGCATTCTGTTTATACAGCTTAAGATTTTTTTAATATCAAGAGCTCAATTTATTTTGCACATCTGGCCGGACACATCCATACAGATGTTGTGCTCGTGGGCAAGACACGTCATCCAACATCCCTGTAGGTGTTTCAGTATGGCATGCGTGTGTGTGTGTGTGTGTGTGTGTAGCAGCTTTCTAAGAGTGAGTGAACAACGCAATTTTTTTTTACAGCAACTTTAGACGACTAATGCATTATTATTTATACCTTCACTGCTCATTCTGATTCGTCAAAGCATGTATGTATTAGGGCCGTATTGACAATAATCGCGCTGCTAATAAATCACTGTATAAACTAGAGATGGGCAATATGTCGGTTCCAGTATTAGTTGATATTGATACAGAATCAGTGATATCACCATCTGATACTTGATACCAATATTTTTTGCACTGCCCCATTCTCTGAGTAGCTTGATTCATCAGCCAGTTTCACTTCATAGAAACCGACTGACCTGACGATAGGCGGGTACTTAATTTAACTTAATTTAACCAATCGCTGCTATTTGGTCATAACGAATGTAATGCGCCACTAACGGAGCTATCTGGTATATTAAGCTTTTCCCAAATCCTGTAGGAAGAAGGGCAATAACGTCTTTCCCCTTGATAAAATTCATGCTTTAAATCCTCGATCTCGGGACTCACTCTTCGGTTTTTTGGTTTTCGTTTTTTTACGAATCGGACTGATTTCGGACCGAGTCGCTGAAAAGAAATGAAATTGAGTGGAGGCACTAGGTGGCGCCAGCCTGGCTATTGTCTGAGTGTCCTTTTGAACAAACTAACGTGTAAAAATGCAAATTGAAGAGCATTAAAATGATTTTGTATTGCATATAAGGAAATGTATTTGTTATTTTTTGCAAAAGTGAAAAGTTAATTGGTGATCTCTACTTCAACTTAAGATATATTTGTCACTTTGGATTTTATCAGCTAGTAGTATCGGCAAATATTGGTATCTGCCACAACAGCAAGGCCCAATATCGGATATCATACCAACTAAAAACAAAAAATTAAATAAAATCCATATCAGCTCATCCCTATAAACCTTCAGTGCCTACATTTAGCAGCAAAGGTTGTCAGATTGCTTTTGTACGCTGTAAATTCAAAGTGAAAGTAAATTGACAGATTGCAATTTTAAGTGCTCAAAAGATAAAAAAAATAAAAATTTAAATGAAAAAAATGAGTACACTGCCTTGCTAGTAAAGTGTTGTCATATTCCTCAGCGGACATTGACTATTGTCCTCATTCGTTAGCTGGTCAGTTTGTGTTACCTGATTTGTCTCCAGCATGAGTGGGCTGTTATTACTGGAGCAGATGAGGCTATAGCCAAAATCATTACCCCCGTCATCCCCCTCCACGGCCGCGGTGCTATCGAGCCTCTATCGACTGTCTGGGCGGTCGTGGTTTTTGGCTCCGCCCCCCTCAGATTTGTTCTCATTTTTGTTTCCAAGTGGCCGCACGCGTGTCTCCCATGTGAGGGGCTTTAGGGCAGTGACGCAGATGCAGAACAGAGGGAGGGATGGAGGGATGGAGGGAGAGACAGAGAGGATGGCAGAAGCAACAAGAGGTAAAAGATAAAGATAGGATTCTACGCTTCTGTCTGGATAATTGAAGAGAGGGAGGGAGAGACGGAGAAAGGGAGAGAGAGCGGGAAGGAGAGAGGATGAGAGGGAGGGAGAGGATGAGAAGAAGAGAAAGGATGAGAGGAAGGTAGGAGAAGGGGATGAAGAGAGAGAGAGAGGGAGAGAGAAGGAAGAAGGGAGGGAGGAGGGGGGAAAGGGAGGGAGAGAGAGAGGAAGAGAGAGGAAGGAGAGAGAAGGAGGAAGGGAGGAGAGGGGAAAGAGAGGAAGAGAGGGAAGGGAAGAGGAAGGGAGACAGGGAGAGAGGAAGGGAGAGAGAGAATGAAGAAGAGGGGGGAGATGAAGCTAGGGAAGGGAGAGGAAGATAGAGAGAGAGAGACAGATGGGGAGGGAGAATGGGGGAGAGAGAGGAAGAGAGGGAAACAGAGAGAGGGAGGGACAGAGAAAGGAAGGAAGGAAGAGAGGAAAAGGGAGCGAAAGAGGGTGGGAGGGAGGGAGAAAAGGAGGGAGGAAGAGAGGAAGAGGATGACAGATGTAACAAGAGGTAAAATAAAGGATTTTATGCTTTCGTCTGGATAATTGCGTAACTTTTCAGGTTGGAGCTTCGCAACCTTGAAAATACTCAAAATGGGGTAGCTTCTTCACAGATCTTACCTGTAAATTACCCTGGTGGCATCTCTTGCTTGTTTCTATAGTGCTTGACGAGTTTAGTTTGCCATACTTTGGAATATTGGTGGTAAAGGAAGAAGATGTACATGGAGATAAGTAACTGGAAAAAATACACAGTGCACCTTCAAGATAGAACACTTGATATGAAAACAAATACAAAATGTGAAAGTAATAATTTAAGGGAGATCTGTCCTCTGCATTTGACCCATCTTATAATTTCTGTGTAATCCCTCAGTGGTCCATGGGCGTATACTAGTCTATGTGCTCTTATACTTGTTCTGATACAGCTCCAGATACATACAAACATGCACTTTATTACATATTCACATCAAAAAACATGGAACCTTAAGAAAGTAATAATTAACCAGCCAATTTATATGTCAGCAGCCAGTCAGTCTAATGATTAACCATTTTAATAAGACTTGAAGAAATGAGAGATTAGACCGTGCATCCCTCCATTACGTAGTTTAATACTTACTGGATTACTGAATGACATTTCCACAGCTTAGTGCATAGTCTCCGGTTTCTACAGTCGCCCCCCATAGTCTAAAAAGAACATGGACTAGACATTGGCATGATAAAATCTCACTTTGTTGCTTTATACATAACATAAAAAAATAACTGCAATGTTCAAAATGACAATAAAAGGTAGTCAAAGGTGCAACTTTTCTGGTGGAGTTCCCGTCAAATGCAATTCTCTGTGGAGATGTTATTGCTTTGTCTAGAATGTTTCACATCATAATATTAAACCTTTCTATCTTGGAGACCAAATCAGACGCAAGTTACTGGTCAGATCTGTGGAGAGGTAACCCCGCTCACAGTCAGAATACCAGTTTTCTTTGTTTGTTTGCTTTTTTTAGGTATTTTTGAACTATATAGAAGATCACTTAATGGGATAAATGTAAGGTAAAGCTGTTTAATGTCATACTGTGGAACATTCTGGGCAGAGCAATGACATCTCCATAGAAACAAACAGGTGACGGACCCCCAAACAAAAAGTAACACAGTGCACCTTTACACCACACAAACCATACAAAAGAAAATTATGAATATAGAAAGAAATATAGAAAGTATCTGAGCCACCATAATCTGAACTCCAAATCTAAGGGGAAAAAAATGATTCCCACTATGGAAACCAGCCCAACAGAAAAGGGTGAGCCTGTACAGACAGATTGAGGTAGAGACTGAACAGCTGAAAGGTCTGTGGGCCTGTTCTGAGACAATGACCCAGAAACCTGCTCCAAACACTGCTCCTGCGATTATGCAAGGAAGGCAATGTCATTCACAAAGTTACACAAACAACTGGGACAATGGGCGTTCTCAATGAGCTATCCAAATGGTGGAGATCCATCTTTTTCAGATCCAATACTGATTTCGATACTATAGCTTTAAAAGTGCATTGTGTAACTTTTCTGACAGAGTACGACGTTAAACAGCTCTACCATACATTTTTTCAGTTACAGGTGGTTTTATAGCTCCAAAATACTCCAAATGACTCTCCACAGATCTGACCTGTAACTTGGTCTGGTTTGGTCTCCATGAAGATAGAAAGGTTTAAGCAAGACAAAGCAATAACATGTCCACAAAGAAAAGCATTTGACAGACCCTCCACCAGAAAATTTACACAATGCACCTTTAAGTATCTGCAGATTATAGGGACTGTAAACAGGATTTATTTACTTTATACAAAAATAAAATAAGACAAAAGTGATCCAAATGTGTTATATAACTTATTTGTCTTAACTACAGAACACCTGCTTGTTTCTCTGGATATGTCATTGCTCTGCCTGGAAATTGTGTAACTTTTCTGGTGAAGGGTCTGCCAAATGCTTTTCTTCATGGAGATGATATTGTTTTGTCTGAAATGTTTTGCAGTATGGCATTAAACATTTTGATCTCCATAAGGTCGTGATCGTTATGTTCCCATGAGGGGTAAATGCATTTTCAGAAAATGACCTTTGAACTTACAATGTCCCATATAACTCTATAGAAGCAACTTGATTAAATATTAAAACATCTTTCAGTGCAGAGTGGGCAGTTTTGTTGTTTCCACATGACAGTTTGTTGCTAAGAGACCAAACAAACAAACAAAAAAATGAAAAGGAAAAAAGAGTTTTGCCTGTAGTGTCTCATCTTAAAGGTGCATTGCGCCGGTGGAGGGTCTGTTACCTGTTTGTCTCCATGGAGATGTTATTGCTTTCCCTGGAATGTTCCAGGGTATGACATTAAACACATCCATCTAGCATTTATTAATTGTAAAACTATAATGGAGTGTAATTCTGTAACCTGTAACCTCTCCCTCGTGATACAGTATATAGGTTTAATCTATACTGTGGAATATTCTAGACAAAACAATAACATGTCCATGGAGACAAATAGGTGACGGACACAGGTTTTAAAAAAAAAGCCTAGTGATATAAGAAATAACGGGGTAAAGCTCTTTCCAAAGGCTTAAATTATGCAAGCGCTATATTCTCGTCCAGGAGTAAATTCTGAAAACAACGTAGGTTGTTCGACTTTTGTGCCTGATGCCCTCCCTCCCTATTGCAGCGAATCTTTTTCTTTGACTAGGCTTAATTAACAATGCGTTCATGCCAGGTTTAAACCGGTTTGTGGGTTTTACAATTCAATGAAATGTGTTCCTAGATTATATTTTCTCTTTATTCATGGATCTGTTAGTAATCTTTGTTAAAGGGCCTATATTATGCAAAATTTACCCTTGTGACCTCATTCACACATGTGTGAGTAATGCCGCATTATTAGTCTGTCTATGTCTCCAAAGCTCAAAATGCTCTGTTCCACCTTGTGATGTCATGAAGTTAACAGCTGCCTATTACCTTTTGTTCAGTAGAGATTGGCATTTCTAGAGCTGAAATTATTTAAATGAAGGTGTATGGAGTTTAAAAACACAGTGGAGCACTTCCTGTACTGAGTGTTTTCTGTTTGAGAATAGAATTCAAACTGTACTGCACAACTTTGCAGGTTAAGGGTTCGCCACGATGGAGATGCTATTGTTGTGTCTGTAAAGTTCCACAGTATGGTACTAAACTTCTATAAGAAGGTATAAGAAGCTGTAGCTCAGTTGGTAGAGTGTTTGTCCAGTGAGCCGAAGGTCAGGGTTTCGAATCCTGTTCTCGATATAAACAACATTGTTTGAGCAGTCAGATCCACTGACCCACAGGTTGGTTGGTGTGATTCCAGCTCCCACAGATGAATACTGTCGTTGTGTCCTTGGGCAAGACACTTAACCTACCTCATTCATACACTGGTGTATGAATGGGTGAGTGGTTCTTTGTTGTAAAGAACTTGAGTGGCTTGAAGGTGAAATGTGACCATTTCAATTATGGGTGTTCTTATTCCTCAATAATGCCTTTAAAAACATGCATTCTTACTGTGAGTGAGTGGGGTCACCTCTTCACAGATAGGGCTGTTGCGGTTAGGGAATTTCTCCTGTGGTACGTCATAGCGGCTCAGCAGCGCGGTATGCGGTACCCCCCCTTAACAAATCTATTTATATTTATAATCATAGTATATATAGTATAGTAATAGTAGTAGCATATAAAGAAATAACTTGTAACTGGGCAAAACTTCATATTCACCTTTTGAGGTTTAAGAGATGATCGGAGTGGAGTTACAATAATTCCAGCGGCACTGAATACTCTTTCTGATGGTGCACTTGTTGCGCAGATGCACATGTATTTGCAGGTGACTTTGGAGAGGAGAGGAAATCTACCTTGGTTGTCGTGCCACCATTGGTTCGGTGTCGGCTCGAACCGTCTTGGGTATGGTTTCACAGGTGGTTTGGCTTTGGAACAAGTGCCGCTGCCATCTCTCCAGCTCTCACTGAGGCAGGCTGGGTCACGTTGGTCACATGCGGTGGTGGCCGAACATGCACCGGTGGGCTCCTTAGTACCGCAGTGATTCATTTTTGAGGCTACTGCGACAGCCCTATTCACAGATCTCACCTGTAAACTGGCCTGGTGGCATCTCCTGTTGTCTCTATGGAGATTTATGGAGAAATTTAACGCCATAATTTGAAACATTGCAGGCAAAACCGTAACATCGCCAAACAAAAAAACTGGCTGGCCCTCTACCAGAAAAGTTACGTAATGCACATTTAAACATGTGTGAATGAAACAAAACACATCCAGGTATGTTTTTGATGAGGAAACGTGATAACATAGATCAGAAAATAGCATTATCTGAGCCCTTTAAAGTCAGATTCAACATGTAAACACATCATCATTTGCCTTGTGTTGTTGTGTTTTCATATTATAATGTAAGCAGTTTCCATATTTGCCTCTGATGCCCTCCCACTGTGCACCTGTAATCACTCATCACCTCCTCCGCCGCCGTCATTAGCGCTGCTGTTTTTGTTTTGGTCTGCATCTCATAACATTGTCATCTCGTACCGCTGCTGGGGTCACGTCCTGTTGTGGCAAATTATACAAGTGCTAAACCTCATATTCTCTCCTACAGTACTACAGTACACTGGCTCCCATGATGACATCTTGTATTTTCTGACCCCAAGAAGCTACTAATTTGTGGAGTTCGCTACGAATGACTCATGGTGCTTTTTGGGGCATTGCAGCTATCCTCCTGACACTGCACTGGGGTGAGATAGGCATATATATATATATATATATATATATATATATATATATATATATATATATATATATATATACAGAATACGTAGGTTCTATTCCAGGTTAACAGCAATGAAGTATCTGAGGAAAATCAAGGCTGTGAACTGTGAACATACGGCCAGCTATTTTGGTAATTTGTTGAAAAGTCCCAGGATTCATTGCTGACATACATAGGAATGAGTTATGATATGAAGTTGAAAAAAAGGATTCTGTTTTTAAAGGTCCTATATGACGCAAAATTGACTCATGTGGGCTTTTAGCCATGTTAGAATGTTATTACCTCATCAAAAACATACCTGGAGTTGTGTTTTGTTTCATTCACATGTTTGAGTAACTCTTTATTATTTGTCTGTCTACATTTCCAAAGCTCAAAATGCTCTTTTCCACCTTGTGATGTCATGAAGCGGTAGTTTTCAAGTTAACAGCTCCCTTTTACCTTTAGTTCAGCTGAGATTAGCAATTACAAGGCTAAAATTATCTAAATGATTCTAGTGAAGGTGTGTGGAGTATAAAAAGACAGTGGAGTACTTCCTGTATTACCACATGACATCACAAGTTGGAACAGAACATCCTAGTTATTAATTGTGATGACTTTATAAGCACTTTTCACAACTCTCAAGAGACTGGAGCGGTGTTTGGTCATATTAACGCACACTTCCTGATTATCGAACAATAAAAGGCATTCTAATTCGATACAGACAGTACACAGTGGACTTATTTGACCTCAAGAGCAGCTTATACAATATATCTGTACTGACACAAGATAGATTTTGCTCACATACATGGAAAACATTGGGTACTGCTTTCTTGATGCTGCTGTGTCTTTATAGTATTGTGAATCTGTAGTTATTGTTATTGGTTATTGTCTATTGTATATTTTATGTCTTCGTGCTTACTGATTGTCCAACGTGAATTTCCACAAAACTAAGCCGATCTCAATCTTAACCAAAGAGTATAGCTTTTCCTGTAAATAGATGGTGCTTGCTTCCTATAAAATTTATAGACTTAGACTTAAACTTTATTGATCCATAAGGGAAATTATTTGGAAACAGTAGCTCAAGCATCACAATATAATATAATAACAAAGAGCAAAAATATAAATGGAAAGTAAAAATAGGCATAATTATTAGGGGCATGACTTGATAAAAAAAAAAAAATAATAATCTAATTAAATACATGCTTTGTATTTGTATTGTATTATACAATATTTGCCCCAAAAGCAACATTTATTTTATGTAAATGAATTTTAGTGGACAACTTCATCAAATAAAACACACAGACAAACTCAAGCTCTTTTAATGTCTGGAAAAATTTCTTGAAAAACTAAAATTGCACTTAATTTAAAAATAGTAGTAGTAGTAGTTAAGATCCCTGTCCAAAATTGAGGAGACTTAAGTTAAAGTTTAAGATGTTTCCTTCTGAACATAGTGTTTCTGTGCTCACTGTGACATGTTTTGCATCTAAATGGTATCGTAGAGTTGAGGTGCTGTGATATGCAAACTCTGTTCTGTAAAGTTTACAATAAACAACACCTTTGTAAATACTTCCATCTGGTAGTTTTTTTTAAAATAGAAATTTACCATCCAGCAGACCCAGAGGCTTTCATGCTCCGTTATTTTTGTAGTCGGAAGTGTCTGCTTCAGTATAATTGTCGTATCACGACATGGTGCACTGACAAAAGTTGTGCATTGTTTGGCATGTAAAACTGCGATAAAATGTGTTAATATCTTTAATACATTCTTTTCTTTGCAATTAATTAATTGTAATTAACATGTTAATGTCCCACCCCTAATTATTATATAAACGTATATGTACAAGTAAAAATAAAATAGAGAAATATAGTCTCAAATATATCTCAGCTTCAGCTATGTACAAGAAGTCGTAAGGAGAAAACTATGCAAAGATGAAATAATGATTGGCAGGACATATAGAATACTTTACTTTTTTTGGAGTGACAATGTCCAGTTATTTTGCATATTGGCTTGTTGTACATTTATTTCAATTTGTATGAGAAACTGAAAAACTCACTTTAGGCATTTTTTCATGTGGCAAAGTCAGCACTAGCCCAATCTGAGTGAGGATCAGGTAGCAGTAGCAGTAGCACAGAAGCTAAATCCCAGTAGCATTGTAACCTAACACGGTGCAGGACGTTAGCTTAGCATTAGCGAGTGGGAAAATACAGTGTAAATGATTCAACAGCACCTCGAAGCGGCACCGGCACTCAAGCTAGCCGTCTGAAATCATTAGCAGTGTACTGTAATGGAATTTACTTTTTCATAAATGATAAAATGACATTAAAGGTTCTATATAACGTGAAATTGACTCTTGTGAGCTTTAAGCCAAGTTATAATGTTTCCTCATTAAAAACATACCTGGAGTTGTGTATTGTTTCATTCACACACTTTGAGCATCTTTATTATTAGTCTGTTTACATCTCCAAAGGTCAAAATGCTCTGCCACTTTGTTTTGTCATGAAGTTTTCAAGTTAATGGCTACTTTTTACCGTGTATTTAGTAGAGTTTGGCAAGTCCAGGGCTGAAATTATCCAAATGATTCTAGTTTTAAGTTAAAGTTTAAAAACACAGTGGAAGACTTCCTGTATTACCACATAACATCACAAGGTGCAACAGAATATCCTAGTTATTAATTGCAGTGTTTTTTGTTCAGTACAACTATATTTTTAATGAGGAAACATTAAATAAATCAGAAAATGGCGTCATTTGGGCCTGTTAAACAATTCTCAGATTCTTGATGACATTGTGCGTCATATTGGCTGCTATGCTAGTTTGTGTACACTGACCTTGTATCCTTTGGCAAAACACTGAACTTGTGTTGATAAAATGTCACAACAAAGGTTACATTATAAATGTGAGTTTGCTGGTAGTGTGCATTAAATTCATTTTTGCTGATCTTTTAAAAAGAAACATGGTGAAGTAAACATGTAGTGTTTGTCATTTCCCCATAGAAGTAACAAACTCATAACATAAAACTCTTTAATTAATCTCAACCAGCATGCCCTTCTGGTTCAAACCAGTAACTGCTTGTAAACTGTGGCTAGAGTGGGCAGTGTGAGTGAAGTGTCTTGCGTATAAACACAATAGTTTTAAGTATTTTAGTTTTTATTAAACTAAATGTGTACTTTTTATCTTTTAGTTATTGCATGTTAAGGTGCAATGTAGCTACCAGGTAATCAATTACATAGGCCTATAAACTTAAGGTAACATATGAAATAATATTTATTAATTCATTCATTAAAATATTTGTTGCAGAGAAGTTACCTGTAACATAAGTAGAAGTACATTTGCATCGGCCATGTTAAGTGTTTTGGTCAAAAGAGTCCCCACGCAGCTAGAGCACCTTAAGAAGGTTCTGCGGCAGACAACTGTGTGCTCTTGAGGAGGGGTGTCCAAATATTTTAGCTTTTTGAATCTAGCAGATTTATACAATTATCACTGTTAAGTTAATAAAGAGAGTTCTATTTTTGTATTGAACTTAACTGAATAAACATTATCACTGTTTTGCTAAGTTTAACTTTTAAAATATTATTAAACTCACCTGTACTTACCTGCACTGGAGTATGGGAGTGCCCAATTAAGGGAGGTGCTCTATAAAAGGAGCCAACCTCAGTCTGCATAAAGCTGAGGTGCTGTGTGGACAGGCTGTAGATTTTTCTTTAGTATTTCTTTTTTGTAACGGTCTGCACTGTTCCTCTTCAAACCCGCTGAAGTTGCGATATCTGAGTTATTACACAAGACATGAAATGGACACACCTTGAAGGGAGCAGTTGACATTGTTTTAACTGTCTAGTGTCTGTTGCAATATAACTGGTCTGTTGCGATGATATTATGTCTTATAAAAATCTGCTGGTTGAGACATTCACCCATGTTTGCTCAGGTTTGCCGGTTTTATCCTTGCTTTTGTGCATATTGATACTTTTCAGCTGATGTCATCAAGATTCTGTGGGTGGTGATGCTAACTGTAAGCACTACTCTCTCTGACGCTCTGTTACTCAGTTTAGACTTTAATTTGAGTTTTATTTTAGCACAGTGTGACCAGAAAGAGTTGGTTTAGTTGGAACGGCAACAACAGGTGAGCTGATTTGTGCTGTTAAACAAGTCTCTCTAATTATAACATTGCAGTCACAAGCTAGATGGCATTATCCAGCAGTTTTTTAATTAGCCACTCTCCTTTTTGTTGAAAATCAAACACATAAACAGGCCCATGAATGCTCGTATTGATCGCAGGCTTATGAAAATTTGCAGTTTAAATCCATTTTGTATTTTCTTTTTATTTTCTTGAGTTTCAGACTATTTAAAGCATTTTTGGCAGTGTTTGCTATACGTGCATTGTGTCACCATGATAAATGCTGACCATTACGCTATAGAACCTCCCCTTCCCCAGCATGATACCACTGCAAAGTATCAATACTGTTGTTGTGTCCTTGGGCAAGACAACTACAGTAAGATTTGTCCTCTGGTGGTGGTGCCAGGCTGGTTGTAAACAGGATTGCCTTACACTTGTACAGACAGTGGCCTTGTGATCCTCCTCTCATATTCTGACACCTTGTAACAGCTCAATGCTAAATTTGCTGTAGAAAATGTGCTCATTCATAGTAATAACTACTCCCCTTATGGTGGATAGAAGACACCCCTACATGATGTTTTCTTGATTGTTTATTGGGTAATGTTAAAGGTACACTGTGTAGCTTGCCTGGTGTAGGGTCCGTCATCCATTTGTCTCCGTGGAGATGTGCCAGAATGTTCCACAGTATGACTATAAACTTAATAATCTTCATGGAGACTTAGAAATCACATTACAGGTTAGATTTATAGAGAGATGGCCCCACTCACTGTAAGAATGAATGTTTTTTAAGATATTGTCAAGCACTTAAACACCTGTAGTTACTGTGAACAATCTAAACCAAAGCATTAACATCTCCATGGAGACAAACTGGTTGCGTACAGTCTCCAGAAACGTTTTTTTAAATAGTTTTTGTTATGTAATTTCACAGTGTAATCAGACATAGATCACATTTACATGATGCTTTTTAATTCCAAAATAATTGTTCTGAATTAAATAGTTCAGAATTGAAATATTCAAATTTGAGTTTACTTGGAAATAATAATTCCTAATTGAGGTTTACATGGAAAACACGTCAATTCCGCTCAACATCTGGGAGTCGGAAAGAGTTCTGATTGAACAGGGGGCCCACAAACATATTTACGCCTACGGGGAGAAACACATTTCAGCTGCTACAGGCTTTTATGTCATCTTGGTTTGTCGTTACGGCATGGACACAAACATGATATGTTTTTCGCAGTTGTTCCGATGATAAGGAAGCAGCAGCTTGAGAATTCTATCAACACTCTTTACGTCTGTCAGCTGAGGAGGTGGAGGGAAAAGTGTCAGAGAAGGAAGGAAAAAGACAAAACTGAATCAACGGCTGCTCTACTTTAGCCCACTCCCGCATTCTGAATCATTTCATTATTTGTAGTTCTTCTAGTGCACTTATTAAAAAAATGGTTTCGAAGAGCAATCCAATGAGCATACGCTGAACAGCTGAAATTATTTTTAAGAAGAATAAACGTTTACATGATCAAGGAATAAATAAATTTGTCTTAAAAATTGGAATAAACCACCCACTTACTTCATAATTAAGTTTAATTCCGAATAATCTGTTTTATTAAGAATTAAGTGTTTACATGGTCTTTTTAAAGCGGAATTAATTTTTTATTCAGAATTAAAGTATTTTTATTTGGAATTAAAGCCCTCATAAAAACATGGCAATAGATAAGTTGTATGTACCAACAACTAATGCTATAGGGAATGATTTCCCTACTTATTCTTTCTAAAGCCCATTAGATGACTCACAAGACTGTTTAGTTTATTTGTAACGGTAAAAATGTTCATATTTCTCTTACAAATATTATGGCTGACAGTTAAATAATTGCCTCCTTTGTGTATTTCTAATTGCTATGATTCAAATAGCAATTTCAGTTCAATTGCTTCTATCCTATTAGCATTGCCACTTATACTTATGCTAACATGTCCCGGCTGGACCTTAATATGACGATGACTAATAGTGTTTCTCATTGCAAAACTACCCACTGTTTTTTATGAAGAATTGATTGCTTGTATGGGATTTCGCCAGCTTAGTAATGGACTGTGCCTTTTTTGTCTCTGCAGCTCTTCAGGGAAGTCAGAATAATGAAGATACTGAATCATCCAAATATAGGTGAGTTCACTGTACAAAGACCCACACAATACACTCAGCTTAAACTATAATCTCACCTGCACCACCCAGCACAGAGCCACACCTGTAAAACGTGCTGTTCACAGGTGGGCAGAGTAACAGAGTACTTTGTAAACGAGTACTGCTACTTAAAAAATCTTACATTACACAAAATTGACTCTTGTGAGATGCTAGAATATTATTGTCCCATCAAAAACATACCTGAAGTTCTGTTTTGTGTCATTCCCAGATGTTTCAGTATTTTATTATTAGTCTGTCTACATCTGCAAAGCTCAAAATGCTCTGTTCCACCTTTTGATGTCACGAGGCGGTAGCTACCTTTTACCTTTTGTTCAGTAGAGATTCGCATTTCAAGGGCTAAAATTATCCAAATGATTCTAGTGAAGGTGTGTGGAGTTTATGGAGCACTTCCTGTATTACCACATGACATCACAAGGTGGAACTGTTTGAGAGAAGAACTCATCCTAAACATCCAGGTTTGTGTGATAAAAATATGTGAATGAAACAAAACACAAGACAAGGTGTGTTTGTGATGAGAAAACATTAGACCATAGATCAGAAAATGTCATAAGATGGGCACTTTTGTAAAAAGTAGTGACCCCAAATTAAAAAAGTATTTAGAGAAGTTACAACTTGAGTACTAAGTAACAGTTTGAACATAGAACAGAAGTAAATAGTGTTGGCTACTCCAAATGTATATTCATGTAAGAGTACTGTTACTTCAAAATAATATTAGCAGTGGACAGTGGCAAAACCTCATAGTAAAGTAGTAAAGTAGTAAAGTACTATATTAAAGTAACAATTTTAGTTGTCTTTACTTTATTTAAGTAGATTTAAAGTGGATAATTTTTACTTTTACTTCACTACATCTGAGAGCAGGTATCTGTACGTTCTAGTATTATGTATAAGTATTTTTTTATGATAGTTTGAGACCTGCTGAAAAGGCTGAGGAGTTTATTTAACATGTTCCTACTCTGAGCAAACTAAAATATACAAAGAAAAACTGCTGGAAAAAAAATCAATTCAGTTTCAGTACAAATCTTTATCAAAATCACGACATTTGAATCTTTATCTTTTAGACCTCAAAATCTGTGCAACATTCTTTTACTTTTTTCTCTTTAAGTACATTTTGAAATGGGTACCCTACTTTGTGATTATACTTTTACTTTGACTTGAGTATTTTTATTTATTTATTTTTTTGCTCTTTTTTGTTGTCTGTACTTTTACTTAAGTAACAAAATTGAGTACTTCTTCCACCACTGGTGGACCAAAAAAGTAAGAGTAATGAAGTATGTGGGGACACTACTACTCAAGTAAGGGTTGAACATTCAATCAGTGTGTAATAATATGTAAGTGCTGTTATATTGTAAAATGTTACTCAAGTAGTAGTAAAAGTATGGAGTCTGAAAACTACATGAGAAGTATGATTTTATTAAAGTTACTCCAAAGTATTACCCACCTCTCCATAAACATGTTTTTAAAATCTGATCTGTGATGTAACAGGACAGACAAAGGATTATATATTAGTAGTGGACTAAGAAAAGTAAGAGTAATGAAGTATTTGCGAAAACTACTACTCAAGTAAAGGTTGAACAACACTGTAAAATGTTACTCAAGTTAGTAGTAATAAAAGTATGGAGTCTGAAAACTACATGAGAAGTATGATTTTATTAAAGTACTACCCACCTCTCCATAAACATGTTTTTAAAATTGGATCTGTGATGTAATAGACGGACAAAGGATTATATAAGTCACACACTTGACAAAGAATAGACTCAGCAAATCCTGTTCTAAAGAGTGGTTTAAGAAACACAAAGGTTCAAATCATTTAATTCTGTCAACATAAGTCTTTTGCTACTTGTAGACTTACTCACCGTAACCACAATCTTTACTCGAGTAGGAGTACTGTTACTTCAAATTAAATATTATTCAAGTATAGTTAAAGGTTCTATGTTACACAAAATTGACTCTTGTGAGGTTTAAGACATATTAGAATCTTGTTTCCTCATCAAAAACATACCTAGAGTGTGTTTTGTTTCATTCACACATGTTCAGTAATCTTTTATTATTAGTCTGTTTACATCTCTAAAGCTCAAAATGCTCTGTTCTACCTTGAGATGTCATGCAGTGCTAGTTTTCAAGTTAACAGCTACCTTTTATGTTTTGTTCAGTAGAGATTGCAATTCCAGGGCTGAAATGATCCAAATGATTCTAGTGAAGGTGTATGGTGTTTAAACACACAGTGGAGCACTTCCTGTGTTAACACATGACATCACAAGGTGGAACAGAGTATTTTCTGTCTGAGAAAAGTCTCTAAATATGCGGAATTTGTGCTTTAAACATGTGTGAATGAAACAAAACAGATCTCCAGGTTTGTTTTTGAAGAGAAAACAACATTATAACATAGACCAGAAAAAAGCGTAATATGAGCCCTTTAAAGATGTAATTTAAAAGTGTAATTTATTCAGTGCTGAAATACCCTCTCAACACTATTACATAAACTCTATATATCTATGGACAGTCAGGTTTTTCTCCTATTTTAAATGTATGTGCAGTCTCCCATTCCCCCTCACAGCTCAAAGCCACAAGCTGAGGCATGATCGAGCATTTGAGACTCGATTTAGATCTGTTTTTTCCTATCTGGCAACGCTACTCCCCGACTTATCAAAAGCATTAATCACGAAATAAGATGGAAACTGGCACTTTTGCAGGTAGCATAAAATGGTTCAGAGGAAGCCACATGCTAAATCACAATATGGCTATTCATGCTGCCATAAAACTATAATAAAAAGCTCAAGGTTAGTCAGTTCATATGAAAACTAAGTCATTTATGGCCATTGCATTCTATGAACAGCGTGTCCTTGAAATGCCAACTGCCAGAATCTCTGTTATTCAAGTTAGACTTAAAGGTGCACTATGTAACATTTTGGTTGGGGGTCCGTCACCTGCTTGTTTCTATGGATATGCCATTACTCCAGCTGGAATGTTCCACAATATGACATTAAACAGCTCTACCTTACATTTACTAAATTACAGGTGGTTTTATAACTCAAAAATACCTTGAGAAACAGGCATTCTGACTGAGCAGGGTTGTGTCTATGCAGACTTGTATCTTGGTCAGGTTTGGTCTCCATGAAGTTAGAAAGGTTTAATACCATACTGTGAAACATTCCAAACAAACAAAGCAGTAACATCTCCATGGAGAAAAGCATACACGATGCACCTTTAATCTGATCTTTATTTTAACACAATGTGACCATAAAGAACTGACTTAGCTGGAACTCCAACAGGTGAGCTGCTTTGTGCTGTTAAACACGTCTCTTACACATAATTACAGTTACAAGCTAAACAACAGTTTTTCAGTTAGTCACTCACCTTTTTTGTTGTAAATCAAACACCTAAACATGAACATGAACACTCGTATTAATCACAGGCTCCTGAAAATGTGCTGTTTAAATCCATTTTGCATTTTTTTATGAGTTTTCAGTTTATCTAAGTTTTTTATTTAGTTTGCTATTGTGTCACCATGGTATCTACTAAACATTCAGCCAATAAACGTGCATGTAGAACACCCCCGAGGATGAACAGGGCTGTAGCTGTGAAGTGGCTTTGATATCATGATATATAACTATGTGAATTTCATGTGATCTTTCTTGTTGTTGTTTTTTTGTGCAGTGAAATTGTTTGAAGTGATAGAGACGGAGAAGACACTTTATCTGGTGATGGAGTACGCCAGTGGTGGTAAGTTACAAATAACAATGGATTCTAAAGCAATACACAATTTTTACAGTATATTCCCACATACATTATTAGGCTTTAGTGTTGTCAAAAGTATCGAAAACCAAATACTAATCAATACTAAAACTAGTATCAAAACTAGATACTCATTTGAGCAGGTATCGATACTAAAAAAGTCACATTCACAGGAAAGAAATGAACCTTCCTTGAGTAGCTTTAGATCTTGGGCTGTAACAGAACAAGTATAAGGAACTGACCTGGACCACTGAGGGATTATATGTAAGACCACAGGGTAATATAAAAGAAAGTATGATTTAATGTTGAAAATCCCATTCTACTGTCTAAAGAAAGAGTGTTTTTTCAATTTTCACCATGGTATTGAAATTGATATTGAGTATCGAGTCTATTCTTTAGTGTTGACATTGAGTTTGAAAGTTTATACGTAATACACAAACAATAACTAACATGATTATTCATTTCAAGTTTATTTCCATAGAAAAGCATTTAAAACAACTTTAGCTGACCCAGTGCTTCACATAAAAGTACATAGCATAGAAATATCACAGATAATACAGTATAAAGCAAAAATAACACTGTATAGGAGCAAACAGAAAAGTATAAAATGAAATGCCAAGCTATCCTGTCTAGTTACTATTAAATACCAGGAAGATGAGGTTATGATAATGAAAACATGTGATATAATTGTTATTAACTTAGAATGTTTGTACGTTTTTGTGCTCAGGTGAAGTATTTGACTACTTGGTGGCTCACGGCAGAATGAAGGAGAAGGAGGCCCGGGCCAAGTTCAGACAAGTGAGTGGAGACCAGCGCTGTCGACTGTAAGATGTCTATAGCTGCTGTATTTATGTAAACTGCTATAGACTGTACAATGTAAAGTGTAGAACAGGAAAGTCCAAAATTTTTCCATCAAGGGCCTATACATCAAAACACAGACGAAGCAGAGGGCCAATCCAGGGCCATCTGGTGGTCAAAACTGTAAATAGTTCAAATAAGTGCTTTTGTAACAAGTTAGAATAAGTCACCAAACCTTTATTCTGGTTTTGATCCTCAATAGGACACACAAAATATTTGAAACTGGCTTTATTAAGGTTACCAAGATTTTCAAATAACCTAGAGTAAAAAGCATTTCTTAAAGTAATATGGGACAATATACCTGGAAGCTCGAGGACTAGGGCTGGGTGACATTAAGAAGTTGCCGATACGATACATACCTCGATACACAGGCCACAGTACGATACATACCTCGATACAGTTCGCTTTCGATTCGATTCAATATATTTCAAAATGATTCGATACGGTTCAATAAAAAAAACAAGCAACAAAACTGTAGCTTTGTAAAAAAAATAATTTAGTAAAATACACCAAAAAATACTCTGGGCGATATATCAGTACAGCAGCCCACGATATCGATACCGTAGCATCATATCAAACGATACGATATATCGATGCTTCAATATTTTTGCACACCCCTACCGAGGACCAAGAAAAATTTGTCTAAGGGCTATAGTTTGGACATGCCATGCACACAGTAACTAAGCTGTAGACTATAGACTGTAGACTGTGGGCTGTCACTTTAATTATTATGTTGAGTTATCATTCAATATATGAAAGCTGGAACAGTATATTTTGGCGCTCAGTGTTTATCGTGTTTACATTTTCTTTGCAATAACAGGGATATTTTTTGTTATTTTTGTTATATGATAAGATTTGACCTGTAGAAATGAATGAATTGAATAAGTATCCTCTAAAACTAATTTTCAGTTCCTTCTTCTGTATTTGCTGCAGCTTAAAAATTGTTTTACTGGTATTATTCCGTTTTATTGTTATTGTATCAGTGGCATAAAGTAGTTTCAGTATTATTTTAATTGCAATATTTCTCTGTAGCAAAATATCATACTTCAAAATATGTTACTGTGACAGGCCTAGGTATACTGTAGGCTGTGTCCTCACTCCATACTGTTCTATATAAGGCTTCAGACTGCACCAGCTTCAGACTGGCTGTGTCACTGACTGCAGAGGAGATGGAGCAAAAGATACTATGGGCCAGACACTTCTAAAAGCTGCTCTGACACCTAGTGGTAGTAATACACCCATGC
Organism: Boleophthalmus pectinirostris; assembly: GCF_026225935.1. NCBI lineage: Eukaryota > Metazoa > Chordata > Actinopteri > Gobiiformes > Gobiidae > Boleophthalmus > Boleophthalmus pectinirostris. The sequence continues at coordinate 32,618,948 of NW_026571404.1, read as the reverse complement.
ACTGACCAATCGAGTCAGGATTTTTATATAAATACTTGAAAGAATGCGTAGTAATGTAGTGTCCTTGATCTCATACTCTGGTGTATGCATGCGTGCTTACGGGATGTGTGAATGGCTTCTGTTTCTATTCTGTTCTATTAGACTTTCTGCCAGCTTGCCTACTTTGTATCTGACTGCTCCTTAAGCTTTAAAGGTGCATTGTGTAACTTTTCTGGTTGAGGATTTTCTCTGTGGAGATATTATTGCTTTGTTTGTAATGGAATTAAACCTTTCTTTCTTCATGGAGACCAAGCAAGACCGAGTTAGAGATCAGATGAGTGTTTTTCTAAGTATTTTGAGCAATAACACCACCTGTAATTGAATAAATAAAAGGTAAAGCTCTTTAATGTCATACTGTGGAACATTCCAGGCAGAGAAATGACATATCCATAGAAAGAAGCAGGTGACAGATCCCCAACCAAATGTTACATAGTGCACCTTTAAATATGAAATCAGAATTAAAATATCACCAATTCTGACATCTCCTGATATTACCACATTTTCGCCCAACCGAGCCAGAATTCATGTCAAAATAGTGGAGTTCATTTGACAGTCTCAGTGAAAATTCATATTCTCCCTTCCCAGATGAGTCATTTTCGACGGTGTAGTTGCACAGGTGGGTGGCATATGTCATGGCAGAGCGTATGAAAGCTTTTGGTGCCATATGCTGTAGCAGATATCACTGTGCCAGGTAAAAGAAAAATAAATAACACCGGAAGCCTCTCCAAATACCAGAGAAAAAATGAGCCCAGAAAAGAGCAGTGCGTCTTTAGCTACGAAAGGTCATAGACAACACTGGAGGACACATTATAAAGGGAGAGGTGCAGAGTAAGAGTTACATCAGATTACAGCTGGACCGCACAGGTTTCAGAGAGATGAGAGACTGGCACTGTTAACATAGCGATTAGTAATAAAAAAAAAATAAATTGCTTCTTTCGAATGGTCAGAAAGTGGCCGAAATGATGCAGATATACAGGAAACTGGAACCTAAACTGTTTAAAGGTCCTATAGTACACAAAATTACTCTTGTGAGCTTTAAGATATGTTATAATGTTGTTTCTCATCAAAAACATACCTGGAGTTGTGTTTTGTTTCATTCATAACCCTTTAGTATTAGTTTGTGTACATCTCCAAAGCTCAGCATGCTCTGTTCCACCTTGTGATGTCATGATGATGCGATAGTTTTGACAGCTACCTTTTACCTTTAGTTCATTAGCGATTGACAATTCCAGGGTTGAAGTTCTCCAAATGATTCTAGTGAAGGTGTATGGAGTTTAAAAACACAGTGGAGCACTTTCTGTATTACCACAGACGGTTTTCAGTTTCAGAGAAAAACACAGCCTAAATATGTAGGGTTGTGTGTTGAACGTGCGAAAGAAACAAAATACATCTCCAGAAAATAGCAGAATTTAGGCCTTTTCCCAACCCTGACATGCAACAGAATCAAATTTATGACTTGCTTTCAAAGTTGCTCCAAAGATTAAGATTAATAAGTGTAAAAGTATAAATTATTTCTTCATCTTAGCTGCACTGAAACATCAAAAAGAATCTGGAAAACTGATTTTGTCTTGAACATGGCAACAGTTTTGTATATATAATGCTTTGTGTTCCACAGTATGGCATTAAACTTATCTCCATGGAAACAAGCAGTATATATTATGAAAATCAGACATTGATGTGTTATTTTAATTGTCATGATAATTGTGATTAATTGTTGCAGTCATAGTAAGAATGCACAATATTCAAGGTATTTTTTTGTATACCAACACCTGTAATTGGATAATGCCATACTGTGGGACATTCCAGGTAAAGTAGCATTCCATATAGTCAAGTTACATAGTTCAAGGGTTCTCAAAAGTATCAAAAATCAGATATTAATCGATAATAATAATATTGAAACTAGATACTTATTTGTGCAGGAATCGATACTGCAAAAAAATCACTTTAACAGGACAGAATTTGAGATTTCCTGAACAGTTTAGTGTGAGTTGGAGTTTGAGCTTCACAGTCTGTTTAGCTGTGCATATGTTCTTCTTTGTTATTTTAATTTTATAATGATTATTTATATTTTGACTTCATTTGTATTGTGATTTTAATGTCTTTCTTAATCTGTAAAGCACGCTGAATTATGAATTGTGCTATACAAATAAACTTGCCTTGCCTTTATCACAGCTAAATGAAGAAAATACTATAATTTTGTCTATGAAAATTACATTTGATTACTACATTTTTGTCTTCATTGTGGTTTTGTAATTTGTAATAAGCACTGAGTGAATGCCTAAGTATTATAAAAACAAATCAAGTGTGAAACTTTAGTAGCGTGACAACACTAAATAGTTCTATAAGGTTATATAATAGTTTCTTGCTTTCAGCCACAGCCAACGTGTATTCGCTTGCCCCACTCCTACGACTAAAAATACAAGAGTTTAAATAGAGGTCACACACACAGAGCAGATCAAATAAATCTGTGATACTCTTCCTAACACGTTACTGTCTTGCTTCTCGCCCTCCCTTCCTTTGTGCCCTTGACCCTAACACCTCCCCCTTCCTCCTTCCCAAACAAACCCTCACATCTCTCTCTCTCTCTGTTCCAGATTGTCTCCGCAGTGCAGTATTGCCACCAGAGGAGGATAGTACATCGTGACCTGAAGGTGAGGATCTCCAGTGTTTCACGTTTTGATAAATGTGGTATCATATTTCCCCTGGACCAGTTCTCGGATCACGTTACATTCAACTGCAGAGCCTTTTCCCAGCCTAATACATCATAGCTCTGTGAGAATTGACGTAGAAATTGGAGATGGTCTGATAAATATATTTTTTTCTATTTTTTTCAGTACTGATATCCAAAATTTGTCTGGCTGCTGTGGCCAATACCAATATTTACAGATTTTAAGTTCTGATGTTAAAGGCGCAAGTGTGTAACTTTTCTGCTGGAGGTTGCACCACCTTCTTGTCTCCTTGGAGTTGTTACTGTTTTTGTCCGGAATGTCTCAGTACAGCCTTAAATGTATCTCCCTTGCATTTACTCATCAACATGAGTTTTTACTGACCTAAAAACTTACATTCTTACTGTGAGTGGGCTCGTCTCTCCACAGATCTGACATGAAAGTTTGCTGTCAACTTCTGTCTTCTTAGAGATAAATAAGTGTAATCCCCTAATGTAGAACCAGTTTATTTCTCAGTTACTGTATGCATTCTAAGCATCTTATATTTTTTTAAGTTTATAAGTACTTTTCACAAGTTTCTTAGGTCGGAGGTTTGCTGCCACATTAATGGCAGCTACACGCACTTCCTGATTCCCGGATAATAAAACAGTCTTAGTGATATGGATATTTAAAAAAATTACCCATCTCTGGTAGTAATATCACTGTTTTATCCCACAGGCGGAGAATCTGCTCTTAGATGCAGACATGAACATAAAGATTGCAGATTTCGGCTTCAGTAATGAGTTCACGGTGGGCAGTAAACTGGACACGTTCTGTGGCTCTCCTCCGTACGCTGCTCCAGAGCTGTTCCAGGGAAAAAAGTACGATGGGCCCGAGGTGGACGTGTGGAGTCTGGGGGTCATCCTCTACACACTGGTCAGCGGCTCTCTACCCTTCGACGGACAGAACCTCAAGGTGGGGATTCATGTGGGGTTTGTAATGTAATGTCTGAAATGGGTTGGGGTCATAGCCTTTGTTTAAATTTAAGATGGAGTCAAAGTTTAGCTTTTGTTTGTAGTTATGTTGTTTAAGGGCCTGTACCTGATTTTAATATATTGTTGTTAAGGTAAATGCTCTTAACATCATACTGACAGGTCACCTTTTTTTGTCCAATCAGACACATTGTTACTAAGAATCATGGGAAACCAACTGTATGACACTATTGATTCTCTGTCATGGTGCATTTTCACAAATAACAACACCAAAAATAGTATAACCTGGCTCACACCAGATTGATATATTGTATGTATCACTCTTTATCAGTCTGGGATGTCTCTCGCTGAAAGCAATCGGAAAATGCAAAGCGACATGACAACTATTTGAATCTCAGTGGTCAGAGTGACACATCAGGGGAACCGGAAAATCCAAATTTTTCTATAGCCAGTTGAGAGAAAAAAGCATAGGCATCTTCCCTGTTGACACATAGTCTATATTGATAGGCTGAAATACTTCTGTTGGTGTGACCATGTTTGTTTTGGTTCAACAACAACTGCCTGAAACAATCCCAGACAGCTGTTTCTGTGTTGTGCATTTTCAGGGAATAAGTGGGATTGGCAGAATTGATTATTTAATTTATATCAAGCAATTAGCACTAACTGCTACATGGTAATAGATGTATGTCTGCTAATTGAGTATGTCACAATCCTATATTGTTACCAGTGTGTCTATACTAAACACATTGAATTTGTAACTGGCTTTGCAAAACAAAACAACACAACAAAACATTTGGCTGATTATAATGAGCTGAGCTAAATAGCATATATTATATTTATTGTAGATCAGGGTCTCCAGCCTGTAGCCGTGATCTACTAGTTCTTACTAATTATACATACTAGTATTACACTGACTATTTAAAGAAAGAACTAAGTAGGCAGGGCTAAATATTCAAAGTAAAACATGTTTCTCAATCAAGTACAAGCTCTTTAATACAGTATTACCAGGTCTACCAGACTGACACAAAGATAAACATCTTCTGTTAGTGCAAGTTATCCAAAGTGAAATTATGTATTGACAAATGTGTGAGCATGTTTCGATGATACAGACAGAATTTTTGCAACTACTGGTTCACTAGGCACTTTTACACTCTCCAGCTTGCCCAGAAATGCCCTGACTTCTGAAAGAATCTGATATCAGCCAACATGGGACTGGCCTAAACTTGCTAATTGTCTTATCAGACAACACAGATACACTAAAAATCCAATTAAACTGAACAATATCAAGATCTCTTTATTTCTAACACTGCTTTTTTTCCAAACACATTTGGAGCCACATTAAGCATTGGATTAGTGGTTAATCAGATAATCAGTTCATACTGGAGTTGATACCAGAGAATTATGGCCTGATCTTGATTGCGTGTAGTTACTGTTTTGGGTGGCTTAAGTCAAAATCCCTCAATTTGTAACTACAATTGGACACACACATAAAACCTACAGTATATATAGTATGGTATTAAACTTCTGTCTTGCATTTACTAAATTTCTTATCTGTTGGTGTTAAAAAACATGCATTCTTACTGGGATTGAGGTCACTTCTTCACAAACTAACCTGATGGCATGTCCTGCTTGTCTTTTTGGAGCTAGATAAGTTTAATGCCATTCTGTGGAACATTCCAGCCAAGGCAATATCATCACTATGGAGATAACAATATATTTTGGGCTCAGTGATTTTTGTGTGTAGAATTTCTTTGCAATAGTGGGGAGATTTGGAGCATTTTTATGTAATACAATGAGATTTGAGCTGTACTTGCAAGTTTTGAATTTTATTAGGTTTTCAATTTCTATTTATTTGATACAGCTCATTGCTTTTAATGATGTTATGTAATTAAAAATAGGTTTACTGGCATTGTTTTGCTTTGTGTCAGTGGCTTAAAGTAGTTTCACTATAATCATTTAGCGCAATATTTCTCTGTAGCAATACATCATGCTTCAAAATTAGTTATCGTGACAGGCCTACTGTGCTCTTTAAAGATGCACCTTGTAATTTTGCTGGTGGAGGGCCCGTGAAATGCTCATCTCCATGCAGATGTTATTTCTTTGCCTCGAGTGATGACATATCCATAGAAACAAACAGGTAACAGACCTTCCATGAGAAAAGTTACACAGTACACCTTTAAAGTAGCTTCAGTATTACCGTTTACCCCTCGATTTCTCTGTAGCAATGTATCACGCTTCAAAATGTGTTATCGTGACATGCCTATGTGCTCCCTAAATCGTAAAAATTCTAGTTAGAAGCACACTTTTTTACGCATAGTGTCCTAAAAACACACTTTTCACTGCTTTGGCTGCCCACAGGGATGACCTCGAAGAGAGCCACTTGAAATGAATAAATTAAGTGTGGAATTTCCTGCTTTTGTCACTGGGACTGACCCACTTGCCCTGATTCATGAGTTTCAATATAAGCCTGGAATGCAGGGGGTCAGATCAGGGCTCACTGCTATATTTCATTGCCTGTTTGATTGTTTTTGTGTGCAGGAGCTGAGGGAGAGGGTGCTGAGGGGCAAATATCGCATCCCCTTCTATATGTCTACAGACTGTGAAAACCTGCTCAAGAAGCTGCTAGTACTCAACCCGGTCAAACGAGGCAGCCTAGAGGTATAGCATGTTAAAGGGCACATATTTTTATTTATTTATTTGTATTTTTGTATTTATTTATGTTTGTATGTGTGTTAGTCTTATATTTGTTATGTTTATTTTGTTATTAATATCCTGGGTATATATACCCTTAAAATGACTGTATGTTATTTTCTGATCTATTATATGTTGTAATGTAGTTTCCTCATCAAAAACATACCTGAAGTTGTGTTTAGGCCCAGTTCTTCTCTTTGTTCCACCTTGTGATGTCATGTGTTAATACAGGACGTGCTCCACTATACACCATACACCTTCACTAGAATCATTTGAACTTCCTAATCACTACTGAATTAAAGGTAAAAGGTAGCTGTTAAGTTGAAAACTACCACTACATGACATCACAAGGTGGAAGAGAGCATTTTGAGCTTGAGAGATGTAGACAGACTAGAATGACCAGATTTTCAAAATAAAAAACTGGGACATCCCTGGTTTGGTTGGTAATAAGACAATTGTGAAATGGGTGCGTAATTAAGGAAAATTGTTATGCATTTAGCACTGATGAGAGAGACACCTGGGACATTTCTTGTATAAAACTGGGACAAATCACCAGTTTTGGATAAATCTGCTGGGACAGGGGACACAGGGCTCAAAACTGGGACTGTCCCGGGTAAATAGGGACATCTGGTCACCCTGAGACAGACAAAAAATATATATATATATAATAAACCTGGATTACTCAAACAAGTGTGAATGAAACAAAACACAACTCCAGGTATGTTTTTGATGAGACAATGGCATTATAACATGGTTTAAAACACAAAAGAGTCGATTTAGCTTATATGAGGCCTTTAATGATTTAGACTTGGCACTGCATAATTTACAAAAAGACTGAAATGGCTTCTAGCAAACAAGATGTTCATTAGCATAAGCATACAGAAATATGAATTGCTGTCAATGCTAGGGTATTAACATCATGGCATAATGGGCTATTTAATTTATATCGAGCAATTAGCACTAAATGCCACATGGTAATAGACGTATGCTAGTTAATTGAGTATGTTTATCACAGGCCTATAATGTAACCAATGTGTCTGTATTAAACACATTGAATTAGTAATTGGCTTTACAAAACAATATTAACATTTGGTTGATTATAATAAGCTGGGCTAAATAAATAGCATATATTATATTTATTGTAGATGAGGGTCTCCAGCCTGGAGCCGTGAGCCACCAGTAGCTCTTTTCCTCCTTCCAAGAAGCTCACCGAGGGATTTAGGAATTATACATATTACACTGAATAATTCAAATCTGATTCGTCACATGCCTGTCAGTATTACCTTGCGCTTTAAATGCCCAGCAATGTGCAGCAGCAAATGGATACGTTTTATAGGCATAGCCTCATTATATTGACAACATTTCTTGTGGTCTACAGGAAATGTTTGGTAAAAGTAGCTCTCTGTGGGGCAAAAAGTTAGAGACCGCTGTTGTGGATTTCCATGAGTGTTAGCTTGTAGCTTGTAGCCTCTGTTAACTCTATGCTAACTACTAACCTAACTAGTTGTCAGTGCTCTCTAACAAGACACTAGCAAACTGTAATAGCGGTGCTGTTTAATTAGAAAATTAATAAATAAATAAAACCGTTTGGTTAGTTGAACTATTTGTAGTATGTGAGTCAGTATAGTCTAGGGGTGACAAACTCAAAATTTAAAACTGGGACTAAGTCGTGGGCCAAACTAAATATTTCTTGAAAAAAATTCAACAACATCTGCATGTTTTCTCTTCTTTCAAGATATGTAATGTTAAATCTTTTCTTATTAAAATAAATGTTTAATAATAGTTTTGCTTAAACATTGAATCCAGAACAAGCAAAATATAAAATAATAACAACATTTTAAATAAATAATGTCTCTATAGTCTATCTGTGGCCAGCGGGCCATCTGATATGATCTTGCGGGCAAAATATAATTATATCACTGGCCAAATTTGGCCCCTGGGCCTGAGTCTGGCATGTATGGTATAGTCACATTTTCTTTGTGTTTTGGTCATTTTTAAGCAGCTTTTCTGTATTTTATCTAAACAAGTGACAATGTACGCTTCTCTTTACTGTTGGCAGGTATAAAATTGGTCAAAAATAATGACACTTGGGACATTTCTTGTATGTATTTCTTGTCCTGAGACAAATCACTGGTTTTGGATAAATCTGCTGGGACAGGGGACACAGGGCTCAAAACCGGGACTGTCCTGGGTAAATAGGGACGTCTGCTCACCCTATTCTATATATTTCTTTAAGTTTTAGCTTGTAGCCTGTAGCTTCTGTCATGCTAATTGCTGTTCTGAATTGCTAACATAACAGGTTGTTAATGTTCTGTGATGTTGATTTGTGCTGAAGTTTATTCAGTAGACACAACTGAATTGAATTTCTCAGCAGTTTTTATCTGTATATTTTTGATTGCTCAAACTACGAACATGTTAAAAATTCACCCCTCAGCCTTTTCAGCAGGTCACAGCAGCAGGTTACTTTTCAGTCCTGTTCAAAAATGTACTGGTGTAGAAAATACAGATACCTGCTCTCCAACTCTAAAATCTACTTAAGTAAAGTACAGACACCTCTTTTTTTTTTTACTCAGGTACAGTACATTCCTACTTTTACTTCATTATATTCCATCACTGGAAATATGAAAGCTTTGTAGACACATTTTAGCAGAGTAAATGAACGCCCATTTCTTTGCTGTGCTTATAATACTCTGTCATTAAATAGCTTTATGCCACGTCAATATTTCCCTGCATTTACAAGAGCTCAATACTAAAGATTTCTCCACCTAAGATAAAAATTGATCTTGCTTTTTGTTGTTCCTGATGATTAAGCCCTCTCATTTATGCACTGGCGTGATCTCAGGAGGGCATTCTAGGTCCTGGTTTAATTACACGTGATTAGATATACAGTGTGTATGTGTGTGTGTTTGTGTGTGTGTGTGTTTCTACAGGCAGCTAACATTAATGATAGCTAATTATGTGTGCGTTTGTGTTGTGTTTTCCCATCAGCAAATTATGAAAGACCATTGGATGAATGTGGGTCATGAAGAGGAGGAGCTAAAGCCTTACATCGAGCCGGAGGCGGACTTCGGCGATACGTCCAGGATAGGTGTGTACTGCTGCTGCTGGGGGTGTTCTACATGTGTCTCTATTGTCAGGATGTTAGTTACCATGGTGACACAATGCACATATTTGCAAACACGAGCTAAAGATAGTCTTAAAATTCAAGAAAAGAAAAAAAAAAATTAGTTAAGCAACACATTTTCAGGAGTCTGTGATCAATATGAGTGCTCATGGTCATGTTTAGGTGTTTTTCAACAAAAGGTGAAAGCAAAAAGGAACAGGACTCGCTGCAAGGAGTAATATTAAAATTATTGGATATTTTCAACCTGCAAAACCAAATTTATTATGAAATGTAGTTGCTATAGAAACACGGGTGTGCAATTAATGGCATTTAAATAGGGATTCAGTCACTTTTGATCTTTTTAATAGAGAGGTTTACAGCCAGTCCTCTCTCAGTAAAAGCATGTGGTTTGGAGTTCAGATTTTGAAAGACAAAATTTAATGGAGTCATATTGCACTAATTTCTGATCTATGTTATAATGTTGTTTTCTCATCACAAACGCACACGTTTAACACACAAACCCTGCATATTTAGGCTGAGTTCTTCTCTCAAACAGTAAACTCTGTTCCTCCTTGTGATGCCATATGTTAATACAGGAACTGCTCCACTGTGTTTTTAAACAGCTTCAGGAGAATCATTTGGATAATTTTAGCCCTGGAATTGCTGATCTGTACTAAACAAACGATAAAAAGTAGCTGCTAACTTGAAAACTACTGCTTCATGACATCACAAGGTGGAACAGAGAATTTTGGACTGTGGAGATGCAGACAGACTAATAATAAAGAGTTACTCAAACATGTGTGAATGAATCAAAACACAACTCTCGTTATGTTTTTGAAGAGGTAACAGCATTTTGACAATTTTGTACAATATAGGACCTTTAATAGAGAAATTGAACATTGAACTTCCTTACAAAAATAAAATGACAAAAGATTAAAAAAAAATATATATGTTTTAATTTATTTTTTATACATTATACACATAATTTATAAATGTTGAGTCTCAGCATTCTGGGAGGTTGGTGAACATTGTGCTGGCCTTGGTTGAACTACGCAATTATTAAAATGAGAAGTGTGGTACACCAGACCTCTGTAAGAGCGTCTCATTATTTTAATGACCAAGTGAGCTAAGTGCCTCTATAAATAACAGCTAACACTGAGCTAATATTCTCAGTCCATGCTCTTACATTCAGTGTACAGTGCTACCATAATGTTTGAATTATAATGTTTGAATTAAAGGTGCATGGTTATGTAAGTTTATGCTTCCACCACTTGCTTGTCATCTCCATGGAGATACCTTGCTTTGCCTTGAATGTTCCACAATATGGCATTATATTCACCTCTCTTCCATTTTTTTCAGTTACAGGTCTATCTATTGTTAAAATTACCTTGAAAAACATGTGTTACTGTTAGCTCTCCATAGATCTGACCTATAACTTGGTCTGGTTGCATCACATGTTTTTTTTTTTTACAAGACAAATTACACAGAGGATCTGTGAATATTTAAGGCTGGATCAGGCTATATAAATAGACAAAATACAAAGTTATTGTAAAAATGTTCCTTAAACTGTTTCTGTATGGGCCTCAAATTCTTCGAAATATAATTTGTCTGTTAAAGGGCCCATATTACACTATTTTCTGATTTTTATAATATTGTTTCCTCATCATGAACATACCTGGAGTTGTGTTTTGTTTCATTCACACATGTTTAACACAAAACCCTTGCATAGTTATTCTCTCATACAGAAACACCACCTCATGATGTCATGTGGTAATACAGGAAGTTCTCCACTCTGTTTTTAATAATAATAATTTAAAAAAATGTAATAATTTTAGCCCTGGAATTGCTAATCTCAATTGAACAAAAAGCAAAATGGAGCTGTTAACTTGAAAACTACCACTACATGACATCACAAGATGAAACAGAGCATTTTGAACTTTAGAGGTGTAGACAGACTAATAACAAAAGATTACTCAAACATATGTGAATGAAACAAAACACAACTAAATGTTTTTGAGGAAGTAACAACACTGTACCATGGCTTAAAGCTCACAAGATTCAATTTAGTGTAATATAGGGCACTTCCTATAACTTGAACTTCTTTGGTCATCAGCATCACTTCATAGTGATCTCATTGATACTTTGCAGCTCATGTCATCAACATTCCCTGGAGATGTGATGCTAATTGAAGGCACTGCTCTGTCAGAAGCTCTACTAGGCTTTAATCTTTATTCTAACACAACCTGACCTGAGAAAGACCTGATTTATTTGGACCTACAACAAGTGAGTTGATTTGTGCTGTTAACAAGTCTCTCACACATGAAATTGCACTCACAAGCTGGCTAGTTAGTCACTGTCACCTTTTTATTGAAAATCAAACACCTAAACTGGACATAAACGCTCATGTACATTGTGGCACTGCTGAACATTCCAAGTTGCGTGTAGATTGCTATGGTAACTGCAGAAAGCATCAGTTGTGTGTTATTGACTCTGTTTGCTCTGTCTGACCCCAGAGCTGATGGTGACAATGGGCTTCCCTAAAGATGAGATCACGGACTCGCTCCAGAACCAGAAATACGATGACGTCATGGCAACGTACCTGCTGCTGGGAAGGAAAGCTCCAGAGGTCAGTCAGTCTGCTCCTCTCATCATGTTGTCAACATAATACAAACCCATACAAAGAATGAGAGAGTTTTTAGCTTGGGTTCATGTGACATCATTCGAAACTGTCCATTCTTTTGTAGAATTAAAGGACACATATTACGCTATATTCTGATGTATGTTTTTGTTTAATTCATTCATGTTTAACACACAAATCCTCCATATTTAGTCTGATTTTTTTTTTTCTCTCAAACTGAAAGCTCACTGTTCCACCTTGTGGTGTCATGTGATACTACAAGTGCCCCATTGTGTTTTTAAACTCCATGCACCTTCACTAGAATCATTATTTCAGACCTGTAATTGTCAATCTCTAATTAACAAAAGTTAACTAGCAACTTGAAAACTACTGCTTCGTGACATCACAAGGTGGAACAGTGTTTTGATATTTGGAGATGTAGACAGAATAAAAATAACGAGCTTCTCAAACATGTTTGAATGAAACAAAACACAACTCTAGGTGGGTTTTTGAGGAGGTAACAGTATTATAACATGGCTTAAAGCTCACAAGAGTACATTTTGAGTAATATAGGACCTTGTAGCCCTCCTGCTGTGCTACATGCCAGAGGCGTAATGGGCAGTGTTTAAGTCAGTTAACTTGTGATGTATGAAAAGTAGTAATTAAGTCTACAGTCACTCTTTCCCTGTCACGTGACAAAATTACCCATCTACCACCAATAATTAATCACGCCAAAGTAAATAAATGTCAAACTCCAAATATAAAGATATTAGCTGCTCCACAACTTTCCCAACTTACTGTTGGGCTTTTGTGATTTTTTTTAGTATATTTACTTTTAGGACATACAATGCCAGTCAAAAGTTTGGACTCAATTTTCATTTTTGTTTCTTCTTTATTTCCATGATTATTTAGATTGTTGATTCTCACTGAAGGCATCAAAATTATGAATGGACACATACTGAATGTAGTAAATAAAAGATAAACTCAAAATAACTCAAACTCATTTTGCTTTAGATAAAAACCCAGGTTTGAGCCCTGAACAACACTGTTCTCTGCACTGCACAAATGCACAGGAACAATGATGTCATTCTTAGTTTGCTGTCCAATGGAGCAATCATGTCTATCACTGAGGCAAACAATTTTAGAATACAACATTTTACATTGGGGCGCCAGTGGAAATATTGTCGTAGTATGAGCATGAGTGATGGTAGTGGTTGGAGAGACAGATGGCGTAAATTGGCTTGCTTTTTTCAGTCTGTCCCAGGGCAGCTGTGGCTCCAAAAGTATTTTACCACCACTGAGTGTGGAGTGAATGAACAATGCATCGTAAAGAGCTTTGACTGTCTTGAAAGGTGCTGTATGGTGCAATAATTCATTAATTAGTTTTTAATGTTAGGCTTCTTGTTATTGCAAAGTGAAATTCCTCAGTAGGATTCATAGCAAAGGAGAAATTCAGTTCTGTCAAATATGTTTCACAGCTCATCCAAGCTGCTTCTTTAGTTCTGAAACTTTGGTCCAGCTGACAGAATTGAAATTCTCCTTTGCTATAAAAAAAAAGCTCCAATTCTTTGAAAACATTCTATCCACCAGTCGCCATGATAGAGTTAGTGGATACTGTTAATGCTAGTATGTGGCCTACAGCACAGTGCTCGTACTGCTTTGTTCTGCAATGCTTGAAGTTGAAAAGTCTGAAAAGCCTTCAAGTATATTCAGTAAAACAGATCTCTCCATGACTCTTCTGTATATCTCTCCTTCAGTTTGAGGGCAGTGAGCCTCTGACCAACAGCGTCCTGAGACAAAGACCGACGAGTGACATCAACAACAGCTCCAGCATCTCTCCCGCCCACCCCAAAGTCACACGCAGCATCTCAGCCAATCAGAAGCAGCGACGCTACAGTGATCATGGTGGGGATGAGGAGGGAGGAGGAGGAGGAGGAGGGGGTGGTGTCGTAGAGAAGCCAAGTAAAGTAACCCGGCGTCCCCCAGCTCTGAGCGTGCTGCTGCCTGCGTCTCCTACAGGGGGAAGCTGCACTAGACCCTATTAGAGAAAGAACTATATTTATACTACAGGAACTTTTTTTTCTGAGTTGGAATTCCAAACATTTTAAAGTACAGTGCAAAAGTCTTGATGAGGATTTCAACTATTAAAGGTGCATTAGTGTGCTAAAATGCAACATTACAAACAAACATTTCAGGGTATCACAATTTACTGAGTGTACAATTGTATAATGTTACACAAATTAATTGGAAAAACTGTTTTAGTAGTTGAATTGTAATTTAAAAGCGGCAGTTCCTAATTAAAGAAAATATCTCAAAATCAATAAACCTGTATATGAATTACAGTTAGGTCACTTAACTATATTAAAGCCACAGTAAGTAACTTTTTAGCCAAAAAATAGACTAAAATCAAAGCATGTTTTTTTATTATTGTTTTTGCACCTGAAAAACATCAAAAAACATGCGTCCTTACCTTGAGTGGGCTTGCATCTCCACAAACCTGATTCTTTATTTAGCTTGAAGGAAGAGCTCCTGCTTGTTTACATGGAAATGTTGCTCCTTTGGCTATAATATTCCACAGTACAATGTAAAGCTCCGAAGTATGGTTTTCACTTTCTATTTTCATGGAATCATGCAGGTGACGTGCCTCCTCCAGAAAGCCACATACTGTGTCTTTAAGTATGCAAATGTAAAAAAGATATATCTATTTCCATAAAAAAGGCCAAGTTAAGAATAACACTAGTTAATGTTCTCATTGATTCTCTCTGTAAAACTGATGTTAATTTCTACTTCTATAAAAACACACCATTAAACATTTTAATAACACAAATTCAAATAAACCATTGAAGCAATGTTCACACCTCACTTGAATCTTTTGCACTGTCCTCTACAATAAATATCTGCTCACATTGGCTCCTTGTTGAAAAGGAGATAATACAGTGTTTATTGTTGGATGGAATAGCAGCTTCCTCCTAGTTCATGTGGGGCCATTGTGTGTGGCGCCATCTGCTGGCTGCTGTCCTGCAGCACCTCAAAGCATGAGGAGGGAACAGCTTTACTTCAGACCTGGGCCCTGTACCACAAAGCTTATGAAAACATCTTTCATATATCCTTCTTTCTCTCATTTAGACAAATAATAAAATAAGTCATATGATTTTATTGCTGCAGAGAAAAGGGAGGGTTTAATTTTTTTCTGTTTTTTTCTAGCTATCATAAACCAACAATATTTCAGTTAGTTATTCTCACTTTATATTGATCACACACTCCTGAAAATTAGTTGTTTAAATCCATTTTGTGTGTTTGTTTTTTTTACTTTATCTATATCTCTTTTTTGACAGTGTTAATATGTGCATTGTACCTCCATGATAAATGCTGATCATTCCACCATAGACATCCATGTAGAAGACCACCAGCTTGATGTTACTGCAAAATATCTGTAGTGGTTTATTTATTTAATTAGAATGTAGCTTTGCAGTACAGGGTCCTGCATACTTGGCCTGTATTTTGAAGTGTGGTGACGTAGAGTGATACATATATTTTGTTATTGCTTGCTGTTTGCCTTTTTATTCAGTTGTGTTCTTCTCCAATATACTATACATACATCCCTAGTGTTAATACTGCCGTATCATAACTTCTTTATGCTTGTTTACGTTGCAGTGGGTCCATCGGTGCCCCCTGCTGTCTCGTACACCAAACGGGGCCAGGCTCTTAGCGTGGAGAGTGACCACAGAGAGGAGTGGGACGGAGCGCGCAGACTGGAGCTCAGCACGTCCAAAGGAGATGTGCCTGCCTCGCCACTAGGAGTGCAAGAGAGGAAGAAGACCACAAGTGCTGTAGGGGTAACCACTGCTATGTTGTACAGAGTCTATGGTGAAGTCGAAACTAGTGTAGAGCTAAAAGTGACGTGGGGTGACGAGTCTTTTGATATCTCCTCAAACAGTTTTCATCAAAAACGCTTCAAACTTAGCACAAAGGCTCAAAACCCATGTCTGTTTAAAGGTGCATTGTGTAACTTTTCTGGTGGAGGGTCTGTCACTTGCTTGTTTCGATGGATATAGCATTCTAGAATAGCTGTCTAGAATGTTCCACAGTATGACATTAAACAGCTCTGCCTTACATTTATTCAATTATAGGAGGTTTTATAGCTCACAATACTCAGAAAAATGTGGGATTGCCTTTCCACAGATCTAGCCTGTAACCTGGTCTGGTTTGGTCTCCAGGAAGATAGAAAGGTTTAATGCCATACTGTGAAACATTCTAGAAGCAATAACATCTGCATAGAGAGAAAAGCATTTAACGGATCCTCTACAAGAAAAGTTACACGATTCACCTTTAAAGATTATCTATTCAATTTAAGATACAAGGTCAGGCATGGTCAGGGTGAGTTTTCAACAAAATGGCAAAATTCAGAAAATAAAAAATCTTTCTCAAATTTTACTGGATCTGAGCAGACCCAATGAAACGTAAAATCGAGGCAGGAGCTTTGAAGGTCCTATATTACTCAAAATTGACTCTTGAGAGCTTTAAACCATGTTATAATGCTATTACCTCTTCATAGATGTTTGGTAACCCTTCATTATTAGTCTGTCTCCTTCTCCCAACCTCATAATACTCTCTTCCACCTTGTCATGTTATGAAACAGTAATTTTAAAGTTAAAAGCTACCTTTTACCTTTAGTTCAGTGGAGATGGGCAATTTCAGGGCTGAAATAATCCATCTGATTCTAGAGAAGGTGTATGAAGTTTAAAAACACAGTGGAGCACTTCCTGTATTACCATATGACATCACAAGGTGGAACAGAGTGTTTTCTTTGAGAAGATCTCGGGCTAAATATGGTGTGTGTTAATGTGTGAATGAAACAACACACAACTCGAGGTATAACTGTGACGAGGAAACAACATAATAACATAGAGCAGATAATACAGGTGTAATATAGGATTTGATTCACTATTGCTTACCCATTTACTCAACAAATAATAATTTGTCCTTTTTGTCCTTTCTTACCTAGACCAACGGATCCATGACTCGTAGAAATACTTATGTTTGTGAGCGTTCCTCAGATAGATACTCAGCTATTCCCAATGGCAAAGACAGCAGGTAAGAACATTTCAAAACATTACATCTTCTGGGGTTCAGGGACAAGTACACCAGGAGACTATAGCTTAACTGTTGTTGCTGACCTATCCAAACCTACTGTGCAAATACTGTATACTGTTGAAAGTTTCTTTGTTTCTGTTGTAGATAATTGTAAATAATAATAACTGTAAAAGCCAAAGTCCATAATGTAGTACAAGACTAAAGCATAGTTAAACTGTTAAAGGACCTGTTTGTAGCCTATGCTGCACTACCACAGATTGAAAACCACTGCACTAAACACATTACATGAGACACAGTGGTGGAAGAAGTACTCAAGTGGTACTTTTACTGTTTCTTAAGTAAAAGTATTAAAGTACCTATTTAAAAATGTACTTAAAGAGTAAAAATTGATACAGATTTTGTGATCAAATAAAGTTTCAAATATGCTGATTCTGATAAAGATATGTGCTCATGTTTGTTCAATAGAAACAACTGAATCAATGTATTTTCCTAGCAGTTTTTATTTGTATATTTATGATGCTCAAACTATGAATGTATTAAAAATAAACCTTTCAACAGGTCTCAAACAATAATCAAAAAGTACGTTTACTTTTCAGTCCAGTTAAAAATGTCATAAAGTAGAAAGTACAGATACTGAATGTAGTAAAGTAAAAAAGATACAGATACCTAAAATTTATACTTGAGCACAGTACCTACTAAAATTTATACTTAATATTTATACCGCTTTACTACTTCTACTTCATTATGTTCCACCACTAATGACACAATTCTATGTCCGTGTGCAGTTTGACTGAAGTCTCTGGCAGTACCCCCTCTACAGCCTTGAGCTCCACGCGGCCTCGTCACACCAAGTCCATGTCCTCATCGGGGCACCCCTCCAAGAGCACACTGCCCCCTATTGACGACAACTCAGAGCTCAAAGCCAGGTCAGACTCAACAGAACTCCATATGACCGGGAAAAGATGAGTGTATTTTTTTCCCATAGATATTTATTGATTTTTAAAAGTTTTAAGACATGACATAATGACAAAAACAAAACATGCACATGACAAGGAACATAAGTAAATACATCCACATGCGTTTGTCTACACATACTTTATATACTATGAGCTCTAGTGTTGTCAGTAAATTGATACCTACATGACAATCAATACCAAAACTAGTATCAGCCAGAAAACAGACTATAGAAATAGAATGGATAAATAGAAAAAGAGGAGAGAGAGGGGGCAGCCAGGCTTCTCGAGATACTTGTCACTGGTGTTGATAAGGACTCTGCTCTCTTCTGTATAATGTCAACATGCCTCTCTATGTGGAATGTTCCTAAGTATGGTTTTAAAGGGCTTATATTACTATTTTCTGATGTTATAATGTTGTTTTCTCATCAAAAAAAACATACCTGGAGTTGTGTTTTGTTTCATTCATACGTTTAAAACACAAATCCACCATATTTAGGCTGAGTTCCTCTCTCAAACAGAAAACACTCTGCTCTATCTTTTGATGTCATGTGGTTATAGAGGAAGTGCTCCACTGTATTTTTAAGCTCTATACATCTTTATTAGAATCACTTGGATAATTTCAGCTTTGTAATTGCCCATCTCTATTGAACAAAAGCTTAAAGGTAGCTGCTAACTTGAAAACTATCACTACACAACTACCACTACATGGTGGAATGGGGCATTTTGAGCTTTCCAGATGTAGACAGACTAATAAAAGATTACTCAAACGTGAATGAAACAAAACACAACTCCAGGTATGTTTTCGAGGAGGAAACAGCATTCTAACATTTCACAAGTCAATTCTGAATACCATAATATAAGACTTTTAAATCTTCCTGTTCTTTTTGCTTGTGTCTCCTTAGTTCGTCCCCCCGTGGCCCCTCCACCTCCCCCTCCGCCCACAGCATCAGTACCCCAGAGAAGAATCGATTCCCTAGGGGCACCACCAGCCGCAGCACCTTCCACGGCGCCCAGCTCAGAGACAGACGCAGCGCCACCTACAACGGGCCGCCCGCCTCGCCTACCCTGTCCCACGACACGGGGGCTCTGGCACAGCAGCGCAGGGGCACGTCCACGGGCATCATCAGCAAGATCACCTCCAAGTTTGTGCGCAGGTACGGGGTCAGTGTTGGGACAACAGTAACACAGGGAGCAGAACATGGGAACGGTTGGCTATAATTAGGGCAATTTGGAAAACATAGGAGGCATGCACTGATCCAGCTTTTTCAGGTCTGATACCGATTTCGATATTATGGCTTTATGTATCTGCCGATATCCGATATTAACTACCAGTGCAGAGACTAAACACAGCATTTATGTCCTTAAAACAAAAAATAAGACAAAACTGAAGTGTGATGCAGCTGTTTTTATCTCTCAATTATAGAACAACCTTGTATTAAAAAATTCAAACACTATGAGACTTTCTGGCCAACTACGGCCAGTAAATAATATCAGTTTATATACTCAAACAGGATATCGGCAGAACCAATATTTGGAAGCCAGCTAATTTTTTCCGTATTGGCGCCAATATCTGATATCAGGGTTGGATTGGTGCATCCCTAAAATATATGTAATTGTGATTTTTCTGACAAGCTTTGCAGTTACATTTGTGATTTATGTTTTGATTAAAGGATTTTGTTTGAAGTTCACTTTTTAAACACATGCAGGAGAATAAGGCGATAAGGCGTATGAACTGACAAACTAATACAAGAATCAGAACATGTTTGAACAAATCTAAACTACAGCTTTTATGCAGAATAAGACATGTTATACTGCTGTTATCTCATTAAAGACATACTTGGAGTTGTCTTTTCTTTCATTTACACACGAGTAATCTTGTATTATTAGTCTCTCTACATCTCCAAAGCTCAAAATGCTCTGTTCCACCGTGTGATGTCATGAAGTGGTAGTTTTCAAGTTAACAGCTACCTTTTAGCTTTTCTTAAGTACAGATTTGAAACTGGAAATTCATGTGCTGAAATTAACCAAATAATTCTAGTGAAGGTGTATGAAGTTTAAAAACACAGTGAGGCACTTCCTGTTTTACCACATGAATTCACAAGGTGGAATAGAATAGATTTTTTTTCTGTTTGAGAGAAGAACTAGCCTAAATAAGCAGGTTTTTGTGTGTTAAACGTGTGAATGAAACAAAACACAACTCCAGGTATGTTTGTGATGAGGAAACATAGGTCAGAAAATAGTAAAATATAGGCCCTTTAGTTGTTTTTGCGCTAGTTACAAATTCATTCATTTTTCATTCAGTTATATTTTTCCATTTAATTTGAACTTACTATTTGAATTCCAAAAATATTTCCACATATTTTTTGCTCCACCATGCTTCTTGCTGTTTATAATCCTCTATTTCCACGTTGCTTTTAGCCTGCTACTACATTACATCTAGCGTCCCTTGCTGCCAGTGTAACAGCAGAGCCCCCTTAGATACTGTAGCCGCTCACTGCTCACCGCTGTCTCTCCTCTCTCTCCCGCTCAGAGCTATGTCTTTCAGGTCGGCGCGGAGGTGAGAGCACACTACGCTTGCTGCACCACAACCTCCTCACCTTTGACCTTTGACCTCTTTAACCTCCTGTACACTACATCCTTGCCTAAACTCACACCTTTGTGTTGCAGTGTTTCTTTTTTTTGTCTCTTCACTTAAACTTTTTGCTAGCATTCCCTCTCCTTACTCTCCCCGTAACGATTAGATAAGGATCTCGGAGACTAGGGTTGCCAAAAATATCGAAAATCACATATTAATCGATACTAAAATGATATAAATTTGAGCAAGTATCAATACTAAAGACGTTTACAGGACAGAAATGAAGCTTTCCTGAATAGCTTTGGATGATCTTGAGCTGTATCAGAATAAGAACACATAGAGTATGACTGTGCATATGACCATGCACCACTATGGAACATACCTGGACCACTGAGGGATTACACAGATATAAGACCACATGGGAATAAAAAAGAAATTTCTACAATTTAATGTTGAAAATCACATTCTATTATCTAAAGATAGTATTTTTAATTCTCATTGTGGTATCAGAATCTGTATTAAATATTGAGTGTATTCCTTAGTATACATTCATCACAAATTTTGGACTTCCGGTCATTGCGCAGTGCATACTGGGAAGGATCCTCCGAAAAATTGAGCATTCCAGTGGGATGCTTCTATTTTCAAAGCCGACCTTTTAAGTCTTTTGAACCATATCGCTTTTGTTTCAGGTTCTGATAGTGTCATATTTTAGTTATGGGATTCGGACATCGTAATTGTGAAGTTGTTGGATGTCCTAACAGTGGAAAATGGCTCGAGAAATGGGCTTCAGAAGTTTGCCAACTCCATAACTGCAAAAAGGAATCAGATCTGTGTGACTGCAAATCTCCCTTCCCAACGGAATTGAAAAATAGTGAAAGGCGAAGGCAATGGGTGATGGGATGAGTATTGATACACAGGAAGGAAGAAAAAGAAAACCTTTGACTGCTTAAGAAATCATCCCGAGTTTCCAGCGAACTTTTTGTATGTGGAGCGCCATCAGAGCTAAATCCCAGTCCCTTGCTCAACCTTGGTTACAAATTTAAAAAATCAACACCAAAGCAAAAGGCACCAGCTATTCACCAAGGAACACCTTCCAATGCAAAGCGATCAAGACATGATGTTGCTGTAAAGTCAGTCCAACAAGAAAGTGCTCAGCCTGTTTGTCTTCTGCACCTCTCGCTTAACAAACGGGATTTGGCTTTGATGGCGCTTCACATACAAAATGTTCATTGCAAACTCAGGATGATTTCTTAGGCAGCCAAAGGTTACCTTTTTCTTCCTTCTTGTGTTTCAGTACTGCCCATTGCCTTCGCCTTTCACTATTTTTCAATTCCACTGGGAAGGGAAACACGAAGGTTTGCAGGCCCACAGATCTGATTCCCTTTTGCAGTTATGGAGTTTGCAAACTTCCATAGCCCCTTTTCCACTGTTAGGACATCCAACAACACAATTACGATGTCCAAATCCCAAAACTAAAATATGACATTATCAGAACCAGAAACAAAAGCGATATGGTTCAAAAGACTAGAAAAGATTGGCTTTGACAATAGACGTATCCCACTGGGAAATCAAACATGGCGGTTTGATGCTAATTTTTTTGGAAAATCCTTCCCAGTATGCATTGCGTGATGACCGGAAGTCCGAAATTCGTGGTGCATGTATTGAAATTGAGTTTAAATTTTTAGTATCATGACAACAGTAGTGGAGATTAAGGAAAGGCAACACTTTAAAAGCAAGGATGCAGGCCAAAAAAAGGTCACCCGGTGTGTGTTGGTCCCAGACGTGTGGGTTCTTTCCTGGCATGAAGCCCCCACAGCTCCCCTCTTTTTTGTCCAGTGATGGTGGTGGGGTGGAGGGTGGGTGAGGGTGGATGAGTGGGCGGAGCTTATATTACAGCTCGAGTTAACATTGTATTTCTGTTCATTTCAGGGTGCCTAGTGAAGGAGAGGCCAGTGCCAGGACAGACACCCCAAGGTGAGGTATCGAACATAGCTACCACTTGACCAAGTTTGCCTGATTACCCAGTCCCTTTTGTTCGAATCCAGAAAGGACTGAAATTGGACCACAGAGCTTGAAAAATCTCTGTCCAAACTTGACATCTCCTCTTGACAATTCTCGTTACATTTAGAACAAAATATATTACTTCTTTTACTTGGGATAAGTAACAGTATGGTGGCTGAAATCTGGAAAACAGGATATGACTCCAGATATGACTCCAGATCCATCTGTGTAAAATTTTGTCAAAGTGTGTGGGTCTGGCTGGTCAGGTAAGGACCAAGTAGGGCTAAAGTCGACTAAAGAACTTCTTGCTCTCAAAACTATTACGCATCTCTATGTATGTGAACCAAAATGTATTTCCAAGACTTAGACTAAACTTTATTTTATCTACAAGGGAAATAATTTGGACACAGTAGCTCATACATCACAATATAATATAATAACAAAGAGCAAAAATATAATTGTTAATAATAAATTCAAAATAAAAAATAAGAAGAGACTGGTGACAAATAAGGCATAATTATACAAATACAAATTTATGCAGAAAAAAAGTACTAGGAAACAATGTATGTAGCTATATATAGCTATGATACCAGATAAGATACACATTATATATGTGATTACTACATTGATTACTGCAGTCACAATATTTCTGGAATAATTTAATATTTTATTTTTATAGTATGCAGTTTTTTTAGAGTGTAAGTCTTGTTTTATTGGTCAAACTGTGTCTGAAATGCAAAGCCTAAACCAGGCTCAAAAATACTACTGAGAAGATAATGATTAAAATCTGACTTTTTGAACATTTCAAGGTGCTCTATATAACTTTTATGGTGATGGTGGTGGGGGGCCAGGGGGTCATGTAATCAGAACACATGTACTCGATTAAATGCAATAAAGTTTAGTGCCATGCTTTGGAACATTCACAGTAAGAAAGCATGAGTTTTTCAGCTATAAAACACGTGTGACTGAATAAATGCAAGACAGGTACGCTTAATGCGATATAGTGGAAAATTTCAGGCAAAGCAGTATTGTCTCTATGAGTACTGACATAATCTTTAAAGATGGTATAGAATATATAACTCATATTTAACTACTTTTGACAGCTATAAACAGGCTTAGATTTTGTTACCTGTACTGTTACTACAATTTGTATTATTTGAAATTAGAGAAATACTTCTGTCCTCCACTAAAATGTCCTTCAGGGTTCTATTTTACCTTTTACATCTTGTACAGAGATTGGGCCCGTTGAAAGGTCTTCTCATTTTAAAACACTACAATACCACAAGCAGTTACAAAATGAAGTACGTGCCAAATACTTCTCCACCTCTAACAGTTCTTGTAATGATGTGTCAGTGCTGGTTTAAGTACAAGGCAGCCACGTTTCTGTGACTAATGTAAACAGTACAGCCTGCTGCAGTAATAAAACTTCTTATGTGTGTACTTCCTGTCAGGTGGCTCAAATAATCACCCAAAGTACTGCACTGGACCATGGTAAAAGTACTCTGTAAAGGCCAATATACAGGAGAATGGCACATCTGGATTCAATCAGGTTAAACCAAATGTCTAAGTCATTGTTTTTGTAGGACTTTTACATTATGTATTATTTTTAAAGGCCCTATATTACACAAAATTGACTCTGGAGTTGGAGTTGTGTTTTGTTTCATTCACACATGTTTGAGTAAGACTTTATTATTAGTCTGTACATTTCTGAAGCTCAAAATGCTCTGTTACACCTTATGTCATGAAGTGATAGTTTTCAAGTTAATTACCAGCAACCTTTTACCTTTTTTCAGTAGAGATTAGCTATTCCAGGTCTGAAATTATCCAAATTATTCTAGTGAAGTATGTATGGAGTTTAAAAACACAGTGGAGCACTTCCTGTATTACCACATGACATCACAAAGTGGAACAGAGTGTTTTTGTTTTGAGAGAACTCAGCCTAAATATGCAGGTTATTAAACATGTATGAAGTAAACAAAACACAACTCCTAGTATTATTTTTGATGAGGAAACAACATTATAACATAGATCACAAAACAGCGTCATAGGGGCCCTTTAAATTGATAAGTGGTCCCTAATTTAAAATGGATGTACACGCAGGCTACATGAGGATGGTAAAATTTCCCATGTAAGTAATGAAATGCAGATGTTTCACGGTGGTTTAAGGCTATTAACTGCAATTGCTCGGCCTATCCACATGAAACAGAAACTGACTAGAGTCTAATTCTCTGCCAACGGTAATTAAGCCCAGTTGAACATTTTTCTCTAGTAGTAAAAGTTTGCGGTATTCAAACACACACACTTGATGGCAGCGACCGGAAAAAAGCATTAGACAGATATAGGACATCAGGGGGACTTTATGCTGCTTTTAAGGGCCCATGAAATAGTATGATAATAAAAAGGTTAATTCAACAGTCTGACCTTCTAATTAGAAATGAGTTTTAGTGATATCCACAGTTTTATAGACTCATACGGCAAAAACAGGAGCTTAAATTTAAAGACTTATCAAGGTTTGTTCCTAATTTTAAACTAAATTAATTGTTATTTTCAAGTCTAGATTTATTATGGTAATATTAAAGGTGCACTTTTAATATCAGGCACCTCTCCTGCTGTGTCTCCATGGGGAAAGACAAGTTTTATACCATACTGTGGAATATTTCAAGGAAAGCTGTAACATCTCCATGGAAACAAGCCTAGTTCATCGGCTCTGGCTCCAATTCACTTCATATTGAGAAATTGTGCCCCTCTCTTTGTGACTGCTGCAGAGAGCCTCGTCATTTTGGTCTTAAAATGGGCGTATTATAGCCTGATTCATCAGCTGGTTTCACTTTGTAGACGGTAGATGGTTTGTCTGACCTTGCAGTGTTAGAATTCATTTGCTTGATGTTAGGCAGGTACTTTTTTCATTTAACCAATCGCTGCTATTTGGTTGTCATGTATGTAATGCGCCGCTAACAGAGCTAAATGGTTTATTAAGCTTTTTCCAAATCCCGTAGGAAGAAGGGCAATAATGTCTTTCCCCTTGATAAAATTCACCAAACATTGTCTTTGTTCTGGCTTTAAATCCTCGATCTTGGGAATCATAGACAACATAGAATATATGGCTCTTCTCTGATTGGCTGGTGCCCGAACTCACACTTCCGAGGGTTTTACGAACTGTCTAGTGTATTTTGATTCCTGAGAGAATTCCTGGAGAGAAATGAAATTGAGCTGAGGCACTAGGTGGCGTATTAACCCACTCTACATGATCCTGGTGTTTTTATTTTGCTATTTTGTCCATAATTGAATTCTTGTTCCTTATATAGAACTCAGCTCTAAATTCACACTTCACTTTTAACCTCATGAGCACTATGGCTGACGTCACACTCCCTTTTCCACTCTCTACCAAAAGAGTTACATAGTGCACCCTTAATTTGAATGTGTGAAAATTGTTTGTAGAGTAAAAGCAGAAATGCATTCAGTCCTTTTGTACAGTCAAACTATTATCGAGCGAGAGCCTTTATTTGTCTCACACTGGGGAAATTGCAGTGTTAAAAGAAACAGCTCAACAACAGCAGGAGAATAGCAAACACACAATCAAAATCAAGGAAAATAACTCTAAATAGACTTAACAAGAGACATAAAATAACAGGAGGGTAAAGCTGTAAGGCTACAAAACTAGTGTGTACAAGTGCAGTGCGTCATATGAACAGAATAAACAGGAGGTGAAGTGTCTTTGGTCAGACCAGTAATGATTCATAATATAGTTCAGTGCTTATGACCTAATCTCTATTGAACCTGGGAGTCATAATCATCACATGCTCATTATAATGTCATACTGGCCCTGCACTTCATCTGAGAGTCAAATTAAGCATGCACTGACATCATCGCTAAGCACGAATGCCTTTAAGTCTTTATAAAAAAAATAAAAAGATAGCTACAATTTAGAATTTCAGTAATAGAAATGTCAGTTTATACAATACAAATACAAAATTCTACTCTCAAATTTGTAGTAAAATGCTGTATATGTGTAGCTAAAATGAAAAACTATTTTGGTTCCCTCATATTTATGTGATTGCATTCTAAAAGAGGAGTCACACAATTTAGCAAAGAGAGGGGAGACTAAAAACAAGACTGAAACTTTTAAAATATGTTTATATATTGTTTTTGGCAATTATGGCATTTTCCAAGCGATAAAAGGTAACATAGTAAGGTTATGTGTTAGAAGTTTAGAAGTAATTAAAAAAATAAACAAACTTTTTTTTTTTTTTTTTTTTTTATTCATTTGCAGCATTACAAAACAGAAACAAAACATAAACCACGACTACATGGGTCATGACAGGAAGGGTCCGAACTGAAACAAAGGTACCAAACGCATGAGCAAAAAGTTTGCATTGACAACTCCACTCACTGTACATATAAGAGACAAAATATTAATTAAAACAAACAAAACTCAATGTACAAATAATCAACTCCAGAGCTCTGTATTTTCCAAAATAAACAAACAAAAATAAACAAACTTTTAAAGGGTCTATATTGGCTCTGAAAGTAGAGTTATATCTAATGCCTCCTCGTTATAGTGTAGTATTGACCCCTGCACTTCATCTGAAAGAAATCTGTATCAGGCTCTCCTCTGACCCTCTCCTCTTCTCTCACCCTCAGGAGTGCGTCTGGCGACACCAAAGAGGAGGGCGGCGGGCGTGACTCCAAACCCCGCTCTCTGCGCTTCACCTGGAGCATGAAGACCACCTCGTCCATGGAGCCCGCCGACATGATGAGGGAGATCCGCAAGGTCCTGGACGCCAACAGCTGTGACTACGAGCAACGCGAACGCTTCCTGCTCTTCTGTGTCCACGGCGACGCGCGCCAAGACAACCTGGTGCAGTGGGAGATGGAGGTCTGCAAGCTCCCGCGGCTCTCTCTCAACGGGGTCAGGTTCAAGCGGATATCGGGCACGTCCATCGCCTTCAAGAACATCGCCTGTAAGATCGCCAACGAGCTCAAGCTGTGACGGGCTGAGGCGGCGGGCGCGGGGTGGCGGCAGGTGATGGCGGCAGGTGATGGCAGGTGCGCGCGGGGGACTAGCTCTACGTCACTGGATTTAGCGTAACAAGGAGAAAGAAAAGAAGTAGTGCTCGCCGGGTGCTTTGTGAGGTGGGAGGGTCTGCTGGCGGTTTCAAAAGGAAGTAGGAGGATAGACATGACATACATAGATAAACATAGAACATTTCTTTGCTTTTGTCCCAAGAAATTTGAAAGTAAGTGGTTGCTTAAATCCATCCAAATTGATATATTAAAGGCCCCATTTACATTATTTTCTGATCCATGTAATAATGTTGTTTCCTCATCAAAAACATACCAGGAGTTTTGTTTCATTCACACATGTTTAACACACAAACCCTGCTTATTTAGGCTGAGTTCTTCTCTCAAACAGAAAACATCTTGTGATGTCATGTTGTAATACAGGAAGTGTTTTACCATTTTTTTAATGGCATACACGTTCACTAGAATAATTTGAATAATTTCAGACCTGGAATTGACCATTGTTACTGAACTAAAGGTAAAAGGTGGCTGTTAACTACCTTTTTTAACTTTAAAGCAGTAGTTATCTAGCCAGGCTGGCGCCACCTAGTGCCTCCACTCAATTTCATTTCTCTCCAGTGACTAGGTCAGGAATCGAAATAGACGTTTTGCAAAAACCCCGGAAGAGCCAATCAGCGAAGAGCCATACATTCTGTGTTGTCAACAATTCCTGAGATCGAGGATTTAAAGCCAGAATAAAGAGAATGTTTGGTGAATTTTATCAAGGGGAAAGATGTTATTGTCCTTCTTTCTACGGGATTTGGGTAAAGCTTAATATACCAGTTAGCCCCATTAGCGGTGCATTACATACATGACAACCAAATAGCAGCGATTGGTTAAATGATAAAAAGTACCTGACAACCGCTGAGCGAACAAATTCTAACACTGCGAGG
This sequence comes from Boleophthalmus pectinirostris, assembly GCF_026225935.1. Classification (NCBI taxonomy): domain Eukaryota; kingdom Metazoa; phylum Chordata; class Actinopteri; order Gobiiformes; family Gobiidae; genus Boleophthalmus; species Boleophthalmus pectinirostris. The sequence continues at coordinate 32,590,281 of NW_026571404.1, read as the reverse complement.
TCAGACGATTTCTACGAAGTGAAACTGGCTGATGAATCAGGCTATTAATTATCAAGTTACCAGCTACCTTTTATCATTAGTTTAGTAGAGATTGGAAATTACAGATCTTAAATGATTCTAGTGAAAGTGTATGGCTTTAAAAGCACTTCCTATATATTACCACATGACACGACAAGGTGGAAGAGAGTATTTTGAGCTTTGGTGATGTAGACAGACTAAAAATAAAGGATCACTTAAAAACAAGACACAGGTCCAGGTATGTTTTTGAAGACTTAACAATATTCTAACATGGCTTAAAGCTCATAATTTTGCGTCATAATATATTATCGCAAAGCTCCCATACAATTTGACCACGTAACCCACACACTGAAAAACCACCGCCGCAGACGTGCCAAATAAAACGCCCGGCGAGCTCATCTCAGCACTGAAGCTCCTCCACGCACACGCAGACTTCAGCTCGTGCAATACCGGCCACGAATGTACTGTAAAGAAGACGGTAACTCTGTGTGAGAGGACCCAACCACTCCCCCCTCCTCCTCCTCCTCTTCTTCTTCTTCCTCCACCGCCAACCACACAACAACCGCCCCCCTTCAACCGCCCCCTCCTCTTCCTCCTCCTCATCTACACATGCAGTATGCAACTCCAACCACGGCCCATTCCGCAATAAGGATTTCAGACGGACATTTTGTTTTTTTTTCGAAAAGCGCTCTCTCTATCTCTCCTCTCGCTGAGTAACCATTAAAAGTACTAAATTAGCCGCTTTTTTCACAGTCTGTGGTAAGTATATAGATCAGGCTGGAGCCCCCATACTAAAACTATGTAAAAAGAGAAGTGTACTGTATGCATTAACATCTGCAGGTACTGTAATTGTATATTGGTTTGCGTTATGTACAGAAATCATTGTCAATATTTGTTAATGTTTTTTTCCTAATATTGTTGATGTCTCTTATCCTTTTTGGTCTGTGAGTTTTAAAATTTTTTTTTTTTTTTTTTTTTTTTAAAGAGCCACCACATGGAAATAGTGTTTTCAATTTTATTTAAAGAGCACTAAGTTATTTTGTGAAAGATGAAGCCTTTTCGTTGACTTTGTTTGCCTATAGAGAAAAACACTACATTGCACCGTATAGACTGATCAGTGGGATGGGTTGAGCGGTCACTTTATGTTGTTCTTCTCGGCGCTGGGCCCACTGGAATTGCACAAGTTTTCCAGGTGAAGCGCACGGACGTGAGGACGCGACCATGTTTTCTCTTATGTTTAATTAAATCCTCAATGACACAGAGAAAATGGGCCAATCCAGTCTGCTGTATAAGGACCCCCTAATAAAAAATAAAAAAAACATTTAAAGAACATATGACAAGTTTTGAATGTTTTTCTAATTATGACTTGGTTTGGTGGGTTAGTACCAGGGCAGTAGATGAGACGAGGACAAAAGGGTCAGTAGTCCCGGGCCCCAGGGGCTTCGAATTGGACCCTGTTCCTATTCATTTATATTAGCAGAGGGCTCGTGTGATGTGTCTTGCCCGGGTTCCCCAAATTTCTGTGAACGGTCCTGGAAAGTACCATAGACTGTACATATAATTGGACATAGCTAAGATACTATCCACAGCATGGAGGCGCTTCTGGCTCCATCATCTGTTTTTAATTGACTTTACATTGAAAAAAGATCACCCCTCTTTTTGTAACTGCTGCTGTGAGCCTCGTCATTTTGGTTTTAAAAAGTTTGTGTTAACCCGTTCTACATGAATCTGATGTTATTTCACTATTTTGCCTGTAAATAAATTCCTATTCCTAGTAGGGAACTGGCTCCAAATTCACTTCTATAATTACAAGCCTCAGTGAGCTTCATTTGACTGGAGCTGAATGCTTTGGGTGATGTTACACTCCTTTAGTCCTTTTTTTTTTTTTTTTTTTTTTACAAAGTCTGATTTTTAAAGGATCTGACTCTTGAAAATGCACCATGACAGAGAATCACGTGTCTGAGATTGTTTCAAGCAGTTTGTTTCTCATGATTCTTAGCAACAATGTTTCTGATTGGACAAAAAACCTGCCAGTAGCTTCTGTATTCGTTATTAAACAAGAAAATGCTATGTAAAATGAATAGATTATATTTTAGTTCATTTTTTACCTTATTTAGCACCTTTTACGACACAATGCACGTGATGTGAAGAGCGTTTATTTGACAAGAATACATTAAAATCCAGTGCAGGCCCTTTCTGTTATCAGATGAGTGAGTGGAGTGGTTGGGGAGGTTTGGCTGGAGTCCTTGTAAACAGACTGGTTTGGCCCTGGCCCATGCAGCGTGACTGTGCAGGTACTGGTGTATCCTCACTCGTGTTCATTCTATAATTTCAGACAGTTTTCTTGTATTTATTCCATGACATTGTAACGTGCTGCTTTGTAGAACTGAGGCGTGCACTTTGTCGGAGAAAATAAAAGGATTTTATTTGTTTGTATTTATTGGAGCTCTTTTTCACATTACAGGTTTTCTTATGTTACCACTGATGGTGTTCTTAGATAGGTACAGCATGTAACTCTCTGGAGGAGGCACATCTGTATGATTCCATGGAAACAAAGTTAAAGCCATACTTTGGAACATTCTCCATGGAAGATTATAGCCAAAGAAACATTTCATGGAAACAAACAAAAAGAGGCTCTCCTCCAGGCTAAATAACAAACAGGTCTGTGTAGATGCAAGCCCTTCTTTCAGTGCAATGAACACATCCAAAACAAAATGAAATAAACAAACAAAAGTAGGTTTTATTTTAGTCTATTTTTGGGCTACAAAGTTACATTCTGTGGTTTTAAGATTGACTTAAATCTTCATTATTCTCACTGGACTGTATAATCTTGACATTTGTAGTTCAAATCGAATTACAACATATAAATAAACAATGTGTTTCCTTGATAGGCCACAGAACCACAAATAGAATCCAACAGGACTTCCATGTTCTGCCTGAAGGGGGAGCTGTAAGGTCAGATGACTCATGATAACTTCTACTCTTACATCTTTCAAATGACACACTGGTAATCTGTTTTACTGTTTCTTTTGATTCATTTTGATATCAAACATGTAGATGCATATTACACAGCAGTGGTTCCTAAAGTGGGACCAGGGGCATTGCAGAGGGGCCCCCAAATGTCCCCACAGCTAACATAAAAGAAATATTTGTTTACTATACTACTTTATCTTAGTATTAAACCTACATGCACTAGTATAATTATATTGCTTTAGTACAGACATGTCTAACTTAGGCCCAGGGGCCAAATTCGGCCTGCGATATAATTATATTTGGCCTATGAGATCACATCAAATATGTATTAGAGCTGGCTCGCTAGCTACAGATAGAGACATTATTTATTTAAAATGTTATTATTTTATATTATGCTTGTTCTGGATTCAGTGTTTAAGCAAAACTATTATTAAACATTTATTTTAATGAGTTAAAGTTTAACATTACATATCTCAAAAGAAAAGAAAGCAGACTGATGTTGAAATGTTTCAGTAAATATTTAGTTTGGCCCACGACTTAGTCCCAGTTTTTAATTTCGTCCCTCTGTGAATTTGAATTTGACACCCCTGCTTTAGTAGTCAGGCTGGCGCCACTTAGTGCCTCTGCTCAATTTCATTTCTCTCCAGCAACTAGGTCAGGTCATCCAATCATTTTAATAGACCATGCATCAAATACATCAGACGGTTTGCAAAAACCCCGGAAGTGCAAGTTCGGGCTTCAGCCAATCAACAAAGAGACATATATTCTGTGTTGGCAATGATTCCCAAGATCGAGGATTTAAAGCCAGAATAAAGAGATTGTTTGGTGAATTTTATCAAGGGGAAAGACATTATTGTCCTTCTTCCTACGGGATTTGGGAAAAGCATTAATATACCAGTTAGCCCCGTTACTGGCGCATTACATACGTGACTACCAAATAGCAGAGACTGGCTAAATGAAAAAAAAAAGTACCCGCCTACCATCGAACAAATGAATTCTAACACTGCGTGGTCAGATGGGTTCTACGAAGTAAAACCAGCTGATGAATCAGGCTACTGCTTTAGTATTTCTAAGGAAAAAATATGGCCTTTTCTGTTAAATGTAGTGTAAATAATTATTGGGACACCCCTCAATAGGAGAGGGCCACGGCACTGCAGACTTTGGAAATGGCTCTTACATAGTCCAGACCCGAAAAAAAGATTACAGAATCCATGATGTAAACCTTTATTGACTTGAACAGTATAATATTAATAACTTAACATTTTAACATGACGTAATGGCTTGTTAGTTAAGATAACATTCTCTGAAGTGTCTAAAAATAGTTGGTAGGGTGCTCTGAAGTTTGTCCATACATTCTTTGTAAAACCACTGTTCAATACTTTATACACATACAAACCATTCACAATAAGCATTTAAACATGGATTGTGTAACTTTTCTGGTGGAGGGTCCTGTCACCTGCTTGTTTCTATGCATGTCTTTGCTCTGTCTGGAATGTTCCACAGTATGACATTAAATAGCTCTACTGTATTTATTCAATTACAAGTGGTTTTATAGCTCAAAAATACCTAGAAAAGCAGACATTCTGATTGTGAACGGGGTTTGGTTTTGTCTCCACAATGACAGAAAGGTTTAATGCCATACTGTGAAACATTCCAGACAAAGTAATAACATTTCAAGTTTGAAAAGCATTCAACAGACCTTCCGCCTGAAAAGTTACACAATGCACCTTTAAGTTCCAAGAATATCCAAATACAAGTTAACATTCTTTCGACCTACAAATATGGCCTTTGTCGTGGTCCCATTATAACTTACAAAAAAGATCATTTAAACATGATTAAGACAGGAAAATGTAAACATCTCATTTTGGCAGATCTCCTCAAAGGGGTTAAAAAGTCTGTTCTCAACCTCGGTACATAAATACGAGATTACAAATGTAGAAATCTTCAGTCATTGCAACAGTAGCGGTTAAACAGGACTAAATGATGACTACTGGCCAATGCTAATCGAATCTATATTGGTCCTATGTCATGCATGGTCCAGCTCAATTTGAAAATGAAAGGCGTATTATGGAACTTTTCTATGTTATGTTCCACAGTATGGCTTTAAAATGATCCATCTTCCTTTTTTTTTTCAATACATGTATGTTTATATATTGTAATTGTGCACAGAACTGACCAGTAACTTGGCTTGTCTCTGTGAAGATTTATGATTTTAATGCCATACTGTGGAACATTTCAACAAATTGATAACATCAGAAAAGTTGCATACCGCACCTTTAAAGAGTAACTCACCTCAAAACATGTCCATTTATAATAATAGTTGTGTAGAAAGACATATTACTGTATATTCTGCATATGAAGTGTACACTGTGAGGTGAAATATTACAAGCACTTTTCACTTGTAATGATTATGGCTTTTAGGTTAAATGGAAATTAAAATACACTTTCTCGTAACATAAATATTATATACAGCGCATTACTCAATCCTTCACCAAAATAACAGATATGTGCTTGCAACATTTCACTTTGTGTGTACTAAAAGAATTGCTGTATAATGTTTTTAGATAATTATAAGTGCACTATGTAACTCTGGTTGGGGGTTCATCATTGCTCTGCCTGAAATGTTCCACAGTATGACATTAAACAGCTCTACCTTACATTTATTTCCTTAACTAACGTAACTCGGCGTGGTTTGGGCTCCATGAAGATAAAACGGTTTAATGCCATACTGTGAAACATTCCAGACAAAGCAGTAACATCTCCACAGAGAAAAGCATTTGATGGACCTTCCACCAGAAAAGTTACATAATGCACCTTTAGCACGATGTATGCTGACAAAGAGTAGGTAAATTAAGGATGTTAGCTCCTCCTCACCTGGTTTGTGCTCTGGTCCCAGTCCTGTCTGGATTATAGTGGAATGATACTGTACACTGTAGGCAGTTTGTCTTCTTCTTGTTTGTCTTAATGTTCAGGGGCCACTTTTCCAGGACTGTGAAGCTTTGGTCGTGGTCGGAGGAAGGTGTGAGCTTGTGGGTGAGTTACTCTTTAAAGTGCATATGACAAGTTTTTCTGTATTTCTAAAAAGGAATGCCTCTGTGCTGTGTCTATATCAGCACAAAATTCCTCTGAAAATAACAGGGAATTACAGCTTTCCTTAAGGTCGGATTTTGTTTTTGATTTTTTGGCCCATTAAACAATCGGGCATGTTAAAGCAGGGCTTGGTCACATCCACGGAAGTAACTAAGATCTGGAAGATGAACCCACGATGGCGGTGTGTTGTTGTCAGTGGCCTGTGCTCAATGGCGCAAAGAGCTTAAAAAGTTTTTTCTTCCGCATTTCTTCCTGAGTACTGGCCTCACGCCGCCCAGTGTGTGAGAAACACGTAGTTCTGACCAATCAGAGTGCTGGCTGCTAGACTGGAGCCAGGGCGGACTCAGAGCGGGGCTTTTATGATTTAAAAATTCTAAAAAGCTGTCGATGCCCTGTCAGCTGAACACATGGGCTGGAGCTCCTGGGAGCTGTAGCACCTGGAGCGACCACTAGTCAGTCTCGCACAGAGACAGAGGGGGAGTGTCTTATCCAGTTCTTATTAAAGATCCATGGTCACATCTGCTGCCTGTGTCCAACCAGGAAGTAAAATTATAACTTCACAAAAAATTTCTAACTACAGACAACTAGGTATATTCTTTTTGCAAAGTAAATATATTAACTATGTTTTAGTGGAATTAGTCTAACCTGTCTCGTTGGCTGCAAAAGTTTAGTAAGTCCAGTTGTTTTAATTACATTTCATGATAACATCTTACTCCTGGACGAACTGCTTCAATGAACCTGCCATATGCACTTTAACATCTCTGTGGCCATTTCAGTTGTTAACATTGACATTATGGATCATGCACTGATATGAACTGACTTCAGTCTTTCGAGTTAAACCCTCTCCCAGTCACATGTCCTCACACTCCTCACACTCCTTCAGTTGCTCAAATCGATCACCAGATGCTCGTAGATCTGAGTTTTCCCTTTAAAACTGGAGGCCAGGAGGAACTGCCTGTTGTCTATGGAGACCGGGTGAAATGCTCGGGGCGCTTGGATATTCAGCTCCTGGAAGTGAACAAACTCTCCCTTCTTTGGATCCCAGCGGTACACCTGCGTAAAGGAGTAGTCACTGCCCAGGATGGCGTACTGCCAGTTGCCCACAGAGAAGGGCTGGAACACCATGGACCCTCTGGATGGCATTGTCTGGAGCTCTCGGAACAGCGCCCCATCCCACCGCATCACCTTGGAGTCACCTATGGACAAGAATATCAAATGTTCATGTTAAAAATGCATTGTGCCACTTTTCTTCATGGAAATGTTATTGCCTGGAATGTTTTACAGTATGGTATTTAACCTTTCTATCTACATGGAGACCAAACCAGACTAAGTTACAGGTCCGATCTGTGGAAAGGCAACCCTGCTCACAGTCAGAATGTCTGTTTTTCTAGGTATCGTTGAGCTCTAAAACCACCATAATAAAAGAAAGGTACTGATGTTTAATGTCATACTGTGGAATGTCCCAGGCGGAGCAATGACATACACTACCGTGAAAAGTTTTAGAACACCATACTTTTTCCAGTTTTTTACTGTTTGCTGTTTACTGTTGACCAAAACGTATTCTAAACTTTTGATTCATGAAAGTGTCCACCTTTGACAGATATAACAACTGAACACACTCCTGGCTTTTTACAACAGAAATCAAATATTCTTCAGAAAGTTCTTCTCAAGTCTGTTGCAGAAGTTCCATAAATGTGTGACACTTGTAGGTTGCTTCACTCTTCTGTTGAGTTTAAGTCTGGACACTGTGCTGGACACTCCATGTTTTCAAGCTTTACCATCTAGTTCTTTTTTCCTGAGGTAGTTTTGGCAGAGCTTGGACTTGTGTTTTGTATCTTTTATCTTTTTTTTTTTTTAACCTCTATCTGTTCAGTTCTTACCTTTGTAACATTTTTAGCTCTTCATTGGACTTGCACAACTTGAATTGCAATAAATAACTGGAAAAATTAGGGTGTTCTAAAACTTTTGACTCTTAGTGTATCCATAGAAACAAGCAGTTGATGGACCCTCTACCAGAAAAGTTACACCATGCACCTTTAAAGGGCACATATACACAATTTTCTGAAGTTTGTTACAGTTTCCTCCTCAAAAACATCGCTGGAGTTGTCTTTTGTTTCATTCACACATATTTAACATATTGAGTTCTTCAGGAATTGCCACTCTCTACTAAACTAAAGGTAAATGGTATCTGTTAACTTTAAAACTATCGCTTCATGACATCACAAAGTGGAACGCAGCAATTTGATCTTTGGAAATGTAGACAGACTAATAATAAAGAGTTACTCAAACATGTGTGAATGAAACAAGACACAACTCCAGGGATGTTTTTGATGAGGAAACAACATTATAACGGGCCATAAACCTCATAATATAGAACTTTTTAATTCTTATGATAATATTGTGACCTGAATAATCCCAATTACAGATCAACAGATAATCCTACACCTACCTATGAACCTGGTCAGGCAGATGAAGAGGTCGGAGTTCACTTTAAAATGTTTCACCGCGTACACATCCTCCATCTCTGGTATATCTGTACGTCTGTCAAACAGCTTGGTCCCTTTGTTCCACTGGTAGATCACTGGTCTTTGGGAGCTACTGGACAATATGAGGTGAGGCTTCGAGGAGATCTCCATGAATTCCACATCTGTATCTCTGTACCAAGGATGGAGGGACTGATGAGAGTAGAAACCATTGCCGTTCCACTTGTAGATGGTGGTGGAACCGGCTTTGGAGCTGTCAGCGATCACGAAGAAGGATTCCCCGTCAATCTTGAAGGTCTCCACGTCGTTGGGTTTACGGATCTTCAGAATATCGATGCCCTGGAGTTTGATGAACTTGTTGGCGGATGTGTCACGTTTGTAAATGTGAGAACCGCCGAACAGCTGAGCCACGATGATGAAGAGCTGGTTGTCGATGATGAGCGGCTTGCAGATGACAGTGGAGGTGCCTGGTGCAAAACAAAAAAAAAATTATTTGTTTTTTTTATATGTAACAGATGTCCAGTTCACCCACATACTCTACCTCTAAAAATGGGGACTGTGTCAATGAAAAAATTACGCAAAATTGTGTTGTCATACAGGTGCCTAATACCAGTGGCTGTACCTATTTTTCCAACAGAATGCATACTTTTTCTTGATATATAATGGTATATATTATGTTAAAAAGTATGTGAGAATTTATGTCTGAAAATCCTTAGATAAAAAAATGCACTTCACTCCACAATCCCACTATCTGTGCAGTCAAACAAGGCCATGCACATCGACAAACAGCTTCATTCTTTCTCTGCCCTCGCACTATGGGCTTCTTGTCAATAAAATGTATTTTCTGGAAAGTAAACAACCCATTTTTGGACTGTTTTGAGTAAAACATCTGATGTAATAAATGGCACAAACACTGCCTGTGTTTCCTTGGACTGCGCTCATGTGATCATCAAGATAAAATAAAAACTGCAGGGATTCTCACATCTCTTTAGACCAGATGCTCATGCCAAGCCCATGGACAATAACGGATTTGTTTTGACTCATTTTGTTGTGCTGCTACTTTTGGAGAGTTGGGCAGTAGTTTGGACAATACTGAGCAGTTGATCACATAAAAATGCTGTTGCTGTGGGCATATGGGTTTTATTGCAGTGTAATTGATTGTAGAGTGGATCCTGTGGTCATAAAGTGTTAAAGGGGATCGATCAAGACAGTTCCTTTGGCTGGTTGGAGCGCATCTGGGCTAAGCTTCATTTTAGTTCATAAATAAAGTGACATGAGTAAAAGGGGGGGGGGGCATCCCTGATTCACCTCGTCTCCTTAGTCAATCATCTTGACAACAATGTTAAAATGTTTTTTGAACTTTGAATGGACTGGCCCCACAGTACGTCTCGGACCTCATCCAGATTTATACCCCTGTGCGTGCTCTGAGGTCTGAGGGCCAGCTCCAGCTTTTGGCGCCTAAGACGAGACTTAAAACCGGGGGGACAGAGCCTTCTCTGTGGTTGGCCCTAAACTCTGGAACGCTCTGCTCCTTCATGTTTGAACAGCCCCCACAGTGGAGGGTTTTAAATCTCATCTTAAGACCCACTTTTATTCTCTGGTTTTTAACACTGTGTGTGTGTGTGGTCCTCTGTGTGTGTGTTGTTTTTTTTTTTTTAAATGTATTTTTATTGGTTTTATTTATTTATTGCTATTCTATGATTTTGCTCTTATTTTATTTTACAGTTTTTATTATTTTAAGACTAGTGTGATTATTTTAGTAGTATATTTTATCATTTTATTATTATTGTTATTATTATGTATTGGTGCAGCACTTTGGAAACTGTTTGTTTGTGAAATGTGCTATAGAAATAAAGTGGATTGGATTGAAAATGCAGCAAAATACAGTTAATACTTCTGGGTAAGCACCCCCAGACCCCTCTATATTTCATAGGATACATGTAGCTCTTTAACTAAATAATGTTCTGTTCTGCTGGACACTGTCAGTGACTTTTCACAGTAAAATAGTCTGGCGGCTGCTGCTTTAATCTGGTAGAATCTCAAATTATAAGTGTAAAAAACTGTGTACATCCACTAACAGTCCTAAAGAAAAAGACGTAACTGGAGTTGGGACGAGCCAAAATCTCACTCTGAGCTTTGGTGAAAAGTTGCCTGCCCCGATTGGCTTTGAGATACAGTGCTAGCCAGTGCACTGCTGTGTTGAGTTATGACATCCACTTAACAGTCTCAAAGGCGTCATTTCCAAAGACTATATTTTGTGTTGAATTGCTATGGTGACAATCCCATTCCATCAACATTCCATCACTACAAAACTCGTGGCTATTCCTGTGCTAAACAGAATATGGTTCTTGTCTGTTCTGACTCACTGTTGATGTCATCGTAGTTCCTGAAGACCATCTCCACATGGTCCCACTCTAAGAAGGTGCACTTCCCGATGAAGGGCTGAGCAAACACCACGTACTGGTCCTGTCCGAAGCTGAAGGCCTCCACAGAGATGGACTCAAACTTCAGACTCTGGTACGATGCAAACTCTGCAACAGAAGAGATCTTTAGGGTCTATGGATAAACTCCACTGGAACGCAAAATCAGATCCACTATTAACCAAAACGATAATAATGCAGATGCTCAGTTTGGTGCATTATTCATTCACTCCACACTAAGTGGTTTACATGTCCAGCCAGAACCATATGCTTTGAAAAAACTTTACAAAAACAAGTAGATCTGGAGCCATATCCTGTCTCCATGATTTCAGAGGGCGTCATTGACAGATGGATTAACTAATCAGAGAGAAGCATGCTCGGTTTGCATCAAAAACAAACACGCTGCTTACACATAAAAAAGGAGAAACAAGGGACTGAGAAACAGTGTGGATTTTCTCAGAATCGGCAATCAAAGCACCAAACTATTACTTATCTCAGGTAAAAGAACTTATATATTTTGTTCTGAATGTTACGAGAACTGTCAAAAGGAGATGTCTTACGCATTTGCGAGACACATGATACAAATGAGTGACTGTGGCTGGATTGTGTCAAGTTTGGACCGAGGATTTTCACGCTACTTTGTCTGATTCCAGTCTCTTCTGGATTTGAACAGAATATAAAAGGGACTGGCTGCTCAGGCAACTCAGTGATCATAACTAGGCCACAGCTGCCCTGGGGCAGACTGACAGAAGCAAGGCTGCCTATCTGCAACATCAGCCCCTCTGATCACCACCAACATTCACACATACAGACATAACACCATCACTGCTCACTGTGGCACCCGACTAACCATGTACTAACCATGCCCAACCTTTCTTAGGTTAGACGGCATTAACAAGACAAAATAAATAAATAAAAATAATGTGGAAAGAGTAGACTAGACTAGACGTGCATTTCCCACACACATCAGTCCAAATACACATCATCCAAAGGAAACCCCGTTCATACTGGTGGAACACGCAAAACCTCCAACAAAAGCCCGAGCCCAGGGACCCTCTAGCTGTGAGTGGAGAGAGGATCTGACAGTCGTACCTGTGGTGATGCAGTCGAAGGATTGGGGCTGCAGGTCGTTGATCTTCTTGTCCACCTGAGAGGCTGGTCCTTTGCAGTAGATCTGGTCCACTGTGGCGTTGGTGTTGTAGATCCACTCCACCAGCCACTTGAGCTTACAGTCACACGTGAACTGGTTTCCACGGAGATCTCTGCAACACCGGGGAAGGCAATATTACTGAAATGTCTGTGTTTTAGGATGCACCTGATAGTGATAATCAGAAGGTGAGCTGAGAAAGGACTGAGTAGGTTGTGTTCACACCATTGAAGAATAAGCATAGTTTAAAATGGAGCTGGAACACAGGACAGAATTCTGTGGTGGAATTTGCTGTTTTATCAGATTGCAGACTTGCTGACCTGGTTTATGTTTAATATCTGTGCAATTACCAGGCCTATCCACATGAAACAAAAACTGGCACAACCTGGTTCAAAGTTCAACAACAAAGTTTAACTTTAAAAATATATAAAAATAAAAGTTAAATTATGTTGAGAAAAATAACTTCAGCTCTGAATTGAGACACATTATCCATCCATCGATCCACATTATCCATTGACACATTACCCATATGGGAGGTCCTTGCTAAAAGCGTTCGTAAAATGCAGAACAAAACTGAAGACTATTTGAATTTGGTTGGTTGAAGCATCACAACAGCAGAACAAACTTTAGTTAAATCCATCCAAGAAAAGCACAGACATCTTCCCTGTCCACATACGCACAGAGCGCTTACTTTCTGGATGTTTTTTTTACAAACAAAATATTACATATTGATTTATTGTTGTTGCCATGTCACTAACCTAAATTACTCTTACAGCCAGTGCACTCCAAGATGGATTCTCGTGAGTTTGTGAAGAATCCATATTGCTGTGCAAAGTTACCATTATTCAACTTTAAACCATAAGATTACCGTATTTTCCGCACTATTGGGCGCGCTCTTAAGCCTCCAACCCCATCAAAAAACAACTGTGTGCCCCACAATCCAGAGCACCCTATACACAAATCCACTCGGGTGTTCCACCATGACTTCAGTAAACTACAAAGCCGCACCACCCGCACCGCACGCAAACACACACAGAGCAGACAGCGACCGTGCAGCGACAAACACCCGCAGCCACACTCATCACTCCACATGGATGAGGAATAGAACGGAGGAACAAACCGGAAAAGCGAGTGCAATGTGCCACTTCTAGCCACAACTGAATAACTGAGTCACTGTGAACACGCCGAACAAAGTCCAACTGACCCATCGAACTGTTGTGTTTCATTTAACGTCCGGTGCAGTTTATTTGTGAAAAAAGTTTGAAAATAGACCATTTAATGACAGTGCGTTTTATAATCCAGAGCACCTAATAGTGCGGAAAATACGGTAATATGAAAAATTTGTGGAACCTGTCCCACACAAAGAATGATAAAGCACAACAATGAATCTCCCATAGAATTAATTAAACAGGCCCCTGCTCTCAGTCTGAAATTATGACATCATCAAATTATAAACCTGAACCTATTCCTTCAAAACAATTCTTTCTGTATTATCTTGTAGACTTTATATTCCACACTCTAAAATGACGTCATTTAACCTCAAACTTATAAAAGCCACAGCCTCTAATGGAGCCATCCACATTTCATTATTAAACCTAATCTGACCACTGGCCTGACGCACAGCACACTCATGAATGTAAAAAGGCATTAAGGACGAGAGAACATCTTTCATGGGTGACAGATTACAGTCCTCTACCTCCTCTTTTTCTTCCTCCTCTTCTTTCTCCTTCTCTTGTTCCTCTTTCTCTTCTTCTGCTTCCTCCTCTCCCTCCTCCTTTTCTTTTTCTTCCTCCTTCTCCTACTTCACCTCTATGTCTTTCTTTTCTTCCACCTCCTACTCCTACTCTACCTCCTCTTCCTTCTTATCACCCTCTTTACCATCTTCCTTTTCTTTCTCCTCCTTTTCTTCCTCCTCCTTTTCCTTCTCCACCTCCTCCTCTTCTTTCTCCTCCTCCTCCTCCTCCTCTTCACCATCTCATGCAAATTTAACTACTTTATTCTGAACGCTGCGGCCGCCCACACACTTTATCAGGGCTGAGTTCCAGTGAAATAATGATACAGTCGTCTATAAATACCCCGGTGTGAAGACAGAGCTGCAGTGTCCACGTTCATTAGAGCTATCGGAGCGTTTGGTTTGGATCACAGATACGGAGATGTTACAAAAGCAGCTTCACACTTACACTTTGGTGAGAGCGTCCAGACCTTTGAACAAGTCTTTGGGCAGAGACTCCAGGTTGTTATAGGCCAGGCTCCTAGACAACAAACAGATATGGCAAATTAAAGAAGTTAAGTAAATACTGTTTTTAGTAAAGGCAAAATACTGATATGTTAGTTGTTGCTTTTGCCGGCAATGCTCCACACTAAGGAATTAAACATGTATATTCTGTTTTATTGGAAAAAAAATGTAAAAATCATGCATTCACAGTTTGAGATTTTTTTTCATAAAGTGACGCAGATGTCTGGGTTTTCGTGATCTTTCATTGGGCCATTAAACTGAGCGGCTCTCGTAGCTCTCTGTGACTCAGAAGGAGCGAGCAGACACAAACAGTCGGTCAGCCTGCAACATGCCAAAGCGCAAATGCGCATTTAACGATGACTTGGACAAGAAATTCCCCGTTTTCTGTCCCGGTCGGGACAAGTGGGAGGCCATGTGCACAGTTTGCGAGGTGAGAGTAGCTCAATGTCAAGGTCCCACCCCCGGTAAGGTGTTTCACAAACAAAAATATGGTCACCCTACTTTAATCTGATCTCTATTTTAACATAATCTTACCAGAAAGAGTTGACTTAAGTGATCTGATATGAACAGTTTTTCAGTTAGTCACTCTCACCTTTTTGTTGAAAAAAAAACAAAAAAACATGAATGCTCACATACATCACAGGCTCCTGAAAACGTGCTGTTTATATCCATTTTACATTTTTTCTTGAGTTTTCAGACTACTTAACTTTTTTGACGGTGCTTGCTAATATTGTGTCAATATTGTATTTGATATGTGAAAGCCTTTTCCTGGGATGTATTTGGCAAGAAGTAGCAGTATACTCAATGACTGAAATCCAGTGGTATTAATGAGGATTCCCATGCCCATGTTGCAAAGTGACCACAGAACAAAATAGAGAATTAGTCCTAACCACAGCCTCGCCAGTATTAAAGATGTATTATGTAATTTCCCAGGTGTTATTGCTTTGTTAGAACACCACATCACTGGCTATTCTTTTTAGCAATAAAAACATTTGTAACTGAGTACATGGGACATACTGGGCAAAGCGACGCATCTCCATGGAGACAAGAAGATAGAGGACACTCCACTAGAAAAATTACATACTGATCTTTTAAAGCTAAAAAAAAAACAAAAAAACTACTTTAAAATTTTTTTTTACTTATTTTTATTTATTTTAATGTATTTTTATTGGTTTTATTTATTGCTATTCTATGATTTTGCTCCTATTTTATTTTACTAGTTTTATTTTAAGACTAGTATGATTATTTTAGTAGTTTATTTTATTATTGTTGTTATTATTATATATTTGTGCAGCACTTTGGAAACTGTTTGTTTGTGAAATGTGATATAGAAATGAAGTGGATTGGATTGAAAGAGAGTATCATGTTATGATGTTGTTCCCTCATCAACAACATGCCAGGTTTTAGATTTGTTAATACATTGTTTTTGGCGAATATTTCATTTTCAAAACAACAAAAGGTAACATGGTGGTCTAAATATGTTATGTGTTAGTCGTTAATATCCATAGAAGTAAAATACCTCCTGTTTAAGTGAAGCCACTGGGCACTTTCTAACTTGCCTACAGACCAATTAAATATGACAAAACTTCTGACACATGCACAGCTATATTCCTCTACAAACTCTATATTTCTCTCACAAATGCAGTCTTACTTACATGTGCACTAGAGTCTTGAGGCCTCGAAAAGCGAACGGCGATATCGATTTGATTTGGTTGTTCTCGATGAACCTGAAAAAGGATCATATGAATCTGTTTTTTACTGTTTGACGTGTGAAGACCATGACTAAGTTCTGTGTCATACTCACAGATACTCGAGGTGTGGCAGGCCGAAGAAGGCATCCTCGTCTATGGACTCCAGCTCGTTGGCCGTGAAGAGCCTGTGAACAGAGGGACATGAAGTCAGTGATGAGGAGGAACTAAACTCATGTGCCAAAAAAGTATTCACAGATTCAGAATACAATTACTTCGCTAACATATATATTTCTGATACTAGGGGCCTTAAATCTCCAGCACAGATTGACATTTTGTTTTGGCCGACCTACAGCAGGGGTCTCCAATCTTTTTCCTCTGCTGAGCTACAAAAATGCCAGAGAGCTACTCATGTTAGAGGTCGCAAGAAATTGAGAAAGTAGAAGAGCTATGGCACGCTTTACCATTATCCATTTAGTGCACAAGTTAGGCATCAAAATTACACATTTACAAAGGTAACTGATCAGATTTTAGTTAGTGAGTGCAATATATATAATTCAGAAATCCCTCAGCGAGCTAATTGGAAGAGGGTGAAGAGCAATTGGTAGCTCCTGAGCTCCAGGTTGGAGATCCCTAAGGTAAACATGTTGCAAAATGGGAGAGCGTGTGAACTTGATCTGAGAACTTGTAGAATATAATTTGAGAATGTGTAGAACAAAACTTTGAACTTGTAATTGCCTATTAGAATATACGTGTGTGATGAATTTGCAGTCACAGTGAAAAAAAGACACGAGTGCTTGAAAAAAATGTGTGCACTTGCGGATTGAAATTTTCACTTGTGGAAAATATTTACACACACGGGAGAAAAATATGAATGAAAGTGCACATATTTTTTTTATATGCAAATAGGCAGTTACAAGTTCAAAGTTTTGTTCTACACATTCTCAAATTATATTCTACAAGTTCTCAAATCAAGTTTACACGCTCTCCCATTTTGCAACATATTTACCTTCATATCTAAGGTTTGTGGTAAAAAGTTGTGAGTGAAATGAATAATTTGAGGAAAATAGTCAAAATCGGTCCTACATATCAGCCCCAAAAATAGCAGCAGAACTTATCGACCCTCAGTTTCTCGGGATTCTAAACAATCGCTGTTGGCCATGAAAAAAAAAGTTAGTAACAATACGTTGTAAAAGAATGTAAGTAATTTATCTTCCACGTACATCTCAGTTTCACACTGACACAAAAGCTATATTTACACCATGATGTTCCCTTGGCAAACCATTGGCACACCATTATCTCAACTGTGGCATATTGCTGTCTAACCGGTGTCTACTGACCTTCATAGTCTCACTACTTACTTTATGAACCTCCTCCTTTGAAAGCATATTCAAAGAGGCTTGAACATTCAAAGATCATACTACGTTCTCTTTTGAAATCATACTATGTTGACTTTTCAAGTTTCTCCGGGCCCGTATTATTGATAGTAAATAAACTTCTCCTGCATAAGACATGCAGTTGGTCTCCAGCCTTTTACTTCCACTCTTTCTTGGACAAGCTGAAAATTTCCACAACATATGTCACATATGTAATGTGTTTTACAGGCCTGTTACTGCCTCTGAAGTGCTACACCATCATCATTATTTATTCACTCTATACTTGTGGTGGTATAATACTATTGTAGCCACAGCTGCCCTGGAACTGACTGCTCGAAGTGGGGTTAAGTTCCATTCTGTGCCATCAGCCCCTCCAATCACCACATTTATACTTGCATGTACCACTAACCACTGACTGTTGGTTAAGGCTATGAGGTGCCAATCCCCTAACAGAGGTACTTGGTAAAACAGTTACGCACCCCGAAATGCAGCATTCTGTAACTCAATCCATTTTCAAGCTATACTGAAAATCACCATCCTCTTGTACTATTCTGCTTTCCATCTGCGGCACATAAATAACGCAGCATGAACTCCACTCTCTTTGCCTCTCTACACTCCTCTCACAGGGGAACAGAGCAGAGAACAGCGGGCCGGTGGGACTCCTCTCTCTGCCTTCACATGTCGTCCAAATGCACCGCGAGTCTACGCCCCACGAGACCGCGCGGGGCTGAGGAATCCCCGGCACAGAACCAGGGCTCCCCGCACCAAGGAAACCCTCTGGAACGCACCTATCGTTACAGCGCAGCTCGGGTGTTTAAAGGCGACAAATATGGCGTTTGTCAGCGCAGAAAAACTAGCACAGCATGCACCAAAGTGTGACAGAAGAAAAATACAGGGAAATACTCACAGGAGGTGCAGGGCAGGCGTGTGAATAAAGCTTTCCTTCGGGATTTCTGTGAATTTGGATTTGACGAATGATCTGTGAAAACCGAAACAGAACGCAGGGTTGTAATGCGGCAAAATACGCAAAGAATGGTGTTGTTTTTTGAAGACTTACAGTGAAATAACATCTGGAGGGAAACTGCGAGGTATCAGCCCCGCACTCTCACACAGAGCGTTATCTTTGGTACATGTACACGAGTGGTGACAGCGCGGTTGCCTGGCTTTCTTCGCGCTCACACAGCTAACTCCGAGCAGTAAAAGTAGCAACCCGAGCCTCGTCAACAACACCGGCGCTTCTTTACGGCTCCTTTCCATCCTTGCACGCCGAACATGAACCGACAACGTCCCCGGAATCTTGCGCTCCTTCCCGGGTACTTAAATCCGAGCAAATCTCCGTGCGTAATAGCGGTAATAATAACAGCTACGAGATTTCTTGCACAACACCGCAGTGGGATGGCAAAGAAAAAAATTAAAAACGATGACAAAAATGCTATTTAATTACCCCGCAGCGGTTTTATCGGTTGCAGCCCCGGGAAAATGTCAAAATAATCAGAGGCAGAGCTGGTGCGTGGAGCCAGTGGCCGAGGCGGTGCGAGGCGGGGAGAGGGAGCGAGGGAGATCGGCAGAGGGGCAGGTGGGGATCCCAGCGGGAGCAGACGGAGCAGCCAGCAGCATCCCCATCCAAAAACCACGCCCATATGATTTCACCATCTCCACAGTGTCAGAACGAGCTCGTGCAAGAAGATTCACCCATGGGCGCGAAGCAGTGGCGTTGATTTGGAGTGAATAAACCAGTTGTGGGGTGGAAGTCTTGGCACGGATGACGCACTGATGTTGTACGCGCGTGGGGGAAGCCACGTGCGCGTCGGGGATGTGGGGATGACTACATGTGTGTGTCGGGATCCATTCGTGCCGCGTTCACACGTTGCTGAACTGGTGTCCTCGCGGTTGCCATGGCGATCGTCTGGAGCCCGTAATAAACGTGATTGCCTCGTGATGGGGATGGTGGGGGTGTGGGGAGGGGGGTACTCCTATCACATTGACAGATGCAGGGGCTGTTAAGTGGACCCCATCCCCCAGCACCCTCACACTGGGTTGAGGAACAAACATTAAGACTGTTGTTTTTCGAGATATTCATAAGATCATTGTTCTACTTTGTAATATTTTCAGTCTAAAGGGCAGTGATGTGACAACCAGACACATTACTGTTACTGGAGAAGGCAATGAGGAGGGGGAGATGCCTTGCTTGAGGATACAAAGTCAGTATGTGATTAGGCAGGGGTCAAACTGGCAACCTGCCAATTCCCAGATGGATGCTGAAATCATTGCACCACATGTTGCCCATGATGGTTCCAATGAGAAGAATATTCATAATAACTGGAGAAATTGGCACTCTTATACTGCGTTGTGCAACTGAAATAGGTCCATGTGTTGCGCTGACAAGATTTTTTGATGTTACATGAACTAAATCTGATTTGCTGAAGTTACGTTATCCAGTGTGCACTCTTCAAAACAGAAGATAACACGATCACAACTCAGCCTCTGCTGCAAGTGCCCTCACCTGCAGATAAGGACACATACAAATTTGACTAATTCTCTGGTTATGGACAGGCCTCATGTGAAAGCTCAGAACCTCCAGCTCTCACTCACTGAGCTGCAGAGGCTGAACTAGCACTAGTACTGATTCATGATTGGCTGTAGGTGTTGGAGTTAAAGTGGTGACCATTCAGATCAGAGAGAGGCAATTTAGGTTTAAACTAAGTGGATTTCAGCGCTGAAACTTGCAACACAAAATGACTGAGACTTTTGTGAGTTTTAAAATCAAACTCTTACCTATAGTTTATTTAAGACATAAGTGCTGTGAGTTAAAAGGATCCAGGCATTTCCAAACTTCTTAGCCCACAGGCTTCCAGTGAATTGGTCCAAATTACCTTGCATCAATAAAAAGCATTACTTTTTACTGCAAGTTTTTTGAAAATCTACGTTAATAAAGCTAACATTTAATATTTAGTGTGTGGTTTTAAGGATCTTAGCATGAATATAGACTAATGGCCCATTTTAACGTGTTAAACATGCACATATTTAAATTATTCACTGTACTGAGCACCAGTTTATGGCCTTCAATCGGCCCTCTGCTTCATCTGTGTTTAGATATGTGGCCCTAGATGAAAAAAGTTTGGACACCCTTGCTTTAACCCAGAAGATTAATATAAGTTTGTGGTGCTAATCCATAACAAATAATAAGATGAAACATCTTTGGATAACTTTGGATATTTCTTCCATAAACAATGCATCGCCCATAGAGTTGCATAGACCTTATGTGAAATTAAAACATAAATACAGGAAATTAACCTCTAAAATCCCATTGGTATCTATATATCTCACAACAATCAGTTTTTCCTTCCAGACCAGACCTCCTCCTCAGTGACTCGCACATCCAGTCTAAAAGCTCCTCTGATCAGATTACGCCTTCAATACCCAGCATCTGTTTGGGTCCTAATTCAATTCAACCTCAAAAATAAAAGACCGCGGGGGTATCTATTACTTGATCCAGAGAGTGTAAAGACATGGATGTGCCCAACAACTTGAGTCCCACTAGAGCTGCACAATGTACCACAAACATATCAGTATTGGCTCTTGACTAATATCATAGGAAATAACGTAAAGTGTAAAATGCAGGTAGATAATAAAGGTAAATTTTTCAAGATTTGTTTTTTAGTCTTAGGTTGGTCACTGGGCCCATATTACACTATATTCTGATCTTTGTTATAATGTTGTTTCCTCATCACAAACAGACCTGGAGTTGTATTTTGTTTCATTCACACATGTTTAACACATAAACCCTGCAGATTTCGGTGTTCTTCACTCAAGCAGAAAACACTCTGTTCCACTTCGTGATCTCATGTGGTAATACAGGAAGTGCTCCAATAGTGCAGAATTACTGTTGACACAACACATCATCAGTAGGGTCAAACTAGTGGGTGAAAAATCGAAGGATTAAAAAGCTACGTCGCTATGAACGCTTGGCCACCACAAGCCAGTTATCTCTGTGGTAACTTTTCTGACACCTCCAGCTTAAAACCCAAAATGTCAGAAGTGTTTTTAAACTCCATACACCTTCACTAGAATCATTTGGATAATTCCAATTTCTACTGCCAATCTCTACTGAACAAAAGGTAAAAGGAGCTGTTAACTTGAAAACTACCACTACATGACATCACAAGGTGGGACAGAGCATTTTGAGCTTTGGGGATGTAGACAGAATAATAATGCAGGATTACTCAAACATGTGTGAATGAAACAAGAAGAAGGATATTATTACATGTCTTAGGCCTTACAATCTTCAGTTTGGCATAATATGGGCTCGGTTTTTTGATGACAGATATCGCTAAGCAATTCCAAGGCTGCAAATTCTCTAATGATTCTAATGAAGGTGTATGGAGTTTAAAAACACAGATGTGCACTTTCTGTCTTTAATGACATCACAAGGTGGAACTGAGTGTTTTTAGTTTGAGAGAAGAATATAGCAGACAGGGTTTGTGTGTTAAACATGTGTGAATGAAACAAAGCAAAACTCCAAGTAAGTTTTTGAGGAGGAAACACCATAACATGGACCAAAAATGTGCATAGTCCAATGAGGTTCATTTGGTCTTTGGATAATTTATGTTATTGGGTTCTTTTTTCAGACCAAGAGTTTGTTTTCATACCTGACAGTTTGGACTGCTCACTAGCGTTCTTCCTCAGAGTGGTCATGTGATATTGTTGTGTTGTGTCCGGTCAGCTGGTCAGCTGGTCAGATTTATACAGGTTTTGGCGCTGTCCCAGTAGAGGCAGGACGACAGCGCCATCTGCAGTCCGACTTCCTCAGGACAGTATCCCAGGTGTGTGAGAGTAAAAAAGCCCCCTCGTCCCGGTTTATAGTCCCGTGGGTACGTTTCTGTATTTCAATTGCTTCTTTAATCCACTAGTGAGCAGTTGAAATTGTCAGGTATGAAAACAAACTGTTGGTCTGAAAAAAGCACCCAATAACATAAATTTTCATAATGTACTGTAGGTCCTTCAAATATTGCAGTAGTACTGTTATCACAATAATAAACACAGTTATCAAATATTGCATCTCTTTCTCGTATTGTGCAGGCCTGATTCCCGCCAGACTCTTCATGGCATGAGACCAGCTGAGGAACACTGGTGCAGATTGTTGTCGTGTGAATAGCATGAGTAGTTTTGGTGCTTGATATAAAAGACGTCATTCATAAGAGGACAGAGCAGAGGCCTATGGCTGTTTGGCCGGAGGAGCGGGCATGTTGAGTGGCATTCACAGATTTGGGTATTCTCCGTATGGGGGCGGTGCCACTGTTATTCTGACTCATGGGGGCAAGTACATTGGGATTCTTCTTGTGACGGGAGTTTCTTGGTATTTGGGGTTTTATTTGTGGGGGTCTGAGTCATTTTAGAGACAGCAGACAATGTTAGAGATGTGCAAAAACAATGTAAAGATTATTCAGGCTTTAGAGCACTTTTGGACTTTGATTTTGGACAAGATAAGCTTTTGTCAAAAAATGGAAAAATTTGTCTTGAAAATGTGTGACATAATAAACAATAGACAACATCCAAACACAAGTGACTGACCGAGAGCTACACAGTCCACAACAAAGAAAAAAATATTACACGTATTCACATCCACATTGTACCCAAACTATTACACAATCCTCTTATGGCCTTAAAGCTGCATTGTGCAACTTTTCTGGTGGAGCATCCATCAAATGCTTTTCTTCATTGAGAGGTTATTGCTTTGTCTGGAATGTTTCACAGTATGGCATTCTATCTTCCTGGAGACCAAACCAGATCAAGATACAAGTTAAATCTGTGGAGAGGTGACCCAGTCAGAATGTTTGTTTTTCTAAGTATTTTTGAGCTGTAAAACCAACTGTAATTGAATAAATGTAAAGTAGGGCTGTTTAATATCACATTGTGGGACATTCCAGGCCAAGCAATAACATCTTCATAGAAACAAGCAGGTGACAACCCTCCACCAAAAAAAGTTACACAATACACCTTTAAAGAATAGCTCCTACTGTCCTCTCCCACAAGGTTCAAAAGTGCAGGTAAAAATAGCACTACTCCTTATATGGCCTCCAGTAAAGTCTGTTCTGGAGATTGTCCTTAACTGGCATAAATAAATTTGTCAATAAATAATAAATAAATAAATAAAACATAGAGCAGTCCTATAATGGCATCACAAGGTGGATCCAGGTTCTTAGAGCCCTGAGAAGGGAGACAGAGTAGATTGAATATGCATATGAAAACGTGTATACACAGTAAAAACTGGAGAGTTAAAATTTCAGGGTAAAATAAAAGTTGTTTTTAACACAAAAAGTGTTATTTTAACTATTTGAAAGTTAAATGGGGATTCGAATTGGAGTCATTTGCCAGAGCTGATATGGCTGAAGTGAATTCAACTTCCTTTAGTGCTAATTCAACTTCCCTTAGTGTTAATTTGGCACCTCTGACCCACCACTTCAAACTCCGGCAAGAGAAGGTCAGTTTGAACCAGTTTTGTACATAATTTCATCTTAAATTAACTAATATAAAGTGTAAAAATAAAACACCTCTATGTGTTGTTTAGATAAATCAGAATAACCCTTCAAAGTGTTATTCGTTCACTCTCAGGACATTAATATAACTCTTGATTTTGGGGTTAAACAGGAACTTTGGTCCAGTGTTACTTAATCAACATTTCCAAAAATGTTAAATTAACTCTAGAACAGATTGGACTCATATAAACTCTGAGAAAATGTTAAATTGATTCTGTGAGAGTCAATTTTAACACTCTACTTTTTGCTGTGTACATGCACTCTTTTAAAGCCCCAGTACATAACCTTTTAGCCAAATAATAAAATAAAATCTTTTCTCTCTCTCTCTCTCTCTCTCTCTTATTATTATTATTTTTTTTTGGTTGCACAGTAAAACATTTATCCTTACTGTAAGTGGGCTTGCATCTCCACAAACCTGACACTAATTGTGTACCTGTAAGAAAGCCTCTTCTTGCTTGTTTCCATAAAAAAAGGTTAGGTTTTTCCTTTTGCCATAATCTTCCACTGTATAAAACTTACCTATTTTCGTGGAGAATGTTCCGAAGTATAGTTTTAACTTTCTGTCTTTATAGAATCATACAGGTGACGTGCCAACTCCAGATAATTCAGTGTTGCTTTAAATACAGACTTTCACCACGTGAGGGCGCCAAATAGCCCAGAGTGCTGACTGTTCAAAGAGCAAACAACATTGGGAATTAGTTGGAATTGTTATTATTCCAGCTATATCATATTTTAAAACACAAAAGAGGAAAAGTAATGCTGTCATAATACTAAAATTATGACAAACTATATTCATTCAGTACTCATTACTGATTACGATACCACAATGGAGATAAAAATGTTGCTCTTTTTAGTAGGCTAATAGAATGTAAAAAAAAAAAAAAGAAAAAAAAAAGTACTTTATTTTAGCATGAGGTCGCATAATTTATAATTCTTAATTCTGATGAAGCTCAAAATCATACAAAAACTTTTTCCCTTGTTAAAGTAATTTTTGCAGGATCGATGCTTGCTCAAACGAGTTTTTAGTTTCGATATTAGTTTAAGTATTTATCATTTGGTTTTCGATACTTCTGACAACCCTACATTCTTGAAGTGTTCCTGTTGTTCAAAAGCAGGCGTAGATCTAACTGTCTGTTTTCAAGGGAAACTAGATGTTTAGGAAATGTGGCATGTTTTGTATGTTGAAAAAGAAAATGCAAGAAGATGATGGGCCTATTTATGAAAAACATAAAATACATAGGCCTACAATGAGCACGTGAGAGGAGCCGAGAGCGCAGCAGAGACGCCCTGCACGGCCCCGCACATGTTGCTGTGGTCTTATGGCCTCTGCGCGCACACAAATCTGGCTTATACCTCTGACGCCATCCACGCGTTTGTAGATCTACCTGACGTCCTGACGTATGTATGAAAGTATGAAGAGAGCACGCGACCCGTCAGCTCATCCAATCATATTAACGGATAAGCCCTCGTGTGACCCGTCTCGCGCTCACGACCACCCAGAGCAGACAGTGAGCAGACACTTTTTGCATCATGTTAAAGCAAAGTTTTCTATTAAACAACTTGAATATAGATATAGGGTAATGTCATTACAATGCAGGTGGAAAACTACTGCCCAATAGATTTACAGAACTTTAAATGTGCTATATAAATAAACTTGAACAGAACTCACAAAAGGTTACGTGGGGGGAAGTCATGATCGCCTTTTAAAGGTCCTATAACAGACAAAACTGACTCTTATAGGGTGAGCAGACGTCCCTATTTACCCGGGACAGAGCATTTCCCTTGAAGCCTTTATGAATGAGGCTCATGACAATGATCTTCCTGTGCAGGTCCTTCCATCACCTCCTGGGACTTCAGCCTAGGCAACCCTGGACGTTTAGGCAGCACTTTATGCTGTTAGCACAATTTAAAAAAAAAGCATTTCATCTCAAATGATTCTGATAGATCATTTTGTAAACTCATTCAATTATGTGTAAGAGCACCTGAAAACTTGCAGATCACATGGGGTATTTCTGGCCTGCAGTGGTCAGTATCTGTCAGTGGTGGAGCAATGGAAAAGCTTGTGGCCAATACTTCATAACTTCTGTACTCAGCATCTTCAATATTCAAATAGCTCCTGTATCAGTCAAATCTTGTGTAACCCTCAAGGAGTGTTGCCAGGGCTGTGTACATTTTGGAGTAGTTATACAGCTGATTGCTGCAACTCAAAGATGCTTGAGGCAAATGCTCCAAACATTTATAAATCAGCAAAGCTGTAGAGAGAGCTCTGATCAGTGTTTTCTGCAGTGTTTAATACCTGAAAAACAAAAAAAACACCTTTAAGAATAAATGTGCAATTTATCTAGTCTCAGTCTGGAACGCCCAAAGGGAACTCACCTAGACAAAGGAAGAACATGCAAACTGATGAGTGCACACTATTACTAGGGCTGGGTATCATTAAGAAGTTGCCGATACAATACATATACTGATACACAGGCCATGATACGATACATATCTTGATATAGTGAGCTTTCGTTTCGATGCAATATATTTCAAATCAATTCAATACAGTTCAGAGAAGATTAAATCACAGCTGTGATACTAAAAGTCTTTGTTAAACCACTTCTTGTGCAAAGTTCATATGAAACACAAAAATGTTATTCATCAAAACAGTGAAAATGTCAAATGTGTCACATAAACGAGTTTCCTTCCATTAAACAAGCAACAAAACTGTAGTGCTGTAATTAAATAATTGAGTTAAATATACCAAAATATACTCTTGGTGATATATCGATACAGCAGCCCACGACATCAATACTGTATCATCACATTAAGCAATAAAATATATTGATATTTCAATGTTTTTGTTCACCCCTAACTATTACAGCCATAGACTGTATATATAAGTGGACATTGTTAACCTGCAAGCTGCTGTGTTCTAAAAAGGAAGTGAACATAGGAGCACTTCAGGCTCCATCGTCTCTCATTCCAATTTACTTTGTATTGAAAAACATTGCTCCTCTCTCTGTAACTGCTGCTGTCAGGCTCCTCATTTTGGTCTTTAAATGGTCGTATTAACCATTATCCTGGTGTTTTTATTCAACTATTTTGCTGTTAATAAATTCCTATTCCTAATATAAAACTTCCAAATTTGGCCCTAAAACTGCCAGCCTCTGTGAGCTTCATTTGACTGGAGCTGAACGCTATGGGTGACGTCACACTCCATTTCTTTATACAGTCTGTGCTTACAACAAGCTTGGTTTTGCCTTATATGTCTTCTTTACACAAAAAATACATTGTTTTGTTGAGGTAGAGGTCTGAAGATGAAATGTGTGTCTCTCTGGCCTTTAACACACTGGTGATTTAAGCTTGTTAGCAGTTTATTAAGAGGTGAGGCTGGTCGTAAACCTACTTAACCCGCACACAGCAGAGAGAGCACACTGTCCACTCTCTCACTGTCACCATGTCAACAGGATTGGACCACACCTTTAGGATTATTCTTATTTACTATAGACTCAAATTACAAAAGCTCCTCACAATTTATACAGTCAGTCCTTGTTTACGCGTGAAATTAAAGGTACACTCTGTAACGTTTTGGTTGGGGGTCTGTCCGTCTGCTTGTTTCTTTTGGATATGTCATTGCTCTGCCTGGAATGCTCCGCAGTGTGACTTTAAACAGCTCTACCTTACATTTATTCAACTGCAAGTGGTTTTATAGCGCAAAAATACCTAGGAAAACAGGCATTCTGACTGTGAGCGGGGTTGCCTCTCCACAGATCTGACCTGTAACTTGGTCTACTTTGGAAGTTAGAAAGGTTTAATGCCATACCGTGAAACATTCCAGACAAAGCAATAACATCTCCTTGAAGAAAAGGATTAGATTTGACAGGCCTTCTACCAAAAGAGTTAATAAAAAATAAAAATAAAAAGATTTGAAAATAGATTTTATTTATATTGACATATCGTACAGTGTTTTACTCTTGCACAAATACATCCCAGCATAAAACAGAAGAGTGTAAAACAGATCCAGATCCAGAGGTAGGTAGGTAGATGTTACTTCAAAATAATATTACTCAAGTATTTGGGAAAAGTATTACTCTAGTAACATCTGATTTATAATGTGAAGTTAACATAATTTGAAGGACAAAATAATGGATAATGCACAAAATCTGGTATTTTCAAAGGACAGACACAAGAATCACAAATGTTCAGATCATTTCATATTGTCAACATAAAGTTTTTGACACTTGTAGACTCACGCAGCTAGAAAAGTACTCTGAAAACTTTAGTGTTACTCAAGTAAATGGTAACTGAGTACCACCTCTGTTACGATCATTGATAGAAAACTTTATATTTACTCAACAATATCTCACTGTAGTTACGTAATATTTGCAAAAACGCTAGTTCATGGGTACCTCCTGTTCCTTTATTTTTACTTTATGTAAGCAGAGGACTTAAAAAGGAAATCAGGGAGCTCCCACTGGATTATAACTAAATCCAATATACAGCAGGTCAAATCTTCTTACATCTCTCACTCTTCTGCCTGGGACATATGCTGGAAATTGCAACCTCAAGACAAACATGAGCACTAATTTTGAGCAACTGTATTCTGTTACTTTACAAAGCTGTTTTTTGTTGTTGTTGTGTTGCATGTTTAAACTATAATTTTAATGCAACCCTGTGTGAAAGTATTCAAAGTATTCAGAATACAGTACTCTAATTGGTCCATGTATCAGAATATGTTACAAAATGCATTTTAGTGCAGGTATTCAGTATTATGTAACTAAATACATTTTCAAAGTATTCTTTTTCACATCACTGGTGTCTGCTACTTGCTATGCTAGATACAAATATTGGCAAAGTTAGCATTTCATTACATTACATGGTTGATAATTTTGGTCATTTTATATAAAAACACAATTCAGCCTCCAAAATGAATGGCATATTTCAATCATTAAAGGCGCTGTACCTGATTTTTACTGTCTTAAAAAGATGAAAAACAGAGTTAGAGCCATTTTGAACATTTTTGCAGTGGTCCAAAGTTATTCCTTTCAATTCATCAAGGTGCACGATGTAATGTTTTGGTTGGAAAAGTCACCTTCTTGTTTCTATGGATTTCTCATCGTTCTGCCTAGATTGTTCCACAGTATGACATTAAACAGGTCGGCACTTACTGTTTTTCAGACATTAACACTTTTATAATTAGATGCAGACAGTTAATCGCTGACTTATTTTGACCTCAAGAGCTGCTTATAGAATATATCTGTACTGGGGCAAGACAGATTTTGCTCAAATACATGGAAAAAATCAGGTACAGGGCCTTTAACTGCAGGATACACTTCTGAACTTCTGATATACAGTGGTACCTATTGGGAGTGCTGCAAAGTTCAATATGCAAAGCTACGTTCAAAAGCTTGAAAAAAAGTAGGAATTTATCATCAGCACTGTTGGTTCCAGCCTGGTACTCCACTTTGATGGGTCTAGCAGATAACACATGTCTTTGCTTTTCCATTGTCTGAAAAAAATAGAAACAAGAGATATGTAAGATGAGTAAAGTCAATGTAGTCTGTAGGTAAGACTAAATATTACAGGAGGTCAAATCTTGAAATATGCAACTTACTGATACTGTAACATTTCTGGTAAAAAACATTCATCAATTTCTGGTAAAAAACATTCATCAAAATCTTTTCATTTACAAAAAAACCAAAACAAAAAACAGGTTCAAGTAGTTGTTAAGCCTGACGTCCTATTTTACACAAAAAGGATTCTTTAAGCCATGTTATAATATTGTTACCTCATCAAAAACATACAGTTATAATTTGTTTCATATAGCTCCAAAGCTGAAAATGCTCTGTTCATCTTTGTGATGTCATGTAGTGGTATTTTTCAAGTTAACAGCTACCTTTTACTTTACTTACTTTACTTCGGTATATATTGTACAGACAAGATAACAAAGACAATTCCATAGGTAAAATCATCCAAATGATTTTAGTAATGGTGTATGGCCTTTTAAAAAAACACTGGTGCACTTTCTGCATTGCCACATGACATCATAAGGTGGAGCAGAGTGTTTTCTGTTTGAGAGAAGAGCACAGCCTAAATATGCAGGGTTTGTGTGTTAAACATGTGTGAATGAAAAAAAAAAACACAACACCAGATATGTTTGTGAAGAGGAAACAACATTATAACATAGATTAGAAAATAGTTCAGTATGTCCCTTTAAGTCTTTGTTCACGCTTTGAGACCATTGAATGTGTTGTTGTATTATAAAGTGCCACCAACAAATGTCATCTCAGTTGCAGTACTTCTCAGAAACACATCAATAAATATACCCAAACAATAAAGTTTCACTCTCACCTCCATCTCCTCCTCCCCCCTCCAGCTTCTTCTTCTCATCCTCTATGGCCTTGATCTTGGCCTCGTGAACGTCCGCCAGAGCCTTCCACTCCCCTCTGTTGTTGTTCAGACCGTCAAACATGGGCGTGATCTCTGTGTGGAAGCGCGCAAACTCCTACAAGAGGCAAAACCACATGCAAAGATAAGCAAAATAATAATGTAAAGGCTTTTGTAATGTATGTTTATTGGATGCTTCTAAGCCCTCAGAGCTCCTTTTTGTTCAGAATCGTTCCATGTGTTGAATGTTTGTCACTGTGTGTTTTCCCCTGTTTGGATTAATAACATCTGAATCTAAATTAATATATCATTTAGTTCATAACAGATAGTACCATCGGCTGTAAATGGACATGGCTAACCATCAACTCTCTGTGTAACTTCTGCAGTGAGCCTCACAAGCCTGGTCTTAAAATATTCATTTTAACCCTTTCTACATGATCCTGCGTGTGTTTATTTTGCTATTTTGTCCATAAATATTTTTTTCTATGGGTGGGTATCAAACTCCCTTTGTCCACTTCTTTGTAAAGTCTATATTCTCTATATTTCTTTCCATGTATTTGAGCAAAATCTGTCTGCCCCGTTATATATTTTATAAGCAGCTCTTAAGGTCAAAATAAGACAGCTGTGTACAGTTAGCATGCTAGTTGTCATTAGCTTTCCCATCTGGCCTCTGAAAGTTGTGGTACGCATTTATAAATTCATTGCGGAGAATAATTAATAATAATAATAATAAGGTAAGTGAGGAATCACTTTTGTACCACTACAAAACAAAACAAAACAAAAAACAAGTACAGCTCCCTTTACCTTGTAGACAAATGAGCAGACGAAATCGATGAAACCACACTGCATCTTGGGTAGCTCGTCGGCGTGATTTCTGTCCATCATTGGCTATAATAAAAAAACAAAACAATAATGTCATAGTTATAGCGTTGTTATCAGAAGAATTTATATAAAAAAAGTATATTTGCTGGGTTCTTACAATAGGCTGCTGCTCCAACACTGTTCTCTCCAGGTCTCCTTGCTCCCAGAACTCTGCAGCCACCATCAGCGCGACCTAAAACGCAACATGTAAACAATATTGCCACGGTAACAGAATATAATGGGGTGATTTTACATGTCATTAATATAAAAGGTTAGTGCTAGGTGGTCTGATCTGGACAGAAATGATCTCGTAGCTCTGTTTGCCACAGTAATGTGTTGGCATTTGTAGCTATAAATAGGCCTAAATGTAACATTAAATGTTTCATGTTTTATTTTATGGTGTAAATTGAGGTATTTTTATTTGTTTTAAAGGGCCATTATTACAAAAATGTATAATCTATGTTTTGTTTTCTGGTTTTGTTTCATTCACACATGTTTAATATACATGAATATTTAAGGTGAGCTCTTCTCTCAAACAAAAACACTCTGTTCTACCTTTTGATATCATGTTGTAATTGTGGTTTTTAAACGCCATACTCTGATATATTAGGGCCACAGCCCCAATATTTCCAATCTCCACTAGTAAAAGGCAGCTGTTGTTTTGACATCACAAGGTGGAACAGAGCATTTTGAGCTTTGGAGAGGCAGATAGACTTATAATAAAGTGTTACTCAAACATGTGTGAATGAAACAAAACAAAGCTCCAGGTATGTTTTAGATGAAGAAAAAATATTATAACAGATTAAAAAAAAAATTCATAACATTGCTTAAATTTCACAAGAGTCAATTTTGTGTAATATAGGACCTTTACTGTTAATTCTACTGACATGTTACTCCCCCAAAACATTTTCTTAACCATGACCTGTTTCCTAACTTAAAATAAGCTTCATCACCTTGAATAACCAATCACTGTGTCATTCCTGACCTGACATTCTGTTCTATTTAACCAGTATATGTGTACCTTGCTCTGAACCTCCCATGGTTTAGTAATGGCCGACAAGTCACAAGCAGTCATCATCATAGCCCTGGAATAAAAAGAAATCAGTTTTCAAAACTACACAAAACCAAAAAAAAAAAAACATTTGTAATTTATTAGCTAATCAATTCCTCACATGACGATTTCCTTTCTTGTTGGATTATTGGAGATGTAGTTGATTACTTCCTTCTCATCCTTGATTTCGTGAACTTGGTCCACAATTTTCTGAAACATTGTTCTCTTCCTAAAACAAAAATATTAAAATTAGTTTGATCCTGGTTTGGGTATGGTTTAGTTCTGGTTTAGTCATAGTTTTGTCTTGGTTTGGTTCTGGTCTGGGCCTGGTTTAGTTTTGGTTTAGTCCTGGTTTAGTTCTGAATTGGTTCTAGTTTAGTCCTGGTTTGGCCCTGGTTTAGTCCTTCTTTGACCTTGGTTTAGTCCTGGTTTATTCCTTCTTTGACACTGATTTGTTCCTGGTTTGGTCCTGGTTCTGACATTATTCCTTGTTAGGAATAGTTTAATCCTGATTTAATCCTGATTTAGTTCTGGTTTAGTCCTGGTTTGGTCCTAGTTTAGTCCCAGTTTTGATGTATTGTTATGATTCAGTCTTTAGAGAGATAATACTGATTTACTTGAAATAAAGGGCCAGATCTGTGGCAATAATGCAAACTTCAAACAGATGCTGCACTGTCTCAAATTGGCGCTTCTGCAGGTTTTGGAAGATGTTCAGATGCTGTTTGAAAAAAAAAAAAAGAGATAAATAAAAACATGTTATTTTATTACAACTGCTAAGAATAATACATAAATTGTGAAACATTTGAATAATAACTACATTCAAATTAAAGGCACTGTACCTGATTTTTACAGTTTTAAATATGTGAAAAACAGAACTAGTTAATTTTAAATGGTTTGCAGTGCTCCGAAGTTATTCTTCACTTACCTCATGCATTCTGAATTTTACTTTCTAAAGCCAAAGTGGAGTCAAGAGCTGCTTATACAATATGGAGCAAGACAAATTTTGGAAAGTGTTGAAGGGGGCGCTTTCGGCTCCATCAGCTGTGGCCCTAGTTGACTTTACACTGAAGAAATGGAAAATTGTCACCCCACTCTCTGTAAAAGCTGCAGTGAGCCTCGTCATTTTGGTCTTAAAATGTTCATATTAACCCACTCTATATGATCCTGGTCTTTTTATTTTACTATTTTGTCTGTAAATAAATCACCATTCCTGATATGGAACTAACTCTAAATTCACTCCTCTCACTGCAAGCCTCACTGAGCTTCATTTGACTGGAGCCCAACGCTATGGGTGACGTCACACTCCTTTAGTCCACTTCTTTATACAGTCTATGTCAGATACATGGAAATAAATCAGGTACAGGCCTTTAAAACTATGAGTGACCTAAAATGAACCCACCTCGTTCTCCATCAGGGTTTTGCTGTATTCAAGATGGTGCCTCTCCATGACTGAAGTGCTGTGGAGTTTGGCCAGAGGGGACGCGCTCCTTTGAGAAGAAAACACAAAACATATTGAATATCACTTTCCACATTTAACACATGAGATTTTTCCATTAACTTTGATTACATCCATTCAGTCCGTACCACAAATCTCTCACTCAACTTCAAGCCAGCAGATTTGGGTAGCACTGTTTACTTAAATGTGCATTGTGTAACTTTTCGGGTAGAGGGTCCATCACCTGCTTGTTTCTGTGGATATGTCATTACTCTGCCTTCAATGTTCCACAGTATGACATTAAACAGCTCTACCTTACATTTATTCATTTACAGGTGGTTTTATAGCTCAAAAACACCTACAA
The DNA here is from genome assembly GCF_026225935.1 of Boleophthalmus pectinirostris. Lineage (NCBI taxonomy): Eukaryota > Metazoa > Chordata > Actinopteri > Gobiiformes > Gobiidae > Boleophthalmus > Boleophthalmus pectinirostris. Next base: position 32,556,231 of record NW_026571404.1, on the reverse strand, counting down.
AAATTCTCATTCTCACTGTGAGCGGGGTCTTCACAGATCTGACCTGTAACTTGGTCTGGTTTGGACTCCATGAAGATAGAAAGGTTTAATACCATATTGTGAAACATTCCAGACAAAGCAATAACACCTCCATTGAGAAAAGCATTTGACGGGCCCTACACCATAAAAAGTTACACAGTGCACCTTTAAGTAACTTTTTAAAGGATTGTACTTTTCAGAGTACTTTTCTAACAGCATACTTTTACTCCTACATGAGTATTTTTTTAAAGTAGCAGTACTCTTACTTGAATAAAAGTTTTGGTTTCTCTTCCCACTGTAAGTCTACAAGTGACAAAAGCTTTGTTTAGAATTTGATTTGAACATCTGTTTTTCTTGCACCGCTCCTTCAGAAGTTTTTCAAATTATTTCTGTGTGTATTTTGAGCATTACTTAATGTTTTGTTCTTCTCTTTAAAGTAACTTTAAACTATAAATCAGATGACTTTTTGTTTTGTCTAGAGTGGACCACGGTAGAGATTAAACCTACCTATACTATTGTGTCCCTCTATCACGAGGGAGACAACTACGGTAGACTACATTACAGGTCAGACCTGTGGAGAGGCAACCCTATTCACAGAAAGAATTATTGAATTTTTGAGCACAGAAAATTCTAGGTAAAGCACTAATATCTCCATGGAGACAAGCATTTGACGGACCCTCCACCAGAAAAGACAATGCATCTTTAATTTACTCTTACTTGAATCATTTCTTGAACCAGTACTTTGTACTTCTACTAGAGTAATATTATTTTGAAGTAACGCTACTCTTACTAGAATACATTTTTTGACTACTCTACACTCTGCACTCAGCCTCACTTGGTCTGGTAGAGATTGTTGGTTCCTCTGTGGTCGATATCGTGGCAGAACCCAGCGGCCACCATGGCGAAGGCCTCGAGATCAGAGTAATACTTCTTCAGTTTTCCTGTCTGTGGATGGAAAATTATTTGATTAAAGACATAGAACACAATCTTAAATGTGTAAAGCAGATGTGGACTCACCAGGAGCAGAGTGAACATGGTTTGGCCCACGTTGAAACCGTGTCTCCAGTTGTGGTAGGTGATGTCGCGGTAGCCTTTACGAACTGTGTACATCCATCTGGTCAGGGTCTGAAAAAAAAAGTGAACATATACCGGTATATTTTTTCTGTAATAAAGTGGACACATGTTATCAGTGAGTTAAAACGGCTGGACCTACTTCAGCTTTTTGAGGCCAACGTTTTTCTACTAACCAAATTCATCAGGGTTTGCTATCTGGTTGAAGCAAAATGTTGGCTTCAAAAAGCTAAGTATGTCCAGTTGTTTTTGTTTTCGCTGATAATATTTTATCCCTGGATGTCTCAAAATTTGCATCAATTAAAGTGGACATATGCGTTTCCTTGTCAGTTGCATTGATGTTTCCTGTTTACTGTGTACTACATAATAAATGAAATGTATGAGTAATGAATGTATTAAGTGTCTCTGTAAACAGCTGTTCAAAGCCAGCTCCAGTGTGTTCTGTCATTGTGTCCTTTAGCAAGATACTTCTCCTTTTCTGTGGTGTGAAAGTTTGAGGGGCCGAAGGAGCTGATTGACTTTGGTGCCAGTCTACCGCAGGGCAGCTGTGGCTACAGAAGTAACAACCACAGTGCAGTTACTGGTGAATGAAGACTGCATGAAATTGTGTAGCAGCTTTTACTGCTTTAAAAAGTGCCATAAGATTTCTGTGTAGTTATTTCATAAGCATTTCATTAAAGATTAGCAGATGTCAACATAACAGACCGATACTTGATAGCCACGGATGAAAAATAGCCTTCCTGTCTAAATCTGGCATGTTTACAGAAATTTTTATTATGCACTGTCCATAAACTAAACTAAACTGAAGGCATGAGAGCTCATTCTCTCTCATTACTCTTACATATCAGAATGCAACATTAAAAACAATACTCCAGTTGCACTTTTGAAATATGGTAAGTTGTTTTTGTATAAGAAGTATTTAAATGCATATGATTTTTACCTCTGCTGGGACTTTAAACTTCTCTACGACCCCCAGCTCAAAGAAGCAGCGAATGCCACACTGAATGAGCTCAAACTCAGACAGAGGGAAGTCACTGAAGCGAAACTCGAGTAGCTCCACCTTCTTGGCGTCGGGGATTTTGGCTCGCTGAAGATTGTAAATGTTAAGAAGAGACGATGAAAATGTGACCACAAAATCCAATTCAAATGTTATTTTTGCAACGTAGACATACCAAAAGTTTGTACATTTCCTTCTGGTCACAGTCTTCTGGTTCTGAGTCGAACTTCTCTTTAGTGTTCTATAAAATTGTAAAACAATACAGATGTTGGGAAATAGTTTTAATGTTTCCTCATTAAAAACATATCTGAAATTTTGTTTCATTCACACATGTTTAATACACAAATCCTGCATATTTAAGCTGAGAGTGAGTGTGTGAATGAAACAAAACACAAGGCTGGGTACGTTTTTGAGGAGGTAACAGCCTTATAACATGGCTAAAAGCTCACATGAGTATATTTTGTCTAATATAGTACCTTTAAATTGCCATTCTAGTCACCATCTTACCAGAATTTGCTGCACTTCGCCTGGATTGGCTTTGGTCTGGTACATGAGCATCTCCTGAGCCACATCCTTTTTCCATTCGGTTCTGTTGAGTTTGTCGTAAGTGTCACTGCACAGTGTGGACCAGCCCAGGAACTGTGTCAGAGCCTAGGGAGCAATAAAAAAATTAAAAATAAATACAAGATCTTGTGAGTATTTCTATTATATAACCGAGATATATTTTGTATGTCTATATTGCTATATTTTTATTTTATTTGTCCATATATATTTGTATAATTATGCCTTATTTGACAACAGTCTCATGCTATTTTTAGACTTAGACTTTAGACAAACATTATTGATCCACAAGAGAAATTATTTGGACATAGCAGCTCACACATCACAATATATTATAATAATAAAGAGCAGAAATATAAATTTAATAATTAATTCAAAATAAATAGACTGGTGTCAGATATGGCATAATTATATACATGTATATGTACATGTAAAAATAAAAAGTATAGAAATATAGTAATGAAAAATATCTCTCTCAGCTATATACGAGAGGTTGACAGAAACATATTTATCTGTTAAATAAGGGTGAGTTACTGCACAGCTGTATGGAGTATGGAATGAATATAGACCTGTATCTCTCACTATTTTGCACTTATTTTGAATTTATTATTAACATTTATATTGTTTCTCTTTGTTATTATATTATATTGTGATGTGTGAGCTACTGTGTCCAAATAATTTCCCTTGTGGATCAATAAAGTTTAAATAATTTGAGCATACTTCTGTAATTTGTTCATCATTCTCATCGAAGGGTTTTCCGTCTTTACGGTTGTAAAAAGTAGCCACGCCCACAATTTCTTCCTTTTTGTTGACGATCGGGAGAGAGAGGACGTTTTTGATCTTCCACCCGGTTTCATCTACTGCTTCTTTCTATTAAAAAAACAAAACAAAAAACAAACAAACTTGTGTCAGTAATATGATCAAAAGAACAACAAATTGAAAAAATAAATGAAATACCTGAAATGTGAAGTACTCATCTGCACAGGCGTTCATCATGTTGCAAATCTGTGAATGACAAATGGGTATTTGAGCCACTACTCTTCTTTCAAGGTGCACTGTGTAACTTTTCTAGTGGAGGTTCTGCCATCTGCTTGTTTCCATGGTGATATGATTGCTTTGCCTGGGATATTCCACAGTTCCAAATATATCATGCATTTATTCAATTACAAGTGTTTTAATTTCTCAAAACTAGCACAAAAACATGTGCTAGTTTGACCATGACCTGTAACTTGCCCTGGTGATGTGGCCTGCTTGTCTCCTTGGAGATAGTTCAATTAAATGTTCAGGAAAAACATAATGGAGCCAAGCAGATATATTATAAGGCCTAGACAGAACATGGGTCCTGTTAAGCTGGCAAATGCGGTGGCCATCTTGTGATTGAAACAAGCAAAATTCTGATTGAAATTTTAATTTTGCTTGTTTCTCTCTCAAGATGGCCTAAAAAATGTACTATGTCTTAAAATTGACATGTAATGGTATATTTGTCTCCTAAAAATGCAGGAAACTCTGCCTATCTCTGTCAGGACATGTTTTCTCAGAATTATGAAAATTAATATTGACACTAAAACACTGCACTGGTCTCTATTTTTTTTCAGAATAAAAAAAAGTGAGTTTAAATAACACGCTCAAAACCATTGATAATTATTGTTTACTTCCTTTTACTTTAAAAGAAAAAAATATGACCTTAAATGAAAACAAAAAAACAAAAACAAGATATGTTCACATCAACTACAAATACCAAAGGGGAAATAATAATTAAAGTCCAGCTCTCTGTAAATTTAATTTCTTGAGAAGAGCCCTACGTTCATAACATGTTTACTGGAACTGGACATTCTTTACTATAGATTACCATAATTATGATCTCTTTAGTTCTTTATTTATATCTTATTAGCAAATCCTCTAACCAAAAACATTACTTAGTGCATCTTCAATAAGATACAAACTGTTTTAATATGTATTAGTGGAACTTACAAATCCATTCTCGGCCACATATGTTGGAAGTCCACTGACCAGAGCCCAGTGATCAGCAGGAGGACCACTACACAAGAAAAAGTTGAAATTTTCATTAATAACATAAAATTTACAACTGCTTTTCAAAATTGTGTGCAACCTACGGGATAACTTTAATCTCCTCCTTATCTTCCAGCAAATAATCGATAATTTTATAGAAGGCGATTTCCTGGACAAGATAAAATGCATTAGTACAAGCAATAACCGTATGTTTTTTACATACAGATTGTATATAAATGATCATAGCTAATGTTTCAAATAGGAAATCAGCATGGGCATGCTTCTGGCTCCATCAACTCCAATTCACTTTGTATAAAAAAAAATGTTGTCTCTTAAAATGTCTTAAAATATTCGTATTAATCTGCTCTACATGATTCTGGTGTTTTTATTTTGCTATTTTGTCCATAAATCAATGCCTGTTCCTAATATACTAGTAGACCTCTGCTCTAAATTTGCTCCTGTAACTGCAGGCCTCGGTAAGCTTCATTTGACTGGAGCCAAACGTTATGGGTGATGTCACAATTTCATAGTCCAATTCTTTATACAGTCTATATCTAAATTGTGCAAAACTTACTCTGCCATCTGGAGTCTTTGGACCTTTGTACGCCTCCTGTTCTCCTAGTTTGATTGCCCATTCATCGAAGAACTCCTAGAATGGAAAAAATTTTAATAAATAATTATAGAAAAAAATTATAGGCTGTTTAAAATGATGTTACACTACACACTATGCACTACAGGTTACAGTACACAGTTCCTTAAAACATACTGTAGTTAACATAAATATATTTAAGACTATTCAAAATCTTGCCTATTTTTTTCTAGTTTTGAAATTTTGGTAACGTTTATAATTTTATTTCTTGGTTGAACATGGGTAACACAGAAATTAGGTAATTCCATAACTGTTACCTAGCAACCACAATGTTAACAATGCCAAAACTCATCTAAACTGTGCAATAGTGGACAAACAAAATACATAACAATGCCTTTATTTTGTTAAGTGATGATTTAAACGGCCAGAACAAAATTGTTCTTTGAGCATATATATATTTTTTTGTATTTTTAAAAAATTTTCTGTATTTTTTTTTACTTTTTAAAAAACTATAAATCTTTCCCCCACATTCTACCACTTAACTGATGATGATACTAGTCCATCTCCCACAAGCCCACAAATTAAAAAGTTCAATATTTTATGTCACTCATTTCAGAAAGTCAAACCCATATATTATATAGACTCATGACACATATCAAACTTTTTCATGGTGTTCTCACTTCTTTTTTTTACAATTTACTGTCCAACCAAACCAAGTCCAACACATAAAAGCCTGTCATATGCACTTTAATTTACAGATATATTGAAAATGATGTTAGATTAAAACTGTTGGATCTAACCTTATCTTTTGTCATGTCCAGCAAGCCCACGGAGTACCTCTCACACTTAATGTATGTTCTCACTGTGTAGAGGGCTTTGTGAAACTGCCTCTCGATATCTGTCAACTCTTCAAACACCTTGCTGGCAGACCACAGCAAAACCTGAAAAGTAAAAAAAAAAATATTAGAAAACAGTAAAAAGTAAATATGATTTTTTAAAATTAATATTTGTATTACCTGACTCCTCCTGGACTCAACATCCCACATGTAAGCAGTGTGTGCTTGCAGACAAACCAGTGTGGCAAAGTTTGTGTATTTGGTGAAGAGCTGTAAGAAATAATAAAATAAATATATGAATACATAAAATGAACAGATATTGATACTTTGCAGCTGATGTCATCAACATTCCCTGGGGGAGTGAAGCTAACTGAAGCACTACTGTCTGAAGCTTTGTCACTTCTTTGGAACTATAACAAGTCTCTCATAATAAATGCCTAAAATTACACTCAAGTAAGTTAGCATTGGTCAACAGTCACGCTCACCTATTTTGTTCAAAATCAAATTCCTAAACAGAACCATGAACACTTGCATTGATCACAGGCTCCTGAAAATGTGCTGTTTAAATCCATTTTGTAATTTTAGACGATCTTAAAACTTTCTTGTCTGTGTTGTAATGTGTGCATTAGGTCACCATGGTAACAACTGAACACTCTGCCAATAGAGATACATGTAGAACATCCCCACTGTAAAGTCCCTGCAAAGTATCAATATTATATTTTATCATAAGGTATTTTTTTCTAATGTGGAATAATAAATATAGATGGCCTTAAAGAAAGAACATTACACTTCTATGTAGTATTAACTGCTAATACTTTACACATTTAGATCACCAATGTTACTGTTTGTTTGAAAATGCTATATTCACCAAAAACAACGTATTAACATGTTTGAAAGTTTCCATTTAGTTCCCCCACATCACAGCGCTATCACAATACAATCAGAGTGCATTTTGCTAATGAAACTACTGCACATCGCATCAAATTTGTAAAGTTGTGGTATATTGTTTTGTATCATGTTTTAGTATATTTATGGAAAATTGTAATGTAGGAGCATGTGTTACATAACAGCTTTGGACAGGATTGTACAATTAACCATAAGACGGGTACAAATAGTGCTTGGCCGAGATCACTAAATTACTCAGACATGCATGGATAACATCTCAAACCTCTTCAGACATATTTTTGTTGAGGGAATATTATAACAAGGTACCAAACTGCAAAAAGTAAAATTTGCATAATATCCTCTCTTTAAAATTCAGTGTTACAAGATTGAAAATGTCTGAGCCTTTTCATAACTGGATTATAGCACCAAGATTACATATATTCAGGTCAAAGACAGGAAGATGGCTATATTTGGCTATTCTATTGAGTCCTGTGACCTTTGCACCCTGTCCTGAAGAGACATATTGATACTTTGCAGCTGATGTCGTTAATATTCCCTGGGGTGGGAGGCTAACTGGAGGCACTGCTCTGTCTGAAGCTCTGATTTGTCTCTGTTACTATTAGACTTTAATCTTTATTTTAACACAATCTGACCATAAAAACTGAAAATGTGCTGTTTAAATCCATTATATATATATATATATATATATATATATATATACACACACACATATATATATACATACATACATATATATATATATATATATATATATATATATATATATATATATATATATATATATATATATATATATATATATATATATACGTGATTCCACCATAGCCTTTTTTTCATCTTATTCATTAGGCAATTCTGATTCTGTTTCTCCAAACAGGTTTTTTTTTTTTTTTAAATACAGTTTTAACTTAATCTATGTTGTAATAAGAGTTATTTATTGCGTCCAATTAAAATATATCTGTAAACTTATATATATGCTATCAGCCCCCAGTGCGATGCCATGCCACTGCACAGTATCAATAATCACATGTAGAGATGTAACGATATCTAAATCTCTCGGTACAATATTGTCATGACATAAAGCTCATGGTGCAATATTTTCTGATATTTTATGGAGGCTAACAAAACTGAATACACTACTTTATCCCCTTAAAATGCCTTGACAAGACTTAGCCCAAAAAACTAAAATTTACAAGTGCTTAGAACAGTCATTTCTTCATGTAGTCTGCACTGAAACAGAGCAAAGGATCATGGTCTATGTAGTTTCCTCTTTTCTTTTAGCTCTTATTTCAGCATAAATATTAATTTAAGTGAAGAGTCCTGTGATTCGATATATTGTGATGGTCCACGATACTGTGAGACCTTTGACGATACGATATCAGAATATTTCTGTTATTGTTACATCCCTAGTCACATGTATAATATATATAGAATACACTTACGTCAATGTCACTTTTGGAGAACTCATTTGCTCCCTGTTTATTGAGAGCTGCGATCACTCCTATTGGCTCCTTTCCATTCATGATGGGGGCGGTGAGCATGCATTTGGTGGTGTACTTTGTCTGCTTGTCCACAAAGTCGCTGAAGTGAGAGTCCTAAAGATTAAATAGCAACATTAATTAGTACAGATGTCAAAATGTTAAATTTGATTTTAATGCTAAAAAATGGACTTGATACTCAATCCAGATTCCACGATGATAATAAAAAACATCCTTTCTCCAAACAATCAAAATTAAATCATAGTGCTTTTTTGAATAATACCGTGTGGGTTTATATCTCTGTTTTCCCTCAATGGTCTAGGTAGGCTCCATAGGGGTCCACGGGTGTATACTAATATATGTGCTTTTATACTTGTTCTGATACAGCCCAAGATCATTCTAAAGCTGTTCAGGAAAGATTCATTTTCTGTCCTGTGAATATAACTTTTTCAGTATCGATAGCTGCTCAAATTAGTATCTAGTTTTGGTTCTAGATTTAGTATAGATTAGTATTGGGTTTTCGATACTTTTTCGATAGCAAATTCTACCTACCTACTATTTTTTTTACTCCGATAAGTACTTACTTATTTTCATTTTCTATACCTCTTCTATCTTAATATTTTAAACTGTTAAATTTAAGGTTTATTTTTCAATCACTGTTTCTCAAGCATGTTTTACTCTATACCTGTTTGATACTATGCTATTGCAATACTGAAATTTCTCCATTGTGGAACAAATACATTTATATTTCAATATTGTTTAGTTATTTATGAGCTTAATATAACCACAATAAAAGTGATACTTCTATTAAAACATTGTCAGGCAATTCTATTAATGCACACAGGCCTATAAATAAACAGATTTAAGCTACTTGACCATCTATTTTAGGATTACAACAGGGCTCACAAAGTATGTAACAGGACTCTTGTGTAGATACAGTTTAAGGTACACTTTATTGTCCCCAGAGGGAAATTTGTCTTTTACCTATTTTAGTCCAGTTTGGTTTTTGGTATAGTCTTTAAGTTTTGAAGTTTGAGTAGCCAGACATTTTTTGTATTTATTTTGATATATTATTTTATGTTTATGTTTATGTTAGCTAGCTCACCTTCTTCACATCTGCTACGCTCTGGGGCTTCTTTGTGTGCACTGTGTACCCCACTATCCCCATATCGGTCGGGTAGACGATCTCCACGTTGGGGTTGACTAGATTCTTGTCATACGATGAATTGTGGGTAATATCGAACAGGACTGTAGCCAGCTCGGGCACACCGTTCCTGCTCCGAAAGACAAAGTAGCTGCACCTGTCTGCCTGGATGAGCAGCGCAATCCTCTGGAGAACTTTGTGCAGGGTCTTCTCCATCTGGCTGTTGTCCTGCATCTCCTTCACCAGCTCGAATATGAACTCCGATTCCTGGATAGAGGTGACCTCTTTGTACGAGGATGGCTCTTTCACTTGAACTTTGTTATTGAACGCTGCTGTGATCACATCTGGTTTGATTTTCTTCTCGAAATATTCCGTGGCAAATTGCGGATTGTTGTCCAAAAACTTCTCGACGGTATCTTTGTCTCCCATCTTGACTCCGATCTACAAATATCCCAACAGAATATCCAAGGAAAGAGTTTAAACAATAAATTTCCAAGGATGACTACAGTAGCATCCCTCTTTCTCTGCTTACTGAAGTAGAAGAAGCTATCTTGTCCCCAGCAGAAGGTAAAGAGTAGCTTACAGGGGATCCCAGGGGCCTCTAATGACTGTGACGCAAAAGTCATAATGCCACCTGAGCTTTCTTAACCACTAAATCCATGCAGACTTGTCATTTCAGTGCGCTATAATCCATACAAAATAATCCCTTCAGCAGCTATATGATGGTCCGTTATGCCATCTCTGACCTGTGCTGCTGGGACAAAGACCACATGGACTACATTCTCCAAGTTTTTCTTAACAAACATTCAAAGACGCATTCACAATATTCCCTTAAACTGTTAAAGAATTACAAGTATATTGTTGAATTGCAGCTATACTTTTGATATAGTATTTGTGATATAGTTTCTAAGGATAAGGATAATAGCATAAGAATATTACCAGTTCAAGAGGTTCACGTGAGGGTCAGACATGATAAAAGATGCGTTTAGGTGACTTAGGTAGGTGGACTTTGACAGGCTTTCTATGACACTGAGAAATATATAGACACAATGGGAAGGTATTAAGCCAGGGGTGTCCAAATTTTTTTCATCAAGGGCCACATATCTAAACACAGACAAAGCAGAGGGCTGATTGAGAGCCGTAGATTTGCGCTCAGTACAGGGAATAATTGAAATGTGTGCATGTTTAACACATTAGAATGATCCATCAGTTTTTATTCATGCTAAGATCCTTAAAGCCACACGCTAAATATTAAATATGAGCTTTATCAAGGTAGATTTTCCAAAAACTTGCAGTAAAATTTTTTTTTAATTGATGCAAGGAAATTTGGGCCAATTCACCTGGAAGTCTGAGGACCAAGAAAAATTTGTCTGAGGGCTGCATTTGGCCCCCAGGCCATAGTTTGGACATGCCTGTATTAAGCAATAGTATATTTATAATGAGACAATGGGATAATTGATTTCTGTTTTGCCCAAGTTCTGTCATTGCGTCCTTAGGCAAGACACTTCACTCACATTGCCTGGTATGAATGTGGTGTGTGCGTGAATGATTGGTGGTGGTTGGAGGGGCCAATGGTGCAGACAGACAGCCGTGCTTCCATCAGTCTGCCCCAGGGCAGCTGTGGCTACAATAATGGTTTACCACCACTGAGTGTGGAGTGAATGAATGATGACTGCAATGTAGTGCTTTGAGAAGCTTCAACAAGCCTGTACAGACCATTACAAGTATAAGGCATTATTATTATTAAAATAGGGATACACCAGGTATTAAGAAGACAGGATGTCACTTGTCTTTATATGATATGAGATTCTAATAAGCGTCTATTAGAATCTCTCAAATCACATAAAGACAACTGGGGAACTGCGTGTGTACTGTAATGGGTAAAGCAGGATAATCCCAGTAAACCTTTTTCTAATTGAACTCTATATTAAATAAACAAGAGGTGCAGTAAATACAATGCAGAATGAACATTTCAGTGTTAAAAATGACCAACAATTCTGCACTATCTTTATTTTAATGCTTATGTGTGATGATGGTATTCACAAAAAAAGGTAACACTGCTCTATTATGGGGTAGTAATAAAAACAGGGTTGTGGATGTCTAATTTCTTAATGTAGTTTAATTATGCGGAGAAGTGAGAAGTACAGGCAATACCATATTGTTATAGTAATATCAAACAAGTCTACTCATAAAGAACACCACTAAATCATGACTAAAGCAGTTGTAAAAGAGAACACATTTATTTAAGAAAGATAAAAAAATATAATTTACTATGTAAATATAAACACAACAATATCAGAACCAAGTTTCTAAAAGTAAATTGCTGTCTCGTATTTATAAACACAGATTTAGCAAAAGTAGAATTTTTAAAAGCATCCAATTGTGACTATCTTGAACACACATCTGTCCTCTCCACATCATCAACACTGCCAACAAATCAATTCATCTATTTGCAAAAAACTCAACGCTTGGAAAAAATGCTCAAATACAAACTAAATGTAAGTATGTTAGATCTTTTATAGTAGCAACAATTACGTTATCTTTGTCCAACGACCAAAAGCCCACAAGTTTACAGCTTCTCACCACACATGCACACGCACGCACACACACACACACACACACACACACACACACACACAGACACACACACGCAAAACAAACTTACCCCTGCTGGGTAATCCCTCCGTGCCAGTGTAATCGAGCGTAATCACGAGTTATCTGTAGTGATCTAATTAGATACACACCTATTGCTGCAAAACAGATTACTCTGTTTACTGTTAGCTAAGACTTTAACTAATAATGTTTTCCCTCAGGTAGGTGTCTTACATCAGAGTAATTAATTTAATCACTGTACTGGTTTGTTCAATGACCAGATGACAGGATTGTCTGTAAAGGAGGTGATTATGATACAAGTTAATACTGAAATTGGAGTTTTGAAGAAATGTTAATTTAAATTCTAAAGTCTACTATCTATAATAAATAAATGGTCAAAAATGCAACACAAAACAATAACAAAAAATAATCAAATAAAAACAGCATAGAACTAGCAGTAAAATCTTAAATGGTGTTAAGTAAAGGGTGATATTTTGAAGTGTTATAGTCCAATCACTTTTTGTGCAGTATTTGAACCCAACCAAAGCATAAAATAGCACTCTGGAACATTCTGATTAATTGCAATAATTAGTTCACATTTTTGGTATGTGTTTTGATGCACAAAACAAATCTATTCCTCAAAAAAACCTGGTGATGTGGAAGTGGATTTTTATAATACGTGAAGTATTAGGAAGACAAACTACAATTAATTTTTAGTCTTAAGCTTTAGTTTGCCCTTGTGAATACCTGCACGGGGTGAAATCATCAGAAACAAATCAGATTACTCACATCATAATCTGATATCTCCAGAAATCAGATGATCAGATTTTCGAAACAGTAACAAAAAAAATTAAATAAAATCAGCTATATGCAGTACTATATTGTAATACTTTTTTGTGTTAATGTCGCCCTCCAAAGGCCTACCGAGGACCTGCTTTTGCTCTTGGTCTCAGACAGACTAATCTCCTGTAATAACTTTCCCTGAGACATTATATGAAAAGATCCTGAAAGAGCCTAGCATGCTTTAAGCCCAGAGCACAGGTCAATTCTATTTTCTGTTCCCCCTCTCTGTGTTTCCTCTCTCTGTGTATTGTATTGGCCAGCATACTAATCTGTCTTTAAATAGTACAGGAAAAGACTTAACTTACACAACCTGTGAACTATATTTATGTCATGTCATGTCTATTAGGGCAGCAAGTTGTATCAAAATAGAATCAAAATCACAATTGAAGTTGCTGCAATTATCAAATCAGAATTCACATAATAAAATATCCACTGTAAACAATAAAATATGCATTCATTTTTAGTCCTTTCAACATGTTCTAAAATGCATGGGGATATTGTATGCATTAGTTAAATTAAGTGAAATGTGAAATCTGAAGTGAATCCTACATTTTGAACATTAAAGTGGGACTAAACACGTGAACTCCACCCACAACCACATTTTGAATAGAGCTGCTAAACTGGGCAGTACCTGGAGGACTAAAGGGGAGAGTGAGGGGGAAGGAGTGAGGGGTGGGGTCTAGAGGTATAAGGAACACTGTGATTGGTCAAACAGATATCTATACTTCAAACTCCGCCCATGCAGAAAGACCTGGCAGTAGTCAGGGTAGTCATGAGTGATGTCAGCAACTACTTGAAATTGCAGAGGCCACTGAAAGCAACACAAACTTAGACTTAGATCATAAAGCTGCAAATTTAATTATTTAGAACAGGAGATAATGCTATTAAAACACCATATACATCTTTCAGTAGAAAGATGGATTTTTTTGTGCACTTTGACCACAAAACTAATCGCAATCACAGTACCTGTCAGAAAAATCACTATTGATACTTTGCAGTGACCTCATGCTGGGGGGTGTTCCACATGTATCTCTATCGGCAGAAAGACACAATTCACACATTCACAAATACAGACAAATAGATCTGAAATCTCAAGAAATTTGATTTAAACAACACATTTCAGAATCCTGTTTAGGAGTTGGTGAGAGTGACTAAAAACTGTTGGCTAATGCTAGCTGGCTTGTGACTAATTTCATGTGTGAGAGACTTAACAGTTCATCAGGTTAAATCTAACTTTAGTAACAGAGCTTCTAACAAAGTAGTGCTTTAAGTTAGCTTCAAACCCCCAGGGAATGTTGATAACATCAGCTGCAAAGTATCAATAGCATTTTTTTTGTCTAATTCTTTAAAAATGTTACTTGTAAAACAATTCCAAGTTCTTTTTTTTCATTCAAATCAGCATGTTTTAATATAACTCATATGGGAGATGTTCGTAGTCTTAGCTCAGATCTGGCAGTAGTCCAGATGTTTGATGAGCTCGTTGTATAGACTGGCAGGATAGATGGCATGGCACATGGGACACTCCATGACGCTCTCGTCCAGCACACTCTTACGAGGGGAGAGGGAGGGGCGGGTTTTTGGAGGGAGAGGGGGGCGGTCTAAGGGCAGAGCTGAGTTTGGAGCCACAGTGTCAGCCTAAAAAACAACAACAGAATAAACAAATACAGTGCATGAACCCAACCTGTTATGTTGAAACTGTGTCTCATCTCAACTTTCTCTATAGTAAAAAAAATTCAATTGCATGTAAACAAACCCATTATCAATCAATAAATACATTAATGTAAAATCAATAAATAAGAGGTAAACCCCAAAAATCCGTATAATCTTTATGGACATTCTGCACAAACTGTATCTAGCTATTGGATTGGTCTATTGTGGATGCTTCAGTATAGAAGCAAATTAGCTGTAAAACAAATTTATATTATATATTATAGTCTCCAGCCCCAACAACAGAACCTTAAGTTAAATAAAAGTAAAAACATTTTTACCACGTGTTTATACTTGGCCATCTGCTTGAGCCTTGTGATAGTCATTGAGGAAGTACTTATGCAGATGTCCTGACTGAAAGATAATTCAATCTAACCATCACTTTTATACATTCAAACATACAGTACATATCTGGTCTCATAATATGCATACTTGTAGCTCTAGGGTAGCTGACTTGCGTTTCTCCTTGCTCAGCCTCACCTGGAGATCTTCAGCCTCTGTGGTCAGATACTGCTCCTCGTTCCCCCTCCTGATGTCTGCAACGTTCTCTGTCTCCCTGTCTCTCTGCAACTGCTCTTCGAGTTCACACTGCTTTTCTCTGCACCTGCACATCAGAATATTAAAAAATCCTATATTACACAAAATTGACCTTTGTGAGCTTTAAGACTCTTAATATAATGTTTTTACCTCATTACCATCATTTGCTTCATTCACACATTTGAGCAATCCTTTATTGTTAAGCTGTCTACATTGCTAAAGATCAAAATGCTGTATTCCAACTTGTGAAGTCATGAAGCTGTACTTTTCAACTTAACAGCTAACTTTTACCTTTGGATTAGAAGAGATTCAAAATTCCAGGGCTGAAATGATCCAAATGATTCTAGTGAAGTATCGAGTTTAGAAACACAGTGGAGCGTGGAGGTGGAACAGAGTGTTTTCAGTTTGAGAGAAGAACTTAGCCTAAATATGCAGGGTTTGTGTGTTAAACGTGTGAATGAAACAGAACAACTCCAGGTATGTTTGGAAACAACATTATAATATAGATCAGAAAATGTTGTAATATGGGCCCTTGATCAAAAAGAGGAAATCATTTTTATACATTTTTATGTTTAGTACCATTATTATTTCAATTAATTTTGTGCTTGGGAACATGATGACAATTCTATTGATTTCACAGTCCAAGATGGAATGACCTTAAACAGCGCTTACTCTCTCTTGGCCTCGGTCAGGGCATTCTGGAGGAGACACACGTGTTCTCTGAGTACGGCTTTCTCCTGACTGGCATTGTGCATAAGGCCTTCGTAATACTGCTCCATCTTTTTGAGTTTCTTGTTTTCTGTAAAGGAAGAATCAGAAGAGGGGGATTAAATCAACTCATTTTCACCCTTGTCCTGGTTTGGTCCTGATTTAGTATTGGTATAATTAAGATCTAGTCAATTTTGATTTATTCCCAATTTAGATATATGATGTGTAGAGAAACTGTAAAGGAAAGACAATATTTAAAGGGCCCATATTACACTACTTTCTGATCTACAGTATATTATAATGTTGTTTCCTTATTAAAAACATACCTGAAGTTGTTTTATTTCATTCACACATGTTAAACACACAAACCCTGTATATTTAGGCTGAATTCTTCTCTCAAATATAAAGCACTGTGTTCCACTTTGTGACGTCATGTGCTAATACAGGAAACGCTCTATTGTTTTTAAACTCCATACCTCTTCACTAGAATACTAGCTGTTAACATAAAAACTACAGCTTCATGACATCACAAGGTGGAACAGAGCATTTTGAGCTTTAGAAATGTAGACAGAGTTGCTCAATGTATGAATGAAACAAAACACAACTCCAGGTATGTTTCTGAGGAGGTAAAAACATTATAACATGGCTTAAAGCTCAGAAGAGTCAATTTTGCGTAATATAGGACCTTTAAGAATATTGCATACATTTTTTCATATCATCTGGAGACCCCATGAAATAATTTTGTGACCCCCAGGAGGACCCAATCCCCTGGTTTAGAACCACTGCTCTAACATGTAACTTTTCTAACTTTCGTTGTGATTGTCTCCTTGGAGTTATCGTTCTGCCTGGAATGTTTCACAGTACCGCATTGTTTATTTATTTACATATTCAGAGACAAGCAGAAAGTTACAGGTCAGATCTGTGGATACTTAAGCACTCACCATAAGAAAAACCCCTTTCAGTGTATTTTTGAACACCTGTAACTGAATAAATGCACGACAGATACATTTAATGCTTTGCTGTAAAACATTTTAGCTGGGCAATAACATCTCCATGGAGACAAGCAGATGACAAACCCTAACCCCCCACCAGAAAAGTTACACAGAGCACCTTTAACAGAATCTCACCATGTGATAGAAACTCTTTACGCTCAGTGACCCGGGCCTCAGAGACTTCCTGCAGATGTTTCTCCAGGAATGACATTCTGGTTATTATGGACTTCACATAGTGCTCCCTCTGCTGGTCATACTCTACCCACTGCTTATTCTTCTCAAGGACCTGGAAGGGGTTTGGGAAAGATAGTGGGAGTTTATGTAGACATTTTACAAAAAAAAAAGTGTATTCAATGAAATTAAATAAATAAATAAATACATTAAAATAATCTTAAATACTTACATAATTGAGGCTGAGTTGGAGCTCATTTATCGTGGCATTTTCACCCTGTACATCAATGGCAGTTTCCTGTACAATATACAACAGGTGGCTTTGATATAAATATACTGGCACCATAGCTCATAGCAGAATTGAATTGTGGTTATTGTCATGCAATTATAATGTTGGTTGCTTATATGAAATCCATCTCTACAGCCGCTTACTGCTGCTCTCTAGTGGTGAAGAAGTAAAACAGAATAGAGTGGTGGTGGCGTCTTGTAAAGAGCAAATTATGATATGTTCTGCTGGCAAGACACATTTAAAATATGTAAAAGTATTAAGAGGGTGTAAGTAAAGCTACAGTACAGAGTTAAAGTCTTTACTGTCTGATTGCTTATAATATGAACAGTAAGGCACTGATAAAACACTAGAAAATAAAGTAAGTAAAATATTGCAAACAATTTTAACATTTGTTTTTTCCCCCAAAACAACACTACTACTACTACTATTACTACTTATTACTACTTGTTACTACCTGGTATTACAACCTGCTCCTGTTCCTGTTATAAAGTTACCACCGCCTCCCGCCTTACAACATGTAAGTAAGAGAATGATAAAACACTATAAAATGCAGTGAGTAAAATATTAAACTATAAATAAAAAGTAAGTATTGCATGTGAAAAATAAAAAATAAAATAAATTGTTTGAAATCTGGACATTTCTTTCACAAAACAAATACTACTACTACTACTACTACTACTACTACTACTACTACTACTAAAATACAGTGAGTAAAAAGTAAGCTATAAGTAAAAATTGTATGTGAAAGAACAAAATAAAATACAAAGTATTTATTTAAAAAGAAATATATATATTATTATGACTACTACTACTACTACTACTACTACTACTACTACTACTACTTTACCTGTTTCTTTGCAGTGTTGTTCTCCAGATACTGACATCTGGCTGAGATGTTTACAAGCTGGTCCTTTATCTCCTCTATTTCATTGGCGTAACAGGTCACTCTTGTCATGTTCACCTGATTGCGCTGGTGTTCTTCATGGCCCCTCTGCTCCTCTGGCACCAATGCTGACACACATTTTGAACCCTCTTCTTCAAACTCTTGGGATGATGGGCGGTAGTGTACTAGGGCAAGAAATTTCTGCACAGACATAATAATAAATATGCAATAGAGGCTCTGGGATGGTAATGGCCCCGGTAATTGCATATTCTAGGCAATTCTAGGCTCAAACTGTTGTAAAGGGTGTGAGACTTGAGAACTTTAGTAAAATTTTACTTTGTCGTTTTCAGACACCATGCTTAATGTTACTCCAACTGTGGTTAACTTAAGTGATATATTTGACAGTGACATTTTTAATACGCCATGGCTACTGACAAAACAAACAAAACAAAATGTCTCTTGAATGGTAAAAAAAAAAAAATCTTTAAAATGTTGCCTATAGGAAGTCATCTGAAACCCATATAAAATGCAACTTGATTAAACTCCAGTTAAAACCTCCAGTTTACCTTTTTAACTCACCTCTATGATCCTGTTGTGGTCATTGTGATGCCGAGCCAACTCATTTAAAGTCTTCAACAAAAACGCATTTTCTTTCTTCAGATTGCCGATTATAATACGAGCCCGGGGAACTGCCATTGCTTTGCAGAGGTTTTTGTGGTTAGTAGACGATCGCGGCATCTTCACAGTAAAGTAAGTTGCTGTAAGGCTGGATGCGAAAAAATAAAGTTGTTACATTTCAAAAAAAACATTCCAAGAGACCTGAAATATATTGCGTAACGTTAATTCAATGATCGTTCACAAAATGGTCAAATAAAGTAAATTTATGCTATTATAAAAGCAACAATCTTTCTTACATGATAGTCTACTGTATAGTAATAAAAATAAAGAAAATAATATAAATTGTTATATCAGTACTTTTGATTTTTGTTTTTCAGCAATTTATTCGAGAGCTAGCTGTGGCTAACGAGAAAAAACATGTTATTACTGTGGAGAAACGTTAGCATAATTAGCTGATTTACCATACATTTAACAAATTTAGCATGGTTCAGTTTTGTTTTGCGGATTAGTTACCTAAAATGTTTAATAGCAAATTTCGTGTCGTTCTAATAAATCTAAAGGAGGTAACGTAATATAAAGATCATATTACATTTGGTTTACCATTGAAATGAAGGTCCAAGTTAACTGATTGTGGCTAAGTCTACCTTATTAGACAGTCTATGCTTGGACCGCAGTTATATTTAAAATTATTGAACGTGAAATTATTTAGGTAAGGTTTCCAAAAATATTTCATTTATATCAGAAGAGTGTATTTAGAATTTAATTAGGTACACGAAATAATAATTTAAATAGACGGGTAAAATGCAAAGACAATATAAATTTTCACCACCAGATGTCGCTGTTTTATAAGCTACGTCAGTGAGGATAACGGGAGAAAGGCATTGTTACTAAAGGTTTCTAGACTTTTTAAATAATGAATTTTAATTTCAATTTTGGAAATATGTAAATGCTGGTGTTTATTCATTAATGCTTTTTTTAAATTTATTTTTTGCAGACAATGCCGAGCTCCCAGTCCCATCAGCAAGACCTACTATACCACTCACTAACTGGGCTGTGCTGTTGTTCCTCCTCACATCAGCTCTCCTCCTCCTCCTCCTCCTCTACAGTTCCCCCTAGCCGTATGTTTGTGTGGCTGTCTGACTGGCTGCATTCTCTCCGTGGAATATGCTTCATCAGTGAAAAAGAAAACCAAACTTTTACAAAATGCTACGGGTCACTGTGGAGTCTGCCACTGGAATACCCAAAAGGAAACTTGGAATTCCTGATCCGATTGTTGGAATTTTATTTAGGGGTATGACATTTTTGTTCTTTCTGTTTCTTTCAGTTCATTTGTAATTCTTCCTGTGTTTTTTTCTTTCTTTTTAAACATTTCTAATTCTTCTATTTAATTTCCTGTGACCTAACTGATTAACAATCTCTATAAACTTTACTGAGAGCATATTTTGTGAGTCATTCATTTGACAGCATGTCCTTAAAAGGTCAGGAATCAGCTTTACAGTGTTTCTAGCCAGCGCTATTGTAACAGCTGCCTTAAGTTTAGTTAAGATAAGCACCATTCATTCTAAGAAACTAAAAGTTACCTTTAGGCTGTGCTTTGCTGCAACAGTTGTTTTTGTGGTTCCAGGTGAAAAGAAGAAAACCAAAGCTATTGACAACGAGCTGAATCCTGTTTGGAATGAGGTATAAAGTGCAAATATAGTATATTGTTTTTATTGTTAAAGGTCTTATTTTATGCAGAATTGAGCCATGTTAGAATGTTATTACCTCATCAAAATCATACCTGGAGGTGGTGTTTCTTTTGTTTCATCCACAAATGTTTAAGTAACCCTTTATTATTATTCCGTCTACATCTCCCAAGTTCAAAATGTTCCATTCCACCTTGTGATGCCATGAAGTGGTTGTTTTCATGTTAGCAGCTACCTTTTACCTTTTGTTTAGTTGAGATTGGCAATTGAATGAACTGAAATTATCCAAATGATTCTAGTGAAGGTGTATGGAGTGAAGTATCCCATATTTGTGTGTTAAACATGTATGAATGGGACAAAACACAACTCTAGGTATGTTCTGATGAGGACTTATACTTTCTATTTTTTGTGAACAGGTACTGGAGTTTGACCTTAAAAACTGCCCTCTGGATGCATCTTCATTTTTTGATGTCATTGTGAAAGACTTCGAAACAATTGGAAAGGACAAGTAAGTACTGAAAATGTATGTAGTATAAGCTCAGGCTGCAGTAGGGATGTGGTAACTGCTAAGGTAAGTGAAACCACCATTACCCAAATTATATGCTACAGGAAGCACATTGTGTTAACCTGCAGTATTATTAGTTTGTGGGGCAAGCTGTTTAAGTTCACTAGAAATGAACTTGCAGAAAATTATGTAGTAAGGCACATTTTCAAAATTGTTGTCAAGAGTAGAGCTAGAACTAGTAATAGTAGTAGCACTCTTGTGAGCTTTAAGTCATGTTATAATGCTGTTACCACCTCAAAAACATACCTGGAGTTTCAGTAAAACTTTATTACTCGTCTATCTACCTCTCCAAACCTCAAATGCTATGTTCCACCGTTTATCTTTAGTTCAGTAGAGATGGGCAATTCCAGGGCTGAAATCATCAATCAAATATTTCTAGTGAAGGTGTATGGAGTTTCAAAATACAGTGGAGCACTTCCTGTATGACCACATGACATCACAAGGTGGAACAAAACGTTCTGTTTGAGAGAAGCCTAAATATGCAGAGTTTGTGTGTTAATACATATTTTTTCCAAGGTTGAGATACTGCTACTTTCTACATTGCTCAATGGTACCTTGTTCAAACTTGCGCTAACACGCTACACTAATCTTACACACAAAAGAGCTCCAGACTGTTTACACTATGAAAGAATGTCCCATATAATGTTGTAATCTACTTCAGCTAGATTTAATTTCTTATCTTTGGCGTTATGTCTCATATTTACAGCATTTCCTCTTTATATACAGTTATAATTATTTTAAAGAAGGCTCTAGGGAATGTATGGTAAATAGTGGAAGGTGTTTCAATCATGCATCATCTGTTCTATTTCACGTTGTTGCCTGTAAAAGAGGACTGTGCTACAAAGCTTGCGCAGGCTTGTCATCACTATCAGTCAGCACTTTATGAGAAACAACAGTGTTTTCATCTACACAATGGACATTAAGAGAGTTCACATGGGCGCAGAATGCAGTTGGAAATGTCAAAAACCTACTCACACAACACACAAACACTTAATTTTTAGGCTGAGATCTCCTCTCAGATAGAAAACACTCTATTCCACCTTGTGATGTCATGTGATAATACAGGAAGTGCTCCACTGTATTTTTAAACTCCATACATCTTCACTAGACTCATTTGGATGATTTCAGCCAAATCAGTAAAGATTTTACTGAAGTAAAGGTATTTGTTAACTTGAAAAAAATTGGAGATGTAAACAGACTAATAAACCAGGATTACTCAGACATGTGTGAATGAAACTAAACATAACTTCAGGTATGTTTTTGATGAGGTAATAACATTCTGACATGACTAAAAGTCCACAAGGGTCAATTTTGCATAATATAGGACCTCTAATTTTTTTCTTTTTTTGTGCTACATGCTAACTTTGTTTTGTTTTTTTATTAAAATATTGAAAGCAAAGAGGGTGGAAGTTTTTATTTTTTTTAAGAGCAGGCAATATATTTTAAGAGCAGTTGTTAGATATTCATAGGTTTCAGCTTCCTGTTATCTGCAGCATTTTTAGGACTTGTTCCAAAATATATAACAATTAGTTTTAAATGCTTAATTGGTATGGCCGCAGTCCTAATTTTCCCTCATTCTGAAACCCATACATTCCGAGGGTTCCCTCACATGACCTTTTCCTTTTTAAACAACTTTTTGACCTTTCGCCAATTCAAAAATATGCACTTTTGATTTGAGTGATTAAAGGGCCTATATTATGCAAAATTGACTCTTGTGAGCTTTAAGTCATGTTACAATGTTGTTACCTCCTCAAAACATACATGGACTTGTATTTTGTTTCATTCACACATGTTCGAGTAATTCTTTATTGTTAGTCTGTCTACATCTCCAAAGCTCAAAATCCTCAGTTACACCTTGTGTTGTCAAGTTTACAGCTACCTTTTACCTTCTGTTTAGTAGAGATCGGCAATTCCAGGGCTGAAATCATCCAAATGATATGGAATTTGAAAATACTGTGGAGCACTTCATGTATTACCACATGACATCGCAAGGTGTTTTCAGTTTGAGAGAGAAGTAAATATGTTACGGTTTGTGAGTTAAATTCATGAATTAAACAAAACACAATTACAGGTATGTTTGAGATGAGGAAACAACATTAAAACATAGACCAGAAAACAGGAACTGTTTGTAGCCTGTGCTCTGACTGTTTTAAAAAAGGTCCCACGATTACAAATGAACAGACCCTAGGGAACAAAGACAAGTTTTTCTCAGCATATGGACAGGAAATTCCTCATGTGAAAGCTCACAAGCTCCAGAATTCACTCACTGGGCTGCAGAGGCTGCACTAGCACTGGTTCATGATTGGCTGCAGGTACTGGGGTTTAGGTAGTGAGGACTCATTTCTTTCTTTTAGGTTTGAATTAACTGGATTTCAGTGCTGTGTCTGGCAACCCAAATAATAGACTCGTGTGAGGTTCAGATTTACAGTTGTTATCAGTAAAACTTAGCTTGGCCATGTTTACCTCTTATCTGGGGACACATGTAGGTCGAGTGTATAAATCTAAAACCAAGATCTTACATACAAGTCCTTTAACTGCTTTGGCAAGAGTCACAATATTTCATCACTCTGAATTTTTGAAATTTCCTGTCATATTTTAGAATGTAACAAACAAAACAATTAATTTCTTTGAGTCGTAACTTAGCAAGTATACAGAATTCTTGACTCCACAAAAACATACCCGGAGTGTTTTGTTTCATTCACACATATATTGAGTAATGTCAAAATGCTGTATTCCACCTTGTGATGTCACGAAGTGGTAGTTTTTCAAGTTAACAGCATTTTATTCAAGGGCTGCAATTATCAAAATGATTCTTGTGAGAATTTATGGAGTTTAAAAACACAGTGGAGATCTTTCATTATTACCACATGACATCACAAGGTGGAATCGAGTGTTTTCTGCTTGAGAGGAAAGAACACAGCCTAAATATTCAGGGTTTGTGTGTTAAACTTGTGTGAATAAAACAAAACAAAACTCTGGGTATGTCTGTGATGAGGAAACACTATTATAACATAGACCAAAAAATAAGGTAATAGGGGTCCTTTAAACTTGGTATTTTAAAGTAATACTATTTACTCAGAAAATATTTCTTTTTCTTCTTACAGTTTCCTTCCTCATTTTCTCCAAGTGAGAAGGTTCATGCTGCCTTTTGCCATCTATTTACATTCCAGGGCTTAAAATAGACTCCTGTTTGAGGCACTCAGTATGATGGTGCAGTCTAGTTAAAGTAACTGTAGGCCAGATTGCCTTTAAGTAACTCAAATGAAAAGAGCTTTGTGGTTTCATCATTCTGTTTATACTGGGCACAGAACGCCCTGTGCATAGCTTTGGCAAAATCGTTACCATCTGTGTATAATTGCAGCTAGTTCAACCAAGTATGGTAGGGTATCTCTTTAGTTCATCCGAGTCTTCTTTTCTTGCATGTTTAAAGGTCCTATATTACCATGTAATACCTGGTTGTGTTTTGTTTCATTCACACATGTTTAAATAATCCTAGTTTTTTAGCCTGTCTTCATCTCCAAAGGTCAAAATGCTCTGTTCCACCTTGTGATGTAATGTAGTGGTAGTTTTCAAGTTAACAGCTACCTTTTACATTTTGTTCAGTAGAGATTAGCAATTCCAGGGCTGAAATTACCAAAATGATTCGTGGATTCAAGGTGCATGGAGTTTAAAAACACAGCGGAGCGTCATACACTTCATGTATCACCACATGACATCACAAGGTGGTTTTCAGTATAAGAGAAACACTCTGCCTAAATATGCAGGGTTTGAGTGTTATACAGATGTGGATGAATAGTATGTCTCTGATGTGGAAATAACATTATAACAGATCAGAAAATAGCTTAATGTCGGTCCTTTAATTACCCATTGTCATTGGTGATTTATTATCAACAACTATTACATTCATTCTTTCCTTTACCACTAACACCAGCAGACAAGACTGGTGGTTTCCATTGTTTGGCAACATGCGTGTAGAAATAATACAGTGCCCACAGCATTTATTAACGTGATATACAAAGAATGAAGTGAAAATGGGAAGTGAGAAACTGTTGCACCCATCTCCACCTACACCAAACACGTGAGTGATGAGAGATTGTGATTACTTAAAGTGCATATGATGGTGATTATGGTTATGATTCATAATTTTACACCATCAAGAGGTATTTTTAGAAGAAAAATTAACAAAAAACTTATTACAGGAAGTAGCTTTGCGTTCCCTCTATTTATGTCATCAACACGCAAAATTCCATCTATGACAGTTCAAACATTAATTTAACAAAATGGGTGTGGTTGTAAATTTTTAGTCAAATAAGCTCCAACAAAAAATATCTTGTGAACTTTAAGACATGTTATAATGTTGTTACCTCATCAGAAATATACCTGGAGTTGTGTTTCATTCATACATATTTGAGTAATCCTAGTTTATTAGTCTGTCTTCATTTCCAAAGCTCAAAATGTTCTGTTCCACCTTGTGATGTCACGAAGCAGTAGTTTTCAGGTAACAATTACCTTGTACATTTAGTTCAGTGGACACTGGTAATTCCAGAGCTGAAATCATCCAAATGATTGTAGTGAAAGTGTATGGAGTTTAAAAACACAGTGGCTCTCTTCCTCTATCACCACATGACACCACTAGGTCAAACTGAGTTTTTCTGATTGAGAGAAGAACTCCTAAAATGCAGGATTTGTACCAATATGTGAATGAAAAACTAAACTCCTGGTATTTATTTTGGTGAGGACACAACATTATAACATAGATCAGAAAATGTGTAATATGGGCCTTTTAGATAAATATCTGTTTTAGGGAAATATGTCATAAGCTCTTTAATGTCTCAGTACAAACTCTACCTTTTTTAACCTCTTTCTCTTTTTTTCTCTTTTTAGGTTTATTGGTTCTGCAAAGATTTATCTAAGAGAATTGGCCAGCGGTCAGGTGAAGGCCCTCCCATACAGGAATGTACCATTGATCAATGAAAAACAACAGGCTATTGGGGTAAATATTGTAGTGTATTGAAAACCTTAACTTCAAATGTGATTATTACAGTATAACATTTTTTTAAATCAATTTTATAGACAACCATAAATTTGCTAGTTGCATATGAATCACCCTCCCATGGTGCTCCAAATATGAACGATAATGTAGATGGAGACATGTCTGTAACTGATGGAGGTAAGTGGGATTATTTATTAGTAAAAACAGTGGGGGTGAGTGTAGTAGTTGTAGTAGTAGTGAGAGAGAGTGTTTGTCCATTGATCAGAAGGTTAAAATCCCGCTCTCGACATTAACATCATGGGTTTAGGTTGGTGGTGTGATCGCAGCTTCCATGGATGAATGCTGCAGTTGTGTCCTTGGGCAAGACACTTAACTCACTTTGCCCCCACCTTGCCCCAAGTCTATGTCTGTGCTGGTGTGTGAATGTGTATAAATGCTTCCTTCATGTAAAAGGCCTTGAAGGTGGAAAAGGGCTACATAAAAATGCAACAATTTTACAAGTTCAGTTTTAACCAAATCTGATTTATTCTAAAAGTTCTAAAACTTAAAAAAAAAAAAATGATTTATTTTTATTTCATTTTTATTTATTTTTTATTTTATTTTGTATACATATTTTTTTTTGGTTTGTATTGTCATGGTTCGGTAGACCATAAAAATATGACCATTTACAAGTTCAATTTCAACCCAATGTGATTTATTCTAGAAGTTCTAAACGTTTAACACAGTTTTAATTTATTTTGTGTATATATATATATATATATATATATATATATATATATATATATATATATATATATATATATATATATATATATATATATATATTTATTTATTTTTTATTTTTAATTTTTTTTATTGTTTTATATGTATTTATTAACCTTTTTAAAAGCTTGTATTGTGAATTTTTAAATTTAGTTTGTATTGTTAACAGTAGGTTCAGTTGACCACACTGACGATGGAGATGAAGGGGACGTAGACACAAATGGAGGGGTTGGGGGTACGACTCCAGGTGTTACCGCCTCATTGCACCAGCCTGGGAAACCTGGCCACAAACCAGTGCGCCTCAGCAGAAAGAGACACAGGGCCTTGGCCAATAAGCCCCAGGACTTCCAGGTTGTTGTTGTTTTTGTTTTTTTGTTTAATAGTATAAGTAACACACGTTAATTTGTTTACAGTATATTACTATCAGTACGTCAGCAACAACAATATCAAAGAATATTGGAACACAAAAAAAGAATGCAGAGTAAAGGTGCACTGTGTAACTTTTCTGATGGTGGCTCCTCTAACTGCTTGTATCTGTGAAAATATTATTGTTTTGTCTAGAATGCTCCACAGTATAGACTTGCTCAGCTGACCTTCTGCTATTGTTGTTTATTGTTATTTATTGTTATTTATTTATTGCTATTATTGTGTATTGTTATTACCAGATTCGTGTTCGTATAATAGAGGCACGACAGCTTCCAGGTAACAATATAAAGCCGGTGGTGAAAGCCAGTGTGTGTGGACAGACCCACAGGACCAGAATCAGAAGAGGGAATAACCCTTTCTTTGATGAGGTATGAATCACTGAAATGCATTTTATAGGTTTTCATGTTTTCCTAATTATGACTTGGTTTGGTGAAAGTTTGTGGAAAAAATCTGGAATAGCAGTGAGTCTGAAAACAGTCCTGTCATCACAGAAAATTTCATCCAAAGTGCAGGGCAATTTATGCACAAGGACATAATTTTCTAAACAGGTTGTTCTGGCAACAGTTAATCACTGTACTATATCGCTACGCTGTGAGTATCACTGCAACGGGTAAACAAATGAACTACTGTTAGGAGGGACTAGCTTAATCTAAAACAGAAATATTCAGTAACATCCACAGTTGGCCTAAATGATTTCAGACATAAAAGTAAACTATTTTCAGTTGTTGGGACTAGGCCTGTCTCAATAACTAATTTTAAAGTAAGATATATTATAATATATATAATTCAAAATCGTATTCTATCTGTCACATTGAATGATAAATCAATATAGAAAATATAGCAATTATCATGATAGGCCTAGGTGGGACCACGGTATAAGTAGATTAAACAGCTTCAACTGCTCCTCGTTGTTTAATCCTAAATACATATCACATCCATGTCCATCTAGGAAGTAGAATTATAAACTTCACAAACAAAGTTGAAAATTAGGCAAGATTAATAATTAAATATTTAATACAATCTTGTTAATTACATTATATGCATGTCATATGCACTTTCAAGCGACCACTCTTTTTCAGTAGTAGATGGCAGATGTAAAGCCTTTGTACAGGCTTTCTGTCAGATCAAAGCTGGCACGCTGTCAGACTGCACTAACATAGATAGCATCTAGTGGTGATATGTGAAGGTACAAAACGGCAGGGTCATCCAATCTAATTACAAATGATAACTTTAAGCAAGTCATTAATTAAGTAAAAGTAATAAAATGATTTGTCATTTTTTTACAGATGTTTTTCTACAATGTGAACATGCTTCCCTCAGAGCTGTTTGATGAGAGCGTCATTCTCAGGGTTTGGATAAAAATACATTATTGATACTTTGCAGCTGATGTCATCAACATTCCTTGGGGGTGTGATGCTAACAGTAAGCACTGCTCTGTCAGAGGCTTCTTAGACTTTAATCTGATTTTTGTTTTAACACAATCTGACCATAGACCAAGAGCTGGGTTAGTTGATACCACATTTAGTCACTCTCACAATTTTTATTGAACTCCTAAACAGGAACATGAGCGCTTGTATTGATCACAGGCTCCTAAAAATGTGTTGTCTGAATCCATTTTGTATGTTTTCTTTCTTACTGTGCCACCATGGTAACTTGAGAAACAATCCTCCATAGAAATTCATGTAGAACACCCCCAGCGTCACTGAAAAGTATCAACATTAAAACCAAACATAGTCATTGTAATGATAACCATGACTACGTAAATTACACTTCTGTATGTTTGACAGGTTTATGACTCCTACTCCCTCAGAACGGACAGTCTCTTGGGAGAATTCAAGGTGTGTCTTTGTCATTCCAACAGCATTTTAGAGCATTTTTCTAAGCACTACTCATGTCATGATTAAAACGCATTACTGTACTTAAGAATTCATTTTAGTATATGTACCACTAAAGTACATTTTATAGTGGATATTTTCTACTTTCACTTCACTTTATTTGAGAACATGTATCCCTATCTACTCTACATTTCCTGAACAAAACTTAAAAGTAAAAGTATTTTTATTATAGTCTGAAACCTGTTTTAACATGTTTATAGTTTGAGCAACTAAAACCTTCAAACAAAAACAACCAGAAAAAACTATTGATTCAGTTGTTTCTGTTCAAATCTCAAATCTGTATCAAAATCACTACATTTGAAGCTTTGTTAGATTTTCAAAATATATACAAAAAACTTTTTACTCTTACATTTGAGTATGTGTACAATGGGTACTTTAATACTTTTACTTGAGTAATTCTTTGCTCTGGTATCTGTACTTATACTTTAGTAACAAAATTGAATACTTCATAGTTCATACTGTTGATTGATTGTCTTTTCTTATCTAGTTGGATGTTGGCTACATTTATGATGAACCTGGTAAGTGTGTTTTTCATAGAAAGAATGGTTATCATGTGCAATTTCTCAAGAATAGTTTGAATAGCCATGATCACACTTACTACAAATAAGTTAGTGTCTTTCGATACATTGTTAAAGGGGCCATATTACGTTATTTTCTGATCTATGTAATAGTAGTGTTTCCTCATCACAAACATATCTTGCATTGTGTTTTGTTTTATTCACACATGTTTTACACACAAATTCTGCATATTTTGCCTGGGTTCTTCTCTCAGACAGAAAACACTCTGTTCCACCTTGTGATGTCATGTGGTAAGACAAGAAGTGCTCCACTGTGTTTTTAAACTCCATACACCTTCACTAGAATCATTTGGATCATTTCATCTCTGGAATTACCAATCTCTACTGAACTAAAGGTAAAAGGTAGCCTACTAGGTGTTAACTTGAAAACTACCACTACATGACATCATAAGGTGGAACAGAGCATTGAAGATGTAGATAGAGTAATAATGCAGGATTACTCAAGCATGTGTGAAAGAAACAAAACACTACTCCAAGTCTGTTTTTGAGGAGGGAACAACATTCTAAAACATAGCAATTAAGAATGTAAAACTAAATATTATATCTTTTGAATGGGTAAAAGTCCATTTATCATATTCTCAACAATCAATTATAACACTAGATTTCATGCTGGATTATCATACCATATATTTAACACTATAAAGTTTCACTGTCACTGTGCAGGTCATGCTGTAATGAGAAAATGGCTGCTTTTGAGTGATCCGGATGATGCCACAGCTGGGGCCAAAGGTTACCTCAAAGTCACCCTGATCATAGTCGCCACTGGAGATGACCCCCCGGTATTACAGTAACACACAGTGAAGATCTACTATTAATCAAGATAAATTAGGCTTAGACTTAGACTTAGACAAACTTTATTGATCTGCAAGGGAATTTATTGGGACACAGAGCCATAATCTTTGTGACTGGTTGCTACAATGCATTGTGATGCATTAGAGACCGGTAGTTTTCGCTGACCGCTTTGTTTTGTTTGTTACCGTACTATTATAGGCCTTTGTAAAAATAAAATAAAAAATAAGTAAAAAAATATCTATATAACATAATAGTTGTTGAACAATTATATGGAGTATTATCTGTTACATAAGGATGAGTTGTTGTACAGTTGTAGGGAATATTATCTGTTACATAAGAGTGCGTTTTATACAGTTGTAGGGAGTATTATATTACATACGGGTGAGTTGTGGTACAGTTGTAGGGAGTATTATCTGATACGTAAGGATGAGTTATTGTACAGTTGTAGTGAGTATTATCTGTTACATAAGGGTAAGTTGTTGTACAGTTGTAGGGAGTATTATATTACATATGGGTGAGTTGTTGTACAATTGTAGGGAGTATTATATTACATATGGGTGAGTTGTTGTACAGTTGTAGGGAGTATAGTTTTAGTGTAGTCCTGTATCTCTCAATGTCTGAGTGGAGCTGTTGGAGCCTGTTGGAGAATGAGCTCCTCTGTCCCTCTATAGTCTGGTGCAGTGGATGAGCAGGAGTGTCCATGACGGAGAGCAGTTAAAAATGATCTTTTATTTTTAGCCTGAAAAGAAAGATTCAAATGAGGAACAGGACGACATAGAGAGCAATCTACTGGTTCCAGCTGGAGTGACAATGAGATGGGCCACGCTTGCTTTAAAAGTGTACCGTGCTGAAGATATGCCTCAAAGTAAGCAAAAAATTTCAAAATTATAAATAATTTTGATGTACAAATTCTGAAATCTCCCCTTCTACAGTGGATGATGCCTTCCTTCAGGCAATGAAACAGGTTTTGGGAGGAGAGGGGGACAGGAAAAACCTTGTGGATCCATATTTAGAAGTTAGTTTTGCTGGAAAGAAGGTAAAAAAAAAAAATAGTACAAAATTCAAATGCTTTAGTTTGGTAGATAATGTTGCTAAATGTATTAATTTATTTTCAAGCTGCACACCAAAATAATAGAAAGAAATGCAAACCCAGAGTGGAACCAGCTTATAAATCTTCAAGTGAAGGTATGGAAAATATACACTTCAACATTGTTTTTGGCTCTTTCTTACAATACATAAAACAATATTTAAAGGTGCACTATGTAACCGTTTCCACTAACTTTGTTTCCATGGAGATGTCATGGTTTTCTGCCTGGAATGTTCCTCATATGATTTTGCTCATCATAAAAATTATATATTTAAACTATACACTGTATATACCCATGGACATATACTAACCCAAACAAGAAGTGAGCATGGGCGCGTTTCCGGCTCCTTTGACTCTGGCTCACTTTCTCTTAAAAAACCATCGTCCCTCTCAATTCACCTCCACCTTTTCACTAAAATCATTTTGATCATTCTACTGATAAAAGGTAAAAGGTAAAACTTGAAAACTACCGCTTCATGACATCACAACGTGAAACAGAGCGTTTTGAGCTTTGAAGTTGTAGACAGACTAATAATAAAGTTTTACTCAAACATGTTTGAATGAAAAAAACACAACTCCAGGTATGTTTTTTTTTTTTTTTTGGCATCATATAAGACTTTTAAAGCCATATTGTGGGACATTCTAGGCAAAGCAATAATAAATAGTTGGTGACCCAGAAAAGTTACATAATGCCCCTTTAATTTTCAGCAAACTAAATTATTAAGATGTTTTTTTTTTATCTCTTTCAACCAGTAATTAAATATGTCTTCTTTTAGTTTCCTTCTATGTGTGAACGCATCAAACTCACGATATATGACTGGTAAGTGGCTCCTATTATAAAAGGGATTTTCAGGTACATTCCATAATATTTGGGGAATACTTTTTTTGTTGCCAGGGACCGTGCAACCAAAGATGATGCTGTTGGAACTACATTTTTAAATCTGAGCAAAATGTCTTCATCTGGCGGAGAAGTTGGAGGTTCTTGTATATTTCATGTTTGATTTTTTTTTACTTGTTTAGCCAGTATTGATACTTTGCATTGACACGCTGGGGGTGTTCTTCATATATCCCTTGGTGGAATATTCAACAGTTTCCATGGTGACACAATGCATGCAGTAGAAAACATTGCCACATTTATTTAGATTGTCAGAAAACTTAAGGAAAATACAAAATTGATCTAAACAACACATTTTCAGGAGCCTGAGATCAGTATGAGTTCACGGTCCTATTTAGAAGTTAAATTTTCAGCAAAAGTTGAGAGTGTGTAACTGAAAATCCTGCTTGTTTGTATGGACATGTCATTGGATTTATTGCTCAAAAATACCTAAAAAAAAAACCCCAGAGATTCTGACTGTAAGCAGGGCTGCCTCTCCACAGATCTGACCTATAACTTGGTCTAGTATGGTCTCCATGAAGATAGAAAGGTTTAATACCATACTGTGGAACATTTCAACCCAAATAAGTGCACAAATCATCTCACCTGTTGTAGTTCCAACCAAAGCAGCTCTTTCTGGTCTATGGTTATGGGTAAATAAAGCTCAGCTCTGCTCACAGGGCAGTGCTTTCAGTTAGCATCACACCCCAGGGAATATTGATGACATCACCTGCAAAGTATCAATAATAATGAACATATCTGAAATTCTGGTTTTGTTGTTGTAGACTCAAACAGCACCACTATGTCTGAATGTAAGTATAACATGCTCTACTGGACTGTTATTATAAAGTGGAACAGGAAATGATATCCTGTTTGCCACATTTGTTTGTGTTGTACAGCTCAATCAGAGGTTGGGTTTCTTCCTGCGTTTGGCCCCTGCTATGTCAACCTTTATGGAAGCCCCCGGGAATTCAGTGCTTTCGGTGACCCATACGAGGAGCTGAACGTTGGCAAGGTAACAAGCATTTCTCCTATCCAAATTAGGGAAAATCCGATACTAATCGATACTTAAAGGTGCACTGTGTAACTTCTCTGGTGGAGGTTCTGTGAAACTCTTTTCTTCATGGTGATGTTATCGCTTCGTTGAGAGTGTTTCACAGTCTGGTATTAAACCTTTCTATCTTCATGGAGACCAAATCAGACCAAGTTAGAGGTCAGATCTGTGAAGCGGCAACCCTGCTCAGAGTTATAGTACCTGTTTTTCTTGATATTTTTGAGAAGTAAGCCACCTGTTGTGGAATAAATGTAAAGTAGAGCTCTTTAAAGTCATACTGTGGAACATTCCGGGCAGAGCAATGGCATATCCATATAAACAAGCAGGTGACAGACCCCCAACCAAAAAGTTACATAGTGCACCTTTAAACTAGTAACCAAACTAGATACTCATTTGCGCAGGCATTGATACAAAAAAAGTCACATTCACAGGACAGAAATGAACGTTTCCTGAATAGTTTTAAAATGATCTTGAGCTGTATCAGAACAAGTATAAGAGTACATAGACTAGTATATGCCAATGGACCACTATGGAACCTCCCTGGACCACTGAGGGATTACACAGATATAACAGCACATAGGAATATAAAAGAAAATACTATGATTTATCACATTATATTGTGCATTTTTTTTATTATCACTGCGGTATCTGAATCATACTGTATCAAGCTTATTCCTTAGTATCAAAACTTGAGTAATAGTTTTCCCAAATTCCTTTTCAGTCTTACTTAAGTAATTTGTTGAACCAGTTCTTTGTAAGTAATACTGAGTAAGATTATTTTGAAGTGACGTTATTCTTACTTAAGTGCAGCATTAGAGCATTTTCTTTCTTGGGTTTTTATTGTAATAATATTTTTTTAGTCTTTTTATTTTAAGAATAAGAATAAGCTTGCTTTTTTTGATCCATCTCTGCTCAGCGAATTACTATGTGAATATTACTGTTTGTTCTCCTTTTGTTGCAGGGAGAAGGTGTGGCCTACAGAGGCAGAATCCTGGTAGAGTTGTCCACACAGCTGGATGCAAAGGTGGAGAAGGCTGTGGAGAACGTCTGCAGCGATGACATTCTGGTCGCTCAGGTAAGCACTGTTTTCAAGAGAAATGTTCAGGAAATTAAATAATTAGATAATAGGTTGCGCAAAGGCATGGGCATAATTTGATTAATTTTGGTTGATATAGAGAAGGGTTGTTGGCAGAGATAGTCTCTCCAGCTTGTTCTGTATCTTCCCCCAGTGGGATATGCCCAGAGCACCTCATCAGGGACATATGTACTCCCCTCAGCTGCTCCTCTATACGTGGAGGAGCAGTGGCTCTATTACGAGCTCCTCCTGTCTGGATGAGCTCCTTCCTTTATCTCTAAGGGAGCACCTAGCCACCTTGTGGAGGAAACTCATTCTGACCGCTTGTATCTTTCTTGTCTTGTCCTTTTGGTCACTGCCCAGAGGTCATGACCATAGGTGAAAGTCATTGGTCATGTCTGCCTTCATGTTTTCAGAAATACCAGCGCAGAAGGCGGTTCTCTCTATGTGCCACCTTTCACAGTGCGTGCATGCTCCAAGAACCCGGAGAGCCCATCCAGTTTGAAGTGAGCATTGGAAACTATGGCAACAAGCTGGACTCCACCTGCAAACCACTGGCCTCCACCACACAGTACAGCTTTGCAGTTTTTGATGGTAATGAAAAACACATGCATTATTATTATCATCATCATGTGACATTGTTCTCTCACAGTCCAGGTGTAGGCTTGGCTGATACTTACTCACAGCTAGTGGTTTAGTGACTGGCTGTATATTTATGTTGTGCGCCACAGGTAATCACTACTATTACCTCCCATGGGCCGACACAAAGCCAGTGGTGATCCTGACGTCATACTGGGAAGACATCAGCCACCGTCTAGACTCAGTGAACCTGCTCCTCTACATCGCAGACAGACTGGTGAGAATCATTCCCAAAGCAAATGACAATCTATTCATATTTTCACTAATAAATAAAGTGTCTAATGTGATTTTAGGAGTCCCATCTCACATCTCTGAAGACAGCTGTCCTGGCTAAAGTACCTGAGACACGCCTGGCAGAGATTTGGCTTAAACTGATTGACCACTTGATTGAGGATCTTAGGTAAGGATTAGGGATGCACCGATACAATACTGAGGAAGATTTCCGAAGGGAAATTCAAGTTTTGCTGCAGCAACATTTACACTATGCTTCTCAGTGGCCTTTGTGTCTCAGTCAAAGGTCTCAGTGTAGTTTAACATGAGGACTGGTCAGGTAGGGTCAGCAGATCCTGTGGAAAAGCCAAAAGTGTCCCTCCTCTGTGTCCTGCAGCATCACACCAGTGAATACAAAATGAACAGATGAATAGGAAATGTATCACTCTTACTTTGCTCTTTTGTTTCGGTTGGTGACAAATGATTAATTCGCTCATAGTGTTTCATCTGGAAGGTCTTCTGCCAAATTTGCAACCACATTTGGTGTGAAAAGCCTGTAACAACTCAGATGTTCATAGCTAGTTCCTTAACCCTGGTATGGTACTGGTAAAGAATATCAGTGCCAATATTGGTTGTTAATAGAACAGATATCAGTCCCAAAATATCTGTTCTGCCAATATCTATTTTGGTCCATAAATTTGTTTGATTTATTGTACAATGTTTCCTCAGAACACCTCAGAATATTTTTTCAAAGCTGTTCTGCAGTTACTTTAAATGATGCGTAACAGTTATAAAACTATTTTGGATCTTTTTTTTAACATTCACCTATTGTGTTTAAAGGAAATACATTATATTTTCAGTCTGTGCCCTAATATTATTTGATAAGGAGTAATAGCAAATGCTTAAAACCAAAGTATTGTATCGGAACAGAAAAAGCTGAATCTGTGCATCCCTTGTAAGGATATATTGTACTGCACAATTGACATAATATTACCAGGGATGGGGGATATATCGGTATCAGTGTTGCCCAGTATATATGCTCTATTATTAAAGGCACTATTTCTGATTTTTACTGTCTTAAAATGTGAACATTATTGCTACAACGTAAGATAAAGTAGTGGCCCAAATATCCATATTGGCCTATCTGTA
The DNA here is from genome assembly GCF_026225935.1 of Boleophthalmus pectinirostris. Classification (NCBI taxonomy): domain Eukaryota; kingdom Metazoa; phylum Chordata; class Actinopteri; order Gobiiformes; family Gobiidae; genus Boleophthalmus; species Boleophthalmus pectinirostris. The sequence continues at coordinate 32,519,497 of NW_026571404.1, read as the reverse complement.
GTTATTACATTGTTATTATTCCAACAATACATACTATAATCTATGAAACTTAATTGTATTTTTATATCAAAATTAAATATGTACAAAGATTTGTAGCAGTGCATCATCTTAAAAAAGCTGGGGCGTCTACATTAATTGATAAATGAAATGCACAACATGTTTAATCAGACTTGTATGAACATTATTTTGCATGTTTTTCTAGCAGTGTCCAGTTCCCGTTGATGAAGGGACAGCCCAATCTGACTGAGTTGGATTTGCATCTGAAAAGCTTGCGCGACACTGCTCTGGAGAACATGAAGCAAGCTGCAGTTCACATGAGGGAGGAGGCCACTGATATCAAGGCCACCATCAGTGACATAGAAGACTGGCTGGACCGAATCAAACAACTGGCGGAAGAGGTCCAGGATTTAAAGACTAAATGTTCACTGTGTTTAAAAGAGCTAGTGCTTCTTGTAAAGGTGTGCTGTGTCACTTTTCTGGTGCAGGGTCCGCCACCTGTTTTTCTACATGGAGACCAAACCAGACCAAGTTACTCACAGTTTGAAAGTCTGTTTTTCTAGTCATTTTAGAGCAATAAAACCACCTGTAATTGAATACATCTAAGGTAGATCTGTTTAAATGTCATACAATGTTAGAGCAGTAACATCTCCACCGAAATGTTACATAGTGCACCTTTTGAAGAGGGACTATTATACAAAATCAGCTTTTTTGAGCTTTCTAATATGTTATAACCTTATTCTTATGTCACCCATGCATGTTTGAGTAATCTAGTGATCTCTCCCGGGCACTATTTGTACAATAGTGTCCGCCCAGAATTGATTTCCATATTGTAGTATACTATACAAATGTAGTATACAAAACAATACACTACAACTTCAGAAACAGATATGCTGTAGTTTTATTAGTGGGATGGTTGCTGAATGTGTTGTGATGGTGCTCTGAAGGGGGAGTGACTTAGCACAGAGAAAAGGGAGGAGGGGACTCAGAGCTCCAAAAATGAAACTGAAACTTATATAGCATTTTAATATGTTGTTTTTGGCATATATAGCATAAAAAAACAACAACAAACATTTGAGGTAACTTGGGGAGCTATATGCTATTTATGCATTAACAATTAATATCCCAAAGAAGTTTAATAACCCCTCAATAATTCTCAAATGTTTACTTAATCTGGTAGGATAGTAAAATTTTAATTTAATCTTTAGTCAAATCTTAACTATAATGATCTTAACTGTGTTTTAGTAAAATGGATAGTTCAAACTGTCATAGACACTATAATTATCAAACTTAAACTTTTGACTTATGATTCTACAGCCCCAGAGCAGCCTGCCTGATGTCATCATATGGATGTTAAGAGGAGAGAAGAGAGTGGCCTATTCAAGAATCCCAGCCAATCAAGTTTTGTACTCCAGCTTCAGTGAACAAGCGTGTGGCAAATACTGTGGTAGAACCCAGACTATCTTCATGCAGGTACTTTTTACTCTCTAATTCCACAGAAATACTAAAATAATATTGGTCACATCAAAATGATCTTGAAGAGAAATACTTTTTTGCAGCAACCATTAAAATTGTTAGCTGACTAAAAAAACCCCCCCAAAAAAAACAAAAAAAAAAAACAATCGCAGGTCAACCAATGGTCACACTAACATTTACTCTTGTTGTTCAGTACCCCATGGATAAAAACAAGGGCCTGAAGATCCCAGTCCAAGTGCGTCTCAACATGTGGCTCGGCCTTTCAGTCCATGAGGAGAAGTTCAACAGCTACTCAGAGGGGAACTTCAGTGTCTATGCTGAACTGGTAATGTGCATTTCCTATTCATATCCAAAGCTCTTATAGGTCAATAGCACAATATATGGCAATAGTATAAAGTGTTAATCCATATAGCAACATTCTCTGTACATTTCAATAACTTCAAGGTTCTCAATTTGACAATAATGGACTATTTAAAAAATTTTTTTATTAAAGATGCACTATGTAACTTTTTCATTGGGAGTCCGTCACCAGCTTGTTTCTATGGATATGCCATTTCTCTGCTTGGACTGTCCCACAGTATGACATTAAACAGCTCTACCTTACATTTATTAAATTACAGGTGGTTTTATAGCTCAAAATACCTGAAAAAAACAGACATTCTGACTGTGAGCGGGGTTGCCTCTCCACTGATCTGACCTGTAACTTGGTCTGATCTCCATGAAGATAAAGGTTTAGTACCATACTGTGAAACATTCCAGACAAAGCAGTAATACTTCCATGGAGAAAAGCATTTGACAGACGCTCCACTAGAAAAGTTACATAATCTTATCTCTCTCTCTCATTGCAGTATGAGAACCAAGCCAAGGTGATTGGAAAATGGGGAACCACAGGACTTGTTGGGCGCCATAAATTCTCGGATGTGACGGGCAAGGTGAAACTGAAACAAGAGCGCTTCTTGCCTCCTGTGGACTGGGAGTGGGAGGACGACTGGTTTGTTGACCCAGAGAGATGGTATGTTCACTCTGTAATACAACCTCTTTTTCTGTTTAAATTTAGGTGAAATGTACATTATGTTATGGTTTCAGTTCTTGAAAGGGCCATATAATGCTGTTTTCTCTCTAATAATGCTAGTTCTTCTCTCAGCCAGCAAACACTCTCTTCCACCTTGTGATGTCATCTGGTAATATAGGAAGTGCTCCACTGTGTTTTAAACTCACACACCTTCACATAATTTCAGTCCTAGAATTACCAATCTGTACTGAATAAAAAGTAAAAACTGTTAGTAGTAGCTTTAACTTGAAAACTACCACTACATGACATCACAAGGTGGAACAGAGCATTTTGACTTTTGACCCTTGAACTGCTGAGTTCCCCTGACTAACACAAACAATACACAAGGGAAAAAGTATTTTACTGGAAGGTCACACCCCTTCCTTTATCTTTTCTGACTAACTGCCTACATTCCCCACCTTAAACTTTGACATCTATCTTTTAATAGTCTGACTCCCCCCTTCCTCTGTCCAGTTTACTGACAGAAGCGGACGCGGGACACACAGAGTTTACAGACGAAGTTTTTGAGAATGAGACACGTTTTCCTGGAGGAGAATGGAAACCTGCCGCAGAGCCATTCACAGATGTGGTATGAGGATAATACACAGTGGCATGCACACACAAACAATTACTGTAAGGGATAATATTTCAAATAGCTCAGGAAAGATAACAAGACACATGCGATGTAGCAGTCACAGTGTTTGTACAGTATCCTGCCACCATTAAAAATACCAGTAAAATAAGTGAAATAAGAAGCATGTGTACTTTTAAAAATATAGATGTTTTGTACAATAGTTACTTGAAAGTATGTACTATTACATATTTAATATAGAATGGAGAAAAAGCCCAAAGCTTCAGAGAGTTTGAGTGCCCACCTGGATGGTCCTGGGAAGATGAGTGGACCTTTGACACCAACCGGGCTGTGGATGAGAAAGGTGAGACTATTTTGGAATGAAAGACTTTAATTACATTTGTCATACAGTATATCTATTAGTTGGTATATAAATTTACTTAAAATTCCAGGTTGGGAATACGGAGTCACTATCCCTCCCGATGATAAGCCCAAATCCTGGGTCGCTGCCGAAAAGATGTACCACGTACATCGCCGGAGAAGACTTGTCCGAAGAAGAAAGAAGATCTCTGATAAAGTGGCCATTGCAGAGGTAAAGTTTATATGCAGATAATATGCATAATCGAACAAAAGGGGAAGGTAGCAACATTATTACATGGCTTGAAGCTCACAAGAGTCAGTTTTGCTTAATGTAGGACCTTTAAAGTTGCATTATTTGTTACAGAGGAGAGATCCGGGGGAAGGATGGGAATACTCGTCTTTGATTGGCTGGAAGTTTCACAGGAAGGAACGCTCTGCTGATATTTTCCGCCGGCGCCGCTGGAGGAGGAAAATGGTTCCGTCTGATCGCACTGGGGCCTCTGCCATCTTCAAACTAGAGGGGGCGCTAGTGAGTACCTGCACATCCAAATATTAATTACACATCTAAGTATAGTGAGGAGTTGACATACAGCTGGGTGTTGCAAATGGGAAAATCAGGGCTTGTTAAAGCTACACTGTGTAACTTTTCTGGTGGAGACGCCAAAAGCTTTTCTCCACAGAGATATTTATTGCTATTGTCTGGAATGTTTCACAGAATGGCATTAAACCTTTCTATCTTCATGTAGACCAAACCAGACCAAGTTACAGGTCAGATCTGTGAAGAGGCAACCCCACTCATAGTCAGAATGTTTTTCTACTTATGTTTTAGCAATAAAACAGCCTATAATTTCATAAATGTAAAAAATAAAGATATTTAATGTCTTATTGTGGAACACTCCAGGCAGAGCAATGACATGCATAGAAACAAGCATTCGATGGACCCTCAACCAAAAACTTACACAGTGCACCTTTAAAGGCCTTAAAAAAGTTATGCCTCACTTAATGTACATTTCAAGAATAACTTTTTTTTTTTACCACATTCATATTATAAGCACTTTTCACAATTTTTAGAGGCTAGAGCAGTTTTTTTCCACGGTGAAGCTGGCAACAACTAGCATGCTAATGTACACTTCCTGATTATCAGACAATAAAACCCTTCATAATTAGATGCAGACAGCATGCAGTGGACATATTTGACCCCAAGAGCTGCCTATACAACATATCTGTACTGGGGTAAGACAGATTTTGGGGTAAGACACAAGGTACAAGATTCAATGAGTGGCCCGTCACGTTTTTATCGTGTGATTGGTGAAGACACAACAGAAAAAAGTACTGATTGAAAAATATTATAATGTCTAATATTGCCACTGCTGTATTGGTGAGAAATATGTAGTGGGGTAGTCATAGCAAACATGTTTCATTATGCCCACTGACTCATATCCTCATTTCCAGTATTTTCCAACATATGCCCTCCCTAGCAGTTGTTAGGAAATGCATTTCAAAGTTAACAGTTCTGCATTTTAACATGACTAATCTATTGAGAAATCAGAACTATAGACCAATGGGTTGAATTTGCTAGACTCTGTTCTAAGCGTGTGCAAAAATATTGAAATATCGATATTTAGTTTAATTTGGTGATATAAGTATAAGTAGTAGTATAAGTAAGTATTGACATCGTGGCCTGCTGTATCGACATTGCCAAGAGTATTTTTTTGGTCTGTTTTACTAAATTTATGAGGGCACGGCAAGGCAAGTTTATTTGTTTATACACAATTCAAAAACAAAGTAATTCAAAGTGCTTTACAGAATAAGAAATACAAAAAATCACAATGCAAACAAATCAGGAGTCAGGACATAAATAATCATCATAAAATAAAATAAATAAATAAATATAAGGAGAGAGTAAGACATTAAAGAAGAGAGAAAAGTGCAGAACAAAAACCTTTCAGTCATATGCACAGCTAAACAGAGCTGTTTTTGAGCCTTGGTTTTCATCTTCAGGAAGACCGTTCTGTGACTGTATGAAAGAGCTACAGTTGTGTTGCTTGTTTGGAGAAAAGAAACTTTTTTGCAATACATTTTTGGTTTTGAGTAAAACAGACTTTTTTCATATTATGGCAGGGGTCTCCAACCTGTAGCTTGGGAGCCACGAGTAGCTCTCCACCCCCTCCCAAGTAGCTCGCCAGAGGATTTCTGAATCATATGTATTGCACTGAATAACTAAAATTGTATTTGATTCAATGCCAGTTACCATTGTAAATCATTCTGACGCCTATCTTTGAGCACCAATAAATGGATAATAGTTGTAGAAATGTTTTAAAGGCATCAAATTGTACCCCATCTATGGCTCTTATATTTACAAAATTTTTTGCGAGCTCTAAAATGATTAGCTCTTTGACATTTTTGTTTTGTAAGGGTAACTCACCAGACGAAAGAGGTTGGAGACCCCTGTATTATGGTAAATTTGCACAAACTTAGTGGTTTAATAAAGACTTTTAGTATCACAGCCATGATTTAGCCTTTGTTTTTTACTGAACCGTACCGAATCAATTTTAAATATATCGTATCGAATGGTACTGAATCAAAAGAGAATTACATAGACATTTCTTTGTATTATGACAGAACCAAAGTCTTAAAAAAAAAAGTAGCATATCCACAGTTTTGTTAGCCTTGATAAAATATCGCAATAGATGTCGTACCATGAGACACATATCGTAAAAATATCATAACGAGAGATTTGGATATCCCTAATGTATCGAGGTATGTATCATCTCGGGAGCTTTTTCATGATACCAAGCCCCACTCTGTTTACAGGGGGTTGATGTGGATGATAAGACCAGCAAAACTGATGGTGCCAAGACCTTTGGTGCCAACACGCCCACTGTTTCCTGCCACTTCAGCTGTAAGTGCAATCGACATTCCTGGTTTTGATTAAAAGCTGTTTGCTCCTAAAACATTTCCTGACTGATAAAATAATAGCATGTAATCACAGAGTTAATTAAAAGGGATACGGAAATTCATTGTTTAAAGGCCCCATATTACACCAAACTGTCTTTTGTGAGCTTTAAGACATGTTATAATGTTGTTACCTCCTCAAAAACATACCCAGAGATGTGTTTAGTTTAATTCAAACAAATCTACATCTCCAAAGCTCAAAATGCTCTGTTCCACCTTGTGATGTCATGAAGCGGTACTTTTGAAGTTAACAGCTACCTTTTAACTTTTATTTTATAGTGATGACATTTTCAGAGCTGAAATTATCCAAATGATTCTAGTGAAGGTGAATTGATTTTAAAAACACACTGAAGCACTTCCTGTATTACCACATGACATCACAATGTGGAATGGAGTGTTGTTTGAGAGAAGAACTCAAACTAAATATGAAAAATGTGTGCATTAAACATCTGTAAATGAAAAAAAACACAACTCCAGGTAGGTTTTTCAAAGAGGAAACAACATTCTAATATAGATCAGAAAATATGATAATATGGGACCTTTAATATAAGTGTGTTCAAATGTTTTGCAGCCTCCCACCGCTATCATCTGAGAGTGTACGTGTATCAAGCCAGGAATCTGTGCCATGGATAAAGACAGCTTTTCTGGTATGATCATTTCATTTTTTTTGAAGTCATAAGGTAAATCCATTTGTTATTAGTTAGTAGGTTGCATTCACAACATTTTACAATTTTATGTCATACACTACTAGTATGAGATTGAAGGCTAGGGTCAATATAACAATTTTCTGCTTTGTATAAAATAACCAAACACCAATCTACAAATGTCACTACCTAAACCCCAGAACCAGCAGCTAATCATTACTCAGTGTCTCTCCTTTATGCTGTTCATATACTGGGAATAACTAAAGCTTGTCTGTACCTGCAGGTTTAGGCACAGGTACCCCAGGTTCACATGTAATTGTATTAATCATAAACCAATCTGAGCTGCTAGAACCCAGCCTATTATCTGCTTGAGACCCAGTTTAATTTTATTTTGAAATATATAACAGTTTATAGCACAATGTTATTATAATGTGTAACTAAAAATAAATGCCTGAAATTAGCTATTAACAATCTATTTGAGAATCACCAAAGTACACAGGTTAGCTTGAATGCTAAATGCTTATTGTTTTCTTATCAGATCCCTATGCACACGTGTCATTCCTCCATGTGAGTAAGACGACAGAGGTGATCAGAACCACTCTAAACCCAACCTGGGACCAGACACTCATCTTTGAAGACATCGAAATCTACGGAGACCCCCAGTCTGTGGCCCACAACCCCCCTGATGTCGTCCTGGAGCTGTATGATAGTGACCAAGTGGTATGTATATGTATATATGTCATTTTCTCAATCTATCATAGTGTTGTTTCCTCATCACAAACATACCTGGAGTTATGTTTTGTTTCACTCACATTAACACACAGACTCTACATTTTTAGCAGAGTTTTTCTCTCAAACAGAAAACACACTGTTCCACCTTGTGATGTCATGCTGGTAATACAGGAAATGCTCCACTGTTTTTAAACTCCATTCAGATTACTTGAATCAACTGGATGATTTCAGGACAAGAATTGTGATGTCTACTGAACTGAAGGTAAAAGAAAGCTGTTGTATCTTGAAAACTACGACATCACAAGGTGGAACAGAGCATTTTGAGCTTTATACATGTAGACAGACTAATAATAAAGGGGTTTACTCAAACATGGGTGAATGAAACAAAACACAGCTCCAGGTATGTTTCCGAGGAGACATTATTGGGCAGTCAAATCCACTGGCCCACAGGTTGGTAGTGTGATTCCAGCTCCCACAGATGAATGCAGCCGTTACATCCTTGGGCAAGACACTTAACCCACCTTGTCCCCTGTATCTGTGTACAGTGGTGTGTGAATGTGTTTGACCATTTACCATAATATCCTTTTCTCTCTCCCAGGGTAAAGACGAGCCTTTGGGCCGCTGCACCTGCCCCCCGGTGGTGAAGCTGAACCCAGCTGTGGCTGTGGCTCCAAAGCTGCTGTGGTTTCCAGTGGTGAAGAAGGGACGGAGCTCTGGAGAGGTCCTGGTGGCTGCAGAGCTCCTACTCAAAGACTCGGTACAGGATTGTAGATATTTTGTTCTGATGGTCTGGTCCTGTTTTAGTCTTGGTCTAAGTCCAAGTTTAGTTACAAGTTTAGTGTTAAATTTGCATGCTATTTGTTGTTACAAGAAAAAAGGTCTGCAGTAGTGATGTTTCAGCCCTTCATCATAGTGTTGTTGCATAACTGTGATGGAAAGTAATTAAGATGCTAGGAATGGTGGTTGTTTTGCAGTTATCTCAAGGGTACATATTACGGAATTTTCTTATCTCTGTTATAATGTTGTTTCCTCAACACAAGCATACCTGGAGTTGTGTTTTCTTTCATTCACACATGTTTAACACACAAACTCTGCATATTTAGGATGATTTCTTCTCTCAAAGACACCTATTCCACCTTGTCCATCATGTGTCATGTGTCCCTTTGTTTTTAAACTCCTTACACCTTCACTTGAATCATTTGGATAATTTCAGCCCTGGAATTGCCGATCTCTACTGAACAAAATTTAAATAGTAGCAATTAACTTGAAAACTACCGATACATGATATCACAAAGTGTAACAGAGCAGTTTGAGTTTTGGAGATGTAGTAACTATGAATTATTTTGCAAACACGTGTGAATGAAATAAAACACAACTACAGCTATCTTTTTGAGGAACAACAACTTTATAGTATTGCTTAAAACTCACAAGAGTCAGTTTTGTGTAATATAAAATATTCTCTTGTTTTTAAAAAACTATAACTTTCAGGAACAGTGTTTTTAAAGGTGCATTATGTAACTTTTCTGGTGGAGGGTCCGTCATATGCTTTTCTCCATGGAGATGTTATTGCTTTGTCTGGAATGTTTCACAGTATGGCATTTTTGTACCTTCATTGAGACTAACACTCACAGTCAGAATGCCTGTTTTTCCAGATATTTTGGAGCTATAAAACAACTTGTAAGGGAATACATGTAAGGTAGAACTGTTTAATGTCATACTGTGGAACATTCCAGGCAAAGCAATGACATCTCCATAGAAACAAACAGGTGACAGACCCCTCTCCAGAAAAGCAATAACACATAATGAAGATCTTTCCTGTTCATTGTAGACAAATGACAGCAATATGCCTCTGGTTCCTGCCCGTCGGGGGGAGTCGCTGTATATGGTTCCACAGGGGATCAGACCTGTGGTGCAGCTCACCGCCATCGAGGTACAGTTAAAGATGTTTTAGAAATAATTAGACAAAACCAAGTTGTGATATGGTTTTTACTAGCTGGGTATCAGTTGACATCACAACACAACACATTTGTTTTGGGTTTATTAAGTTCTATTGTTCTGTGTTGTAAGGTCTTGACTTGGGGTTTGAGGAACATGAAGACCTACCAGCTGGCCACAGTCTCTTCTCCCAGTCTGGTAGTGGAGTGTGGAGGTGAAATTGTACAAACTGCTGTTATCAAGAACTTCAAGAAGAACCCAAACTTTCCTGGATCAGTGTTGATGCTAAAAGTGGTATGTGTGTTTGGATTTTTTTCATTACATCATTTATAACTTGCAACAAAATCTTCCAGCTCTAAGGTGGTCCTTTCTCATATACTGTATAAAGAAGTGGATTAAGGGAGTGGGACGTCATACATGGTGTTCGGCTCCAGTCAAATGAAGCTTTTCGAGGCTTGGAGCAAATTTGGAGCAGTTTTTCATATTAGGAATAGGAATTTATCTACCAATTGCCAATTTACTCTAAACTAAAGGTAAAAAGTAGATGAGTATAGTAAAGTACAGTATTTTGAACTTGGGAGATATAGACAGCAATAAGAAAAAGGTTAATCAAACATGTGAATGAAACAAAACACAACTCCAGGTATGTTTTTAACAACATTCTAACATGGCTTAATGCTCACTAGAGTCAGAAAGAAAAAAGTATTACATCTCCATGGACACAAGAAGGCCCTTCACCAAAAAAGTTCCATAGAAAACCTTAAATTAATCTTTGGCACATGTGGAAATACAAGCGTTTGAATAGGATTACAACTTTGCTTTCCCATGCTTTATAAGATAATGGTTTGAGATCTTGTTATATTTTTGTCCCCTGCTAGCTCCTGCCCAAAGAAGACATGTACACTCCGCCCATCGTGCTGAAAGTCATAGATCACCGTCCGTTTGGTAGGAAACCTGTTGTCGGTCAGTGCACTATTGACTGCCTGGAGGATTTCCGCTGTGACCCCCACCGTGTCAACAATGAAGTCATGGCAGCTCGAGGTACAAAGCAAACAAGACTACATATTTTATAGTAGTTATTGAATTACTGTGTATTTTTTGCAGTGGCTATGATAGCTGCTTCCCGTGGAGATGTCCTTATTAACATTGAAGAGAGTCCTATTGTGAAAACTGAGGTAAATAATACTGCGTTCATGTGGTCCTCAGAAACTCTGGATTCACCATCAATAAAACCACTGAGACCACTTATTAAGACGAGTCAAAAGATCTAACCAGTAGGCTAAGAGTTGTTGTTGCTACAAGCCTTCAAAACATTATGCTATTTGTTTAGTTTTGCTAGTTAAAGGTGCATTGTGTAACTTTTCTGGTGGTAGAGATTTTAATTCTTGGAAGTAATGTTTAACAGTATGGTATTAAACCTTTATTTTCATGGAGACAAATCAGACAAAGCTACAATTTCTGAGAGGCGACTCTAATTGAATAAATGTAAAATAGAGCTGTTTAATGTCATAGTGTGGAACATTCCAGGCAGAGTAATGACATATCTATAGAAACAAGCAAGTGATGGACCCCCAAACAAAAATTTACATAGTGCACCTTGAAATAACAAAACTGAGAACTTGACCAAAAGCATAAAACCACAAGAATAATATGTGTTCTTAATAATCAATTTTTTCTTTTTTTATAGCTTCAAAAAGAAAAGGTAAGAGTTTTATTAGATATAAGAATAACAGAGGGGACCTATGATGATTACCTATGATTATTTTGACACAGGAGGAAGAGACAGTGGATTGGTGGAGTAAGTTCTTTGCCTCAGTTGGACAGCAGGAAAAATGTGGGCCCTATCTTAAGAAAGGATATGATTCTCTGCAGGTAAGGACATGTCCAAACAGGGCAGTGTGGTATCTGACTTACATTAAACCAAACTGAAAAACTTCACCTGAATTGACATCATGGAAGAGAATGCTATTGAATATTATTGTAATTATTGTGTATTTCCAATTGATACTTAACAGCGATATCACATTGGGGGTGTTCTACATGTATCTATAATGGTGGGATGTTTACGAGTTACCATGGCGACACAATGCACATATTAGGAAACACTGACAAAAAATTTAAAGACAGTCTGAAAATTCAAGAAAAAAACACAAGTTTGTGTAAAGATAGATAGATAATACTTAATATAATAATACTTAGTGCTGTGCTGTTGGTGCTGTGGAATATTCCAGGCAAAGCAAAGCAACAACACCCTCCAACAGTTACACTACCAGTCCAAATTTTACATTTATGTAAATTTATATTTACATGATTATTTACATTGTAGATTCTCACTGAAGGCATCAAAACATGAACAACACATATGGAATATAGCAAACAGCAAAAAGTGATGTCATGAAGCGGTAGTTTTCAAATTGACAGCTATGTTTTACATTTTGGTTAGTAGAGACTGGCAATTCCAGGACTGCACATTTCCAAATGATGAGTGCTTTCTGTATTGCCACATGACATCACACAGTGGGACAGAGTGTTTTATGTTTGAGAACACAGCCTAAATAAGTAGGATTTGTGTATTAAACATGTGAATAAAACAAAACACAGCTCCAGGTATGTCTTTGATGAGGAAACACTATTATAACATAGATTAGAAAATATCATAATATGGGCCCATTAAGCAAGTAGTATATGCCACATATAGAATATAAATAAAAAGTAGCACACTCTATTATGATTGAAGCAGTGACTTTTAAATATAAACATGAAATCACAAATATATTAACCTTCAAATATCTGTTCTGAACTTTCTGTGGCTCCAGGTGTATGACCGCGAGCTGGAGGAAGTGGCCGAGTTTCAGAATCTCACCGATTTCTGTACCACTTTCAAACTACAACGAGGCAAAACTGACGATGAAGAGGAGGATCCATCTGTGGTTGGAGAATTTAAGGTAAGTTTACAATTTAAAGTCCCCATGTTACACTATTTTCTGATCTAAGTTATAATGTTGTTTCCCCATCACAGACATATCCAGAGATGTGTTTTGTTTCATTCATATCTTTAACACACAAAGCCTGTATATTTAGGTTGAGTTCTTCTCTCAAACAAGAAACACTCTTTTCCGCCTTGTGGTGTCATGTGGTAATACAGGGAGTTCTCCACTGTGTTTTTAAACGCCATACACGTTCACTAGAGTCATTTGAATGATTTCAGCCCTGGAATTACCCACCTCTACTGAACAAAAGGTAAAAGGCAGCTGTTAACTTAAGAGCTATCTCTTCATGACATCGCAAGGTGGTTGTGAGCTTTGGAGATGTAGACAGATTATTAATGCAGTATTACTCAAACATGTGTGAGGTAACAGCATTATAACATGGCCTAAAGCTCACAAGAATTCATTTTGTGGAACGATAAGACCTTTAAAAGATGCTATAACCAGGAGTTTTTGACTAGAGCTTAGCATGTGTGGTCCTTTCAGTTCTTTTAGTGTGCTTTGTCTGCCCTCTGGTGGACAATAAGGATCAGTAGTAATAGTACTGTAGTGTAGTACCACTGGACAAAGAGTTACGTAGAGCCCCATTCAAAAGACAACATAATTATACATATGTATTTTTAGATGCAATCCTTGACCATTTTAGAATTTGTAAATATTTTAAAATATGTATTATACCAGGTAGTAAAGTAAGCATTTCTATAATTTCCATTCTTGAATGTAAACGATAAAGCAAGTCTTCTTAAAAGTGCTAAATGTCACATATATATATATGTATATATATAATATATATAAATATATATATATATAAAAAAAAAAAAAAAAATGTGTTTCTCACCTTCCACGGTGGTAGGTCTCTCTCACCCTCATTCAGCTCGGGTCCTCTACCAGAGGCCTGGGAGCTTGAGAGTTCTGCGCAGTATCTTTGCTGTTCCCAGTACTGCACTTTTCTGGACTGAGATGTCCATTGTTTTTCCTGGTATCTGTTCCATTATCTCTTCCAGTTTGGGGGTTACAGCCCCGAGTGCTCCGATCACCACAGGCACCACTGATGCCTTTACTTTCCAGGCTCTCTCCAGCTCTTCCTTGAGCCCCTGGTATTTCTCTAGCTTCTCGTGTTCCTTTTTCCTGATATTACCATCGCTTGGTATTGCGATGTCCACCACCATAATATATATATATATATATTACACAAAATTGACTCTTGTGAGCCTTAAGCCACACATGTTTGAGTAATCTTTTATTATTAGTCTGTCTACATCTCCAAAGCTCAGAATGCTCTGTTCCATCTTGTGATGTCATGAAGCACTAATCTTCAAGTTAACAGCTACATTTTACCTTTTGTTTAGTAGAAATTGGTAATTCCTGGGCTGAAATCATCCAAATTATTATAGTGAAAGAATATGGAGTTTAAAACACAGTGGAGCATTTCCTGTATTACGACATGACATCACATGGTGGAACAAATTTTTCTTTTTGAGAGAAAGAACTGAGCTGAAGAACTCAGATATGCAGGGTAAGTGTGTTAAACATGTGTGAATGAAACAAATCACTACTTTAGAAATGTTTTCGATTAGGAAACTATATTATAACTCTGATGAGAAAATAGCTTAATATTTGCCAAATCTACAACAGTTCAGTAATTGCTCTAAATTAAGATGTAAGGATATTACATTGTCTTTGTTGTACTACAGGGCTCCTTCAAGATCTACCCTCTCCCTGATGACCCCAGGGTGCCCTCTCCTCCTCGCCAGTTCCGAGAACTTCCTGAAAGTTCTCCTCAAGAATGCCTGGTCAGAATCTACGTGGTCCGCTGCACAGACCTACAGCCCAAAGACACCAACGGCATGGTGGGTTTAACCTAGACTGTATAGAAGAAGTAGATAGTAAAGAAGTGGACTAACACTACACTACACTGGAGTGTGACTCCAGCTCCAGTCAAATGAAGCTCACTGAGGCTGAAAATAAAAACACTGGAATCATATGGTTACATTTTCAGACCAAAATGATGAGCCTGACAATGGGGCAATGTTTTGTCAGTATAAAGTGAATTGGAGCCAGAGTCGATGGAGCTGGAAGGGGTTCCATGCTCACTTCCTATATGGAACTGCGGGTTTTAGCGTTTAGCGTTTTAGCATTGTCCATTTATGTATACAATCTATGGTTTAATATCTTCAGTTAAAGGTGCACAACATAACTTTTTGCATGGATTGAAGGTCACCTACTTGTCTCCATGGTGATATTATTGCTTTGCCTACATGTATGTAAGGCATTAAATATAAATCTTCACCAGCTTGTCTTTATAGAGATTTTTTTGCTTTTCCTAGATAGAACATTGCATATTATAGCATTAAATGTATCTGTCTCCATGGGATCAAGCAGCTATGTTGATAACATCAGCTGTAAAGTATCAATAACATTTCCAACAGAAAAGTGACAAAGTGCGCCTTCAATTTATAATGTACAGTATATAGATTAATATTATATCCTATACTTGTTTATTAGCTATCCATATTTGTATTTCAGTGTGATCCATACCTAAAGATAAGTTTGGGCAGGAAAACAGTGGATGACAGAGATCACTACAAACCAAACACGCTTAATCCTGAGTTTGGGAGGTGAGCTGTAGTTCATATATTCACTTAAAATGCTACAAAAACACTATACTATGCTATTTTGAATAACTCTAAAAATAAACTTTTCAATTAGGATGATCGAGATGTCCTGCTTTCTGCCACAAGATAAGGACCTGAAGATTGCTGTTTATGACTTTGACTTACTGAGCAGAGATGAAAAAGTCGGTGAAACTGTTATAGATTTAGAAAACCGGCTTCTGTCACGGTTTCGGCCTTCCTGTGGTCTGCCTGAAACCTACTGTATGTGAGTATATCAAGACCTGAGCCTATTTATGTCAAATGTTCTTAAAGAGTGAGTATTATACAAAATCAACGTTTTGAAGCGTTCTCCCATATTTTAACATCATAAACATGCCTTAAGAGTTTTAGATGACATCCATGCACATTTCAAACCCTCTTTATAGTTAGCAGTAAGATTCTGTCAAATTTTCAGTTTATAAGCCTACGTCACCCATGCTCCAACATGACAATTTTCCATAAATATAAAAACATGATTCAAAACAATACACTCAAACTTCACAAACCTGATGCGATGTGCACTATTCCATTAGAGGGATGATTTTTGCTAATTTTGTAATACTCCTTCTTCTAATCAAAGTTCATTGATTTGGGATTCAAATGGTAACACATTTTCTACCTTATCCAATTTCAATTTCAGCTCGGGAGTCAATCAATGGAGAGACCAGCTGAAGCCGTCTCAGATTCTCCAGAATGTGGCAAAGATAAGAGGGGTGACTGCTCCCACTGTAGACGCAGATGGGACATCAATGACCTTTGCTGGAGCACACTATACCCTGCAAGAGTTTGGTGAGCTGTTTCACTTCGATACCATGATTATTTATGTTATATTACATGTATTTCTGCTTATTTATACAGAATACTTTGGGGCATTAAAATCAGTGTCAAGCATTTTAGGAATAAAAAACTACTTCATGTCAATAAGAATAAAATATATGAATACTTTATACATTTTATATATAGTGTTATTTACCTCATTATTGTGATTTCCTGTCATTTGTGGTGAGTTTTGTAGTTTATAAAAGCAAAATCCATCCAAAGTCCATGAACTATAGTTATAGTTGAGACAAAATATGTGTAGAATGATTATGTAACCTGTCATAGGCATTTTAATTAATTTCTCTGTACACATGGCCTATTGCAGTCAGTTCTATTTTGTCATTTTCTTTTACAGAGGCCAACACTGTTATCCACTCCCATCTGGGGCCACCAAGAGAAAGACTTGCCCTTCATGTGCTCAGACAACAGGGCTTAGTGCCAGAGCATGTGGAAACTAGGAACCTGCACAGCTCTCACCAACCCAACCTCTCACAGGTACAAAAACATAAGTATACACAAAAAACCCTGAATTAAATTTAATAAAAGTCTAATATATATATATATATTTTATTTACAGGGTAAAATACAGATGTGGGTGGACATATTTCCTAAAAGTCTTGGTTTGCCAGGGCCTCCTTTTGACATCACGCCACGCAAAGCCAAAAAGTAATACACACTCATGATATATTTATTCAAACATAACTCACTCGGTGAAACAATTAACCTAACAACTTCTAAATCTGAAAACAGATATTATTTGCGCGCTGTGATTTGGAACACCACTGAGGTCATTCTGGATGAAACTAGCATCACAGGAGAAAACATGAGCGACATCTATGTTAAAGGGTAATACTCATTTACATATCTTATTAACACTATAGTTTTATGTTAATACTTTGTTTTTTATAGTTTTATGTTAATACTTTGCAGGGGAAGTACAGATGCCCTCAACAGCTGTACTCTGTAAGCTGTTGAGGGCAGGTCAGATTTTTGTGGTGGAATTTACGTTTTTTGTCAGATTGCAGATTTGTTGACCTGGTTTATGGTTAACATCTCTGTAACTACTGTCCACATAAAACAAAAACTAGCACAAAGTTCAAATATACAACAGCGAAATACATTTTAGCTTCAGAAAACTGTGCCATTATAATATGGTTCGTGGAGCTGATCACTAACAAATAATGATAAGGTTCAACATTTGTGGATCATATGTTTGGATATTCTTTTAAAAAAAATCTCCCAAAGAGTTATATAAAGTGCTGATCTTTTCCTCAAATTCTAGACACAACTGATCATGCTGAGGGTGTTCTACATGTTTCTTTATGGTGGAATCAATGTTCAGCTGTTACCCTTTAGACCAAGTGCACACACTTTCAAACACTGTCAAAAAGTTTTAATATTGTCTGAAAACTCAAGAAATAACACTAAATGGATTTAAACAACAGATTTTCAGGAGCCTGTGATCAATATGAGTGTTCATGGCCCTGTTTAGCTGTTTGATTTTTAACTAAATGGTGAGTGTAAGTGTAAAGGGTAGAGCTGTTTAATGTCATCCTGTAGAACATTCCAGGCAGAGCAATGACATATCCATAGAAACAAGCAGGTGACAGACCCCCCACCAAAACGTTATATAGTGTACCTGTGAACTTAATGCTGTTCTGGTATAGTTGGATGCCAGGGATGGAGGACGACAAGCAGAAGACAGATGTCCACTATAGGTCCTTGGACGGTGATGGCAACTTTAACTGGAGATTCGTCTTTGGGTTCGATTATCTCCCCGCAGAACAGCTATGTGTGGTGTCAAGAAAAGTAAGCGTTGCCATGCTGACAACTGTGTGTAAATCAGTTTGATCCTAAAAGTTGTATTGTGTTTTATTTTGTAGGAGCACTTTTGGAATCTTGACAAAACGGAATTCAGAATCCCACCTAAACTCACTGTTCAAATTTGGGACAATGACAAATTCTCTCTGGATGACTACTTGGGTAATGATACTGTATGATTCGTTATTTTAACTTGTGGTCTACATTCACTCTCAACTAAAGTAAATTTAATTTTTTTTATTTTTATTTTTGTTTTGTTCAATTTGCTCTCTTCCCTTATAACAGCTATCAGAAAATGTTATATATTTTTCTATATTTGTGTATTTACGTATTTATGTATATGTACAACAGAATAAGTTTCATATTCATATGGTGGGTAGAGTAGCCAAAAAATGTACTCAAGTAATTGTAATGTTACTTCAAAATAATATTACTCAAGTAGATGTAGTGGATCAAAAACTACTACTCAAGTTAGAGTCACTTAAAGACTGTTAATGCAAAAAAAATCTGGTATTTTCAAAGGATATACATAAAGATGAGAAAAACTAAATTATATCTGAGCAGTGTAAGAAACACAAATATTCAAATCATTTCATATCAACATAATGCTTTTGTCACTTGTAAACTTAGTACTGTTGCTTCAATAAAATATTACTCAAGTATGAGTAATGCTGCTAGAAACGTACCCTGAAAAGTATTATTTCTTTAAAAATGTACTCAAATAAAGGTAAATGAGTAAATGTAACAGAGTAATTATATTTTTCTAGATTATTTCCAATTCACCTTCAGTGACTCGCCTTTTAATTAAATCTTTGAATGCCATATATTTTCTTTAATACTTTTATTTTTAACTTTTCCTATATTTTCCATAGGTTCCATTGAGTTGGATCTTCTAAATCTAATCCCACCATCCAAAACTCCAGAAAAATGCAGTCTTCACATGTTGCCTGGAGGAAAGGCTACTTCTGTTTCCACCCCAAACTCTCTATTCTCCCAAAAGTCTGTGCGTGGCTGGTGGCCCTGTACCATCGAGCAGGATGGAAAACTTTCTCTTGGAGTATGTTTATAACAATACAATGCTGTAGTAAATGTACAGTTCATAATAAAAAGATTGTATTTCTTCAGGGTAAAGTAGAGATGACTTTGGAGATAGTGGAAGAGAAGGAAATGATGGAAAGACCAGCTGGGAAAGGTAGAGATGAGCCCAACATGAATCCCAGACTAGAGTCACCCAAGTAAGAGCCATTCAATGTTATTTCAACTATTACAGCTACTATTACGAGAACTGGTGCTACCATTTTAACTGCTACTGGTACTACTACTACTACTACTACTACTACTACTACTACTACTACTACTACTACTACTACTACTACTACTACCACTACTACTATTACTACTACTCAGTCTAGTATTACTACTGCTACCCCTGATAATACTATGACTGGTCTTACTTCAACCTACTATCACTGCTACTATTAGTACTACGATATGACTACAGTCACTTCTGCTGTTGCTACTATTACTACTAGTACTATTATACTACTACTCTGCAGCTGCTGCTACTACCAGTACTAACAGACTGATTCAAATGTCAGAGTAACATGATATTGTTATTGACCTTTATGTATGACACTATTTCATTTTGCAGTCGTCCAGACACATCCTTCTTCTGGTTTACCAGCCCTTGCAAGACCATGAGGTTTATAGTGTGGCGGCGTTTCAAATGGGTTTTCATCATAGGAGTTATCCTTCTGCTGGTGATCCTGTTCCTAGGGATCCTGTTCTACTCCCTACCTGTAAATAACTATTATATTAAATGGCCTAAATAATTATTTTTCTTAAACGTAATTCTAACCTATCTCTTTATGTTCACAGAATTACATCTCCATGAAGATTGTAAAACCTTTCTCTTAAAAAAAACAAACCCAAAAATATATGTAATATGACTTCAGAAATCTGCCAGCAACTATAGTCTTTACCACTGGATGCTTTTAACAACTTTATACTTTACCAAATCAGTATTTAGCTTGTCAATGTAACATTAGCACTTTCATTATTTTTCTATGTATGTTGTTGTTTTAATAATGAATACAATAAATTATGTAAACAATGTATTTGGTATATATTTATTATCAAAAAGCTATGTTTTATTTAACATATGTTACTATTTAATATTTATACAATTAGCACTGTCATTTTACTCTTTACTGTCTCTTTAAATGGGACACGACTATAAACGACTTTACGGCTGCGTTGCCTGGATACGAACACTTGGTCCCGCCTCTTCTCAGTAAAGCGCTGATCTGATTGGCTAGGGGATTCCCCGTACTGTACTGCAGCTGCAAACCAGATGGAAGTAAAGCAATAACAGAACGGTGGAAAATGCGGCGTTATCCTGTCTGTAGAAATAACGGATTATAATAAAACATGTCAAATACTCCCCAAGAAGTCTCACAGTGAGCGGTATGCTTGTAAGTCCACATCTTTCTCCCTGCGGGCTGAGTGTAGATGTTTTGTGGATAAGCTAGCTACCCAACGCTAACCTTTACATCCAAATATGCTAGCTACAGATGACTGTTCTTGAAACCTCCTGTCCTGGACCTCCTGTCCTGGACCACAGATTGTGAAACCTTTTATACGGCCAGTTTATTCATTTGACATGGCGAACAGCGTAAAGTAAATTGCAGAATTGCAATGTTCAAAGCTATTTACAGTAGCTAGCTTATTGTTTACAAGAATTTCTGAGTGACATAATGATAAAGAGACCCTATGTTACTGCGTTAGCATAAAATATAGCCTTTTCCATTCTTTTACTGTGACGTACATATTTGTTTTTTACAACGTCTACGTTAACTAGATGCATTTCTCTTTATGTAGAAACCTGTAGAAACCCATAGAAAACATCTTTGATTAGTCAATAAAGAAGAAAGGATGGATCCTCACACAAGGTGAGCACGTGTATTTATAGATTTAAAAAACAAAAGCAAAACATATATTATGGATACATGCTATTGTTGTAAGCTCTGCTGTTATCACTGACCGGAATATAACAGTTGTTTCTATTTCAGTGTCACCGCTGACGCCAAAACAGACATTGTAAACCATACAATCCCAAACACAAGCCTAACAGTTGTAAAAGAGGGACTCATGGACTCTCCAAATGACTTGGTAACAGCTTGCGTACAGAATGATGTAGCATGTGGTCATTCTCAGTCTTGCAGCAGAAGTCAGACTTGTCCTAAAGGACAGAGAGCAACAAGTGCCAGTTCACCTGTGCCCCAGCCTGGTGCCAGCAGCTGCTCTGTGGGCCACTCACCAAACCCCAAACTCACCTTGTGTCTTAGTAGTAGTCCTTTAAAAGGTGTGAGAACGCCTAATGATGTGGAGATGCTGAGTCCAGACAGCCCGGGGTGTAGAACCCTGCACAGCTCCACAGATGGGCCTCATGCAGGCAGTGCTTGTTCAGACGGGTCTGAGTGTCCAAGTTTAGCCAAAGAAAGAGAAGGCCTTGTTTCAATGGGAACAGACCAGTCACAGATACCAGTGCACACTGGATCAACTGGGTCAGCTCAATTCCTATGCCAGGCAGACAGGTTTGTATAAATCAGTTTCACTTTTTGCACCAGAGAAACAAAACAAAACAAACCTGATTTGAATTAGATTCTCTTGTGATTGTTTAGTATAGCCTTTGCTCTGCATAATATGGACCGAGGATGGCAGGGGACTCCTATAGATGAGCTGAACAGAATGCCTCAGTGCGCTCCTCCTCTGTCTCACCTGAAGGTAGTGCCCAACCACACCATCACCATCAGGGTAAGCATGCATGCCTTATATGTAAATATATGAGCTATTTTTAGTTTGCATTGCTATTGCTATTGCAATTATTCTCGTGAATGTACATGGAGTTAAAAAACAAACAAACTGTGGAGCACTTTCTGTATTACCACAGTGTGCTTGAGAGAAGAACACGGCCTAATACAGGGTTTGTGTGTTAAACATGTATTATAACCAGGGCCGGGCACGTTAACGCGTTAACTTTGCGTTAACTAAATAAGTCATTAACGCCGACAATTATTTTAACGCCGTTAACGCAGTTTTTATTATTTATTTATTTATTTTATTGTAAACGTCTGTTTCTCACTGGCTTTTATTTTGAAAAAGTCCACCGCGAGCGTTTCTTTAAGTTTTACGTCTTTTCGTTACACTTTTTTCACTTTTTTCTGACCACGTGAGATGCAACGTGCCCAAGCCTCCACGAGCCGCGGGCCCGGCCGAGGGTTCGGCCGCAGGCTCCGACTACCGTCGCGGCTCCGGCCGCGAGTTCGGCTGCGGGCTCCGGCCGCGAGTTCGGCCGCGGGCTCCGACTCCGGCCGCGGTCTCAGCCGCGGGTTCAGCCGCGGGCACCGGCTCTGGACCAGCTGTGCGCGCTGAGCTGAGCTTGTTTCTTTAGTTCAGTGTTGGAGTAACTGATTTACCCAGATACCATTGGAAGAAAAAATGTGATTGGTCCATTTCCATTCCATTATATTAACCCTTTGTTTCCTAAGAAATATCAGTCCAAGTTTATAACACTGATCTAGAAATTATTACTAGTGTATTGTTTATTACTCACAGCATAAAAAATATTCAATAAATATATTAGTAGTACAAACGTCCATTAAATATTTTTTCTTGAGCCTTCCCTGAATACCTTGAAGGCTCTGAGGATTCCCCTGTGAAAGAAATGCTGTTTGCACAACAGATGTATGTCTCTTTCATTTACATTTTCAATAAAAGAGCACTATACGCTACTTTTTAATTCATTAATTGGTTTTGTGTATAACATGCGATTAATCGCGATTAATCGTGATTAAAAAAAAAATATTTTTGCCCAGCCCTAATTATAACATTAAAAAAAATTTGCGTAAAATAAGCCCTTTGAATTAGTTTCATGTTTCATAAGCCCTTACTACCACCATTATATTGCATTTCATTTTTGCACTTTTGCTCTTTGTACAGACAGATCTGCTTAAAGAAGGTGAACTTCCTGTCCCTTTCCCCACCAAGTTCAAGGACAGCTGGGACGACGTGTCTGTGAAGATGCCCTGCTCCGACAAAAACCTGTTTCCTATGGAGACTGAGGTTGGAACTATACTGAATACTATGCTGAGTTTGATCATTTGATGCATGAAACATTAGACAGTGAGTATTGTGTTGTTGTTACAGGATGGAGGAGGAGTCCAGAGCCGATGGGAGCTGATTCACACTGCCCTGCGTGGAGGGTTCAAAAGCAGCCTAGATGTGAGGGTAAGTGGAACAAAGTACTGCTTATTTTCCCTTATTTTCTTTGCACATGTTGAGGCAGAAGTTTGTATTAGGGTGTAAATACAGTACACATTGTTTTCATTTGCAAATGCAGCTTGATGCTCAATAGTAAAAATAATAGAATACACACCTCTCTATAAGGTCCTTTATTACACAAAATTAACTAATGAAAAAAAACATACCCACAGTTGTGTTTTGTTTTCAGTGTTTGTGTGTTTAACAATGAAAAAAACCCACAACTGCTGGTATGTTGTGATGAAGAAACAACATTATAACATACATCAGAAAATAGCGTAGTATAGGCAGGTGTTTCTTCAAGGACAGTGCCTGCTCAGTCCTTGTTTGGCCTATGCCATGAGAGCTATAATACTCCCTACAATGGAATCATAGTCTTGACTAGAATGGACAAAGGTTACTCAGACTATTTCATTTTATCCTACAATGAAGAGCTAGACTAAACTCAACCTAACAAACACAATAAGACCCTCTATTCCAGTCTCTACTGAACAAAAGGTAAAAGGTAATAGTTGTTAACTTGAAAACTTTTTGAGTTTTGGACTAATAATCCAGGGTTACTCAATGTGTGAATAAAACAAAACACAACTCCAAGTATGTTTTTGATGAGGTAGCAACATTATAATAGGGCTTAACTATCACAAGAGTAAATTTTGCGTGATATAGGACATTTTAAACTGTGGAACATTATATTTTTATCTGGGAGTATTCTACCTTTCTAGTTAGATAGATAGGTTATTTTTGTTTTGCCTGTTTTGGTTTACAGGCTGTTTATACCCCAGATATTAAAAGCCAAAGCCAAATACTTGAGGCCTGTACCTGCTGTGAAAATTGCCATTCATTATGCAACTAATAATCTGTAAACTAAATTTGAACAGAAAACTTAAAAAGTGAAAAACAATAGTAACCAATATTTGAACTGTTTTGAAATCTGACATCCAAAACTAATTCCATAAATAAACACTAGATGGCAGGGTTTGCACAAAACTTAGAAAACGTTCACCGTCTGGTTGAAGTTTTTCAATTGACATCCGTGTTATGACTTGTGTATATATCATTTGAGTATATATTTTTTATTTAAATGTCTTTTTGTACTCTCCTAGGATGCCATTCTGAGATACAACACGGCCCATGCAAAGAAATGGGACTTCACTGCCCTGAACCTGCTCTGTACTGAGGTAAGTGAGATGGGAGTGATGTACTATGTAGATTAATTTTAGGTCACATTTAAACCTTATGACTCTTTTATTCCAAACAAATTTACACACAGCTTGTTCTATAGTTCATTTTATATATTGTTTTATACTTTATGATATTATTTATTTTATTATTTATATGATATTATTATATTCTTGAACCAGGAAGAAAAAATTAGCTTTGACTCGAATGTTCCAAAGTATTAAGTAATCTGTTTTGCTCAGCCTTTATTTATTCACAAATGTTTTAATTGCTCAAAAATGCCTTTAAAAATATGCATTCTTATTGTGAGTATTCTTGCCTCTCACTGATCTAACCTGTAACTTGACTTGGTGGCATTATCTTCTTGTCTCTGTTGAGATATGTTTTTGAACATTCTCCGTGGAGATGATCAGGTGACATACTGTCCAATAGCTAATCCATCTTTAAAAAAAACAAAACAAAACAAAACATTTTTGAACCAATTTTGCTATGTAAAATAACATTGTTGATCATTTTCTTATTATTGTGTTTTACTTATTATTAATATATTGTGTGAATTTATATTAATATAAGTGTGAAAAAAATAGGATGCTACTATTTTATGAGATTTTGAAAAGTCTCAGAAAACTGACCGAAGAAGAGCATATACATAATATCATATAATCTTTTCCAAATCGTGCCTTTCCCATCAAAACCGTACTTCCATAGATGTCTAAAATGCTTTATCAGTGCTTAGCCCCTCCCCCTCACAGCGACGCTTCTCCTCCTTTCTGGTTTTGCCTGTGGATCTCAGAGGAACCCACTTGTACCTCACAGTTAGCGCAGCCTGGAGCATGGAGACAGCAGCTGGTGCTATGAACCTGGGGAGTGCGTTTCCTGTGACTGTCTCTCTCCAGCGCCGCATCATCTGACAGTTTAGGCTGGTAATTACCTGTTGGCTCAGGTATTTCTCCCAAGTGGCGTCGTTATTCATCACATTGTGTCAAAATATTTATCCGAACATAATGCCTTACTGAGGACACTTTCCCTTAGAGACGCCACGTTGTTTGTCTCTATATTACTTTGCAAATTGAAGTGGTGTGTTACAATGGGAAAGCAGAGTGTAGAGCAATTAATTGAATGTATTTAATTAATTATGTTTTTTAATGATCGAGATTTAGAAAAATTGCAAAATTGTGAAGTTGGGGATTATTATGAAATAAGTTTACTGTTGACTTTGTACTTGCAATGCAGGGTTATTATGCAATTGCAAGCACATATCTATACAAATGTAATTGAAGGCAGTTTACAATGTCTTAATAATAGATATTACTAGTCTATGGTCTTATACTTGTTCTGATAATGCTCAAGATCATTCTGAAGCTATTCTCTACTTTCTGTGCTAGTTTGAATATAGACTAGTTTATGATTTTCGATATTTTTGACAACCCTTGTTCCTTTCACTATTCTGCACATTTGGCACAGTTTTCTCTTATTTCATTTTGCTTTTCTCACACTTACAGTTTGCCTGAGATTGCTTGGAATTAAAGAGTTTTTTTTTTTATAATAATAAGACAAATTGGCCTCTCTCTGGTGTAAAACAATATCTCAGTGTGGGGAAGGGAGCCGGCTTGATCAATAGCCCTGTGCCTGTTTTTATGGCTTTATCCAATTTAATTAAAAGGAGCACTTGAAATCCATAAAGATGCTAAGTACTGCCAGCAACAAAGTCACCCTCCGTCACACAGAGGCTAATTCCATCTGCTGCTCCTAAGTGCCCATTCACTTAGTGCGTCTGAGCTGCATTCCTGCTACCCCCTTTTACGTTGCTATAGAAACATTTTAGATTCTTAAACTGGATAAGGACCAAATATGACTTTTCCATTTAGATAAGTACTGCAATTATTGGGATGAATTGTCTTACTTGTTGTGACTCATTTTAGAGGGTGATTCGGTTCATTATCTCTAATTTTGTTTTGATTGCAATGTTATTACTTAAAGGGCCAATATTACGGTATTTTCTGATCTATGTTATAATGTTGTCTCCTCATCAAAAACATACCTGGAGTTGTGTTTTGGTTTCACATATTTAATCTGTGTTCTACTCTCAAACTGAAAACACTCCGTTCCACCTTGTGATGTTGTGTGATAATACCAGAAGTGTTCCACAGTGTTTTTAAACTCCATACACCTTCACTAGAATAGTTTACATTTGTAACAGAGCATTTTAGGTTTTGGAGATGTAGACTGACTAATCATACAGGAAAGCTATACATGTGTGAATGAAACAAAACACAACTCCTGATATGTTGGATGAGGTAACAACATTCTAAAATGGGTTAAAGCTCACGGGAGTACAATTTTGCTTAATATTTAATTGTGATACCTCTATCAGTATGGGGCAGTGGTGTAGGGAGTCCAGTGGATTGCCCAATGTCCCAGAGATTGGCAGTTTGATTTCTACTCTGACCCAGTCCACACTGTTGTTTTGTTCATGTGCAAGAGACCACATAACCCCTCATATTGTTATTACATTGTACTGGTACGATATATAATAGAAGTTCTATTTTCCAGTGTTTTGTGCTGATATTTGTTTCTAAGCTGCCCCAAACTCTGCAAGACATTTTGTATTTGTGCTCAGTACATCAGATGTCTGTTTAAACAAATTATTGAGATAAAACAATGTGTCTAAATAGGTAGCTATTCATCATCAAATTGTATTTTATC
The DNA here is from genome assembly GCF_026225935.1 of Boleophthalmus pectinirostris. Classification (NCBI taxonomy): domain Eukaryota; kingdom Metazoa; phylum Chordata; class Actinopteri; order Gobiiformes; family Gobiidae; genus Boleophthalmus; species Boleophthalmus pectinirostris. The sequence continues at coordinate 32,492,288 of NW_026571404.1, read as the reverse complement.
TCAGAAATTATTTTTAAGAAACTTTATAAACTTATTAAGTGTACATGTGACCAAATTGAAAGACTTTTGGATCTGGAACTGTCTCCCTGATTTCAGATAGGCGTAACTGATAGGTGGATTAACCAATTGGAGTGTTCTGTTTGGGTAAAAACAAACATGGAGGCTTATGTTACAAAACGGGAAAAAAATAGCACAGTGAAACACCAAGAAACAGCACAGATTTCTGAAGAATCAATAATCGAAGCACCAAACTTTTATTTATCTCAGGTTTGATTTTGTTATGTATTTTATGTAGAATTTTGAAGAGGAGATATTTTCCCTGTTTGAGAGGCATGTGATGTTAATTAGCGGCATCAGCAAGACAAATATCAGTTATTGGTATAGCCCAACAAAGTAAATTTGGTCTTCAGATAATTTATTTGATTGGAATTATTTCATTCGTTTTTCAGACCAAGGGTTAGTTTGTTTTCATACATGACAATTTCGACTACTCACAGCTGCCTTCCTCACATGGTCACATGATATGCTGTCTTCCACCGGTAGGATAAATTTTAAATCAACTGACCAGACACATCACGGAAAAATAATATGACCAGTATGAGGAAGAAGAAACTGTCAAGTATGAAAATTGCCATGCATGAAAACAAACTAAACATTGGTTTGTAAACAGAATCTAATAAAATAAATCTGTGTCTGTATCAGACCATTCCTACCTAGCTTCACGTTGTAAAATTCAACAGTTTTCTTTCCCTTTACATGGGTCGACCAACAATGCTTGATTAAATATGCAGTAGAATTTGTGTAGCTTCGGCCGGGTGATTGACAGGCACTTCGACGAGTAATGGCTGCAGGTAAAAAAAAAGAGTTAGCCAAATTAGAGCGTGTCTATAAATTGTCTTAGTGATGCTGTGGCTGCTCAAATGAAACTGTCAGAGTGTCACTGTCTCTGATGAATGTGTGAGGTACAAGCCAGAGCCAGGCCAGTGAGCTGCACCTGCCGAGGCGACAGGCGACACCTGCCGAGGCAACAGGCGGCACCCAGCAGGTGGCACAATATGCAGTCTTTAATCATTATTTTAACTCATTAAACTGGGATTGTAACAGTCCAGGACATTTAGTAAATGAATCATGAAAATAGTAATGAAAGCATGTACAGTATGTATAACTAAAAGTTTAACAGTCAAAATCATATTTAATAAACTAATTAGAGTCTATTTTAGTTTCTTATGTGCAGACCTGTGTTTGTTATGTTCTTGTATTAGCCCCTGCTTACACACACACACTGATAAATTTAACATACAAACCGCACGCTTCTCTCTATCCAGCTGCTTAAGCAATTCAAACAGCGCGGATCATCTTTCTCTCCTCAACCATCCCCATCCCCAACCTCCTCCATTACTCCTCCAGGACTACTTTATGGTGTCTGGTAGCTCATTACTTCTGACAGCTTTTAGTCAGTCCCGCTCCCTGCAATATAACTTCCCCCTATAGACGGATCTCCCACCAAAGACTGCCTGTTTTAAACCAAGCGCTCCCTTCCCCTCTTTCTCTCTGTCCACCAAAAACTCCCTGTTTTAACCCAAGTGCTTCTCTCCCCTCTCTTTCTCTCTGTCCACCAAAAACTCCCTTTTTTAAACCAAGCGCTCCCATCCCGTCTCTTTCTCTCTCTGTCCAACAGACTCCTTGTTTTAAACCAAGTGGTCCTCTCCCCCCCCCCCTCTCTCTTCTCTCTCTCTCTCTCTCTGTCTGTCTCTCTGTTCTCTCTCTCTCTCTCTCTCTCTCTCTCTCTGTTCTCTCTCTCTCAGTTCTCTCCCTCACTTCCCCCCCCCGTCTCTCTCTCAATCTTGCTCTCTGTGTCCCGCTCTCTCTGTCTTGCTCTCTTTGTCTCTCTCTGGCTCCTCTCTTTCTCTTGTTGTCTTTCTCTCTCTATCTGTCTGTCTCTCTGCTCTTTCTCTCTGTCTGTCTCTCTCTCTTTTCTCTCTCTCTGTCCCCCTGTCTCTCTCTCTCTGTCTCTCTCTTTCTGTCTGTCTCTCTCTCCTTCTCCCCTCTCTTTTTTTCCCTTTCCCTCTCTCTGTCCCTCTCTCTCTTTCTCTCTCTGCCTGTCTCTGTGTCTCTCCCACTCTCTCTCGCTCTCTCTCTCTCTACCTCTTTCTTTTTCTCTGTCTCTCTCTGTCTTCACAATTGGTCATTTGCATTTTTGTCCGCAGGAAAAAGTGCGTTTAATCAGACCAGGCTCCTCTGCTTACTTTGATAGAATACGGAGCCTGATTGATAGCACTGACATTCGAAGCCAATACACTCATAAGTAATTGCGCTGTAAATCTGCAGCTATGAAAGTATAACTGGATGTTTATTTTGGAGGGAATTGCAGATGGATGCTGAGGTAAGCTATAGGGTGAAGTATGGACAGTATGGACCAGGCGAGAGATGGGAGATTCATGAATGTTGTTTATACGAGCGCAATTCTGCTGAGCAACTTTACGGTTATTCATTTACTTTTTTACTTTTTTTTTTTCCAATTAAAGTCTTGTCCGCAGAGTATTTCATCTAATAAACAGACTAAAATGCAAAATTATATTTTGTTACTTGTCCTTATTGGTGGCAATTCCAGAGAAAAAGATGCTTCTTTATTAGAGATGCACCGGTCCAGCTTTTTCCGAAACTGATTCCGATACTATAGCTGTAAATATCAGTTAATACCAGTGCAGAAAATGAAATTCATTAATTTCCTTTAAACAAATATAAAATAAGACAAAAATGCTCCAAAAGTGTTGTGTAGCTTTAATTTATCTCTCAAGTAACCACAGAACTTAGGATTAATAAAAGTTCAAACATTATGAGGCTTATTGGCCAACTATGACCAGCAAATAGTCATCAATTTATATGTTCAACAAGGATATCGACCGAACCGGTATTTGGCCAGCTAAATGTCAGTATCTGCCTCAACATTCATTATTAGTATTGGATCGGTGCCTCCCTAGTCCTTACTGAAAGTGGATTCGCCTCTCCACAGACCTGACTTGTAACTTCCTGAAAGTGGGCTGAACAAAACTTTTTTACCCATATTATTTTGATAATCTACTGCACAAATAGCACCGTAGCCTGTGAAAAACATGTTTGCTCTTGTTAGATCATGTTCTTAAAGACGGTATATTATGCAAAATCATTTTTCATAAGCTTTCTCCCACAATGGTATAATTTATAAAATATGGTAATACATTGTTTTAGCATTTTAAAAACAATAAAAGGTAACATGGTTATCTAAATATGTTATGTGCTAGCAGTTAATACCCCTTAGAAGTCAAATACCTCCTCTTTAACCTGGAATGTGCCACAGTATGGCTATAACTTCTTGGGTTCTTTTTAAAGACAATGCAGTAAAGTGTGTTTACCTTGTTGACATGTTTCGGCTGCTAGCTGCAAGCCATCTTCAGAACTGTCACCGGTGTTGGTGGTGACGTGTCGTATATCAGCTGTTGTTGGCGACGGGAGGCGTGGTCAGTCTGAGTGACCTGCCAGGTCCATCAGGCTGACCACGCCTACAGGAAGTAACAACAGCTGATATACGACACGTCACCACCAACACCGGTGACAGTTCTGAAGATGGCTTGCAGCTAGCAGCCGAAACATGTCAACAAGGTAAACACACTTTACTGCATTGTCTTTAAAAAGAACCCAAGAAGTTAAAGTATATAAGAAGACAAAATGAACATCTTTTGCTTAGTATGGCTATAAGTTGCATGTGATAGGCTTCTGGTATTGGAGGGCCTTTCTGAAATAAACCTAATATTTATGGTGAGTGTAAAATGCTTGTTGAGTTGTCTTATTGAATCATGTGAGAGTGAAGTTGATTGAATTTGATAGTAACTTGTGTTATTTATGGCCAACTTGAAATTATGGTATGACCCCTTCACCTATTGATCCTGGTAGAGAATTTTTATCTTAGGCTGGGCATGTTTTTGTAATCAATAAGCTTAGAGCATTACCTACCGTCACATAACATCATTTGTCAACAAAAGAAATAATATTGTTTAATTTTTTTTCTTTCTTTTTTTTTTTTTTTCTTTAAAGGTCTTATATTACACAAAGTGGAGTTGTGTTTTGTTTCATTCACACATCTTTGAGTAATCCTTTATTATTGGTCTGTCTACATTTCCAAAGCTCAAAATGATCTGTTCCACCTTGTAGTATCATCCTGTGGTAGTTTTCAAGTTAACAGCTATAACTTTTACCTTTTAATTCAGTGCAGATGTATGGAGTTTATGGAGTTTAGTGGATCACTTCCTGTATTACCACATGACATCACAAGGCGGAACAGAGTGTTTTCCGCTTGAGACAAGAACAGGGTTTGTGTGTTAGACACGTGTGAATAAAACAAAACACAACTTACAACACGTATGTTTGTGATGAGGAAACAACATTATAACATAGATTAGAATGTAGTTTAATATGGGCCATTTAATAGTATTCATATTTATACACTTCTCTTGTTCATTTTTGTCAGTGTCAGTTGGTCTTATCCTCTTACTATACAAATGTGTTTACTGTATGTCTTTGTTTCAGTATCTGGAGCACAGTGAGGCTCAGCACCTGTTGGAGGTGGTGCTGCCTGCCATGGTGGACTTGGCCCTCAGCGCTCCACGTCTCTGCACAATGGTACGTACGGATCAGTCCTCTGTAAAATGTGTATCTGGATCTGCATAAGATGAGATATGATTTTTTGTTTCATCTGCTTTAAATCCAAAGTAGTATAGTATACTCATCATTTTTATTATTGCCTTTAGTTTTAACACTATTGCACTTTGTAACGTTTCAGGGGTCCGTCATCTGCTTGTTTATATGGATGGATATGTCATTGCTCTGCCTGGAATGTTCCACAATATGACATTTAACAGCTCTACCTTATATTTATTAAATTACAGGTGGTTCTGTAGGTCAAAAATACCTTGAAAACAGGTATTCTGACTGTGAGTAGGATTTCCTCTCCACAGATTTTTTATCACAGAACATGCTTGTACAGATCTAAACTACAGGGTTAACAGTTATTATGCAGAATAAGGCAGGATATTTTGTTGTCTGTGGAGGAAATTATGGCACTTTAAATACTGCAGCCTTTGCTATTAGCTAATTGCATCCATTCAAATTTAAGGTTTATTATTTATAGGTGCTCTGTGTAAGTATTCTGGTGAAGGGTCTGTCAAATGCTTTTCTCCATGGAGATGTTATTGGATTGTCAGCTTGGATGTTTCACAGTGTGGCTGTAAACCTTTCTATCATCATGGAGACCAAACCAGACCAAATTACAGGTCAGATCTCTGGAGACGCAACCACGCTCAGAGTCAGAATGCCTGTATTCTAGGGATTTTTGAGCTATCAATCTATCTGTAATTTAATAAATTCAAGGTAGATGTGTTTAATGTCAAATTTTGAAACATTCAAAACAGAGAAATGACATCTCCATAGAAACAAAAAGGTGACTGACCCCAAGCGAAAAGATACCTAATGCATCTTTAATCTTGCAGCCCTATTTCCATGTTAAAGATAAACTGAAAGGATTCGGTCTGGACTTTAAAAAAACGTTGCATATGAACCACAAAACCCTCACTCCACACTCACTTTTACTTGGAAATGTCATACGAGGAGAAAGTGAACTTGGCATCTAAGCGGTTATTGAAGATTAAATGGTAGCTGTAGTACAGGATAAGCTCATGACTCACTCCCAGGATGTAATGAATAGGGCTTTTTGGTCCGCATCACAAATTGCTTCATTATATAATAGGGCTGAGGGAGCAGAGGTCTGTCTCCTGCCCAGTCATCCATTTTATGTGCTATGCTTGTGCACTTTGGGAGATTCGGCCAAGATTTCTCATTCATGGTTTTACCTATATATAACTAGTTTTGAAATACAACATACATGGGAAAGGATGGCTGATTTCTTGCCCAAAATAGCTCGTTGATCTAAGTCACAGATCCTTAAATGCCAAGTCCATTCGTCTTTATTTTAGATCGGCAATCACTCATACTAAATACTGTTGGAAGTCCTTCATGTTTGGCATTTGTCTAATCTGCTTATCAATATCAAAATTCAATTCCCACAAGAAGAAAACCTGATTTTGTAAGCCTGGCTGAACTAAATCAATTTACTGAGAAAGCTGAAAAAAGTTGACTCTTTTCATTCTGAGGAGAAGATCTTTTTAGTGACTGTTCAGAGCAGGAAAAAAAAACAAACATTGTAGACCAAAATAGCCATGCAAAATTAAATTAAAGCTAGTAATAATTTTAAGTTGCAAAACATGGAACGCTCAGTTGTATTTGTTAAATACTTAAATTTAAAAGTTTTATTGTACTGTTTTCAATCGTAAAAATGCCTGAAGGCGCTGTACCGTTTTAAACTATTTGCAGCGGCCCAAAGTTATTCCTCACTTACCTTGTGAATTCTAAGTATCCAAGTTAGTCATCATTATGAGTTGCTCAGAGACTCTCTCTGTCTGAGACCAATGCAGAATTGTGACAACACTTAGCATGCTAACCACACACTTCCTGATTATTGAACAATAAAATGGTTTCTAATTGGTGCACACAGCACGCAGCAGACATATTTTGACTTCAAGAACTTCAAGAGATACAATATATCTGCACTGGAGCAAGACACATTTTTCTCAAATTAATGGAAGAAAATCTGGTACAGGGCCTTTAAATACAGATTTATATTCCTTATATGCAGTGTTGGGAAGGTTACTTTTAAAATGTAATCCCCTACAGATTACAGATTACACACCCCAAAATGTAGTTTGTAACATAATCCATTAAATTACTTAAAGTGAGTAACGTAATCTGATTACTTTGGATTACTTGATATTGTCATGTTTTTTTAAACGACATGAATGTAGCAACCACATCCTGAAAATTCTTGTTTGTTGTCTTCAAATTGTCTGAGCCCAAGTCTCCATGAATAAGCAACTGTTTGCTGTAGAGAAACAAAGACCACGATATCTTAATATAAGAGGTTTTGTCTGTTAAAAGACAGAAACAAGATCAGTCTTTCCTTCACCATATTAAAAAATATTATTGTCAGAGAATTATTTTTATTATTTTTTATATGAGATCACCTTAAATTATGTCAACCTACTGTTAGGTGTCATGTTGTTTAGACCTGGTTTAGTCCTGGTTTAGTCCTGATTTTTAGACCTGGTTTACTCCTGATTTTAGACCTGGTTTAGACCAGGTCTAGATCAGGTCTTTAGTTCTGGTTTAGTCGTGGTTTACTCCTAGTTTAAACCTGGTTCAGTCCTGCTTTAGTCCTAGTTTAGTCCTGGTTTAGTCCTGGGTTAGTTCTGGTTTAGTCCTGGTGTTAGTTCTGGTTTAGAGGCGCACAGGAGGAAGTGAGGTTTACGCGAGAAAACACAGTCCACACGCGGCGCACGAGACGGCGGTGTCCGCGCTGTAACTACGGAAGGAAACGTGGTCCGCGGGTTCTCAGGTTGATGACGATGATGAAGGTGTGTGTTTGTGTGTGTTTGTGTGTGTGTCCCCTCATGTGGCAGGTCACTATAGGACAGTAGTGCAGATATTATGAGTCTATGCCGGTTGTTTTCACCAGTGCCAGTAGCTCCGGTTTCACATTTAAGTTGTAGGCGATTTTATATTTGTTTTTGTTTTTTTATATATATCTCACATCGGGAGAAGAATTTCCAAGACACAAATAGGTTTTTACCAATGCACTGCTGCTTCCACTGTGTGACTGACACCGCCAACTTTAATCATGACGTTTACATCGCTCTTATTGTCGCGTTCTGTTTGGGTTTCCGGCAATGAGTGGAATTACCGAAATAAAAAAATAAATAAATGGGATGTAGCACAAAATGTGAAAACAGGAAAATACCGCCTTGTAATCCACTTATTTCAGCAAAGTAACTGTAATCCAATTACCACTCATTGAAGCAGTAACTGTAACGGAATACAGTTACTCATAATTTGTACTCTGATTACGTAACGGCGGTACATGTAATCCGTTACTCCCCAACACTGCTTATATGTCATCATATAATCTCACTTAATTACTCACTTCACCACTGGTTTAGAATACCACAATGTATAAAACTAACATCATGTTAGGAACATTAGCTTTAGCATCTAATTGTATATGATTATTATATGTTTTAGTGAAAAGAGTGGTCTTTACTTCGCCCTTTAAAGGGCTCATATTACGTTATTTTGATCTATGTTATAATGTTATGTCCTTTTTGTTTTGTTTTGTTTCATTCACACATGTTTAGTACATAAATCCTGCATATTTAGCCTGTGTTCTTCTCTCACTAAACACTTCCACCTTGTGATGTCATGTGATAATACAGGAAGTGCTCCACTGTGTTTTTACACTCCACACACCTTTAGTAGAATCATTTGCATAATTTCAGCCCTGGAATTGCCAATCACTACTGAAATAAAGGTAAAAGGTAATTGTAAACTTCATGACATCACAAGGTGAAACAGACAGAGCATTTTCAGCTTTGTAGATGTAGAATGATAATAAAGGATTATTCAAACATCTGTCAATGAAAAAAAACACAACTCCCACAAGAAAACATTTTGTGTAATATAGAACATGTACCTGTCATTTTAAAACATCTATAAGAAAACATAGCCTGAATTGACAAATATTCTAAATCAATAAAATGTGTGAGTATTTTTAGAGCTCATAAGTACTTGTTGCACAATGGAGTTCCCTTTTTGTCCTGAGGTAGTTGTAGTGTGGCTCTAACAGTCACGGCTAATGTTTATGTGTGTGTTATTAGACTGTATTGATCTGCTAACTGGGCAGCCTTGGGGAGGCTCTTTAGCTCTAATCAGTGCAGATGGATGAGCCCTGTGGGTCTAACTGAAACCAGGACCTTGATTACTGCCACCAATTTACCTAATGGAACTCGCCTTGTCTCTCCTCCGCTCTGGACTGCTAAACTAATTATGTGTTATCCCCAAGAACAGCCACACTGCCCTCCCAACAGTCATGTGGGTCTGCACACCCACTGTAATATAATGTACATGAATTATCAAAATGTTTGGTTTTACTTTAAAGGTCCTGTATTATACAAAATGGAATCTTGTGAGTTTTAGGTCATGTTAAAAAAAACATACCCGGAGTTGTGTTTTGTTTCATTCACACCTGTTTGGGTAATCCTGGATTATTACTCTCCACAGCTCAAAATGCCGTGGTAGTTTTCAAATTAACAGCTACTTTTTATCTTTAGTTCACTAGAGGAGGGCAACACTGTGGCAGAAATTATCCAGATGGTTCTAGTGAAGATATATAAAGTTTAAAAACACAGTGGAGCGCTTCCTGTATTAACCACATGACATCATATGATGTGTTCACCTTTAGTTACACACTTTATTCTTTATTAAAACTAATCCAGTGACATATTCTTTCTCTGGCAGCCCATTCCTTTACTAAAATCTCGGATGAACCACTCACTGACGCTGTCTCAGGAGCAGATCGCCTGCCTGCTGGCCAACGCCTTCTTCTGCACATTCCCCCGACGCAACTCGCGCAAGTCTGAGTACTGCAACTACCCTGAGATCAACTTCTATAGGTATGTCTGAGTACTGCAGCTACTCTGAGATTAGTGGTATGATTTTGGCGCACTCACACTAGGACTTTAGAACCATGCTGCTCTCAAGCACGATTCTATGTTCTACACTCTTACCTGCACAAGTGATCCGAGCCGCGACCTGATGACGTCATACAGAGTGCTGTTTGTTTACATGTCTACAGAGCTAACACTTTAGCAAAAAAATAACTCCATCAACATGAAATATCTAATAATGAGACAGATGTGATTCCTGCTGCAATATGCGCTCTTCTGTGAGTTTATGAATATAAAAAGAGGAGTGAGGGCTGCTGGAGGAGAGAGGCTGCAAAACTTCTGTCGCTGTTTACAGTCCTTAATGAAGGAAAATTTGGATTCACTTGAGTTTTGGAGCAGAGTTTTTTCACAGTTTTCCTCGTGAGAGTAACAGTGCACTTGACAGGGCTCGTATACTGACATTGTGCCTATGCACATACATGAGTTCTGTGGCATGTTTTGGTGCACCTCCTCCTCTGAGTCTAAGTCGCAACTGTGCCGGTTGCGCTCACTCTGGACAAGCATACTGCACTTTAGGAGCTCTCCATGCTGGAGATGGTTCAATTGGGCTAGTGTGAGTGTGCCTTTATAATACTGGGATCAGGTCAAGTCAATGATAAATTAATATATCATAAATGTTAGCTTTAACTGTTTAAAATAAATAAATATAGTAACATGCGTATGCGTTAGAGTTAATATAAGTGGCAGAAACACGTGCATTCGAGCTACAACTATCAACAGAAACACGTGCAATGTTTGTGCTCTAAATCAGGACTTAAGTTTCATTCATAAACAATGAGAAAATACTTGTTAACTTTTCGTAACTTGGATAATACTGATCAGAAGCAGAAAAGGAGAGAAAGAGGAGAAAAGGTGAGGTGCTGAATCAGAGAGGGAGGAGGAGCAGGAGGAGAGAGGCAGACCACACCATGCGCACACACAGAGACAGAGAGAAGGAGACACTGGACTTTTAGTCAGATTGTGCAGATTTATGTCAAAACTTGTGAAAGATGAGCACTCATGACTAAACAGAGACGCCCTGTGGCCCTGACTGCTTTTTCCTAAACAAGACAGCCTTAAGTTGTCGTCAGCACCATGCATTCTTACTGCCACATGATTGGCTGTAGGCCTGTCGATTCAACTTTACATGCCTTATCGAGATCAACCAAAATAGAGATCACAGTCTATCGATCATACAGTTTTTGGCACAACCCTACTTCATTCTATGCAGAAGTCAATTATGTTTTTTAAGCAAAGGAATTAGGTCTAATTGCCTACATTTACCTGTTTTTCATTTTCAATTGCAAAACATCAAACACAAATGCAAAAATCCCAAATAAGAAATAATACATTATATTTGACATTTAATAAAATGATTATAAATTACAACAGTGCACCATGATAGGTAATTGATGGCCCCTGGGAGCTCCCTAATCTGAAGCTCTGAGTCTAGACTGTGGGCGGGGCCAGGAGGAGGAGTGTTAAATTGCTGTTGTCTTTTTCTGCCCACTCAGAAGAGGCAGACGCCATGGGGCCCAGGGACCTTTAAGTGAAACAAATGTACCCTTTGAGACTCTTTGCCCGGTTCTCAGTACTTCACCCAATACATATTTTAAACCAGTGAAAAGTACACAGAAATATAAAATTAGACATTTATTTAGGATTTCTTTAGCTAATTAGGCTGATTTACTGATTACTGATTTACATAATAAAACTCATTTTAAATGTGTTGAATGTGTGAATGTGAAAAATGTTTTTAAGAAGGACAACTCAAAACACTGGTTTCTACATTGAACTTGTGTTTTTTTTATGTATTCCAAGCATATTCCAATATCATATTTTGTCAGTCAACATTCCAAAATAAGTGTAAATTCTGACACAGCTCAGTTCTTACACAAATCCTGTTTTATCTCCTGCTCTGTCATTCCCTGTAATCTGCATGTCCTCCTGTTAATCCCATTAGCCTGAGTCCTTTCCCCCAGAGTCTGTTTTATGATCAGACGGCCATATTGATCATGGCGCTTGTTCACATGACTCCTCCCCCGCTCTCGACGCTTTTATCTGCTCCTCTGGCCTCCTGTTACAATCACTCATCTGTGTAAGTGGCTGCTATCTGGGCCCACATCAGATTTGTGCGGTGGCAGCGGGCAGAGCGGGTGAGGGGGCTGAGCTAACTATGTAAGCATTGATTCTCGTGGTACGCTACGGACCCCTCACCACAATCTTTTTTTTTTTTTATATTATATATTTTTTATTTTATTTTTGACTTTACTTTTATTTAACCAGGAGATCCCATTGAGATTCAGAATATTTTTTTCAAGAGAGACCAGGTCATGATAGCAGCAACAAAATCAATACAAAAAAGTAAAATCCCAAAATAGCACGTAAAAAAACTATATGCATCTCTCAAAAAAACGTACACGTCTCGGTCACTGCATTAATTAAAATTTTCTTCTTCTTTTCTCCCTTCAACTATGAATAAAATAAAATAAAATAAATAATAATACATGGAATAGACAACAATAAAACATGATACAATACAATTCAATAAAATAATAGGGTTGCAAGATTAAGATGAATTGAAATCGCAGTTTGAATTAATGCAATTAGCAAATACCATTTTTAGTACAATTTCCTCCACAAATAACCAAATATTAAACCAAACATGTTCTGAAATAAAGGGTTCACTGTAATCAAATTTTTGCATCATTCAGTGTAAAAATGTAATGTCTCAAAAATGTCATCATTTTATTAAATTTTGTATAAACCTTTAAAGTTTGAGTCAGATTTTGTTAAAATATATGTACCATAATTAAGTGTAAGTAGATTTTTAGTGGTGTTCCTGCTCCTTTAATCTTTGTAATGAACAGAGATTTCATCTTTTTGCCTCCTCATGTACTGTAATTGTTTTCATGTAGGAAGTGGAGACGAGAATAATATTTCAGTGATCTGATTATGGCCAACATGATAGCATAATAAGGAGATATGTACATTAAATAATGCAGTGCTTCTAGTAAACAAAATAAGTTAGGTTGTCAGGTCATATTTTAGTCTTTTTGACCCATTTTTCTGGACCTGTTTAAAATGTGAACTTCAAAGGTGCATTGTGCAACTTTTCTGGTAGAGGGTCTGTCAAATATTTCTTCATGGAGATGTTGCTTTGTCTGGAATGTTTCACAGTATGGCATTAAACTTTTCTATGATCATGGAGACCAAACCAGACCAAGTTACAGGCCAGATCTGTGGAAATGCAATCCCGCCCACATTCAGAATGCCTGTTTTTTTAGGTATTTTTGAGCTATAAACTAGAGGTCTGTGCGGGACAAAATTTTCAGTCCTGCTCCCACCTGTGTCCCCAAAGAATTCCCACCCACATCTGCGATATTTTGACCCACTCCTATCTGCAAATCCCTCAAGATGGGGACCTTCACTTTCTTAAGCTCTATCAAACACGGAGAAGCGGAAAGGAATTGTCAAAAATGTGCGAAAGATTAGACCACGTCTGCTAAAAATGTTTTTATTAATGCCAAATCAAATATCCAGCACAAATTATGTATGATAGGCATACATTCATCATTTGTAGATTTTACTTTATGCTCATATTTAGTTCACGGAACTGCAGTTTATCCCACCCACGCCCACAGTGAGCTTTCAAAATGTGCAGGGCTCTACTATAAACCACTTGACCACCATTTAACTGAATAAATGTAAGGTAGAGGGCCTAATGGGTCGTCACCTACTTGTTTCTATGAATATGTCATTGCTCTGCCTGGAATGTTCCCGAGTCTGACATTAAACAGCTCTACCTTACATTTATTCAATTACAGGTAATTTTATAGCTGAAAAATACTCAGAAAAACAGGCATTCTGACTGTGAGTAGGGTTCTCTCTCCACAGATCTGACTTATAACTTGGGCTGGTTTGGCTGGTAAAGATAGAAAGGTTTAATTCCGTACTGTGAAATATTTCAGACAAAGCAATAACATCTCCATGGAGAAAAGCATCTAACGGACTCTCCACCAAAAAAATTACACAATTGACCCTTAAAACAGAATTCTATTATCAAAACATACTGTAAATCTTAAATGTTATTGCAATACTTGGTAGAAAAACACAGATATTTTTCCCAAATTGTTCAACCCTAGTAAAGAAATGCCTTAGCGTTTGGAAGAAGATGAGACAGGACAACGGTGGTGAGAAAACGTGTGTGGATCGTTACGGCGCCCCCTCCCTCCCGCCCGCTGTAATTGAGGGAGTGTCCATCACTTTGCTTATCGGCTACAGTAGCACTCTGTCTTGGGTGAGCAGAGCAGGGAGCAATTTGCTGATTGCTGTTTTGGCAGAAGTGTCAGGGTTTGTCCTCCGTTAAGTGATGGATAGATGGAAGGGCTGGAAAAAGGCTGAGGCTGTCTCTCAGGTTTGCTACAGTTTGAGTGGAAAATGACACAGGGATACACAGGGTTATTGAAGTGGTCTGGTAGGTCCTGGTATTAGACACAAAAGGGAATAGATACAGTATGTTATATGCAGTGGTGACTTTCTGTGGTTGGATTTATAAGATTGTTTTCATTTTAAGTAAAAAAGTTTAGGCAGCCAGTGACTCATTCAAAAAAAAAAAAAAAACAACAAAAAAAATTTTAAAATGCAGGGAGATTGACAAACTACTGAAAAAAAAAGGAATATATGTATAATGTATAATGAATCAGGACCATGGACAGCGCCATATTGTGAACAGCAAACTGAGAGACTTTGAATCACCTTTGAATCAATCAGGCTTTATTTAACTAGGGTTATCAAAAGAATGGTGACTCAAACTAGTAAGGCAATTTTAATTTAATTTTTAATATTATTTTATTTTCTCTGTTGTTTTCCAGGTTATTTGAAGGTTCTTCTACACGAAAGATTGAGAAGTTGAAAACCCTGTTGTGTTATTTCAAGAGAGTTACCCAAAACAGTAAGTCAACTTTACCATATATTAAGAAAGAGATGAAACGCAATTTCCACAAGACAAGATGATATACTAGGTTGGGTCCACAAAACGAGACAAGACGAGATTTTAACATAATTCCTAATACTTATATTTCATGATTCACTTTCCAATTTCGACCTTACAGTTTTATATACTTTCATAGTTTTGTTTCCATTCTAGTATTGCTTTTTCAAACTATTAATGTAATTTATCAATACGTAACCCTAAGATCATCTTTCTCATGTGTACACAATCTTCTGGCAATTTTGTCTCACGAGATCTTGTACCATCTTTACTATACATCCTCAGTTATTCCCTTTAATTGTGTTTAATCATGTTTCTTATTTTCCAGGGCCAAAGGGTCTGGTCACGTTTACAAGACAAACTGTAACTAGTTCCCCAGACTGGGAAAGGTATGTATTATATTATTCATTATATAGTCCTTTTCCCCAGCCCCTTCTTGTCTTCAAAAATCCTGATCTTTAGTTTCAAGTTAACTGATGCTGTGACAAAATAAAATGTTTCTAAACATCTTTTGGTTTTGTGACCTAAGCGTGAATAGAGCCCATTTCGAGGCAAAGGCATTTCGATCTCTAATCTTTGTATTGAACAGATATTTCATCTTTTTGCCCCCTGACATACTGTAATTGTTTTCATGTAGGAAGTGGAGATGTGAATAATATTTCTATGATCCAATTATGGTCAGTATGAAAGAGATCTGTAAAATAAATAATGCATGTTACAGTGCTTCTAGTAAACAACAATTAAGAAGCGTATTTTAGTCACAGCATTTACACAGTCTTTTTTTCACAGTATTTTTAAAATCTAAGTATTCACCTTAATCCAGAAGAAGTTGCCATGGGCCCCGTTATCATCATTCGTGTTTTATTATTTTGCATGGAGCTGCTGATCGTGACTGAAAATAAGTTCTATATAGACTCAAAGCTGTTTTAAAGTCTCCCTCAGAATTGGTGGATTGTTGGCTTGTCGGTTGCCTCAGCAGCCAGTCCATTCTACATTATGTTTGAATCCAGAACGGACTAGAGCCGGACAACAGAGCGTGAATAACCTTGAGACAGTCCAACCACAGCTGCCATTTTGTAGCACGTGTCTCTCAAATGCAGAAGACATCTCCTCTCCAAAATTCAGATATTCAGAAAAAAAAAAATAACTTCTTTTACCTGAGAATGTAAAAGTTTGGTGGTTCTTTATGTAGATTTTTCTCCTTTTTATGTGTCAGATGGTTAATCCACCTATCAGTCACACCCTCTGAAATCAGGGACACAAAATATTAGGGATGTAACGATATCCAAATTTCTCTGTACAAAATTTTCATGATATGCATCTCAAGGTACATTATTTAGTGATTTATTTATTTTGTGTAGGCTAATGAAATTGTGAATATACTACATTATCCTTTAAAAATGCCTTTGGTTCTGTTATAAACCAAAAGTGTTAAGATTTAAAAGCGTTTAATAAGTTATTTCATTGTGTAAATTGGACTGAAACAGAGTTCCTTCTGTTTCTTTTAGCTATTGCTGAACCACAACAATTAATTTAAGCAAAGAGACTTGAGACTTGATTTGATATACCTTGACAACCCACGGTATTATTGTGAGACTTTTGACGATTTGATATCACGATAGTTTGGTTATTGTTACATCTCTACAGGAAATGACTCCATATTCACTCGTCTTTGTAAAGTTTTTTTCAAAGTGTGGTTCTGGCTGGACAGATAAACTTGTTGATTGAATGCAAGTATCCATAATCAAATTTCCCCCAAATTTTCCCAATTATCCCAGAATACATTAAGATACAAAGTGTGATTTTTGAACACTTGTCTCGTATTTGTCATTCTCAGTAGCTGAAGTTCTTTGTTGTGTCCTCTAGCTCTCAAAGTCAGCTGACACGTCTACACATCACCTGTAAGGGGACCATTGAGGAGGATGGATACGGAATGCTGCAGGTGCGCGCTCCTTTATGCACTTTGTCAGATTGGACAACCAGGGATTTTCAAATGGGACCAAAATACTGCACCTGCGTTTGACAAAGCATGCACACTCCTCTAAATTAAGCAGGGACAATGAGTAAAAACATGCTTAAACACTCTCTCTTTAAAGATGCACTGTGTAACATTTCTGGTAGGTTTTCCACCACTTGTTAAATTTAGACTTTAGAACTTTATTGATCCACAAGGGACATTATTTGGATACAGTAGCTCATACATGTGAATATATTATAATAACAAAGAGCAGAAATATAAATAGTGATGTTATTGCTTTGCCTGGATTGTTTCACAGTATGACACAAGTTTAATGCCATACTGTGGAACATTATGCACTTTGTCACACTGAACAACCAGGAATTTTCAAATGGGACAAAAATACTGCACCTGCGTTTTACAAAGAATACGCTCTCTTCTAAATTAAGTTGACAGACAGATGCTAAATGCACAATTGTTAAATGCTTGGTAGGTTATCTGCCACTTGCTTGTATCCATGGAGATGTTATTGCTTTGCCTGAAATGTTCCACAGTCATGTCGCAAAGGCATGTATATATAATGTATATATCGGCTGATTCCAAAATCTCTCACATCTCTCTTTAACTGCTACAGTGAACCTTGGGATTTTGGTCTTAAAATGTTTGTACTAACCTGCTCTACATGATCCTGGTGTTTTAATTTTGTTTAAATTCCTATTTCTAATATGGAACTCAGCTCCAAATTTGCCCCTATAACTGCTACCATTCTGAGCTTCATTTGACTGGAGCAGAACGCTAAGAATGACATCACACATTTATTTAATTACTTGTGTTTTTATTGCTCACAAATACTTTCACCTCTCTTTGTAACTTCACCTGGTAGTGCCACCTGTATGGAGATGGAGAGGTTTAAGGCCATACTGTGGAACATTGTAGGTGAATCTCAGTAGACACAAGCAGGTGGCATTGCATCTTTAAACAGATTATTACAGATATAAAAACACCTTAAGAGGGCACAAAGATCTGAGTTGTGTAAAAAAAAACAAAAAAACAAAAAAAACAGATCTCTTCACCAGGGCTTGTGTAGGTGACTGTGACTCAAATGCTGGCTTCCAAAAAAAGTCCAGTTTTTGTTTAAATCTCTGATAATATTTATGGCCTAAAATGAAGCTACATTGTACAGTGAATCGGCCCATCAGGTTTACCACCCCACTGCTCTACTTCAGCTCCTACATTTGTGTTTCCTGACAGCTTATCTATACACATGAGTAGCTCCAGGAGAGAAAGGGTGGTGCGGAGCACCCTTGGGTGGGGGTGTGGGGGAGAGTGGGAGGAGAGTGGGAGGCTGTGGGGGAGAGGGTGGGGTGTCCGCAGAGCTCTTCAGGGCGACGCGGTGATGCTGTGGGCGAGCTGTCATCCTGTCAGGGGGTGAGATTGAGTGGTGAAGGGGTGAGGCCAGGGGTGAGGGAGTGAATGGGTGAAGAGGGAGACGCACACACACAAACACTGTGACTGTCACCAGACGGACGGAGATATGGGCCAGTGAGCGTGACCCCAACCTCTGACTGCGAATACTGACATGCTTACTAAGTGGGACCTCCTCTGCACAAAAACAGTTGTTCTGATTCGATTGAAGACTCTGAAAACAGTGACTGGTACTAGTATACATGTATACATTGTAGAACTAGGGATGCACCGATAAAGTACTAGTATCAGATATTATGAACAGTTTGGTAAATCAGGTATCAGCTTCAGTCAATCTCCCATTCTGGTTTGTAAATTGGTGTAATAAGACGATTTATTGGACAGTGCTGGCCCAAAACATCTCATAATATTACACTTGTATTTTTATGAAGTTGTTATTATTACTTTAAATGATATAAATATATTTACATAATTTAGTTTAGAGGAGTTTTCAGTATTTTTATGTAAACAAAAAAAGAATGATGCACTGTAATAACATGTTTGCAGAGTTCACCGATCCAGCATTTTCAGTTCCGATACAGTTTTCGATACTATAGCTTTAAGTGTCTGCTGATTACCGATATCAACAGATACCAGAACTGAGACAATAGCATTTATTTTTTACTTTAAACAAAAATAAAATAAGACAAAACTGAACCAAATGTGTTATGTAACTGTCATTTATCTCTGAAGTAACTACAGAACAACTTTGTATAAAAAAAAGTTCAAACATTATGAGACTTTTTGTGCCAATTAAAACTAGTAAATAGTCTTTTCACACTGAATTTATATGCCAAGCCAGGATACTGATATTTGGAAGCCGATATCAGTTCCAGCAAATTTATCAGTATCAGTATCAATATCAGATATCGGTATCAAGTCGGTGCAGCCTTACTCAACATAAAAATAGTGTACTGTGTAAAAATACTTAATATGTTTCAAAAATTAGATGGTTAGAGTTTATTGCCTTTCAATTGTGTCAGATTTGGTTAAAATATATGCACCAAAATTATAATTTGAGTTTTAGTGGTGTTCCTTCTCAGCAAATTACAATTTCAGTGGAAGTAATCTTTGTAGTGAGCAAAGATTTCATCTTTTTGCCTGCTGATATACTGTACGGTAATTGTTTTCATGTAGGAAGTGGAGACGAGAATAATATTTCAATGATCTGATTATGGTCAATATGATAGAATAACAGGAAGATTTGTACATTAAAGGACCCGTATTGCGCTGTTTTCTGTTCTCTGTTATAATGTTGTTTCCTCATGAAAAACATGCCTGGAGTTGTGTTTTATTTCTTTCACACATGTTTAACGCACAAACTCTACATATTTGCATAGTTCTTCTCTTAAACCGAAAGCACTTTTTCCACTTTGTGATGTCATGTGGTAGTACAGGAAGGGCTACACTGTGTTTTTAAATGCCACTGTATTTTTAAATGCCATAATCCTTCACTGGAATCATTTGGATCATTTCAGATCTGAAATTGCCAATTTCTTTTGAGCTAAAGGTAAAAGGTGGTTGTTAACTGCTTCATGACATCACAAGATGGAACAGAGCATTTTGAGCTTTGGAGATGTAGACAAATAATGCAGAATTAATCAAACATGTGTGAATTAATAATTGAGATTTTGAAAAATAAAGTCGTGAAATTGAGGATTATTATGAAACATATTTACTCCTGACTTACTTATTTGCAAAGCAGGGTTGTTATGCAATTACAGTTAGATATTTCTATACAAATGTAACTGAAGTCAGATCTTCCTTCCAGAGTTTCCCCCTGTTTGACCAGCAGTCCTCACGCTGACTTTGATTAAAATCAATTACAATCATAATCATCTAGCGTATGTAAAAAAAAAACATATTCTTTTGGCTGGGTAAAAAATATAAAAATGAATACAGATTGCAATCTTAATATAGTATGTGTGTGTGGTGTGTGTGTTGTTGCCAGGTGGACTTCGCAAACAGGTTTGTGGGAGGGGGAGTGACTGGACACGGTCTGGTCCAGGAGGAGATCCGATTCGTCATAAACCCAGAGCTCATCGTGTCCCGCCTTTTCACCGAAGCTCTGGAGAGCAATGAGTGCCTCATCATCACAGGTCTCACACACATACACGAAGACACGCACACATACGCACAAGAAAACACTACTTTAGCTGTCTTTTTCAATATATTCACCGGAAGTCATCGTCTTTTGAGTTTTCTTATTTGGCATGGAGCTGAAATGAGTTCTATACAGACTACAAAGCTGCTTTAAAGTCTCCCAGAGAATTGGTGCATTGGAACTTATTGGTCACATTAACACTGAACATTTTGCACAAATCAGCTCGACGAAATGACGAAACTGAAAGTGCCACCACAAAGAAAGCGCAGTATAGTCTCATATATGGCAAAAGTGGATAGGGTGGAATAAGATAAACGAAATATGTGACATGTGAGGGAAAATGTGATACAAAAACAATTCAACTAAACTTATTTTAACATTTTGCACAACAATTCTGATAAACTTATTTTAGCATTTTGCACAACTCTACGCAATCTGTATTTTCTTTTATTTGTAGAGGATGAATTGTGTGTGATTACATGGCTAATTTCCATCTCCAGTTCCCAGTTCAGCCAATTGAAGTCGAAGAAAGACACACACACACAAAATAACAGTCCATCATACATTAATAACCGATACAGTACACCTATAATAAAAACAGAAAGTCCGTTTTTAAAAATGGGACATAAGTGTAAACCCCCTCATATTAAATGTCAATACCATTATAAAGTTTTTTTCAACACGTGTATTTGCAGACTTTTATAGATTTTTTTTTTTATTTGCTGTTTTCCTTGACAAAATTATACACTTTAAAAAAAACAGCTTATCTATTAATATTTTAATTCACTATTATTATTTTATACTACTGTAATAATCACAAAATCCACCGCCTTTAATTTCTCAGTTTTTTTATTTTTATCTCACTTTTATCTATCCGTACCCACCCCTGTACCGCTCCACACTGGCGCTCCTCCCTCCCTCCTGGTCCGGCGGAGTTGCCCCCGTGTTGCGATCTCTTGAGTTATTTCTGTTCTTTATTAAGCCCTGTGCCTTTATTGTGCTCAGTTCATTTCCAGCTTGTCCTTCCATCCGCTCTGAAGGTAAATCTATGGCATTGATTCACACGGGACTGCCCAGTGATCATTCATTTCTGTGTAGCAAAATTGCTCTATTTTTCAAAATCACTTTCACTACACGCTACAGTCTGCGTTTAAAATCCAGGGTCTGTCCAGGTTTGAACAATTCCATATTTTTGCATTTATTCCAATATGTTTTGTGTGCATAGATTCACTTCTGGTATATTAATTAATAGCTTCACATATAACTTAACAATTTTAAATAACAGACATAGACATAATAACACTGATTTACACTGAACCATTACTCAATCTATAACTAGCAATCTGTTATTCACAGCACCTAAATAATTTTATTCATAATTTTTTTTACAATACAACATTTATACAGAAATTCTCTTTATTTTAAATTTGTATTAGACTCGAAATTGTCCTTAATGAATTTTGTGGTTGCTATAACAACAGATAACTACAAAAACTTCACAACTTTTAATCCATGTTTTTTCCAAGTTTAAACAATTCTCTAATTTTGTATTTATTCTCATAGGTTTTTCATTTTTTGTATGAGTGTGGCATTGATCCAATATTGATAAATGAATTGCTAGCTTCACATTTAACATAACAGTTATTAATGATATAATAATAATGATTTACACAGACATATTACATAATTTATTCATAGGTTTCAAGCTATGGCGTCCATCCTCCGTTGTCATAGCAATTCAAATCAAAATATTCTATTTATTCAGTGGGGAAAGATCCTCACGAAATCCTTCAAATCATCTATTAATCATAGCACATACCTAGCACCTGAAATTTGTTTTGTATTATTTAAACATATTTGTACAAAAATAGTCTTAACTTGGAAATTTTAATTGCTTACTGTGACTCAGAACTGCCCTTAATGAATACAGTGGTTGCTATAACAATGTTTACAAAAATTTCTCCTAACTCCTATTTCTCCTAACTTCAAACTTTTAATAGCTGAAACTACAATAAGACAATTGTAATTAATGCACCTAACTTGACTTATTTTGAACATATCTTTGACTTCTCATGTTTTATTCATTCGTATGTGATGTGTTTAAATAGACATCAAGTTAATTACAAATGCCGGGCCATGTGATTGTATGAAGGATCAGCTCCATTAACAGCCCTGATTAATTGTTCTTAGTCTTAAAATGACATGTGTTATAACTTACATCTCCTTGATTGAACTCCCTTTGCACTGAACACTATAAGATCATTTATTACACTGAGTACCAAGACACAAATAACAGTACTGAGTATTTAGTAACAAGTTATTCATTTTATTTAACAACAATTACAGAAAATTACAGGCATTACAGTGGTACAGTGATCTAATTTGTTTGTTTTGAGCTTTCTATCATGTTATAATGGTCCTTCATCAAAAAATGCCTGAAGAGGTTTTAGATGTCATCCATGCATGTTTCAGTAATTTAGCATTCCCTATTCGAACCCTCCTTACGATTAGTTGTAAGCTTCTGGGCAATGCTCAGCACAAAAGCCTATGCTCTCACATGATTATTTTCTGTAAATATACAAAAACATGATCTATTCACGCTTATCGGAAGACATTTGGAAACATGTGGATGAAGACTTCCGGTGTAGTTACCGACACTGGGCATGTGATAAAATCATGGATTCAGCAGCAGAGTCTTCACAGCCTGCCAAAGCTTTCCATGGGGGACAGGACTCTAATCACAAGATGGTTGTAACTGTGGATCTGCTGAACATAGCACAGACAAATTATAATACACAAAAAAATGAAAAAAAGAAAGAATACAGTGACATCTAGATGAAGCAAACCATGCCATTTTCAGTTACTATCGCCAACAAAGCCCAAAGGAAGTCGTCATTCGCATGTTTCCAAATGTCTGTTTGTTTTGTGACGCAAGCGTGAATAGAGCCCTTTGTAGTTTGATAGCACTCTGAAGGGGGAGTGACTTAGAATGCAGAGCAAAAAGAGGGGCTCAGGGTATTAAAAGCAAAAATTTATGTTAATAATATAATAATATAATTGGGCACGACAGGATTTCCAAAACGATAAAAGGTAACATGGTTATCTGAATACGTTATGTATTTGCAGTTAATACCCTATAGCAGAAAATGTAAGATCAAAAAACAAAAGTGAGACAAAAAATAATAATTCTTACATCTTTCATTTTCAGTGTTTGGCTATAGTGAGTTCATATACATATTTACATCATACATAAAAAAATACTCTGAATGCGGGTTCAGTTTTCAGAAAAAAAACAAAACATTTGTATATGTTTTTTTTTTTCTCCAGGAGAATTAACAATACATTTTAGCTTCTAATTTTGGTAAATAATATAAAATAATTAAATAATATGCCCTACAAAAATGAGACAAGACAAGATTTTGATATAATTTTGAATAAATAAATTGTGCCATTCAGTTCATAATTTTGGCTTCACAATTGTTTTGTGTATTTAATTTTATTGTCTTACGAGCACTGCCCTTTTGCATTACCTTTTCTCAACAGGAGTTTTTCAGCCAAATCTCAGAAGATCATTTTCCTCATGTGTACAGAGTCTAGTGGCAGTTGTGTCTTGAGAGATTTTGTGGCACGAGATCTTGTCCCATCCCTAGTAATTACATTATTATAACTTAGATCTATAGCACCAACCCTTCTGACAATATAAGATTCCAATTGTTTGTAGAAATCATGGCACTTTGTGCATTCATGGAATCAGTGTGTTCAATTTTCTGTCTCAATATTACAGTTGTAGTTTAAAGATTTGCCTGTGAATTTTAAATAACTAAATATATGGAGTATTTTCGATGCTGTAGTTGAAACTGTTGTCACCATACTAATATTTCAAACTCTATTTCGATACTAATGAACAGACTTGATACTGATTTTGAAACCCAAATGATGATTTTAAAAGCTCTTTTTAGACACTATTGTAATTTTCAACACAAAATTATAATAATGTGTGTAATATACAATGTGCCCTTTCACTAGTTCTGATAAAACTCAATTATTACTGAACATGAAACTGTTCAGGATAGGTCAAATTTGATCCAGTTATATGATTTTTTAATTTATTTTTTCCTGATTAAATTTGTATCTTTATGTCAATACTAAAATTATCATTGATTACTATTTGATTTTCTATTGCTATTGATACTTTCTTACAACCATATCATGATTTTAAAAGCTCATTTTAGAAAATATTGTGATTTTCAATACAAAATAAAAGTATGTCTATTATACCACGTGATAAACCACTGGATAAAAGAAGAAAAGATCAGATATTATCCAGTTATGTTTTTTTTTCAGTATCTATATTTGCTTAAATGAGTATCTTTATTTCAGTACGAGTTTAAGCATTGATTAGTATATGATTTCCGATACTACTAACAACCCTAGAACCAAGTACAGTCATACATTTTTATTATATTCTGATGTCATTCAAAGATGGAGGACGGTCAGATAAAGAAGAACTTAACCTTCCTCTCTCTCTCTCCCTCTCGTCTGAATCGAACGGCGCCATTTTGTCTGCGTTGGTACACACAAGTCACCTTCAGTGGCTCGCCCGCTCATCTCCGCCCGCCCACACACCACACCCCCCCATTCCACTCCTCCCACCCCCACCCCTCTTCCCATCCACTTAACTTTATTACATTTGGACAGAAAGGAATTTATAACCCAACTAAGGTCAGCGGTCCCCTAATGGAATGGGCCAGTTACGCCATAGATTCATTAAAACACCGGGCAGTGGTCCCAGCCCGCATTTCCGTTCTTAAAAATCTTTTTGAGAAATTCGCCACACCTAAGCTTTTCTTGTTTTTTTTTGTATTTCTTCTGTATTTTAAAGGCGCACTATGTAACTTCTTAGGTGGAGAATCTGCTACTTGCTTGTCTCCATGGAGATGTTATTTCTTTGCCTGGAGTGTTCCACAGTAGGGCATTATCATCATTATCAACATATCTCCATTGCATTTGTTCATTACAGGTGTTTTATAGCTTAAAAATACCTTAACAATATCAGTTCTTAGCATGTTCTTCTTCATAAATCTGACCATGAACCTGTCTCCATTTGGGATACATTGATATTCATTATAATATCAAATCGTTTGGTACTGGTCACACGATTCGATACACTTGTTCAGATGATATGCACGTGTCCCTCCATGTGCTCTGTGTTGTCATTTATATTGGTCTGAAAGGGAAATGCTCCTTAGATGCAGTAAGAAAACAACTCCACAGGAACTTACAGGTGATATTATTCTAACAGAGATGGGGTTTGTCTTTCAGTCACTTTTTATTTTACATTGATAGACCCAGAAATGTCAAAGATATGAACTTTTAAATACTTTAGAATCGCTTTTGGCTTTACATCGGCTTTAATTAAATGCACTCGAATACGCATCCGCATCGTTACTCATAGGGTGACCAGACGTCCCGAAAAATTCAGGACAGTACCAAAATCTAAGCTGTTGTCCTAAATTTCGAATCCGACCCTCAATGTCCCGAAAATTACACTCAAACAGAAACTGTTGGTTGAGAGGTTGAGTCGACTGCACGCAGCCCCTGACAGCTTCTAGACGCTCTGTTCACAAGGCATACATTTGCCTTGGTCACCTCCTTCGTCATAACAGGGAAGAGCTTCTGAGTGAAGGTGTGGGCAGATAGTACGCAGCACACCACCAAATTTGGAACCGAGTGGAGAGCAGAGGAGAGACAGTGAGGTGGTGTACCAGTGAAGTGCAGGCAGGGGAGGCAGGTAAGGCAGTGCCACAACCAAGCTTTCCCCTACATTAAGGCGCATTTTTAGTGCAGACGCTTTATTAAAGCTCAATTTTTTTATTAGATAACATGATTTGTGTGTGTTTGTAAAGAAAAGCAACTTAGAACGTATCAACATTTCTGAGCCTACACTTTGCTTTCCTGAATTTCAGCCAGTTTCAGCCAATTTCAGCCAAACTGGTCACCAGTCACCCTAGCGGCTCACGAGTTATGCAGTCATTTTCTCCGACTCTGTCTCATACGTTTTAGTCAGAAAACAGTCAGTTGAGATATTTCTATGTAATGTAACATAGTTTCAGTGTCCAGAAAGAGGTTGGGAGAGCGCTGTGTGTCCGGTAAGAGCACAGGTTGTAGCAGGGCAGTGTGGGAGGAGCTACTGTCTGTCACTGCTGGAGGGGGCAGCGCGGCAGCGTGGACACGGGCATGAGGCATGTGAATGGATGTGAGAGGACTCAGGAGGAAAATAAACCATAAAATTATCAACAAAAAGGAAAAGTCAGATAGTTTAACTCCCCTAACAGTCTATATTAAGATTAAGCTATATTATAAACAATAAAACAGCCTGAGAGAAAATGATGTTCTTATTTTCACTTAATAAAAATAACAATCCTGCGCTGTAAATCATTGAACCAAATGAACTAACACTTCACATATAAACTCCAGTTGTACAGTAGTTGTGTGAGTAATGTATGTATTCTTTCATTAATATCATAGTGTTATTATATTATAGTCATTAGTAGAAAAAAATGTCATGAGATTTTTTTTTGTATGTCATAAAAGGTATCAAATTGATATTGTGACCCGTGTATCAAGATACGTATCGAATTGTGGGAAAACTATCGTTGCACCCTAGTCTCCATTGTGATTACCAAGTTTATTTCCATAGTTTGTATTAATCAGGGCAAAACAGTAGTATCTCCACAGGGACAACCAGAAAAGTGCACCTTTAAGCTGTCGAAGATCATCACTTGTTATTTACACAGTAGACTGTTATTGGTTATGCTGTAATTTTACAATGGCGATGACGTTATGGGGCAGAGAGAGGATGAATGGGACAGAGGTGAAGGAGGAAGTGGGCGGCCATGATTAAGAGACTGAGGTGTTCTGTTTTTGTGACGATAGGAGTCGCTGGTTCACTGGAAGTCCTTGATCTGAAGGGTGTATTCTGAGTTTTATGTTTGACAAAAGGTTAAGGACATGTTTCTACTGGTAGAGCTGTGGTATTTTATTTTATGTAGTAATTGGAGTGAATAGGGTACTAAAAATAATCTGCACTCAGGGTTTCAATTAGGGAAATCCCTGGCCCACTTACTTTTCACAAAGACTAAGCAATATTAGATTTGTGCTTGAGTCTGTTCATAGTATTGTTAAAAGAATCAATCGGGGATCTAATTTGAAAGTGTCAGTGCTGAAAAACAAAAATGTAAATACATATGATGAAATTGGACCAGAAATTACTTTTTTAAAAGGTGGTGTTGTAATCTTTATTGACTGTTAGTTGTTTACATTGTATAAAAAACAAGTTTACATTTTAACTATGGAATATGGTGGCACGTTGGAAAACAATTTTCAAAGGTTTATTCATAAAGTACAACCAATACAAATTTGATTCATCTCAACTAACTGATTAGAGAAATATTTTTGAGAGTAAAGTTTCTATTTCATCCTCCTGTCTGACAAAAGCTTGGGATGAACCATCACTGCTTTCAGGGGTTTCATTTGGGATTCATAGAACTGTAGTTACAAACATAACTCTCTTTTTCTGTCTTTTAGTTTCCTGCAGATGCAGATTCGACTCTTAATTTTATATGTTCTGAAACAGAAGTAGAATATTATGTTAATTTTCCATCTAGAACTTCTTCTCAGTTTACTTTAGACTAACTGTTATTGCATAAACAGTCAAAGACATTTATTATTAGTTTGTAACTGGCACCAATCATTGCAGTAATGTGTCTCCCCCTCACGTCTTTCCCCTTTTGCATTATGTATCAGGTCTGGGAGCTTTAATAGGCCTCATTTCAGAATCAGCTCCTGTTTTTATGATGATGGAGAGTGAACAAAAACAACACTGTAACCTATAAGTATAAATGCCAGCGTGTCAATTCAAGTGTTAGCTATTTCATTTTTCTGAAGCTTTTGTTGCCAAGGTTAGTTTCTCCTGTGTAACAATTTCCTGGCATTGCCCCCTAAGGCTTTTTATTTCAACCCTCTAAGCGGATTACTTAATCAATCAATGCACTTTATTTATGACAATCCAATACCCCAACAGTGTACACGCTCTAGAACCAGATAGTCTCAATTGAATTTGGGCAGTAAAGAGATTATCAAGGCTGGGATTTCTGTGCTGTGACTGCCAAATACCACATAATGCATTTTCTGTATTGTTTGGTTGTATTTTGCAGGTACCGAGCAGTATAGTAAATATTCGGGTTATGCGGAGAGTTACAAGTGGGTGGGCAGTTACAAAGATGAGACCCCGAGGTAATTGTCTATCCTCTTTTATTCATTTAAAGGGCCCATATTACTGTATTTTCTGATCTATGTTATAATGTCGTTTTATTTTGATTTGTTTCATTCACACGTGTAACACACAAATCCTGCATATTTAGGCTGAGTTCCTCTCTGAACTAAAGATAAAAAGTTGCTGTTATTTTGGAAGCTACCACTTCTTGGCATAAGGGTGGAACACGGTATTTTGATCTTTGGAGATGCAGACACCCTAATAATCCAGGGTTACTCAAAATGTGAGAATGAAACAAAACACAATTCCAGGTATGTTTTTGTGTTTTATTTATATCATAACATGGGTTAAACCTCACAAGACTACATTTTGCCAAATATAGATTTTTTGACTATGATGGGATAGCACCTGTGGTAAATATTAATCATAGTTTTACAGCAATAAAGTGGCAGTTTGTGCGAAAATCTAAGAAGAAAAATTTCAAAATTACAGTCCTAAAATGGAATACCTCTACCTGTATCAACACAGAAACTTCCATCTCCTTTTCAAAATGTATATTACACAAAATTGACTCTGTGAGCTTTAAGTTATGTTGAAATGTTACTTCCATACCCAGAGTTCTGTTTTGTTTCATTCACACATGTTTGAATAATCCTATTACTAAATCTACATCTCCCAGATTCAAAATGCTCTGTTCCACCTTGTGATCTCATGAAGCTGTAGTTTTCAAATGAACAACTACCCTTTACCTTTTGTTCTGTAGAGATTGACCATTTCATTGCAACAGAGATCAGAAAAATAGTGTAATATGGCCCCTTTAAATATAATGATGTTTTAGTGAAAAGTGTATCCAAACCTGTCATATGCACTTTAACTAAGAACACCACTGAACTGCTTGAATAACTGATCTCTCCTTTTCTTGCAGGGACGACTGGCAAAGACGGTGTACTGAGATAGTTGCCATTGATGCGTACAAATTCAGACATTTCTTAGAGCAGTTCCTTCCGGAGAAGATTACAAGAGAACTTAATAAGGTGAGAGCGATGTGTAGCGGAAACTATATCAGACATGACCTGTACTGAGTTAGAAGCAAGTGACCAGTGGACTGCTGTTTACTGGGGGCAATACAATACAGATTAAATATAGCCACTTCTTTGTTGATGATATAACTATGAGCATAAAGTGTCATTTGTGTTGCCAATTTTATACAGCTTGTTTTTAGTCTATGGAGAAGCCAGCATGTGTCCTTGAAAATATTTATTATTATTATTATAATTTTTTATAATTGGTGTTATAATTTTTTAGTGCCAATGTTATTTATTTGCACATAAACTAATCATAATTTTGGCTGCCCTCTTCTCACTTCTCACTCAGATTGGGATTACATCATTGGAAAGCTAGCATTCACAAACACAAAAACTTTACTTAGTTTTATAATGACGGATTGAATTAGTATTATTCATACAGTTCAATAGGTGTTTTGCCAAAGGACACAACGGCAGTATGCACTGGGTAAAGCTGGGATAAAAACTTCTGACGTTTGAGTGGGTGGCCAGATGATTTAACCACTGATTAAGCCACTTTCACCACTTTCAGAACTAGAAGATATGCAAATCATTAAAGGTGTACTATGTAACTTTTTGGTATGGGGTCTGTTACCTGCTTGTGTCTATGGATATGTCACTGATCTGCTTGGAATGTTCCACAGTAGGACATTAAACAGCTCTATCTTACTTTGATTGCAGATTATAAAACCATCTAGGAAAACAGGCATTCTGACTGTGAGCGGGGTTGCCACTCCACAGATCTGAACTGTAGCTCGGCTTTTTTAGTCTCCATCAAATTAGAAAGGTTTAATGCCATGCTGTGAAACATGCCATACAGAGCAATAACATCTGTGGAGAAAAGCAGGTGGTGATCCCTTCACCAGAAAAGTTACACAATGCACCTTTAAAGTAGGGCTGAATGAAATAGTGTTAACTAGAAAAGCACTCAGAGAGCGCAGACCTCCGCCAAGGACTACCCCCATTTTTTTATATAAATTGCAATAAAATCAGTCTTCTGGATCAGATCCGGATCAGCCTTTAGAATATGAAAGAGGATCCCATTGTCCATCCCTGAATTTCATGGGATTTGGTCAATAATTAACCAAGATATTGAGAAACAAAATTTTTGGCCCCATTTACCACAATGTTAACTAAAATTTCAAAGTGATCCAGAATCCAGGATTTCTTCCGGATCACCCCCAAAATGAAATCAGTTCTTCCTTTTCACATTTCCAACAAATCCTGAAAATTTCCATAACTTTTTGAGTTATGTTGCTAACAGACAAACAAACAAACAAACAAATGCTGGCAAAAACATAACCTCCTTGGCGGAGGTAAAAATTTAATCAAGATCTCATTCCAGTGACATTGTGCTATTTTGGTAAAATTGCTATAAAAATTGCCATATATTGTGATCTACAAATTTCCTCTTGAATGTTTTATGGTCAAATAAAGCCTCCTATTGGTCAGCCTCAGCAGTGCTCTGAATGACTGAGAGGTGGATTTGAAGTGTGATGTTTCCGAAGTGTAACTCTAACTTCTAGTAGAGGGACCACCACCTGCTTATCTCCATGGAAATGTTATTGCTTTTTCTGGAATGTCCTGGTTTGGCATTAAGTGTACCCATCTCACATTTACTCAATATAATAGGCTTTTATTGACCTAAAATCTTGCATTCTTCATGTGAATGGGCTCACCTCTCAACAGAGCTGACATGTAACTAGGCTTTGTGGTGTTACCTATTTCCGTAGAGATATATGAGTGTAATGCCATACTGTGGAACATTCTAGGCAATATCTCCATGCAGAGAAGCAGGTGATGGACCCTTCACCAGAAAAGTTGCACAGTGCACCTTAAAGTTACCTCTACAGGGCAATATAAATATACACTATAAGAAAGACTAAACCTTTTTCTGTATTTCAAACTCACTGGGCATCGCAAAAGGATTATTATTTGTCATCAAGAAATATATATTTTCTATTTTTCCAAACAGGGGTTCCAACAAACAAAAATATGTAAATGGACCGACTGAGTGCATGAATGGTGGCTTGAATGAGTAAACTGAATAAATAATTTCATTGCTCATACATATAAAATCCTAGCATAAGCCCAGATTGATATGAAAAGTAAGAGTTTTCTATAGTCCCTTCTGTATTGCCACTTCCAGACATGATATAGCGGCACTAATGGGAATTTAGCATCTGAAAACAGTGCTGAGTCTTCATACAAGGACAGAGGTGCCAATTTAGTGCTGTCAGGAAGTGCCCAGGCTGTTTTAATGGAGCGAGTTTTAGCGTTTAAAGCTAATTAAATTGGACAGGTACCGTATTATAGCAGAGGTCTCTTTTATATAAGACAAGATGGCCAACCTCACTTAAGCGTACTGTGGTCTGTTGATTACTAATTACAATGTTTTTGACGTGACAATGATTATATGTACTTTATTAGCTATATTGTCTAAACAGTGTGCTTGTAAACTGAAACAAAATCTGCTCGTGCATAACTATTTATTAGCAGAAATCAGGGAGTTGTCTCCAGGTCTAAAGATGTTTATAAAGTAGTCACTGATCTGTAACATGGCAGATCTCATGGCTGGAATTTTAAACATTAAAATCATGATTGCACAATATCAGAACAGTTTTGTGTTGTGATATTTTAAAGGTCCATTATTACGCAAAAAGAGCATTAAAACATGTTATACTTTCTCAAAAACATACATGGAGTTGTGTTTTGTTTCATTCACACGTTTGAGTAATCCTTTATTATTAGTCTGTCTGCATCTCTGAAGCTCAAAATGCTCTGTTCCACCTTGTGATGCCATGACATTAAACAGCTCTATCTTACACTGAGTCAATTAAAGATGGTTTTATTGCTCAAAAATACCTAGAGTAGACTAACAGGCATACTGACTGTGAGCAGGGTTGCCACTCCATAGATTTGACCTGTAACTTGGCTTTTTTGGTCCCCATGAAAATAGAATGATTTGAAACATTCTAAACAGAGCAATAACATCTCCACTGAGAAAAGGAGGTGGCAGATCAAAAAAGTTACACAATGCAAGTTTACAGCTTTTCAAGTTAACAGCTACCTTTTACCTTTTGTTCAGTAGAGATCGACAATTCCAGGGCTGAAATTATCCAAATGATTCTAATGAAGACATATGGAGTTCAAAAACACAGTGGAGCACTTCCTGTATTACCACATGATATCACAAGGTGGAACAGAGTGTTTTCTGTTTGAGAGAAGAACTCAGCCTAAATATATATCAGGGTCTTTGTGTTGAACTTTTGTGAATGAAATAAAACTCAACTCCAGGTCTATTTGTGATGAGGAAACAACATTATAACATAGATCAGAAAATAGAGTAATATGGGCCTTTAAACACAACAGAAGAATTAACACTGAGAAGGCTGTAGGGTCATTTAAATTGCCATTCAGACATTCCCTTCCATTCGCTGCATTATTTTTATGTTACGTCACTCCTGGGAACCCCCGTTTTCACCCTCTTTATTTATCATGAGGTCGATTGTCGGTGAACTAATTAAAGTACAATATTTTAGTGTCACTTTTGGGTCAATCTTTTCTTCTGCAAACATCATTAACATAGTGTGTTTCTGCTTACTTCCTGAATTCCCTCAAGGCATACTGTGGATTCTTCCGCCACAACGCCAACCGCCAGCATCTCTCCGCCATCGCTACGGGCAACTGGGGCTGTGGAGCTTTCGGAGGAGATACAAGACTAAAAGGTAACAATAGTTCAGGTTTTAGTGCAATAATGAAATGGAATACAGTACAGGCAAGTTTGATAACACTTAGCCCTTTTTTATTTGGCTGTAATTATAAAATACAGTTACATGCCGGTGAATGCTTTTTTTCTGTAATAGGATGAGGTATTACTGGAAGTTAATGGAGAGATGTGGTCTGAATCTAATTAGGACACATGTTATTAAGCACAAACTTGTAAAATATGTTGCAGTATTACATGGGCGCGCTTGCCGACTCCATCTACTTTGTTTCCAGTTGACATTCAAAATGGTCACCCCTCTCTCTCACCCCTCTCTTCATATTAACCCGCTCTACATGATCCTGGTGTTTTTATTTTAGTATTCTGTCCATAAATACCTTAGCCAGGCTGTCACCGCCTAGTGCCTCCACTCAATTTCATTTCTCTACAGTGACTAGGTCAGGAGTTAGAAAACCCTAGACAGTTTGCAAGAACCCTGGAAGTTGTAGACCACGCACTAGCCAGCAAAGAAATGGCCAGCAAAGAGCTCAAGCGCCTGTCTGGGTCTCTTTTGTGGTACAGCACAACAGTAAACAAAGCGGTCAAGATGGATGTAGATGAAGGCAGACATTCTGTGTTGGCAACGATTGCCGAGATCGAGGATTTAAAGACTGAACAAAGAGAATGTTTGCTGAATTTTATTAAGGGGAAAGACGTTATTGCACTTCTTCCTACGGGATTTTGCGCATTACATACGTCGCCACCAAATAGCAGAGATTTGGAAAAAAAAAAAAAAGTATCGCCTACCATCAAGCAAATGAATCCTAATGCTGCAAGGATGAATCAGGCTATAAATACCTATTCGTAATGTGGAACTTGGCTCCAAATTCACCCCTTTTAACTTCAAGCATCTGCACCTCTCAAAAATATATACAGTCAGTCATTTTTGCACATCAGAAATGTGCAATAATTGTCTGGGTTGCGGCTTAAGTTTCTCACAAACAGTGAATAAGCTGCACATTATAAGATTACTTTCTTTGTATTCTGTATTTATTTGTATTTCAGATCTTTTGCATATTTTCAAAACAAAAATGTGGCCATCATCTTCTAGACTATTTCATTCTCCCATCTCTTCCTCACATACTGTATAACCACCATGTTCTATTTGCGGGCTTGCAGTACCCTGACAGTTGCTAGTCTATTCTAAACTTCCTGGTCAATTAGCATTTCTCTCTCCGTCACGCAGCCTCTCTCTCCTTCTGTATTGATCGCTGACATAGGTTTATGCGCTCCATTAATAGGCCAATTGATTCTGGGGTAAAGATGCCATAACTCTTGCCCCAACAGCTCTCAATGGGCTGTTTAACACATCACTCTGAGCAGGAGGAGGGCCTTCTGCTGTCATATTTACTGCTCTCAACTGTAATTCTGTTAAGTAACCACATATCAGGTCAGGGTAAATACTGGAGTGACATAAAAGCTGCTTTGCTTAAAGGTCCTATATTATGCAAAGTGACTCTTGTGATGTTTAAGTCATGGTATAATGTTACCTCATCAAAAACATCCCTGGAGTTGTACATCTGAGGAACAGTGTGATTGGTCTAACAGGTATCCTTCACACTTCCCTTGAAGTCACGTGTTTGTAATCAGAAACCTCCTGTCTTTAAGCGGGGCTGTGCTGTGTGATGTCACATAGTACTTGAAATGGCTGTTTTTGACCAGAAAGCTCAAAATTTAAATAGTTTGCAGGACTAGGAACTGTAGACAATGCTGTTAAAACACCATATACACAGTTTCGTAGTCAAAAAAGTTGTGTAGTCAGTGTAGAGATGTGCCAAAAATTTGAAAATAGATAATAATAATAATAGATCACGATCTAAACTCCGATCTCAGTGATATGGCAAATGCATTTTATTCGACAGGACTACAGGCAATCAAGAGCGCGTGGTGCTGAAGAGGGGTCACCGCTACATGTGGTTCTCTCCCTAAATATTGTTCCTATCAAAACGAAATAAAAACTGTAGTGATCCTGACACCTGTTCTCAATGCCTGAAATCCATCTGTCTGTTTTTCCAAAAAGATCGAAGAATATTGAGTCAAAAATTGAGACTGATCTTTATGAGGGAAAATATCATGATTCTTTTTTTCCCCACATGGCCCAGCCCTAATTTAGTGTTTAGCTCCACGGTAATGGTCTACTTGTCACTGTGTAACATTAGCTCCTCAATGACCTCACTATTAGTCTTTGTATTAGCATGGCTATTATTTTAGAGCACCATAACTATAACTTACTTAGATGCTAATATGCTTTAGTTCTACTTATGTTACTATAAAGATTACAACCATTTCCAAGCGCTGCTCTGTTTTGTACGTTCATTAATCTGAAGTCAGTAGCCATTGTTGTAAATATTTAAAGGCTTTAGAGCTAATTTGTGAGGGATAAAAAATTGAGTGGCGTTGATGAGGCAGTGTGACCAGCAGAGGATTATTCACTCTTCAAATACAAATTGCACCTGTCACTTGTGTTTCCCGGCTAAAGCGCTGCCGTACTGGGCTTATTGACCAATTAGCGGTGGAGTTTGCTAATGCTGTTGTCATTTCCAGCTCTTATTCAGCTGATGGCTGCAGCCAAGGTTGGGAGTGTACTTCACATTCAGAGAGAACTATTTTTTATATTGTTTTGATATTTTAAAGATCCTATATTATGCAAAAAAAATACTCTTGTGAGCTTTAAGCCATGTTAAAATGTTGTTACCTCCTCAAAACATACCCAGAGTTGTGTTTTGGTTCATTTAGATATGTTTGAGTTATCTTGGTTTATTAGGCTGTCCATCTTTCCAGTGCTATGTTCCACCTTGCGATCTCACAAAGCAATAGTTTTCCAGTTAACAGTTATATTTTACCTTTTGTTTAGTAGAGATGGGCAATTCTAGGGCTGAAATTATCCAAATGTTTTAAAGTCACAAGGATCCTTGACCAATTAGCAGTGGAGATTGCTAACGCTCTTGTCATTTCCAGCTCTTATTCAGTTGATGGCTGCAGCTGAGGCTGGGAGGGATGTGGCGTACTTCACATTTGGAGACGCACAGCTGATGAGGGATGTTCACCAAATGCACAAGTTCCTCACAGAGAGATGCGTCGCAGTGGGTAAGATGGAGTCCACACGCTACCTGTTCAGTACAGACACACTAAGGAGGTAACAATAACTGAAATATTGTGATAGTGTATCGTCAGAACTCTCAAAATAATATCGTAGACTGCCACAAAGGTTTTTCACTTAAAAAGAGGGAACTACATAGACCATGATACTTTGTTTCATTTCAATGCAGACTACATGATAAAATAGCTGTTATTAAGCTTATAAAATAACTGTTATTAATTAGTCATACTGAAGACTTGTCAAGGCATGTAAAAAGGAAAAAGTAGCATGATTTTATGCTATTTATGTGTACACAGCGTTACAGATATTGTAGTAACGCTGAATTTAGAGCAAGAAAGGAGTGCCTGGTGAAGTTGCATATAGTTTTCAGTTCCTTGTGATCACATAAAGATAGTAAAAGTTTTTTCACTCTAACATTCCTTCAAATTGACTTACCCATGTTGATTCAATTTAGAAATTACAACAGTTGTATTTAATGACATGACCTCTCAGGGAACCACCAATTTCCCCAGGGACAGGGCTATTGCTCTGTCAATTACTGTTGGTCATTCTAAACAAAGGTTAAAGTGCATATGGCAGGTTTATATGGCACTTTATATGTGGCAGTTTGTAGCAGAAAAAAAAACATTGAGAAGAAAAAAGTACAAAAACACTGGAAGTTCTTATTTCTTATTTTTTTTAATTTGTAAATTGACAGTACATTTTAATCATCCTCTGTCACAAAATAATTTTGTAAAATATACCAAAAAATACTCTTGGCGATCAATACAGCAGCACCCGATATCGATGCTGTATCATCACATTAAACGATACGATATATCGATATTTCAATATTTTTGCACACCTCTAAGACCAAAGCAGGCCAAGTTACAGGTCAGATCTGTGGAGAGGCCACTCCGCTCACAGTCAGAATGCTTGATTTTCTAGGTGTTTTTGAGCAGTAAAACTACTTGTAATTGAAATACATGTTAGGTAGAGCTGTTTAATGAAACATTTGAACCAAAGCAGTGATATATTCATAGAAACAGTATGACTGACAGACCCCCAACTGAAAAGTTACACAGTGCAGCTTTAAAAATAAAAAATAAATCTAGAAAAAAAAAAAAAAGACAATTTAAGATTTTTAGTAAAATCAACTATGTTTTAAGGAAATGGAGTAGTCTGACCTGTCATTTGCACTTTAACATTTCATTTCTATATAAAAAACTGTATGACGTGAGCTGGGAGTTGCTGGTTCTTCTTGCACTGACTTCATTCAGGCTTTTCCTCATTGTTTCTATTACCAGGACTGTCTGCATAAATAACAGCCCAGTCCATCTGTATGTTAAGTTATTCCACTATATGGGCCATCTCTGTGTCTCTGCCCATTCATTTAGCCTGCACATGAGAGTGGATTACTGCCTCAGCTGACCTTCCCCTCCTCCTCTGCTCTCTCTTTCTTCCTCCTCTCCTCTTCTCTCTCTCTCCCCCTTCCTTACCTCTTCTCTCTCTCCCCCTCCTCCTATCATCTCCTTTCCTCTCGATCATCCCTTCCTCCTCTCCTCTCCCTCCTCGCTCTCTGTCTCCCCTTCTCCTTCTTCTCCCTCTCTCTCTCTTCCCCTCCTCCTCCCCCTACCTCTCCCCCCTCCACTTCCTCCCTTCTCCCTCTCTCTTCCTCCTCCTGTCTTCTCCTTTCCTCTCACTCTTCCCTTCCTCCTCTCCTCTCCTTTCCCTCCTTCCTCTCTATTCCCTCCCCCTTCTCTCTCTCCCTCTCCACCTCTCCTCTTCTCTCCCTCCTCCCTCTCTATCCCCCCTCTCTCTTCCTCCTCTTCCCCTCCTCCTACCCCTCCCCCTATCTCTCCTCCCTCCACTTCCTCCCTTCTTCTCTCTCTCTCTCTCTCTCCCTCCTCCTGTATTCTCCTTTCCTCTCGCTCTCTCCTTCCTCCTCTCCTCTCCCTCTCTATCCTCCCATCTCTCTCTCCCTTTCCTCTTCTCTCCCTCCTCCCTCTCTACCCCCCTCCCCCTTTTCTCTCTCGCTCTCATCCTCTCCTCTTCTCTCCCCCTCCTTCTCCCTCTCTCACTCTCTCTCTCTCTCTCCCCCTCCACTTCCTCCCTTCTTCTCTCTCTCTCTCTCCCTCCTCCTGTCTTCCCCTTTCTTCTCGCTTTCTCCTTCCTCCTCTCCTCTCCCTTCTCCCTCCTCCCTCTCTATCCCTCTACTCCTTCTCTCTATCCCTCTACTTCTTCTCTCCCTCCCTCTGCTCCTCTCTCCCTCCTCCCTCTCTATCCCCTTCTCCTTCTCTCTCTCCCTCTCCTCCTCTCTCCCTCCTCCCTTTCTATCCCCCTCCCCCTATTCTCCCTCGCTCTCCTCCTCTCCTCTTCTCTCCCCCTCCTCCTCCCTCTTTCACTCTCTCTCCTTCTCTCTCTCCCCTCCATCTCCTCCGCTTCTCTCTCTCTCTCCCCCTCCTCCTGTCCGTTTCCCTCTCCGCCTCCTCCTTCCCTCTTCGCTTTCCATCCTTTCTCTCTTTCCCCCTCCTCCTCCTCTTCCTCTTTCTCACTCTCCTCCTCCCCTCCTCCCTCTCTCTTTTTCATTTTTCTTCCACTGACATTTATTGAAGCCTTTCACAGAAATTCCCCTCTAGCCATCCATTTCCTAAAGTGGAGGTACAGAGAAGACTCACGACTTGTGTTTATGGTGTGCGTGTGTGTGCGTGTGTGATTTAGAAAGTCGCTAAAATGTGTAAGCAGTTTTGGTCTTTCTGATTGGTCTGTTTTTGCCATGTTTTTTTTTTTTTCCCCTCAAAATTGGAACTTCCAGACTACATGAATAAATGAGAAGCAAAATGGTGGAAGTTACATTTTTGGCAAGATTGAGTAATATACCGTTAATGAAAGGAAAGCTTGTGATGGGCTTTATTCGCTGAAGAAACTATTATAAAACTTTTTAGAATTTACGCAACCAACTAAGTGATTTATGTGACATTTTTGAACCATATTACTGAGCTGTGCATTGTATGTGACAAATATCTATCCAAATGTTAATTACTCCACTTCTAATAACAAAATAATTACCATAAACAAAAAAATGCATGGTAAATTCCACTATTTTAAAAGACACAAACACAATTTTCCAGATGTATTTCTTTGTTAAACCACTACATGCACAAACCTTATGAAATACACCAGGGCAGTATTCAGTATTCATGCAAAAACTTTATTCAGAAAAAATAGCTAGGAAAAACTGTATTTTTATAAAGGCATGTGAATCATGAGTTTAATCTTTTTTACATTTAAATACCAATACATTTTCCTTTTCTGCTATTGCTCCATATAACTTAGACTTAGACAAACTTTATTGATCCACAAGGAAAATGACTTGGACACAGAAGCTCACACATCACAATATAATATAATAACAGAGTAAAAAATAAAAATTGGTCATAATAAATTCTAAATAAGTAGCAAAAAAGATATAAAAGGTATAATTATATAAATGTAAATGTACAAGTTAAAATAAAATAGAAAAATAAGGACTAAAAATCCTCATATATGTCGTTATACAGTTGTAGGGAGTATTATCTGTTGCATAAGCGTGAGTTGTTGTACAGTTGTAGGGAGTATTATCTGTTACATTAGGCTCAGTTATTGTACAGGTGTTGGAAGCATTATAGTTGTAGGGAGTATTATCTGTTACATAAGGGTGAGTTGTTGTACAGTTATAGAGAGTATTATATCACATAAGGGTAAGTTGTTGTACAGTTGCAGGGAGTATTATCTGTTACATAAGGGTGAGTTGTTGTACAGTTGTAGGGAGTATTATCTGTTACATTAGGCTCAGTTATTGTACAGGTGTAGGAAGCATTATAGTTGTAGGGAGTATTATCTGTTACATAAGGGTGAGTTGTTGTACAGTTGTAGAGAGTATTATATCACATAAGGGTAAGTTGTTGTACAGTTGCAGGGAGTATTATCTGTTGCATAAGTGTGAGTTGTTGTACAGTTGTAGGGAGTATTATCTGTTACATTAGGCTCAGTTATTGTACAGGTGTAGGAAGCATTATAGTTGTAGGGAGTATTATCTGTTACATAAGGGTGAGTTGTTGTACAGTTATAGAGAGTATTATATCACATAAGGGTAAGTTGTTGTACAATTGCAGGGAGTATTATCTGTTACATAAGGGTGAGTTGTTATACAGTTGTAGGGAGTATGAGCGGAGTTGTAGGAGCCTGTTTTTTTTTTCTTATTATTTTTGCTTAATATCTAAATAAAAACAGTACTTGACTACACAAATTTTGGTCCAACTGAACAGCCCTAAAATACACAGTACTCTTCACTTTCCTTTATATTTCTTTTCTGTTAACTCATCCTCTCTTTACTGTCCCCTCTCTGGTCCCAGGTCGTGTGTACAGCCTGCTGCTCCAGTACTTCAGTGACGTCTGTAAGAACTGTCGTACCTCCAGACCAGACCGCACCCTGTACAGCTTCATCTACGAGCAGGTCTCCTCCTCCTCCTCCCACTGCAAAGACCCTGGACACAGCTCCTTCACCTCAGACTCCCATTAACACCACACGGATTGTCTGCTCCACACAGCCAGGTTCAATCAAAACAGTGTTAGAGCGCTACAATCACTTTCAAGGACACATATTATGCAAAATAGCTTTTATTTTAAAGGTGCGTTGTGTAACTTTTCTGGCGGAGGGTCCATCAAACGCTTTTCTTACCTTTGTATCTTCATGGAGACCAAACAAGGTGGAGAAGCAACCGTGCTCACAATCAGAATGCCTGTTTTTCTAGGTATTTTTGAGCTGTAAAGCCATCTGTAGTTTAATAAATGTAATGTAGAGCTGTTTAATGTCATACTGTGGAACCTTCCAGGCAGCATAGTGACATATCCATGGAAACAAGCAGGTGATGAACCTCCAACCAAAAAGTTACATCGTGCACAATTTTATGTTGTTGTCTACTCATCAAAAACATACCTGGAGTTGAATTGTATGTACGTTTCATTAATC
This sequence comes from Boleophthalmus pectinirostris, assembly GCF_026225935.1. Lineage (NCBI taxonomy): Eukaryota > Metazoa > Chordata > Actinopteri > Gobiiformes > Gobiidae > Boleophthalmus > Boleophthalmus pectinirostris. The sequence continues at coordinate 32,450,952 of NW_026571404.1, read as the reverse complement.
TAAAGTTAAGTGTTCTCTGAGCTATCAAAAAAAAGCTCAGTTTGCATTTTGCCCTGATTGTTACGTCATAGTTAAAATTCCAGACTTCTCCTGTGCAGTTTTTGAGTCCATAAACCATCACCAGACTCATTCTACGGTTAAATCGTGTTCGCTAAGAGTATATAGCTCTGTTGGCACAGCATTTACGTGGCCTTTGAACTCTTTGAAATCTTTATTTTCTTATTGTTCATTCGCATTGCTGACAGCAGAGCGAGCCTCAACACCTACATACCTCACTGGAAACTGAGGTGTAGTTTATAAAATTGTTTTTCCAAATGCAGACATTATTTTAAGTTAGAAAATGTGAAGTGCTTATTTAAGGTGACCACAAGTATTTTGCATAATATGTGTCCTTTAAATGTAAGTCTGGTTTGGACTGACCGGTACGGTATTTTAACATTAGATCTGTTGGATTCATTCAAAACTGAACCAACTGAAATGATATCATGGAATTGGTAGCTGGTCCATCAAAATGTTCAATATTGGTGCCAATATCTGACACCTTTATTGTATTGGTGCACCCCTATGCCATTACCAGTGGTTCCCAAGTTGTTGCTGATCCTATAGCCCTTGGGAACACCATCAATTCTGACATACTGTGGAATATTATAGGCATAGCAATTCCCAGTACATCTCCATGAAGACAATCATATGGACAACCCCCCCAACATAAATATTACTGTTTACTGCTATTACTGTATACTTAGTGCACCCTCAAAAAGACCATTTATGTGTCATTCTAACTAAAATTCACTTATTTAACAAAACAAATGCGCTGTACCACTTTAATACAAACCAGACTCACCTCTCACACAGACCTCCCCTTTAAAGTGCCTCTGACAGGTTAAGATTTAGCTGAAAAATGTCTTATTCTTTTCCTATTCTGTCCATTTTTTTAGGTTTAAAATTTTACTTCCTAACTGGAAATTGTGACATCACACTAGGAAATTTCATAACCATTATCGTGAAACCATATTACGTAGTGGTCTAAGACTCCTTTATGTACACAGAAATAATTCTTTAACAAATAAAAATAGAAGAAAACACCATTTTGTTAAAATCATATTTAAAGTATCAGAAAAAAGTGTTTATTTTTTGTAAATTATGACAAACTTTTAGATGGAATACTTCTAGTGTAATATCATCAGGCCCGTCGACAGAAATTTGGGGGCCCGGGGCAAGAAGCCTCACATGGCCCCCCCATAATATAAATTCATAGGAAGAGTGTGCAGTTCCGGGCCCCTAAAAAACTCTGGGGCCCAGAACAATGGACCCCTCTGTCCCCACCATCTACTGCCTTGTGTGTCATCAATATTGAACTCTCTAAAATACAACTCTCCACTTCTTTCCACTTCCTGTAATTTTCAATGTATTTTTCAACTTTTCTTCACAAATTGCTTCTTGATATGGGTAAAATTGTTCATATTTACAGCACGTATTATCCCACCAAATCATCAAAACCTGTCAATTTGTAAAGAAAAGCTGAAAAATATGTTGAAAATTACAGGAAGTGAAAAGTTCTATCATTTCCAACCAGGATATAAACATTTAAACCTAAAAAACTGCAGAATTGGGCAATTTTCTTTATTATTTTTTAGGTAAAATCTTAAATATAATGAACTTAAGTGTGCTTTAGACAAATCAGTAGTTGAACCTGTCAGGCACTTTAACTACTTTAACTACCCAACACACACTTCTGCCTTCAGTAGGAACCTTGTATTAGTGGTGTCAAGACTTATAGCAATAGTAAATCCGGTTGCTGTTTTAGGCCTTTTTAGTCTTGATGTAATGGGGGTAAATATGACAAAAGAAATCCAGAAACGGCCAAATATTAGTAATATGCATGGTGGTCAGTTTTCAGTATGATGCGGGTTCTTCTGCCATATACAATGTTCAGCTTTTGTAATATCTTAACATAGTGATGAGTGCGGACTGAGTTATCATATAGTAGTCTATGCATGGGTTACACTTATTCATAAAAGACAATTAAATGCTGCTTTTTGCCATCTTCTGGGATGTCAACATTTCAAACACAAATTTTAGTTTATTTAATTTAAGCTGCGTTGTGTAACATTTCTGGTGGAGGGTCTGTTGAATGCTTTTCACTGTGGAGATGTTATTGTTTTGTCTGGAATGTTTCACTGTATGGCATTAAATCTTTTTATCTTCATGGAGAACAAACCTTTATTTACAGGTCAGATCTGTGGATAAGCGATCTCACTCACAGTCAGTATGCATGTTTCTTCTAGGTGTTTTTGAGCTGTAAAACCACCTGTATTGTAATAAATATTAGTTGGAACTGTTTAACTGTCTGGAATGTTCCACAGTGTGACATTAAACAGCTCTACCTTACATTTATTCAATTACAGATGGTTTTATAACTCAAAAATACCCAGAAAAACAAGCATTCTGACTGTGAGTGGGGTCGCCTCTCCACAGAACTGACCTGTAATTTGGTAGAAGATAGATATGTAATATCATATACATATATATTACCATACTGTGAAACATTCTAGAAGAAGCAATAACATGTCCATGGAGAAAAGCGTTTGATGAACCCTCCACCAGAAAAGTTACACAATGCACCTTTAACCGTCACCAAAAAGATAACATATTTCAAAGTGTTAAAAGTTCATTCCATTCAATTAATTTGGGGAACAGATCATTTAAATTTGCACGTGGATATGATTTTATGTTTTACAAATGTACCCGTTTGTGTTGATTTATTTTCATATTGTTTGACAGGAACACTATTTAATAATAATAATAATCCATAAAGTAAAGAGTGTATAATATTGCCTAAAACTGTACTTTTAGGTTGTACTCTTTTTATTATAATTTCTTTATTAAAATATATCCTCTAAAGTTGTATGGGCTTTGTGTTTCCAAATACAAAAAAAAAAAAAAATTACTAAAAACCGACAAAATACAATAATAATGCATTTTGCAACATTTCTATGAGTTAAATTACTTGAATTAAGTTACTTAATTTGAGCAGTTTTGACTTAGGAGGCACCGATCAGTGTTTTTTTCAGTTCGATACTGTAGCATTAAGTATCTGTGAATACAATCACAATCAAACGATACCAGTGCAGAGATTGAAAATAGTGTGAGGAATTACTGGTCGGACCCAAATATGCAGAAAGAAAAAGGTATTTTATTAACAAAAATAATCTTGGAGGGGGGATAGGTTCTAGGGGAGGCAGGACGGGTGCAGGTTGGCTGCAAATGGGAGGTACGAGGAGATGGAGGCTGACCAGAGGCTTACGGAACAGGTGGCAATGGGATGAGGCTGGCTCCAAAAGGAAGTGGTGGGGATAGGACGAAAAGAAACTGGTAAGTACCAAAAAAAATCTTCAGAATTCTCAAAAAACATACAAAAAAAGCCTGAGTAGTTCACCACAGACTGATGGAACAATCTGGCACTGGATAGCAGGTCAGCAGGTCTTTTATGGCAGGTGATGATTGCTTGATGAGGATCAGGAGTGGAGCTCAGCAGGTGTGTAATTGTGAACCCGCCCAGGAAATGCCAAACAAGGTAAGGAGAGAAGGGAAGAGGGAGCAGGGAAAGGAGGGGTAGGAGGAGCAGGATGAAACCCTCACAAACAGTATATATTGTATATATTTATTTTCACAAAACAAGGTCAGCATAAAACAAAATCAATTGAAATTTGTTGTAGCTGTTAATTATCGCTCATGTAACTACAGAACAACTTTGTATAGTTACAAAGTCAGCATTTTTTTTTTCAGTATCCGACACCACTATTGGCTCAGTGCTTCGGTAGTTTTGACTATTTTTATTTGGTTAATATACTGTATTTTTTTTTTTTCAAATTAGAAAAACTCTTTTAAAAAAATCTTAACCCACTAAATTTAAACCAAATGAACAAAATATTCTTAATTCATGCCATTTAACCTGAACATTTTTTCTGTGTTCTTCTAATTTTGTGATAGTCCGTATATCTCTCCTCTTTATCTCAAAGTGAATTCACAGTCCAAGCTTTTAACCACTTTTAGGTTGTTGTTCTCTCATCACAAACATACATGGAGTTGTATTGTGTGTAGGTTTTATTAATCCAAAGTCAAGTCACAAAAACAAAAACAAAAAAAGCTGTTTGCATTTTACCGGTTTTGTTGCACCTCAAGGTACCTTTTTGTACATCTCAACTTTTATTTTTTGCATAACTTTGGCTGTATTACACCAAATAGCACCAAAATTGGACAGTTTGTGTATTTTGTGGTGTATTTTAATTTCTGTGTTTTTTTCTCAAGACCACATTAAGTAAAGAGGTCTATAATCAAAATAATCACACCCGCGGGCCTTTTTGTCTTCAATTCAAAATGTTTTTTTTATTGGCATAACTTTTCCAGTATATTTTGACTTTTTGATGTATTCTTCATTCTTTGTTGTTGAAACCCCTTCAAAATGTTTAGTTTTAGTGTCGTCTTGATTTTTTAAAATATTTTTACTGTGTGTCTTTCATTACAAGGTTATATCAACAGAAAGACATTTGTACATATTAGTCGACACTGAAGTCCAGAGCCGTAGATATTTGAGGTTAAAATTATCTGGTTTTGTTCTAGAGGAGCCTCCAGTCTCTTATAATCCCAACACAAACAAATAAAAATTCCTTGAAAGATATAGAAAAAAATCTTTTTTTTTTTTTTTTTCATTTTTTGCTGTCAAAAATGGCATTTAAGGGGTTAAAATGTCAAAATATTATATATATATATTTTGGGGGGGGTATGTATGATTTGGGCAGAAGTAAATGAAGACATTGATATAAGAAAGTTGGACAAAAATCTGTACTGCAAAAGAAAAAAAAAAAGTGGTATTCTTTTCAGGTGTACATTTTGTCACAAAGGAACACAGATGTGATTATTTAAAGTTGTGCACAAGAGTTAAGAACACATGGCTCTGTTAGTATAGTATTCAGTATTCTTTATCTTTTTTTTTTCAAATTTAAAACCAGTAATAAATACCTTGGGAAAACAAAAAACAAAAAAAAAACAAAAACAAATTCTGAACCTGCTAAACCTTAACTGTCAAAATTTCCCAAATGAAAATATATTCCCAATTCACAACATTTAACCGGAACACTTTTCCCGCGTTCTTCTAATTTTGTGATAACCCATGTACCTCTCCTCTCTACCTCAAATTGAATTCATGGTCCAAACATCATTTATTAGATGCATTACGGTGCCTAAATCAGTGCGTGACGTGGACTCCCGTAGACCGTGTGTAGGCTTGGTTAGCTTAAATAGATTACACATTATCTGCTGCTCAGGTCCGGACTGGCATTGCCCAAACTGCTGTAGTAATTGGGTTTGATCTGTCTATCTCTCTGGGGCTGTCTTCTTGAGTCACCTGGATGGGAACTTTAATGAGGGGATCTCCTGGAATAAACGGGCGTCAGACTCGGGGGGGGGTTAAATGGGACTGTTTACCCAGGGCCCAATGCAGGGAGGGGGCCCTTCACAAAATCTGTAATACGCTTTTTTTTTCATATAGAGAACACGAGGCCAGTCTCTTCTGAACCAGACCGTCGAGTGTGAAAAACATCTGTCCAATTTTTAGATGATCCAGCCACCACCACTAATTTGTAGCATGTGTTACTCAAATGCCAGGGTTCTTATGGTCATGGAAATCCTGGAAAAGTCATAGAAATTGAAAGTGAGAACTTTAGTATCTCTTACATGTAACTACAGCGTCCTGTTAAGTTCTCATTAGGCTATTATCATCCAAAAGTATGCACTTTTTGTTTAAAGGGACAGTCCGGAATTTTGGACATAGGACCTCATTTCCTCGTGAGCCAGAGTGTTGGAGACGTGTGGAGACATTTTTTGAAAATATTCTATCCAGTCTTTGTATTTGCAGAGGTCGCTGGTGCGAGGCTAGTGCATGTCAATGGCCATAGTTAGCCTGCCATTAAAAACAGTCTTACCCACTGCACAAAACACCCGAAGCAAATCTATTATTACACCAGACTGTCCATGTAAATGTCTGTTGATAGAATAATGTTTGAAATAAAACTAATCTTGTGTCACATGAATTGTAGCATGTTGAGAGACTGTTTTCTCATATATCAGCCAGGTTTTCTATTAGGAAGTACAACTCGCTGCTGCCTTCAAATGCAAGGTTGGTTTTACTTCTAAAATTATTCTATCAACACAGACATTTATATCGACAGTCTGGTGTAATAATAGTTTTGCTTTGGGTGTTTTGTTGAGTGGGTAAGACTGTTTTTAGTAGCAGGCTAACTATGGCCATTGACATGCACTAGCCTAGCACCAGTGACCTCTGCAAATACAAGGACTGGATGGAATATTTAAAAAAGTGTCTCCACACGTCTCCAACACTCTGGCTCACTAGAAAATGAGGTCCTGTGTCCAAAATTCCGGACTGTCCCTTTAAAAGAGACGACAATAAATGCACATAAATTGAGAGTAATTAGAATGTTTAAAACTATAATACCATAAAGGTGAGCGCAAAGGGTTAACATTTCATATTTAGCCCTAAAAGTATTTTCAATTCTACACATGTAGGTTGCTGTAAAGTCATGAAAAATAGTTTGGTGCTTCAATTGCTGATTGTGTTAAAATAAACTCTGTTTCTCATGTTTTGTTTTGACTCTAACTGAGCATGTCTCTCTTTGATTGGTTAATCAGCCTGTTAGTCACACCCTCAGAAATCAGGGAGACGGGATACAGCTCCAGATCCACTCGTCTTTGTAAAGTTCTGTCAAAGTGTGTGATTCTAATTGGTCATAATACCAGCTCAGCAAGATGATTTGTACTCAAGGCCCACAATTACAAAATGATAATATGCAGTTTCTCTGATAATAAACAGTTACAGTGGTGCAGTCTGTAAGTGCTAGTATTCCAGCCAGAGTGTCCAGTTTGAGCCTTCAAAAAGTGTAGCCGTATTTGTTTGTATGCATTTTTTGAAGGTCCTGTATTCATCAAAATGGATTCTTGTGAGCTTTAAGCCATGTTATAATGTTGTTGTCTCATCAAAAACATACCTAGAGCTGTGTTTTGTTTCATTCACACATTTTTGTTTCATTTCACACAGTTTGAGTAATCATTTATTATTAATCTATCTAATTCTCCAAAATGCTCTGCTCCACCTTGTGATGTCCTGCAATGATAGTTTTCAGATTAACAGCTCCTTTTTACATTTTGTAGAGTAAACAAAGTGGGTTTTGTGTGTGCATCTTTCAATCCAACTGTGACTAGAGGCAAATGCAGGGATGTATGGAGTTTAAAAACACAGTGGAGCACTTCCTGAATTGCCAAATGGGTGTTTTTATTTGAGAGAAGAACTCAAGACTCAAGATTTGTGTGTTTAACATGTGTGAATGAAACAAAACGCAACTCCAGGTATGTTTGTGATGAGGAGACGACATTTATTTAAAGTCTATGGTAGATAAAAATGGAAATAAAGAAGAAACAAAGATGAAAAACTGTCCAAACTTTTGATTGGTAGTGTAAAATGGCAAAAGGACGAGATCACTTTCACTATTGAATCACTGATGTTTATTATTTTAGATTTCAAACCCTGCACAAAATATAATCCGAGTTTGCATCACGACTCATCACAGCTTTGATGGTTTACCCCAAACACTGAACGCTCTTATAATTATTCTAAACAGGATCTCATTTAACACCAGGCTCGGATTGTTAGCCCCAGCGGCGCTAGTCTTTTCTTCAATGGGAACTATTAATATCACAGAGGCAAGGCAAAGCAACTGGTTTTCACTCCATCTCTGTCAGCGCGCACACTCCCCACTACACAATGCCATTTTACTTGATAATTGCCTGACCCCATGTTCTCTGGGGCAGCTGTAGACGCAGACGCAAACAGAGTAAATGGGAAAGCCCTGACTAAAAGAGAGTCTAGTGTTTTGTAATGTAAAGATGTTAACGTATAGAGCCAAAAATTGTACTCAGGCAAGATTTTATCATATTACGCTATTTTCTGATCGATATTATAATATTGTTTCCTCATCTAAACATACCCAGAGTTGTGTTTTTGCTTCATGCACGCATGTTTAATGCACAAATCCTGCATATTTAGGCTGTGTTCTTCTCTTAAACTCTCTGTTCCACCTTGTGATGTGTTTTAGACCCCATTTACAATAAATCGGATCCATGTATCACCATATCAGAAACGATCTGCGTCCAGACATGTCCTTTGTGTATTCGCAATTAAAGCGTTCCCTGTCCACACAGAAATGCAAAACAACCTGAAACACATGATAGGCTGTTGTCACGTCTTCACAACGTTCCAACGTCACGTGAGCGGTAAAAACAAGGAAGTACGAATTTGCAGCAACTGATTTTGAACTGAGGGTCTTTTCGTGGACCGGCGATGAGGTTCAGTTGTTACTTAGCGTAACACTAGATTTTAAGACGAGCATGGTGGCTCAGAGTGAGGACTGACTTGTTTTTGTGTCCGAAAGCCATCTTTATCCACACAGCTTTGAGCATATTTGTTTACATTTTACAGAAACAAAACTTAAAACAGCATGGCTAATTTGCATCAACTAAGCCCTCAAAAAAGAGCTCTCTATTGTGCACTGATGCGGTTCAGCTTCTGTCGGACTAAAGGACACAACTCAGTGGATTATATGTGTTCTTTCTGTGACAGAGGGGTGTTCTGCTGATGGTGAGTCTGTTCTGTGCTTCTGTCACGTTAGAGATGGTTCACGTTAACCTTTTCAGAGATTATACCGATTATATTATATGGATTATAAGGCGCACTGTCACTGATTGCTCTATTTTCTAACTTTTTTCACATATAAACCGCACCAGACTATAAGGCGCATTAAACGAAACACAACAGTTAGATAACTCAGTCAAAACTTTATTTAACGCAATAACTTTCAACTTTGTTCAATTGTAATGCGTAAAAAAAATACAATTCTGAGAGCACTAAATTGTTAGCATATTCACAATAACTCATAATTGTTCAGTTATAACTAAAAATAACACATTACACTCACTCTTTCAGTTCATTCCTTGTCCACAAATCCCTCAAATTCTTCATCTTCAGTGTCCGAGTTAAACAGTTGGGCAATTACGGCATCCAGCACGTCTGCATCCCTATCAACATTATCCGAGTCAGTGTCATTACCTGGCAGTTCAATGTGGTTCCGGTCTTGGTGAAAGCTCAGACCACAGTTGATACTGATCCTTAGCCCAGGTGTCCACGATCCATTGGCAGATCGTGGCGTAAGTCTCTCGGTGCTGTCTCCCTGTCTTGGTGAATGTGTGTTTGCCTTCTCTCATCCACTGCTCCCACGCTGCTCGCACTTTAACTTTATAACAGCCTTGAGTTTAAAGTGGGCGTTGTAAGCGTGTCTCTTGACAGGTGCATTTTGATATTAAAAGGAATCACAGTATGTATTACTCTGCGATGCTCCTCACTATGGTAGCCGTAATGCTGCAAGTGGTGTGGCTTTGTATTGCATATTCAAATAAGGCGCTCTGGATTATAAGGCGTGCAGTCATTTTTTGATGAAATTAAAGGCTTTTAAGTCCGAAAATACATTACATCTCACGGTGCAATATTTTGTGGAGGCTAATATGTTACTTTTTCCTCTTAAAATTCCTTGACTTAACTCAAAGTACTATTTAATAGTGAATGATTTAAAAGTGCTTAGAACTGCTAATTCTTCTTGTAGTCTACACTGAAATGGAGCAAAGGATCATGATCTATGTAGTTTCCTCTGTCTTTTTTTTTTTTTTTTAGCTAATACTGCATCATAACTCTTAATTTAAGCAAAGAGACTTGTAATTTGATATATTGTGATGGTCCACGATATTATTGTGAGAACTCAAGTGATACTCAGATATCACAACATTTCGGTTATTGTTATATCCCTAACCACTACATGACATCATAAGGTAGAACAGAGTATTTTGAGTTTTAGAGATGTAGACAGACTCAAAGGATTACCTACCTATAGGCACAGGAGAAGAGTGAAAGGCCCCACATGACTTGGGAGACAAACAAAAAAAAGCTGTTTGCATTTTTGCTGTTTTGTTGCATCACAAGAAAAAGTACAGACTTCTCCTGCACAGTTTTTAAGTCATATAAGAACATGTGGCTCTGTTTGCTTAGTTTTTTCAAATTTAAAATCAGTAGTAAATACCTTGGGGAAAAAAACAAACTAATTCTTAACCCGCTAACTAAACCTAAACTGTCAAAATTTCCCAAATAAAAAAAAAAAATTCCCAACTCACTACATCTAAACGGAACATGTACACAGGCCGATGTAGACTCAAAGGATTACTCAGACATGTGTGAATGAAATAAAACACAACTACTATAGGCCTACTATATAGGCACAGGAGAACAGTGGAAGACCCCACACGACTTGGGATTCGCACCTACAACCTTTGTCTCCAATGCAGGATAACTGAAAACCAGAAGAAACAGCTCTGAACTAGGCTTGCAAGTTTATAAAAAGGTATGTTCAAGTATTTCATCATGTTATAACACTGTTCCTTCATCAAAATCATGCTTGAAGAGGTTTTATATGTCATCCATGCATGTTTCAATAATTTAGCGATCTCTCTCGGTTCCTATTCAGACCCTCCTTACAGAGGTGGGACCAAGTCGTTGTTTTGCAAGTCTCAAGTAAGTCTCAAGCCTTTGACCTCAAGTCTGAGTCAAGTCCCAAGTCAAATACAGGCAAGTCCAAGTCGAGTCTCGAGTCACTGGCCCATAAGTCCAAGTCAAGTCCAAGTCGTTTGCTTTGAGCTTCAATTAATTTCAAGTCTTTAAACAAAAGTACCAAATAGAGCTTAGATTTTTGTAATTTACATGACTTTTAACTAAATTATACTTCAAAAGTCATGGTATATTTATATATGAGTATTTATATAAAAGTTGTAGAAATACCAATTTTTCCTTTTTAAATGTCTTGACAAGATCTTAGTGTGAATCATTACAGTCAGAATAGAAAGAATTAAGATTTAAAAGTTATTAATAACAGTTATTTTGTTGTGTAGTCTGCACTGAAATGGAAGAATCAGGTTCTTTGTAGTTCCCTCTGTTACTCTGTATTTAACTGTACACTACTGTAGTACATTTGAGGATATCATATCACAGTACTTCAGTTCCATCCAAAGTAACAAACAGAGAAGTGTCAGGGAAATGTTCCAGTTTGTTCCTGTTAAATTGAGCACCACATGTATCAGCTGTAAAGAGAAAAGTATTTTCTAAACGTATATTTTTTTAGGAGAAGCATCAAGTCTTCTCAAGTCACAGGGCTCAAGTCCAAGTCAAGTCCCAAGTCACTGACCTTCAAGTCCAAGTCGAGTCCCAAGTTTTAGTCCATTTTATCAAGTCAAGTCTCAAGTCCAAATCACGACTTGCAAGTCCCCAACTCTGCCTCTTTGCATCAGCTGTAAGATTCTGTCCAATGCTCAGCCCACAAGCCTTTGTCACCCAAGCTCCCACATGACAATTCACAGTAATTATACAAAAACATGATACAAAATGGTATCTAGACTGACTAGTGCTCTGAAGGAGGGGTGTCTTAGCGTAGAGAGCACAGCTAACAAGTCGAACAATTTACACCAGCAGTGTCACTTGTGCATCCAATGGCCGTCTGACACTCCTGGTGTAAATTCCGGGTAACAGACGTGTTATTCCGCAGCTCTGAAAACAGCCAATCAAAGCTCAGCTGTTCAGAGACACAGCTCTCAGCCAATCACAGCACAGATTGAATTTGAAAATCGGGAGCCAAACCCACATTGACCAATGGGCTTAAAGTTAGTCCTGTTTCAAGTTGAGCGACAGATGAGACGACATGGAGCCTAAACTGAGGTTAGTTTGAGCAGAAGATGAAATCTCTCCAGTGTCTTTGTGGGAGACACAGACAAGCAAAATAAACACAGTGAATGACTGAGATTTGGTTAAGGCCAAATAGAGATCTCTTTCATGTCTACAGAGGACTCTAACCTGAGCGGCTTAGCGGCCTGTTTCTCTGGAGCAAAACATGAGAAACAGGAACAATCAGTCATTTGCTCACACGGGTCTTAAAACATGCTCAAAATGGTGTAGGAGAAAGACATGAGATTTTATTGAAGTCTCCTCTTTAGATTTTCTCTCTGAGCATCAACAACAAAAGTAAAAACATGTTAATATATGTTTTCCGAGAACATCACATTTTCAAAACATCAAAGGTAACACTGAGATCTAAATATGTTTTGTGTTAATACAGATAATACCCCATAGCAGTAAAATACCTCCTCTTCAAAATGATTATTCTGTGACACCAAAACCTTTTATAGATCTTTACAATATAGTTATGATAATATTCCTTCCTTGAGTACCAGAGAGGATGACTATGATGATGAAGAGCGGCACGGAGGGGGAGGAGCTAGGGGGGGAAAGCTGGAGGCAGTAAGCACCAATTATGCCTTTGTTTAACCCACTCAGTGAAGAAGGCCATCCATCTGCAACCACTGGCTCCAATCACTCACCGCCGGCCATTTTGAAAGCTTAATTAGCTTACGTAATTAATGAGGGGACATACAGTATATACGATTTAAAATGATGACCTGCCATTTTGAGTTGTGTCGTTATAACTGATTAATTAGGGTTATGATACATGATTATTGCGAGTTTAAAATGTAATATATTTTCAATTAAAACCTGAAGGAAAAACAAGGCTTTACACTTTAATGAGTATAACCTTATGTAAACTGAGCATAGTTTAAGTACGTTTACTAATGATTAAAGGTGCCCTCTGTAACATTTCTGCTTGTCTCTGTGGAGATGTTAATGCTTTACCAAACATGCTCAATGTTCTATGAAAACAAGCAACACATAGTAAGAATGCATGTATTAATAAGGTATATTTAAGCATTGAGAATTCCTTTAATAGACACATCAAGAATCTCTGACTTCCGGTCATTGAGCAGTACATACTGGGAAGGATTCTTCGAAAAAGTGAGCATCAAACCGCCATGTTTGATTTTACTGTGGGATGCGTCTATTGACAAAGCCGATCTTTTCAAGTCTTTTTAACCATGTCGCTTTTGTGTCTGGTTCTGATATTGTCATATTTTAGATTTGGGATTCGGACATTGTTAACTGTGTGGTTGTGGGATGTTCTAACAGCGGAAAACGTCTCGAGAAATGTGTTCACGAACTCCATAGATGCGAAAGAGAATGCCCGAATCCCAAAACTAAAATGTGACAATATCAGAACCAGAAACAAAAGAGATATGGTTCAAAAGACTTGAAAAGATCAGCTTTGTCAATAGACGCATCCCACTGGGAAATCAAACATGGCGGTTTGATGCTCACTTTTTCGGAGAATCCTTCCCAGTATGCATTGCACAATGACCAAAAGTCCGAGATTCTTGATGTGTCTATTAAAGAGTTTAAAGGTTCTATATTACACAAAATTGACTCTTGTGAGCTTTAAGTCATGTTATAAAGCTGTTACCTCCTCAAAAACAAACTTGGAGTTGTGTTTTGTTTCATTCACACATCTTTGAGTAACCTTTTATTATTAGTCTGTCTGTATCTTCAAAGCTCAAAATCTACCTTGTGATGTCACGAAGTGGTAGTGTTTCAAGATAACAGCTACTGTTTCCCTTTTTCCTCTCTTCATCATCCTAGTCATCCTCTCTGGTACTTTTGTGAAAGAAACAAAACACAATTCCAGGTATGTTTGTGGTGAGGAAATAACATTATAACACAGATCAAAAAATAGTCTAATATGGGCCCTTTAAAGCCATAGTGTGGAACCTCGAGGATCACATCTTGTTTAAATAGTGAAGAGTGGTATCCATCTAAAATCATTATTAACTCCACTCCAATAATGTTTTCTGAATTTTTTGAGTGAGGAAGTGACAATATCCAAATCTCTCTATATGTTTTCACGATATGCATTTCATTGTACAATATTTTTTGCAATATTTTGTGGAGGTTAACAAAATGGTGAATATGCAAATGCTTAATTCATCATATTCGTGATGTAGATTGGATTGAAACAGACCAAAGGATCATGGTCTATGTAGTTCTCCCTGTTTTTTATCTATTGCTGCACTATAAAAATAAATTCAAGCAAAGACACTTCTGTAGACTGTGATGGCCCCCGATATTATTTTTGATCACAATATTTCAGTTATATTGAGGAGAGAAAGTAACTGCCCTCCATTCTGCTGCTGGGACTGTCCGGACCACTGCACAGAAGAGCTACCTCCTGTCTGAAGATCAAAAGTACAAGCTCCAGAAGCAAGGTTGGTGAAGTGTCTTGCCCAAGGACATAACAGTGTCATGCACTGGTTGTAAAGGGGTTCAGACCGGCAACTCTGACCATTAAGCCACTGCTGTTAGTACGTCAAGAATAATCCATTTTACAAATTAGGATTAAATGTCTTAATGGTACTTACAGTGTTGCAAAACTATCATAACATTAAAGGTGCTTTGTGTAACTTTTCTGGTGGGAGAGTCCGTCAAGCACTTGTCTTCATGGAGATGTTATTGCTTTGTCTGGAATGTTAAACAATATGGCATTAAACAGTGTTGAGTGTAATGTAACACCTGTTTTTTGGGTGTAAAATTTGGTAGCAAAATGTAGTTCCTTTTTTAATTTGGCGCAACGTTACTTTTCTGTGTACGCGGGCTCAGCGAGCACTGATCCCCGGGTCCTGGGATCAAAGCACACAGCCAGAGCGTCGTGTCACCTTCACCTCGAGACTTTCCTGACCGACCCAGAGCCAGTCACGGTGCATGGCCTCAGAGGGAGTGCGCTCGGTGGGGCCAGAGACATCTGGGGAGAGCTCCCTCGAATGGATTCTCCTTCCCCAGCGGCCGTCTCTTGCCTGCTGAGTTGAATCCCCACGGCAGACTTCACGGATCCCACCTGTTACTACCTCTTTAATGGTTTCACGTCCTCTCGAACCCTCTTCAAAAATCTTTTCAGCTTTCCCTCATGTGACTTGTCGACTGTTGGTCTTTTGCAGGTATTTATCTCCATCTAGCTAACTCTTAGATGGAGTTTACCACCAAAAGGTTACCAAAGTAACGACTAATATAAAAAGTTACTTTCCGTAGAGGGTAACTAAGTAAAAAAAAAGTAAAGTACATGATCACTTTGTAAAGAACTAACATGCAAACACTACTTTCTTAAAGTAACATCCCCAACACTGAGGCCAAACCAGACCAATTTGCAGGTCAAATCTGAGAAGAGGTGACCCCGCTCGTTTTTCTAGATATTTTTGAGTTATAAAACCATATGTAATTCAATACGTGTAAGGTATGTCACACTGTGGAACATTCCAGGTAGATCAGTGACATCTCCATAGAAACAAGCAGGTGATAGACCGCAGTACAGGCATAAGCAGTTCTTGAGGTCAAAATAATTAAAATAAGCCACATACTGTCTCCATTTAATCCGAAAGCACCTTACAGTCGTAGAAATCAAGAGGTGCGTGTTGGCATGCTAGTTGTAGTTAGCGTTACCATCACAGCAAAACTCCAAAAGCTCCATCAGGTGGTCGAGAATTGTCAACCGCGCTTATAAACTCATTGCGTTGAATAACTCGAGCCTAAAACCATCACACGTAATCTGTAAGGAAGACATCATATCCGTCTACCCACAGTTGGCCGTCTATTTGTACCTGACTGAAAAATGCATGCACAAAACCCACTTGGCATGCTACGACAGATGCTAACTGGCACTGAGAGCTGTTTACCCTGCCGCGTATTAAAAGGAATACACAATTTGTTTGTCGCAGCGCTAGGTTATGCTAATTACAAGATTATCGCTAACCTACTTAACCTCCTTACTTTGAAAAGCGCAATATCAAAGAGACTGCCTAAACAAAACAGGTGGCAACATTTCCCCTTGCCCCCAATTAATGCGCAGAATTAGCCCAGGGATTTCTCTGAGTCTGTGGATTGGCTAAAGTAGCGCTCGTGCCAGCAGCTTGGAGCTATACTGCTGTGTTATGTTCGGCTGTAAGTGTATTGACATAAAAGATCCTCCTCAGCGTGGGGCTTTTTATTTCTTTATTTTGTTAGTAGATATTTTTTTCTTCATACATCATTTTTTAAGCTTTAAGAAAAAAAAATTTGCATACAAAAATGAACCATATACAGAAATTCACACAATAATACGGTGACCAGAATTTCAAAATAAAATACTGGGACATCCTCGTTTTTTTGGTCGTTGGTAATAATAAAACTGAGAAACGAGTAGGGCTGGGTATCATTAAGAAGTTGCCGATACGATACATACTTTGATACATAGGCCACGATACGATACATACCTCGATACATAGGCCACGATACGATACCATACATACCTCGATACATAGGCCATGATACGATACATACTTCGATACATAGGCCACAATACGATACATACCTCGATACATAGGCCATGATACGATACATACCTTGATACATAGGCCACGATACATACCTAGATACATAGGCCACGATACGATACGATACATACCTCGATACATAGGCCACGATACATACCTAGATACATAGGCCACGATACGATACATACCTCGATACATAGGCCATGATACGATACGTACTTCGATACATAGGCCACGATACGATACATACCTCGATACATAGGTCACAATACGATACGATACATATCTCATTTTCAGTGCCTTCAGTGCATTTTCGATTTGATACGATATATTTCAAATCGATTCAGTACGATTCAATGAAAAATAAAGGCTTTAGCTGTGATATTAAAAGTCTTTGAGCCTGCACAAGAAGTCTCCACTTCTTGTGCAAAGTGAATATGAAACACAAACATTTTAATCATTAAAACAGTGAAAATGTCAAATGTCACATAAACGAGTTTCCTTCCTCTAAACAAGCAACAAAACTGTAGCTCTGTAACAAAATTATTTAGTAAAATATACCAAAAAAGCCCACTATATTGATACTGTATCATCAGATTAAACGATACGACATACTTATATTTTGATATTTTGCACACCCTTAGAAACGAGTATGTAATTAAGGAAAACTGTTATGTAGCGACCTTTCATGACGAACATGTGAGTCAGTATAGTCACATTTTCTTTGTGATTTGGTCGCAGATTTTTTGTATTTTACCTAAACAAATGTCAATATATGCCTCGCTTTACTGTTGGTGGATATCAAAGTGATCAAAAATACGGACACCTGGACATTTCTTGTATAAAACTGGGACAAATCAATAGTTTTGGATAAATCTGCTGGGACAGGGGACACGGGGCTCAAAACAGTCTGGTCACCCTACACAGTAATAAAAAAAAATAACAAAACATAATGATAGCAATAGTAACAAGACAAAAAAAGGTAAAAAAGATACTGCAAAAAACAATCTAGTCAAGTTCAAATGACTTGAAATAAGAAAGTGACTGAAAGTGAATGAATAAATTTCACTTGACAAGTAAAATTATCTTTATACTTTGTGTAGTTAAAATATGAAAATACATCTTGCTACACTTAAAATAAGAAAAACAATATTTTTTGTACTTAAAATAAGAAATACAATCTAATGTTGCTTGAGAAAGAAAAGGGACACACACTTATTCCGTTGGTAGATAATTTTTACTTAAGTTGAATTGACTCAAATAAAGTAAAATGTTCTTAATTTAAGTAATTTCAATTTAACTAGATATTGTTTTTTCCAGTGTAGGCATTAATCTCTACCTGCTTCCATGGAGATAAGCAGTTGGTGCCACCAGACCAAGTTACAGGTCAGATCTGCGGAGAGGCGACCCTGCTGATTCAGAATGTTGTTTTCTACGTATTTTTGAGCTGTAAAACCACCTGTAATTGATTAAATGTAAGTTAGAGCTGTTTAACGTTGTACTGTGGAACATTCCAGACAGAGCGATGACATCTCCATAGAAACAAGCAGGTCATTAACAAATGCAAAATAGATACAGTTTTCCATTTTTTTGTATTTGAGAAAAAAAATTGTCTTCACCAGATCTTTTCCTTGAGGTCAAAATAAGTCTGCTGTTAGTCTGCATATAAATGTAAAGTGTTTTATTGACTGATAAACATTAGCATGCTAGTTGTTGTTAACCTTACTGTGACTCTAAACTCTGGTCTCTTAAACCCTACTCTAAAAACCCATTAAAAGCCCATCACTGTGAATAATTAGGATGCTCTGAATACATGAAGTAAGTAAGGAATAAATTTGGACCACTGCAAACTGTTTAAAATGAACTAGTTCTGTTTTTTCACATTTTTAAGACAGTAAGAATCAAGTACAGTGCTTTTGAACTGCAGATCTATAAATAGTCTGTTCATAGGAGTGATTCTGGAGGCTGTGTGCTGATGAAAGCCGACTGTACAGGTCTTTCTAATTAACTCAGTGTACCTTTGCATTGGCGTCATACATAAGCATATTCCTCTGTATGGCCCACTCCAGCAGTAAATATTTATGTCATTCCCTTTATATTACAGAGGAGGAGAGTCTTGTCAAGAGGCGTCACCACATCTAGCTTCAATAGGTTCAGGCTTCCCCCTGTTCTGCAAGAAAAAAAAGTGCAGTGTAAGGAAATAGGTGAGGATCTGAATTAGAGTTGAACCTTGTGATTGGAGGGCAAACGCTTAACCCACTGTGCTGCTGCCACTCCCCTTTACAAGCTGTAGTAATTGTACAAATGGAAGTAGTATTGTCTTGAGATGATTAGCGTTTGTAACGGGTCATTATAGTCATTAGCTCAATCACTGTGCACACTCCGAATGCTGAAGCTGCTCTGAGCACCCTCATGTTGAAGAGGTGGTGCCCCCACCTGCTCTGGAGAAGACAGAGGTCAAGTGATTCTTATGACCTTAACACACAGCAACAGTGTGCTCAGGTCAGAGCGACGACTAAACTTTGGGTTTGTGTGAGTGAATGCTGTAGTTAAAGAGACTCTACCATAGACTGTGTAATAAAGGTGGACTAATGCTGCGTTCTGTTGTGCTCGGGACTTGGGTTAAACCACAAACTGTATATATAAATGGACATAGCTAAAGCACTAGCCACCGCGTTTCAAATAGGATGTTCGCATGCGACTCTTCTGGCTCCTGCTGACCCTGGCTCCCACTGACTTACATTGGAATATTGTGGCCCCTCTCTCTTGAACTGCTGCAGTGAACCTCATCATTTTGGTTTTAAAATGTTCGTATTAATCCACTCTACATAATCCTGTTTTGTTTTTTTGTTTTTTTTAAATTGCTATTTTGTCTGTCAAGAAAAAATCCTAGTCATAATTTAGAGCCTGGCTCCAAATTCACCCCTTCAACCATTAGCATCGCAAGCTTCATTTGAGTGGCATCAAACACGCACTTAGTCCACTTTTTTTATACAGTCTATGGGGAAAACCAACTGACCACCTCGAGAAAGTGCAATGGAACGGCCAATCAAATTGGGGTTCCGAAACACAAACTCGGGCTAGTCTGTTGCAAACCGAGTCGGTTGGACATTAAACTTTCTCGAGCATCCATATTTTCTCCAACTGTTGCAATAGAATGCGGCATAAGGGTGGCAACCAAATTGCAACCAGTCAAGGCTAACAGTTATAGAGGCTAATCTGCAACCAAATCCCCAGTTTGGAAATCTGATTTGTCCCTTATTTTACCACAGTACAAATATATGGTGAATAGGGCTGGAAATCATTAAGAAGTTACCAATACGCTACATACCTTGATACATAGGCCATGATACGATACATATGTCAATACAGTGCATTTTCGGTTCGATACGATATATATTAAATTGATTCGATATGGTTCAATAACAAATAATGGCTAAATTATGGTTGTTATACTAAAAGTCTTTATTAAACCAGTTTTTGTGCAAAGTTTATATGAAACACATTTTATCATCAAAACAGTGAAAATGTCAAATATGTTGCATAAACAAACAACAAATCTGTAGCTCTGTAACAAAATAATTAACAAAAATATACCAAAAAAACACTCTTGGTGATATATCGATACAGCAGCCCACGATATCGATACTGTATCATCACATTAAATGATACCGTATTTTGATATTTTGTTATTTTTGCACACCCCTAATAGTGAAAGCAGCTCTTAGGGTTATAATGAAACCACTATGTGCTGTTTGCCTGCATCTAATAATACTGTAATCCAGGAAATGCACTGTTAACATGCTAGTTGTTCTTAGCATTACCATGACAGTGAAACTCCACTCCGCCTCTGCTAGGAAAGCATAAGTGGTGAATCTTTTTTAAGAGACTGGGCACTTTCAATGAACAACTGCAAACCAAGTGAGTAAATTCAGTGTTAGACTTAAACTTACAAATACATACAACATAGATCAGACGGACAATATTATAGATATAAGACGGCCACCACATTGTGTCTCTGCTCATCTTTAACATGATAAAGCTGTCCATAGATTTAGCGTTGCATAATAAAACATAACTCTTGGTCCTCCATGACTCACCGCACTGTGACTGTACAGACGGCCTGCTTTAAAGCCTCGTATTAATCTTACCCTCTTCTTGTCATTGTCCATTTCATTTGAGAGCGTCCGTCGGTGTGTGAGGAACAGCCCGGGCCCCAGATCGAACACACGCTAATGGGTTATACAGGAGAGAGAGGGAGGGAGCTCTGAAGTACGGAGCCCGCCCAATCACGTACGCGAAAAAAGATATTAAATCGTGGCCTCAAATTACTATTTCGTTCCCACAATATATAATTCGTTCCCACACTTTAGCTAAATCGTTCGCATGTTTTAGATATATCGTTTGCACGTTTTGATTAAATTGTTCCCGCATTTTAGCTAAATCGTTCCCACGAATTAAGAAAATGCCGCCAATTAAACAAACAGGGCGTGGTGTTCGGTTGATTTGGCAAGTGCTTCTTGCATGGCTAGCTGGACCTCGGACTTCGGCAGACACAAATAAAGGTAAGATATATCATTATTTATATGTCCCCCCCCCATTTTTGACAACATATATTGTTCCCTACTCAAATGTATGCTTATGTAAATGTAGGCTTATATAAAATCCAGGATCGTGTAGTAGCGTGGCATAGTGTGCATGCTATAGCTAAATATAAAAACAAAACAAAATGCTAGCTTAAATACTAGTGAGCTAATGCTGCTTGCTTATAATGGAAATGTTATGGAGTAAAGTGACAGTGAAATTGTCCTAATTGTTTACCGTGTGTTCATGTAGCAATGGATGCTCAACTGCTGCTTTTTTGAGGGAGCGTAACACAGAGGAGGAGTCATCCAGACACTGAAGGATGAAAATGTAAGTTTCTCTGTTTTTCCACCTCAGAACATTGATCTCGTAACATCTATAGCCTACAATACAAGTGCCAAACACACATCCATGTAGAATGTAAGATACTGATTTGGATGAAATGCGAACAGACCTGTATAGACCCAGTGTTAGCCCCAAGTTCGTCTTACCAGGACTGTTTTGAAGACTTACAACCACTCAACTACATGTGAGTAACACCAAAGCCTGATAGAATCATTGCCACATGTAGAATTGTTTTTGCATTGTTCATTGACGTAGCGATTAGCATCGAAATTAAGTTATATGCTAACAACCACGTAATAAACATTTCGTAAATCTAACGCTATGCTGGACAATAATACACTAAAAAATAAAGAGGGCCACAACAGTTTGACAAGAAACCCCTCGATTTATTTCATCCAGAGTCACATAAATCCTGCATACAGTGAACTTTAAAGAATAGTGCTTATTGACACATGTAAGTAGACCGTGTCCTCAGCATCAAGCACCTCACTCCTGGAATAACTCTGGCACTTTGTGTCAGGACCTGATAAAACTTTTACATTTATTGTCCTGAGTATATATTTAATGAATACCTTTATACATGGTTATGCTGTTACCATGATACAATGTGTAACACATGTGAAGACAGAGGCCAGAACTTGTTTGTAACAGTGTGACTGAAGAAATAGGAGTAATAGGGCTACAGAAAGATATTGTATGCACCATCACGTTGCCCAGATCTCTCACTTAACTAGATCTTGATTCTTGCTAAAATATACATCGACTGTTGGTACACCTCATAATATAGAACAATGTACTAAAACATGTTAATGTAATAAAGTGTATTCCAGATAGTAGTGTCCTGTTACATGCCTCCTTAAGATATAAATTATATTGCAATTTCAAGACAAGTCAAAAAAGCTGCAGTTGAGCATCCATTGCTACATGAACACACGGTAAAAAATTAGGACAATTTTACTGTCACTTTACTCCATAACATTTCCACTATAAGCAAGCAGCATTAGCTCACTAGTATTTAAGCTAGCTGTCAGGGAATTTACCTTAAGACATCAAATTACATTAAATAAAGACACACCAAAACGAGACGGCTTAGTTTTTACTTGCGCAAGGAGAGAGCTGTCCGAACACTGTCTGACCCTACTCTGACAGCTACTCCCCAACAGCAGGTTTTATTGCAGTCATTTCACAGATAACAATACAGTACATTATGTTATATCACGCAATGGTTACAATGATCACATGCTAACAATCTTTAGGCTAAACCACCCTCCCATTTCACACTTGATTACAGGCTCCAGGTGATAAACAATTTGGTCAGTTTTCTCCCAAAAACTTATGCTAACCACATGAGGGGAAAAACCCTTAGCTGTCTTCTCATGGGTGACTCAGTAGATTAGCTTAATGAGTCAGGAGTTCTTGAACTAGGACATATGATATATATATGAAAAAAAAATGCAATTGTTGATAACTTTAATCACTCACAAATGATTATGATTTTAAATGATTCATAATATTTAAAATAACACAGAAATTCTTTCACACTGGCATTTTTTTTTTTTTTTTATTTAGCTATAGCATGCACACTATGCCACGCTACTACAGGATCCTGGATTTTATATAAGCCTACATTTACATAAGCATACATTTAAGTAGGGAACAATATACGTTGTGTCTGCTGAAGTCCGAGGTCCAGCTAGCCATGCAAGAAGCACTTGTCAAATCAACCGAACACCACGCCCTGTTTGTTTAATTGGCGGCATTTTCTTAATTCGTGGAAACGATTTAGCTAAAATGCGGGAACGATTTAATCAAAACGTGCGGACGATATATCTAAAACGTGTGAACGATATATCTAAAACGTGTGAACGATATATATCTAAAACGTGTGAACGATTTAGCTAAAGTGTGGGAACGAATTATGTATTGTGGGAACGAAATAGTAATTTGAGGCCACGATTTAATATCTTTTTTCGCGTACGTCATCGGGATGTCATCGGGTGGGCTCCGTACTGAAGGACTTTAGCTGTGATCCCACTGCTCAGATCATAGTATTATGTCAGTTATTGTACATGCTAATTATAACACTGCACTAACTGAAATCTAGACAAGGTAAAGGTGCATTGTATAACTTTTGTGGTGGAGGGTCCGTCACCTGCTTGTTTCTATGGAGATGTCATTGCTCTCAAATGTTCCACAGTGTGACATTAACCAGCTGTATTTTACATTTATTCAATTACAGGTTTCACAACTCAAAAATACCTACAAAACAGGCATTCTGACTGTGAGTGGGGTCACCTCTCCACAGATTTGACCTATAACTTGGTCTGGTTTGGTCTCCATGAAGAAGATAGAAAGGTTTAATGCCATACTGTGAAACATTGCAATTGAAGCAATAAGATCTTCATGGAGAAAAGGATTTGACTGACTCTCAACCAAAAAAGTTACACAATGCACCTTCAAGATGACTTGAATTAAGAAAGTTTAATCATGGTTTGAGTAAAGTTCATTTGGCAAGTAAAATTATCTTAGCCAGGCTGATGCCACCTAGTGCCTTCGCTCAATTTCATTTCTCTCCAGCGACTAGGTCAGGAATCAGAAAACACTAGACAGTTCGCAAAAACCCCGGAAGTGTGAGTTTGGGCACCAGCCTATCAGCAAAGAGCCATACATTCTGTGTTGGCAACGATTCCCAAGACTGAGGATTTAAAGTCGGGGCAAAGAGAATGTTTGGTGAATTTTATCAATGGGAAAGACGTTATTGCCCTCCTTCCTATGGGATTTGGGAAAAGCTTAATATATCAGTTAGGCCCGTTAGTGGTACATTACATACGTCATGACCAAATTGCAGTGATTGGTTAAATAAAAAAAAAGTACCCGCCTACCGTCAACCGAACAAATTCTAATACTGCGAGGTCAGACGGTTTCTACGAAGTGAAACTGGCTGATGAATCAGGCTAAAATGATCTACCAGTGGAATAAGACTTTTTGTACTTTAATTGCTACACTACACACAGAAAGAAAAGAAACAACTCTTTGCAATAAAGTCAGATGTTCCTATTTAGTCATTTTACCTTACCTAGATATTACTTTTTGCTGTGGAGCACTTCCTGTATTACCACATGACATCACAAGGTATAACAGAGTGTTTTCTGTTTGAGTGGTACACAGGACTTGTGTGCTAAACGTGTGTATGAAACAAAACACAACTCTGGGTCTGTTTTTGATGAGGAAAACCAGTATACGGTAATGTGTTTTTATTCATTAATTTTTTAATTTGCGCTGCAGGCTGGAGTTTTCAAGTTCACACAACTTTTGGTGCAAAGAAAGCACATATTTTTAGATGAAAACATTTGATTAATAATTGCTAATGAGGAAGCAAGGGTAAGAGCTGGTGGGTTTGATGCTACACTCATTTAGCCAAAAACTTCTCCAGACTTCTCTGATCTACATCGCTGCACAGCAAGAAAGCCTTTGGTTCGATTCCAGGACTGTATGAGGCCGCCTGTCTTAGAGATGGGTCTATGCACTGCAATTGCCTCTGACATTATATTACTCAAAACTGACTCTTGTGAGCTTTAAGTCATATTATAATGTTGTTACTTCCTCAGAAACAGACCTGGAATTGTGTTTTATTTCATTCACACATGTTTAAGTACATTTTACCAGTAGAGATTGGAAATATCAGGGCTAAAATTATCCAAATTATTCTAATGAAGGAGTATGGCATTTAAAAAACACAGTGGAGCTCTTCCTGTATTATTACATGGGATTACAAGGTGGAACACACTCAGCCTAAATATTCAGGATTTGTATATTTGTATTTTAAACATGTGTGAATGAAACAAAACAAAACAAAACCAATGTAAGGTGTGATGTAGGTTGACCGTGAGCTGGTTGGGGTTCAGTGAGTAAGGTTTAAAAAATTCAGACAAAGACGTGAAGCAGTGGTCCACAGTTTACTTTTTTGTTTTCAATCATTACAAAAAGTGCAGGGTGCAAAATGGAGGCAAGCAGCAGTTTCCTCTTCAGCAGCAGAACCCAGAATGATGTATTGAGGCGCCTTTTATCTGGTCTCACTAATTGGATAAAACTACATCAGCTAAAACAGGAACGGTAAAATTATCATTCAAATCCAAAAACCAAATAACTATTAAAACCACAACTATATACATACAAACCCTAAAACCACACACCAATGAAACTTTAAAACCCATTTAAAACCTACTACCCCTGTACAATATACACTTGGTCCTGCCCGGACCCTTAAAAGCGGGAGCTCGTTTCTGGGGGGACTCTTTTGGAACCTGGACAGAAGATAAGAAGTAAGTAAAAAGCAGAACCCATGGATCTAGCTTATAACTGCCTCCAGTTGGCGTAGTGGTCCCTCAGTGGTACTACAGCGGGAAAAAAACCCATGGGCCAAGACAACATTTTTCTCATAGTGCACAATGTAATCACAAACTGCTCGTGTTCGTCTGACAGGGACCTACAACTTTCAAAAATATCAGAATTTGTGGCGATTTTTACCTATTTTTAGTTCATAAACTTTTTCTCAGCTCAAAATCCATCTTCATCGTTATCTTAAAAAAACGCTTTATAATTGTTTGCTCCGGCTCCGGTGTGCTCCACTCTGCTCCGCTCTAGCTCCCCTCGCTCTGATTGGTCAAAGCGATCACGTGATACATGAGACACGCTTGCGTTTGCGTGCATTTGCGTGTGCCTGCAGGAGAAAAGAGCACTACTGCACATGCTCGGTCGGCCCACAGCCACCGGAAGTACCTAGCCGAGCTAAAGGCGAATCTGGGATTATGCGCCATTGAGCTCAGCCCATTGACTTGAATGGACGGCCATTTTGGCAGAACCACGCCATTCCTTAAAACACCATAGAAAACACTACCACACACATCAACACTTAAAACATTTCAAAACAGATATATTGCATGATATATATTGCACTAAATCAATTTAAAATGCAAGTGGTTAAATCTGTCTATGTTTCTCCAGAGACCGGCAGCTTTCAGTTAAAGTGCACCTCAGGATTAAAAGTGGTAAAAAGAAAGACAATAAATAGGCTACATTTTAAAACCAATTGTGTGCAATGTCTTTTGTAATATGTGCAAATATGTTTAAAGTGCTATGTGTAATCAAATGAGCAGTGTATTAAAGTGTCTTAGTGAAGGGTATGTTAAGTATGTTATAATATGGGCCCTTTAAACAGTTTGGACAGCTTTGTAACTGCTGTAAACATGAAAACTATTGCTTCATGACATCACAAGGTGGAACAGCACATTTTGAGCCTGGGAGATGTAGAGAGACTAATAATAAATAGTTATTCAAACATGTGTGAATGAATCAAATCACAACTCCAGGTCTGTTTTTGATGCGATAACAACATTATATCACGGCTTAAATCTCACAAGAGTCAATTTAAGCCCTGTAAAAGTCCAAAATAAAGCACAGTAGTTCTCTTTAACTGATAAGAGACGTGCTCGCACAGCTGATGTTGTGCCTATAGGCCTGCTGCGTTTTGTCTTGACTGTTGTTAATGTGATTTGCACCTGTCTCCTCTTGTGTGGGCTCTAACACTGAGCAGGTCCAGTTGGTCAGGTGCACACAGGAACCCAGAGTCTGCCTGTGCTGTGTCTCTTTAAGTGAATGTGAAAGATACAGACAGGCTTTATGGTTAAGGAAGAGTAGTAGATAAAGTAGTCGTAGTAAAATGTATTTATGTTTTTAAACCGGTGTTGTAGAGGGCTCTGTGGGAACGCTACACTGGTTCTGTTTAAAGGGCATATATTGTGTACTTTTTGTTTCTATGGATCTACGTTATAATGTTGTATCCTCTTTTGTTTCATTCATAACACACAAATTCTGCATGTTTAGGCTTTCTTTTTCTCTGAAACTGAAAACACTCCACATTTCCACCTTGTTATGTCATTGAAGAGAGGTACAAGTCCGTACTCCATCACTGTAATTTGAATCATTTGCTATACACTAGAACAGAGGTCACCAAACGTTTTTCTCTGGGGGCCACATTATCGCTCCTGACTGTGATGGGGGTTGGGGTCGGGGTCGGTCGTATAACAGAATTGTGTGAC
This sequence comes from Boleophthalmus pectinirostris, assembly GCF_026225935.1. NCBI lineage: Eukaryota > Metazoa > Chordata > Actinopteri > Gobiiformes > Gobiidae > Boleophthalmus > Boleophthalmus pectinirostris. Next base: position 32,423,521 of record NW_026571404.1, on the reverse strand, counting down.
CCTGACTACGCAGATATATTCTTTGAAAACTGCCACACTTTCTTTACATATCAGACTAATTGCATGGTCCTTACACTGAAAAACAAAATAATCGGTCGTCCACTATTCTTTGAAAATTTGGCACTCTCTGTGAAGTTTTCATACTTTAACTTTAATGAGTCATTTTTCTGTCTTTAACTGGACTAGAACTCTGCATGCGTGCTCACTATCACTGTTGGATCTCGAGCTTGTCAAGTGATGAAAATTCAGCTGCAAATTCTGTTGCAAATGTAAATACATCATATAATTATTTACATATAAATACTTCATATAAATATAATTTTTTTAAGTAAAAAAAACAAACAACAAAATACAAGATGCAGACATGTTATTATTTGCTAAAAATAATTTAAAAAATAAATAGGCCATGACAACTTTTGAGGATTGCCTCACAGGGCCAGTTCAAGTGGTGGGGGCAGAGGGACTGGGGGGCTGGTCAAAGGGTCGTGGCGGGCCTTAATTTGATGACCCATGCACTAGAATAACCAGAAGTTGTTGCCTTTAAAATGAAGTATTGCACTGTATTGCACAGTAAATGAGTTCAACTGATGGAAAAAACAAAACAAAACAAAAAAAATCTTAAACTATCATTAGATGACATCACAAGGTGGAGCAGAGCATTTTGCATTTTGGATTTGTAGACAGACTAATAATAAAGCATTACTCAGACATGTGAATGAAACAAAACACAGCTCCAGATCTGTTTGTGAGGAGGTAATAGCATTTCAACATGACTAAAATCTCATGAATAAATTTTGCATTAAAAAATGTTATGCAAATTTCATTTATTTAGCGGTACAATCCTTTCCAAATATAAAAAAGAAATATACAAAACAAAACAAAAAAATACACTACAGTTTCATAAACCTGACATGATGTGCAGTAGTTTCAAGAACAGGATGCACGCTGATTGTTTTGTGATAGCACTGTTTTTGTAAATATAGGATGTTTAAAACAATATAAAGTGATATAAATATGTTATGTGGTAGCAATTAATACCCCTAGCCCTCTTTAAAATGTATTTCTTCTGTTTTTCGATCAAATCATGTAGGCTACAACACTTTAAGTTGAGGACCCCTAAGGTCTTGTGGGCCCCGGAAGATTTCCTCACCCTGCTTATATCCTACTCCGGCCCTGCTGCTGTAAGTGCCTCTGTACCATGTGCGCTGCTATAGCTGTTTGTCATTTGTAAGTTAGTATACTGTATATTGGCTACTGTAAGCTCTTTCACTACGTCTGCATTCAATCACACTGGATATTACCCACTGCCTAAAAGCAACTGGTGCCTCTGTACTTCCAATTTACTGCCACTGTGAGTGAGTGGGGTGTGTACTGCTCAATGGAGTCTAAATGGGATTGGAGAAGTAGTTTTTCCTGGTCTGAACGGCTGGTTTAAAGTGTGGTTTATACGCAGGTGTCACAGATATATGAGGGGGTGTACATCTTGGGCTGGTTCTTGATGTCATGTGACCTGCTGGCTGTAAAAAAAGGACTGTAACTGTGTGCTTTTCTTCTCATAGGGTAATAGGGTTTTTTATATTATAGGAGTTTTGCAGTTGCAGTTCCTGGTCAGAGGAGGTAGAGGAGCCAAAGATTGTACTCAAGTAAGTGTAATGTTATGTCAAAGTAGTATTACTTAAAGGGGCCAAAAACATACCTGGAGTTGTGTTTTGTTTCATTCACATGTTTAACACACAGATTTAACACTGCATATATAGGCTGAGTTCAAAGTGAAAATACTGTGTTCAACCTTGTGATGTGTGATGTCTCTACACCTTCACTAGAATCATTTGGATCATTTCAGTCCTGGAATTACCAATCTCTACTGAGCAAACGGTAAAAAGTAACTGTTAACTTGAAAACTACCACTACATGACATCACAAGGTGGAACAGAGTATTTTGAGCTTTGGAGTTATAGACCGACTTATAATAAAAGGTTACTCAAGCATGTGTGAATGAAACAAAACACAACTTAATGAGGTAACAACGTTTAACATGGCTTAAATCTCAAGAGAATCAGTTTTGCCTAATATAGGACCTGTATGTAGAAGTAGAAAGTTGTGGTCTAAGAAATTACACAAATAAGAGTAAAACAGTATTTGGGAAAAGAAGAGTCATTTAAAAAGGATGCAATATCTGATTTTAAATTTAAAGACAAACCATTAAATAATGCACAAACGCTGGTATTTTCAAATTACAGACATAATAATACAGTTTGCTACAGTCTATGTGGCTATTTATGGGAGCTAGGGCATCTAGTGATTGCTTTTTATACCGATCAGCAGGTTTGCTTTGTCAACTTTGAACACACAAAATAAAACATAAAACATTATAAAAAGCGATTTCTTTTTGAGCAGGCTGAATCTGCACGTAGCGTCCCTTTGAAGAGACTGGACTGATCTGGATCTGGCGTGGCTCAGAGGAGCTGGTGCAGTCTGACAGTGAGCAGCAGCTCCTGGGATCCCAAGGCCCACATGGTGTTGTCATGTTGTGGTAAGAACAAGTGACACATGGACACAGAAGCCCCTCTCCGCCTGTGTCTGTCCCAGATCAGACCTGTCTCTGCACGTACTCGCTCTGTGTGTCTTTCTGGCTCTTTCCTCTCTCTCTATAACTCTCTTTTTCTCTCTCCCTCTACCCCTCTCTCCTCTCCAACCTTATTCACTACAGCCCTCTGTCTAAGCACCATTATCATGTATTCTTTGCTCCTCTTTTCTCTGTCCCCTTCTATTGACAAAGAAGTGCTTCCCTTCAAAAATGGCCGCAGTCAAAACATGAACAGGGTGATAGGATATGACCTTTGACCTTTGAGTGTCTAGTACCTTCACAACATAAAGGTTCTGAATTTGCATGTTTCTAACTGTTTTTGGATAAGTTTCCTATAGGCTGAAATATTTGCTTGTTATAGACTATTATTACTGGTGGCACGGAGACTGTGATAGAAATTTAGATTGTGGAAAGATTTCTCTCAATCTGTCTTGTGCAAATTAATGTGATTTCTACCTGAAACCCAGACTAGTCATTAACATGTGTAAAGGTTCATCAGGCACAACTGTCTCTGGCTTCAGGAAGCCCTTTGTTATCATCAACTGTGTTAATTTAGCACCAGCCTCTGAAACCAAAGTCACTCTGCTTTGTTGTGTATGTAACTTGTATTTCTGTATAAACACTGAGAGCTCAAATACTCTGGGCGGACATTGGGAGGAGACATGGGCAGATACATGGGGAGAGACTGGGTGATACGGTGGGAGATGGAGTAGTAACATACTGCTGGTGGGGAGAGGCTGTTGGGCTTTGGCCAGAACAGGCCGAGGCCCTGTCCATATCTGCTGTAACAAGAATAAACCTTAGTCTATATTCCAAAAACTCATCGGGCTTTGCAAATGGATTCATTATTTATCTTCGACAGATATATAATTTTTGCCACGACAGAGACCAAAACAAATATGGCGGTGCAGACTTTACAACGTACTTAGGCTACGGTTACACATACCCAAGTATGTTGAGAAATAAATATTTCCCCCCTTCATTTTCCACAATAACATCATGCATATAGCTTCATTTTCAAAAAGTTTTTGTCAACCTGCGTAAATACTCCATCGAGCGACGTCATAACTACACCAAGCCTCTGGGCGGCACCTGGATTAGACTCAAACCTGTAGCATTTATTTCATTACAGTTGTAAGTAGTACTCAAAAATACCTTGAAAAACGTGCATTACTGTGCGGGCTCGCCTCTCCACAGATATGTGTAAATGCAAACACATGAAAAGTGTTTGCACCAGAACAAATGCGACTGCTGCTCTGAATGCTCCATCATAATTATCAGAGCAAAAGGGAAACACTGGTCGCGAAACCGTAGTTTTCCAGAATCGTCACTCTATCTGGAGTTTTTAGAAAGATTCATTTTCAGAGGCAAATTCGCCATTTGTGTGTAAACGATGAGTGCAAACAAAGGGAAATGTCTGTTTAAAAATACCTGTGTAGTAAACGAGGCCTTAGGTCTATTTTAACAGAAAACAGTCTATTTGGGGTGTTTTTATGTCCAGAATGAAGCGCATTTGTGCATTTCTGGATTTGAAAGATGTCAGTGCTTTTCTCTCAGCTGGATTAATTTGATTTTTCAGCTTGTTCTGCTGGAACCCTGTTCAAATCATGTCAAGTACTATCAGCATGGAATCACAGTGGAGTGTTTTAAGTCTCGTCTTAAGACCCACTTTTATTCTTTGGATTTTAACACTGCGAGAGTTGTGTCTTCCTCTGTGTCTTTTATGTATTTTTCATTTATTCATAGTTTTTATTTATTTATTGCTATTCTATGGTTTTGCTCTTATTTAATTTTCCTGTTTTTATTGTTTTAAGACTAGTAGGTTTAAATTTGATCATTTATTTTATTATATTATTATTGTTGTTATTACTATGTATTTGTGTAGCACTTTGGAAACTGATTATGAAATGTGCGATATAATGGATTGGACTGGAGTGTGCCGAGGAAGGGCGTCTAATGGTCCAACACTACATTCCATCATTCCTTTACTTTCATCTAAACCCCACTGGACAAGGCAAAATGAAGACCCATGCTTGTACCGCATCACAAAATAACTCCTGATGCCAAACCAAATCACACACCATATATACATACACTTTCTTTCCTATTGTACTTCTTATAATGTATTTTTTCCTCTTTCTCCCTGCAGTTTTTGGGGGAGCATATTGTCCCGTCATGGCCGACTGGTCCAGCCTATGTGACGTACCAAAGCGCGGCGAGTAATGACTTTATGTGCGCTTGGTTTGTGAACACCCCCCATCCCTCCACCCCCTCCTTCCCTGACTAATGGGGCCCCCAGGCACCCGACTACCGCGCGTATCCGAATATGCTCGAGAGAGTGAATTAGACTTAAAATGTGAAGCAATCCAGGAGAAAGCTTTTTTTTTTCATACTACATTTGGTTGGTCCGATGACGGTAAATAAATATGTTATCTCAATTAGTGTTCTATAATGGGATTCTACAGAACGAGGATAATGTAGAGTAAGGAGTGTGAGGATCAAACAATACAATTATGCAAACCATGGCCTCATTATTGTAATTATGGAGAAGATCTGCTTATCTGCTGTATGTCCTGGTGTAAGATAAGAACGATACATTTCCTGCACCATTTTGTAATCTACCAGTGCTCCTGTGTGGGGCTGAATGTTGTCTGATTGTTGGGTTTGTCAAGATTTGTTCAAAAAAATCTTGACAAAGTTGTAAGTTTTTAATAATTATGTATTTTCTTTTCACCTTATTGAACCAGGAAATCCTTTTGACATTCACGATATGATTCAGAGTTGATGTTAGTGGAACAACATATTAAGCATTTACCCATCGACTGGAAGGTAGACAGTTCTGTTACTGAAATTTTGCCCAAACTTTGTCTGTGTGGCAGCTGCAACTAGCACTGTCATGATACTAACATTTCAGACTTGATTTTTGATACTAAAAAGCAGCTCAATAATCAATACTGATTCTGATACAACAATGATCATTTAAAAAAAACTGTGTGGATGATAAAACTCCTTTCTGGTCTCTAAAAGTTGTAAAGTCATTGCGATAAATAATTTGCATGCTTGGAGTACATAAGGTAAAGGCCGCCACACACTACAGGAGAATTTGCCTGATTTTGCCTGTGATTTGCTTCTTCCTGAGTTTGGGGAGGCGTGACTCAACTTTGTGTCTTTGTGTGGGATTTTGAAATTGCTGCGCTCCTCGTGTGTGGTGTCAGTGTGACTCTGAGCTGCTCTGTCACATCATTACCATCAAACCTTGGTAACAGCCAGTAAAACAGAGTGTCAGGTGCAGAGGAGTGACGGACACAGAGGTGTAACATGGGATATAGCACAAATAATGAGAAGACTTTATTACTCACATCTCGTGAAGTGGTAAATTTAAAGTGCAGCTTCTCATCAACATCATTCATAGAAATTTACCTCTCCAAATACATGACATCCAGTCCACAAAACCGCGCTATTAATCCATTTTGAGGTGTTCTTTGAAAGTAAAAAGTGTCTGTTTACATCCACACAGTGCGTGGATCGCATTGAAGCTGCAGATTAGCGATAGTGACTCTACTTCCTGTGTACTTTATCACCAAACTTTTATGGTTTAAAAATCATGTATCTGAAATATTGCACCATATTTCACAAGTAACAATAACACAGTTTTGATTTGTATCTAAACTAGAAGTACTGTGCTCTGATCTTTTGAACACTTAAGAGTCTCAAAGTGAATGGTTTCATAACTTTAGCCTGTGGTCCGCAGACATATCCCACTGCAGTCTTTGCGATCAGAGTTTTTAAATCTCATAAGATTCTCCTTGTGTCTGTGATGTGCACTTTTTGTCGCACGTTTGTCCCAGACTGAAAAAATCCTGTAGTGTGTGGTGGCCTTAATAAGTGAGAAATAACAGAACCATTGCAAACTTTCTAAAATGAAATAGTTTTGAATGTAAAAATTATGTACTTATCTATGCGAGTTTTCAGTATGTCCTTTTGTGGGACCATAAACTGTATAAAGAAGTAGACTTGGGGAGTATGACTTCACCCACAGCGTTTAGCTCCAGTCAAATGAAGCTCACTGAGGCCTAAAGTTATAGGAGGAATTTGGAGTCAGGTTCCATATCAGGAAAAGGAATTTATTTACAGACAAAGTTGGGTTAATACAAACATTGTAATGAAGCAATTACAGAGAGAGGGGTGACAGTTTTTCAATGTAAAGTCAATTGGAGCTGTCGTCGATGGAACCAGAAGTGCCCCCATACTCACTTCCTACAGTATATGGAACATGGCAGCTATCTATGTCCATTTACTGTTATGTAGATATAAAGTCTATAGTGGGAAGCCATGTTGTGTCCGGACTGTAGACCGCATAGTGCACTTCACTTCATTGACTCTGGGTTTAGTGGTTTTTCAGCAATATGAGACTAAAGGAAACATTGTTCAAATATGACATAGTGCCAATAGTTTACATTTAGTTCAATCCATACATCTTCCTATTATCATTTTTTTGCCACGTCAGCAGAGATGACCCTAACCACTTTACTATATTACCCCACGACAAGTACAGTTAAATACTCAGAGTAATTTCGATGATTTAGCTCTCTACATAAGTTCGTAACAGCCCCGCTCATGTCCCTCCCATATCGCTAATAGTCTAAGTGTTGATTGGAGATTCGTCCGGAGCAGAGTCTCTTCATTAGGGTGCCCGCGGGGTCCCTTGGGTGCTGGGCAAAGGGAAGTGTCCGCCTCTCCTCGCTGTATCAGCATAGAGCGGCCAGATACATCTCCAAATGGGCTATTGATCAAACTATTAGACAGAGCAAAGCCAGGATTAGCTCTGTCCACTAGGGCCAGGGTGAGTGACTAGAGGAGAGGGAGAGGAGTGTTGTAGCTGGAGGAACATGTCTTATAGGAATCTCACCAAATACTAACCAATTTTTTTCAATATATATTTAATTTTTTTACTTACAGGTCCTATATTACCCAAAAATGTACTTGTAAGCTTTAAACCATGTTACAATGTTGTGACTTCCTCAATAATTTACCCGGAGTTGTGTTTTGTTTCAATCACACGTTTGAGTAATCCTTTATTATTCGTTTTTCTACATCACCAAAGCTTAAAATACATTGTTGCACCTTGTGATGTCATGAAGTGGTAGTTTTTAAGTTAACAGCTACCTTTTACCTTTAGTTCAGTAGAGACTGGCAATTCCAGGGCTGAAATTATCCAAATGATTCTAGTGAAGGTGTATGGAGTTTAAAAGACTTACAAGAATCTAACCAAATACCGTGGGATTTTTTTTCACATTCTTTTAAAATTTTCACTTAAACATGTCACATTTAGACACAATAGGCTCTGTTCATGCTTACATCACAAACCAGAAAGATTTGGAAACATGTGATGACAGTTACGGCGGGCTCTGTTCATGGTAGTAAGTCTGACAAAATCGAGGAAAAATAAGAAAATTGCCCATTTTTCTTCATCTCCATGTCGTTGTAGCGTTCGGTTATGTTTGGCTAATCAACAATTACAACCATGCATCAGTTTTCATAATTTCCCTTCTGACGCACAACCCCGAGCGCACTGGGTATCAGAAGATCTGTGATCAGAAGAGATGAGGGAGCCAAATTGAAGTTTATTCCTAACAGCACATACGTATGCAGTCTTCATTTTACCGCTGATCACCTTTACTTCAGTGGGTTTTATCACAGTTGAGCCCAGTGTCTGTAACTACTCCAGAAGTTGTCATTGCATGTTTCCACACGTCTTCCTTATTTGTGACGTAAGTGTGAATAGAGCCTATAGCAAATGTTATAATCACGAGATGTGTCAGATGTGTTTATTTCCTTAAAAAAAATCTTATATTGAGTTGTTTTTCTTTTAAATGGTCATGGTCACATATTTATACATCACTTTTCCACTTTCAAGTCTCAAAGTGCTTTACGTCAATGAACCACTCACCCATTCACACACACACACGCACACACCCCCCCACACACACACCCTCATACACCAGAGTTCACAGACATTAAGGAAGAGGTGGTGTCATGCCCAAGGACACAATGACAGCATTCATCTATAAGAGCTGGAATCACACCACCAACCCACAACCTTTGGACACTGATGGAAAGAAAACTTTGAATATGTGTTTAATAACAAAATACTGAATACTCAGATTAAAATTTCCTATTCTGTTACATGGTCCAATCAGGGTAGTGTATTCGGAATACTTGGAGTACTTTTACACTGAGTTGCACTGTGTTCTAGTGAGAAATATACTACATAGTATTACAAAATGATTTATTTTTGTAGCCCTGTTCGTTATGAATTAATTAATGTCTAATTAGAGAAGGAAAAATTGCAAACACATGCACCACACTGTTTTCTTTTTTTCTCACTAATAATGTGCAGTAAAAAGACAAAGTTACATGATAAAGTACTGGGGGTGTAACGATATCCAAGTCTCACAGTATGATATCGTCACGGTATGAACCTCACGATACAATATTTATTGCGATATTTTTGTGGAAGATAACAAAACTGTAAATATGCTACTTTTTCCTCTTAAAATTCCTTGACAAGACTTAATCCAAAGAACTAAGACTTAAAAGTGTTTAGAAATGTTTTCTTCATGTAGTCTGCGCTGAAATGGAGCAAAGGATCATGGTCTATGTAGTTCCCTCTATCTTTCTTTAACTATTGCTGCATCATAACTCTTAATTTAAGCAAAGTGACTTGTAATTCGATATATTGTGATGGTTCATGATATTATTGTGAGAACTTTGATGATACGATATCCCTATGAAGTACTGTCATGTATTCCTTTTAATTTATAAAAGTAACTGAATTCTGAATACCACCAAATGAAAGAGTAACTGTATTGAAGCACTGTTACTCAACATGTGTATTCAGAATATGTAGTTTGTGTACATGTATTTAGTTACTTCCCAACACAGTGGACCTGACCTCTCCCAATGATGTTTATGTTGAAAGTAAGATTTGAACTGCTAACCTTCAGATCAGTGGACATTTACTCAACCAACTGAGCAGCTGTGACCCTATTTTACTTTTCTTTGCAAAGATTGTATTTCCAAAAGTGAGTTAAAGTGCACTATGCAGTATCACCACAAATGCCCCAAACCGTGAACCCAAAGATTCATGTGTAACAGTTTAGAGCTGGAATTTAACCACCTCACATTAAAATCTGTCAAAATAACAATTATTTAAACCTGTGTATTTCCAGCGCCCTGACCTTCATCATGCACGCCTGTCCTCTTCCTCCTCTCCCTCTTCTTTCTCCTCTTCATCCCTCCCTCCCTGTTCCTTTTCTTCCACCTCCTCTTCCTGCTTGCCCTTCTCTTCCTTCTCCTCCTCCTCTTTTTCCTCCTGTGTAAACCTGTGTATTTTCAGTGCCCAGACCTTCATCACGTCCACCTCTTCTCCCTCTTCTTCCTCCTCCTCCATCTTCTCCTCTTCCTCCTCTCCCTCCTTTTTCTTCTCTTCCTCCTCTTCCTGCTCACTCTCCTCTTCTTCCTCCTCCTCCTCTGATTTTCCTTCTTGCTCTCATCTTCCTCTTCCACCTCCTCCTCCTCCTTTTCCTCCTCTTCTCTTCTTCTTCCTCCTCATCCTCTCCACTGCCTCCTCCACATCTTCATCCTCTCCCTCCTGTTTTTCCTCCCCTTCCTCTTTTTCTTCTTCTTCTTCCTGCATTTCTTCCTCCTTCTCCTCTCCTCCTTCTCTTCTTCCTCCTCCTCTCCCTCATTTTCCTCCTCTTCTCTACTTCTCTACCTCTTCTCTACTCTCCACCCCCTCCTCCACCTCTTCATCCTCCTCTCCCTCCTCCTCTTCTTCTTCCTGTTCTTCTCCCTCCCTCCTTCTCCTCCACTCCTTCTTCCTCCTCCTCTTCCTCTTCTTTATCCTCCTCTCTCATCTTTCACTCCCTCCTCCTCCTCCTCTCCCTCAGTTTTCTCCTTTTCTCTACTTCTTTCTCCTCTTCCCCACTCCCTCCACCACCTCTTCCTCCTCTCCCTCTTCCTCTTCCTCCTCTTCTTCATGCTTTTCTTCCTCCTCGTTTTCCTCTCCCTTTTCCCTTCTCCTCCTTCTCATTCTTCTGTTCCTCCACCTTCTCTCCCTCCTCTTCCTCCACTCTCTCTCCTCTTCTTTCTCCTCCTCCTCCTCCCTATCTTTTTCCTCCTTGCCCTCATCTTCCTCTCCCTCCTCCTCTCCCTCATTTTCCTCCTTTTCTCTACTTCTTCTTCTTCCCCCCCTCCTCCACCTCTCCATCACCTCTTCATCCACTCCCTCCTATCCCTCCTCCTCTTCTTCATGCTTCTTTCCCTCCTCCTTCTCCTCTCCCCTTTCCCTCCCACCTCTTCTGTCTCTTCCTCCTCCTTCTCCTCTCCCTTCTCACCCTCCTCCTCCTCTCCCTCCTCCTCCTCTTGGTCCTGGTGGCTGGTATAACTGATCCCCTGTCTGTTTGGTGGAGATGTGCTGCTTTGTGGACCATGAGAAAATGGCTCTGAGTAAATGAGCAGCGTGAGGCCTGTGGGAGGGCGTTGTTCTGAAAGACGCTGTGGATGGATGAACACTGGAGTTTGTATTTTTGTATTTAGTCTAAACTCTGCTTTGTCCCAGTGCTGGTGTGTGTGGGTGTGTGGGGTGTGTGTGTGTGTGTGTGTGTGTGTACCTTGCTCCAGACATTAAGCCCCAGATGACACTAAGCCAGAAGTGTGGTTTCAACTCAAGTGAAGATTTTTGCACAGTACAAGTCTCTTATTATTATGTTTGTTTGTGTGTGTGGAGCAAAAAGTGAACAGATTTTATACTAACAGGTAGTTTTTCATGTTACAATCGAACTATGTATGGCTAAAAAGTTGTTGCACAAGCGTCTTACTCTGTCTTAAAATGCACAAATTGCTTCCCTTTGCACCAAAATAGACCAAAGTCCACCAGTGTTGCCATGTTTGTTTTGGTTCGTTTGAGAGCTTCACCCTTCACCCCCTAAAGACAGTGCTGCCCCGTAATTAACCAAGACACAGGAGATCATGGTGAGAGCTGCAGCTGCAGATACTGTGGGAATGAGCCCACAGTCCTGGACTAAGTAAGTAAAGTTTATTTATATAGCGCTTCACATACAAAAGATAAAAAAAACAGCACAAGATACATTCCTAATAACTCAGCAGCCCTAAAACTTGTTCAAAAAGAAATGTTTTTAGTTACTTTTACACAGAACGTAGGTAAGGAGGCAGTTCATTCCAGAGTTTACAGGAGATGGCTTGAATGGATCCATTGCCTCACCTTTCAAAGCTTGTCCGAGTGACCGTTATCAGCTTGTACTCCTCAGCTTCCGCACCAGATCTTAAAAAGAGGCCTCTCGGTGTGGATGAAATCACGCCATGTTCCTTTCCCAAAAATTCGTCACCCCAGAGGCCCCAAGACCTACATTCCCGTGGTACTGACTTCTCACCTCATGAAAACTCTGGAACATCTAATCTTGGTGAAACTCTTCATGACCCTCTGCAGTTCTTCTAACTGCCTCACCTCAGTGCAGACGACGCCATCATCTACCTGCTCCACAAAGTCTTCGCCAACCTGGACCATCAATTTCATTTCTCTCCAGTGACTAGGTCAGGAATCAGAATACACTAGATGGTTCGCAAAAACCCCGGAAGTGTGAGTCCGGGCACCAGCCAATCAGCGAAGAGCCATACATTCTCTGTTGGCAACGATTCCCGAAATCGAGGATTCAAAGTCGGAACAAAGAGAAGGTTTGGTGAATTTTATCAAGGGGAAAGACGTTATTGTCCTTCTTCCTATGGGATTTGGGAAAAGCTTAATATACCAGTTAGCAGAGGTGGGACTTGCAATTTGTGACATGTACTTGAATCAGACTTGAGTCACTTTTTTTAGGACTTGAGGCCTGACTTGATGAAATGGACTAAGACTTGGAACACGACTTGGACTTGAAGGTCAGTGACTTGGGACTTGACTTGGACTTGAGACCTGGGACTTGAGAAGCACTTTTAAATCTGAATTCTTTCTGTTCTGACCATAATGATTCACTCTAAGATATTGTCAAGACATTTAAAAAGAAAAAAATAAACAAAATTAATTTCTACAACTCTTGTATCCTCCATAAATACGCATATATAAATATACCGTGACCTTTTTAAGTACAATTTAGTTCAAAATTCCTGTAAATTACAAAAATCTAAGCTATATTTGGTACTTTGGTTAAAAGACTTGAAATGACTTGAACCTCAAAGCGGATGACTTGGACTTGACTTGGACTTATGGGCCAGTGACTCGAGACTCGACTTGGTCTTGCCTGTATTTGACTTGGGACTTGACTTGGACTTGAGGTCAAAGACTTGAGACTTACTTGATACTTGCAAAACAAAGACTTAGACAAAGACGACCAAATAGCAGGGATTGGTTAAATAAAAAGTACCTGCCTACCGTCGAGCAAACGAATTCTAACACTGCGAGGTCAAACGGTTTCCACGAAGTGAAACAGACTGATGAATCAGGCTATGGGTGAGTATCTTTAATGGAAGGGTAATTTTAATAAAAAAATAAAGTTAAAAAAAAAGGTGTAGCCCTTCATGCATTCATGTATAAGTGCATTCATTTATTTACACATTTATATTTTCACCCAACATTTAATTTAATGCATTTTAACATTTATCCTTGAGTTCATTTCCAGTTATGTCATTTTTGATCCTCTAATTCTGTTTTATTCTCAATTACAAAAACAATGGCTATGAGAATGAGAAAATGTGTATGCATCCTCCCATATCTGGGTTAAGGCACTGACTCCTAATGTTTAAAAAATACATATAGATGTTTACTGCTAGAATAAAGCTGTACATACTACTATAAAAGCAGGTAGTAGTAGTACTCTTTTGTCTCTAATTGTACAGCTTTTGAGCCTGAATCTCAATGACAAATTACAGATATGACGGCACAACTACACATGACCAGTTTTATGGGGCTGTTGTTTACTCCGTGTGCTGGAGCTGGTGGAGGAAGGATTGGTATTTACTGTCACACCTCACTTCACCAGGAGACAAGAGCCAGCTGGCACCAAGACTGGCATCATGTTTACAACCAAGGATCTATGGCTTCTGCCTGACAGGCCACGAGGTCCACTTATAATCATTACAATCCTCATATTTAAAAGAAATATGCAAGGTGGAATTATAAAAAGCTTCAGTTGCAGTTACGTTAAACCAGGGATTAATTTATTTGCATATTTTTCAAAGTGTATTAAAAAACAAACAGCTGAAAAACAGGCATGAGTTTAATCAGTGCGTGTCCTTAGAAAGCATTGTCCACCGCCAGAACTGCTTCTTTACACAGAGGGTCCAGTCTGCCGTCCCCCCCTGAAACAGACAACAGGTTTATAGAAAGTCAAGTCTAGTATTCTGTAGTATTCTGTAGCATTCTTTAGTATTCTATAATAGGCTGCAGTATTCTGTAGTATTCTGTAGCATTCTTTAGTATTCTATAGTAGGCTACAGTATTCTGTAGTGTTCTATAGTATAGGCTGTAGTATTCTGTGGTATTCTGTGCTAGACTGTATTATTCTGTAGTAGGCTGTAGTATTCTGTCGTATTATGTAGTAGACTGTAGTATTCTGTTATAGCCTGTAGTAGCCTGTAGTATTCTGTAGTATTCTGTAGTAGCCTGTAGTATTCTGTAGTATGTAGTATGTAGTAGGCTGTAGAGCACAGTACAGTACAGAGTGCGGGCAGTGTGACGTGAGCTAAAGGCACTGACCGAACTCGAGGCTCGTGATGTCGCAGCTGAACACGATCCTGCCGCGGAACAGCAGCTCCACGCGATTCCTCTCGCGCGTCTCCTTCAGCGCGCACGTGTATCCGCGCGCAGTTAGCGCGGCTGCGCGGTGCGCACAAAGTAACACACATTAGCTAAAGTTAAAGCTAAAGCTAAAGCAGATGTTTGTATTTGTATAAGTGACTGCTCTTACCCCGGATGCCCTGTAGCCGGTAGGTCCGGTGCTGCACGAGCCCACAGGACTCGTACGGCCCGTACAGCACAGTCACGAGCGCCGCCTGCTCGCTCATTGTTTGTTGTCGGTTGCCTTGACAACCCTTTCGCTATCCTACAGATACGATTACATCTACATACAGTAGCTTAAATTTAAAGTTTACATATTATGATTTTGAGAACCAGTAGCCGACTTAGTAATCACCTATGACATAAATGGATCATGTGATGCTCAATATGTGCCCTGCTGTAACTGAACTTAAATCAAGAAGATTAAATGAAATAACAAAAAGAGCTTTTCATTGTAATATCATCTTTATTATAGGTGTAATGCTGCCATAATTTACTTTGCTCTGTATATGTACATTGTACTTTTAACATAGAGGCTACTCCTCAGCCCCTCATATTGTCTCTGGTATTGCAAAATAAATACACTTTGATTGTTGCTAATCTAATACATAGTTGTAGGCTCACACAAACCTACTTCAACACTTTCTAGAACATCATTGTCAGACAGGAAGTAACTCCCTGTTTAAAAGCACAGTATCTGTCTCAGTCATTTGAGTTCTTCAACTCAGTAATAACATTATTATTGCACATAAACAAACTGTACAAAAAGACAGCACACAAATTGCATAGAACTTATAGTTCCACATTAATAAGAATATGATCGCCGCATGCACTCAATAGGCTAAATACAGTTTAGTGGTCTCATAAGAATAAAATAATGCCATTATTGTAGCTCTTATTAATACATATTGTACCTCTTATTAATAAACCTGCTTTACCTCACAGTAATCTATATCATACTATAACATTACAGTATATGTGAATACAGCTACTCTGACTTTAACAACACACAGGGTTTCTCATATATAGGCTATAGGCTATAACGCTTTTGTCAAGTTATATTTCGTTTTTACTGAATCAACATCCATATACTACTCTGTTTATTAACATTTAGTTGATTTCAAACTTCAAAGTACTTTTACTACTTACTGCACAATGTAAGTATCACTGATTCACATAGAACACAGTCACTGTATCATTAAGTGCACTTATATGGTTGGATAGTCCCTCTCCTCAGTGCCCTCCTCCCTGTGCTGAGCTCTTCTCTGCTGTCTTCACCACCACTTTGGGCAGAGGCGCCTGGTTCTTGGTGGGTTCCTCTGCTCTGGGTGTGGCGCTTCCCTTGCTCTCCACACTCTGACCCTGTTTGCTTTGTCTTTGTGCACTTGTGTTGCAAATACCAGGTTTGCAGGTAGGTTTGGAGATGGTGCACAGGTCCCTCATGTCCACCAGGGCCTTCTCCACAGTTTTGGAGAAGTTGGTGGAACAGGTCTGGGGGCTGTCATAGAAACTGGAGACGCAGAAGATGATGTGATCAGACTGGGGGTTGTAGCACACTCCATATCCATTTGGGACGACCGGACCATAGCAGCAGAACATCTCCACTGTGGTAGGAACCTGGTGAAAAACAGTCATGGTTGAGTTAGGGGCATCTATCTATCTATGATCCAGGTGTTTTCATTTCCCTATTTTGTTCATAAATAAATTCCTATTCCTAATATGGAACTCGGCTCCAAATTCACCCCTATAACTGTCAGCCTTGGTGAGCTTCATTTGACTGGAGCTGAACACTGTGGGTGATGTTGCACTCCCTTAGTCCACTTCTTTATACAGTCTAAGGTTAGGGGTGTAGATGATATGGTGGTTTAAAATTTAATTGGCAAGTCAGTTAATCAGCAAGATGGATTCTTGCAATGTTTGTCAACTCATGAGAATCCATCTTGGCAGGCTCCTGCTTGGTCCTGGCCAACCAGTTGTTCAGACCAAAGACAGAGCAGCATCGTGGTTTGGGTGGAAGCCAAAGATGAAGTGCCCAAATGAGCCAAAAGTTTATTTTTTTTGGTTTTGTTCCGCTGTTGTGATCAGCTTGGAGCATTAGTTTGTATGTCCAGATTGCGTTCAGTAAGAGCCATCCCAGATTAATAATGTGTAGAACTCATTTCAGAATGGTACACATATCTTGTGTTAGCCAGGTTAGTTTAATACAGCTCTAGGCTCACATACACTTTTCCCTACTCACTACTCCAATTTATGACCGAATGACAGTTCAAAAGAAGATCACTTATATATATTATATATAATTTAAAGTAAACGTAACTCCTTACAGTGAACAATTTTAAGCCTTTTCAAGTCTTTTTTATTTATGTTTTTGATGTTTCTATATACCTACACTTATTTTGAGTATTAATACAAAAGTAGCAGCGTAACCTTTGAGGTTAGTTTTCAATAAATGATTGTTATCCTTTTGCAAAAGACACAAGTGGTTGGAGAGGCTATGGTGAGATTGGCAGCCTGTATTCCATCAGTCTGCCCCAGTGCATCTGTGACTACAGAAGTAACTTACCACCATTGAGGATGGAGTGAATGACTACAGACAGTGAAGCTCTCTGAGAGGCTTGTCAAGCTCATGAATACAAATGTAAGCCATTACTATTATTATTAGATCCAAATGGAAGCGATAACCTTTAGCATGACATGACTTTACACTGTATAGCTACAGAAGAGGCATATTAATTAAAGTGTTTTTTTTTTTGTTGTTGTTGTTGTTAATTGTTTGTCAAAGTTAAGTATTTCTTTGTGTTGCCCACAGCTCAGTATGAAAGAGTCCTACCTGGCTGGTGGAGAGGATGAACTGGTTACTGATGAGATAGGCTTCATCTGTGAAGATCTCTGGTGTCTCCATCTTCAGCTCTCGTGCTATTTCTCGCAGTCCCAGAAGGTGATTGTCTATGGCCATCCCTGTAATTGCCTACAACACGAAAGTACTTTAATTAGTAGTTTTACCTACCAGTATTTATGATATGCAGTTGGGTTTCACAGTATGACCCTTTGTTGTGATGATGTTCACAGTAGCGTCTGTAAATCAGCAGACTTGTTTCAGTTGTTAAGCTGTTTTAGATCAATATTGCATTTTAAAATGTACAAATTATGTACATAATGATCTGTGTTTGTCATAGATTATAACTATGTAGCAGACACAAGCGCAGTATGTCTTCTTTAAAGGTCCTCTGTTAACCAACATTTTCTCTTGTGAGCTTTAAGACATGTTGTTATGTTGTTACCTCCTCAAAAACATACCTGGAGTTGTTTTGTTTCATTCACACATGTTTGAGCAACCCATTATTATTAGTCTGTCTACATCTCCAAACCACAGAATGCTCTGTTCCATGTTGTGATGTCATGTAGTGATTTTCAAGTCAACAGTTGCCTTTTAATAAGTCCACTTACCAGAATAGTATATTTTGTTTGTGCTGCTATGGCGTCTTGTAACAGCTCCATCTTCTCCTGGAACACAGAATCAATAAACAGCCTATTAATATCAAGCTTAAATATAGAGTGAAGGAAAGATGATACGACAGCCAGAAAAATATGGGAATGCCGTATATTGTTTTATTATTCAGATAGATTTGTATGGTGCGCCGCTGTCTGGAGAGAGCATTTGTTAAGCAGTGACACGATGACTACAGCCGCTATTAAACATCTTACGCTTGAACTCAATTTCCCATCAGTCATTGCTGCGACGAAGGCCAGAGCTTGGGGCGTGGCCGAGCGGATGTTGTCCACTCGTCCCTGTCGGAATCGGCGGGTAGAGGCGCTTTCGTAAGTGGACGCGGGTCGGCCATGACACCTGTGGTTGGAAAGACAAAATACTTTTAAAACTCCATACACTTTCACAAGAATAATCTGGATAATTTCAGACCTGGAATTGCCAATCTCTACTGAACAAAAGGTGAAATGTAGCTGTTAACTTAAAAACTACCACTACATGACATCACAAGGTGGAACAGAGCATTTTGAGCTTTGGAAATGTAAACAGAGTAATAATGAAGGATTACTCAAATGTGTGAATAAAACAAAACACAACTACAGGTATGTTTTTGATGAGATGTCATTCTAAAATTAAATGAATGACAAAAAAAAAAAAAGCACAGCACACTCAGATGGCTGATGCAGGGACAGACTGAGACCAAAAATCAGCCTTGGACTTTTCCCTCCTCAAATCAAGCCCACAAATCGGTCCACCAATCGGCCCACAACAAATCAGACCACAAATCAGCCCATAAATTGGTTCATAAATCGGCCCACAACAAATAGGCCCAGAACAAATCGGCCCAGAACAAATCAGCCCAGAACAAATAGGCCCACAACAAATCAGCCTACAAATTGACCCAAAACAAACTGACCCACAAATCGGCCTACAAATCGGCCCGGGGTTGGCAAGATTGTGGGAATTGAGGACCAGGGCCAGGGGCATTTATTATTATTGTACTCCGTTCTGGACTTTTCCAGAAGTTTTCCAGAAGTTTTCCAGAACAACAGATTGCCAGTCTGTCCCTGAATCAGACGCCACTGCACCATGGTCTGAGGTGGACTGGCCAACACTGCATTTTTTCGGGAGTACAGATTACCAGCCTGGGCCGATGACCAGAAGCTTTAAAAAAATTTTTTAAATAATGTTTTGGCAAAAAGCCTTCGTCAGATCATTTTTCTTGTTTTGGACTACTGTATAACAACATTCTAACATGGCTTAAAGCTCACAAGAATCTAATTTACATAATATAAAACAGTTTGAATAGTAAAATTGCTATTGTTTAATGTAACATCCTTTATGATATTCAAAATAGCCTATTTCACTACACCACTTCAGTCATTATCAAGAAGACAGTTAGTAGGGTGTAGTATCTTACCCAAAGACACAACAAAACCATATACATTGCCTCTATTGAACCAGCAACTGTTTGGTTATTGGACGTCTCTACCAATTGAGCTACTTCTAATGCTGTCCCACTTATTTATTCTGGCATATTTATCGTCAATGTGAGCAAATACGCCCCTGTGACCTTTTAAAGATAGAATTTATACCCTGAAGACAGCCATGTTTCTTTTTTCTATGTGGTAGTAAAAGCAGTGGAAGACTTGTTGGTGAAGTAGGCTGTATTTTCTTTCCGGTGAAGGGAGTTAACTTAAAAGGTGCTGTCAAAAACATGAAAAACAGAAATAGTTCTTTTTAAACTAGAGTGGTCCAAATTTTCAGAGGCCAGAGAAATCACAGTAAAGTTAATAACACTGAACTGCTTGCTAACACTGCACTTCCTTGTTCGTAGACTATAAAAATGCTTGAGATGCAGATAGCACGTAGTGGTCTTATTTTGATAAACTGCTCAGTCGACAAAATGGCAAAATGAAAACACCAGGATCATGTAGAGTGGGTTAATATGAACATTTTAAAACCTCAATGAGGAGTCTGACAGCAGCAGTTATGGAGCAAGGGGCGATGCTTTTTTCAATACGAAGTGGAGTCAGTGGAGCCGGAAGCACGCCCATGCTCACTTCTTATTTGGAACGTGGAGGCTAGCGAGTTAGCTATGTCCATTTATACCAGGGGTAAGCAATTATTTTTTCCATGCGGCCACATGAGAAACAGAAAATATTGTGGAGTCCTGGGCCAAAATGCTCAATTATTAATTGTATTTCTTTATAAAAAGCAGTAAATAGCATTGTTTTGACAAGCTGGTAAGACTATGAAGAGTATATATTATAACTAAGCAATGAAAAAGTGAAGCTGCCTTACAAAAAATGTCATAAAAAAAAACCACCTTTAAAATAAAAGCAATGCAGCTTTAGTCCATGCATGAGGTAAAAATATAAAATATGTTTTGTAATACCAAATTATCTTAAATGAGCCGGTCAGAGTCGACCAAAGGACCGTATGTGGCCCGGGAACTGTACAATGCCCAGATCTGACAAATTTGACCCCCAAATTACATTTGGCCACAAGATCATATCAAATATGTGTTAGAGCTGGCCCGCTGGCTACAGATAGACTATCGAGACATTATTTATTTAAAATATTGTTATTGTTTTATATTATGCTTGTTCTGGATTCAATGTTTAAACAAAACTATTATTTTATTTTAATAAGAAAATGTTTAACAGTACATATCTCGAAAAAAGAGAAAGCATGCAAATGTTGTTGAAATTTTTCAATAAATATTCCGTTTGGCCCACGACTTAGTCCCAGTTTTTAATTTCTGCCCCCTGGGAATTTGAGTCTGACGCTCCTGCTCTATGACTTAATGGCAATGCCATTAGTTCCATTTGTTACTAGCTACTTGGTAACTAATATCCTTAAATGCAATTTAACATGCAAGATTGAGCAAAATGTTGAAATAACTTAGTGGTTTACAAAGCTTCAGAAACAGATTCTACATAAGATTATAGGTCTGATGGTCATTAGTTACCACATAGGTGATTAGTCCTGAGCTTTAAACTTTTAATATACAGTATGTCATCAGTGAATGAGACATTTACTTTCATTAGTGAAACAAGTAACATGTCACGATGAGAAATGTGCACACTCTAACTTTAAAAAAGCGTCTAAGCACTTTTCTGGATAAGCACCTGGACAGCAACATGAGCTTTGGAGAGTGAGACTAATTAAATATGCTACGGACAGAGTTTTCAGACTGGTACCCCAAGAATAACAAAAGGATAACTATTGTGATAATTCTGCACTCTCTTACCTGTAATATGCTAACTGCAGAGCCACTTGAATATAGGCATCTGGACTCATCTTCTGCTTCTTTATAAACTCTTTCCCGTACTTGTAGAATTTGTACACATTCATGTCCAGGTTTTTTGCCAACCTGGCAACCAAACAGACAGTCAGTTTTCATACACATGTAGCATCTTTGTTTTACTTTTTTGGCTATGTTTTCATACTAACCTGTGTAGCTTGTCGGCAGATGCGGATAAAAGTTTGTGGATTTCCGGGGTACATTTCCATCGGAGCCTTCGTGGTGCAGGCAGCTCGCTCACACTCGCCGCTCTCACCAGTTTAGATGGACTGCCAATCCTAAAGGAACAATGAATAATGGATAGAAATAATTAATGTTCTATTACAATACAGGCTAATGTAAAAAATCTGTCTCCTAAAACAGCGGTCCCCAACCTTTTTTTTTCTTAATACTCATTAAATTTTTTTTAAAGACCAGTAGGGGGGTATATACTATTTTCCCATGAGGTCTGGTACCAAATAGTCCGATTTTGGGCCCTGGGTTGGTGATTGGGGACCTATGTTCTAATATTCCTCACATGTATTTGAGTAGATGCTCCGTGCACTGGACCAGTACAATGCCTTCAAACGGGGAATGTTCACACACAACTCCACAGCAGCCATCCGCTCCTATGATAAACTGACAATGAAACAAAATGAATATTTGAAAATACATCTTGTCACAGTAATAACCATATTTTAAAATATCTTTAGAACTGAATCGTTTGTAATACAACATACACATTTCTATCTAACTACTTTTCATTATTATATTGTTATATCGTTGTTACCTAAACAAGAACATATCCGCAGTTGTGTTTTGTTTCATTCACACGTGTTTGAGAAATCCTTCATTATTAGTTTGTCTACATCTCCACAGCTCAAAATACTCTGTTCAGCCTTGTGATGTCATGAAAATTTCAAGTTAACAGATTCTTTTACGTTTTAGTTCAGTAGAGATTGCCAGTTCTAGGGTTGAAATGATCCAAATGATTCCAGTTAATGTGTATAGAGTTTAAAAACACAGTGGAGCCCTTCCCGTATTACAATCTGACATCACAAGGTGGGTTTTTTCTGTTTGAGAGAACTATATATACAGGTTTGTGTGTTAAATATATGTGAATGAAACAAAACACAACACTACAGCATAGATCTGGAAATAGTCTAATATGGACGCTTTAAAGGTGCAACTTTGCACCATGGAGATATTATTGCTTTAGCTGGAATGTTCCACAGTATACTATTAAACTATATCTATGGAGACAAGCTGACACCACCAGAACAAGTGACAGATCAGAACTCTTTCAAGTCTGTTAACAGTAAGAATGCTTGCTTTTCAAAGAAAGAAACACACCTATAATTCAATAAATGGAATAGAACAGAATATATATAGTTTATTGCCATACTGGAACATTCTAGGCAAGGTCTGGCATGTCTTCCACTGGGAAAGTTCCACATAGCACCTTTAAAAACCTTCACTTGTACCAAATTGATCAAAACACTTTCATAAAATACTGTTAGATTTTCAATATTACAATAGGCCAAAGCAGAGCAAGATACATTAGTACGGATTTAATTGGACTGTACTGCTCATGTGTCAGCACTTAGCCCATAGGGGGTCTTAAATCATGGTTTTTACACCTTTAAAGAAATAATTCAATAGGCTACACTACCAGTCAAATGTTTGGACACACCATTTCATTCTTATTCAATGTGTATTTTCATTTCTACATTTTACATTATTTAGGGTGACCAGACATCCCTGTTTACCCAGGACAGTCCCAGTTTTGAGCCCTGTGTCCCCTGTCCCAGCAGATTTATCCAAAACCAGACATTTGTCCCATTTTTATTCAAAAAATGTCCCAGATGTCCTTATTTTTGACCAATCTGATACCGGTCAACAGTAAAGACAGGTTTAAATTGTCACTTGTTTAGGTAAAATACAAAAAAGCTAATTAAACACTAAGAAAATGTGACTACACTGACTCACCGAGTGTATAACAATTTTCCTTATGCACTCGTTTCACAGTTTTATTATTACCAACCACTTCAAACCGAGAGTGTCACAGTTTTTGATTTTGATAACTTAAAAAAAAATTCAAATTCCACAAAGTATCCACCCTTTGATTTATCGAAAAATTCATATATCTTGCTTCATGTATTTGACGTCTTCTGTATGTATCTAAAATGCAAATGTAGAAAAAATTAGGGGAAAAAACACGGAATTAGAGAGTGTGTCCAGACTTTTGACTGGTAGTGTGTACAGTATCTTGAGAATATAGGCTATATTGTAATTCATTAAAGCTATAACCTTTAATCTAAACACACCAGTATATAGGTCTATGCTAATAACATTTCACTAGAGAATATTCCGAATCCAGGGAAAACCTTTACTTTTGATCCGAGTCTAGAAATATCACATTAAATACATTACACAGCACTGCTCCCCGTTTGGCTCTGCTTTTCGCTTCACCAATTAAAAGCATTTGACCCACTTTTTATACAGTCACACATTCAGAGTCTTATGAAATATGATGTAACATTGTAGGCTGAACACGGCGTATTTTCCGGGGGGCTGTTTCTAACCTGCATGGGCTTGTCGTACCAGCGGTTGGCCCCGTTCTTGCGCGGCCCTCCCCCGTGCAGCATTAACATCGCCCGCGTGCTGTCGTTAATCTCTGGTCCGCTAGCGTCGTCCAGGCAGACCAGGCACATGCAGCGCTCGATCATGTCCAGAGAGTCCCTGTTGGTCGATTCTGGAAGAAGTTTCATATGTAAAAGTTTAGAATTACAATTTTGCTTTTGGTCATCTCTAGAACAACATTGTAAGTTTGTGACATTTTTGAACATTTTCTGACAATTTTTTTTTTATTTGTTGCAAAGAATTAACAAAAACAGCTATAGCAGACACGGAGTTTAACAATCTCATCCACTTCAAAGTCCATCCCAGTTCCAGAATTTTTTTTTGACTGTTTAACTTCATCCTTCTGTTTGTATCTGCTGCTGTCAGGCTCCTCATTTTGGTCTTAAAATGTTCGTATTAACCCAGTCTACTTGATCCTAGTGTTTCTATTTCGCCATTTTGTCTGTAAATCAATTCCTATTCCTAATATGAAAGTCTGCTCCAAATTTTCCCCTACCTTTCAGCCTCATTGAGCTTCATTTGACTGGAGCCGAACGGTGGTGATGTCACTCTCCCTTAAGGCCGCCACACACTTCAGGATTTTTTGCTCTTACACAGACATGAGGAGAATCTTATGAGACTTAAAATCTCTGATCGCAAAGACTGCAGGGGGATATGTCTGCGGACCACAGGATTTGAGACTCTTATGTGTTCAAAAGATCAGAGCACTGCACTTCTAGTTTAGATACAAGTCAAAACTGTGTTATTATTTGTGAAATGTGGTGCAATACTTCAGATACGTGATTTTTAAAGCATAAAAGATTGGCAATAAAGTTCACAGGAAGTAGAGTCACTATCACGAATTTGCAGCTTCACCTCGATCTGTGTGCTGTGTGGATGTAAACAGAAACACGTGAGGAACTACTCTTGCCTTTTTACTTTCAAAAAATGCCTCCAACTGGATTAACAGCACTTTTTTGAACTGGATGTCGTTATTCGCAGAGGACAAGTTCTATGGATAATGTGGATGAGATGCTGCACTTTAAATATTGCTATAGTTGGAGTTTGTATCTTGCGTCTCTGTGTCTGTGTCCGTCACTCCCTCTGCCCCTGATGTTCTGTTTTATTGGCTGTAACCGTGGTGTTGCTGATGTTTGGTGGTTATAATCTGACCGAGCAGCTCAGAGTCACACTGACATGACACGCGAGGAGCACAGCGGCTTCAAAATCGCACGCAAAGACACAAAGATGGGTCACGCCTCACAGCCAAAATCGGGCAAATTCTCCTGTAGTGTGTGGCAGCCTTTAGTCCACTTCTTTATAGAGTCTGGCTCCATATGAATTGGAGAGCTTGTTGATTGGTCAGTACTACGGTGGGTGTTTGTGTTGTCCTGAGAGATTAATACAATTTTGGGTTGGCTTTGTTGTGGGAACACGAGTATATCAGAGCAGAATGCAGTTAGCTGCTGAGAAGATGTAAGCAGGATAATTGAGAAAAATTAAGCTTTGCTGAGTATAATCATGTTCACGGTGGCTAACTCCAGAATAAACAATGCGAAGCTGAAACTGAGGGCTGAACATTAGACTAATCCAATACAAAACATAACATTTTGAGGACACAGCTCACCTCTCATGAGTACAGCACGAGACTCCGCCCACTCAGTCCGCCCGTCTGAGGTGAGTAGCCCGATCGGGGGCAGGCGCTCCTCCTCGCTGTCGGCCATCTTCATGATCCTCTCCAGCTGAGTGAGCAGGTCTCTCTCATTCAGGCGACGGAAGTTTATCACCACGTCCAACACAAAGAACTGGACAGGGGACATGGCAGTAGAGTTTATTTACGGGTGTCTGATATGGAAAAAAAAATTACCTGGAGGACTAAAAAAAAGTACCTGGAGGACTAAAGGGGTGAGTGAGGGGGGAGGAGCGGCGTGGTCTGGAGGTATAAGGAACAGTGGGATTGGTCTAACAGGTCTCCTCCCCCTCTGTCCCCCTCACATGTTTGTAACAGAAACACCTAGCTGTAATCAGGGCAGTCCTGTGTGATATCGCATAGTATTTGAAGTTGCTGTGTCCACTAGAGGCAGCACACACTCAGGTTTGACTGTTTTGGACCAGAAAGTTGCAAATTTACTTCAATCATACTAAAACTGCCAACAAAGGACTAGGGATGGTAAACAGTGGGTGTTATTAAAACATCATTTACAGAATTTAGTAGCAAAAAATGGGATTTAGTCTTCTACTTTTATTGTACTTTAATATGACTGCAAAGTGTCTGGAACCCATCTCCAGATCTTGAGATAGTCTTGGTCAGGACTATCTTAGATGCACTGCAAAAAAGCTTGGCCAAACTTTAATATATTAACACTTAAATCTATCAAAAAATGACTTAAAAGCAGTGAAATTATATGTCCATGCAGCAAGATCATTTTACTTGACAAGTTATCTTAAAATAAACTACCTGTAGAGTAGAATTAAACAGTCTCACAGCTAGTAAGTAGATAATAAATCTGAAAACAAGATGATTAACCTGATATAAGTTTTTAAATCTTGGCCAGATCAGCCAGATTTGCAGTGTGGATGTTTTAATTATTTTGCTTGTTTCAGGTTGACGGAGGAAATCAGAGTGGCCGGAGGAAACCCACACACAGGGAGAACATGCAAGCTCCACACAGAAATCGCCACTCATCCCTACAGAGTTGAACCCAGGACCTTCTTAGTGTGAGGTGAGAACGCTAACCACCGCGCCATCAAGTCAACATGTCTCAATTGGCCCTGTGAGTGGGTGCTGAGACGACGATTTTAATTGAACTTGTGCTAAAAAAGCCATCATGAAAAATAGGGAACACATACGAGATTATCCCTTTAAAACAATTCGTAATTAAAGACAATTTATTGATAGATATGTTTAAATTTTACATCAAAAATATGAACAGGTCTGGCCCTTGGACCGCTGATACATATTTTCATTTTGGCCCACAGAGGAAAAAAGTTTGGGCACCCATGTTTTAGACGGAGATGGAGAAAACTAATATGTAAAATGGGAGTGATTTAAAAGATCATACTGATGATGCGAGCCTTATTTCCTCAGGCAGGTCATTCCAAAGCCGAGGCACCTGGGCTGAAAAGTCTCGATCACCTCGATTTGTTTGGAGCCTGGACTTTGGAACAGCCACAGGGACCTGCCTGAGGATCTAAGGCCGTGGGAGGGCTCGAATGGGGTTAAAAGTTCTGAAATGTAACTTGGTGCAAGACCTAAACGAGCTTTAAAAGTGATCAGCAAAATCTTAAAATCAATTCTAAAATGCACGGACAGCCAGTGAAAAGAAGTAAAACGGGTCATGTGTTGATGTCTGTTAAACCCATTGAAGAGCTGAAGAGCTGCTACGTTCTGAACCAGTTGGAGGCGGGAAATGGATTTAGAGACTGGAGAAGAGGGAGTTGCAACAGTTTAGACGGTAGAAGATGAGCGTGTGGATGACTTTTTCAAGATTAGGGTGGTAGATAGGATAGTTCTGATTTTGCTAATTGATGGAGAAAATTGTTGGAGAAAACAGGAGTGGGTGACTTTTTTGATATGAAGGTGGAAGTTGATAGCCAGGCTGGCACCACCTAGTGACTCCACCAAATTTCTTTCTCTCCAGCGACTAGGTCAGAAATCAGAATACACTAGACGGTTTGCAAGAACCCTGGAAGCGCGAGTTCAGGCACCAGCCAATCAGCGAAGGTGAATTTTATCAAGGGGAAAGACATTATTGTCCTTATTCCTAAAGGATTTGGGAAAAGCTCAATATACCACTTAGCCCTGTGCATTAGGTCACAACGTAATAACAGAGATTGGTAAAATAAAAACAGTACCTGCCTATTGTCGAGCAAACGAATCCTAATGCTGCGAGGTCAGACAGTTTCCACGAAGTGAAACCGGCTGATTAATCAGGCTTGGAAGTTGAGGTTAGAGTCAAAAATGACGGCGAGGTTTCTGACAGCAGGGGTGATGTTTGGAGCAAGAGGGCCGAGACACTTGATGATATGGAAGATAGATTGTGGTGGGGGGTTGATTAAACAGATTTGGAGCTGTTGAGTTGTAGGAAGTTCTGTGCCATCCAACTTTATACTGTAGTACTGTAGCCTTAAGATATCTGGCACTTGTTGGCACACTTGTAACCAATCTTATCCTCAGCAAAACACAGCACAGCTTCTAATATGAATATTAACTTCACAGATTTTATTACTTGATTCATGGTTCAAGTAATTAGACGCGCTCGGCTGGCTGTCTCTATTACAACTAAATCAAAACCTCAGGGCACAATCAAGTAGAAAAACAGATTTTGCCATATCACTTAGAAAATTATTAGCTACTCTTGCTAGAAATGAGCGTCCAAATAAAAAAAATAAAAAAAAATGCAAAAGTGAAAATTGTTACTGCAATTTAATTAGTGTTTTATATCATTATTCTGTGCTTTCTTACAAATGATGACTTTAGAATTGAAATAAACAGCTTGTAGACCCATATGCAAACGCTACCTGTTATGATGCTAATTATCTCACTACACCTGTCCAAGCTTTAATTAGTCATTTCGGTTGCAGTGAGATTCAGAACAGAGGAGCTTTGGCGCATATGTCCTTCTGTCACGGAAATCTTGTAAACACATTTATTTGACCACTCAACATCAGCTTATACTATAGGGAGCACATTTTCCAGTATCATCGTGCATCCCGCGCTTATGTTACTCTTATCTTAGTCGACCATGACTCAAATATGAATTGATAAATGATGAGTAACTGTATACAAATTATTACTCAGATGGTTTACGGTTTTAAAAATGTGGAAAACAGAACTAGTTAATTGAAAACAGTTTGAATCCATGTATCATTCGTTCATTTGTTTTGTCGCTTTTTCAATACAATTTTGCACTTTCGATTTAATATGATTCGATACGATATATTTCAAATCAATTTGATACGGTTCAGTGCAAAACAAAGGCTAAATCAACACTTTGAAAGTTTAATGTCATAAAAGTTGATATGAAAAACACCCATTTTACTCAAAAAAGAGAAAATGTCAACACAACTGCAGCTCTTACACCAAATAATTGACTAAAATATACTTACAAATACTCTTGGTGATATATTGATACAGCAGCCCACGATATCAATACTGTATCATCAAATAATGAATGAAAAATGACAAAGACATTGAAAAGTGCTTTTAAACTCATCCCGAATCGCGGTGAATCATTGGAGTGTACAGAATGCAAAAGGAAAGTGAGGAATAACTTTGGACCACTGCAAACTAATCTGTGTATCAGTAGTTCAATTGTTTTTCAAAATAAAACCAAAAATAAGAAAACGAAAAAACAACTATTTTATTCATTATTTGTCCCCAAAATAAAAAAAACAAAACAAAAAACAGATAACGATTCGTTTTTTCAGTTTTCAATTTTGTGTTTTAAATGAATAATGGAAAAAAACGGATAACAGCTGTTTCCAGTTTCCATGACTTAAACTGCGACGCCGGACTTTTGTGCCGCACACGAACTGAACCAGGACTAAACCAGGACTAAACCAGGACTAAACCAGGTCTAAACCAGAACTGAACCAGGACTAAATCAGCTCTACCAGGACTAAACCAGAACTAAACTGGTCTCAGTACTGGTCCCGTGGGCCCACCCCAACACTCCTGGTTCAGTCCTGGTTCAGTCCTGATTTAGACCTGGTTTAGTCCTGGTTTAGTCCTGGTTCAGTCCGGCATTGCAGTTTTATTGCAGTAAATAGTCTTATTTTTGGTTTTATTTTACAACACGATTGAACGAATGATACACGGATTGATTTGCAGTGGTCCAAAGTTATTCCTCACTTTGCTTTTGCAT
Organism: Boleophthalmus pectinirostris; assembly: GCF_026225935.1. Lineage (NCBI taxonomy): Eukaryota > Metazoa > Chordata > Actinopteri > Gobiiformes > Gobiidae > Boleophthalmus > Boleophthalmus pectinirostris. The sequence continues at coordinate 32,393,818 of NW_026571404.1, read as the reverse complement.
TCTGTACACCCTCAGGATTCACTGTGATTTGGGATGAGTTTAAAAGCACTTTTCATTGTCATTGTCATTTTTCATTCATAATTTGATGATACAGTATTGATATCGTGGGCTGCTGTATCGATATATCACCAAGAGTATTTTTAGGTATATTTTACTACGCTACTTCGCTACAGTTGTGTTGACATTTTCACTGTTTTGAATAAAATGGGTGTTTTTCATATCAACTTTTATGACTTTAAACTTTCAAAGTGTTGATTTAGCCTTTTGTTTTTCACAGAACCATACTGAATTGATTTGAAATATATCATATCAAATCTTACTGAATCGAAAGTGCACTGTATCGAAAAAAGTATCGAATCGTGGCCTATGTATCGGGGCAGTATCGTATCGGTGACTTCGTAATGATACCCAGCCCTACTTTCACAGGGATTTTGTTGATACTGTAATGCTAACAACAGCTAGCATGCTAACAGTGTACTTCCTGATTCTCAGACCAAAAAATAAAATAAAAACACTTTCTAAAGAGAAGCGGTGTAAAGGCTGTTGTCAGCTTTTGGTAGAGGGTCTGTCACCTGCTTATCTTCATAACGATATTGTTTCTTTGCCTGGAATGTTCCCCAGTACGGCTTTAAACATACTGATTCATTCATTCAATTTCTGGTGTTTTTATTGCTAAAAATAGACTTCCTGTGAGCGGGGTTGCTTCTCCATAGATTGCATATTGAGGCTGAGTTCTTCTCTCAAACTGAAAACACTCCACCTTGTGATGGCATGTGGTAATAGCGGAAGTGCTCCACTGTGTTTTTAAACTCCATACACCTTCACTAGAATTATTTGGATAATTTCAGTCGTGGAATTGCCTCTTAGAAAACTACCATACTTGGAGATGTAGACAGAATAAAACAGGATTACTCAAACATGATGTGAATGAAACAAATATAACTCCATGTTTTTAAGGAGGTAATAACATTCTAACATGGCTTAAAGCTCACAAGAATCCATTTTAATCATTTGATCGCCGTAAACATTAGCTTGTGTTTGCTGTTATCTTAGCACTGACCTGGTTCTTGCACGCCACGATGATATGTTCTGGTTCAGGCATCACGCTGCTCTCCTGGGCCACTAGTGTGTCCCTCTGAGGCCCCGGTAGTCTGTAGGAGGTGAAGAGGCGGTAGTACTGCTCCATGCACATAGGGGTCCCCGCTAACTGTCCCCGCGTGTAGTCCACAGGCAGGGCACGGCTAACAAGAGTGCATGAGAAAAGTTAAAGGTGCTGTATTTAGATTTTTACTGTCTAAAAACATGTAAAACAGAACTAGTTCATTTTAAATGATTTGCAGTGGTTCAAAGTTATTCCTCACTTAACTTATGCATTCTGCATCCCAACATGTTTTATTCACGCTTACGTCACAAACCAGGAAGACGTTTGGAAACATGCAATGAGAACTTCTGGTGGGTGTAGTTACCAACACTGGGCTCACCTACCGACTATATGATCAAACCCACTGAAGTAAATATCATCAGCAGTAAAATGAAGACTGCATACGTATGGAATAATCTTGAATTTGGTGTCTTATCTCTTCTAATCGCATGTACCCAGTGCGCTTGGAGTTGTGTGTCAATGGGGAAATGATGAAAACTGAGGTATGGTTGTAAGGTTTGATTAGCCGAACACAATGGAACACTACAGTGACATTTAGATGAAGAAAACTGGGCCAAATTCTAATTTTTCCTACATTCTGTCAGACTACTGTGAAAAGAGCCCGCTGCTGTTTCCAGACATCTTCCTGGTTTGTGAAGTAAGCGTGAATAGAACCTATTATTCACCATGATTTTTGCAGCCACCTTATTGGACAATAAAACACTTTCTACACAATTTTATATTGACTTTATAATATATAAAAACTAATATTTTGACTTATAGAATATACTGTATCTGTACTGTTCTAAGACAGTTTGGCTCAAATAAATGTAAAAAAATATATATATTTTTTAAGTGGTAGGTCACCTGTTCTTCTCCAGATGAGCTGTTATTGCTTTGCTGAGTATATTCCACAATATGGCATTTAACTTTTATTTCTAAGCAGCTGACATAGGTGACCTGCTACTTGAGGCAACACAGCTTAGATCTGTGGAGAGGCGATTGAGAGTGACTTGGGAGTTACTTCATCTTCCTGCTTCTCTTTTTATAATTTAATTTGGGGATTGGCAGATGTTCTTCACATAGGGTCTAGTATGCACTCGGCTGAGGTTTGAATTGGATACTCTATCACAGTATACAAACCAGTCTTTTAGTAAAATAATTTAAAGCAAGAATTGACTCACGCGTCGAGTAGTGTCTTGTAGTCCAGCACCCCAGAAATCAAATGTGCTGCGAACCTTAAAAAAAGAGGAAGAAAAAAAAAGTGGGTTAAGGGATGGTGTGTTTAACCCTTGATTTATTTCCAGAATGCCCTACATTTAGCCACACAAATGTTTTATGTAAATCATCTGGTTAAGGAGGCGCTTCAGGATCAATACCCCCTTAATCACAGAGCAACCTTCACCACCAGTTAACCCCAACAGCCCAAAGGGATTCTGGGTAATGGCCCTATCTGTCAAGTCTTCGCTTCACTGTTATAGACATCTGTGAAGAAACGCATTCTCCCCAAAACAGTACAGTACACATTTCTGTTTTACTTTTTTTTTTTTTTTTAATCTATTTACAATTATTTAAGCCCTGTACTGTGAATTCATGTTTGTAAGAAAAGGCTGTTTATGTATTACATTTTGAACCATATGTCTTACTGTATATACGATTTTTTTTTTTTTTTTGTGTATAAATAGGCCTATATGTATTTACAGTATAGCTTGGAGCATCTTAGTACACAGCAAATTGTGTCATTCCAACTCATATATTGTTCATTTTAACACTTTTACCATGTCATATGAGGCTCACACTAGAATTTGTTAAAACTGCACTTTCCAAAGTGTAGAAGGTTCAACACTGGTAAAGTGATGTAACCACACTCCTCGTAAATGAATCTGACACTGATTATGATTAAATTTTTTTTACACTAGTGTACAGTGAAAAACTATTTTAACTCTACACACCAAAAAACAAAATGTAGCCAACTTAAGAAAGTTTTATTATGATTTGAGTAAATTTCCCTTGACAAGTAAAAGTATCTGCCAGTGGAACAAGACATTTTGTACTTAAAATATGAAAATACATCGTACTAAACTTAAAATAAGAAAAACAACAACTGTTTGGGCTTAAATTAAGAAACAAAATCTAATGTTGCTCGGATTAAGAAAAACACACTTATTCCATTGGTAGATAATTTTACTTACATTTTACTTTACTTTAAATAAAGTAAAATGTTCTTAATTTAAGAAATTTTAATTTAACATGATATCGTTTTTTTTCCAGTGTATACTGATATGTTTTAACACTTTATGAAGTAGAAATAGTGCGCTGTTCTTCATGTTACAGTATTCAATAGTACCTCTTTCTTCACTAAGTAGTGTCAGTGCTGCAGTTCATAATATAAAATATACATAATATATACATACATGTATAATATTGAAAACCACCACAAAATTCCATTTCACCTTAACTTGTATTAAAACAATGCGCATCATACAATCAACACAATTCATTTCAACAAATCATGACACAATATTGTTTTTTCCATCTATTTTAAATTTACATGTCAAAATAGGAACAAATAGACACAATTCATCTTTGAAATATGTTAAAATAATAAAATTGAGATTTGTATTATTTTGCACATTTTTTTACACCCACAAACACACACACATGCTGCTTTATCATGCTTTTTGGGGACATACATTGACTTCCATTCATCTCCTGGAGACTGATTCTGTCCTTATCCATAGTCACTACTTCCCTAACCTTAACCTAAACCCCAACCTTGAACTTTTTCAACCCAGATCTAAACGTTAAATCATGTTCTTTATTAAACACTAAAGTCCCCATGATGTAAGGGTGTATTGGTGGTGATGATGTCATTCTCCCAGACGGTAACAAGAGACAGATTTCCTATTCATTACACTGTACTTTGCCATGAAATATACAAAAGGTAAATATGCAAATGTTGAACCTGATCATTTCTAGTAAAGACTGGACCCAAGAACTCAATGTACAAACCATCTGCGTTTTAACAATATTCACTTTAACCGTCCCTATTTTAAAGGTCCTATAACACGTAAAATTCTCTTGGGAGCTTTAAGCCATGTTAGAATGTTGTTACCTCATCAAAAACATACCTGGAGTTGTGTTTTGTTTCATTCACACATGTTTGAGTAACTCTTTATTAATTGTCTTTCTACATCTCAAAAGCTTAAAATGCTCTGTTCCACCTTGTGATGTCACGAAGTAGTAGCGTTCAAGATAATACCTCCTTTTACCTTTAGTTCAGTAAAGATTGGCAATTCCAGGGCTGAATGCAACCAAATGATTCTAGTGAAGGTGTATGGAGCACTTTCTGTATTACAGCATGACATCACAAGGTGGAATAGAGTGCTTTCCATTTGAGAGACGAACTGTTGAACAGGTGTGAAAAAACAAAACAAAACAAAACAAAAAAACAACAGAACTCAAGGTATGTTTGTGATGAGGAAGCAACATTATAACAGATCAGAAAATATTTAACACAGACTTGTGGTAAAAATACTTGCCCACACAAAAAACAAAATACAAATTAATGATAAACAATAATGTGTAATTGTATAATTCTGTGTGTGACTCTATACGTTGTGTGTTGCTCTTGTGTGGTACCTGAGACAGTCTGAGGGTCCTCTGAAGTGCCGTGGGGGGAACACCATGGCGGGGCTGGAGTGCACGGGCAGAGGCAGCCGGTTGTTCAGGTACATGTCATTCAGCCAGTACTCGTACACCTGTCACCATGGAGACAACAAACACACTCAAATAAAGTTAAACCAATAACCAAGCAATATTAAAGCAACGGTATGGATTTTTTTTTCAATGTCACATTTTAAGCTTTGAAAACATTTTAGGTCTACTGCATAACTTTTCTGGTCTATCACCTGCTTGTCTCCATGGAGATGTTATCGCTTTACCTAAAATGTTACACAGTATAACATTAAACATCTATCTAGCAATCTTTTTTATTGCACTGTACCTCATTTTTACTGTCTTAAATGGCCTGCAGTGCTCCAAAACTTATTCCTTATGCATTTCTGACCATCCTAATTATTCAACATGATAAGTTTTTAAGCTCTTTTCACAACTCTCTGGAAGGGTAAACTAACAACTAGCATGCTAACATACACCTCCTGATTATCGCACAGAACAGGGCCTTTAATATTAAACGTCTGAATGCTTACTGGAGGCGAATCAACTATGTGGTATTGCAAGGATAAAACTCATAATTTACGATAAATTTCTGAATGTATTAAGGAAATGCGTCTTTCCATATTATATTTAGTCTGGGGGTTGATAACATTTGCTAAAAGGTTTATCAGCACAGCTCCAGAAAACCACAGAATCAGAGGAAGTTGCGACAGGAATTATAACTGAAAAAAAGCATAGGCCTGGTACAAGAGTGATGGGTATTGGTGAAGTGTCAGAATAACTGGGCAAAAAAAAACAAAACCAAAATTCTATTCATGTTTGGACATCTACCTTGATTGAATTTTGATGTAATTAGTTAATTTAGAAAAGGTTTATATCTTTCAAGAAGCCTTTATGTTAAGAGTTAGATTTTAAATTTCATAAACACAAACTTAAATCTTTTTTGACAGTGTTTGCTAATGTGTCAAAACATGCATCCTGAATTTTGGACTTCCGGTCATTGTGCAATGTACACTGGGAAGAATCCTGAGCAAAAAGTGAGCATCAAACCGCCATGTTTGATTTGTGATCTTGCTGTAAAGTCAGTCCAACAAGAAAGTGCTCACTCGGCCTGCTTGTCCTCTGCACCTCTCGCTTAACAAATGGGATTTTGCTTTGATGGCGCTCCACATACAAAATGTTCACTGCAAACTCGGGATGATTCCTTAGTCAGCCAAAGGTTACCGTTTTCTTCCTTCCCGTGTATCAATAGTGTACGGTGGCCGACGGGGGCTAAACACACTGCAACGGTCTGATGCGTTTCAGTTAGAGAAAACAGCTTCAAGTGCAGAAATTATTCAAATTCACAAACTTAAATACAAGTTTAAACGAGGTACAATCAAAGAATGTAGTGCAAATGAAAAAAAAAAAGTGCTGCAAGAAACAAAGACAAATTTATCATCATCAAATACTCGTCAGAAAAACACCAACCTGCAAAACAAAAATGCTGCATAAAGAATTGCCACAGTGGAAGTGCTCCAAACCTGCAGGGGACGCTTTCAGTAGCTTTGTCCACGGACCGCAAAGGCCCTGCTGAAATTGGACAGATGCAGGTTTGGAGCACTTCCGTTGTGGCGATTCTCTTTTACAGATGTTTTCTTGGTTTTCATCATTTGTGCTTTGCATTGTTTCTCTATCTGAAGCGCATTTGACGATGATACATTGGTCTTTGTTTCTTGCAGCACATTTTTTTCATTTGCACCACTTTTCTTTGTTTGTGCCTTGTTTAAACTTGTGTTTGAGTTTGTGAATTTGCATCGTTTCTGTACTTGAAGCTGTTTTCTCTGAGACGCCGTCGGCCACCGTAATACTGCCCATCGCCTTCGCCTTTCACTATTTTTCTATTCAGTTAGGAAGGTAAACTGTTTGAATGGAGATTTTGCAGTCACACAGATCTGATTCCCTTTTGTATTTAAGGAGTTTGCAAACTTCCGAAGCCCGTTTCTTGAGCCATTTTCTGCTGTTAGAACATCCAACAACCACACAATTACAATGTCAGAATCCCATAACTAAAATATGAGAATATCAGAACGAGAAACAAAAGCAAAATGGTTCAAAAGACTAGAAAAGACTGGCTTTGACAATAGACACATCCCACTGAGAAATCAAACATGGCGGTTTGATGCTCACTTTCTTGGAGGATCCTTCCCAGTATGCATTGTACGATGACCGGAAGTCCGAAATTTGGGATGCATGTATTGTGTCACCACAGTAACGTTTGACCATTCCACTACAGAGATACACCCCCAGTGTGATGTCACTGCAAAGTATCAACATGGTCAGATCTCAGCTCAATGCAAACTTGTTTTATAACTGAACCACAGTTCCAGGTGTGTGTGCTATAGGTCACATTTGAATATATGGTCTGTAAATGTTAACCCTATAGATAAATGAGAGTAAGTCTATTACAGCACAAGCAACACAGCTGCAGCTATTGTATGTAGCCTCATTTTAAACACTGCCAACTTTTACCATCAGAGCCATGGGAACTATTCAAGACTGAAAGTGTGTATTTTTACCATTTTTTGTATTAGGGGTGAGACATGAGGACTGGGTCATTGGTCACTGCTTGTTGGAACTACAGCCTCTTGAGAAATGTATGTTACCACTGCTGAACTGCTTTTTTGTCCAATCCAAATATGACCATTTTTTCTCTTGAGATCTTGTGGTTGAGGTCTTGTGCCATCACAAACCCAAAATTGTCTTAACCCCAAACCCAAAACTGTCTTAAGGGAAGATACTAAAGGCAAAACTACACACCATAGACTATAAAAGAAGTGGGCTAAGTGTCACCGATAGCTTTCAGCGCCACTCAAATGAGACTCGCGATGCAAATGGTTACAGGTTTGACGGACAACATAGCGAAAAAAAAAAATTCAGGATCATGTTGTGGGTTAATACGAACATTTTAAGACCAAAATGACGAGGATCACTGCAGCAGTTACAGAGAGTGGAGCCACAAGATCCAAATGTAAGTCAATTGGAGGCAGGGTCAGAAGGAGCCGGAAGAGCCTCCCGGAGCACTTCGTATTTGGCACACGGCGGCTAGTCCACTCATATATAGGGTCTATGGTACACACTGGAGGGATTATGGTTCTTGGATGGCTTGAAAACACCTCAGGATCCCCCCAGAAGATGTGGAAGAAGTGTGTGTGGAGAGGGAAGTCTTGGGCCTCTCTGCTCAGACTTCTGCCTTCTCAACCCGGCCCCAGATAAAGCAGAAGAAAATGGATGAATAAAACTTGCCTCCATAGATGTATACATATGTGACATTGTAACTTCAATGGTTGTTTTCTCCAAATGCATGTTCTCCATAAGTACACAAGGATCACTGCTTAAAATAACACCTACATACACCAGGTTTTACTATCTGGTACTTAACAAGATTGTGACGAAACGTATAGCAATTTTTTGTGTGAAATTTTGTCCACTCAAATACTAAATACTATATCAAAAATCCTGTCTGTATTTTTTAGTATCCAAATGACAAAATGAGTAGCTCATTAATGGCAGACAGTTCTGCAAGAAATACCTATCCCAACACTGGATAATTCTACACAAAACAAAACAAACTATGAAAGCCAATAAGGGATATGGGCATGAGCATAAATTCAGCTTCGATTCAGAGATTTGGTACTATGTTGCTGTACTAAATAGTTTTCCATATTTACCCAGTTGTCAGTCTTGTCCCTCTTATCCTTGAGTTTTTGCTGCAGTAGCTCCCCCACGCCTGCAGGGGCGCCGAACTGTTGGACTATGGTCTGTGTCCTGTTGAACTGTTCTTCTGTGAGCAGGTGCTTCACACAGCGGAGGTACAGTTGCAGAGTGTCTGCCAGCTCTGGGATTGGTAGTTTAGGAAGAGCCTGGTGCAAAATACACAATAAATATGCTTCATGTTTTTGTGGGTTTAAAACTGAGACATCTTTTTCAATGTTAAAGGTTAAATTGCACAAAATTGATTCTTGTGAGCTTTGTTATAATGTTTTTAAATCATACAAAAATATACCTGGAGTTGTGTTTTGATTCATTCATGTTTGTGCAATCCTGGTTTGTCTACATAAGCCTGATTCATCAGCCAGTTTCACTTCGTGGAAACCGTCTGACCTCGCAGCATTAGAATAAATTTTTTTATTTAACCAATTGTTGCTATTTGGTCGTGATGTATGTAATGTGTCGCTAACGGGGCTAACTGGTATATTAAGTTTTTCCAAAATCCTGTAGGAAGAAGGGCAATATCGTCTTTCCCCTTGATAAAATTCATCAAACATTCTCTTTGTTCCGGTTTTAAATCCTTGATCTCGGGAATCGTTGCCAACACAGAATGTATGGCTCTTCGCTGATTGGCTGGTGCCCACTCACACTTCTGGAGTTCTTGCAAACGGTCTAGTGTATTCTGATTCCTGACCTAGTCACTGGAGAGAAATGAAACTGAGTGGAGACACTAGGTGGCGCTGGCCTGGCTAGGTCTACATCGCCAAAGCTCAGAATGTTCTGTGATGTAGTGGTAGTTTTCAAGTTAACACTGAATTTATCTTAGGTTCTGTAGAGACGGGCAATTCCAGGGCTTAAATCACCCAAATGATTCTAGTGAAAGTGCATGAAGTTTAAAAACACAACAGAGCACTTCTTGTATTCCCACATGACATCACATGTGGAATGAAACTAAAAATATGAAACTGAAAATACAACTCCAGGTATGTTTTTGATGAGGAAACAGCTTTATAACATGTTGCGTTCTGTTTGATTTATTGATCTCCGCTGTCTCTCTGTGCCTGCAAAGCCACAAGATGAGACAGTGAAGCACAGAGGAGGAGGTGCTGGTGGTACCATCCTTCCACCATGGGATGAACATAGTGTAACTGCAGCAGGCCTTAAACACCAGAACAATATAGGCCCAGATCTCACACCAGACAAGACCTGATACATTTACACAACCAGTCATCTTCAAACCGTCATCAAATATCACTTTCATTTTGGCATACGATGCGTGCATTTTTGGTCAACAATATAAAACAATAGGATGATCTCATGGACGTCTTGAATATGTAAAATAATCACTCACATTGTCTCCTCCTTTGTCTTTGGAGCTCTCCCTCTCCAGGACCGGCATGATGGCGAAGGGTCAGGTCACGCTGTGAACGCACAAATGTATCAATTCACGTATATTTGTTCATCGAAAATGTAAATAAATTATAGATGAAATGCCCACTAACATTAAGAAAAGTCCAAAGTAGTGACATTGCATTGACCGTAAGCCCCCAAACTTCTAGTACGACACCAAACAAAACCAATCGTTAAATCCAATATTATTCTCATTAACATAAACTAGTTCCATAAATTAGTAATATTAACGCTGTTTCTTGTTATGTAAATGTTTCGAGTTAACCAATAACGTTCACAGACCATCCATCACCATTACGCTCCTGCACGCTGACAATAGACGTTTATTTACGCACAAACGAAACTAGAACCAGCTTAATTGTTGTTTCTTTGAATTAAGTTGAAGACATGTGTCCCGAAATTGTGAGGAAAAAAAGCTTCAAGTTATTTAATTTAACGATTATGGTGAGTCAGTTATCTTTAAATTAATAATTACGCATGACTGGTGCGGAAAGGATTGAATAAAAATATGTAGTTCCTATTATACAGTGATGCGTAATAGTGTCAGAGGGCAAAGGGCACGAGCAAAAACATCACCAAAACCCATAGCGCGTTTTCACAAACTAAAAAATAATAATTAACTTAAACAAAAATAGACTAGGAATTGTCTCACCGATAAGAAGGAGCCCGCGCCTCGTCCTGGAGCGCAGTCACGGTGTATCCATGTTGTTCCAAGTCCGTGCGTCGCAGCCGGTGACTTTTACGCACTCGCTCCGGTGCCACTTTGCGCATCACTCAGCCCCATCGCCCCGTCCCCATCAGACAGAGCGTGCAGTCCCCGGTCTGCTGAGTGGAGATGCTGGTAGTACCTCGCTCTCCAGGCGCGCAGGCTCCTCCTCCCAGAAGTCCTGCTATTCGTCCGCAACTTTATTTGGCACCTGACACGCGCGTGACACTTTATTTTCATCAGTGCCACACGTGATCCGTATCGGAACGGTTTTGGAGATTTTGGAGAGCGCACGGGACTGGACTAGACATTTTTTTGAATTTCCATCATTTTCCCGTGGAGATTATTTAGGCTTCTATTTATGCCGCGTGTTCTCCTCTCGCTGTCTGATTGAATCGCTCTATTTGCAAATTTGCTCCGGGAAGATGAGGAGTGACACATAATAACTGGGTTTGTGTGTGGCCTGTTAGGGACCAAATTATACTGTTTGCGTAAAAGGCTCGTTCTTGAGTGAAATCTGGTGTGGTGACAGGAAATATGAAATAATCCTCGTACAATATATCAGTTATGGTTCATGGCATTTTTGTATTTCTCATATTAATATTAGAGGAATTCATTTAGTTGTGTGTAAAGTTTAAAACATAGATGTTAACTGTACAAATGACGGATCATAAGAGCGTTGTGTCCACTTTGTTCATTTAATTATATACATGATATACATGAATGTACAGGGAGCTCATATACAGAGGCTATGCATTCCACAGAACATCGTTCAAAAGAAACAGTACTTCAGTCACGTCGGTCACACACAGTATTGCATATTGAGTTAGCAGCAAAAAGAAAACAGCGAACACGAGGCCTTGACATGACAATCGCTCTTTAGTTAAGACAGTCCCTGAATATCATATCCACAGTGATAAATACAGTGTTAATAAATGGACATCGATCTCGCAATTAACTTTATGTGACAATACCCAGAGGAGGCGCTCCCGTGACGCACTAAATAATGGATGTTATTACACAATCCTAATGATGAGTGGGTGGACGGGATGCACACACGTTTACATTGCCACTTGGATAGAGGAACAGTGCGTATTTACGCATACTCTCCGCCTGAGGACTCCTCCTCTGAGAAGGAGCGCTGTGCGAACGTCTCGACGCCGTTCTCGTCTATCGTGGTGCACAGGCCCTTCTTCTTCTTCTCGCGGTGTTCCATCTTGATCGTGTCGTACAGTCCCGTGGTGCCGTCCTCCAACAGCATGTTCCTCTCAGAGTAGGACGGCTTCATTTTGGACACGTTTTTGAGCAGCAGCAGCGCTGGTGCGTAAAGCACGTTGGCCAGGCCCATTCCTAAGTTCAACTGAATGAAGCCCAAGTCATGCACTATCTTTCCCGCCACTATGGGCCCCATGGCATATGCCACACAGTAAGAGATGTCTGCGATGGCGTACACGCTGCCGTACACGGACACGTGCCTCACATCCACCAGGAAGGCCAGAGTGGGCAGCAGGGCCGTGTCCACGAAGGCGATGCCAAAGCAGATTCCGCACAACGGGATCATGAGCTGTCCAAAGGTTTTACACGCGGGGATTGTGCACGAGCTCGCCCCAATGAACACCATTCCAATAGCCCCATAGAACCACTGCAGGTGCGGGTACTTTGCCGCGAGTTTAACAGTCAAGAACACGCCCAGCACGTGCGGGAAGAACGCGGGGAACCACGTCAAGCCCACCTGCCACTGCTCCGAGTGCATGGTCTCCTCCATCCAGTTGGCGATGGTGGGCTCCAGAAAGGCCAGCGGGATGTTGCATATGATGAGCGCGCCCGCGACCACCGCGATGTACGGGTCAACCATGAGTTTGTAGATGGGTGTACCCACGGGCATGTTCTCGCGCTCCCGGTTGGAGAAGGGCTTGAGCACCGTCAGGCACATGATACCGTCCCCCAGGCACATGGCCGCGAGGACTATGAAGGGCACGTGCTTCCCCGCAAACTCATAGAGGAACCCGCCAAAAGGGGGTGCAATGAGGCTCCCAAAGGAGATGAAGGCCAGCGCTATCCCCAGCGCCTTGCTGCGCTCCGCCTCCTCCGTGTACCTGTCAGCGATGAGCGCGATGCCCGAGGTGTCCGCGAAAGCGGACCCCACGCCCTGCATGCTGCGCGCGAGGAACAGAGTAGTATAGTTTTCCGCGAAGGCAAAGATGACTGTGGAGAGGAACATGATGTTGAGACCGATGAAAAGCGGGATGTCATAGCCCACCCGGTCTATGAAAGTGCCGCTCAGCGGGTTCACGAGCAGCTGCACCACGGCTTTGGACGCGAACAGAACTCCGATCTGCACGTCAAAGTTCTCTTTGGTCACTTTGGGCGCGGTGCCGTTTGTGAAGTTCGTGCGCACCACTGCGTGCGCCGCTTGTTTCTGCAGCTGCTCCAGGTAATCCGGGACAATGGGCACTATCACCATAAACAGCATATTGTCCAAAAGCAGCGCTATGCACACGATCACCAGGATGACGCGCTTCTGCCGCTCCGGGTCCTGCATGACCGTGCCCAGCTGTTTAGTTCTCTCACTCATCTGGGACAGTTTGGAGGCGGCGGTCTGGGCCAGGTTCGTGGCCGCTGTCTCGGTGTTGCCCTCCGGCTCCATCGCGTCTCTTCTGTCTGGAAGCGCTCCTCGAGGCTCAAACTGTTGATAGTTCACAGGAAAGAGCGCGCGTGGCTCATTACTTCAGTCTCTTGTGAAAAGTTCCACTGCTTTACCTCGTCTCTTTTCCGCGCGCTCTGTGAGTCATTGCTGGCGCGAGCCCACTCTCGTGACTGGGACTGGCGGTGTCCCCTCTGCCCCTGCGCTCTCCTGTCTCATGTCTCCACATCCAGGTGACGCACTGGTCCCGGGCAGCGCTCAGCTCAGTGTGGAGCAGGCTCCATCCGCGCTGCGCTCTGTGTCCATCCGCGCTGCGCTCTGTGTCCGTGTTCCGCGCTGTGCTCCGCTGTGCCGCGATCCTGCGCTACCTGTAACGCTCTGGTCTGTGCCCAGTCATCGTTTGACTCGTGCAGGACTGCTTTTGTCGGCCCTGGACGGAATTCACTCTGCAGTTTGTTAATTCCCCCGGTGTTCCCCTCCCCCTCCCGCTCTGGCTCTGTCTCAATGACGCACAGTCCCGCAGCTCTCCAGAACATCTTTTATGCTAATTACCTCAGAGTCCCAAATGAAAGCGCTGCCCAGGCACACACACGCTCTCGTTTAAGCACTTCAAGTGCCTTTGAGGATCTCTCTTTGGTCCTCAAAGATAGACAAGACAAGGTTTAAAATCGAATAAAATGCTGCGTAAAAAGCAGGGCCGCTTGTTTCAGCACCACCGTCAGCGGACAGCTCCAGGACGCGTCGCGCCCTGTAGCTTCAGAAATGTTAATTCAACCCCAGGTCTTATTGTGGCATTGAAAGTTTTTCTCCCCACACAACTGTGGAGCCTTTTACAAAGTAACTCTTTCCAAATTCATGTCTCGCGACCATAAGCAAGTAAGTAAATGCTCTTGTTTTAATGCTTTATTTCCGTCCAGTGTTACATTTAATTTGAAACCGGGTTATATTATTAAACTGTGTATTTATTACAATCATTGATAACCGCAGGTGCTGCAAACTGTGCGCGTCACGACTGTTGTAACTTTGGCTTCCCTCGCGCGTCCCTCTCACGATGAGCTGTTAAACTGCTGCTCAATGCCGCCATCTACTGGAACACACACGTGCTAGCACACTTAACACAGCTTACGTTTAACCTTTTTTTTTGCAGCGTCACGTTTAATTTCAGCCATTTGAGACAATTATTTAACAGAAAAATATGTATGATATAAAAAGGTTATGTTTCATTATTTTGTGTTTAAAATTCAGACAGAAGTTGCCCAAATGTAGCCTCTTGTCTGAACTAGATGTACAGTAGAATCTGGCGCTTTGTGCAGGTCAGTTATATATGATGTATTTAGTTCGTATTAACTCAAATAAAACAGTCCATGCAGTGAGAGGAGCATGGGTCACAGAGGGGTCAGGAGGTCTAGGGACAGATGGAGCAGAGGGACCACCTGGGATAATGAAAAGAAAACCAGTATAATATAAGATGCAATTATGAGTTAGAGGTTATGAATTAGTTGTCAATTATTTTAATTGACAACTAAATCTGACCTACTCAAAAACTTCTAGTGACGTGTCAGTTAATCAGTGGATTTTTTAGAGCTGTATTTGGAGACAGTGTAGAAGTAACCTTTAACATTTTTTATTTATTTATTTTTGTCTTTGGTTTATTAGTTTATCCTTATTTTACTCAAATCAGATATAATTTACTATAGATTATATGACATTTCAATCATCTGATGACTCCAGAAATCAAGCTTTCATGTAAACATAGTCATTGTCTAAAACCCAACATAAGAAATTACAAAATATTTAGTTAACTAGAAATTGTATATTTAAATGACCTTTATTATACTTATTTTAGATCTATGAGATCACACTTCTTTTTTATGTTGAATTTGTAATTGGCTAGGGCTTTGTGATTGAATAAAAATAAAATCAGCTGTTACACTGTTCATCAAAATCGCAGTTTGAAAAGGCAAAATTATCAGATCGCGTGCAATTATTTAAGTGAAAGTATAAAAAACAAACAAATAAACAAACTTGTATTATTCTTGTTTATCAGATTTCACTTTTCTCTCAAACATTCATATTGGATGTGCTTAAAATATGGACAGAATTTTGAATTGAAAACGTAATTCGCAAATCAAATCACAGCAGCTATATTTGTGATTCCTAAAGTCACAATAATAAATAACAACAAAAAATAAATGATGTTTTAAAGTGCACTGCGTAACTTCTTGTCCTGCTTGACTCCATGTTGTTTTGTCCTGAAATGTCCCATGATATGGCTTTTAATTTAACTATCTCCACAGAAACACCACCAGGCCAAATTACAGGTCAGATTTGTGGAGAAGTGGACCCGCTGACAGAAATTACGCACACTTTACGGTAGTTTTGAGAAATTAAAACACCTGTAATTGACTAAATACAAGTTATTCTGTATTTGTTTAATGTCAAAGCAATAAGATCACCACAGAAACGAGCAGATAGCGGACCCTATGACCTTCCACTAAAGAAGTTACACAGTGCACCTTTATTACATGGGGAGATAGGAAACATAATCCATCAAACGGCTCGTCCCAGGAGACTGAGTCCTGTTTGGAGTGAGTGATTGGAGAAATAGATCTGTTTGTCAAAGAGCCACTTAAGACAATGGTGCAGTTTAGAGCAGATTATTTACAGGTCAATACGGGCCTAAGTGAGAGGTACTGGTGTCACCACTATGTATTATTCACGACCTTTAAATACTATTGGGCATCAGGATAAAAATGAGGAAAACCTGTGACAAATCCATGGCTGTTTGTGTATCATTTTGAGCTTCCAAAACGGAGACTAAACACTACACAAAGGGCCTTACAAACATGACTGGACTATTTATCATGACATAATTCAATATATTTTCATAATCTCTGACATTTTGTGCAATACTATCATCTATGTATTTCTTTATTTGACAGGGACAATGATCGCTTTGCGCAAGACGCACAACATTTTTGTAAATTTGATTAGCTCGAATGAGGTCTCCAACCTTTTTTCTAGGGTGAGCTACCTTTACAAAACAGAAATAACAAAGAGCTGCAAATTTTTGGGGTTGCAAGATGGTGCTAAGTTTATTCAGTTGTTTCAATAAATAATAAATTGCATTATCATACAGAAAATTATAAACTGATTATTATGCAGTAATCAGCAGATACATAAAGGCAATTATTTTACATTACTCATCACAACTATAATCTCCAAAAAAAAAGAGTGGGGAGAAGCAAATGCTCATCTACCCCCACCCCCTTTTACAATCCCATTAAAGCAATAATGTGCTTCTGCCAGACTCTTATAGTACATCACATTACTCCAGATACAAAAATAAATACAGCGTAGTTTATGTTCAGATAACAAAATAAACTAAATTCCTTCTTGCGCATACATAGCTATAATCATTTCTTTATATTTATGTTAAAACATTTTCATATTTGGCCATTTTTTGAGCTCATCATTCACAGAGTTCCAGATTTTGACCCCACAAACTGAAATACAAAAACTTTTTCTTGTTATTCGCACTCTGGCCATTTTAAAGAGATGAATTTCCCTTAAATTATAAGTACTTTCTCTTTCCTTAAAAAGTTTCTGAATATTTTTTGGTAGTTCTTTCCTTTTTGCCTTGTACATTATTTTTGCTATCTGGAAGCTTATCAAATCCTTAAGTTTTAAAATTCAGAGAAATAGGTACAGGTATTAAGAAATTAGATACACTACCAGTCAAAAGTTTTAGAACATCACTCTTTTTCCAGTTTTTTACTGTTTACCGTTGACCAAAATGTATTCTAAACTTTTGACTCATCAAAGTGTCCACCTTTGGCAGATATAACAGCAGAACACACTCATGGCTCGTTCTTTTTACAAAAGAAATCAAATATTCTTCAGAAAGTTCTTCCCAAGTCTGTTGCAGAAGTTCCATAAATGTGTGGCACTTGTAGGTTGCTTCACACTTCTGTCCAGTTCATCCCAAACCAGCTCGATGGGGTTTAAGTCTGGACACTTTCCTGGACACTCCATGTTTTCAAGTTGACCATTTTGTTTTTTTTTCCTTTGGCTTTTGGCAGATCTTGGACTTTCATCTTTTTTTTTAACCTCTGTCTGTTCAGTTCTTACCTTTGTACCATTTCAAGCTCTTCATTCGACTTGAATTGCAATAAATAACTGGAAAAAATTAGGGTGTTCTAAAACTTTTGACCGGTAGTGTAGATATATGAGGCACAAGTACAGTAAAATGCCTGTAAAATGAAAACCATTATTCATTTATTAGTGCACAAAGTTAAGCATTAAAATTATATGTTTACAATGACAATAGGCATTTAAATGACCACATTTGAATACTTTTCAGCTGAAACTGTCTAGGTTTGAAATGCCGGTCTGTACATAGAGTCTAGACTATCATAACAGACCTAATGATCCTAATGGGACTAAATATGCTTCATGTTTCTCTGATACTTTTCCCCGAACTGTCACAGGTTCCTCTCCAGTCCAAACCCTCGTCTCCTCAGTGCCAGCACACAGGTCTCTCCAAGTGCACCCCTGGGGTTTTAAACAGCAGCAGGTGTCATATTTCAGACATAGACCACTTCATTCAATCATGTTCTCCCATTTGAAAAGTTTATATTTTTGTCTTTGTTCCTTTATGGAGTCCTAAGGATTTGAAAGAAGTTGTATTGGACTGAGTAGTTAAACAGAGTCTCATATGTGACAATATCAGAGCATGCACAAAATCTGCCTGATAGCTGATGATATTAATACAATTTTAGATTATTTGATGCACAAATAATTTAAAATCTTTACACAGAATACAAAAAGCCTACACACATTCCTTAAAACGTCCTATTTATTTATGACAGAACATTTAATCCCTTTTGGGTCCAATCCCTTTTGTGTCCAGCAGATGTCCTCACAGCCTTATTATTGGTAAAGTCTCTTGTTGGAGTGAGAACACTGGTGCGTTTGGGTGCTCTTTTTGAGAATTATCTCGATGATAGAATACAGACGATAATTTACACCCATGCACATTATGGAAACAAACCTGAATGAAGTGCAAATTAACCTCAAAAGTGTTAAATTATCTCTTTTAACAATGTTATAACAGTATTTCTATCATTATCTTACTCAAAGTTGTTCTTTTTGACAACGTTTCTACATTAATTGCTTAAAGGCGCACTATGTACCTTTGTAGTTGATGGTCTTGTTTCTGTGGAGATGTCACTGCTCTGCCTGGAATGTTCCACCATATGACTTTGAACAGCTCTACTTTATATTTATTCAATTATAGGTGGTTTTATAGATCAAAAATACCTAGAAAACAGGCATTCTGACTGTGAGCAGGGTTGCCTCTCCACAGATCTGACCTGTAACTTAGCTTGGTTTGGTCTCCATGAAGATAGAAAGGTTTAATACCATACTGTGAAACATTCCAGACAAAGCGATAACATCTCCATGGAGACAAACATTTGATGAGCCCTCCACCAGAAAAGTTACACATGAATGCACCATTAAACTGTGTGTATTATGGTGGTAGTGTGGTAGTGCACATTTAAAGTTATGTGCTTATGTTGCTTTAAATGGTGGTTGTAAATTGGAAACCCCACCCTTTATTAATAAGTGTCCACCTCTTACTGAGGTTTGTCCTTGATGGAGGCTGTGTTGCCTAAAATGCACTCATGTGTATATTTTTAACCTTATTTTTAACCTTATGTATATTTTTCTGTATATATTTATATATATATTTTTAACCTTGTGTTTAACCTTATATCCAAGATGCAGTTAAGGGCTTTTTTTTTTTTTTTTTTTCTAAACCGACGGAGTGCTTTGGGTTGTTGTCTGATTTTCTATACACTTTTTACCCTACACACAACCACTTAAAAGTGCATTGTGTAACTTTTGTGGTGTTGCTTTGTCTGGAATTTTTCACAGTGCTTGGACAGGAGACCACTGGGAAAATCAGGTGCCACAGTGGGGCGCCAGTCACAAAAAAATTGTCGTTGTGTGCTTCAAGGCACTTCACCCACATTGCCTAGTATGAAAGGGGTGTGTGTGTGAGTCATGATGGTGGTCGGAGGGACCGTTGGCGCCGATTGGCAGCCTCGCTTCTGTCAGTCTGCCCCAGGGCAGCTGTGGCTACAGTAGTAGTTTACCACCATCGGGTAATTGAGTGAATAAATAATGATCTGTAAAGCGTCCTTGTGGCTTATGTCTCTGAAAAGTGTTAAATAAATAAAAACTTACTAAAACTTACTTACAGTTTGGTATTAAACCTTTCTGTCTTCATGGAGACCAAACCAGGCCAAGTTACAGGTCAGATCTGTGGAGAGGCGACCCCACTCCCAGTCAGAATGCCTGTTTTTCTAGGTATTCTTGTGCTATAAAACTACCTGTATTGAATAAATGTAAAGTAGAGCTGTTTAATGTCATATTTGTGCAACATTCCAGGCAGAGCAATGACATCTCCAGAGAAACAAGCAGGTGATGGACCCCCCACCAGAAAAGCTACAAAATGCACCTTGAAATATTTTAAAGTTAAAAAGAAGTCTACAATACTGAAATGTACATTTACCCACACAGCACTGCTCATCATATTCTTTATTTATTTCAGTTGATTAATGCATGTTTGAGGATATTGTAACACGATGGTGAGCCTTGAGTGTGCACAAAATTCCCAATTTCACCTACCCCCTGTCTCCACCAATAATTGTGTACTTACTTCATGCAAGTCATGCATGTTGTGTTCAAAGCTGTCATGTAAAAATTGTGGTTGCAAAAGTTTGATAATTATCTTCATATTATTATTAGTTTCATGATTAAAAAAGCACAACATGACTACTTGAAAATTTCTATCTCAGTGTGAAATGTGATTGAGTGAGCAGCACCATTTAGCGAGTTCCATCAAGTGCTTAGTTTGACGTCGCCATGACAATAATGAATAATACATATTAGTCCAGATTTGTAGTTTTATTTTTAGGTTTGTTATGTCACGGTGGTGAGGCAAGCTTCCATAATTTCCCCTGTCAAAACTGTAAACTGGAAAGCTTGAAATCCATCTTAAAACCTGGACTTTTGCCTTTTTAATTGATCACACAAACATTTATATTGACGTTTGAGAGGGGGCGGGGCTAAACTTGTGCAGATTTACCTGATTGGCTGTTAGAAGATCAGCTTTTACTGTGTTGTTTTTTGCCTGTACATATCTGATTTGGATCCAAGCTGAGGAGAATCAAACTCGCTGTGTAATCTATGGGTACGGCTAAAGTATTAATATCCATAAAACCACAGACCACTGCAGCCAAGTGCTCAAGGGCACAACATCACTGTGAGGCAAAAATAACCAGCGCAGATTAGAGTGATCCAAATATGAAGGGTTTAAATGAGTTCAATGTGGTGCAATAATGACCTAGAATAATATAAAAATGACCTAGAATAATGTACAAATGTCAACTAACAAAACGGTGTAAAGATTTCACAAAAAAGAAACCAATCATCAATTAAAGCTGTGTTTATTATTGTTATTAAAAAGATCATGAAAAATAAATGCTAATTTCTAGAGTTATGGAGCTCAACAGCGTCTGCCCACCCTCCAGTTCCAGAACTAAATTTCTCATTCATTTTTAGACATTCCAAATAACATTAATATTAAAAGTGTGAAAGTTTACTTAGACATAATCAGCTATGTGGTAACTTATGACCACAGCATCTGGCATTTTATTTACAGTCTGTTTCTGAAACTCTAAAAACCGCAAAGTAACTAAAGCATTTTGCAGATTCTTGTGTTTTAAATGTGCTATTTAGACTTAAAACAATTTTATTATTTTTTTAAGCATGTAACTGGTTGGACTATGTTATGCCTCTTGAACTACTGATATTTGAATTTTGAAAAAGTCTATGGGAAAAATTCGTCTAAATTTACTTCCAGAACCAGAGTGACAGTCACTGTTGAGTTCTATTACAAAGCTCCATTTCAAACATTCAAAAAATGTAAAGATAAAACTTGAAATTTTAAATAAACTTGAACCCTCCTAGGACACATAAAATGTACCCCATTAAACCCTGACTGCACTTTCAAGGGAGACACTGCATTATGTGAAATCTAATGATTAGGGCTGGGATAGAAAAAAAAGGATGAAAAACATTTTTATATTGTGTTTCTACATGTCCTTGTCTGGAAAACGTCCTTCTGTAAAAAACACATCAGAATCTTGACTTTCATTTGTCATTTGAACACAAATGTTTCCTGTCTGAGAGAAAAACTCAGCCTTAATATGCAGGGTTTGTGTGTTAAACATGTGTGAATGAAACAAAACACAACTCCAGGTCTGTTTGTGATGAGGAAATTACATTAAAATGTAAATCAGGAAGTAGTGTAATATGAGCCCTTTAAACCTCATCACTGATCTTGGCATTAGAGATGTACTAGGTTCCACCATTCACAACTTAGTCAATGTGAAGAGTGTCTCATTCACAGTATTGCATTGTTATATAACAGTACAAACATTCACACACTGGAGTTCTTAGAGGAGTTACTTGCAGCATACACAAGTACACAAGACCAGACACACAACCCCCACCATTCTAGATTACTATTGCTATTAAATAGCAATAGTATAAGTACATGAATATATGTTTGTAGTATTATTGTGCAGTACTTTTACAAATACAAAGGGAGTTGATTAATAGCATCATAATCCATGAGTCTGACTGGATTAGAGGCAGCGGGGCCCATATGTGTGAAGCCCATTGACTTAATCAGAGTACAGCTGCTGTTGATGTCATAAGAGCACAGACGCAAGCACGTTTTCTCACTCACATGTACAAGTATCAGAGGAGAGGGCGTGTCTGTCATATCAAGACACTGGGGAATGGCTGGGTTTATGGGTTGAAACAATAAATCAATCATTGATCATAACTACTGTATGTTAGAATGTTGTCACCTCCTCAGAAACACACCTGGAGTTGTAGTTTGTTTCATTCATGCTTGTTTCATTAATACATGAATCCAAAGTCTTCTCAGAGTTCAAAAATGCTCTCTTCACATGTTCACGATCCAAAACACATAATGCTTGGCTCTGTTAGCATTATCTTTGCTCCATTGTGGTACATTATAATATAATACCAACCAGCAAAACACCACTAACCATTTGGCAAAGACTCCTTTATTAAAGAACACAAGGTGCATTTTATTGATCCCTTGTGGAGCAGTGAGCTGCTGCTGGACTCTGGGAACATCTCCAGATCTTGAGCTAGTGTGGGTCAGTACCTTAGCTGGAGGATTTTACCTTTGTGCATGTTTTGGGTTAATAGGGGGAAAAGGACTGTATGGAGGAAACCCACCCAGACACAGAGAGAACATGCAAACCCCACACAGAAAAGCCTGGGAGATCTGGGGGTCAAAACCAGGAACCTTCTTGTTGTGAGTGGAAAATGGTAGCCACTCCACCACTGTGCCATCAGAGATAAATGTGGTGTTTACTGTAGACCAGTAAACACTACTGGTGTACAGACTGGGTGTAGGTGAGACGCAGGAGCAGACTGAGACTTATGTAACCATGGTAACGCTGTCAGGAGGTGAGGGACAGTGCACAAGACCTGAGGACACAAACTCACACCGCTGTAGATGTGTGAAAGCAGGATGTCAACACTTTCAGGAGATTTATATGTCTGATGCCTTCAATAGATCAATGTTCAAAATAAATATGTATAAAATCTGTTCCACATTAAATTAAATATGTAATATTATCAGTCAGATCTGATGCCATTAAAGGTTCAGTATTATACAAAATTGTGAGCTTTAAGCCATGTTACAAGTCTGTTACCTCATCAAAAACATACCTGGAGTTTTGTTTTGTTTCATTCATACATCAAAAGTCAGAATGCTCTGTTCCATCTTGTGATGTCATGAAGTGATAGTTTTTAAGTTAATAGCTACTATTCACCTTCAGTTCAAGAAAGATTAAAGACTGGCAATTCCAGGATTGAAATCATCATCTAGTAAAGGTGTATGGAGATTTGTGTATTTAACGTGTGAATGAAACAAAACACAACTCCAGGTTTTTGCTGCTGATGAGGAAACAACATTGTAACAGATCAGAAAACAGCGTAATGTGGGTGCTTGAAATATTGACATTTTTAACTGTTGTGGTCTACATTCTGAAATTCTAAATATTCTGGTGACATTTTGGGATGAGCCTTGCTGTTTTTGCCCTTCTGTCTCTTCATATTTCTCCGTAATCCGCTCAGAAAAACACAAATCTTGATTGGTGAACCAGACGTAATCCCTGGTCATCTCTAAGTACCAGAATATGTTCAACTGTACGAGACTATGAGCTGATAAAGAAAAAGCTGCATTTGGCTGCCAGAAATTTGGGATTTGGTTGAAAAATAATCCGTAATGTTAATCTTATGCCAATGTATTTTAAATAAAATATCTGCTCACGTCAGCGGTGATGGAAAGCAGGGCAGCTGATAGGGAGGGGACTCCAGGGTCTTAGGGGCCCAGATTTAGACCCTCTTCTTATAAATTTATATTAGAGGGGGGCCCATGTGACACTTCTTGACCCGGGCCCCCAAATTTCTGTTGACAGGCTTGATGGAAAGCAGTACATTTATATTATTATTATATTTTTACAGCATGTAGGCTACCAATAAAGGCGCTCTATGTAACTTTTCGGTCACCTGCTTGTTTCTATGGTTACGCTCTGCCTGGAATGTTCTACAGTATGACTTTAAACAGCTCTACCTTACATTTATTCAATTACAAGTGGTTTTATAGCTCAAAAATACCTAAAAAACATGCATTCTGACTGTGAGCGGGGTCGCCTCTCCACAGATCTGACTTGTAACTTGGTCTGGTTCAGTCTCCATGAAGATAGAAAGGTTTAAAGCCATACTGTGAAACATTCAAGAAAAGGCAAAAACATCTCCATGGAGAAAAGCATTTGACGGACCCTCCACCAGAAAAGTTACACAATGCAACTTTAATGTAATGAAGAGGAACATCGTGTGCCAGTTTCTGACAGGACACAAAACAGGATTAATTGGCAAAGGTTTATCTGTATCCTCAAATAACCCACTAATCATATTTAATGCGGAGCTTAAAATATCTTTGTCTGTACATGATTTAAGTAATGTTTTTTTTTTTTTTGCCCTTGGACATTGTAAAAGCAGTTCTTAGTTAAAATTAGATTGCTGTGTGCGGTCTGTATCTAATTATAAAACATTATGTCTGTAAAGTACCATGCTAGTTGTTGTTGGGATTACTGTAAAGGCAAAACTCTGCTCTGACCTCTAAAATTTGATCAAGTCTTATTAAGTTATTGCGTTGAGTAATTACGATGCTAGGAATGTGATAAGAGAGCCAGAAATTATTTTGGATCACTGCAATCTCTTGTTTTGTTTTTGTTTTTAGGACAGTAAAGCCAGGTACAGCACCTTTAAATCAATTAGAGGTGTTTTAATTGCTAAAAAAATACTTTGAAAAACATGGATACAGTAAAATGTCAGTTGCTTTGCCAAGATTTTTCCCAGGTAAAAGTAAGTATTTCCATTTTGACAAGTATTTTTACAATAATTGTTTAAAATTGTTTAACAATTACACTTGAAAGCAACTGACTATATACAAGAAAGATGTTTAATGCCATACTGTGGAACACTCCAGGCTTATTCCATAACACAGGAGCTCTGCTGTGAAACACTCTAGCTTCTACTGTGCTTGTAAAGACTTGCTGAAAGGATGGGTGGATTTTTTATGTAATTCTAAACTGCAGTAATCCCAGAGAGACTGACAGTAGTTTAGCCTTCATGTCACTAATGTATCTGTTTTACAGGCTTGATTTATATGTGCTGTGAATGAGAACTCTTGGTCAAATAAGACTCCATTAGAGCTGGAGGCTACACTGACATTGTCCAGGCTTTAGGGCCTAGAACAGTGGCTTCTGTTTTTTAAATTATCATCCAGGTTTTTATGTTTTTGACAGAGGCACCGAGTCTGCCTATTTGATCAGTCTGATCTGGTTTCATTGATAAGTACATCTGTGTGTCTTTAGGATATCAGTGGAAGTTAATGTCATGTTTTCTGGTGACATTAGCATATAAAGTGTGAACAGGATTGTGTTACACCATGTGTTACTTTACAATGTGACGAGGAGCAACTGAGACCAGTCCATTGTCAGCAACTAAAAATAAATCATTTGTCACTTTAAAGGGACAGTTCGGAATTTTGTACATAGGAGCTCATTTCCTAGTGAGCCAGAGTGTTGGAGTGTTGGAGATATGTGGAGACACCTGAAGAAAATCTATTATTACACCAGACTGTCTATGTAAATGTCTGTGTCGATAGAATAATGCTTGAAATAAAACTAACCTGGCATCGCATGAATCGTTGCATGTTGAAGAACTATTTTCTCATATATCAGTCCACCGCTGCCAAGCTTTCTATCAGGAAGTACAACTCGCTGTTGCTGCTCAGATATAAATCCTTTAAATGCAATGTTGGTTTTACTTCTATAATGATTCTATTGACACAAACATTCACATCGACAGTCTGGTGTAATAATAGATTTGCTTTGGGTGTTTTGTGGAGTGGGTAAGACTGTTTTTAGTGGCAGGATAACTATGGCCATTGACGTGCACTAGCCTAGCACCAGTGACCTCTGCAAATACAAGGACTGGATGGAATATTTTTAAAAGTGTCTCCACAGGTTTCCAACACTCTGGCTCACTAGGAAATGAGGTCCTATTTCCAAAATTCTGAATTGTCCCTTTAACTATTGCATTTTGTGTGCTATGATCAGCTCTGCAAACTTACATCAAATAAATTATTGTTCTGTAGGTGGCAACAAAACTGTTTAAATCTTTCAAGGATTTTTGTATTTGAAATGAGCCTACAGTTGGCTAACAGGTCACTACTGCTATACTATGTTACTACCACTACTACTACTATGATTACTCCAGCTGCTTGTTGTTGATGAATGGTTTAGTTGTCGTAAGTGTTGTTTACATGTCACACCAGTGATCAGTGTGGTGAATAATTATGCAACAGTGGAAAACATGAGTGTGTCAATAATCAGCTTAAAACACCATCTGAGGACTCCCGTAGTCTTTTATCCCATAGTGTTTTATCCCAGTGACATGTAATCACTCTCATACATGTGGGGAGCTGTTAATATGGGGTTGGTGGTTGGATTCTCGCTCTCTACAAAAAAAAAAAAAAAACAAACAAAAAAAAACAAAAAACATCACTGGTAGAGCAACCCATCCACTGACTCACAGGTTGGCGGTGTGATTCCAGCTCCCACAGATGATTGCTGTCGTGTTCTTGGACAAGACAAGCTCCCAGTTTCTGTGTACACTGGTGTTTGAATGTGTGAATGGGAGAGTGGTTCCTTGATTGAAAGCAAATGTGAAAAAGCGCTATATAAGAATGTGACAAATTACCCATATTGCCTGTGTAAGAAGCCTACTGGGTTTGTTTAACACTTGGAATTGGGTCATCATACCTTAAAGAATTTCATATAGCCTAGTTAAACCTGTGGAGATCTAAACTTAGTATTCAAAAGTATACTGACAGTAGTGCGATAGTGACCCAGCGGCGAGTTGTTCCATGACTTTTTGGTTTATTTTCTGATATTGTTTTGACTGTTGAAGCTCTATGGATGTTGTGTATGCTCGTATACACAAACATGGGGGATTTGGCTAAAAACAGTATCTTGATGTTTGATTCCAAGCTCTACAGAAGTAAACAAAAAATGCCAAAGTTCAGCATTTTCCATGGCGGTGAAAATAAACAAAGAATTCAGTGAGGCTACACAGCTGCTGGAAGTATAGAGATGATAGGATATAAAAATAATTGGCAAACTTGTGGTGAACTGATTCAGAAAGTGCGTTTTCTGTTTGTTTATTGTTTCAAAGTCTAGGGAAGTGTAATAGTCCCCCATGTGAGCAGAGCTTACTCAATGTGATGCAGTATTTAGTCATTAAATTGTGAAATATCAAAATGAGCCACATGTTATGATGAGATTTTCAGATTTTTTACATCTTTTTTCAACCTCTGCCCAACAGTGGTGGATGAAGTAGTATATTTTATATAAGTGCAGTTAGGGGGGCGTATGATAGGAGGGGCAGTGCACGGTGGTTAAGTCCTGGCTAAATCTTGTTTTAGTCCTGTTTTTAGACCTGGTTTAGACCTGTTTCAGTCCTGGTTCAGTTCTGGTTTAGACCTGGCTTAGTCCTGGTTTAGACCTGGTTCAGATCTGGTTTGATTCTTGTTAATTCTGGTTTAGACCTGGTTCACTTCTGGTTTAGACCTGGTTTAGTCCTGATTCAGCTCTGGTTCAGCTCTAGTTTAGTCCTGGTTTAGACCTGGTTTAGACCTAGATCAGTCCTGGTTCAGTTCTGGTTTAGACCTGGTTTAGACCTGGTTTAGTCCTGGTTCAGACCTGGTTCAGACCTGGTTTGGTTCTTGTTAATTCTGGTTTAGACCTGGTTCAGTTCTGGTTTAGACCTGGTTTAGTCCTGGTTTAGACCTGGTTAAGTCCTGCTTTAGATATTGTTTGGACCTGATTTAGACCTGGTTTAGTCCTGGTTTGGTTATTGTTTAGTCCTGGTTTAGACCTGGTTCAGACCTGGTTTGGTTCTTGTTAGTCCTGGTTTATTCCTGGTTCAGCTCTGGTTTAATCCTAGTTTAGACCTGGTTTAGACCTGGTTTAGACATGGTTCAGTTCTGGTTTAGACCTGGTTTAGTCTTGGTTCAGTCCTGGTTCAGTCTTGGTTCAGTCCTGGAGGAGGGATGGTCCGTGCGGTGTACAGGGGAGGAGGGGGTTCACATTTTTGCCGCCCAGTACCAAACAACCCACAGCTTGGTACCAGTCCCCGGCCTGGGGGTTGGGAACCCCTGCTGTAAAGAACTGTGCTGATTTTAAGTGACTGTATTTACTTCTTAAATGTTTCTAGTTGTTTTTGCATATCTCAAAGTACTTTTTACTTTTCAGTACAGTTCTGAAATGTGGTAGAGTGGAAAGTACAGATGCCTACTATCAAATGTAGTGAAGTAAAAGTAAAAAATATCCACAAATTTACTGAATTAATGAGACTTCAGATTTGTAACTTAGTAATACATTTATACTTTGTTATATAGGCTACCAATGATGCCCAAGACTCAGTTAGTTTTTTTTTTTTTTTGTATTTTGTTGTAACTAGTGTAGTAGGCTATACAAATAAATAAAAAGAAGCTACTGAAATCTCAAAATCTTTATTTATAATTTATAATCATTATATTCATCTGATAATTTACAATAGAGGATCATTTCAAAATACAGTTTTTCAAATCACATCTGTCAAAAAACAACATATACAGAGACATTTGACATCCTGACAACAGTTTAAACAAATTAAGAGGACTTTATTGTGCTTGGGTTAGTCTATCACGCAACACCACAGAATTGGGTGGACAGGGGTTTGCTGGTTTAGGTATATACTTCAAGTCAAAACACGTACGCAGCAGTAGTTTGGCAAAGTACATGCAGCATTGATCTTAAAGATGCACTGTGTAACTTCTCTGATGGAAGATCCATGGAGACACCAGCTGGAAGGTTCCACAGCATAGCATTAAACTGGCAAATATAGTATTACATGTGTTAAATACTTTGAATATCATGCATTACTATGGGAGCAGTGTGAGCTATATAGAGCTGAGCCGTAACCTGCAGTGATTTATGTCACCTGCTTGTCTCAATGGAAATGCCATACGGTGGAACATTCCAAGCAAAGCATTGACATCTCCATGGAGACAAGAAGGTTGCAGACCCCCCACCAGAAAATCTACACAGTGCACTTTTAAAGGGTTTAAAAGATATATCTCTTCTAGCTACATATAACCTACAATCAAAGCCCTCCACTAAGTTTTTCATATTTTAATACTGGCATTACTATTATCATTCTTTATAGTGTATCAGAATCATGAGTGAAGTACAAAAATACAGATTTAATTTAAGGTAATGATAACTTTAGATTAAGAGCAATGTGGAGAGTAAACAGGAGCAATAGAAAAAACAGAACTGCCTACAATAAATTGGCTTATGTATTCTTTTTATGAACTCTGAAAGGTCTTATAATATTATGCAAAATTGACTCTTGTGAGCTTTAAGTTGTGTTAGAATGTTGTTATTTCCTCAAAAACAGACCTGGAGTTGTGTTTTGTTTCATTCACACATGTTTGAGTAATCCTGAATTATTAGTCTGTCTACACCTCCACAGCTCAAAATGCTCTTTTCCACCTTGTGATGTCATGAAGTGGAAGTTTTCAAGTTGACAATTACCTTTTACCTTTTGTTTAGGGTGACCAGTTTTGCAAAATCAAAAGCTAGAACATCTCGGTTAATAAAGTTGTGAAACATTTGCGTAATTAAGGAAAATTTTCTGTAGTTGGCCCCTTCATGACTAACATGTGAGTCAGTATAGCCACATTTTCTTTGTGTTTTGGTCATTTTTAAGCAGCTTTTTTGTATTTTACCGAAACAAGTGACAATTTGTGCCTCTCGTTACTGTTGGCAGGGATCAAATTGGTGAAAAATAGGTACACCAGGGACATTTCTTGTATAAAATTTGGACTACTTACTAGTTTTGGATAAATCTGCTGGGACAGAGGACACAGGGCTCAATACTGGGACTGTCCGGGGTAAAGAGGGACATCTTTTCACCCTATTTTTGTTCAGCAGAGATGAGCAAATAAGGTTTCTAGTAAAGATGAATGGAATTTAAAAACACAGTGGAGCACTTCCTGTATTACCACATGACATCACAGGGTGGGAAAGTGTGTTTCTGTTGGAC
Organism: Boleophthalmus pectinirostris; assembly: GCF_026225935.1. NCBI lineage: Eukaryota > Metazoa > Chordata > Actinopteri > Gobiiformes > Gobiidae > Boleophthalmus > Boleophthalmus pectinirostris. The sequence goes on along the minus strand of NW_026571404.1, from coordinate 32,363,650 downwards.
AAAAAACTCAGTCTAAATATGTAGGATTTGTGTGTTAAACATGTAAATGAAACAAAACAAAACACAACTCCAGGTATGTTTGTGATGTAGAAACATTATAACATAGATCAGAAAATAGCGTAACACTGATTAGCCTTTAGCGTACGTATGTGCTAGGATAACGTCACTAGGCTACCTATTTGCCAACATTCCTCACAAGATGTGCTACTTGGAAATGAGCTAATACGTTTATCTCAGATTGAATCAAAAGCCTCGTAAATGTCATGATGTATGTGTTCTATAGTGACATTTCCGTGGCATTTCCGTCTCAAAGCTAATTAATCTACCGCTTACGCTAATCTGTAGCTTGTTGTTGGGGGTGAACAAATGAAAGAACAGCACTTTTGTTCATGGGATTAGCACATTTTTGCTCTTACTTGCGATAGTGGTCATAAATACACACATGATTTTAGCTCACATGCTAATAAAAACATGGCTGTGAGAGGAAAGGTCTGGTGATGCTAATAGTGGCTAATGTTGCTAGCCCCAAGAGCTAAGCAGTGAAAACAGATGATGGTGAGATCAGATGGCTGCCTTTAGGGTCTAAGCTACTTAAAAATTTTGTTTAGACGTCAAGTTAATTAGTGTAACAGATAATATGATGGTTTAATACATCAGGGTGACCAGATGTCACTATTTACCCGGGACAGTCCCAGTTTTGAGCCTCGTGTCCCTTGTCCCAGTAGTCCCAGTAGATTTATCCAAAACCATTAATTTGTCCAAGTTTTATACAAGAAATGTCCTAGTTGTCCCTGATTTTGACCAATTTCATACCCACCAACAGTAAAGAGAGTGACATATTATCACTTATTTAGCTAAAATACAGAAAACCGTGCTTTGAAATGAAAAAATACACCAACAAAAGTCTATACTGACCCACAAGTGAGTCGAGAATGGACAATGTTATGCTCTCTTTTCACAATTTTACTTGTATCTCAGTTTTTAATTTTGAATATCTAGTCACCCTGCAATACATATAAGCCCTATAGCAATTTATTTATTTAACATTAGAGATGTGGTTGGATAAGTAATGGTTCCAGTCAAATGAAGCTCACAGTGTTGGCGGTTATAGGGGTAAATTTGGAGCTGAGTTTCATATTAGGAGTAGGACTTAATTCATGCACAAAATAGCTAAATAAAAGTGCAGGATCATGTAGAGTGGGTTTATACAAACATTTTAAGACCAAAATGACGAGACTGATAACATGAATTGCGAGCCATGGAGTTAGAAACACGCCCGCTTTCCACTTCCAGTTAGTTACAGATGTTATTTTGGTGATATCTTAATATGTGATTTTTCATAACATAATAACGTCCATAACATTAATGTGTGTTTAATGCTGCTCTCTGCTCAAACTCAACTTTTACCCACCTACTCCTCCTATTGGTCAACCTCTGTAATACTCTGAGTGATTGACAGGTGGATTCAACCAATCACAGTGAAGTAAAATGTGCCTCTGAAAGATGTTAGAAATGCAGATGCAAGGTGTATGTACATGAATTAGCCTAAGATAAAACCATTAACAAAACTGTCAGAAAAATGCGCTATGAATATTTTTGCATTGTCCACCCCTTACTTGTGTTCACTGTTAGCTCTTTAAACACATCCATTGGCAAGCTCTCCATCATTATTCATTATTGTTTTGGGAAGACTAAAATATAATTATAGCCCTGCCATTTGCAATAAATATATTGCATTATAGTCTATGTTGGATAAGTGAAGTCACATGGTATTTTGAGAATTCACAAATTGGGACTATTTGGGGCAGTGCAGTGCAGTGACAGAATCAGTGGTACATATTTTATTGGTGCGGTTGGTTCTGGTTGATCTCTATGTTGGTTTGTCCCATTAAAATACCTTGTTTTGTTAATGTAATCAAGAATCCTCATAGTATCTTTAAAATATTGAACCATAAACTCAAGTGTGTTGTAAGGCTGTTGTATTTCTATGGAATGTTTAAAATGTGCCCTGACACCCAGTCTTTCTTGGCTACACTAGAGATATACTGACAATGCTTTTAAGGATCTATTTTAGATGTTATAAATGTATGTATTTATGAAGCAATAGTGTAGTTTTAATAGTGTAGTTTTAAACTGGTGACCCTGGTTGGTGGGTGAAGACTTAACTGACTATGCCATCAAATTGTACACAGCACATTTTTTCTTTCTTTTCACTCTGAATGTTTAAGTCACAGCTTCCTACTATCAAATTGTCATAGGTTGGATACCTAGTCTGCCCAAATTAGCATGCATTAATTATTAACATTATTAAATAGACTGAAAATGCATTTGATAATAGGACTTTTATATTTATATCGCATTGAAATAGAGCAAAGGATCATGGGTCATGTAGTTCTCTCAGGTTTTTACCATTCTACTGCTCACCATTTCATAATGTGGTATCAAAATATGTATCCATACATTATCTTCTGAACACCAAAATCATATGATGTCTGGCTCATGTTTACATTTCCAGATTTTCTAAAATTATTAGTTATTTACTGTGAGGAATGTTGGAAATCTGCATTTTGTTATTAAAGGTGTTAAAGCCTACAACACAAATTGACTGTTGTGAGTGTTAAGCCGTGTTAGAATGTTGTTACCTCATCAAAAACAAACCTGGAGTTGTGTTTTGTTTCATTCACACATGTTTGACTACTCCTGGATTATTAGTCTGTCTATATCTCCAAAATTCTAAATAGTCTGTTCCACCTTGTGATGTCATGAAGTGGTAGTTTTTAAGAGAACAGAACCTTTTACCTTTTGTTTAGTACAGATTGGCAATTCCAGGTCTGAAATAATCCAAATGGTTCTCGTAAAGGTGTGTGAAGATTAAAAACACACTTCCTGTATTACCACATGACATCACAAGGTGGAACAGTGTTTTCAGTTTGCGAGAAGATATAAATATGAAGGGTTTGTGTATTAAACATGCGTGAATGAAACAAAACATAACTCCAAGTCTGTTTGTGATGAGGAAACAACATTATAACAGATCAGAAAATAATGTAATATGGGCCCTTTAATCTGTTTGGCTTTACTTGAATACTTTAATTATTCAGAATTTTAATAACAACTAATTTTGTGCTAAATCTTTTTACCACATTGTGCATTGCTTATCATTCATTGTGTAAAATACCGCATTTCTCATTTTCGCTAACATTTCAAACCGTAGAAACCAATGACTTTTTACTACACATGCACAACAAAATACATCTACAGAAGGTACCTTGGAGAAACCAGGACAATGAGCAGATTTTTAACTTATGACATGCTTAGTTTATTTGGACTTGTTCTCAATTTGAGGCACTTCAATCTTCTCTCCGGTGAGAAAATGCCAGATGCCCCCTCTGTAGTTCTCGTTGCCCAAAGCGTACAGGAAAGCGTTGATGGTGGGAGAGGTCTTGGCCAGGATAGGAGCCATCTGAGGTAGAAGAAGAAAATAGCGGTTAGAAATTGGAAGAGACCATTTTGAAGATGGAAAAGGGGTGGTGGTGATGGTGGTGGAGGTGGGGCGTACCATTCTTAGCTTGGGGGAGACCAGAGTGGCGTTCTCGATAGCAGCGTAGAAGGCCAGGATGCCGTAGGGACCCCAGCAGATAAGCAGAGTCTTGAGGGGAGTGTTAGGGTTGAACTGTAAGAAAAGAAATGAAGTTACATTGATGAATTAGCATGTGCATGGAAGAGAATTTGTTCCATTAGATTTTTTATTTTAAATAGCGCTGAATTTCTCACTTGAATTTGAAATGTAACCTTTTAAATATTCAGCACATATTTTTTCAATCCCTCAAATTCAACAGTCAAAATTCAGGGTGTAAAATTTGCAGTGAAAAATTTCAGAGGAAAATTTCCAAGATGCCAAGGCAAAAGCAATCGATCCTGTGTGAGTGAGGAGGATAGAGGCTGTTTCCTATTGGCTGTTCTTATCTGTGGGTGGGGCTTACACTTAAAAATAAAAGAGATGAAGTTTTGATGAGGCTTTGACCAATCAGATCGGTTCACTACACCATTTCCTGTTTGTGACTAAATTAGATCGAATCACTTTGGATCGATTGCTTTTGCCTGGGCATCTTGGATCATTCCTGCGAATTTGTTTCACTGCAAATTTTACACTCTGAATTTTGACTGTTGAATTTGAGAGCTTGAATATATTTGTGCTGAATATTTAAAAGGTGCTTTTTTATACTGAATTTTAAACACTTTGAAAATGTACACTGAACATTTCTGGAACAAAAATTCATAATTCAAACATTTTTATTTTTTTTCATAGTTAAAAAATTCAAAGTCAGAAATTCAATGGCAAAATTCAAAATCTGATTAAACAAATTATCTTCCATATCTGTATCCATATTTTGCTATTGTGTGTGTATGTAATTAAATATGTATGTATGTATTTTATTTATTTTATAATTTTTTTTTTTATTTGTGCAAAGTTTGTCCTGTCCAAGTACGTGTATATTGTATAAGTCTGCTGTGTACTGCCTGCATCTGCTAGTAATTGTAAATAAAGTTCAGTTATAATGTATGTTTTATGTTATACTGCTCCCTCTTTTCTGCATCACTCGAGGAAAAACTAAAACACAACTCTGAGAATCAGGAAATGTACGGTTTGCATGTTAGTTGTTCAGGTTCAGGTTTCAATGTTACTTTTTACACCTGGTGATGTTAGAATAACTGTGATGCTCAAACTCAGCTCTAAAAGTTGGGAAAAGTGCTTCTAAATTCATCACGTGAATAATTAAAATGCTCGAAATGCATGAGGTAAATGGAGCACTGCAAACTGTTTAAAATGAACTAGTTCTGTTTTACCTTTTTAAAACTGTTTTTAAGACGATCAGGTACAGGTCAGTTTCCCCAGTTGTACTTCCCCACTTCGCCATGAAATATCCAAAAGTTTATCCTCAAATATGACCATTTCTGGAAGTGACTAAACCCATTTGTTAACTTGTGGTATTACAACAAATATCTGCATTGTAAAGTGCCAATATTTTGATATTTTGCTGGTCTATGTTCCTCATCAGAAACATATCTGGAGTTGTGTTTTGTTTCATTCACACATGTTTAACACACAAACCCTGCATATTTAGGCTGAGTTCTTCAAACAGAAAAATCTTGTGATGTCATGTGGTAATACAAGAAGTGCTGCACTATGTTTTTAACCTCCACACACCTTCACTAGAATCATTTAGATCATTTCAACCCTGGAGTTGCCAATCTCTACTGAACAAAAGGTAAAAAAAACTGTTGCTAACTTGAAAACTACCGCTTCATGACATCACAAGTTGGAACAGCACATTATGAGTTTGGAAGACTTAGACCAGGGGTGTCAAACTCAAATTCACCGAGGGCCAAAATTCAAAACTGGGACTGTCGTGCGCCAAACTAACAATTTATTGAAAAATTTCAACAACATCTGCATGTTTTCTCTTCTTTCGAGACATGTAATGTTAAACCTTTTCTTATTAAAATAAATGTTCAATAATAGTTTTGCTTAAACATTGAATCTAGAACAAACAGGATATAAAGTAATAATAACACAATTTTAAATGAATAATTTCTCTATGGCCTATCTGTAGTCAGCCAGCTCTAATACATATTTGATCGCGGGCCAAATGTCTGACCTAGACAGACTAAATGCAGGATGACTCAAACATGTGTGAATGAAACAAAATTGAAACTGGTATGTTTTTGAGGAGATATCAACATTCTAACATGACTTAAAGCTCACAAGAGTCAATTTAGCATATTATAGGACCTTTAACAATATTAATTTCAGTTTCCCGACCTGTATTACATATGACTGACTAAACGATTGTTGTGATCTGAAAACCCAGTAATATAGAAATACTGACCCTGCTCTGAAACAGTTAACACAATTTAATTTCAAAGACAAATTCCCCTTGCTACAGCTGTCTATTTTAGTCCACATTTACCACTCATGCTCGTTAGCGGTGTATCTGTGTATCATGAGAATTAAAGTAATCGCTTTTAGTTGATTGGGGGTTGCCATAGTGCACCAGTCTCGTCGTGATAATACTGGATTAAAGGGTCTTTCTTGTTTAAATGTTATGTCTGGACTAAAGGCAATGTGGGTGAAGTGCTTTACTTAGAGATATTGGTGAACTGGTGATCCTTTGTTTTTGTGGGTGAACGCTTAACACACTATTCCACAATCACGTTTCAACACAGAGATGGTATTGTTTGGCCTGGAATGTTCCACAGAATGGTATAAATACTTAACAATCTCCATGGAGACAAGATTAAGACAGATTGGAACTAAACTGGGGCTATAACAGGACCAAACCAAGCCTACATCAGGACTAAACCAGGATCATACATTTTTTTTTTCTGCTACTACTGTTACTAATACTTCTTGGCACCTACTACTATTACTACTACTACTACTTTGTACAAAACACCACAAGACTTAACTCCCTGTGCCACTAAATTCTTATTCTACACTTCTTATTCATGCATGTTTTTCTTTCTTTTCACTCTGAATGTTTGAATCATACCTTTCTACTTTTCCTTTTTAAGTAGTCTATGTATTAAAAGACAAAACAAATTATATATTTATGCATTATTTATTTACACATAGTTATCTTCTAAACCTCTAAAATGAAATCTTGTGTCGCTCCTGTTTACTTTTACAAAATGTTCAAAATGATTACAGTTATTTACTGTGAGGAATGTTAGAAATCAGTTCATTTTGTAATTAAATGTTTTACATTATGCAAAATTAACTCTTGAGCTTTAAAGATGCACTGTGAAACCTGCTTGTCTCCATGGAGATGCTACTGTTTTGCCTTGATTATTTCACAGTATGAAAATAAACTTGGTTAATACCAGTAGTGGAGTTAGCAATTTGGGGGCTCTAGGGGAACATAAGTTTGGGGCCCTTACTATAACGCACAGTTTTTCTGTTTTGTTTTGATTTTTTAGTATATTTAATGTCTGTTTTTCCCCATTGTTTTTGAAACATGCACATCTCTGTTTGAATTATAGTGGATTGGATAACCAGATAACCAGATAACCAGAGCTGAAAGTATTTGTATTTTTTTTGCTAGAACAATTACTTTTTTTAGTTTACATCCATTACATATTATTATTATTTGTCTTATGATTATTGTTTAAAAGTAAAACACTCTCATTTAATGTCATATTGAGAGAAAATCAAATTGCTCTGACGCCTCCGCCATTAGTGGCACTGAGGGCAAATGGTTGGGGGCCCCTCCAGGTTTGGGGGCAATAAGCAGCCATCTGCTTTTGCCTAATGGTAGCACCGCCTCTGGTTATCACAATGGAGGAAGTTAATGTCAGATCTATGGAGAAACACATAGTAAGAATTCATGTGTTTCAAGGTATTCTTGAGCTATTAAACATATGTAACTAAATAAATGCAAGGATGATGTGTTTAATGCCCTCCTGTGGCACATTCCATGCAAAGAAATAACATCTCCAAGTAGACGAGCATGTAGTGGACCCTCCACCTTAGAAGTTACAAAATGCACCTTTAAGCCATGGTATAATGTTGTTACCTCCTTATAAACATCCCCGGAGTTGCACTGTGTTTCACTCATACATGTTCGAGTACTTTAAGACCAGTTTGAGACAGAACACCACGAGTCTGAAATAAGTCATACGCTGGGGATCAAGTCTGAGAAGCATGTTCCAGGTTTAAGATTCTACACCCAGTCCTGAGAAGGTTACATATAATCCAACAGTCAAAAAGACCATTGTCCAAAAGGTCCACTAAAGAATTTATCAAACATTTTTCTTCTTTCTTATAAGTAGCTTTGAGAAATCCTCTTACTCTTTACTTATTGATAAGATATAGTTTTTAATCAACCTACTTTTAAAGCCAGCTACACTACTCAAATGCAATGTTGACCCTGTTTAAGTATATAATGTCACATTTTTTAATTGAATAATTTTATGTTCATCCAAAGTAAATAATGTAGATACAGTTATAAAATGTTCTTTACCAGATTTTCACCCATGTATCTGAGCAAAAGTTGACTTGCCCCATTACAGATATATTGTATAACAGCTTTTAAAATATCTGCTGCATGATCAGGAAGTGCACATTCACATGCTAGTTGCTGTTAACTTTACTGTAAGGGCAAAACTCTACACTGATCTCTGGATGCCCTGAATGTATAAAGAAAATGAGGAATAACTTTGGACCACTGCAAACAGTTTGAAATGAACTACTTCTGTTTTTTTCTCCACATTTTTTAGACAGTAAAAATTTGCTACAACATCGTAATTTAAACAAAAATATTTGAATTAAAAATATATATTCTATACTCATGCATTATATATTTTTATTTGGGTTAACCTTTTTTGAATGTATGTTTTTAAAAAGCATCAAAAATCTGTAACTTCAACTTATAACTTCTATTTATATCTACTTTTTCTGTTTAAATTCTTCCTTTGCCTTGTGCATTTCAAATGATCTCTCTTTACATCGACTGGACACTTCTGGAAAAATCTGTTCTACTTAAGATAAAAACCACACTGTCTGGAAACATTTAAATTCAACTTAATAAAAGTGTGTAGATCTGAAATGGTTCACTCAACTCATGTTATATGGTTTGAAATAAATTTAAAATACAGCTTTTAAAGTGACTCGTAACAGTCAGAACATCATTTGTTTCAATGGACTGTTCAGATAAAGCAGGTTTAAATGTGTAGTACAAATGAAATGGGCAGCCTGCCTGGAGTCATGTGACCAGAGCATTCCAATGACAGAACGGCTCACAGCACCCAAAGGAATTTCCCCCTAAAACCATAACTATCTGTCATATGAGTTTTCATGAATTCTTTCTTCAAAGTCAATATTTTACAGTAATTTAATTTGACCCCAACCTCAGCAGCACAAGTCAAGATGGTTTATATATTATTAAGTGACTGTAGCTGCTTATCCTCCCATGTTACTCCCTTAGAAAATAGCTCTTCATCATATGCTACGATATTATTTCTCCATTATAGTTAAAAACCCAAGAACCTAAAATTCTGGACTTTTTTTTTTATTTGCAGAAACAATATGCCTTGAATGGACCCATTTTTAACCAGTTGGGGTTGATGGGGGTGACCAGAGTTTCCATGCCAGACATGGGGAGAACATGCAAACACTTCATTGAAAGGCCTTACACAATCAGGTAATTGAACCTTCTTGTAATAAGGTAATCATAATTTATATCCAACTTTCTAAAATAACATTAGCAATCACCCAGTGGCTATGTTTACATCAACACCAAATTCTGATTATTAATAGATTAATGGATGTTCTTGTATTTGCAGAGGTCGCTGGTGCTAGGCTAGTGCATGTCAATGGCCATAGTTAGCCTGCCACTAAAAACAGTCTTATCCACTCCACAAAACACCCGAAACAAATCTATTATTACACCAGACTGTCGATGTGAATGTCTGTGTTGATAGAATAATTTTAGAAGTAAAACAAACCTTGCATTTGAAGGATTTATGTCTGAGCAGCAGCAGCGAGTTGTACTTCCTGATAGTAAACCTGGCAGCAGTGGGCTGATATCATCTAGCACCTATTTTAACAGCAAAGTAAAATTCCGCTGCTGCTGAGAAAATAGTCCCTCAACATGCGACAATTCATGTGGTGTTTTGTGGAGTGGGTAAGACAGTTTTTAGTGGCAGGCTAACTATGGCCATTGACATGCACTAGCCTAGCACCAGTGACCTCTGCAAATACAAGGACTAGATGGAATATTTAAAAAAGTGTCTTCACGCGTCTCCAACACTCTGGCTCTCTAGGAAATGAGGTCCTATGTCCAAAATTCTGGACTGTCCCTTTAAGGTTTCGTAAATAACATGCAAACTACAAAATGTGTTAAGAGGGACCCTGGTCAGAAATAAATGGGATGATTTTGCAGTGTTATTATTTGTGTTGCTATTTTTATTGCTACTTATTTTGAAGTTACCATTTTTTATATTTTTTACTCTGTTATTGTAATATAATGTAAAGTGGGAGCTACTGTGTCCGAGTAATTTCCCTTGTGGGTCAATAAAGTTTGTTTAAGTCTTTTAAGTCCAAAAATCTAATAATAATCAGAATGTAACTGGAGTCAATGTTTATTTTAGTTCAATTTGCGCTACATGCCAATGGTTACAGCACATGAACTCCTAGCATAGCCATTCCAATAATTTTGTTTATTTCAGTGAAGACATTTAGTGAAATTCAATTCAAATTCAAAAAAGTTTACTGTCAATTCTTCATACGAAACATATGAAGAATCGAAATGTCTCTCAAGCGTATAAATTAATAATAAATGGAAAAGTCTGAATGTTTTTTGGAGAGACAAGGAAATGAAAAAAGAACCATACGCAAGCAACTGCAAGATCAGACAATTTTATCCAATCAGAGGTGTTGCTGGATGAGAGCCATGTGGAGACAACTTCCTGTGAGTATCCCAGACAGTTATTTTTCGGTCCTGTTTCAGCATCAGAGTGCAAGGAGGGACAGAGTGGGCGGGGCTAATCGTTCATTCTAAAACATGTCCTCACTCAGGGTTCAAAAAAATTATAATAGCGGAACTTTCAAAGCTCGCCTCAGTAACATGCCCCTTTGAATTACTTCTTCAGCGAGGTTATCCAAATGTCCCGACGTACAAACAAACCACTTTCCAAAAATGTGCTTGTGATATTAAGAAATATTAAAAGCCATTCTGTTATGTAATTGGGTTGTTTTGGTACTACTAGCTAGCTTGGCGTCAGATGAAAAAACTAGCTAACTGTGAGTAATAGCGTTTACATAACTGGCTGTGTGCCGGGGGGATTTTAGCGTCTTCTCTACTATAACAGACCATCCAAGAGACAACAACACTGGCTCATAGTTTGCCAAAGGGGTCCGATGGGGTGGCCCTGACCTATATCGGGAGCGTGCGTGCGTGCCGGGCCTTCACTGTGTTGTGTGGCTCTGAATAGGCCCACGTGGGGTCGGGGAGCTTTAAGGAGAATGGAAAAAAGATGTCCAACCATTCCCGGAGGGTCACGTAGACTTCAAAGCATGAGAAGTATTTGCCGTTCTCAGTGCTTCTTTTTACAGATTACGTAAGTGTCTAGGGGGATGCGATTAGCTTAAGGTTTGGGGTTAAGAAAGAAGCTACTGCTATTACTACTATTAGTCTACTACAATGATATCATGCTACTACAATGAACTCTACTACTACTATTACTACTACTAGTCTACTACAATGATATCATGCTACTACCATGAACTCTACTACTACTAATATTACTACTATTACTACTACTAGTCTACTACAATGATGTCATGCTACTACGATGAACTCTACTACTACTAATATTAGTACTATTACTACTACTACTAGTCTACTACAATGATATCATGCTACTACGATGAACTCTACTACTACTACTAATATTACTACTATTACTACTACTACTACTACTACTAGCCTACTACAGTGATATAGTGCTACTACAATGAACACTACTACTACCTACTATTATTACTACTACTAGCCTACTACAATGATACAGTGTTACTACAATGAACTCTACTACTACTACTACTACTACTACTACTACTACTACTAGCCTATTACAATGATAATACTACTACAATGAAATCTACTACCACTACTACTATTACTAGTACTTCTACTGTTACTACTTCTAGCCTACTACAATTACTACATTACTACAAATAATGCTGCAGCTGTTGGTACTTCTACCGTTTCCATCAGTACTGCAGTACAGCAGGTATTACAATTTCTATTGGAAAAGTACTATCATTACTCCTACTGTTGCTGCTACTGCTACTATCACAAATTGTGTATATATTAACAAAAGAGCAGATTATTTAAGAGAAATGTTAATGTTATGATAATTAGTTGCCCATGAAAAAGAATGTGATGCGGTGATGTAGTGGGTTAAGCATTTGCCAACACACTGCAGAGTAACTGGTTCAAACCTTACCAGAGCACCTCATGTTGTGTCCCTTGGCAAGACACCCACATTGCATACTAGCACAATTTACTGGTTGTGGCTGGTGGTTAAAACCCCAATTCCTACTCTGTTAAATATATTTTGCTTAATGGGGGCTGCCGATCAGATCATGCCTGTCTATTTTTGGCTCTACCACAAACTTGAAAAAGTAAAGTAAAGTTGCCTTGTGTCTTGATTATATCTTACTACAATCGCTTCTTTTCAGTCTCTTCATACACCACATGTATGTATAGTGACAATGACTTACCCTGGGGTTTCCGGTCTTCTTGAACTTCTGTGCGATGGACTGGTATGAGGACATCACCACAAACACCTGCACGACCATGTTGAAGATGGTCATGGGGATCAGGTAGGACACGTAGTTTCTGCAAACAGACAAGAATAAATGGAATCATCAATGAAACGTGACATAATAATGACATAGAAGATCTTGCAATAATGTGTAATTATAACTTCAGTTAGACTTGCAAAGTATTTTCTTTTCATAAGAGCAGCGTTGAGGTTTATGTGGAAAGTGAAGTGCCCAAATGAACCAAACCAAACATGGTGACACCGACAGCCATTCTTCAGCCTATTTTAGTGTCCATGGAAATAGAAAGTTTCTCTCTGTGGAGATGCAATACTGTGGAAGATTATAGCCAAAGTAACAACTTTTCTAGGGAAACAAGTGTGAATAGGCCATCCTAAGGCCAAGAAAGAGTCAGGTTTGTTGAGATGCAAGCCCACACACAATCAAACTGAAAAACAAACAAAAGTCTATTTTCTGACTAAAAACTTTTGTACAGTGGTTTTAAGAAAATTTTTGTAGAATTTTAAATAACAGGGTTAACAGGTTTTCATGCATAAATCATAAATGTGTAACATAAAAAAAAGAATACTATTGTTTTTTATAGTTCAAAAAATACCATTAAATATTGCGTCCTTAATACGCTTCTCCACAGACCTGGCCCAGTGGCAGGCACCTACATTTAAACTTTTACATAAGTTTTTATTGAAGCTTATTTAATGTCTGAAATGTTGAACAGTGCTGCTTCATCGAGACTCCATGAAGTATTGCATTTTCTGCACAGGAGATGTCATAAAGTTGTTTCTTGTAAACAGATTTCTTGCGCCCACCTGTCTCCCTTGCTGTAGTCCAGGGTGCAGCAGGTGCGGAGGGGCTCGTAGTCGTACTCTCCCCAGCCGATGAGGGGCATGGCGGACCAGAACGCGCTGAAGAGCCAGATGAAGATGGCCAGAGTGATGGCACTGCTCCACTGAAGCTTTGTCCCTGTGGCCAAAACACATTCACACGTTGTCAAGAACAGATAAAAATAAAATGTCTCCTAAATGTCATTGTGAACGGTTGGCGCTCCGGACATGAGCTGTCAAAGATGCATTGTCACGTACGAACAAATTGGGACTAGCAGAATCTTTAAAGGGCCCATGGATATTCCGCTATTTTCTGATCTGTGTTATAATGTTGTTTCCTCGTCACAAACATATCTGGAGTTGTGTTTTGTTTCATTCACACATGTTTAACACACAGATCCTGCATATTTAGGATGGGTTCTTCTCTTAAACAGAAAAACTCTGATCCACCTTGTGTTTTAAACTCCATACACCTTCACAAGAATCATTTGGATAATTTAAGACCTGGAATTCTGATTTCTCTACTTTAACAATCTTTAAAAGGTAAGTGTTAACTTGAAAACTACCACTAAATGACATCACAAGGTGGAACAGAGCTTTTGAGCTTTAGAGATATAAACAAACTAATTTACTCAAACATTGTGTGAATGAAACAAAACACATCTCTGGGTATGTTTTTGATGAGGAAACAGCATTATAGCACAGCTTAAAGCTCAGAACAATCAAAAATATTACTAGTCTGTATTTTGAGAATTTAAACTTGTGGAGATGAATGAATAATACCACAAAATACTACTACTACTGCTGGTTTTACTACTTCAATTACCACTGTATCATTGTAAATAGACTGTCCATTTTAAAAGCTGAGGGGAAGTGAAGTAATTCTGTACTTTCCCATTTTCACTGAATCTCCACTTTTAACAGACAGCCCATTTTTCATCCTCAGACACCTGTGCTATTTTTAACCCAGAGCTTTTCACCACTTTACAATCCCAGGGACCCCAGATTTGTCACAGTTAAGCTCTCCCGTTTTTCACTTATTCACGAGCCACCTGTTCTGCCCATTGTCGTAAACAAAGCTTAGTTAACTGACGACCCAAACCGGGGAAGGTGAGCTATTGTGTCTATGGAAATTAACAAAGTACAAAAGTAAAAGTACTGTACCTAAAGGGGCATTGTGTAACTTTCCTGGTGGAGGACACCCACATTTTTTGTCTTAAGGGAGATGTTAATGCTTTGCTTGGTATGTTCCACAGTATGGCATTAAAAGTCTATTCAGCCTTTGTTTCATTAAAGCAGATTTTATTGTTCTGAACATGCATTGTTGTGTGAGTGGGCCCGCCTCCCCACTGAATTGATCTGTACATTGGCCTGCTTGCTTCAGTAGATAAGTTTAATGCCATACTGTGAAACATTCCAAGCTAAACAAAGTACATCTATATGGAGACTAGCAACTGTAGTGCAGCCTCTCCATGAAAAGTTAATGCATCTTTAAGTGAATGTTTAGTCTGTACTTTACTTAAAGGAACCATATGTAAGATTTTTACTTTACATTCCATAAACATGTCCCCAGATACATGTTCGATTCAAATATTGCTTTCTCCCTGTAACAATTGTAATACTGATTTATTCTTAATTACAAACTTTTCTTAATTTCAACATTTTCTTCTGTTTTTGTTGTCTTTTATGTGAAGCACTTTGGCCAGCTGAAGTTGTTTTAAATGTGGGAAAAAATAATCTTGAATTGAACTGAAGTGAAAACACTGGACATAAATTGTTTGAATTGTGAGTTGTTAATGTTATAATTAGTTGTTTTTGTGTTTTGAGACAACTATCAAGAAAGCGGAAGGAGTCTGTAATTTAGGTTGCTATAGTTTCAGTGATGAACTCCAGTTGGTTTAAACCTAAAATGTTTCTCTCTGATCTGAATGGTCGCTACCTGAACCCCAACTTCTGCAGATAATCATGAATTGGTGCTAGTGCAGCCTCTGCAGCTCACTGAGGAAATTCTGGAGCTTCTGAGCTTCTATATGCAGCTTAGAGATGCATTGTGTAACTTTTCTGGTGGAGGTTTGATCAAATGTTTTTTTCCATGGAGATGTTCTTGCTTTCTCTGGAATGTTTCATAGTATTGCATTAAACTTTTCAAACCAGACCAAGTTACAGGTCAGATCTGTGGAGAGGCGACCCCGCTCACATTCAGAATGCCTGTTTTTCTAGGTATTTTTGAGCTATAAAACCAACTGTAAATGTAAAGGAGAGCTCTTTAATGTCATACTGTGGAACATTCTAAGCACAGTTATGACATCTCCATAGAAATAAGCAGGTGACAGAACCTCCACCAGAAAAGTTACACAATGCACCGTAAAGGCTGGCAACCCAGGTTCAGTTGTGACAACACGACTCTTGATCACTACATTTGATGCTTTAATAGTTCTCAAATAGTTCTTCTTCTGAAAGTGCATTTTAAAAGAGTACTTCATGTGAAACTTTTACTTGAGTGTTTCTGCTTGTCTTTTGTACTCACTTGTGCAGTACTGGTGGTAGCGGTCCCAGGCGATAGCAGCGATGAAGTGCAGACTGGCCAGAGCCGTCATGAAACCCTGGAAACCGTGCGTCTGGCAACCGTCAGAGCCATAGGGCCAGTATCTGTGAGGAGGAGGTATCACAACACACCAATGACGGTACAGAAAGTAACTCAATACAAATACTCACATTACTATAATGCTTTTTGAGTAGATTTTAACCATGTACTTTTACAATTCTAGCCATGGGAGTAGTGGGAGTTCTTGCATACTTTTTTACTATTACTTAAGTACAATTTTGGCAGCAGTAATTGTTATTGAGTATATGTCTAGTCTTGTACCTGTACTTTTACTTCAGTACAAATATACTCTTTCAACTACTGATGGTACAGGTATAGGAAATGAGAAGTAGAAGTACAAGCTATACTGACTGTTAAAGTAAATAAAGTTTTGGATAATAGACTAATCTAAAATTCTACTAAAACTGCATTCAAAACTAGTGCTTTGAGTTGTAGTAGTTTTCTTGTATACTTTTGACTTTTACTTACAGTTTAGTACAGTTTTGGCTTCAACTGTACTTTTGCTTAAGTGCACATTTTCTTTTTTAAATTCAGATTTTAGTTTACTTTGCAGACAGGAGGCAAAACAAAATAAGTACAAAATAACAAATGACAACAACAGACACACGTACACAAAAGTACACATTGTTAGTACTCTTCCAAACACTGAGGTATTGGAACTTCAAAAGCTAAAGTTAAGAAGCTGCATCGATTGTCTCACAGAGCTGTAATCTCATCTTTCTAACTACTTATCTCTACTGTCCAGTAATTACATTTAATAATTACATAATAATATTTGTCCAGTAAATGTACATCAACATTGTGCGTCTTACAACGTTGTTCTACCTTTACTGTCCAAATATTATTACGTAACAGAACCTTGACTCATTCACTCTCAGCTTTCATGCTTTCTTTCAGCAGTTCTAATGAAAGAGGACGCAACAACAATCTGTACTGCCAGACATTAGCGGAAATTGAACTCTCAACCTTTGCGTTGCCGTGGGAACGTCTAATTACATGTTGGCTTAGCTATTTGAAATTAAAATTAGTCAGTGTATTTGTAATGATCATGTTTATTGTTTGTGCTTAATTGCTTTTAAAACAGGTCAGTGGGTTCACGCCGCATTGTTGTTTACTTCTGACCGCAATGATCAAAACTGTAGATTAAAGACACTTGTAAACCAGATTATGTTATTATAGTAATAATAATAAATAAATAAATAAATAAATAAATAAATAAAATCATAGTCAATATAAGAGAAAAAGAGATGTGGTGATCTAATAGGCCTACATGAATAAATAAATAATTAAAGCAAAAACAAATAAAAATATAAACAATGAATAAAAAAAAAAACATAAAATAAAAGTAAAGATAAATAAAAATGCTAAAATAAAATAAAAATGTATATAAAAAGGTAAAAAATATATATATGTAAAAAATGAAAAAGAACTGCTTCATTTAAAAACATTAGGGGTTTAACGATATCCAAGTCTCACGATACGATATCGTCACGGTATAAACCTCAAGGTACGATATTTATTGCGATATTTTGTGGAGGCAAACAAAACTGTGAATATGCTGCTTTTTTTTTCTTAAAATGCCTTGACAAGACTTAATCCAGAGAACTAAGACTTAGAACTGTTATTTCTTCTTGTAGTCTGCACTGAAATGAAGCAAAGAATCATGGTCTATGTAGTTCCCTCTGTCTTTCTTTAGCATTTGCTGCATCATAACTCTTAATTTAAGCAAAGAGACTTGTAATTCGATATATTGTGATGGTCCATGATTTTATTGTGAGAACTCTGATGATATGATATCACGATATTTCTGTTATTGCTACATCCCTAGAAAGTAAACATTGCCAAATTCTCTCCTTGAATCCATGGACTATGCCCTTCATGCTCCGTCTTTCCCCAGAACAGAAGCACTATTGATTATTGCATGGGCAGCCGCTGACGCACCATTGATTATGAGGTGATTGCATCTGACTGGGCGCGCCTGGATGTCACCTTGCCAAAGCCATTACGAAAGTGCGCTACGGTTACATCACTGACCTTAGAAAGCTGGAGAAGGCGGCCACGGTGGCGTTCATGGAGATGCCGATGTCTGCCATGGCCAAGCTGAACACGAGGAAATTACTGGGCGTCCGCAGCTCCCGGATTTTGAAGAAAGACACGATCGTCACCGCGTTCAGGAAGAATCCCAAGAGCCCTGCGAAGAGAACAAGCGTGCGTAAAAGAAAATACGTGACAATGCGTGTAAGTGAAATGAACGACAACTTTTAGCGTGCGTGAAAGTGCTATGAAAATGAGTTTAAAAGCCGCAACTAAAATGTAAACAGAAGCACGAGCCAATAGCGCAGGAGCAGTGACGGGGTTTGCGCAGAAAGCCCGGAAACCCTCTTGGCTCGGTTCCAAGATCACTCACCCTCCACGAGCAGGCATGATCCCAGGGAGAACACATCAAATTCGGAGAAGCCTTCCGGGAGCGGGTATGACGAGACCATGATGAAGCCTGGCGTACCACCACAACAACAACAACAACTACTAGTGCTGGCTCTTTCACTTTTCAACTCGCTGTCTCCTCCTCTGCCCCTGCGCGCTGCTCGTAAAGATGTGCCTCGGTTCTGGCCGGAGGTTCGGAGGCTTTATATAGACGGATTTCACGTGAAAACCCCGGCACTTTATTATGTAAAGCCGCCACGCTCTCTCTTTCTGCGCGATTCGCCCCTTTATCCGCGCAGGAATGTCTTAATGAACGAACCCACACCAGCCGCGAGCCGTGGTTCTAATACGCATTTGACCACCGCAACACTAAAGCCCCTCAATTAGTTACACAACAAGCCTTTGTGTCCGGCTCCCCGCGCGGAGGATGCTGCTGCCTGTGTCCGTGGGTCTGTCTGCGCCTCTGCTGCTGCTGCTGCTGCTGCTGCTGATGTAGACGAGGAGACGACGTAGGATGCGCCACACGAGCCAGAGCGCACAACAGGTGTTCGCGACAAACGAGGAGGATCTTATTTGGAAACGAGCATGTGCACACTTTTCCTGAAATTGCTGTAGTAGCTTTCAGTATATGTAGGATAGTTTATTAAATCATATAAAATGTATTTACTACTCCAGGCAACAATCTTTTAAAGGTATCCTATTATACTACAAATACAAATAATACAAATTTAACTGTTTAAACCATGTTACAGTGTTGTTTCCTCTTCAAAAACATACCTGGAGTTTTGTTTTGTTTCATTCACACATGCTCTATTCCACCTTGTGATGTCATGAAGCGTTAGTTTTCAAGTTAACATCTACCTTTGACCTTTAGTTCAGTAGAAATCGGAAATTCCAGGGCTGAAAATTATCTAAATAATTCTAGCGAAGGTGTATGGACTTTAAAAACATGGTGGAGCACCTTCTGTAGCACGTGACTTTTCTAACACGGTTTAAAGCTCACAAGAGTCAATTTGTGTAATATAGGACCTTTAAAATGGTATTAAAACCTTCAAAGCTCTAAATATCCTTGATTCCCGTTATAATGCTGATCTTTTACTCTGCGTGTTTCCCATGAAATATAAATAAACCTGTTGTTATTGGGGACCAGCAGATTGCCTCACACACACATACAAAACTGCCTGCATGTTGCTTAAAGGCACAATGCCATAACCTTTCCATAAAGTTAAATTATCGAACACTCTATAGGAGAGGTGTGTCCTCAAAGAATCCTGTTGGTCTATACATGTCCTACAGTTATGTTGTTAATTATTGCCTATAAATTCTGCAATTAACTGAACTACAGCTGACCTTACTTTGGAGATGGGAGGTGAAACTGTGGTTGCAGAATTAGAATACTGATTATAATTTCAGTAATAAAAAAAAAAATGACAAAGTTCTAGAGGTTACATTTTTGTCAACATTGCACCAGTAATTTCCTTTAACCAAAAAGAAGTGAGATGTAAATGCTTTGAACATCCGTATAGCCTCCATGGATGTTCCATAGACTGTATCTATGTAAATAGACACGTTCCAAATAGGAAGTGAGCATGGGCGGCTTCTGGCTCCACTGACTCTGGCTCCAATTCACTAAGCAAGACTGGGCCTGGGTAGTACTTGGATGAGAGACTACTGGGAATTGCAGGCGCCACAGTGGAGTGACAGTGGTAAAAACTATTGTTGTGTCCTCAGGCAAGACACTTCACCCACATTGCCTAGTATGAAAGTGGTGTGTGTGAGTGTTGGTGGTGGTCAAAGGGACAGATGGTGCAAATTAGCAGCTGCACTTCCGTCAGTCTGCCCCAGGGCAGCTGTGGCTACAGTAGTAGAGTGTGCAGTGAATGAATAATGAACTGTAAAGCGCACTGGGTATCTTGAAAGGCGCTGTATAAATGCAATAAATAATTAATAATATTGAAGAAACCTTCACTTCTCTCTGTAACTGCTGCAGTCAGGCTCCTCATTTTGATTGTAATACTTTTATATTAATATGCTTTTTATTTAATCATTTCCTATTCCTAATGTGGAACTCAGCTCCAAATTTGCCCCAATAATTGGACGCCACATTCCCTTAGTCTACTTCTTTATTCAGTCTATGCATGAGACCCAATGAGGCAAGATGGGTCCACAAGAACAAGACGACATGAGACTTTGACATAATTTATAATATGCAAACTGTGCAATTCACTATTTTGGTCTCATAATTCTGTATTTATTTAATTTAATATCTTTGTTGTCATTATAGCAGTGCTAGAGGCATCATGAAAGCAGCACTAAACCCCTTACCAAACCCCCTTTTTGCCCAAGAAAAAAGAAAGAAAAGAAAAAAAAATTAAGAAAAGAACATTTTCAAGTGATAATTTTCCTTTTGTGTTTGTGAAAATTTTGTCTCATGAGATCTTGTCCCATCCCTGTTATGAAACCAAGGCAAGGCTTTCACACTAATCACACTGAAGCACTTTGACCATGATGTTAGGGCACGTTGTATCTGCTCTATAATAACCAGATTAACAGGTCTGGAGAAATGTGCAGGTACCATTTACAAAGACAATAGAAGACACTGAATACATGAGAAGAGGTGTGTAGAGCAGCCAAAAATAACTACTCAAGTAAAAGTGCATAGTGGTGAAAGAAATGAGTCAAATAAAAGTCAAGAAGTGTCTGGAGAGCTGCAACTCAAGTCATTGTGAGAGTAACTATCTGGAGTGAACATAACATTTTTATAATTTGAAGTTAAAAGTCAAAGGCGCTGTACCTGATTTTTACTTAAAAAAAACATAAAACAAAAAAACAAAAAACAAACCTAAAGTAAATTAATCCATGTTGAATAGAAAAAAGGATGGCAGTGGGACTCTGATTGCAGTGCATTTATTAACTGTCACGCCAACGCTTTTCGACTACAAAGTCTTTATCAGGACTGAGACACAATTCATTCATTTTAAACAGTTTGCAGTGGTCCCGAGTTGTTCCTCAATTACCTCATGCATTCAAAACATTATCAATTTATAAGTGCTTTTCACAACTCTCAGACACCAGAGCAGAGCACCTTTTCTTGGATTTTTGGACAATAAAACATTTTCTAATTAGATGCAGGCAGCACACCGCAGAATTATTTTGGCATCAAGAGCTGTTTATACAATATATCTATCTCTATGGAGACTCATTTTGTGGTGTGTGTTGTGGTGAAGAGGGAGCTGAGTCGAAAGGCAAAGCTCTCGATTTACTGGTCAATCTTCGTTCCTCCCCTCACCTATGATCATGATTTTAGGTAATGACCTAAAGGACGAGATCGCAGGTACAAGCTCTTGAAATGAGTTTCCTCCACAGGGTGGCTGCGTGCTCTCTTAGCTATAGGGTGAGGAGCTCAGTCACACCTGAAAAGCTTAGAGTGGAGCCGCTGCTCTTTTACATCAAGAGGAGCCAGCTGAGGTGGCTCGGGCATCTGTTCTGGATGCCTCCTGGGCACTTCCGGGCATGTCCCACCAGAAGGAGTACCCGGGGAAGACCCAGAACACACTGGAGGGACTGTGTCTCTGAACTGACCTGGGAACGCCTTGGAGATCCCCCCAGAGGAGCTGGAGGAAGTGTCCAGGGTAAAGGAAGTCTGGAAGTCCCTGCTTAGACTGCTGCCCCTGCAAGCCAGCCCCAGATAAGTGGAAGCAAATGGATGGATGGACTCATTTTACTTAAATACCTGGGTGAAATCAGGTAGATTAATTTGTAAGCAGAAAACATTAACTAATTATAGACAAAAATCATAAAAAAACAGAATCTTATCTGAAGAAGCAGTGCAAGAAACACAAATGTTCAAATCATATAATTTCACCAGGATAGTGAGGATTTTGTCACTCAAACAGGAAGCCTAAACGTATACTCAAGTAGTACACTACTATTGCTCAAATAGGAGTAAAACTTGAGAACAACAATGTGATTCATAAACCTGCTTAAAAACCATGAGTCAGGAACATGTTTTAGTTTGAACCGTTAGCCCTGCCCACTCAGTCCTGTCTGGGATAGTGTCATGCAGTTGTTTCCTTATAGTTCTCCAGTGTCTGAAAAAGTGAAAATGCGATGTGGTGTTTTAATACAGGAAATGCTCCACTGTGTTTTTAAACTCCATACACGTCACTATTTGGGTCATTTCAGCCCTGGAATTGCCAATCTCAAGAAGGTAAAGGTAGCTGACTTTAAACTAAATTGAAAACTACTGCTACATGACATCACAAGGTGGAACAGAGCATTTGGATCTTTAGAGATGGAGATAAACTGATATGGCAGGATTACTCAAATATATGTGAATAAAACAAAACACAACTCCAGGTCTGTTTTTGATGAGGTTATAACCTTATAACTTGGGAGTAAATTTTGTGTAATACAGGATCTTTAATAACAACTGGACAGAAAAGATAACTCTGTCAGTAACTTCTGTATGTAAGTATGTAAATAAAGATTATATTTTACAGCCTCTACTTTTTTTTTTTTATTTAGCAGCTTTTACCATATAACACATGATGTAAAGAGCATTTATCTTAACTAGAATACATTAAATAATAAAAACATACAAGTGTAAATGAGTACACATCTCTGGACATGACATTTAAGAGAAAGAGAGAGGAAGAGAGAAAGATATTTTATTGATATTAGTAGTTTTATTTATTTATTTTTGAACCCATGTTTGACCCTTTCTGTGGTTTACCTCTCTCCAGTCTCCGGTCTAATCTCAGAAAGTAACAGTTTGTGGGCAGGTTTCATGTCATGTGTTGTTGGCGTTTAAAGCTGCTGTCCTGAAGCTGTTGCCACATCTCCAGAGCTTTTCATACCACTCACAGAACAAGAGGGACATTGTTGTTTAACCCTGTGCAGCTCGGGGATTATCAGATCAGCAGCCTGTGAAGTGGAGGTGCAAATGTGTCAAGTGTAAAAATCATCACATTGGGTTTACGTGGGGTCCCGGTCGTGCTCAGAATATGAGTTTGTGCAAGCAGAGAAATCGATTTCAAACTAACAGCTGTCAATCGCACTGAAGTGAATACACCACAAGCCTTGAGAACCTAGGGCTGCTGGTTCAAATCCTGACATGGGCACTTTGAAATAGTCACCGTGCGTAGTCACTCAAGTTTTTCTTCCAGTGAGCTCCTTTACAAAACCAAAATGCCAGAGAGCTACTAGTTTTAGCGGCCACAGGACATTGAGACGATTTAAGAAAGCGTTGGGGTACAGTTAGATGGCAATTAAACATAAACGACGCCCAGGAAGAACAGTTGATAGCTAAGGTCTGTATAATATTTTGAACTGTGCAATGATGGGAACTGTGCAATGAATGGAGTGTACATGTTATAGTTTGGCCCCCTGTGACCCCAGCCCTTTGGGACAACGGATGGAACTTTAGGCTACAATCTGGTGTGTTTACATTCATGTTGTGTCATGTTTGTTCATTAACATGCTCTGTCCCAATCAATCAAACAAACAAACAAACAAATAAATAAATAAATAAGGTCAATTAAATACAATCAATCCATGAATCTGCCCAGGGACTACAGGTGTAAATTAGCACTGGTGCTACAACCTGATGTACAATGCATCTCTTCTGTTAAGATTAATGTAAAAAATGTGTGCTGTCCCTGTCTCATTAAATAAAATAAATTAAATAAAATAATAGGCATGTAATTAACCAAATTTTTGATTATTCAGCACAGTGATATAATTCTGAAATCCCTTGGTGAGCCCCTTGGAAGGGGGTGGAGAGCGACTGGTAGCTCCTGACCTACAGGTTGGAGACCCCTGTTCTACATATTTTGGCCTATACTGTTACTAAAGCTGCTAGTATTACTGTTGTTACTTTTACTGTAAATAGCCTGTATTTTACTAGTGGTATTTTTACTTTTGACGGTGTCCAGTGCCCCAATGTTTTTTACTTGTCAATGCCTGATCTCATCTGATCTCAGAAGATAACCAAGGTGTGTACTGGTTAGTACTTGGATGGAGATCACTGGGAATATCAGGTACTACAGTGAGACTGCAGTGGGCCTAGTGCAAACTGTAGGTTGTGTCTTTAAGCAAGGCACTTCATCAATCTTGCCAAGTTTGAATATATGTGTGTGTGTTGGTTGATGGCACGGATTGGCAGCTTTGACTTTGTTAGTCCCATAACTTTGACTACGATAATATCTTATTACTGCCGTGTGGGGAGTGAACAAATAATGCTCTCTTTCCATAAAAGTCCTTAAAAAGTCCATAAAAGTCCCTAAAAGCACTGTATAATATTTAGAAGAAGCAATTATTTATACCACAAATCCACTACCACTAATTAAATATAAATATACTGCTAATATTACTGCTGCATGATGCATTATGCCTCATACTAACAAATACTACTACTGCATCACTAGTATAATCCCCTAATACTATCAGTAACTCAATTATAACTTTGATCAGTACATTTGTGCACTCTGACTGTGACACTGTGTGCCCCACAACCCAGTCTTCAGTTCATAATTCTAATGAAAGGGCTTAAGATATAGAGATTAGCATATGGAATGTTTAAGGTTTTTAATGTTGCAATAGTTAAGACGTGCACCTCCCTAATAGCATGAACATTGCCAACTTTGACCTAAAGGGAACGTCAATGGAACTCTTATCAAGCTATTTAAATTCCTTCTTCTTCTTCTTTGATTTATTTTAGTGCTTTTGCCATCTTATTTTTATTAATTTTTTTGCCATTTTCAAAAACTGTTGACTTATTTGGGTCAGTCCTGGTGCCAAGTTGCGCAAACATTATGAGGTGTGAGTTTTCGTAATGTTGGCACGCTTTGAAACGCTGCCAAGTGTTACGCAGAAAGTGGGTGACGAAATCAAGAAAGTTGAGATGTGGTAATAACAAAATACTACAGAGGTATTTTTAGTTTGGGTTGTAATCCTTAGATAACTCAAAGATGGAGGTCAAATGAAGTTGGTTTGATAAGATTCCTCAACGATGTTGTCACTTCAAAACAATATTACTGAATTAAATGTAATAAGTAGATATTATCTGATGTTTTAGTAGGGATGTGATCAGACTGAAAAACATGAATGACACATTAGGGTTATATAAGAGAGGAGACATTTTGACACTGAAAGAGTAAAATTGTATACTGTTGTTACTTCATTAATATTATACTCTGTAGATTCAAAATCAAAATACACAGGAGTAATTTTATAATATAAAATATATACAAAAAAGCAAACATTAGTTTCAAAACTAATAAAAACTATAAGGTGAATAAAATTGGCAGGGCTATAACAGACTGTACTGATTAAAGAAAGAACTAAAAAAGTTAAAACCATACTTCAGAACATTCTCCATGGACATTTTTCTCCGTGGAAGTTTTTTCATGCTGTGGAATATTATAACCAAAGGAACAACATTTCCATGGAAACAAGATGGAGGAGACCCCCCCTCCAGGCAAAATAAGAGGTTGTGAAGATGTTTGTCAGTGCACATCCATAATGAAACAAACCAAACAAAATATATATATATTTTATTTTTATTTTTTTGGCTGAAATTCCACGTATAATGTAAATATTTCGGACAGTGACTTTTCAGATGGATTGTCATTTAAACATTTCATACAAGTTTAATAAAGTATGTTAAAAGGTTTATTTATGCTTAAAAGAGTTTAAATGTATCAGAAGAAATAGGCCACAGAGCTCTGGTTCAGTGCAGGGCCACAGGCGCAGACTCTGGCCACAGGGCGCGGTGCAGGGGCCCCCTTGTGGTAAAACAGCGCACTCTTAGATTACCAGTCACGTCAGAACCCAAATGAACAAGCTCCATTTGAGGCACAGACAAATCCAAACATCACTGGATTATGAGCATTCGGAAACGTTTGTGCGCTCGTGCACTGAGACGTTTGTGCGCAGCCTATCGGATTCAGCGGGAGCCAATACGCATCCAAATGAAAAGAACGCCAGCGCTTTCTATAATCCCCGTCTATCCTTTTGATCTCGGGACCCGCTGCCGTGGCATCACAATGGGACAGGGCAGCGACGGGGCACAGCCATGAAGAGCAGACTCCCGTAAATGACTCACATCACGGGGCTTCTGGACTCGAGTGGGGGCAAACTGGAGCCACGAACCAAAAGAGAGCGTGTGCGTAAAAGTGCGCCGAGATGCTGGCTGTGCTGCTCGTGGGGCTGTGCGCGGCCTCGGCCGGTCTGTTCTCCGCGGTCAGCTGTTGCCCATCACAGTGCAGCTGCTTCTACCACAACCTCAGCGACGGATCCAAGGCCAGGTACTGCACGAAATACTTAAATGTTTGTCTGACCATCGCTTTTACGCACGTCTTGATGCATCTTTTGGAGCTCTTTTGGCGCGACAGATGTGAGCAGAGGTGAACACGTGTGCAGAAGATAATTCAGGGAGTGCATGTCCGTCCAATTTTATTTAATGCAGGATTATGTGTCAAAGGCACTTTCAGCCTCTCCGTCTATGCCGTTATCATTTACAGGAGTAGCCTTTTGCAGGCTTACAACGTTAAATTTACTCAATGTAGTTCAACTTGTATCACTGAATTTACATATCTCGTCTGTAAGCTAATTTATAATAATTAGTCACCTTCCTTTATCCTCACTTTTGTGTCTCATTTGTCATATTTTAACCTGTGTGTTTTGAACTATTGTTATCACAAAAAGTGAATAAAACTGTAGATCATTTTCTGAATCTGATCCTTGTGTGGCATGACCCCTGACCTCTTGTGTGTGCTACAGGAGTGTCATCTGTAATGACCCGGACATGTCCCTGGTGCCAGTGGGCTTCCCCGTGGACACGTCCAAACTGCGGATTGAGAAGACGTCCATCCAGAGGGTCCCCAGTGAGGCCTTTAGCTCCCTCTCCAGTCTGGAGTTCCTGTGGCTGTCCTTTAACACTTTGTCCTCTGTGGCTGGGGACAGTTTCAGAGGGCTGCTGAGCCTGGAGGAGCTGCGTCTGGACGGGAACTCTCTGACGGTGTTTCCCTGGGACAGCCTGCTGGACATGCCCAGCCTCAGACTGCTGGACCTGCATAACAACCAGCTCAGCTCTCTGCCCCCGGAGGCCACCACCTACATCCGCAACCTCACCTACCTGGACCTGTCCAGCAACAACCTGCTCACCCTGCCCCCCGAGGTGCTCAGCACCTGGCTGGCAGTGAGGCCCGCCCAGGGCCCGGAGAGCTCCAAGATGATACTGGGTAAGAGAGGAACAGTTATCCTGTACTTCATTAGGATAAAACTCATTCATAAGTCATCACATCAGCAGCTGGACAGTACTGTTGCTAAGTGACCATCTGTGGATATAAGTAGCTCTGGATCATAGTGATGATTAGAATGAAATCATGTCTACATGTTAGCGTTGTATGAAGGGAGATCAACTTAATAACTACATCTCTCTCCTTTTCATTCTGTGTGATTTGATAAACTCTGAAAAGTCCTGGTTGTGGCAGTGGCAGTGAGCTACGGTGTAAAAGCTGCTGAGAGAAGATCAATGCAAAGTTTCTTATTCCAGATAGTGCAGGGTTTGTTGTCAGGAGTAGGGATGGGCGATATGCAATAATTCCACTAATTGTAATAAAAAAAATAAAAATAAATTATAAGTATTGCGATACTGTTTATTTTTATTTTTTTAAATTTTCCAATAAGATTATTTTTTTTTTACTTAATAGGCTACATGATGTGTATAGTCATTCAAACATATTTATATTTTCAATACAATTTTAGATCTTTTTTAAGATTATTGTGATGTTATTGTTAATAGTGATTATATTGACCATTATAATTGTGACACAAATTTAATTATCATCCCAAATCTAAATGAAAGTACTGTCTGACATCGGACACAACTGGACAAAATGGCCCTCGCTTACATGAATATTATATGTGTCATCTTAGTAAATGTCTTATTTATTTTTTCAATCCATTCATTACTGAATATTCTTTTCATTTCCACATTTTCTGTGAAGAACCACCATCCGAGTCATCATCATCCTCTTCCTCTTCATCATGTCTATCCATCCTGTGCTCTACTCGTCCCTGGTGTAGTCATGGACAGGGGTACGGACTTTATGAATTAAATGTTAATCCTCTTACAGGATTAGCATGCTAACATCCACGCTGCCATCTGCAGACTGCTCTTTCACATTGTCCGCAGCTGGACGCTCCCCCTGCTCCACTGAGCTGGCCTTTGCCCTTGCCCGCAGGTCTCCATGACAACCCATGGGTGTGTGACTGCCGCCTGTATGAGCTGGTGCAATTTCAGAAGTCTCCGAGTCTGTCTGTGGCTTTCATAGACACACGTCTCCGCTGCTCTGCTCCAGAGAGTGTGTCAGGAGTCCTGTTTAGTGACGCTGAGCTGCGTCAGTGCCAGCTGCCCCGGATCCACACGGCTGTGGCACGAGTGCGCAGCGCCGCAGGCAACAGTGTACTGCTCCGATGCGGCACCCTTGGCGTGCCCATCCCAGACCTGAGCTGGAGCAGGGCTGATGGACGACCTCTCAACGGCACAGGTGAGCCTAAGTCTGTTCTACTTTCCACATCTGCAGTCTGAGCTAAGATGCTTTATAGAGCTGTTAATTAAAGAGAAAGCTGTGAGGGGATTGTAATGCCCTGAGACTGACTGACAGCTGCTACTGCTGCTGCTACACAGTTATGCAACATTGATCAGTATTGACTCAACATTGAATAATCACAAAGGACAGTTGTCTGATCAAATCCTGGGGCGTAGAATTTAATAATAGTACAACACCAAAACTGCTCATCTGTGTCATTCAAATACTTTGCACAAATGACTCCACACATAGACCATCCCAGATGTCATGTACCAACACATGTGTTCTCTCCACAGTCCAGCAGGAAACATCTAAGGAGGGCATCACCTGGTCCATCCTCAGTGTGCCCGCAGTGTCCTACCAGGACTCAGGGAAGTATATCTGCAAAGGCACAAACTACGCTGGGAGTGCAGAGGCGGTTATCTCACTCCTTGTTACCAACTCAACCAAAGCAGATGGAACCCAGTCAAACAATGAGAGAAAAACAAAGATGAAGAAGTCTGGTCCAATGGGCAAAGCTGCTTACCAGGAGAAGCTGGTGGCCCGGTACGTGGTGCCCACCTCCACTGCACCCACTCTGCAGGCCATGCAGTCAGGCATCCCTCTGGGGCTGGGCTCAGTGCTGTCTGTGGACAGTTACAGTGTTGCAGACCAGGCCACACCTGCTCCTGTCACCACCTCCAACCCAGACACCCTCTTGGAGCTGGAGAGGACCAACCTTAGCAATCTTTCTGCCAACACCTCCTCCCTCCAGCAGGACCCTGACAGGGTGGTCAAAGGAGTCAAAGTGGTGGGGGACACGGACAATACCATTTCTCTGAACTGGAGAGCCCCTAAGGCCAAGAACAGCACGTCATTCAGTGTGCTGTATGCAGTGTTTGGAGAGAGGGACATGAGGAAGATCAACGTCGGAGCAGGACAGACGCGGGTCACCATCGATGGCCTGGTGCCCAGGACCAAGTACATCGCCTGTGTGTGTGTGAAGGGCCTCATCCCCCGGAAGGAGCAGTGTGTGATCTTCTCCACTGATGAAGCAGCCAGTGCTACAGGCACACAGAGACTCATCAATGTGATCGTCATCACAGTGGCCTGTATCATTGCTGTCCCGCTCACTGTCATCGTGTGCTGCGGTGCAATCAAGAGGCGCATCAAGAAATACTGGGGCAAGAAGTCCAAAGACATCCAGGACTCCTATGTGACCTTTGAGACTCTGTCCCCTGGCACTAAGGCCAAAGGGCTGGAGGGAGAATATCTGAACAGACTGAACCCAGAGGAGTCCAACAGACTGCTGTCTGCTCGCTCCAGTCTGGACTCTGAGGCCACAGCCAAGATAGAAGGACAGCCCAACGAGTACTTCTGCTGACATCATGCTCCAGCTCCGGCTCCACAGCCCACACCCCACACGCACGCCCATCACCTGCCCCATCTGCACCTCAGCACCCATCAGCAGCACCCACATCACCCACCCTCCAACCAGCAGCACCCACATCACCCACCCTCCAACCAGCAGCACCCACATCACCCACCCTCCAACCAGCAGCACCCACATCACCCACCCTCCAACCAGCAGAACGCCATCACCCCACACCACGGTACACTCCCACACCTGCAGCAGACCCACCAGCACCCACAGCTTCAGCACCCTGCCCATCCCCACCCACCACGGCCCCCTGAAGTCAGCCTGCCCAACGCACGCTCCCACACCCCTCTGCCCTGGGACAGCCCTCCTCCTGTCCCTCCTCGCTGGGTCATGCCCTCCACACCACCTCAACAGAGGACCACCTTCTATCAGAGAGCATTCGCACGCTGCACCATCATGGAGATATCAGTGTAGAGACCTGTGCACCTCTACGGCCTGCTACGCACAAGCTCTTGGATAAAATGTTCTGCACGTACTGTGTTTTGAGGATGCTACAATCAAACCATGAATCAGGAATTAAACTCACTACTCCATCTAGTGGTACAAAGTGAAATGTCAGACAATAGGATAACATTTGTGCTTGTTAGTGTTGGTCTGTTGATGTTTTATTTTCTACAGTCTTTAACAAATCCACTTGACACTGTAGTTTAAGCTAAAAGGTGTAAACAGTAAAAATCTGAACCATCCGATAATATAAAATAGTCTGCACTGATGATTGTGTGAGTCTCGATTTTCTTAGCATGGCCAGCGCCCCCTGTCTCCTGATGTGTGAAGGGCACTGAAAGAGCGGATCTAGATCACGTGTGTTTTTGTACATAAAGCTCCATGAGTGTGTGCCTCTGTATATATCTCTGTATCTTAAACATGTGTCATAGGTTCTGAGGAGATATACACACAGGCATTTTCACACTGCAGTGACGAGAGAGCTGGAGCTGGAGAGAGCGACTCAACTATGACACTGTAAATACAAATCAAATTTAATGTATTTTTATTCTCTGCACAATTTATGTTAGCCCCTGACCTGTGCTCTCAGTGTATAAACATGTTCTGTCAAATAAAGTTTTCTATTAAAATATGGATAATAACCCAATTTATACATTTATTCTGACTTTTATTTAATGTGCAGTTTTGATATTAAAGAGCCCATATTACACTATTTTATGATCTTTGTAATAATGTTGGTTCCTCATCAAAAACATATCCAGAATTGTTAGTTTCATTTACACAAGTTTAACAAACAAACCCTAAAAATTTGAGTTACTCTCAAATACAAAACGATCTGTTCCAACTTATGATGTCAAAATGAAGTGTTCCACTGTGTTTTTAAACTCGATACACCTTCATTAAAACCATTTGTCATCATTTCAATCCTGGAATCTGTACTGAACTAAAAGGTACATTTAGCTGTTAACTTGAAAACTACCACTTCATGACATCATAAGATGAAACAGGGCTTTTTGAGCTTTTGAGATGTAAACAGACTAAAAATAAACGTGTGCTCAAACGTGTGAATGAAACAAAACTCACCACAAGCATACGGAAAACACGAAGTCCGTACAAGAGTGGTCCTAACTTTTCGAAAAACTCATCAAGTAATTAGCTGTGAAGAAATGTTGAAAATAAAAATCCACAAATGTTAAGTCCAAAGTGTGGTTCTTGGTTGTAGTTTGCGTCAATATAGATCACCAAAAGTCTCAGCAAAATAAATTTACGCTGGATTTGGAGACGACTTTTATGCATGGTTAGACCACGGCTGTTCTGAGGTTTCACCAGTTAAAATTTGACAAAGGTTATCTCTAATAACATTGAAAAATATCTTGTAAAAGCATTCTAACATGGACTAAATCTCACAAGAGTAAATTTGTGTAATATAGCAAATTTAATCCTTACCAATCTGTAAATAAATAAATAAATAAATAAAACATTCTAGAGACTTCATTATGTAGGTAGTGATGTCCTACAGGTGAACACAATCTTCTATTTCCATTGAGTCATGTAGGTGTAAAAACAGTGCTAGCCCAACAGACCTTTTCTAAAGACATCTGATTAACTGTGTTTGTAATTCAATTGGCTGACCTGCCTCTGTTGTATTCTCACATAACAACACTAGATGCCTATATCTAGGTTACTGCAGTTTAAGGTGTTAATCTCATAGTTGTTACCATGTTGGTGTTTGCTTCCCTGCGTTGACAGTTTGGCAAATGTCTCAACCCTCTTTGCCCCTAACTCATGCAATACCTGTCCTGTCTAATTAAAGATCCTTTATTACGCAAAATTGACTCTTGTGAACTTTAAGTCAGTCATCTGTTAGAATGTTACCTCATCAAAAACATACCTGGAGTCGTGTACGTCTTTCACACATATTTGAGTGACCCTTTATTATTACTGCCCTACAAAGACAAAAGAGCTTAACTCACCAGAGTGTGAAACTGAGAAAAATGACTTCAAAACTTCTGTTTTGTCCAGACAAAATATAATAGGTAGGGCTCCCAAAATTTGACAACTAGTTGCTATAATGAAGAAATATTTGTATGCATAAAAATACTGAGCTCAAAATAAAACTTTGACCCTTATTTGACAGCTACTGTACTCTGCTTTTGTATCATAAGGAGTCGTGCAAAGGCAAAAAGCAGTGACTGACATGACACTTTATTTGATTTTCCCTAGACTTCCATCCATTATAAGAACACCTCACCCAGGCTGAGTCATCATGGAGTTTGTTTGAAATGATACAAGAGCTTGATCAGGACACTTACACAGTTAAATAGTCTGACAGACATGTTACTTTACAGTATAGTATATACTGTATCAATAAATACAGAAAATACTTTCACATTAAAGATCATTTAAGTATAATTGAACACAAAGGTTTATTTATTTAGCAATGACATATTTATTTATTAACGACATAGTTTTTGGCTTTTGCCTTTGCACGACTTATTTTTTGCACCTGATACAAAGGCAGAGCACAGGAACTGCCAAATAAGGGTTAAAGGTCAATTTTGAGCTCAGTATTTTTCACAATATTTATTCACATGATAAAGGAGCTCTCATATTCAAACAAAATGACATGAACTCATTTTTGACCAAATATGATGTTACGGCGTTCTGCCTTTGTAGGGCAGATTAGTCTATCTACATCTCCAAATGCTCCCTGTAATGTCGGGAAGTAGTAGTTTAAGTTGTAAGTCAACATCAGAAATTGTCCAAATGATTCAAGAAAAACTAAACTAAAACTAAGAGAGTTTGTGTATTAAATGTGTGAATGAAACAAAACACAACTCCAGGTCTGTTTTTGATGAGGAAACAACATTATATCATAGATCCACCTTAGGATAATATGGACCCTTTAAAACTTTAAGCCAGAAGTTACTATAGTTAGTCTATCTAGTTCAGCACTGTCCAAACAACCTTTATTGCATGAACACAAGAAACTCTGCTTTGTTTGAGTCAACCCTTGTCCGATCTGAGCTCCACTTCCCAGTCAAACCAGCTCACCATTTGGAGGTTCCTGTTTGGTTACGTAACTTGGTGTTTTGTGGGTCAGGGCAGCAGTGGGACAGTGCCGTCTTAATCATGATCAGGGGGAGAATTAGAGCCACTTGTTTGTTCCACGGCACGTCAAGGATTAAGAGTAATAGGCTTCTCCTGTCCACTGCCCTGACATGTCCACAGCGCGAATGTGGCCCTAAACTCTGGGCTTTTGTTTGGACTATGGACATATTGGGTTATTTACTCGTGATAGTTGTGGTTCAGTTTGGGGTGAGTGCGGCGTTTTCCTCCCAGTGTTTACGCGGGTGTAGCTGTGTAGAAGACCGTCATGGAAGGTAAGGCTGC
This sequence comes from Boleophthalmus pectinirostris, assembly GCF_026225935.1. Taxonomy (NCBI): domain Eukaryota; kingdom Metazoa; phylum Chordata; class Actinopteri; order Gobiiformes; family Gobiidae; genus Boleophthalmus; species Boleophthalmus pectinirostris. The sequence continues at coordinate 32,329,593 of NW_026571404.1, read as the reverse complement.
TCCTGTAATCTCAAGAGTATTTTTAACTCTCTCCCTGTGTCACAGAGAGAGGCGACAATAAACAGGTCTATAGCAATATAGTTTTGAGTATAGTTAAAGCTAACATTTAGTGTAGTGAGGAGGCTTTGGTAATGCTTTTGTACCAAGATTTTTTCTCAAACTGAAGCTAAGACTGAAGTTGGAAGAGCGAATAAACCAGGATTTCTCTGGACAGCAGAAGACATTATATAAATCTGCTATTATTTTTGAACACCAATAGAAGTGTTTGCAAGACATTGGAACAAAAATGTACCTTAGACTGAATTTCAAAGTGTAAGAATTCTGCTAGTCTGAATATGTTGCTATAAATTTGACATTCTCTTGCTGTAGGTCCCTCACTTGTATGGAGGACAGTCTGTTCAGGAGCATCCCAGATGAGCTGCCTGAGGGTCTGACTAAAGTGCGCATAGAGAAATCCCACTTCGCTGAGATCCCACAAGGAGTCTTCTCCAGGAGCACAGCCTTAGAAAACCTATGGCTCAACTTCAATGAAATTGCTCTAATCAACTCCAAAGGTCTGGAGGGACTGTCCAACCTGACAGAACTTCGGCTGCAGGGGAACAAGCTGCGCTCTCTGCCATGGACCGCCTTCGAGGATACACCCAGCCTCAAGATCCTGGACCTGAAGCACAACCAACTGGACGTCCTTCCAGAGCATGCTCTCAAATATTTACCTGGGCTCACATATTTAGACTTATCTTTCAATCAGCTTACGGTTATATCCAAGGAGGTCTTCCTCAACTGGCCCCTGTACCAGAAGCTGCAGAGCCAGGAGGGGCCAGAGGGGGGCGCTGTGGGGCCCAATGTGGTGTTAGCGCTGCACGACAACCCCTGGTTGTGCGACTGCCGCCTCAAAGGCTTTGTGGAGTTCACACGCTCCTTGAGCCCTCCAATTCTTCTCATGAACTCTTATTTGAGCTGCTCTGGGCCGGACTTTAAGGCTGGACAGTTCTTCCATGAGGTGGATGTGCGCTCCTGCATCAAGCCTGTGGTCAGCACTGCCACTGCAAACATGAGCCTGCCCCAGGGAGCCAACGCCACCATGCGCTGCTTGGCCAAGGCACGGCCCCAGGCCTCACTGTGGTGGACATATGGACTCAAGATAATCAGAGGATTTCATGGTGAGAGTCAGTCACACCCAGCACAGACACATCAAGGAGGGTTTAATCACAGGGCTGATGTCGTCCAGTGAACAGAAAGCTCCAATTCTACATAAACACATGTAAAATTACCATGGAGTGTGTGTGTGTGTGTGCATGTGAACTTGATTAAGACTGAGAGATTACAGAGGTTTGTGGTCTAATGAATGAAAGTGTGGTCCACTCTAACATGCCCAGCTCTGTGTCACTGACCTCCCCCTGCTCTCACATGTAACAGCCCAGCCACACCAGCTCTGCGTCAGTGATACTCTAATACTTGTACAGACACACCAGAACAGTGACGCAGTGTGTGCAAATCATCTGATTCAGTAGTGTTGAAACACAGTGTTTGTTTGGTACATAAATGACACTTGAGCTCAGTAATATTTCAGTACTACACAATATTCACTGTGGTTTTGGACACGTTAGAATTTACATTTTGATTTTATTACTTTAGAATCAAGTACACATCATTTTTCAAATCTGGTTTCTCTCTTCAGTAGAATCTTGCAAGAGGAATGTGTAAAGTTTAAACGAGGCGCCAAACAGTAGCTGCTTGCATCCCATAGCAATTATAATTGACATTCTCATTTTTACCTGCAGAGTTCCAGGAGCGGGTGGATGAGGACACTGTTCGCTCCTTCCTGGTGATCCCGTCTCTCCACGTGTCAGACCGGGGCCTTTATACCTGCACCGCCGTCAACTACATGGGCAACTCCTCTGCCACCATCCAGCTGGATGTCCAGACCACCCAGGGCTCCACCGCCCAATCCCCACGTGGAGATGAAGCCCCGCCCCCTTCTGCCGAGGAAAACATCTACATCGACATCCGTATCGCTAAACAAACTGTACGGGGCATTTCCATCGAGTGGCACGCTGCTTTAGAACACCCCGATCAGACTTGGTTCACGATTCACTTTGGACGCATCAATGAAAAGAAAGAAGCCATTTTTATCGGCCCAGGAATCAACTCTTACACTGTTAATGACTTGCTGCCGGCTACCAAATACGAAATCTGTGTCACTCTGAAAAATCAAAACCCTCGACCAGGCCAGTGCATTGTGTTTGTGACAGGAAGTGACATCACAGAGATGGAGCAGCGGGAGAAGCTGATTTACATAGTGGTGATAGTGTTAGCCATGGTGCTGGCGGTGCCCATAGGGATGTATGCATGCACTACAGACACGAAACTGGTGTGTGTGGAGAGGATCCTGAGCTCGTGGAAGAACAGGAGAGCGAGCAGGACCCCAGGCATGGAGAGGCAGAGGCAGGGGACGTTTGACAGTCTCCAGGCGGCCAGTGATGAAGGTCTGGTCAATAAAGACTCCAGTGATGACCGCAAGGTGAGGAGGAGGTCAGAGGACAGGTCACAAAAAGGCAGGCTCAGTGCTCAGCTCTACTGAACTCATTTCATATACGAGCGTTGTTGTGTTCTCTTGTGTTGATCTGCAAAGCGTGACCATAAGACACTGTATCAGATGTTTGTTTTCATGTACTGTATATACTCCTTATATGAAGCTTCTGTGTCCCTTGTCTAACATAAAAAACATGCCATAAAGTAGGCTCGAGTAAAATTTGTTTTACTCTGAGCTCTTTGCATACAAGGTGTCTTTATTCACCACTAACCTGCAAGTACAGCAGTTGTGCTGTTAACAAGCTAGTTGTTAACAGTGCTGTGATGTGAACAGTGGGCCAAATCAGCCAGCTGACCAAAATACAACAGAACCTGTGCATTTTGGAGCAAACTGTTCTAGTCATACCCCATAGACCAGTCCTGTGTGTGGTCATGTGTGTAGAGGTGGTGACGTGCTTTCTGTCTTAATGCTGTGTTCCTCTGTTCTAGGCCCAGGAGGTCTGACAGTGGACATAAAGTGCAGTGCTATAGGGCACAGCGTCAGCTCATCTCTGAACTCTGTGTAACACTGACTGTCTGTATCACTTTTACGTGCACAGTTCTTCTCAGCAACTGTTTTTATTCACATAACAAACCCCATGTTCTCTATGAAGAAAAGAGGTTTAAGGGGAACACGTGTTGAATCAACTTTAAATGTGCATGGTGTAACTTTTCTGGTGGAGGGTCTGTCACCTGCTTGTCTTCATGGAGATGTTATTGCTTTGTCAAGAATGTTATGGAGATTAAACCTGTCTATCACAAGGGAGACAACTATAGTCAGATCTGTGGAGACGCAAGCCTATTCATGGAGGGAATTATTGTATTTTTGAGCAATGGAAACCCCCATAATGAAAGAATGTTAGATGTTTAGTGTCATACCATGGAACATTCCAGGGAAAGCAATACCATCTCCATGAAGAAAAGCAAGTGACAGACTCTCCTCCAGAAAAGTTACACAATGCAACTTTAATGTTACTGCTTGATGCTAATCACCTGAATAAATAACAATGAAAGCCTTCATAAAAATATGTGTTTTTGTGGCAACCGGCAATAAAAAATCACACTGTTTAAAAAATGTGTTAACAGTGTTTTGTTGTGCCATTGTATTTTATTTAAACACTGTTAAAGAGGGAGTATTACACTTCTATTGGGTATTAACTGCTAAAACATAACATATTTAGATCACCATGTTACCTGTTATTCTTTTGAAAATGTTGCTCTTCACTCATGCACATTTGGTGTGCATTTCACTAATAAAGCTGCTGCACATTGCATCAGGTTTGTGAAGTTGTAGTGTCTTGTTTTGTATCATGCTTTTGTATATTTATGATAGAATCTGGGCAGGAGCTAAACTGACTCTTGGACAGAATCTTATCGCTAACCGTGAGAAGGGTTCAAACAGGGCCCAGGACAGATGTCTAAATTACTGAAGCACGGATGGATGATATCTAAAACTTCTTCAGACAGGTTTTTGATGAAGGAACAACATTATAACACGAAATAAAGCAAAATAAATAAAAACATTTTGCAATACCCATGTAGTTTTCAAGTTAACATCTGCCTTTTACCTTAAATTCAGTAGAGATCAGCAATTCCAGGGCTGAAATGAAGCCTAAATGTGCAGGGTTTGTGTGTTAAACATGTGAATGAAACAAAACACAACTCCAGGTCTGTTTTTGATAAAGATACAACATTATAACAGATAGAAAAAAGCATCATATGTCCTTTAAGAGTTTTTTGAAAGGCTCTTTAAAGATTTGGATCCCATATAGGAGCTGAAAGTCCTATCACTCCTTGAGATTTACTGGTCAGTGCGTCTTTGTTCCCGCTCTGTGATAGACTCTACACAGATTACACAAAGCTGCTGGTTCAATGATGTACATTAACAAGAGCATATGCTTAAGCCTCTGTGCGTCATGTCTTACACATGTGTCTCTCTAAGCACCACGTATTCTGACCCAGTGAAGGAACATAAAGTAAAAGTAGCAAAGTACTGTACTTAAAGGTGCACTGTGTAACTTTTTGGTAGTGGGTCTGTCATTGCTCTGCCTGGAACGTGCCACAATATGACATTAAACAGCTCTACCTTACATGTACATATTACAGGTGTTTTTTTTACTGCTCAGAAATACCTAAAAAACAGGCATTCTGACTGTGAGCGGGGTCGCCTCTCCACAGATCTGACCTGTAACTTGGGCTGGTTTAGTCTCCATGAAGATAGAAAGGTGTAATGCCATACCGTGGAACATTTGACAGACCTCCACCAGAAAAGTTACACAGTGTACCTTGAAATACATTGACTTTAAAAACTTTTTTCATGTGATACTTTTACATAATGTTATATATATATTTTTTTGCTCTAGCATTTGTACTTTTATTTAAGTCACAAAATGGAGTACTTCTTCTACCACTGTTCTCACCACGCATCACTCTGGATCTCAGCTGACTGCTCCAAACAGATGGACTTAGTGCATACACCAGAAACACATTCCCACTTTGTTTATTTGACATCGTGCCACAACAGCCTCCTCCTCGTCCTCTCCCCCAGATCCTCCTCATATTTGCTCTGTACTGTTTGATATTACTCATGTTGACCCGGTGATGTTGGTCATTTTCTAAACCACATCTGCTCAGTGGCTGTTGGGGGATTGGGGCTGATCTTGGTGCTAATCCCTCTGTGTAAAACAATGGTTAAGTCTGTAGCTGCAAAAACATGATACACCTGACTATATGACTGTTCATGTTTCTGTAGTACACTCAGAAAGTCTTTTAAAGGAGTCATATTACACTTTAAAAAAAAAGTTTTTATTTATGTTATGTTGTTTCCTCATCACAAACATACATGGAGACGTGTTTTGTTTCATTCACACTTGTTTAACACATAAACCCTGTTCTTCTCTCAGGACAGAAAACACTCTGTTCCACCTTGTGGTAATACAGGTAGTGCTCCATTGTGTTTTTAAACTCCATACACCTTCACTAGAATCATTTGGATAATATAATTCCAATCCTGGAATTTCCAATCTCTACTGAACGAAAGGTAGTAACTGTAAACTTGAAAACTTCCACTACATGACATCACAAGGTGGAACAGAGCATTTTGACCTTTGAAGATGTAGACAAAAATAACAATAAAGAATTGCTCAACATACTGTATGTGAATAAAACAAAACACAACTCGGTCAGGAATCGGAATACACTAGACAGTTTGCAAGAACCTCGTAAATTGTAGACTGTGCACATGCCAATCAGTGAAGACCTGTGAAGCCATAATGTCAAACTCAAGCGTCTGTCTGGGTCCCTTTTGTGGAACAGCACAACAGTAAACAAAGTCGTTGAGATGGATGTAGATGGAGACTTCTGTGTTGGCAATGATTTCTGAGATCGAGGATTTAAAGCCTCAAAGAGAATGTTTGGTGAATTTTATCAAGGGGAAAGATGTTATTGCCCTTCTTCTTCCTTAGCAGCGCATTACATACGTCACAACCAAATAGCAGCGACTGGTTAAATAAAAAAGTACCCGCCTATCGCTGAGCAAATGAATCCTAATGCTGCAAGGTCAGACTGTTTTCATGAAGTGAAACCGTCTGATGAATTAGGCTACACAGGAGGTGTAGTTTCTGTACAATTGGCACAGTAGCACCAAATAACAGCATGGCTTTTAGCAACAAGGCACTAAAAGGTATAGATGTATATAAGATTACCACTTTGATTGTCTTTCTGTATACACTGATCAACAACATGGAATATATTATGAAAGATCATTTGTACAGAAATGCTTCACAATAACATCAGTTCCATCTGTTTGAAATTTTTACATCCACTGGTTTTTCAGATGGTCACGTAAGGATAATCCTAGTCATATCTGCGTCATCAAAACTGGCTCAAATATGACACACACACGCACACACTCCAGCCAAACTCACAGAGAACTGGGCACTGGGATTTTGGTGGGGCGCCAAAGGTCCAATATTGCAAAAAGAAGAACAAATTAGTCCCTAGATTAAAGACATGGTAATCTGAAAAAGGTCATGTTTTATGTAACTTTGGAATGGTGGGCATGTTCTGGAGATGTTTACACAAATACCCAGTGGATGGAGCTGTACACATTTAGAATTGGTTGACCTAAGACTGACACGAGATTAAAAAAACAAGATCAAGTTTTACTGTCCTAAAAACGTGAAAAACAGAACTAGTTCATTTTAAAGATTTGCAGTGGGCCAAAGTTATTCTTTATTTATCTTATGCATTTTGAGCATATGTGCTTTTCACAACTCTCAGAGGCCAGAGTAGTTTTGCTGTCACGATAAATCTAACAACCACTTGATTATTGGACAATAAAATGCTTCAAAATGCTTCATGGACATATTTTGACCTCAATAGCTGCTTATACAATATTTCTGTACTGGGGCAAGACAGTCAGGTATTTAATGACTAGTCATGTTTTTGTTTTTTTAAAGAATTTGAACATTGATCAAAATTATATGACATTTATTGATTGATTTTATATTTGTGGTGACAACTTAGTTTTCTGAAATAAGACTTTTTGGTTGACCTCTGTGTCCGCTGTCATGTGTCTTTGGCTCCATTTGCTATGGCAGCATTTGATTTCAATGGATTGAGATGGATTTATTTTTCCAAATATAGCTTCACCAGCTTATCACATGTACTTTATGCTATTGGCATAAAATAAAAAATAATAAGTCTTTATATCTTCTGTTTATGTCATTATTTTGCGAGACAATTTACGGGTGCATTCACACTTGTAAAATCAATATCTGGACTAAACTGGAGCTAAATTTGGATCAACATTTGGACTAGACCAGGACTAAAATAGGACCAAACCAAGCCTACATTTGGACTGGTCTTAAAACCAGGTCTTAGTCTTAAGTATTCAACCCTTTGCATTGTCCAGCCTTAAAATAAGCACAAAGCACAACTTATCTTTTAATACTAACTACTTTCTTTTGGCATGCTGATACTAGTGACTTTCCATTTTCATTGTATGCTACTTATGTTATCCTTATGCTATCATTTTATGCTACTTTATATCCTCCACTGTCTCCAGTAGAGGGTGACAGGCTCCTAATCCAGTCATTTAAAAGAAAAGTGAAAGAACCAATCCCTTCAAAGATGTTTTGTGTACAGTTGATCTGAAGGCTGGCGGTGTGAATGTGTGCGTGAATGGGTGTTTGGTTCCTGGATTTAAAGCACTGTATAAAACAGTGACCATTTACCAAAATTTGAAGCTATAAAACCTTAGAATTGCAAACATTTATGTCGAGTAACTCCTTCTCCAGCAGGTGTCAGTAGAGAGCAGTGTCTTCAGGAGGTGCTAATCTTTGCCCTTTGACCCCCGTCCCAGTCTGACTCAGAAAAGTATACAGTAATCCAATATTCAAAACATGTGCACTAAAGCGAGTCACATGTTTCTTTTTCCAAATTACTGCAACAACAAAATGACAGAAAATTAAAAATGGTTTTATTGGTTAGAAAATAATACATCTGATTGAGAACAGAGATGTCAACTATGGAACAGAATCACCAGCACCAATGTAAACAACCCACAATCTCTGTAAACACTGCAAAAAAGAAAAGCACAACTGTTAAAATCACTTAAATTTTACATATTAATTTGGAATTTTTTTACTACTTTGAATAACTGAGTGGACTTGACTTATGATTTATGAGTTTTAATTACTCAACTGAGAAGATTTTTAGCTAGAAATATGAATAAAAGTTTTAACCCAATTGGAAATACCATAAAACAAGTCAAATCTGCAGACTAACTACATTGAAATTCTAGTAATTTCAGCAGGATTCCTTTCTTGCAGTGTTACTCAATTGTTTTTTTTACACCTGCGCAGAGGGATTATGGCTCCTCCTCTCCCTCTTCCCCCTCCTCTTCCTCCTCCTCTTCCTACCGTGCTCATTTGACTTCCTCTCTGTTGAGTTGATCTCTTTAGTCAGTCCAAGTGTCAAGAAAACCTCGGCTAAGAAGCTTGGGCTGATCCCAAATAAAACAGTCTCGCTCGTTCGGATCTGAATGAGTTCCAGCACGGATCTGTCCAAGTCTCCTCTCTGTCAGTAAACACGAGGATTAAGTCTCCAATATCTGATGAACGGAGCATGTGGGAATCAAAACACTGAATTTAAAGCAATTTACAAGGCATTTACATGAAAGAAGATCAAAACTGCCATAATAAATGTTGTCCAAATATATTATATTATTGGAGATTAATATCAACATAAATTGGAACACCCATGGAACACTAAGTTATAATTTGCACCTTTTAAATCACAATATTCATCCAAATCAACTGAATAAAAGGAACAAATGAGCTGACTTCTGCATTAAAAAACTGCAGTGCCCAATGATCCACCATTGTCAGAGTTTCTAACATCACCGTTAACGTCATCGCAACAAAGAGTCATGCAGCTACCAACACCTCCGATGGACAGCTGCACATCACTCTAGCACGTAACAGATTGTTTTGCATTTGTACCAAAATGACTATGTGCACTACAGAATTGTATGTGTGTTACTAATTAAGAAAGTAGTAGAGAGCAGTGGCCATGTACTAGTGGCAGTGAAAACAGGGGTTGAGAGGCAATACAGCGTCTTGAGAATAAGCGGAAAAGGTTAAAAGATTAAAAGCTCAGAAAAGTTGATTTTGAATAGTACATCTGCTTTAATTTACATTCCCCGCGTAAATACATTTAAGGTCTATCCATCCATTTTCTTCCACTTATCCGGGGCTGGGTCACGGGGGCAGCAGTCTAAGCAGGGACTCCCAGACTTCCTTCACCCCAGACAATTAATCAAGCTCCTCCAGAGGGACCCCGAGGTGTTCCCACGCCAGCTGAGAGACATAGTCCCTCCAGCGTGTCCTGGGTGTTCCCTGGAGCCTCCTTCCAGTGGGACATGCATGGAACACGTCCCGAGAGAGGCGCCTCACCTCAGCTGGCTCCTCTTGACGTGGAGGAGCCCCGGCTCTACTCTGAGCTCCTCCCACCCTATCTCTAAGGGAGCGCCAAGCTACCCAGTGGAGAAAACTCATTTCGACCGCTTGTATCCACAATCTTGTCCTTTCGATCATTACCCAGAGCTCATGACCATAGGTGAGGGGAGGAACAAAGATTTTGTGAGACAGGTTAGTTTTACCCTACTGATGATGTGTTGTTGCAATAGTAATTCTGCCTATCCTTTCGACTCAGCTCTCTCTTCACCACAATGTTCAGATACAGCGACTGCATCACTGTCAACGCTGCACCAATCACCAACCTGTCAATCCCACGCTCTATCCTCCCCTCACTCGTGAACAAGACCCCGAGATACTTGAACTCCTCCACTTGAGGCAGGGACACTTACATTTAAGGTAGGAAAAAAACATTACATACTTTCATTCAAGTTATTTTAAACATGTGAGGATATGTATATTTTTGTACATGAACAGACTGTATTCATTATGGCAGTTTTAGATCTTTATAATCACACATTATTGATAATTTAACCGTTTTTGCTCCAGTCTGAGTTTGAGCTCTGACACCAGCGCCTTGTTCACCGTGTCCTGCCGCGTCATGGCCGGCTTCTTGCGTGGTTTGGGCACCACGTGGGCAGACACAGTTGGCACAGTCCACTGCCTGTCCCTGGGGAAGCTGGGCGGAGGCGGCGGAGGGAGCGAAGGAGCACAGGGAGGAGGAGGAGGGGGCCATATCCTCACGCCGTTGCTGACGTTGTTGTTGTAGTTCACGTTCTCCGTCACGGCCTCAGCTTCGGGCTCCTCCTCGTCCACTTTGAACTTGTCCGTGTCTTGTCTCCTGAAGGGGCTGCTGATCCACGCCTGCTGCTGCTGGGGTTTCCGTCTCCGGATTCGTCGGTTGGGGAGGATTCGGTTGGACTTGTTGCGCATGAACATTACGGTGGAGATGAGGATCGTGACTATGACCATGAGGCAGATGGCACTGCCCAGGAAGCCGAACACGTGCAAAGGTTTGTTTCTACTCTGCATTATCATGGTGGACAAGGGCCCCCCACTCAGTTTGGTCTGTAAAAGAGCACAGGGAGAGTTCACGTCCATGGGAGTGAAATCAAACGTGCAAATGGTAGCGTAGCATTTTAGAAAATTCGTGTTGGTTTAGTCATTGTTTGAAGGGACAATGTACACAGATTTTAAGATAATAAAAAGAGAGATCTTTTGCACCAGATTATAAAAAAATAGATAGTTTCCATCAGCATGTGTTGCCAATTTGTCATAATAATATCTAGTTTTAGTGTGTCAAGATCAGAAAGGTTGGCGGTGAAACCTTTGCTGAGATCATACAGCTAATTCAAATGATAAGATAAATATGTTCAGTTATTAGGCCTGATATTCTATAATTTGGTTCTTTAAAAGACCATTACATTATTTACTGATCTATGTTATAATGTTTTTACCTCATCAGAAAGACAGTTGTGTTTTGTTTCATTTACACGTTTAGTACACAAACCTTGAATATTTAGGCTGAGAAAACTTTTGAACTCCAGACACCTTCACTAGAATCTTTCGATTTGAGATCACATTGCCAATCTTTACTGAACTAAAGGTAAAAGGTTAGCCTCCGCTCAATTTCATTTCTCTCCAGCGACTAGGTCAGGAATCAGAATACACTACATGGTTTGCAAGAACTCTGCAAGTGCGAATCCATTCATCAGCCAATCAGCGAAGAGCCATATATTCTGTATTGGCAACGATTCCCGAGATTTAGCATTTAAAGCCGGAACTAAGAGAATGTTTGGTGAATTTTATCAACGGGAAAGACGTTATTGCCCTTCTTCCAAAGGGATTTGGAAAAAGCTTAATATATCAGTTCGCCCCGTTAGTGGTGCATTACATACACCACGACCAACCAGCAGCTATTGTTAAATAAAAAAAACTACCCGCCAACAGTTGAGCCAACAGATTCTAATGCTGTGAGGTCAGACGGTTTTCATGAAGTGAAACCAGCTGATGAATGAGGCTAGTAAAAGGTAGCTGCAAACTTGAAATGACATCACAAGGTGGAGTATTTTGATCCTTGGAGATGTAGCCAGACTAATAATAAACGATTACTCAAACGTGTGAATGAAACAAAACACAACTCCAGGTATGTTTTTGATGATGTAACAACATTATAACATGACTGAAAGCTCACAAAAGTCAATTGTGTATCATAAAAGACCTTTAAAAATTTTGATAGAGGTTACTGAAAATGAATAACTATAAAATATTGTGCTCCAGTACTCTTTTACAGACCCTACACATTTAAATTTCTTTATAAATCATTTTACAAAATCCCTACAGAGTATAAAATCAAAGATGTAAAACATTAATTTCTACACCCTCAAAAAGCAGATTAGCATTGTCATGGCTACGGCACAGGCCTCCGTGCAATCTTTCTGATCTTGCCCTTTGGTTTCACACGGGACTTTTTCACAGAGTTCCAAAAAATTAGAGTGGAGATGAAGACGGTCAGAGCCACGGCGAAAGTGACCACGGTCAGACACAAGCCAAAGACTTTACTGGGACGCTTCTTTAGGCTCAGGAAGTATGAGTAAAAGTGGGATTTCACCTGCAACAAAGTGGATCTAGGTAAGACATACTGTATTTCAAAACCTACACGTTTAAAGAACCCATATTACACTGTTTTCTGGTCTATGTTGTAATGCTGTTTCCTCATTAAAACATACCCGGAGATGTTTCGTTTCATTCCCACGTTTAACATAAACCCTGCATGTTTAGACCATGTTCTTCTCTCAAACAGAAAACACTCTGTTCCACCTTGTGATGTCATGTGTTAATACAGGAAGTACTCCACAGTGTTTTTAAACTCCATACTCCTTCACTAGAATCATCTGCAAGATTTCAGCCCTGGAATTGCCAGACTCTACTAAAGGTAAAAGGTAGCTCATTGTCAACTTGGAAACTACCGCTTCATGACATCATGAGGTGGAACAGAGCATTTTGAGCTTTGGAGATGTAGACAGACTAATAATAAACGGTTACATGTGTGAATGAAACACTAGATATGTTTTTGAGGAGGTAACAGCGTTCTAACATGGCTTAAAGCTCACAAGAGTCAATTTTGTTCAGATATTTCGGTGTGTTTAATAGTGACAGGTTATGTACTTACTTGTAGCAACATTAGCTTTGCTCCGTTAGCCATTAGCTTTTAGCCTTATGCCCAGTTTATTTCTACTTATGTTTTCTATATACTCTTTATATATTTTATGAAAAAAAAAGTTTCTAATTCAAGTAAATGCATCTTTATTGTTCTGTAAAGCACTTTTGAATTACAATGTGTACTTATTGTGCTCTACACATAAACTTGTCTTACTTAAAGAAAACTACAACATAGCAGAAGTAGTTCAGGCTACATTCCCTGTCTTTTAATTCTTGTTAAATGTCTCCAACTGCTTTTTTCATTACCTCAAAGTTTCAAGTATTTCTAATATTTTACTGAAATGGTTTGTCTTAATTTCTGATTGCATATTTCTATTTTCCAGCTATTCTTGAACTTTGAGTTGGAAAAATGTCATTTCCTGTTGTTGAACGGGCTGCATATGATTCATTCTTTTGAATTCAATTAAGAACGTAAAAATGGGAGAACAGTTTGTTATTTCATTATTCACTGAAAAAAATAAATAAATAAAGATTTCGACCTCTATATCCATATTCTCCGAAATAGGCACCCGAGACAGTTTTTTTTTATTGGTGTTATTTGAAATAAACTTTAAATTAAATATTGGAAATAGACATCAAAATCAGTTTTTTTTTTATACTAAAACAGAATAATGAAATAACAAAGGGTTTTCCCATTTTATATTTTTTCTTCTTCTTAATTGAATTCAAAAGAACCAATGGTACATGGACCTTGAACAAAAACATTTTCTTTTTTCTGCTTGTTTTTTTGCTTAGTGGCATGTCATTTGCCAGATTCCATGGAAATATAAAGTTAAAACCATATTTTAAAACATTCTCCATGGAGACAGATCAGTTTTATGCCATACTCTGGAATATAAGTTTAGTCAATTTATTTAGCTAAAAAGTTACATACTGTGGATTTAACCAGAGATCCATGCGGTTTCATTTTTGTAACTCACCGCCTCTGTGATGTCGATCTTGACCACAGCGGTTGTGCTAAAAGACGGCTGCCCCCTGTCCCTCGCCTGCACCACCAGAGACCAGCTGTAGTCTCGTTTGTTGGTGATGTTCTGGATGATGGCCAGAGACTTGATGTAGGACTTCAGGTTGATCTCCCCGGTGTCTGCGTTTATGTCAAAGATGTTTGGATCTGGTTCGGCCTTCATGATGGTGTACTCGATCACATTGTTGGGAATTTCTGCGTCGTCATCAACAGCCTGTGGAGAAGCAAACGTTTGTCATTTTCTGTTCATTTGTACATTTTATTAGGACTGGTAGAAAACAAAACAAATTGATAAAAATAGAAGCTAAATGGACTCAAAATTTATGTCAGTGAGACCAATCTAAAGCAGTAAGATCTACATTTTAGCCGTTCCTCACCATCTCACAGTCTCTGGATACATTTGATCAGCAATATTTATTAAAGGGATTGTCCCGATTCTATGAAATGTAATACAATTTTGTTCAGCCCTAGTACAGATATACTGTAATACTTGCTGCCATCAGACTGAAGCTGCATCACGAGCTGTGTGAGCGAGAGGTTAGGATGAAAATGAGACCAAAGTCTGTTGTCTGCATATAATTATAGAGCATTTTATTCTCTGCAAAACAGGAAGTGTGAAGTGATAATGTCAATCAGATTTTAAATTTTAAATGCCATTAAATTTCTCACTTAGAATGTTTTAACTCTGAAACTCTGAAATGTGTACAAGTGTACATCTTAAAATTTAAGTTTTATTTAAGTATTTAAAAAAACAAAAAACAAAAAACTTTTCAATATTCAGCACAAATATTTTCAAGCCCTCAAATTCAACAGTCAAAATTCAGAGTGTAAAATTCATAGTGAAAAAAATTCGCAGGGAAGATTCAAAATGCCAAGGCAGAAGCAATTGATCCAACGTGATCCGATCAAACTTAGTAACTGGTGTAGTGTAGTGAACTGATCTAATTGGTCAGAATTAGCCTCATCAAAACTCCATCTCTGATTTCATAAACGTAAACACGCCCACATATGAGAACGGCCAATAGGAAACAGCCTCCGTCCTCCTCTCACACAGGTTGATTGCTTTTACCTTGGCATCTTGGATCTTTGTTGTGAAATTTTTCACTGCGAATTTTACACTCTGAATTTTAACTTTTGAATTTGAGGGCTTGAAAATATCAGTGTAAAAGGTGAAATTTTTATTTTGAATTAGAATTATATTCAAAAAGTATACTTAAAATTTCAACAGCTAAAATTCAGAATACAAATAATTCCGTTATTTAGTTAAAAAATTCAAAGTGAGAAATTCAGTGATATTCAAATTTCAAAATCTGATGGAACAAATTATCTTCCATAGGTAATCATTGCATCTCACCCTGTAATCTATTATACTTGACCCTGGCCTTTCACACTCCACAAAGGCAAGCTCCATAGACTTTCTGCTTTGTATAGGCCTACTCCAACACGGTTCAATAATAAAACTTTTGTAGTTTTAAACTATGTTGCACTTTTATTTTTACATATACATTTATATAATTATGCCTTATTTGACATCAGTCTCTTGCTATTTCTGCTACTTATTTAGAATTTATACAAATCATGTGTTTCTGTTTGTTTTTATAATATGCTGTGAGCTACTAAGTCCAAATAAATTCTGTTGTGGATCAATAAAGTTTAAGTCTAAGTCTTAGAACAATACTAATACCTCTATCTTGACAGGAGCCCCGATCACCATGGTCTTCTCCATGAGGTTCTGGTTAAAGGCTGGTGGATGGTCATTCAGGTCTAACACAGTGACAAAGACCTCAGCCACGCTGTACTTCCCCTCTGCGTCCTCGGCCTTCACGTAGAAGTTGTATTTGGAGCGCACCTCGGCATCCAGACTGGCCCAGGGCTGTGTGTAGATGATGCCTGAAGCCGGCTGGATCAGGAACCTGTGGAGAATATTTGTTTAGATAGTTAATGGAGGTAGGGATCGTCAATATGCACTAATCAGTTGGGATATAACAATAACCAAAATATTGTGATATCGTATTGTCAAAATAACAATAACATCGTGGGCTGTCACAATATAGCGAATTACAAGTTCCTTTGCTTAAATTCATGGTTTTATAGTAGCAACAGCTTATAAACATCGGGAACTACATATCCCATGATTCTTTTCAGTGCAAACAACATGAAAAAATATGTTTTTTAACTTGAATTCTTGGGATTATGACAGTAATAATTCACATCAAAATCTTGTCAAGGTAGTTTAAAAGAAAAAAAGTGTCCCATCTACAATTATATCAGCCTCTCCAAAGTATCTCAGTAAGTATCGTACTTATTGTACTGAGATGCATATTGTGATAATATCGTATCGAGAGATTTGAATATTGTTACATCCATACTAATCAGTAATAACATTTTCTACGGCTGCAGAAATATCTAAGTAAGTAACATTATCTATTCGGCAGTGCAGAAATATCTAAGTTTATAGTAACATTCTGCCTTTATCTCATTGCTAAAAAGTCCAAGGTAAACACAGGCAGTAGGTTAACACAGTAGGTTACACCGGATATTATGGTACAACATTGTATTATTGTATTATTAAGTACAAAAACAGTACAGTTTGCATACTGTGAATTTAAGAATTTAATACATGTCAACTGCAAAAAATTAGATTACTTTGCTCATTAGTAAGTACAGGTGTTAGATTAATGTTTATAGGGACTTTATTGCAGATATACTGAATTAGCAATAGGCAGCTTTGTACTATGTGCATCTAATTATAAAGCATTTCTGAGAGTCAGGAAGCATGTGTTTGCATGTTAGTTGTTGTTAGCTTTACTGTGACTGCATTACTGGTCTCTGGAAAGCGCTTATAAACTCATTGCATGGATAACTACGATGCTCTGAGGGCATAAGGTAAGTGAGGAAGTAAAATTATGGTGTTTTACTGTAACCTTTAAAAACAAGGTACTACAGTTGTAAATAATGCGGACCTGACACTGGACTGACTACACCAGAGGTCATAAAAAGTTGTCATGGCCTATTTTTTTTATTACTTTTTGGCAAATAAAAACACATTGGCATCTTATATTTTGTAGATTTTTTCAATAAAAAATTATATTCATGTGAAGTATTTATATTGAAATAATTATATGACGTATTTACATTTGCTGTTGAATTTGACACTGAATTTTCATCATCTGACAAGCTCGAGATGAAACAGTGACAGTCAACACAGGCGCAGAGTTCTGTAGTGCAGTTAAAGACAGCAAAATGGCTCGTGTTGAAGTACAAAAAGTTGATAGATAGTCCTGAATTTTCAAAGAACAATGGATGACCGATTATATTTTTGTTCAGTGTAAGGAGCATGCAGTTTGTTTGATATGTAAAGAAAGTGTTTCAATAGAATATAATCTGCGTTGTCAGGGTCGTACAATTCTGTTATATGGCTGACCCGCCCCCGCCCCCCATCACAGTCAGAAACGATAATGTGGCCCCCAGAGAAAAAAGTTTGGTGACCCCTGGACTACACTATAAGTATATGAATATAAGTATGCTATAGTTGTACTTCAGACTTTTACTGTAGATCCAGCACCTCGTACACAGCTATGCTATGTAGCTCTATTATGGAGAGAGCACATGCCCCCCCACTGTGAACTAGGTGAAGTACCAGTCTATTTCCTCCCACAATCCCATTATGGGCTTAGCGGATGGCGCCAAAGATCAGTCCAACTTCTCCCACTGACTATCTCAAGTTACAACCAAACCAAGAGAGAAACAAGTCTTATATCTAGAATTTTAGACACAGAACCATAAAGTCTAGCAACAAAAACCTTAATATGACGTAACACTAACTGAAATATCGTAATATCGTATCATCAAAAGTGCCACAATATCGTGGGCCATTACTAAATATATCGAATTATGAGTCTGTTTGCTTAAATTCATTGTTATAGTGCAGCAATAGTTAAAAAAATAGAAAATGGAACTACATAGACCATAATCCTTTGCTCTGTTCAAGTGCAGACTACATGAAGATAACTGTTATTAAGCACTTTTAAATGATGGCAGAACCAAAGTCTTGTCAAGGCATAAAAATAAAAAGTAGCATATCCACTATTTTGTTCCTTCTCAAAATATCGAAAAAATATCGTCCTGAGAGATTTGGATATCGTTACGTCCCTATTAATACGACACATACACTTTTAAGGGACGTTTCAAGCTAATCCCTAGAGACACAAAGTGGTCTGGGACAAACTAAATATGCACTAATCTACAAGTATTTCAAATCTGTTTATACTTCTGTGTTGGAACTACTGTTTCCGACAACATCCCGGCCTAAGAAGCTAACGTTAGTCCTAAAATGTGCTTTCTCCCAAACGATCTTTATTGGAAGTAGGTCGCTTGACTGGAAAATCCCTAAAGACTAAGACCTGTCACTTTGTATTATTGAAGCAACTCTCCATGTTTACTTGTTTACAGGAATTACTCAGTTTGAAGGCTCTTAGACGATCACACGAGCTTAAGGTTTTGAGTCTGAAAAGATAGGACCCATAAAAAGAAGAGACACACACTACTTCTTTTTGGTCGTATTGTAAAAAGACAAGAAAAAAAGAAAACATCGCTCACTAAGTTTCCATTTGGTTGCCATGGAAATGTAATAAAAGTGGATGTAAACCCAGGAAATCCTTCGGGGCACTCTTGAACTCAGGTTAAATAAACACTAAAGGTATAGAGATTTAGATAAGGCTGCGTATTTGAACTCAACAAGAGACCAGAGAATTTGTGAATTTTTGAGGTTGTTATTACAGTAAAAACAGTTGAACTACAAAGTATTTACCAAAGTTCAATTTTGGCGTTTTATTTTCGCAAATGTGTTTTAAAAGTGTTAGGATCATACTCACAGCTCAGCTCCTGATCCATACAGAGAGTACTTCACATCACCCCATGGTCCGGAGTCTGGGTCTGAGGCCTACGAAAAATAAGAGTTTTTTTTTTTGTAGAGACCATGTTTTCAACAAATCTGTATTTAAAGAGCTTTACTTTCCACAAACCAGGAACTGACAATGATGCGCTGCTGGCATGCTATTTGTTGTTTTCAAGTTCATAAGACTGTAACCTTTAAATTCAACTTTAACTACATCATGAATGAAATGCCCAGCCACCTACTCTAAAGTAATGAACTAAAAATATGAGGTTAAAGCTTGTTTAAATGTATTCAGATGATCTGTAAAACCGTCTGACAAATGTCCTGTTTTCCAAGTGAAATATTTTTACTGGAAAGCCAAGCATACCATTATAATAAAAATAATCAATCTTTATTAATCTGTGTATCATTCGTTCATTCGTTTTTTAAAATAAAACCATAAATAAGATAACAAAAAAATTATTTGTCTGATTGAGACCAGTTTAGTCCTGTTTTAGTCCTGGTTTAGACCTGGTTCAGACCTGGGATCAGTCCATATGCGGCGCAAAAGTCCGGCATCGCAGTTTAAGGGCCTGTTTACACGAGAACGACAAAATATTTCAGAAGTGCCTTTCGTTTAGACAGTGACGGCGTTGTTGTGGCTTAAAAACGTAAAAATCTGAAACCACACTCCAGAGTGGAAAAGTTGAATATGCTCTGCTGTAGCATTTATGTCTACACTGCCCAAAACACCAAACTCTGGTCAGATCTGCTCACGTTTACATCACATACATCACCACCTGGTGTCACCACCTAGTCGCCTGGCATGCATACCCAATTGAATTCTACACACTTTTGCATCACCATATGCACGCAGAGTTGCTCGTTATAATGCAAAATAAAAAGTGAAGATGCGATGCCACTTTTGCATCTTCTGCTCAGACCGTTATCATATAAACATAGCTTAAGTCACGGGAAGTGGCCGTTTTCAGTTTTTTTCCATTATTCATTTAAACACAAAATTGAAAACTGAAAATACGTATCGTTATCTGTTTTTCCATTTTGGTTTTGGAGACAAATAATGAAGAAAATTGTTGTTTTTTTGTTTTCTTATTTTTGGTTTTATTTTGAAAAATGAATGAATGAACGATTTTTTTTCTATAGAGCGCTTTAAAAAAAATATTTTATAAAGTGCTGTATGCTCAGCAAAGAACAATAATAATACAAAAAGAATAAAAATATAGGAAGTATACAAAAACAGACAATGAAGCAGACTGTCAGAATAATCAAAAATAGGATGAAACTAAATTAATTATAATAAATACTGTACATGAATAAAATAAAAATAAATCAACCTTAACTATGGTAAAAATCGGCACCAACAACATTTCTATAAAAATCTATAAAAAATAGTCAGATTTAGTTTTTACCCTTTCGAGCAAACACATTTTTACATCACCTAATTTTCAAATATCTCATGGACACGTGTATGTTCATGATCAGTCTGGAGGATCAAGGTTCATCTGTCCGTCTGTTCTTTTATCTGATTTAAATTGTCCTGGATCAAGGCACCGTGCCCGGCCGTGCAGCGTTCACACACACCTCGGATTTATTAACGCTGCTCCCTGCGTCTCATCACAGTGAAGGGCAGGGGATAAAACGAACGCTGAAAATGTCAAAGTCTGTCTGACGAATACAAAATGTCCCTCGTGCATATCTGTCCCCAACGGCTGCATGTGCTACAAAGCTGACTGAATGGAACTGACAATTTAAAGGTCCCATATTACACCAAATTTACTTTTGTGAGCTTTAATGTTGTTATAATTTTGTTACCTCATCAAAAACATATTGTGTTTTGTTTCATTCACCCATGTTTGAGTAAGCCTCCTTTATTAGTCTGTTTCCAAAGCTCAAAATGATCTGTTTCACCTTGTGATGTCATGAAGTGGTAGTTTTCAAGTTAACAGCTCCTTTTACCTTTTGTTCAGTAGAGATTAGCAATTCCAGGTCTGAAATTATCAAAATGATTCTAGTGAAGGTGTATGGAGTTCAATAACACAGTTGAACACTTCTGACATCACAAGGTGGGACGGAGTTTTCAGTCTGAGCGAAGAACTCAGCCTAAATATGCAGGATTTGTGTGTTAAACATGTGAATGAAACAGAACACAACTCCAGGTCTGTTTTTGATGAGGCAACAACACTACAATATAGATAAAAAAATTGAGTAATATGGACCCTTGAAATGGACGCAATTAGCTTATTTTTAAGTAACATAATTTCCTCCACAAACAAAAAAAAAAAACGTATTCTGCATAAAAAATGCTAACCCTGTAGTTTAGATCTGTTCAAACACGTTCTGAAATGTGTTTTGTTTTAGTTTGTCACTTCATATCATATCATGTCTTTTACCAATGCTCCTGAATCTGAAATGTGAACTTTGAACAGAATCATATCATAAAAAAAAACACAAATCGCAATGCTTTTCGGTGTTACACAACAAAATGAAAATGATAGGATAAGGGGTTTCTTACCGTAACCGTAACAACGTCTGTGCCCCCGGGTGAGTTTTCCGGGATGCGAGCAATGTAATATTCGGCGGAGAATCTGGGAGCGTTGTCATTGGTGTCGAGAAGATGGATGACGATGTCTGCGGTGGCACTGAATCTCTCTGGAGTGTCCACCTCCACGGCCAGGATCTGACGCAAGAAAGTGCTTTATGAATGTCTTTTGAATATGATTAAATGTACTGTAAATGTGTTTCATATGGTAAGAATTGAAGAAAACTAAAATATATTGTTTAGCCTGATTTATCAGCCGGTTTCACTTTATAGAAACAGTGTTAGAATTTGTTCGCTCGACAGTAGGCAGGTACTTTTTTATTTAACCAATCGCTGCTATTTGGTCGTGACATATGTAATGCGCCACTAACAGGGCTAACTGGTATATTAAGATTTTCCCAAATCCCGTAGGAAGAAGGGCAAAAACGTCTTTACCCTTGATAAAATTCACCAAACATTCTCTTTGTTCCACACTTAAATCCTCGATCTCGGGAATCATCGACAACACAGAATATATGGCTCTTCACTGATTGGCTGGTGCTCGAACTTGCACTTTCAGGATTTTTGTGAACCGTCTAGTGTATTCTGATTCCTGACCTAGTCGCTGGGGAGAAATGAAAATGAGCGGAGACACTAGGTGGCGCCAGCCTGGCTAGAAAATATTATGTTTCAAAAGAAAATTGTAATTCTGCCAGCTGGACAAATGTTTTGGAGTGAATTGTTTTCACTACCTCTTCAGTTCTGTCAGCTTACTGGTATCACAGTGGTACAATTCAAACCTCAAAATGCTCGAAAGTCTGCCCTTGAGCAAGACATGTTGATACCTAATCCAGTAATTAACTATAACTACTTGCAATGGGAATAGCATTGGCTTACAACTGAATAAATAAGTCTATTCAAGTATATAGGTCAAATACTGGAAATTTTACATCTGAAATACATGATTAGTTGTTTATTCTGACACTATAAATAAATGTTTACAACCTAGACGTACATTTCATATTTTATTTTACCGTTTTATATTTATTGGACTCTAATATTATATTATATTGTGATTGTGTGAGCTACTGTGTCCACATAATTTCCCTTGTGGCTCAATAACGTCTGCCTACAACATTTCTATAGTTCCACCTTGAACGTGAGGAAGTGGTGTTTCTCGTAGTCCATGGCGGCAGAGTCGTCAACCAAAATGGTGACCTGAGCTTCGTTGAGAACCGTCTGTGGCACCACTCGGAGCATCCGGCCCGGTCCCAGCAGGCGCAGGTTGAATTTAGCGTTAGCCCCCTGTCAAGCACATTACATAAGATTATTACATAGCCAGTCATACAAATATCTATGTATAGTAATCCACTGAAAATAATGCACAAATAATCTAGTAAATGGTAAAATGATCACATGTTTATATAGCGCTTTTTCACGACACTTAAAGCTCTTTACATCAGCGAACCACTCACCTATTCACACACACATTCATACATCAGTGTGCTGTACGCAGACACTGGGAGTGAGGTGAGTTAAGTGTCTTGCCCAAGTACACAAAGACAGTATTCATTTCTGAGAGCTACTTATAGAAATTCACTGAAAATAATGCACAAATAGTATAGTAAATGGTAAAACTGTCGCATTTTATATAATACTTTTCCACCGTCAAGACACTCAAAGTTCTTTACATCAATGGAACCACCTTGTCATTAAAGGGACAGTCCAGAATTTTGGACATAGGACCTAATTTCCTAGTGAGCCAGAGTGTTGGAGACGTGTGGAGACACTTTTTAAAATATCCAATCCAGTCCTTGTATTTGCAGAGGTCGCTGGTGCTAGGCTAGTGCATGTCAGTTATTACGCCAGACAGAGTTCAATGTTGACAGAATAATTTTTGAAATAAAATTAACCTTGCATCACATGAATCGTTGCATGTTGAGGGACTATTTTCTCAGCAGCAGTGGAATTTTACTTTGCTGGTAAGATAGGTGCTAGGTGATATCAGTCCGCCACCGCCAAACTTTCTATCAGGAAGTACAACTCACAGCTGCTGCTCAGACATAAATCCTTCAAATGCAAGGTTGGTTTAACTTCTAAAATTATTCTATCAACACAGACAGTTACATTGACAGTCTGGTGTAATAATAGATTTGCTTTGGGTGTTTTGTGGAGTGGGTAAGACTGTTTTTAGTTGCAGGCTAACTATGGCCATTGACATGCACTAGCCTAGCACCAGCGACCTCTGCAAATACAAGGACTGGATGGAATATTTACAAAAGTGTCTCCACACGTCTCCAACACTTTGGCTCACTAGGAAACGAGGTCCTAAATCCAAAATTCCAGAGTGTCTTTTTAACTCACACACACATTAGAGGGTCTTGCTCAAGGACACAATGACAGCATTCATTTGTGGGAGCTGGAATTATGTCAATAGCGCGATTTGTACTGGCAACCTTTGCATCTGTGGACAAAAGCTTTACCAACTGAGCTACTGCTGTATCTATTTATAGTAATCCACTGATAATAATACACAAATAATATAGTGTAATCCACAATTTAATCAATAAAATGGCTTGAAGCTGATTCAGATAGACATGGAATATCAGTCGTAGTACTACTATTCCAGGAAATACTCCAGTAGAAATGCAATAAAATAAGTAGGAAAAACACAATTGCATAATCAGACAAATGTTATAATTTTGTGTGCGATTAGGACGTGTTTTCATTCACAGTGGACAAAATGTAACAGCCCAGACCACTCTATCTGTTTATGTATCGTTATGTAATAATAGTAGTCTAGTAAACAGGGACCCTCTAGTATTAGAGCTCAAATGATGTGGATGAAAAAAAAAGATCTATCTTCTGCTAAAAAACAAATAAACTGCTATTGAAAAAGACAGACTGTAATCATTTTGATAACTAATACAGTATATGGTACATATTTTTAGTTATTTGTTCTTTTACTGTTCATGAATACTTTTGTACATTGTTGTTGAAACTATTGCCTTTGTTTGTTGTGGTTTGTTTGGTTCTGCTTTATTTATTTATTCAAAAAACTGTATATATTAATGACGAAATTTATTCAACTTTATTTATGTTTTTATAGAATTTTTTAAATGTCTTACCAAATCACAAGGAATTATATCATATTATAATTTGGACTTCAATATTCATATAAAACAATGAGATGTGATTTTTTTTTTTTTATCATTCATACCAAAATGACAATACAACACTGCCAAATCCTATACATATCACAGATTAAGAAAATAATTACAACAAACGTACAAAGAGGTGGATGTGTAATGGTGAAAGATTGCTCAGTCATGTACAAATCACTCCAAATACAAGTTCAATACAGTAAATGGTGATAGGAAACAACTATAACATGGTTAAATGCTCTGAAAAGTCCATTATGTATAGTAGGTCAGTAGGTATAGTAGGTTTTCTTTCTCAATGAAGGAGGACAGTTCAGTTGAGTAGAATCATAGCGTCAGAAAGTGTCCAAACTACCACACAAACTGATCTTTACCATGGATTTTATTGATCATGTACAATATTATTAAGTGGACAGTCTGGAATTTTGGACCTGAGTGTTGGAGACGTGTGGAGACACTTTTTAAATATTCCATCCAGTCCTTGTATTTGCAGAAGTCGCTGGTGCTAGGCTAGTGCATGTCAATGGCCATAGTTAACCTGCCACTGAAAACAGTCTTACCCACTCCACAAAACACCTGAAGAAAATCTATTATTACACCAGACTGTCGATGTAAATGTCTGTGTTGATAGAATAATGTCTGAAATAAAACCAATCTTGCATCGCATGAATCGTCGCATGTTGAAGGACTATTTTCTAGATAAGATAGGTGCTAGGTGATATCAGTCTGCCACTGCCAAGCTTTCCATCAGGAAGTGCTGCTGCTCAGACATAAATCCTTCAAATGCAAGGTTGGTTTTACTTCTAAAATTATTCTATCAACCTCTGCAAATACAAGGACTGGATGGAATATTTAAAAAAGTGTCTCCACATGTCTCCAACACTCTGGCTCACTAGGAAATGAGGTCCTATGTCCAAAATTTCAGACTGGGGCAAAATCTTGCATGTGAGACCAAACTGCCACAAGATCGTGCACACATGAGAAAAATGAATTGAAATAGAAAAATTTGTTTTACATGTGTTTATATTCGAAATGGACAAAAAGGGGGTACGCTCTGGAGAGTTAAATTACTTGAAAAGCTGTAGTTCCCTAAAAGCTGTACTACAGTTTTAGTCATATAAAATATTAAATAAAGTAAATAAACATTGGTGAGTTGTGGAGCTAATCTAGTGTCCATCATATGTAAATAGTGTCCCAGGATGTGACAACAACTGAAATATCTTGATAATGTATTGTCAAAAGTCTCACAATAATACCGTGGACCATCACCATTAATACATCAAATTATAAGTTTCTTCGCTTAAATTAAGAGTTATGGTACAGCTATATCTAAAAAACAGAGGAAACTACATAGACCATGATCCTTTGCTCCATTTCAGTGCAGACTACATGAAGAAATAACAATTCTAAGCACTTTTAAATCTTAGTTCTTTGGGTTAAGTCTTGTCAAGGCATTTTAAGAGGAAAAAGTTGCAAATTCACAGGAAATATCACAATAAATATCGTCCCATGAGATACAATGTGGAAATATCGTACTGAGAGATTTGGATATTGTTACTTCCCAAATCCCTACTATTGTAAATAATGTGATGGGTGAGTCTAACCTGATCCGAGTCGTTGACAGTGATCTTGAGTCCCCTCAGGATCTCTCCCTCTGGTGGGTGCTCGTACATGGTCAGCTCAAACATGTGTTGGGGGCCATTTTCTCCGTAGAAGGTGGGAGGGTTGTTGTTCAGATCCACCACTCGGATCACAACTGTAGTGGAAGTGTGGTCCAGCAGAGCGCCGTCTGTGCCCACCTCTGTAGCCTGGAGAAGACAAGGTTTTCAGGTTTAGATATTATAAGGATCTGAGCAGGAAGCAGAATGAAGTAGAATGTTGAAAAAAATAAATAAATAAATCTATAAAAATATAACCACGTAGTACGGAACAATAAAAGAAAACAAATGATGCCCAATACATGCTCAGTTTGATCTTACTCGTAAAAACAGTCAAATCAAATGAAAGCAAAACACACAAAATACAGTCAAATTAATAAAAGACACAGAGGACCACACAGCTCACAAAGTGTTAAATGTCAGCCTAAAAGTGGATCTTAAAGGTGCAATGCGCAACTTTTCTGGTGGATGGTCCGCTAATTGCTTGTTTCCATGGAGATGTTATTGCTTTGATTTGGAATATTCTGTAGTATAACATTAAACATTTCCATCTGGCATTTATTCATTGCAGGTGTTTCTATCGCTGTAAAATACATTTGTTCCTTCTATAAATAAGGGTGACTCTCCACAGATCTGAATTGTAATGTAGTGTAGTGCTGTAACCTGCTTGTCTCTCATGATAGATAGACTTAATCTACACTGTGGAATATTCTAGACAAAGTAATAACATTTCCATGGAGACAAGTGGGTGGCTGTAGCCTGATTCATCAGCCGGTTTCACTTCATGGAAACCGTCTGACCTTGCAGCATTAGGATTCGTTCACTCGACGGTAGTTGGGTAAAATTTTTTATTTAACCAATCGTTGCTATTTGGTCGTGATGTATGTAATGCACCCCTAACGGGGCTAACTGGTATATTAAGCTTTTCCCAAATCCCATAGGAAGAAGGGCAATAACGTCTTTCCCCTTGATAAAATTCACCAAACATTCTCTTTATTCCGGCTTTAAATCCTCGTTCTCAGGAATCACTACCAACACAGAATGTTTGGCTCTCCGCTGATTGGCTGGTGCCCAGACTCACACTTCCGGGGTTCTTGCAGACTGTCTAGTGTATTCCAATTCCTGACTTAATCGCTGGAGAGAAATTAAATTGAGCTGAGGCACTAGGTGGAGCCAGGGTGGGTTAGGGTGGCTGACCCCCTAAGAAAAAAGTTGCAGAGTGCACCTTTAAGATGAAACTTGGATCGAACACTGGATCAAAATTGGGGGCTAAAATGAGACTAAACTTGATACTAAACCTTGACCAGAACAGGACTAAACCAGGACTAAAAGAGGATTAAATCATAAACCAAACCAAGCTCAAACACAGGCCAAACTGGAAGTGAGTGTGCCTTTACAACAGTTTTCTTCGCTCACTTACCCTGACTCGTATGTTAAAGATCTCCCTCCTCAGATTGGCCGGGCTGGTCAGAAGAGTGATGCGACCACTGGACTTGTTGATGCTGAACACACCATCATCGCCTAGAGAAGCAAATATAAATAATACAAAATAAATATTATTAATTAATTATAAATGTATAAAAGAAAATATTTTATTCACAATTTAATTTCTTACCTTCGTCGAAAGAGTACTGGACTGAATTTGGACTGCCCACATCTCCATCTTTCGCCTCCACGTGGAATATTTCAGATCCCTAAAAAAAAAAGCAATTCAGTTTTAAAGGTCCACTTCCAGCTTGTCTTAATGGAGATGTTATTTCTTTGCTTGGGATGTTCCACAGTGTGGCATTAAACCTTTCTATCTTCGTGGAGACTAAACCAGACCAAGTTACAGGTCAGATCTGTGGAGAGGCGACCCCGCTCACTGTCAGAATGCCTGTTTTTCAAGCAATTTTTAAACTATAAAACCACCTGTAACTGAATAAATGTAAGGTAGAGATGTTTAATGTTACACTGTGGAACATTTCAGGCATTGCAGGAACATCTCCATAGAAACAAGCAGATGACGGACCCCCAAAAAGTTACACAGTGCACCTTTTACAAACTGCTTTGCATGAGAGACTTACAGGTGATGTGACTTCGTAGACATATCCAAAGTACGGTGTGCCGATGAAAATAGGGGGCGTGTCTTGGGCATCGATGACGTTGATGGTGAGAGTGGCAGAAGACGACAGAAACTGCTCCTTTCCTTTGTAATTTCCACCTCCATCCTAAAATCAGATATTATTCCTTATATATTATTTCGTATTTCGTATTCGTATTGATTTTATGGTCAGTTACCGTATAGTTGATTACATTAGTCTATATAGAGATTTGAATGGGAAATAAGTCTGTTAATTTGTCCTCGTTACCTTGGCGATCACGGTGACAAAATGCGTCTTGGATTTCTCGTAGTCCAGCGTTTCTCCAGATTTGATTTTCAGGATTCCGCTGTACCTGTCGATGGTGAACAGGCTCCCCGACGGATTCTGACAAAGACAAAACATCAATATTTATCTAAGCTGAACCTGTAAGCTTTTATATAGAGCTCCACGCCAGAATCACATACTTCTACTGTGAAAAAGCGGTTTGGTTTTATTAGTAGGATTTCTTTCACTGCAAAATTCATAAATTTGGTTTGGACAGATTTGGAGTGGTTTGCTTGTTTTAGTTACACATTCTTGGGTAGATTATTTTCCAATAGTTCAAGAATTTTTTACTTGAAATAACAATTTATTTCAAACTAACGATCTCTAAACCAGAATCATAAATGCCATTACACTTTTTTTTTTGTATTAGAGTTTATATTTGATTGGTTGTTTTTGGGGTGGGATCCAAAATACACACTTCTTCAGTACTTTTTGCAGATGTGAGTCTGGTCACTGTTGAACCCCCTGACTTCAAATGGGCGTGATTGACAGGTGGATTAACCAATCAGGAGACAAGCATGGTTCATCCATATCAAAACAAATACAGTATGGCTGTTTACGAATAAACAGAGAAAGGTAAAAAAATCACAGGGGACTGAAAAACATTGCAGATTTCTGCAGAATAAACGAGCAAAGCACTAAACTCTGTTCATCTGAAGTGAGAGAAATGTCATTTTATTCAAAATGATGGACAGTGTTGGGAAATAACTGAATACATGTCCCGAAAATACAGATTCTGAAAATTTGAGTAATTGTATTGTTGCACAATTATTCTGGTAGTTCAGAATAGATTAGATAGTTTACAAGTTTACTTTATTTAAATCAAAGGAATACATGGCGATACTTGATCAGTTCACTTTTCTTTCTCCAATTAGACATAAATGAATGCATAAGAAACAACAAAAATCAAGTTGTGTGTCACATGCTCTGTTTTTTACACTATAATTTCATGCAATTATAAGTATTCTTAGAATTATAAGATGTCTGTGTTGCTCAGACATGCATGGCTGACATATAAAACCTCTTTGGGCATGGGGATTTTATAACATTTCAGAAAACTCCAAAATGTCGATTTTTGCATACTACCCCCTCTTTAATATGAAACTAAAGTGGACAAAGATAGGTGGTAGTGGTAATGAACACATTTTTGAGCACTGAAGCCTCAAATGCAGGATTCAAACACTACTCAAACGTGCATGAATGAATGAAAATACAACTCTGAGTAAGTTTTTGATCTGAGAACACTTAGATAAAAGCTCACAAAAATTAATCTTCAATACAATTCCCCTTAAAAAAGAAGAAGAAAAAGTTCCTAAGTCTCTACAAGAACAAGTGTCGTATAATCTTGTCCATAATCTTTGGCCCTGTGGTGTTGCTGATGCCAGCTGAAGGGTCCCTTTGACCTGACAGTTCTAAGTCTTCCAAGTATTCAGAATACAGTACTCTGATTGCACCATGTGACAGAAGAAGTTACAAAATACTGCAGGTATTCAGTAATCTGTAACTAAATACATTTTAAGTATTCAAAAGTCTTCTTCCTGAATCTGATTGCACGATCATGTTTGGTTCTGGCTCGAGAAGCAATGGAGAGTGTTGTAACCGGACTGATATGCCCCTGTATATATAAAATACAAAGAGAGTTCAGGGTTTTATCTGTGAACAAAAATATAAGAGAATCCACTAAAGAGGTCACCTGACTAACATGCATCAGTCACATGACTCGAGCGGTCAGATGGCAGCAAACACACACTTGGTTGGCATCAAACTAGGCCATTCTCTAAATCCTCTGTCCATCTGGATGTATGGTGCCCTTATGTTAGCGGGCGGGGCACATAGGTAAAATTTGCCCCCCCTCCTCGTGCCACTGCGGGACAGCTGTGGATTTGCTCATAGCTCAAAATGGTTTCATGCCACCTTGAGCCCGGCATAGCTCTACCTGTGGTAAAAAGATTAACCTCCGCCTCATTCACACAGCTAAACAGTGTAATTACCACCAAATCAAATGGCTGTCTCATGTAATCCTGCTGAATATTGTGTGTGTGGTGTTTAATAGGTTTGTGAAATTACCTGTAAAAAGTAGGTCACAGATCCGCCTGACCCTGTGTCTCTGTCTACGGCCTCCACTCTGTAGATGCTGGTGTCTGGTTCAGTCGTCTGTGAAGGAACAAAGGGCAAATAAAAAAAAATTGCAACATAGTTTGTAAGAATATATTAACACTTATACTGCTAGACATAAAAACTCCAAAGAAATATCACACAGAGACCTATGTTAGATCAATTACTTCAATCAAAACCAATCAAAAAGTACATTTCCATTATGGGACAACTTGTGAGAAGCAGAAAAACACACCTGGAGTTGTGTTTTGTTTCATTCACACATATTTAACACACAAATCTGGCATATTTAAGGGTTTTTCTCTCAAACTGAAAACACTCTCTTCCACCTTGTGATGTCATGTGGTAATACAGGAAGTGCTCCACTGTGTTTTTAAGCTCCATACACTTTCACTTGAACTAAAGGTAAAAGGTAGCTGTGAACATGAAAACTATCATTACATGACACCACAGAGTGGAACAGAGCATTTTGTAAACCACAATTACAGTACTCAAATATGTGTGAATAAACCAAAACACAACGTTCTCACAAGAGTACATTTTGAGTAACATAGGACCTTTAGGCTACGTCCATATGACAGTGCTCCTGGATTTTTTTTATTTTTTTTTTGCGGTTTGAAAAAGATTTGCATCCACACACCTGTCAGATCAATAAATATTTATGTCCAGATGACAACGGAGCACTGAGTGAAACTGATGTAATACATATGCCACACCTGTATGTGGTGCTGTAAACAGGATACAGACAGAGCCACTGGACACACAATACTACAAAGAGCACATGCGCATAAAGTCCTTCCTCTTCCACAACAAACAAACACAAGCACAATGACGAATTGCAATGTCATCGTTTTCCAAAATCTGTGGTTTACTTGTCCACATGATAAGCAAACAAAAACAGTGCTGCCATTCTCAGATTTCTCCAATCTGGAACCTGTTTTCAAAAAGCACCATTTTCACCCACCCAAAACACCGGCTCCATGTAGACAAAAGGCCAAAATGAATAAAAACTTTACCTTTTCGACTAAAAAACGTTGAGCTACCAGTTACTCTTCATCCCTTTCCAAGCAGCTAGCCAAGGGATTTCTGAATTATACGTATTGCGCTGAATAACACACATTTGATTAAACACCTATTTCCATTGTAAATGTATCATTTTAATGCCTATGTTTGTGTACTGATTACTGGATAACGGGTTTTGTTGTATAAGCACTGAACTGCACCTCATCTACGGCTTGCCATGGCCTTTAAATTTACAAAATTTCTAGCAGCCACTAAAATGATCTCTCTTGCATTTTCGTTTTGCAAAAAGTAGCCCACAGGAGGAAAAAGGTTGGAGACCCTTGTGGTAGAAAAATTAAAATTTTGACCACCTTGATGTGAGTTTATCATTTGCGCAACATGAGATAAGTAGCCCATGTCATTTCATTTAAGGTTTGCATTACAGTTTTCACCAAATAAAGTGAACTTCTTCAATGCAAGAATGTCTCCCTCGTGTGACTTACCTCCAGCACACTGGTCATTCCTGGGAGGTTTTGAAATTCTGGTTTCTCATCATTGGTGTCCATAATAAAAACTGTGACTCGCTCCTCAACCTGAAAAGCATCAACTTGTTCAAAACCAACAACTCAAGACATTTTTATATAAAAAGTCCTTACCTTGCTTTGTCCATCACTGATACTGACCAGGACGTCCAGTGAATCTTTTCTCTGCACAAGTAAAACACAAACGTAAATGAAACAAACCATGTGAATAAAAGTGATAAAATGTACAGAATTAAACTCACCTCTCTGTCCAGTGGTTCGATGAGTGTGACATTTCCTGTTCTAGAGTTGACCCTGAAGTACTCTTTGGTTCCTGGGTCAAATGAAAGGCCGTAGCTCACCGTGTTGCCTTCAGGGTCTGTGCCGTTGAGACAGTAGATCTGTGTGCCTAAAGGAAGACATTCAATTAGAAAAAGAACATGGAGAGGTTGGGGAGGCTGATGGTTCTGCTGCTGAGGTGGACATGGTTTACAGAAGGTTTTTGCACTTCACTTAAAGCAACACCATCTAACTTTCTGGAGGTGGCACGTCCCTATGGAAATAGAAAGTTAAAACCTTAATACTTTGGAACATCTTTACGCCATAGTGTAGAAGATGATAGCCAACGAATTTCCATGGAAACAAGTGGGAGGAGCCCCAAATAAGAGTCTGGTTTGTGGAGCTGCAAGCTCAATGGTGCTGGAGCACTTCATCAGGAACATGTTTGCGCTGCTAGTATTGGCCAGGACTACCTAAGCTGGAGGACTGTACCTACAATGCATGAGTTGGGTGGAGTTGATGGGAGAAACCGACCCGGGGATCGAACCCTAAACCTTCTTGCTGTGAGGCATGAGTGCTAGCTACTCAACCACTGTGCCTCTGGGGCATCTGATGCACACACGTATAACACATCCATATTTGTCCTCGTCCATCGCCTGAAACCAATTAGTGCAGAACGTGAGTGGCTTATTCCACCCTGAGCCCGGATCACATCAGCGCGGGTGTCAGGCCTCAGGCTTTAAACTCAGCCAATACTCTAGATGTTAATCAAGAACTTGGTGTGGTGCCATTTTGCATTTCCTAGAGTTTTGTTTGACAGAAGATTGACAGGCAGAGAAACATGAATAACTCTGCTGTCTCACAAGCAGCATGGCTTCATC
Source organism: Boleophthalmus pectinirostris (assembly GCF_026225935.1). NCBI lineage: Eukaryota > Metazoa > Chordata > Actinopteri > Gobiiformes > Gobiidae > Boleophthalmus > Boleophthalmus pectinirostris. The sequence goes on along the minus strand of NW_026571404.1, from coordinate 32,296,416 downwards.
TGTGTTAACAATTATGAACAGAGGTGGGTAGAGTTTCCAAATACTGTGCTCAAAATTATATTACGAAGGTATAATAATGTATAATATATAATCGTAAGAACAGTGGAAAGGTTTACTACATCATTTACTCAAGTAAGATAACTGTTACACTGTAAAAATATTACTCAAGTACAGGAGTAAAGGTATGGTGTCTGACAACTACACTACAGTACAATTTTATTTTGAAGTTTCTTAAGTTCACATAAAAATCTAAAAAAAGGGTTATATTTGCTTGCAACAGTTTGCAGTGAGGAAACCACCAGGCAAGAAAAGTCCTGCCCGTCTATTAAAAGTAGTTGCAGTAGTTTTAGGTGCTGGTTAAAAAGTAGTAATTGAGTAAAATTATTAAGTTCAGCTCTAGACTGGCTGCACTGTGCGTCTGGGGAGTTTTGTGGGAAACTCACTGGCCCCAGAGGAATCCCAGCACAAGTAATGCTCTAAATTTAGGACCAAAATGGAGGCAAGAATTTATTTTGGAAAACCACAGAAATGTACCAAAACTTATATAAGATTCTTAAGCTTGTATTTATTAATTTGTGGATGCCAGCAATGCAAAATATTAGTTTAGTCTGCAGCTACAGTACATCCCAAACCCCATTTAGTGAATAGGCTGTTTTGTTTTCACTGTTTTACATCAGATGCCCTTCCTTACAACTGTGATTTTATAATACTTTAAAACTACACTTTTAACCAATGAGGACAAAGATATGTATGTAATATTTTACAAGTGCAACCTGGAACAATATTAGCTGTGTTTGACATGGTGTTTATGGTCATAACTTAACCCATAACTTTGCCTTCAACCAAACGCTTCTAAAGTGAAGTACAAGTAAAAAATACCCACTTAAAAATGAACTCAAGTAAACTACAGACACTTTAATGTTTTACTGCAGTACTTTACTACTTTTACTTTGTTATGTTTCACCTCTGTAGTCACTCTCACCCCCCTCCTTCTTTGTGATATCTCAACTACAACCTTTGACCTCCTCTTCTCTTCCGCAGCAGCAGATCCAAAAGCCTCCTCAACCTTTCCATCTCCATTTTGCCAGTGTCTTTTCTCACTGTTATCTTTTCATATTTTTGCTCTTTGTTATTATATTTATTGTGATGTGTGATACTGTGCCTAAATAATTACTCTTATGGATCAATAAACTTTGTCCACGTCTAAGTTTGAAGAGTTTATATGGTATTATTGGCTTTTTTATTTTCACTACTGCTCATTTTCTACATTTTTAAAGATGATTTTTCTTACCAACAGGTGTGTCTTCCGAGAGGCTGAACAGTGCCATGTTTCCGTTCTTGCTGTACGGTCCATTGTCGTAGAAGTACGGGGCGAAGTCTGCTTTAGCTGCACAGACACAACAAATAAATGTTAACGTACAACACACTGCACAGTCAATGACCACTTTATCAAATATACCCTCTTCTATTGCTTGTTACTAGAGCAAAACACTAAACAGCATTTGCAAGCTTGATATGGATGTTTTTTACATTGATTGTGTGCTACTGTATGGTACTATAGTTGTCTGATTCATCGCAGCATTAGGATTCATTCGCTCAAAGGTAAGCGGGTACTTTTTGTATTTAACCAGTTGCTGCTATTTGGTCGTGACGTCTGTAATGCGCCGGAATGCTCAGTGGTGTCCAAGTAATTGCCGGCTTCACAGTTCTTTGCTGATTGGCCGGTGCACGGTCTACAACTTCCGGGTTTCTAGCAAACCATCTAGTGTATTCCGATTCCTGACCTAGTCGCTGGAGAGAAATGAAATTGAGCGGTGGCACTCGGTGGTGCCAGCCTGGATAGAACTATTAGTGATTACTCAAATATTTTGGATCATACCACAGTGAAAACAACTTCCATAGTGATTTGATTGGCACTTTTTCCTGTCTGGCTACATTACTATTGGAGGTTTTCAGAATGATGATGATGTTATACTCCCAGATGGTAGACAAAAGACAAAAGCTTATTGATAACATTTTAATTTGCCTGGCAAGGAGAAAATTGTCAACACTTTTGTCCAGTCGACAAGCTGAATTTTCTCTTCGCCATGGATTCTACCTGGACGACTGAGGGATTCTTCACACATTTTAATTTGCCATAAAATATCCAAAAGGTAAATTTACAAATATTAAGCATGAAAATTTCTTACCCAAGATCTTATTGGATTTCAACAAAAATCTGTATTTATTTTATTTTTTTAAATATTCCTTTTAGCTGCCCACAATCTCTATGAAATTATTCTTGGCCTGTAGAATGTTGTAATGTCATCTGAAACCCAACAATAGGTCGGCAATGTGAATTAACATAACAATAATATCTTGTAGCTAATTTTGAACTAGCAACTCTTCCATTAGTGGGTGAATGTTTAACCCACTGTGTCACTTCCTCCTATCAGTGTTGACTGGGAGGGCTTGTGTATTCCAGATATAGAGATAGAAATGTTGTCTATAAATGAATAAATTGAATCACCTATTATATTTTAAATAGATCATCTTAAAATAAATTGCTTTGGATTTACATAGAAACTGAATGTAAAAATGTGACATAATATACTGTATTTATTCAGGATCAGCAACTTTTTTTCCCCAATTGTGAACTTTTACATAACAAAAACAAAAATGGATAAAAATAAAACAAAATACCTTCACACCACCTTTCTCTACACACTCAAAACGCACACAAATCTACAGAAAAACCCACCACGGAAATCAAACATCAACTGTCAGTCATGTCCAAGGGTCAGTAGTTCATTTTTGAGTTAAATAAGTCAAATTCTAAAAAGTATTACTTCAAATATCCCCTTGTGTACCCACTAGCTGAATGTAATATATAATTTTACGTAAGGTGTAAACAAAGCGGCCTTCAGCAGCTCTTTGAACCCAGTCTCTCCTTCAGGATTAAAGGTGCATTACGTCAAGATCCAAAAATACTCCCTCTCCCTATATATACACACAGCCCTAATCTGGTTCATTTTCTTTGTACATTCTTTTCTGTTCAACATCATGAGAAGTGGACAAGTCTCTCCAACTGTGTCACAACTCGTACCAGCTAAAAATACATGCTGCCCCAGAAATACAGTATATACACAATAGTAGTATAGTACATGGGATTACAGCTGCACATTTAATCTTATACAAGTCTTTTTTTTCTTAGGTTTAAGGGTTTATTTAATTGGTATTGCCACATTCACAAGTATTTTTGGTAACACCTTATATAAGTAAACTATTGCCTTAATAAAGCATGAAATTCAAAATGTACAAATCGCTTTTTAAAAACTACTTAAAGGTGCGTTATGTAACCTTTCTGGTGGAGAGGCCATCAAATGCTTTTCTCCATAGAGATGTTATTGCATTATCTAGAATGTTTCACAGTATGGGATTAAACTTTTCTATCTTCATGGAGACCAAGCCAGAGCAAGTTACAGGTCAGATCTGTGGAGAGGCAGCCCCGTTCACAGTGAGAATGTTTGTTTTCCTAGGTATTTTTGAGCTATAAAACCACCTGTAATTGAATAAATGTAGAAACATAGAGCTGTTTAATGTCATACTGTGGAACATTCCAGGCAGAGCAATGACAAATCCATAGAAACAAGCAGATGACAGACCTTCAACCTAAAAAGTTACATAGTACACCTTTTATTAAGGGGTTATAAATTAAGAGTTGGGGTTTTGGTATTAATTATGTAGTTATTACCCCAGAATCATTCATGTTTTTTTTTGTGGGGAGTAGAGAGGGGAGAGACATTCAGCAAGTTGTTCATTATGAATTAAGTCTTTATTCATGCTTTATTAAAGCCAATTAAGCTGTATTAGTAGAATATATACAATAAGATGCTGTTTAAACGTACTGAAATTTACATTTTTTTTTTTTTTTGTTATTATTATTTATTTAATATTATTATTATTATTTATTTACTTTTAGCACTGTGGTGTTAAGAAGTCTTGTATTATAACTTATCAAAATCTATAAATTAAAAGAATGAAATAAAAACTACTTAAATGGACAGTGTGGAAGAACTGTTTTGCTCAGGTACACAACAACAGTGAGCGGTTAGACAAACTGTGAACCAACAACCTTCTATTAGTGGGCGAACGCTTAACTCACTACGCCACTGATACACCCTACAGAACACTGATACACTGATACACACTATACAGAAAAAGAAAGATTCTAATAAGAATTTTGAAGCTTTTCTGTTCGGATAGAGGCAGTAGTCAGTGTTCTTGCGTCTATGTCAAGACAATTCACAAATGTTCCAACTGATAATTAGCATTGGAGGAAATCTTCTTTAACTTGCTATATTTAATTAACTACACCATTAAATGTGCATATTACAGTTATTTGTCAGTCTCAGGGTATCATAGGTCTATAGAATGTAGTGATCTGATACCCAACAACTAGCCTACAACTTTAGAAGTTGCTTCAAATTTCACACAAAAATCTTATATTTGAATCGGTCACTCACCAAAGCAGGTGTGGATGAAGAGGAAGATGTGTGGTAGTTGTAGGACATTCCTCATGGTAAAAACGGCAGTCATGTCATTTCAGCAGAGACTGGGCTCACGAGGAGCAGCCGGAGACTCAGGTGCAGATCTGAGAGGAGAGCCTGGAGCCGAGGCAGGTGCACCACAGATAATCCAATGACACTTCTTGACTTAGAGAGTTACCGCTGGGTCCCTGCACTCCCACCGCAGCAGTGTACGATGTAAACAACAGGTGAACATGTTTTTGGAAGTGTCAGAAAGGTTAAATGTACGTATGTTATGTTCAATTTGAGCTTTGAGCCATGTTATAATGTTGTTTTCTTATTAAATATACATGTCTTGTGTTGTCTGTTCACCTTCACCAGCTCATTTGAAACATTTCATTGGTAGAGAAAGCGTTCTTGCTTACCGAGTTAGATGTTAGCAGTTTTAACAGGGGTTTAAATATCAGGGAAACATGCACTGAGCTGGAACTTGGCCTGGTACTGCCACATGCTCACATTCATGGAGATAGATAAGATTAATGCCATGGCAAGGCAAGGCAAGTACAGCACAATTCCTACACAAAGTAATTCAAAGTGCTTCACAGAATAAGAAATACATCTAAATTACAATAAAAACAAATCAAAACATAAATAATCATCACAAAATTAAAATGAGAGAGACATTAATTACATAAATGAGAGAGAAGAGCGCTGAACGAAAACCTTTCAGTCATATGCAGCTAAACTGAACCGTTTTCAGCCTGGATTTAAACAGCGTCAAAGTCGAGGCCTGTCTCACATTTTCAGGAACACATCTCCATGGAGACAAGCAGATGGTGGACGTTTCACCAGAAAGTACCATAGTGCACCTTTTCTAATAGTCGTCCCCTGTAGTGGGCAGCTACTCTCAGTAAACATAATCACAACCCATATTAGATTTGATTCATGTTTTGATCTATTCTAATATATTTGTGGTTGAACATAGAAGTTGCTCAGTGAAAGTGAGTCGTATTTGAATCCCGTGTTTTCTCTAATCTCCAATCAGTGTAATGTGCTCTATTAATTACACTAATGTGTGCTCAGGGAGAGGAGTTTGTGTAGTGACTCCAGATAATCCTCTCCACTTTTATATACTGCTAAATAAACACTAAGATAGTCATAGCAGTACATTTTTATCTCTTTGTCTTGTATACTTGTTAATGTGGCAATATGTCATGATTTATTATGTATGTAGTATTGATTTTCCTTTATGCAGTTTTACCAGGTATACTTGATTAAATTACCAGTATTTATTGTTTTATTTGTATGAATCATTTGTAACAGGCTGCAGTACTTTTTTTTTTTTATATTGACACTGTTTTTACATCTACTCTCATCTTTTACACTTATTACCTGGTCCCTGAAGGGTTGACCAGGTTTTGTATTCACCCTGTGTGTCTGTGTGTCTGTCCACCTGTAATAATTCCGCCATTTATGGACCAACTGTCACCGAATTTGGTACGTGGGTCAAGCCCCTGTGCCCGATGCCACAAAAAAAGTTTGCTGGCGATCTGAGGTCATTTGACGTCACACGGGTCAATTGAAAAGTCACGTCATTATAAAGGATAGGCAATTTCGGCAATTACTGAACCATCTGTGGCCTAAAATATTCACCCAATCATCACACAAGTTGGCACACACATAACCGGAGTACACTGGATGTTACAGGTTGAAACCAGTCAAGGTCACTTAAAGGTCAAGGTAACCAAGGTCAAATATGAGTTTTTGGTCATAACTCTGCGAAGGATCAAGCTAGAGCAACAGGAGTGGTCTCAAAACCTCAGAAAAATGATTATCTATTTATAATTCTATGCATTTGTACAGTAAAATATTCATAGTTTTCGAGATATTATAACAGTTCCTTTCTCTTTTAGTGTATGCCATTAAAATTCTAATTGGAACAAAAGTAATTTCCATTTCTTGTTTTTCTGGTGATACACAACACACTGATCTACAGTCACAGATCTAACAGATATGGAACTCATGAAAAATGACATTTTCGTTACACACTAGTAAAGAGAGACATTCTCATGTGTGACTAATATCACACAAATGTTCATGGGCACAGCTACACACATTGCATTGTGGATATAATGATCATGTAATATGGGCTGGGCTCCTCATAATCTGCTTCTGTGGTGATGAACTGCTCTCTGATTGCACTTGTTGTACTTTCAATGTACTTTTCAAAATAGTATTGTTACTTCAAAATAATATCATTATAGGATTTATAATTTGAAATGAATGTGATTGGTAATTCCAAAGTATCTACCGCACAAATGTGAAAATCAAAATATGTATGTAAGATAAAATAATATTAAACTAATCCCACACAGAGCCTGTACATGAGCTCCGAGTCCCTGTGGTTCGTGCACAAACACAGTTGTATTAAGTCTGCGGTTGAACATGTGAACACATTATAACCATGTCATGCTCAGGGATTTACACTTCACAATAAACCTTTTACAGCCCATTCTCACACAGGCCAGAGCGCCACTTTAATCTGCTCATAGTGTACTCAAGCTACACACAATATTATCAGTACAAATGCTTTCTGTAAGGAATCTGTATGAGGCATTTAAGACGACATCCATAAGTCTCTGCGCATCACAAGTCCAAATCCACTCATGTAAAGTTCATTCTTGGCCTGAGCTAACCCTGCACACTCGCATGAATTGTCGTGAGAATCCAGCTCCCACTGGTGCGACTGCCCGGGTCACCAGTGCTCCAGACCAATCACAGGACAGCACTGTGATTTAGAACCAAAAGCAACATGGTGACGCCAACCAATGCACTTCAGCCTTTTGGAACATTTTTAAAAACATGCAGAGGATAGAGCTTTGTGCATTTGTGAGCTGGAAACTGGATTGAAGAAAAGTTAGATTTTTTTTTTTACTCTTGTTGTGTTGTTGTGAAGCTTCAGCCAATCAGATTCACTGTTTTTATTTGTCTGGATGTTCCTCCTTTTCTCAGTCGCACTCAAATTTCCAGATTGTTATATAGAACGTAGTTACTGACAGGCCCGTCGACAGAAATTTGAAGGCCCGGGGTAAGAAGCCTCACTTGTGCCCCCCTTTAAAATAAATTCATAGAAAGAGGGTTCAAATCTGGGTTCCTAAAACCACTGTTGGGCAAGTTACTTTAAAACTGTAATGCGTTATTTATTACTTACTACTGTTATTTCAAAGTAATTCATTACATTGCAATATTACTGCAATTAAAATGTAAGGCATTACATTATTATTGCATTAGTTACTCTCACCAAAATAACTGTGAAGATGCTGAACTTTTGGACTGAACCAGGACTAAACCAGAGCTGAACCAGGACTAAACCAGGACTAAAACAGAGTTGAACCAGGACTGAACCAGGATTGAACCAGAACTGAACCAGGACTGAACCAGGACTAAACCAGGTCTAAACCAGGTCTAAACCAGGACTGAACCAGGACTGAACCAGGACTAAACCAGGTCTAAACCAGGTCTAAACCAGAACTAAACCAGGTCTAAACCAGATCTGACCCAGGTCTAAACCAGGTCTAAACAAGGACTGAACCAGGACCAAACCAGGACTAATCTTGGACTAGAACTTGGAATCTAGGACCGCCCCTGAGAAAACCCCAAGCCTGTGGAACAGGGTATTGCGGTGATTTTAGAGAATTTGTATGAAGAAAAACCCACCACTTCAATCCAGGTTAAAAAAACATTCTAACGCACGTTACTGACATTTGTACTGAGTAAAATATACATTTTTTTTTTCCCTGTAATGCCGAACATTACTGCATTAGAGCAAAAAGCAATGCATTACAGTAATCCGTTACTTTTATAACTCGTTACTCCCAACACTGCCTAAAACCCAGAGTTGGCCCCTACATAATGTTTTTCAAATACATGCCAGTAAAAAAGTGAAAAGCGGGCCATCTCTGTTAATAAAAGAATCAACACCATGAAAAACAAAAAGTGCATAAAACTGTATAAAAAGAAATCAAACCACACAATCTTAGCATGTGGTCCTCGGGCAGGATGTGAGCAGTCCCTGTCACTACACCTGCCCTGTGACTTTGTGCTGTCCAGGTGACAGATGGCGTCCTTCAGATTAACCCAGTCTCCCATAATCCTCTGCTCATCTTGTAATGCACCGCTGCTCTCCTCTGCTCTGCTCTCCTCTGCTCTGCTCTCCTCTGCTGGGCCTGTCTGTCTACGCACTGGGACTATGGCATCAGACCTCCAGCAATTAGAGACTGCTCCATACAATGACTGTATATCTCGCATAGAGTTCACAAGTCATGCTTTACAGAGTCCGTAATGGCACCATTAAGTAGCCATATGCTTCCATTCAAATCCACATTAGTATTACATGTAGCCCACTGACCAGTAAATGACCACAGATTATAAAGAAAGGATGTTACAGAAGTAAGTATAAATGTAAGCCTGTTTTCCTGGTAATCGGGTGGAGTTCTGTAAAAGTAAAGACAATGGATTCATCAGACACAGCAGTATACAATAGTTGTATGGACCTTTATTCCAAGAAATGAACTCAATTTAAAGCATGTTTTTTTCATTATGAATTTTTAAGCGTGTGTTGTGTGACTTTTCTGGTGGAGTGTGTGCCAAATGCTTTTCTCCAGAGATATGTTGTTCCTTGATGCAAAACGTGAAGGTAACATTTCTGAGTGCTCATGACCATTTTAGATTTAAGGATTAATGAAACAAGCATGAATTCAGCAAAATACACTCCAGACTTTGGATATAACATGGTTAAGTTACAATGGTTTACATGATAATAACTATGGATGCGTAAAGCTTGACCATAGATCCTGACAGGTCAATACAATATGGTTAGTGAAGAGGAAGGTTATTGCTTTGTCTGGAATGTTTCACAGTATGGCATTAAACCTTTCTATCTTCATGGAGACCAAACCAAGACAAGTTACAGGTCAGATCTGTGGAGATCACTCCGCTCACAGAATGCCGTTTTTTTTTTTAGGTATTTGAGTTATAAAAGCATCTGTAATTGAATTAATGTTAATGCATGAATGTTTAATGTCATATTGTGGAACATTCCAGGCAGAACAATGACATCTCCATTGAAACAAGCAGGTGACTGACCCCCATCCAAAAAGTTACATACTGCACCTTTAAATACTAAATGTCCAGATGCACTCCTCACTGTTACCTGCAGAGGGCGTCCAAGGGCGACATCGAATACAAGCATTTAGTTCCAAAGTTTTCCATTTCCATACAAAGACTGGAAAAGAGAGAGGAAAGAAAAGAGAGACGGTTTATTCTGAAATATAAACCAAATTACTATGTAAAGATATGACTCCAGCTGCATTTTTTATATGAATGTTGCAGAGAAGATGATTTAAGATGAATGGATGAATTAACCACTAGATATTTTTATAATGTGGAGATAATATGACATGGTTACAAGCTCAAAAACTTCAGACTTTTTATCTATGTGAACAATGGCCCCGGTGTCTATGTTTCATCTAGTCTAGTGTCTTTATACTTTGAGAGACTTTGTCCGCTCTGTTCTCTGAATCCAAATGAACTATGGATTTGATAACTTGGTCACTCAGTACAATTGAAACAATTTTTTCTACAAGAAGCCATGATTACAGGTCTTTTGCTGATTGTCTGGAAGGAAATGTGGGATTGTTTTTAATTTTAATCACTGTAAGGCGCTTTGTGTTGCAGTTTTTTATGAATTTTTTGTATGAGTGAATGTACTACATACTTTCTACTACTATAAGTACTACTATACTTTTCAGTAGCTCACTGATCCACTGCTGAACCAAACATTCACAATACAGGAGGTCAAACATGACACACAAAAGCACACGTCTGCAAAATATTTCAATCAATAAAAGAGTAACATGTCTTCTTTAAAGGTGCACTATGTCACTTTTTGGTTGGGGGGGTCCATCACCTGCTTGTTTCTATGGAGATGTCATTGCTCTGCCTGGAATGTTCCACAGTCCACATTTATTCATTTACGGGTGGTTTTATAACTCAAAACTACCTTGAAAAACTTGCATTCTGACTGTGAGCAGGTTGCCTCTCCACAGATCTGACCTGTAACTTGGTCAGGTTTGGTCTCCATGAAGATAGAAAGGTTTAATACCATACTGTGAAACATTCCAGACAAAGATAAAGATGAACATCAAAACACAAACAAAAGCCCAACTCACATGCACGGATACTTTTTGCGGACTCTTTTCAGCTTTTAACAAGATGCAGCGAGATATTTTAATAGAGAGATCAGCTTTTATTGCTACTTTTAAACTTCTTAACCCACCGCACACACAGAGTCCTGGTGAATGAGGAAATGTCGAGTCCCATCGTTTCAAACATTGGCTCCCCCGGGGTTGTGTTTTGTCTCCGCTGCTTTATATTCTGTATACAGATAGTTGTAGGTCAGCAAATGAGAGCAGCTACATAATTAAGTTTTCAGATGATGCTGCCCTCCTCTGTCTCCTGCAGGGAACAAACTCAGACCACGGCCAAGCTCTACCTGCGTTCACTGAATGGTGTGATAATAACCCCTTGGACCTAAATGTAGCTAAAACCAAAGAAATTGTTGTGGAATTCTGCAAAAAAGTTCACAGCTCAATAGCCAGCTTCATCCATGGGGAAGCAGTAGAAATGGTGGACTCCTATAAGTATTTGGGAACTGTGTTTGAGTCTTCTCTAAGGTTTGATAAGTACACTGAGCAAATGATCAAACGAGGACAGCAGCGGGTTCACTTGATGCAGAAACTCAGCTCTTTTAATGTGCCGCCTAACAGTTTAAATAATTTTGTATCATTCCTTTACTGAAAGTTTGCTGACCTTTTCTTTTATTTGTTGGTTTTATGGGTTATCTGTGAAGGACAAGAACAGTCTGAACCAGATAGTGAAAGTGTGAAGCAAAATCAGCGGTGTTCAGATAGAGGGTTTGGCCTCTGTGTGGAGACATCGGGTGCTCCTAAAGACTAAGGTCATACTGAGCCAGCCTGACCATGTACTGTATTTTCTGTACCATAGGGCACTCTGGATTATAAGGTGCACTGTTATTGAATGGTCTATTTTCAAACTTTTTTCTCAAACCAGACTAAACGAAACACAACAGTTAGATAGTCAGTCAGACTTTGTTTGGCGCATTCACGGTGACTCTGGGCTTTGTTCAGTTGTGGCGTGTAGGGAGGGTGCTGTCTGGGACCAACGGATTGATCGCATGTTTGCAGTGACTCAGTTGTTCAGTTGTGGCTACAAGTGGCACATTGCACTCGCTTTTCTGGTTCGTTCCTCCGTTCCATTCCTCGTCCGCGTGGAGTGATGAGTGTGGCTGTGGGTGTTTTTCGCCGCGCGGTGGCTGTCTGCTCCATGTGTGTTTATGGCAAGCCAAAGTGTTCACATTTACTCATATATCTAATGTGTTTAGCAACTTATTTGACGCGTATTACAAGCAAATAACAATTTGACGCATTAAGTTCTTATTTGACATGTTGAATTATTCTTATTTAACATGTCAAATTATTCTACATATGATGATGATCTCCTCCCACTGTTTTACCCAGTCACTGACCAAGACAAAGAGTCCGGAACAGTCCAACACCGATTTCCCTATACACATTCTTTACTCTTAAAAAATAAACCTTACACTGTGTAAAATTGTCGTCTATCAAATTTAAAACGGTTGTTGTGCACCTCAATGTATTTATCTTTTCAGTATGTCGCTCATTAAGCAACTGATTATTAACCCAGTTCCCAAATACTTATAGGAGTCCACCATTTCTACTGCTTCCCCATGGATGAAGCTGGCTATTGAGCTGTGAACTTTTTTGCAGAATTCCACAACAATTTCTTTGGTTTTAGCTACATTTAGGTCCAAGGGGTTATTATCACACCATTCAGTGAACGCAGGTAGAACTTGGCCGTGGTCTGAGTTTGCTCCCTGCAGGAGACAGAGGAGGGCAGCATCATCTGAAAACTTAATAATGTAGCTGCTCTCATTTGCTGACCTACAACTATCTGTATACAGAATATAAAGCAGCGGAGACAATTGTCAAAGGAAGACAATATGAAACACTCAACTCAGCAGTGGGAGGTATATATTAAATAAGAATAATTTGACGTGTCAAATAAGGTGTTAAACGCGTTAAATATATGCGTAAATGTGAACAGTTTGGCTTGCCATACGTATTTGCTTGCGCTGAGGGTGGTGTGGCTTTGTAGTTTACTGAAGTCGTGCTGGGACACTCGAGTGGATTTGTGGATCTGGATTGTGGGGCACGCAGTTGTTTTTTGATGGGGCTGGAGTGCGCCCAATAGTGCGGAAAATACGGCACTGCGCTCACAGTTCGTGCAAATGCCCTCTGGGAGGCGATATGTCACCCCACAGCAAAATACTAACCGCTACACCAAATCTTTTATTCCTTCTGCTGTAACATTTTTAAATGGAAAGTGAATTTATTTATTTATTATCTATTGTGTCCCTGATGTGTTGAGGTTTGAATGTATGACGTCTGTTTTTCTTTTTCTTTTATTATTTATAAATTGTGCACAACCAGAGATGTGCGAACTGAATTGCCCTTTAGGATTAATAATGTTGTTGATTGATTGATTGATCGAGTAAAATGCATTTGACGGACCCTCCACCAAAAAAGTAGTACAACACAATGCACCTTTAACAACAACATCATTCATTTCTGTATCAGTCCTCGTAAAGTGAAAACCCCAGTCCAGTGGTTACCCAGAATGCCCTGTGTATAAATAGAAAGGGAAGTGTAGTGTGGTCATACAAACAGGTCTCTGGCTGCAGCACCTGGTCTGTGAGTCTGCTCTGTTTGCAGCTTTTGGATTATTATTGATAATCTGAGCTGGACGTTTGTCTTTCATGGTCCAGTCAAAAAGTAGGTCACACGTAATCTCTGCATCCTCGAAATGATGTCGCTTTTACACAATTTTCATGTTCATTTTTTGTTTAGAATAAATATAGATAAATAATAAAGAATAAATATGGATAATTACATGAATTTAACTGATATGTGCATGAATTATTGATCAAAAGTTATAATTACATATGAAATTCTGGCCAGTATTTGTACAATATTTCTGAATGAATTGTTTATGTTTAATGGAGACACTTTGATGGAGAGTATATAATTCATATTTTGCAGTAGCATCACGCTGGTGGTGTTCTGTATGTATGTCTATGCCGGTAATGATTAGCAGTTACCATAGTGACACATTGCACACATTAGCAAACACTGCCAAAACCTCTTTTAGATAAAAACTCCTGGTCTTATTTAGATGATTTTCAACAAAAAGGTGAGAGTAACAAACTGAAAAACTCTTGGCTTTTATTGATTTATGTATTTATTTTATTGATTTATGTATTTATTTTATTTGTGTGTGATTTGTTTTAACATCACAAATCAGATCACCTGTTATAGGTCCAGGTGAGTTTTTTCTTCTTTCTTCTCAATTCGTTATGGTCAGATTGTGTTAAAGTAACACTCAGATTAAAATGTAATGTTATTTTCAGACAGAACAGTGTCTACAGTTAGCATCACACCCCAGAACATGTGGATGACATCAACTGCAAAGTATCTGTAAATGAAAACACGATATAAACATGTTCCATACGAGTCAAAGAGTAACAGAGACATACGTTTGAGTATGCAGCCGGGATCTTCTGTTGTACTCTGCTGCCATCTAGTGGTAGAATCCTGGTGGTGACGTAAGTAAACGATTTCTTTATTTTACTTGAGTCAGAAAAGGATTTATTGCCATTGTCAGTGAACAAAATTATAAGTTGCTTGCTTTGGCAATAGACATATAATAATAGTATATTTAAACTGTGATGAAATAAAAATAATATAAAATAATAATAATAATAATAAAACAAATGCATTCATTTAAACGGGTAAATTGTAGTTTTTAAAGTGACAGATGAACAAATCATATACAGTAACCATTCATTTATTGCAGCTATTTTCAATTTTGCATGCACACACACATATACACGCTTACGCACACACACATAATGTTTACAATGTCACCAGCCCCTGTCATCTTTGTCCTTATAAATATGTAATCTTTGATCTTTATACTTGTTTTGTATCTTGTATGATGCTTGGTTCCTATATTCTATAATGTATCTAGTTAGCTAATTAAAAAAAAAAAAAAAAAAAAAAAAATGCGACAGATTTTGCATTGAGTCCAGCAGCAGAGGGGAAAAAGCTGTTCTTGTAGTGAGAGGTTCTGAAGCCTCCTGACCAGAGCAGAGGGCTCAGATAGTCCGTGTCCTGGGTGAGAGGGTCATGTGTGATCAGACCTGCTCAAGTCCTGAAGACACACAGATCCAGGAGAGATGGTCACCTTCTCAGCAGACCCACAATGCTCTGCTGCAGACTGTGTCTCTGTCTGGGAATGGCACTGGTGGGAATGACTAGAGATGAACGAGGGCTCAAAGTTCAGTGATTTTACTTCTTCTTTAACAGATCTCCGGAGAAGCGAGCCCGCTCACTAATGCACGTTTTTCAAGGTATTTGTGAGAAACATTTACAACTGTAATCAAATAAATGCTACAGGTTTGAGTCTAATCCAGGTGCCGCCCAGAGGCTCGGTGTAGTTATGACGGCGTTCGATGGCGAATTTATCCGGGTTGATGTAAACGGAAACTGTTTTGAAAACAATGCTGTGTGCACGATGTTATTTTGGAAAACGGAGGGAGGGAAATATTCGTTTCTCAAAATACCCGGCTACGTGTAAACGTAGTCTAAAAGACAAGTCAAAGGCCTAAAGACGTACGGTCAGGAGATGCGTCGTGCGTCGGGGCCATAGCAACAGAACGTCTGGACGCACTATATAAACGGCTGCGCTCACTCAGTTACTCCCTTCTCACCTGAGAAAACTACTTGAACGCTCTGTGGACACTTGTACGTAACTTTTAGTTTTCATCTCTTATGAGGCCATCAGCGATTTTCACAACACTCAACTCTCTGTTAACTCTTTTTGAAGGTTTGAAAACGCACTAAATCGAGACTGTACTTCGCCATGGCTGCCTGGCTGTACGACCGCTTCGCCGCGCCCTCCTACCACCTGGAATTCATCCCCGGAGGTAAGATTAATCAAATAATATTCAAACATGATCAATTATGATAAATATTAATAACATAGTCCAAATACTTAATGACAACAAGTTTAGTCCACATGGGTGTAAGGTTTAGCTCCTAAAAGTTGATAGTTTGTGACTTTTACTCAGCGATTTCATTTTGGGTCATGATAGCTCGTGAAACTGCTCAAAATATATCAACACGAGTGCGTAGTGAAAAGTTATCGTCACATTTGTAGGAAATAATTTGTCTTGTATTTTCTGAGCGTCAAAATTCATTAGGGTTTGAGTGGCATTTTTTGAAAAAACACGGGCTAACCAGGCTAGCCATGCTAAATTGGAATGTTTAAAAAATGCACTTTTGATCTCCATGGAAATCCTGGTGTTTGGATTTAATTTGAGCGTTCCATTTGAGGTTCGGTTTAGGAGACTCAAATCACTGCAAGGAAAACCTATAGGACCCACCATATAGCCTATAAACTATACAAACATGCTTCATTAAAGGGTTCAACTAAATAATCCATAACTATATTCATAATTATGAACTCATTCATCAAATAGGCCCACATAATGGAATGAATTAGGCCAGGCAAAAACCAAGAACCCAGTAAAATGTACTGTAGCCTAATGTTTGGTTATATTCTCTAAATGGTGTGTTCTTAAGTGCTGTAGGTCTTTACGTGCTGTCCACCTGTAGTAGGCCTTATCATGTGCAATACTGTAACATAATGTGAGATCTTGCAAGTACAATTTACCCAAGTCACTTGATTTAATTTGTCCATATGCTGCATTGTAGATAATACATAATTATAGCTACTCATTGTACAAATAATATAGTATACTCAAGTCACTTAATCTACTGTTTATTCTTGTCCTTCTGCTGCACTGTTTATAACTACAGTCAGAGCCTCTTATTGTGCAGTTTTGTAGCCTTATAGCCTTACTCTGATGACAGTGTTGTGTCTATTGTCTTTCTTTATAGTATCATTTATTTTGATTTTGATCACATGTTCCTATTTCCCTGCTGTTCTTGAACCATGCGTTACAGTACTGACAATATCATACAACCAAATGTATTGAGCCAGTCTGTATTGCACAATTTGGAATACACCACAGTAGATGTAACAGTAAAAATAGGCCAACTGAACTGATCAGAAGAATGTCATAAACCTACAGTTAATTTAAACACAAATATCAAAATAACAAATGGGCCTTGCAAACTCTGGCTCCTCCTGATATACACCGTACACCTTTGATATGTTACTTAAATAACTGTGAGTAGTAGGAGTTGTATAAGTCAGTAGAGCCAGTGGTAGTCTGACTTGCTCCAGCTACAAATTGAAGGTGTTTAACATTATCAAACCTGTTGCAGTGGACCTTCAGGACGCTTGGAACCTGGACGTCAACTCCTCGGACGAGGAAGACCTGGGTGAGTTAGAGGTGGGTGGTCCTAGGTTTCAGTTTTGGTCGTCTGATGAAGAGGACGGGTTTGACGACTTTGGGCCAGCTGATGAAGATTGGGACAGGAGCGACGAAGACTCTGGCTACGACAGTTTCTCTGAGGAGGAAGAGGATGAGGAGGACGAAGAGGAAGAAGAGAGGGAAGTGTTCATCGAAGAAGTAGAAGAGAGGGAAGTGAGGATCCTGGGGGGATGCTTCCTGCTCGAGCTGTGGAGCCAGTGGGTCATGGCCCGACCCCCTCTTCTCAGCCGCAAGCACCCTGCTCTCCTGCTGCTCCACGTCCTCCTCCTATGGGTCCGACTCTGGACTTCATTCCTCTCAACGGTCACAAGCGTGTCAGGGATCAAGATCATGAAGAAGACCCCAGCTCCAAGCGGCCGTGCCTCTCCTCCTCCCACCCAGACCCATCCATCTCCGACCCAGGCCCGTCCACCTCCGACCCAGGCCCGTCCACCTCCGACCCAGGCCCGTCCACCTCCGACCCAGGCCCGTCCACCTCCGACCCAGGCCCGTCCACCTCCGACCCAAGGCCCTCCACCTCTGACCCAAGGCCCTCCACCTCCTCTGGGACATCTGGGGGCTTCCGCTTCTTCTTCCGCCACCTGCTCCAAGACTCTGAGTCAGACGAGGACTGAACTCAGCCTCTGAGACTCAGAGCTTGGCTCAACGCCGCGACTTTTACCACCTTTAACCGCGGCCATCATCCAATTGATTTATTGATTGATTTCTTGATTTCAAGGAATAGATTGAAGGGAAGGAATACTATGTAGGATTTCAGTAAGCAACAAACATTGGTGATAAAACATAACATTTTCTCAACAAGAAAATGTTATGAACCTGTCATTCTTATTCTGAATTCAAATCTGAGTACTGCAGTTTTACAGAAATTCCTGCATAGTACACCTTATACTTTTTGGGCATAGGAGGGTCAGAGTTCAGAGTGTGTTTTATATTTTTTTTATTACTCTTACTATTAGAAGAAGTCATAGATTTACAAAAAAAAAATTACTACAAAAAAAAAAAAAAAAAAAAAAAAATAAAAAAAAAAAAAAGTACAAAAAAGTAGGGAATACTATGTAGGATTTCAACAAGCAAACAATAATAATAATAAATAAATAAATAAAATAATAATAATAGTAAATACATTTTACTCTTTCCACTGACTAAAATCTAATTAATGTAAAATTTTATTTGAGTACTACAGTTTGACAGAAATTCCTGCATAGTACATCTTGACTTTTTACTAAACTGAGTGTTATAGTCTTTAAGTAGGAAAAAAGCAAGGATTATTATGTAGGATTTCATAAAAACTTTGATGATAATATGTAAAGTTTTATCATTGACTATATTTTAATTGAGTGATTGTTAACTATCTTATCTGAATAGTAAAACATGTAACACGCGGTTGGGCCCCAGGTTAGTTTGTACTGAAAAAGTGGGTTCTAATTGATACATTAAATTTAATCAGAGTACTACAGTCTGACAGAAATTCCTGCATAGTACACCTTGCATTTACTGTAAACTTGTGTTTTTCTGGGCATAGGAGGGTTAGCGGTGAGAGTGTGTTTTATAGTATTTAGTATTACATTTGTATATAACTGTTATACAAAAACAAAAATATTATATTTAAGGCAGTGAGGCCGTATTCTCAACAACTGCAAATCTCATTATATTAACTATGAGAGAATAATCTTAAAGTGTTGAGGTGTGGCTTTGTTCACTCACATCTCCTGTTTTTGTTGGGTTGAATTCACATTGTACGGCCTGTAAAGTACCATTTCAAATCAAATGTGTATTTTACTGAAAGTCTTTGTGAACAGTCTCTTTGGAGACTTGTACTAGTTTGAATGATTGTATCTGGAGATGTGGGTTTGTTCACTAACTCACCAGTCAGTGGGACACTCCCTGCTTCTCCTTTTTTTTTTTTAAATAGTCTTATGTGTTGATCATTAGTTCTAAGCTTTTGTAAACACTGAAGACTGTTCAGAAATAGTGATTTTGGTTGTTCTGAATGACTGTAATTATTTTGATTCAACTGTAACTGAATGATTGATGTTTTGTTTGAGAAAGTATGTACATTGGGTGTTTGTTTTGTTGTTTTGTAAAAGTCAGTGAACACGCTCCCATCTCTGCAGTTGAAGTTCTTGGCAGTAAATTTTTTTACACTACTGTTAAGAATTGTAACTGCAGAGACGGGAGTGCATTCACCGACTCTCCAGGGAACAGTCCCTGCTTCTACTCTCTAGGTTTAGGTGTTTTATTGTAAGTCATCTTGACTTGTTAAAATCATTTGACTCTAATAATAATAAACATGAGGTAAGAAATAATAATTCCATAGAAGCTTATTCTGAATGTGCACATGCTTTAACGCTGTTTCTGTTTCTGTTTCTATTTCTGTTCACATGGTGACTGGTTTGGAGGGGCCATCTGAGCCCCATGGTCCTGAGATCTGATGAAGCTGACAAGAAAAAACGTGGCTCTAGAAGATGATGAACAAGAGATGGAGCTGCCGAGAAGAACCATGTCCCCAGAAGAAGAAGGACAAGAGCAGATCAGAAGTGATGTGATGAATCTGACCAGAAGAACTGTATCTCCAGAAGACATGGGCAGATTGGGACCAAAAAAACGGCCTTGAAATTTTCTGCCACAAATCAAGCCATTGTGGAAAAGAGGACCGGTCTACGCACAGATGGCCATTGTGGGCTTTTCCAGAATGCACAGATTGCCAGTCCGCCGCTGCCAGAAGATGAAGAATATGAGCTGATCAGAAATGATGTGATGAGGCTGACGAGAAGAATCATGTTTCCAGAAAATGAAGGACAAGAGCACATCAGAAGTGACTTGATGAAGCAGACGAGAAGAACTGTATCTCCAGAAGATAAAGAACAGGAGCTGATCAGAAGTGATTTGATGAAGCTGACCAGAAGAACTGTATCTCCAGAATTTTCCCCCACAAATCCACCCATGATGGAAATTGAGGATCGGTCCACAAGCAGACAGCTGTTCTGGGCTTTTCCAGAACAATTCCCAGTCCCCTGCTGCCAGAAGGTGAAGATCACGAGCTGATCAGAAATGATTTGATGAAGCTGACGAGAAGAATCATGTCTCCAGGAGATGACAACCTGAGATGGAGCTGATCAGAAGACCACACTGAAAGGATGTACAGGAATTAGTCAATAAACAAGTTGATTTGGAATTCTTATGTCATTTTATGCCAAATACTTTTAGAGTACATGTACATTGTATTTTTTTATTAGAATTTACTTAAAGGGGCATTATGCAACTTATCTGATGGGGGTCTGCTACCTTCTTGTCTCCATGGAGATGCTATTCCTTTAACTGGAAAGTTATACAGTATATCACTAAATTTATCTATATAACATATTATAAGTTATAGCTGTTTAAAGTGCGTGCAAAACATTATTAATGTGAGACTTGTCACTCCACAGATCTGACTTGTAAACTCCACCTGGGAGCATTAACATTTTGTCTTTATAGAGATAATTTGGTTTACTGCAATACTACACGTCTCCATGGAGACAAATCAGTGGCTTACCCTTCAAAAGACATGGTGTCATAGGTTCATAGACTGGTTTGAATGGTGTTGTTTTGCCCAGATCTTAGTGTTCACATCTTAGTGTTCACAGCCTCAGTCCCACAGCAGACATTTGTGTTTAGATGTGTGAATCACACAACCAGCCACAGCAGAAGAAATCAAAATCAGAAAAGTTGTATTGCCAATGTCACTGAACAAATGCATGAATATGCGGCCTATATACCTACCAGAACCATGAACTATGACAGTGCTCCTTCTGGTGCCTCAGATGTGAGTGTGCCCAAAGGAGCAGTGCTGTGTGGAGGGGCCTGGACAGGGGACAGACTCCATTCCCTGGTCTCTATGATGACTGTGTGTCAGCAGTGTTAAGTAACAGGGCATGGACGTGATCTACTCTAGAGACACTGGCAGAAGCTTCAGGTACACTCTAGGTACCATACTAGGTAGATATATTAAGTATACAAGCATGGACACATATTTACACTTTTTTGTACTACTCCATTAAATGTCAATAACCTTAATAAACCTTTTTCTTGTCTTGTTTATTGAATAAATAATATAATTATTTTTTAAACTATCCATAAGAGTACAAATATGAAATCCACAAGACACGATCACGTCAGTGCAGGGCCCTTTTGAATAAATTCACTACACACAGTTATATTGTTCTTCATATAGGCTAAATATCTATAACTTTTAGGCTACACGTAAAACGTAATTTAATGATTATTCTCTATTGCCTATTAGGCTACAGAGGTAAAATTATTACAGCAAAGCACCTACCCTTGTGTCATGTTCATATTATTGCTGAAGAATGAGGCTTATTTAATGTTTAATGATTCTTTTTTAATACGTCATAATAACAGTGAACTCACATGTACATGTACCACTACTAGTAAGTAAGTCTTTATTTCTATAGCATTATTCATTCACTCTATACCCTGGTGATGGTAAGCTACTATTGTTGCCACAGCTGCCCTGGGGCACACTGACAGAAGCGCAGCTGCCATGCCACTCAGCGCCATCGGTCCTTCCGACCACACACACACACACGCACACACACACACACACACACACACACACACACACACACACACACACACACACACACACACACACACACACACACACACACACACACACACACACACAAGCGCAATCGTCTGTGGCCCATCATCCAAAAAGCATGAGAGCAGAAGAAGGTGGCTTACTTCGTTGGAGGAAGAGCATACGTTGATAACAGGGAAATACACTTGCTGTAATATACTGTTCAGACATTTTCAATGGGGAGAAGCTCTACTCTCTTGTGTTACTACTCTGTACCTTTAAGTTAAGAAGGTATCGTTCCAACTTTTATATTTCACTGTCAATTTAAACATTTCACAGTTAAAATGTATTTCCGTTAATGTTCGAGGCTTAAGAATCTACTACTGCTATTACTAAGCGCAAGGCTGCTTTTCTTTATGCAAAAAACTTTGATGCAGACTTATGTTTGATCCGGGAATCTCACTCTTCTGACGAAGACTATAACTTCTGGAGATCACAATGGGGAGAGGACATTTGGATGTCACATGGTAATCACCATTCAGCAGGAACTCTTACTTTGACGCACAAATTCAACGGGAAGGTTATCTTTACACAAACAGCCTTAAATGGACACTTCATTCTTCAGGTATTATATTACAATAACCAATTATTTCTGATGGGTAATATATATGACTATACAAATGTAAAGGAAAATAAAAAGTTATTTCATGACTTAAATACAGCAATAGAAAGCATTTTAGAAAGATTTTCAAATTTAAAGATAATATTAGGAGGGGATTTCATCTGTACACCCAGTGATGATGTGGACAGGTGCCCCAGCAAAAATAACATGAATGTATATTTAACAGAGTTCATGAATGAAAGAGGGCTAATTGATATGTGGAGAACAAATAATCCACATAATATAGAATTCAATTGGAAAAAATAGAAATGGTACACTACAACCGAGAATAGATCTCTGGCTTGTCTCGGAATCGATTTCACACTTACAATGCAAAACAGAAATTATTCCGACACCTCTAACAGATCACAAAGTAATTGCACTAACTATACATTTTTCAACAAACAGAGAACCTCGTAGATGTCCGGCCTATTGGAAATTGAATAACACCCTGTTGCTAAATGAAAATGTGTGTGAACTCATAAAAAACAAAATTTCAGAGTACTGCAATTTAGCTGAAACGGAAAAGAAAATATATTAAAAAAAAAACTGGGAGTTGTTAAAATTTGAGTTGAGAAAACTACTTATGGAAACTGGAGCAAAACTGAAAAAAGAGAAGAAAAGGGAAGGAAAATTATATAATTACTAAACTCATATCCATATCCTCTATCTTACCAGAAAATATTTCTGAAGCACAACAAGCTGAATTATTAACGCTTCAGTTAAAACTGGATAAGATGTATATAAACAAAGCTAAAGGAGCTTTCATACGTTCAAAAGCAAAATTGTTAGAAGAGGGTGAACAAAATTCTAGTTACTTTTTTAAATTAGAAAAACAAAGACAAACTAAAAATAGCATAAACAAACTGTCCATTAATGGGGTTATTGTAGATGACCCAAAAGTAATATCTAAGTCCTGTGAAGAGTATTATAAAAATATATACAAATCCAAATTCTCAGTCACTCACATGAATGATTTTTTTAATGAAAGGGGGCAATGTGAAACTATTGAGGAGGCAAATAAAAAAATCTGTGACTCACCAATTACGCAGGCTGACATTTTAGAAGGCATCAAGAAACTTAAGTTAAACAAATCTCCTGGCACTGATGGGCTAAGCTCTGAATTTTATAGAACTTTTTCCACTGAGCTTGCTCCGTTTTTATTAAAGGTCTTCTTAGAGAGCATCGAGAAAGAACAGCTTCCTCAAACTATGTGCCAAGGACTAATCACCTTAATTCCAAAACCACAAAAAGATACCTTAATTTTAAATAACTGGCGTCCCATTACCCTACTTAATAATGATTACAAAATCCTAGCTATCTGCCTGGCCATCGAGTTAAAGAAAATACTAACTGATATATTTGAGGAGTCGCAGAACGGCTTTATGAATGGTAGATTATATCATTGACAATATGAGACTCATTCTCGACATTTTTGATGATTCCGATCTTATTTCAGAAAACAGTTTCATTCTATTTTTGGACTTCCAAAAAGCATTCGACTCATTAGAACACCAGTTTATGCTTAAATCTCTTGATTTATTTGGCTTTGGTGAGCTTTTTAAAAAATCCATTTGCACCCTGTATACATCTGGGAACAGCTCTATAAAACTGCCCCATGGAACAACTCATAGATTTAATATAGAACGTGGAATACGACAGGGCTGCCTCAATTTCTGCTTTTCTATTTTTGTTACCCATGCAAATTTTAGCCAATTATATTAAGAATAGTGACCTTAAAGGAATATCCATTGCAGAAAGAGAAATCTGTTTAAGTCAGCTTGCTGACGACACAACCCTCTTTTGAAATGATTGTTCTCAGGTAAACTATGCTATCAACTTATTAACCACATTTTCCTTAGCTTCAGGACTCAAATTAAACCTTTCCAAATGTGAATTACTTCCCATCAAATACTGTATTGCCTTACATATATCAGGAATCCCGGTGAAACAAAACTTGAAATACTTGGGTGTTACTATCATAAAGGAAGAAGACAAAAGGCAATGTGAAAACTTTAACCCTCTTGTGCATAGAATTCAAACTAAATTTAACATGTGGCTTCAAAGAGACTTAACAATCTCAGGTAGAATCCTCCTCTCCAAAGCTGAAGGGCTCTGTAGTCTAGTCTATGACAGCTCTGCCCTTGATGTCCCAAAAAACATTAATGCACAAGTAGACAAAATCTTATTTGATTTTATCTGGAAGAAGAAAACACACCTCATTAGAAAAAAATGTAATGATTAATAATTTAAGTAATGGTGGTTTTAACATTCTAGATTTTCAGACTCTACATTCCTCTTTCAAAATTAAATGGATTGAAAGATATTTATTGAACCCAAATTCATTATGGAATTTCATTTCAACACATATATTTGATGCATTAGGAGGTTTACATTTTATTCTGAGGTGTAATTATAGCATTGACAAGCTTCCAATTAAACTTTCTAACTTTCACAATCAGCTACTGTTATGTTGGACTTTAGTATATAAGCACAACTTCTCACCACAAAAATATTACATATGGAATAACAAAGATATATGCTTCAAACACAAATCTCTTTTCTTCTTTACAATTTTCCAGTAATGCCAAAAGAATATGCAACTGTTTTTGACCCATTCCTTCAGGAGTGAAAATGTTGATGTCCACTTATGTACATCTTTCTAATGATGACTCAACTAAAACAGAACTGTTTTATTGGTAACTCTGTCCGGTTTTTAAGCTCTAAAACAAATATCAAATGTATAAGAGAACTTATCACAAGAGAATCTATTAGTAAACCAGCTTCTGTTTTTGTCTGGAATAATACATTTACGGACATTAACTGGAATGATGTTTGTCTTTTGCCTAGAAAATATTTTGTAACTAATAAGACTCGTGAGGTCTGCCTGAAAATCCTGCATAGATGTTACCCTGTTAACGCTGTTATCTTAAAATTTCACTTAAACCTAGATCATCTTTGCTCATTCTGTCACAGCGTTGAAGAAACGGTCACCCGTATGTTTTGGAAATGCTCATACACTCAAATCTTTTGGAATGACATACTTTTGTTAGTGAATAGAAAGCTTGATACAAACCTACAATTTAATATAAAACATGTTCTCTTTGGTGTCTTTGAGAAAGATATTCCTGCCCCAAAAAATTATGTGTTGAACTTAATCCTAATCCTATCAAAGTTTCATATTCATTGCTGTAAATTTTCTAGTCAGAAACCCAAATGTGTTGTGTTTCAGTCCCTCTTGTCCTCTTATAGCAATTCTCTGAATTACTGCACAAATCCCAAAGCCTTGAAGACAAAAGCACTTTGTACGGAATTTGAAATATGACATATAAATGTATTTATTTGCTTTCCTACATTTGTACATGTATATCTATGTATTTACACTGTGATGCATGTGTTATGAACTGCGCTGATTGAGCCCTGAGAGCATATGAACTCTTAAGACTCCAGCAATGTTTTTGTTTATACCATCGTATATTACATTGTATATTTGAAATAAAACAAAACAAAACAAACAAAAAAACTCAAAACCTACCACTACTACTTCTGTTAACGGCACATAGCAGATAACACTGCAGCGCCCCCATGTGGCACACGCCATTATAGCTGCTGATCATAACCTCCCCCTTTCTTTGAAGATGAACAATACACAGTACTATCACAATCAGTGCTGCAAAATAATGGTCTTTTTTTTCTCCTTAAGTTACCAAATAGCTAATAATGAACCATTAGCAAAAGTGCATGGAGCAACAATACTCAAATAAAATGAAAGTACCTTAGAACAAATAGCTTTTTTTACATTTTTTTAAATTTTTAACATTTCTCTTCAACCTTATAAGTTCAGTCTGTCTGGTTTCTTTACTTCATGTGTCGACCTTCTCAGTTCTTGTTTATCTGGTATAGGGCCTCAGGGACCGGCCTCCTGCTGGTGCCCAGAGTCACGACTAAACAAGGGGAGTCAGCGTTTCAGGTTCATGCAGCTAAAACCTGGAACATGTGAGACAGACTCTTCTGTGACGCTGTTTAAATCCAGGCTCAAAACATTTCTGTTTGACTGTGCATATAACTGAAAGGTTTTCATTCTGCACTCTTCTCTCCAATTTATGTCTCTCTTTTTTCATTTTAATCTTCATGATTATTTATGTTTTGATTTGTTTTTATTATGATTTTAATGTATTTCTTATTCTGTAAAGCACTTTGAATTACTTTGTGTACGAATTGTGCTATACAAATAAACTTGCCTTGCCTTATAGAGTTCACTTTACAGTTCACAGGAGGTGCAGCAGGTGGATCTGGGTGAGCATCACTGGGCTCACTGGCTGTTGGTGGAGTCTTAAGGAGACTGCGGCTATTGCACTGGAGCACCTGTCCATCCTCGGTTCTCACTGTGGATGATCATGGAGCCACCTCCTGTAACACAATTCCTCTTGATTTCCAGCCGTCAGCATCCTCGATCCTGACTGGGTCGTTGCTCGCAAGAGGAGAGCCTGGTTTGGATGAAATGTCATAAAATGCCTTTTGTTTCCTTTTCTGTTTGAGTTTGTTTCTTTAGTGAAGTAGCCCTTGAGTCGCTAGGAAGCATTGTGCGCAAATTTTCTGTTCATTAATAGTTCTGCAGGTGACAGTCCGCACTCAAGTGGAGATGCACGATAACTGAGAAGTGCCAGGTAAGGGTCAGAGTTACCATCCGCTGCTGGCTAGCTCCTGCCATTTCACTTATTATTTCCTCACATGTGGGTATTTGATAATACTCTCTCGATGTTCTCGTTCAGATCTTTTGGATCCATGCATGTTTTTAACTCTCCATTCTTTTTTTTTGTGACCACCATAGAGTTGATCTGTGGGCTCCTGAACCTTTTTAATTACTCCCAGATTGGTCATTCAGGCTAGTTCTTTTTTGAGAGAGTCACGCAGTGGGGCTGGGACCCTTCGAGGTGCACGTACAACTGGCTGTGCACCTTCTTTTAGCTGTATTTTATATGTAAAGGGAAGTGTACCAAAACCTTTGAAAACATCTGAAAACTGCTGTACTGTTGAGTCAGTATCAGATTTATCATGTTTCTCAATAACAGATAACACTGCGGCGCCCCCGTGTGGCACACGCCATTATAGCTGCTGATCATAACACCTTGCATTTGTAAATATCTGATCTAATGTCTGCTGTGTGGAACATGTCAGAGAAAGCAATGCAATCTCCATGGAAACAAACTGTGAGCAGACCCTCCACCAGAAAAGTGACACAGCGACTTTAAGTTACATAATGAGAAACTCAAAATAGTTTAAACGTGAAATGGACGCAGTTAACTCGAGTGTGTGCAGATCTGGTGTTTCTTTCCGTCTCTTTTTCTTTACATTCGTTCTTAGATGCTAAAGGAGCAGAGTGACCAAACAGCACTTCTCGTACCTGCTGCATACTTGCTGTTCTCGCACGTTTTCACACCCGCCCCCCTCCACCCCCTGATTGCGTCTGCAGTAGCGGGCCCTTCCTCTGACATGGGGGGTCTGTGTGCACAAATTGCAGGGTATTTGGAGTCACGTGGTCTGGCCTGCACAGGATGTCCCACACGGTGAGAGCGACTCGACAAGTGAAGCGTGGCCACTTCAACTCACTCACCGAAGTCTGCGCCTGCTCTTTAGCGGTGCGTAAAAGTTACCCGTAAAACTTTTATGGCGCTACACTTGACTTACTCTGGAACACAGCTTTATTACGCATCACCACGTGGTTTGATTCCTACGTAAAAACAGCAGCTTTGCAGAATTTTGGCTCGTTTTTGTATTTGTTTTTCTTTACACTTAGTTTTTTGACACGGATGTTTGTCCAAGACGCACACTCGGTGCTGCCTCTCCTCCGCGAGGGGGAAGGAGCCCGTGGACATAATGGACCACTGTGTATCCTTATTTGAGACAATGCAGCGGGTTGCTTCGGATTTGAGCAAGAAATCGTCGTTTTCCTTACGACGCTGGACGTTTAGCACCATGGACTGACACGGGCGACAGGTTTGTACCGACACTCATCCGTACATCTACACCATCACGATTTTATCAGTGAAAACGACTCTGCTAGGGGATATCCGCGTGCGTAACGAGCATATAAACACCGTTATGCAGAAGACACTACGCGCCAATGAACGATGAATGCGCCACTGTTACCGTAATGTTTGTTTTTATAACGCATCCCAGAAATACGATTGGACAAACGCGTCAACAGAACCCGTATCTTAATCAATTAGCGTACAAGTCACATCCCAGCGCGTTTACTTGTGAATATTCAAGCTGGAATGCGTGAACGAGCCATTTCCTCATCACGTATTAATGACATGCACAAGCGCTTATTAGTGCGTATTCAAACGGACTCAATTGAAGCGATGTTTGCGTCCATTGAGAAGTCCCATCCCCCTAAATCACCGCTTTATACTGGGGTGAAGAAGAGGAGGAAGGATGGGGGTAGTTCCCATTCACCAACGCGATGATGGAACAAGAAAAGAAAAGAAAAAAACAAAACAAAACGTGCGGTCAAATCTCGCAATCACGTCAAAAAAGATAGATGACGTCCTCTCAGATCTTACGCGTTAATTGTTTACAGTACCGGCTTTTCAGAGCGGGTAGCTGTGGTTCCATCGCCTCCTCCTCCTCGTTTTGAAGGCTGCAGCCATTAATGTAATTTGTACTGAGATGATAAACAGAGTGATGTGCCGTTTCTGCTTGAGTAGACCGAGTCAGATCGCAGAACGCTTCGCTGACTCCTGAATATGGAAAAGTACGCGCGCCCGCTTGACAGTTTGACGGCGATGGCGTATTAAAGCTTAGATAATTGGGTGATATTTAGTTACAGGGCACACACACACACACATATACACACACACACACACACACACACACACACACGAACACACTCCAAAACCGGCGTCTCTTTCTTTCTTAATGATATGCTTTGTAGACGTTATTCACTCCCCTGACAGATCCGAATTGTATTTACTTTTTGCCACTTAATATAACACACGTTGAGTTGCATCTCATTTCAAATTACGTTCCTTGTCAGTGTTTTTTTTTCCCCCACTGGGATTCAGACAGCTTAATATGAGTCAAATCTGACATTCTGGTTGGAGTCTGCATGTTCTCCCTGTGTCTGGATGGATAAATATATATATATAGGCTACACATTAGTCTTATGTTCCCTATAGCTACTGAGCGATTTCCATATGTCCACAGGGCTTATTATTAAGGCAAATTCTAGTTTATATCTCTAAATAATGGATTTTATTTATTTATTTTATTGGAATGTCTCTTGAAACGTGCCATCTAGTTTTTGAGGGGTCCAAAAACCACAACATTTTAGTAATACGCAATACAGTGAGCGATACAGGACCACATTCATACCATACTCACTACAACTGTACAACAACTCACCCTTATGTGATATAATACTCCCTACAACTGTAAAACAACTCACTATTATGTGATATAATACTCCCTACAACTGTACAACAACTCACCTTATGTAACAGATAATACTCCCTACAACTGTACAACAACTCACCATTATGAGATAATACTCCCTACAACTGTACAAGAACTCATCCTTATGTAACAGATAATACTCCCTACAACTGTACAACAACTCACCATATGCAACTGATAATACTCCCTACAACTGTACAACAACTCACACTTATGTAACAGATAATACTCCCTACAACTGTACAACAACTCACCTTATGTAACAGATAATACTCCTACAACTGTACAACTCACCCTTATGTAACAGATAATACTCCCTACAACTGTACAACTCACCTTATGTAACAGATAATACTCCCTACAACTGTACAACAACTCACCCTTATGTAACAGATAATACTCCCTACAACTGTACAAACAACTCACCCTTATGTAACAGATAATACTCCCTACAACTGTACAACAACTCATCCTTATGTAACAGATAATACTCCCTACAACTGTACAACAACTCACCTTATGTAACAGATAATACTCCCTACAACTGTACAAAGACTCACCTTTATGTAACAGATAATACTCCCTACAACTGTACAACAACTCACCTTATGTAACAGATAATACTCCCTACAACTGTCCAACAACTCTTTGTTATTTTATTATATTATATTGTGATGTGTGATCTACTGTGTCCGTATAATTTCCCTTGTGGATCAAAAAAGTTTATCAAAGTCTAAGTCTACAGTACAATATAATACAATCAACAAAATACAAAACTTGCAGGTTTACATTACAAAACATACACACACATACATACATACATACATACATACATACACACATACATACATACACACATACACACAGACACACAGACTTGCTCCCTCATGTACTCCTCATGCACTCCTATCAACCGGATTTATGTATAAAAAATTAAAAATAGTATACTTTATATAACAATGATGTAAACAAATATAAAATATTACTAGAACAAACTGAAAAATAAAAATAAAAAAGACAAACTAAAAACAAACAAGGAATTTTGAGACATGAAAACAAAGATGATTTAAATGAATTGAAAGATGTTAAAGTTTTTAAGGGTGTGGTTGTCTATTCCAATCTGAAGGGGCTTTGTACTGAAATGATCTGCGTCCAACTTCTTTGTAGATTCGGGGAACAGGGAAAGTGAGAGTGTGGGAGCTTCTAAGTGAATATGACGACGTTACTAGGACCAAATATTGATGTAGATAATGGGAACACTTAAAGTAAATACATATTAATTTAAAAATGTATTTTATCCAGTAAAATTTACATCTACTGTTGGGTTGTAGCCAGTTGAGTTTTCCAAATAAAATACAGTGATGGTTTGATGTGGGCATTTAGGAATAAATCTATACAAAGAGACTTGAAGAAAACCTTCAGTGTTTGAGATAGTGTATGTATCATGTGTATTTTGATAAATTGTGACAGTACAGACAATGATGGATAAACTAATTGAGTAATAATTATTTTCCTGACTTCTTGAGTGAAACAGTTAGCTGATCACTAAAGAGAACTTAATGTAGCCTATGGTTTATTATTTTATAGTCCCTTTATAAACCCAGATGTCCTCAACATTTGACTAATTCCTCAGTCTCAGTAACCTGAGAGGAGCAATGAGTGACAGAGCACAGAAAACAGAAGTGGGAGTTGGAGCAAGAAGTCAGATTTTCAATTGCGATCATCACTCTCCATACCTGATGTCTTCAGATCTCGGAAACTCAGCTGGCAGTGTCTGGTTAGAACTTGGATGTGAGATCATTGGGAATATCAAAAGCCACAGTGGAGTAGCAGTGAGTAGTGGAAACTCTTACTGTGTCCTTAGGCAGGACACTTCACCCACGTCACCTAGAGTGAAAGTGGTTTGTGCATGAGAGTTGGTGGCCGTTTCTCTTCAGTCAGTCTGTTACTAGATTTAAGTATTTATGCGTTGGTGTCTTGAAATGTGCTTGTATAAATGCTTTATTATTTAGGGATGGGACAAGATCTCGGGCACACATTCTGAAAATGATCTCGTGAGATTTTTTCCCATGTTTTTACGCTTGGATTGGACTGGCGAGAGAAGTTGTAGTCACAAAACGTAGCGCTACAGCAAAAACATTAAATAAAGTAAAATAAAAAATGGTGAGAATAAAATTAAGAACTTGATTACACAATTTATTCATAGTAAATAATGTGAAAATCTTGTCTTGTCTCGTTCTCGCAGATCTAGTTTTGTAGCCTGATTCATCAGCCGGTTTCACTTCGTAGAAACCGTCTGACCTCATAGCATTAGGATTTATTCGCTTAATGGTAGGTGGGTACTTTTTTATTTAACCAGTCGCTGCTATTTGGTCATGATGTATGTAATGCGCCAAATTCTGTCAGAAGAAGGGCAATAACATCTTTCCCCTTGATAAAATTCACCAAACATTCTCTTTATTCCGGCTTTAAATCCTCCATCTTAGGAATCGTTGACAACACAGAATGTCTGTCTTCGTCTCCATCCATCTCAACCGCTTTGTTTACTGTTGTTCTGTACCACAAAAGGGACCCAGACAGGTGCTTGAGTTTGACGTCATGGCTTCACAGCTCTTCGTTGATTGGTCGGTGCGCCGTCTACAACTTCCGGGATTCTTGCAAACTGTCTAGTGCAGGCGTGGGCAAACTTTTTGACTTGTGGGCCACAAAGGGCTCTAAAATTTGATGGAAGGGCCGGACCTGGAGCAAATGGATGGAGTTTTTTGGTAATCCATCTCATAAGAGAAAAAAATATCCCATATTATTGAAATATCCCATATTTAAACATTATTACAAAGCATTATAACAAAATATCTGTCTCTCAAGTCCCACAATATTTACTATTTATTGAAATGACTTTTAAAACACTGAAAATTATTATTATTATTCAAGTTCAGGGGGCCGGATTAAAAAGATGAAAGGGCCACATATGGCCCCCGGGCCTTAGTTTGCCCACCCCTGGTCTAGTGTATTCCAATTCCTGACCTAGACGCTGGAGAGAAATGGCCTGGCTACCAGTCGGGCGTCTCATCTCGTCTTGTGGAAAATGTATGTTGTCCCACCCCTATTATTATTGTAATTTCTTAGTACAATTTCTTCCTCCAAAGTTTGAACTCTTCTCCAAATCACATGCTTTTACCGACTGACCGTAGACGTCTCTGTTGTAAAGACCCAAGCTGATCACTGCCAAAAAACTGAATCTCCATCTTGATTAAAACTCAACGAACTGCACGTACCCTGATCTCTACGTGACAAGGCGTTTCACAGATCATCCTCGACAACCAGCCCAATCTTCATCACATCCGAAACCTGATTTGCCCTTTAATTTGCTTAGATATTTCTGTTCTAAATATTTCTGAACTGTGTGAGGAGTTCTGGGAAAAGCACAGGGTCCATTTGAGAGCGCACAGGTGGAGCTTTGTGGAGAAATTTCTTCACTTTCCACAGCGGGACAGGTCTGATCATAGGACTCCCTGTCTGAGGCTGCAGGGTGAGGCTGATGGAGCAGAGGAGCTGGACACAGGGAGGGTTCAGCCTAAGACAACATTGCGCTTTTGATTTGTGGCAGTTAGTTTTTGTCACGCCCCGTCCTCCTGCGTTCTCTTTACAGTGTTTCTTATTTATTTTGAGTCTCATTTCAGATACTTTCACTTCTGGTCCTGACATTCTAGGGCTGAGGTCGATTAAAGACATTCTTTGTCAGCTAAAAAACATGTCCTGCTGATATATTCGTTGACTAAATAGGAACGTGGCAAAATGGCTCTCAAAACTATTTCTGTGTGTTTCTCTTTATATCTGACCCGAACTGCACTCACAAGACAACACCTGCACAGAGGTTCATGCAAAAACTACTGTTTATGCAGAAAAAAGAACATCAAAACAACATATTTATATAAAGACAGGTTAAATTTGTGAATCATGAGTGTAATATGCATTTATTTATTTATTTTTTAACAAAATCTTCAACTGACTCACTTCTCCTTTCCACCATTGTCCCATATAAATCCTTTTAATCTGAATACATTTGTGGTCGACTAGATTAGGCTATGTTCAGACAGCCGGGCTTAACGCTCAATTCCGATGTTTTTGTGAAATCCGATGTTTTTGTGAGGTCGTTCACATTTCCAATTAAATGCGACTTGTATGCGATCCCCTGTGTGAACGTTAAACGGCCCGAAAGTGTCCCACATGTGCACTGGAGGACACGATGACGTCCACCGCAGCGAGCGTGCTCTGTGTTTACGGAAGTTGTCCAAACATGGACGCGAGCATTGATCACCTGGCGATTTTAAAGTTCCTCTCGTACCGGAGCCTGAACATGAACGACTTACTTAGGAGAAGGACGAGGTTTTTGGTCGTGGTGTTTTGTGGGGCAGCGGCAGCGGCAAAAGGAACGTGTAGATGCGCAGACGGAGCCAAGAGTGGTGAGTGGTGATGTGCTTTGCTTCAGTTACACGGAGTTCATCTACAATTTTCACCTACTTCAGCGCAGAATAGTGACGTTTGTGGCTTGTTGATGACGTGTAGGTCGGATGAATGCACTTTGACCGTTCACACTGAAGTCACATGTCAAAAGATCGGATATGTATCAGTTTCAGGAGCACATATCCAAGTGTCCTGTGTCGCATTTGAAAAAAATCGGATCTGTGTCGTTCAGACTGTCATTAAAAGATCAGATACAGGTCACATAGAGGCCAAAAAATCGTATTTGGGTCACTTCAGGCTGCAGTCTGAACGCAGCCTTAGAGATGGGTTTGACTAGTCAACTACTTGATAACTAATCATTAAGAATTTTGTCACATTTATTTTTAATTGACAAACTGAATGTAGATTGCTGTGTGTAGCGTAGTAACGAGGCTGCGTCTGACAAAAACACTGAAGTTGTGCCTCACAGTTCCCAGTTTTGACTCTGGCACAGCTTCTTGGAGATCACTGTATGACTCAGTGAGTGTGTTTACATGTACATCAGTGTCCCAGGTATGATCGGGTTTTTTGAATATCCCGGTTTTGTCATTGTGCATGTAAACGCAGTATCCCGGTTACTGCAACATGAAGTTGAGAGCACATGTGTAAAGAAATGTGTCAAAGCTGCATTAAACACATTATAATGTCAAATGAGCTGATGAGGCTCTATCGTAGTTATGGTTCATATTTTGTAAAGTTGAGTTTATTTATGCAAAATAATAATTGTAATAATAATGATAATAATTTTTATATGAATGTTAATTATTAACCGAAAATGAATCATTAATTCTCCTAATGATTGATTAAGAAAATGTAATCGAATGCTCATCCCTAGTCGACTAAAGACACCATCAACCGATTAATTGACAGCTGCCCTACTGCTTTCTCTTCTATGCAGTTACTTGCCTGACCAGCCAGTCCCAACATTTTGTTTGAATCCAGAAAGGACTTCAACTGGACCATAGAACGTGAAAAACCTCTGTCCAAACTTGAGATGATCCAACCAGATGCTAATTTGTATTATGTGTCTCTCAAATGCAGAAGACATCTCTTGACATCTCTTGAAAATTCTCATAAAATTCAGAACAAAATATATCACTTCTTTTACCTGAAATAAGTAATAGTTTGGTTCATCGATTGTTGATTCTGTAAAAATCTGCCCTCTTTCTTAGTACTTTATGTAGATTTTATATCCTTTTAAACATGTAAGCAGCCTTGTTTGTTTTTGACAAAAAAAAAAAAAAAAAACGGAGCCTGTGTTTCTCTGATTGGTTAATCGGCCTGTCAATCAAGGAGACATGATACATGATTCAGATCCACTTGTCTGTGTAAAGTTTTTTGGCTGAATGCTTCTCTCTGATGTGTCTCACCTGTATCATATTCCACAGAGCCTCCTAGTGCATATATTGTCCTCTTTGCCGTTGTTCTCTGCCAGTTTGTTTTATACCTTTTTGTGATAACGGTCCAGCCATTCCTAAAGCTTCTTGAGGATTTTTGTGTTTTTGACCTTTGCCTGTATTTGTACTGTGTTTTGGTCTGTGTTTGGATACATCTGCCTTATTCAATCCACCTGCATTTTCAGTGAGTCATTGCATTTTGTCTTCAATTGTGTAGCATTTTATAACATATTAGTCAATGCAGTTTGCATGTTCTCTCTGCGTCTTGATGGCTTTCCTCGGTTTATGCACAATAGTCAAAAACCCTGGTACTCCCCCTGCACCACCATTACCAAAATATTACTATAATAGTTTTAGCACCAGTTAGTATCTTTTGCAACAGGGCCCGACCATCTCAGATTTGACTGAAAAAATTCTAGGTAAGGTAATTTACAATAGTTGAGTAATCAAATAAAGCATTTTGTTGAATTTAAACTGTGTCATGAAATAAAAGTGTTTTCTAAGCTTCTGAAAAGTGCCTTTATGGTCCATGAATGCTCTGCATGTATGCAGACACCACATTTCAAAACTTCATTTTGCAAAAATAAGGCAGAACACCATCACAGATTTTGGATATGTTAAAAACAGACATCTAGTCTTTCTAAAACAGTCCATTTTATGTTGGTGGATGCTGTCATTTATTTGGTATAACAAGGTAAAGATGGCACTAAATGTATTTTTTCCATTTTTAACTCTTAATATCTTCTAGAGTGTTCATCACAGAGAATCAGTTTTAAAATACAAAGTACACAGTGTGTGTGGGAAAGTGTATGTTCAGTATCAAAGCTCTGTGATGTTGATATGAAATTGCACTTTCCACAGCCCTTCAAAGATGCCCTCGTGTTTGAAGAGTAGAATTTTTAAGCAAATTCAAGCCCCCAGAAATCTGTGATAAACCAAAAGCACATGTGTAAAAGTCCATCTTAACCCTTGAAAATTTGAAGGACCTACCTTAAATAGTCTTGGAAAACTCTGCTCAAAACAGGTCAGGTGATAGTTGACAAAGTTGACCATTTTAATTACAAAACTGTAAGGAGTTGGGAGCTAAAATTTGGGACTTTTCCTATTAGAAAGTGTTTGAACTTCCTAGAATTTTTTCAGTCAAATCTGAGATGGTCGCGCAGGGACATTTGGAGATTTGGTGTGGAATGACCCAACATCTATTTGACTTTTTTGACCTTTTAAACATGTTATGTTGTAAACCGTTGTCCCCTCCTCAAAAGGTTATGTGGAGCTGCTTTTTTCTTCATTCACACTCATTTCATTAATCCATTCATCTAAAGTTGTCTTTTCTGAGCACTCAAAAATGCTCTGTTTGCATTTTGCCTGTTTAGTTGTGTTATAGATAAAACTCCAGACTTCTTTTATCATCACCTGACTCATTCTTCAGTCAAATTGCATTCACAACCAGCCAATAACATGACTTAACATAAGCATTCACAAGGTTAAGGACTTAATTCATGCTAAATTCATACTTAAAAAAGTATTCTTAGTTCCTGTTACTTTTTTTTTTTTTTTGCAGTATGAAGCTCCGGATGCTCTACCACAAACCGTGAGGGCTCTGTGTGTTGTAGAGTTTCATGAACAAAGTGAAGACTCAAGAATGAAGACCAAATATGCCATTGTCTTCATCTGTATCGTGGCCCTGGTCATCATCGAGAAGGAGAGCAACATCATATCCAGGTAAGAAGACACGACTAGACTTTATGATACACTGTAGGGCATCACTGAAGAGGAGATG
Organism: Boleophthalmus pectinirostris; assembly: GCF_026225935.1. Lineage (NCBI taxonomy): Eukaryota > Metazoa > Chordata > Actinopteri > Gobiiformes > Gobiidae > Boleophthalmus > Boleophthalmus pectinirostris. The sequence continues at coordinate 32,258,905 of NW_026571404.1, read as the reverse complement.
GAGAGGCTGAGGAGGAAGATAGTTCTGCTGCTGGGCTGATAATGGATTAGGTCGTAATGGACTGTGTCTGAAACTTGGTAGAATTTATGCCTTAAAGATGTACTACGTAGCTATATATCACTGCTGTGCCGGGAGTGTTTCACAGTGTGGCATTAAACTGATCGAACATGCACTTATGAAATGACATCTTAGCTTGCTCGCATCCAGGGGTGTAGTGGGCGTGGTACATGGGGGTGCGCTGTCCACCCACTTCTCCCGATGTGAGATATAAAAAATAGCTACAACTTAAATGTCAAACCGGAACTATTGGCAATGGTGAAAACAACCTGCAGAGGCTCATGATATCTGCACTACTGTCCTATACTGCTACTACACTACTGACCTGAGACATGAGGAACCAGGACTAAACCAGGACTAAACACAGTGTAAACCAGATCTAAACCAGGTCTAAACCAGGACTGATCCAGGACTGAGCATCGGGATGGGCCCGCGCAGACTGTAGGGTGACTGTAGGAGAAAGGACCAGCGCAGAGCTCCACGCCCCACGGGGCTCAGCGCAGCCGTCATCTGATCGCAGACACCCTGCTCCACAGGCTCGGGGTTCTCCCTCTCTCTCTCTCAAGTCCAAGATTAGTCCTGGTTTAGTCTTAGACCTGGTTTAGACCTGGTTTATTCCTGTTAGACCTGGTTTGGTCCTGATTCAGTCCTGGTTTAGTCCTTCTGGTTAAAGTGCACCTTTAGCCATAAAAGAAACTTATATTTTTTAATTTTGGTGAAGGTTAACTAGAAAGCATGCATCCTTACCTGCATCTTTACTCTGAGCAGGCTTGCATCTCCACAAACCTGACTCTTACTTGGCCTGGAACAGGGCCACTTCCTGCTTTTCCATGGAAATGTTGATCCTTTGGCTCCTGTTATATTCCATGGTATGGCATAAAACAAAAAATTCTATCTATCCATGGATAATGTTGGTATGGTTTTAACTATATTTAGAAAGTTACGTACTGTATCTTTAAGAATAAATAAAAATACATATATAGCTGTTACGATCTGAAGGGCAACATATTTAAAAGGACACAGAAGAGTTAGCTTTTAATTTCTTTTATTTTTGATCTTGTTTCCTTGTTTGTTCTTTTTTAACGGGTTTAAAGAAATTTATGACCCAAAATGAATCGCAACATACTTACAAAGGACACGGAGACAACGTTAAGGGTTAAAGTTGTTTTATTCCCTTAACCCTTTGCCTAAAAAGTAGCAAAACAAAGTAATAAAGGAAAGGTGGACCTGATGATCCGGTTAAACAGAACAAAAAGGTGCGACACTGGGCCAACCCCATACAGGGCCACAGAGAAAAACAAAAGCGCCCAAACGTAAAAATAGTATACATAAAATAAAGTGACAAAAAAGGAAATAATTACACAATCCTTGATTTATAAAACATTTTGAAGCCAACTTTATCTGGGTTGATTTGTAAAATATTAAATGACCAACAAAGCGCTTGCGATTCAAAACACCACAGACTGTCATAAATAATCAAACGCAGCATATGTAGTCTTTACGAGGCAGCTTCAGTGTGTGGACGTCTAATTGATCCAATGGGACGACTCTATGATGTGAAGCATACGTTCTAATGATGGAAATACATAAACATAAGGCATTTACTCCACAGGGGACACAGTATATGAAACGTGTGAGCTCAGGTCTACATCAGTGTGTGGATGAAGACTTAACATGCAGTGAAGGTTAGAATTACATGTGCCACTGACTCATGTAATTCTAACTTCACATGGTCATAACAAAAGGCATAAATATATCAACACTGATATTATCGTTTTATGGTAAGTCAAACAAAATGAAGTTATTGCAAATTATACAGTCAGTGGAGTCAAAAATGTGTAATAAAAATGGAATTAGAGTGCAGTTATGGACTTTGGAAAGGAAACTATGCAGATGAGATCATGAACACTGGTACTGGGAAAACAAATCATTTCTATTGAAATTTTGACTAGCATAAAATATGAAACTAAGTGACCAAGGAGCTCCTTCGTTCATAAAAATACAGAGATGTCATCATGAACTTGCCAGGAAAGGGCAGGTCTGATTTTGGTGATTAAATCCTTGGTTGAAATTTTAGAGTGCAGATTTGGTGACTTGATTTATGGTTAATCTGATTACTTGCCTATTCACATGAACCAAAAATTTGCACAACATATTCTGTGTCAACACACTGTTTTCACAATAGCTTCAGGAAGTGGTGCCATTATTCAACCCAAAAAACATGGTGCCCTGCCATGCCCTCGATCTTACCGCTATTGCAATTGTTGGCCGTGGGGCTGTAAACAAGTACAAGCTGTACTGTGTCCAAATATCAGGTGGCGTGGAGCAAACTGAGGGTGTGGTGGGGCATGTTCGGTGAATTGCCAGAATCGTAAAAATAAATATCAAACTAGTTCACTGAAAAACATAATATATATATGTATATATATTAATATAATAATAAATGCATAATATTCACATGTGCTGTCCGGGATGTTCATGGGCCATCCAGATGCCCTCCCGCAGCACAGCACAGCCCCTGACCCCCTCCCTGTATTGTCTCAGCTCTGTTCTACAGTTTGGTTTGATCATGATCTGTACAAAAGCTGCTCATTCACATGAGGCTGTTTACAGCACTATCTTAAAGTGTATTTTCGTATCCTGTCTGCAGGGTGCTGCTCATGGCGTGACACCTCCTTCTGCGAGCGCAGATTGTGCATTCACTCTCCCTGTGTGTTAATGGTTTAATCCATGTCTGTGCACAAAGTGGCAAAATCAGAAACATTTATCAGAAATATTTATATGACAATAAATGTATTCCATAATTTGCTGACCTGTTTGGGACCAAATGCAGTGGACACCTGTGAGACGAGAATGTGAGTGGTCAGCAGAAGCAGCAGTGGAAATACGTACCTCAAATGAGAGACATGGGACAGGTGGGAGCAGGTGTGACCAGGGGGAGAGAGGAGATCAGTGGCTTGAGATTGGTTGAGATGTCATCAACATATATGTACTTGTACCGTCCCACTCCAGTCTCAAGCAGCAAAGTACTGCCCGACCTGGACGAGCCCCCTCTTTAACACTAGCGCTAAGATCGAGGGCAAGATAGGACCCCTGATGTTGTCAGTTGAAAAGACTTCACCTTAATATTGCAAGTGTGTGGAGCCAATCACTAACAAATAATGATAAAGTTCAACATTTGTGGATCATAAGTTGCAAGACTCCTTTCAAAAACAGTGAGTCTCCCATAGAGTTATGATGGTCCCTAACCTCCATCTGAAATGATGGAGAATACCAAAAAGAACTGACAGCTGAAAGCACAACAGGTGAGCTGATTTGTGATGCTAACCCAAGTCCCTCTTAAATAACATTACATTCTCACCTTTTTGTTGAAAATAAAATAAATGGGCCTGTAAACGCTTATATTAATCACATCATCTGCTGAATTTGCTATGTTTTCAGATTATCTTAAAACCTTTTTGATTCTGTTTGCTGATGAGTGTTATGTATTCATTGGTCTGCCATAAACATACATGCAGAACCTCCAATGCGATGTCACTGCAAAGTATCACTAGTTTGTCATTCAGACCGCAACCATTTAAGTTGCCTGTATGTTTATATTGTACATCTGCCTGTTTAATCTTGTATGGATCTAACAATAACTGAAATATCGTGATATCGTATCGTCAAAGGTCTCTCAATAATATCATGGGCCATCACAATATATCAAATTACAAGTCTCTTCGCTCAATTGCATAGTTATGGTGCAGCAACAGCTAAAAAAACAAGAAGGAACTACATAGACCATGATCCTTTGCTCCATTTCAATGCAGACTACATGAAGAAATAACTGTTATAAGCACTTTTAGTCTTGTCAGGGCATTTTAAGAGGAAAAAGAAGCATATTCACAGTTTTGCCTCCACAAAATATCGCAATAAATATCATATCATGAGATGCATCTTGTGAAAATATCGTACCGAGAGATTTGGATATTTTTACATCCCTATTATCTTTGCCAGGGTGTCGGATAAGCTGATCCAGAGACAGAACCCCGTGCAGACCCCTCAGACTCCCGTGGACTACAACACCACCAACAGGGCCTTCAGCATGTTCAAACTCCTGCTCTCCAAACTCACCAACGCAAACTTCTCCGACCTCCTTGACGACCAGGAGAACCAGGCGTGGAGCAGATCCGGGGGTCAGAAACACATCCTGCTCCTGGCCACCACCCGCACCGGCTCCTCGTTCGTGGGGGAGTTCTTCAACCAGCACGGGGACGGGATGTTCTACCTGTTCGAGCCCCTGTGGCACGTGGAGCGGATGCTGTCTAGCGTCGCCGAGAGCAACAATGGGAGCGGGGGTATCTACAGGGACGTGCTCCAGGGGCTGTTTGTGTGCGACTTCAGCCCCCTGGAGAAGTTCATCTCTCCGTCACCTCAGGATCACGTGACTGCTGCACTTTTCAGGAGGGAGTCCAGTTTGTCTCTGTGTGAGGAGCCGGTGTGCACGCCGCCGGTGAAGGACGTGTTCGAGAGGTGAGGAGGGGTGGTGGGGCTGGAGGACTTTCACAGAAGGCCTCATGTTAGAGATATTTGCGCTTTTCGATCTTAAAGGTGCAATGGGTAACTTTCTGGTGAAGGGTCCGTCAAATGCTTTCCTCCATGGTGATGTTATTGCTTTGTCTGACATGTTTCACAGTAAACCTTTACGTCTTCATGGAGACTGAGCCATGCCAGGCCAAGCTACTGGTCAGATCTGTGGAGACAGGTAGCTGTGCTCACAGTTACAGTAAAATGCCTGTTTTTCTAAGTATTCTTGAGCTATAAAACCACATGTGATTGAATTCTCGTACATGTAAAGTAGATCTGTTTAATGTCATACTGTGGAACATTTGAAGTAGAGCAAGGGCATATCCATAGAAACAAGGTGACGCACCCCATACCGAAAAGTTACATAGTCCCCCTTTAAATCTTAAACCTGGTGTTTCAATACACACAAAGCTCAATTTGAAGCTGAATTCAAAGAGATAACAGCACTAAAGGTGACTATAAGAGCTGTGGATGAGTTTGTAGTGAATTTAAATGACATAGTTTAAGCAAAATAATGAAAATTGGCCAATATATCATCTCCAAAAATATCGACAGAGCTTATCGACCATTGGTTTCTTTGGATTCTAAACATTTGGTATCAACATTGGCGATAAAAAAAACATTAATTGATCTCTTTAAAGATGCAAAAAACCCAAGACATTCACTGGTTAAAATGCAATGCATTTTATTAAAATTTTTATTTTAACTAGTGAGTGCCTTGGGTGCTTTGCATCTTTAAACTGACTTCCCTTCCCCAAACAGCACCACTGTGTTCTATCTACTGTGTATTATCCTCTGGAGGTCCAGGAAGCACTGCTTTTGAAACATTTTTATATTAATTGATCTCTACCTTAAACTGAAGCCCAACTGATGGATGCATTTAACACAGTTTTGACAGAACCAGTGTTCATTTAATAAGACTCGCAAGCTAAATTTTGGATTATTTTTGTTATGTTTTGTTATATGTTATATTAATTTGAGATTTTAGTGGTAGAATTACACCATATGCATATTAATTATACAGCCAAATATGCAGTCAAAAGTATAACCAAAATTGCTCTTCAAGCCATTGTCTGGACACACCTGGACAAGTGCAATGTGTTATTTTGACTAACTTTTTAAAATTTATTTATTTATTTAACTTTTTTTTTTTTTTTTTTAACATTTAATAACCCAGGAGGTCCCAGTGAGATTCAGAATCTCTTTTTCAAGAGACCTGGTCAAAGTAGCAGCCAGTACAAACAATACAAAATGAAATGAAATCACAAAATATGATTTTATAAAACCATTTGCATCTCTCAAGAAAAACATACACACGTCTCGGTCACCACACTTTTTACAATTTGTTTTGAAATTATCAAGTGACACCAGAGTTTCCAATTTTGAGATATTTCTGTAAATGATTCTAAGACCATGGAGCTGTACAGGAAAAGACAAAGTTTTCCAGCTCAGAGAGGCACAGCCAGTAACTACTTGAGCTGATACGAAGGAGATTACACAGTTTAATGATAACAGCAGTTTAAGATCTGCATCTAGAGCCACAGCACCACTCACTTAAATGACTTTATACTTCCTCTTTAAAAGCATGCACTACATTTGACTTCACCCACGTTTATCTCAGTGAGGGGAAACTATAGTGAATAAACAATGAAAATATCAGCACAAGTAGGTATGTTTACTGATATGAGTAAGAAGTCAGCCCTTCTCAAGAGGAAGTGAACTGTTTCCGTCTTGCACCTTACCACATTTACCATAGACCGTCATCAACCCACATCAACTATTAAATGACACTGCATTATAAGTGAGTTTTATTTTCATGAGTTAAAGGTCATATACTGTATTATACAAAATTGACTCTTGTGTGCTTATAGTCATGTTATAATACTGTTACACAATCAAAAACAGACCTGGAGTTGTGTTTTGTTTCATTCACATGTTTGAGTAATCCTTTATTAGTATGTAAAATGTAAGCCTGCACATATCTGATGATTTGTTTTGTTTCTTTATTTTGAGGTATCACTGTAAGAGTAGACGCTGTGGCCCCCTGAACCTCACCCTGGCCTCGGAGTCGTGTCTGTCCAAACAGCACCACGCCATAAAGACTGTGCGCGTCAGGCAGCTGGACTCACTACAGTCCCTGGTGGAGGACCCCCGCCTTGACATCCGCATCATCCAGCTGGTGCGGGACCCTCGAGCCATCCTGGCCTCTCGCATGGTGGCCTTCTCCTCCAAGTACCAGACGTGGAAGACCTGGGCGCTGGACGGCCAGGTGCTGCTCACTTTCATTTACTAACCATTCAAACAAAGCTTCTCGCTCTCAGGTTAATGATTTTTTTAAAAGGTGACTTTTTGGACTTAAAGCTTTGGTCAAATGTTTTTTCTTTCAACTAGTGAAGGTTAGATTTACATAGGCTGCTAAGATTCTTATTTAGTGGGAGAGCTCCCAGTCAAATCACAAACACTGCAGCTCCAGCCCATTCTAAAAATGAACAAATACAACTGGTGAGCACAAAATACACACTTCAACACAAATATGTGAGTCTAGTAACTGTTACATTTCCCTAAATTCAGATGGGTGTGATTGACAGGTCAATTAGCCAATCAGGGAAATGCATGATCTGTCTGTGTCAAAACAAATATGACTGCTCACGAGGGCAAAAGAAAAGAACAGAATCACAAAGGACTGACAAAAACACTAAATTCAGTTTAGTTTAGAAAAATGTCATTTTGTGACCGATGAGCTCTTTTGTTTAACAAAAGAAAAACAAATCTGATTGCATTATCATGTTTAATTTTGGCTCAAGACGTGATGAAGGTTCCTCTGTATAAGTAACACAGAGAGATATCATCCTGAATTTGTCAGGCAATAGAACAGTGTTTCCCAAACTGTTTTCTGGGGACCCATATTTTAAAAGTCACAAACCTTCATGGCCCAAGTCAATAGATATTATTCGTAAATCACAAAATAAAGGTGGATTTGAGCATTATTGAACTTTAATGAGGATATTTTATTGTTGACTGAGTGATCGTGTCTCTGAACAATTAGTATTACTCAAGTTTTAAACAATAAAAAACAGTCATTGAACCAACAATAAAAGGATCCATAATTCGCCTATTTGGACATTAAATGTTGCCCATTTCTTTTTCTTTTCAACATTCAACTGAACCAGCAATATTGGAACAAAACAGTCAATCAAATAATTACAAAAAGATTAGAAATTATACAAAACATGTCTTAACATTACAAACAACATGAAGACTGTGACAGGGCAACCCCCTGAGGGTCACGACCCAGTCTTTGGGAAACAGTGAAATAGAGGGATTATCAGACTTTGCGCTCTACTGCACATTTCTAGAGTTCAGGGGGCAAGCTCCTGGGGGCGGGGCAAGGTATGTCGATCAGATATTTGTGGATGCCATTTCTACTCATCATTTACGCACCCCCCTGCATTTAACACATATGGGTCATGAAGGAGTATCCCACTCACTAATGTTAATTTAGCATAACTTATTTCATCACACGGTGCATTGCAACATCTGAAACTAGTGTTGCAACTTCATGTTAACCACACAGACAGCGGCGCTTTCTGTACTCAGGCTGCACGCACATCTGCTGTGTTCCTAAACAAATACCATATTTTACGGGCTATTAGGTGCTCTGGTCATTAAACGCTCTATTTTCAGACTTTTTTCACAAATAAACGGCACCGGACTTTAAACACAACAGTTGGATGGGTCAGTGGTTTTGTTTGTTTGTGGCGTTCACGGTGACTCTGGGCTTTGTTCAGTTGTGGCGTGTAGGGAGGGTGCTGTCTGGGACCGCTGGATTGTCGGCGTGTTTGCAGTGACATTGTAGCTCAGAGTGTCACATTGGACTCGCTTTTTCGGTTCGTTCCTCCGTTCCGTTCCTTGTCCGTGTGGAGTGATGAGTGTGGCTGTGGGTGTGTTTCAGTGGATGGTCGCTGTCTGCTCTGTGCGTGTTTGCATGTGCTGCGGGTGGTGTGGCTTTGTAGTTTACTGAAGTTGTGCTGGGACACCTAAGTGGATTCATGTATAGGGCGCACTGGATTGTGGGGTGCGGGGTTTTTTGATGGGGTTAGAGGGTTAAGAGCGCATCTAATAGCCTGGAAAATACAGTAATGTATCTACTTTGGACAATTTGTTTTTAATGCATTTTTAGTGTTTTGCTCATGCCTCAAGAAAGTAATGTAATTTGATTTATTTCATTGCAGGTGCCAGAAGACGACGAGGAGGTGAAGAGACTAAAGGGAAACTGTGATCACATCCGGATGTCGGCGGAGGTGGGACTGAGCCAACCACACTGGCTCCGGGGCCGCTACATGCTAGTGCGCTACGAGGACATAGCACGCTTCCCCATGGAGAAAGCCCAGGAGATGTACCGCTTCACCGGGATACCTTTTACCGATAAAGCCCGAGACTGGATTGTGAGGAATACCCAGACCACCCAGGGCACTAGTGGGATCTACTCCACCCAGAAGAACTCATCGGAGCAGGCGGAGAAGTGGAGATTCAACATCCCCTTCACGCTGGCTCAGGCGGTGCAGAGGGTGTGTGGACCCACCATGACTCTGTTTGGATACAAGTTTGTCCACGATGAAAAGACGCTGGTGAATAAATCCATAAGTCTGCTAGAGGAGAAGATGTTCTACTGATGCAAGCAAAGACTTCATGTAGCTAAAGGGAGATGGGTCGGCACTTTATATTACAGCTAAGTAATCTGTAATAATAACTTTAGATAGAAAATAAGCCATTCTGAGTCAACGTGGAATAGTGGCTTAAAGCACGTGTGATTAAATATAGTGTAATGTGCAGCTATCCATAGGAGGTTCCGACAGCTGCATGGCTCTCTGTTGTGATGGTGTTTACGGCGACATCAGCTCCCATTGGTCAACCAGTTTATTAATATGGACGTCAGCTGACTTGTTTCTTTTATTAAGTTGTTTAATATTAATATTGCCAAAATATAACATAATGACTGACAGGTAGGGGTGTAACGGTACACAAAAATCATGGTTTTGAGGTCATAGTTTGGTTCATTTTCGGTACAGTGTGGGAACAAACCAACAATTTGTTTTAACATTATACAAACAGGAAAATAAAAGAAATGCAAAGTACTGCTCGGTAATACTTATAAGTTAAATAAAGTATTCTCAAATAAGCAAAAATGTATAAACAAATGTATGAAATATAAAAAAATAAAAATCCTTGTAAACAGTAAACAAAACTTTTTGAAAAGTAAAGCGCAGCACTAACGGTTCTGACAAAAGACCGTAGTTTTCACGTAGGACTCGCGTGGTTCGGAAGGACATAGTCAAGGACTAGCCGCCCAGGCTATAAAGCGATGCGAGAAACACTGCTATTCCAATCATGGACGAGTTCCCTTGTGAATATTAAAGAGCTGAGCCTTCCGTATAGCTGCACATGTAGTGGTGGAATGTAAACACACACAAATTGCGCAAAGTCAGTCTTGCACAACCACGCACCGAACTGAATGTCCCGTATCGAAACAGTTCGGCACAAATACATTTACCATTACACCCCTACTGACAGGTGTTATAGATTATAGCTCTAAAGCAGACACAAGAACAGTATGTCTTGGTGGAAGTCTACCAACCAAAGGATCGCTGATTCGACCCTTGCACACTCAGAGGTCGGTAGAGTGGCCAAAAATTGTACTGAAGTAAGAGTAATGTCACTTCAAAGTAATATTACTGAAGTAGATGTGTATTTAGTGGTTCAAGAAATTAGAGTAAAATATATATTTGGGAAAAAGAGTAGTATCTGATGTATAAATTGAGGTTAATGTACAGAAATCTGAAGGACAAAACATTACATAATTACACAGTGGGAAGAGGAACCAAAACGTTTAATTAAGAATAATGTTGTGGATTTCTACTAGGAAACTATTAAGGAATAATGTTACTGCAATAAAAATATTACTTTAGCAGGAGTGAAAGTATGCTACTAGAGAAATACTCTAAAAGGTACGAATTCTTTAAAAAGTAACTCAAGTGTTTCAGTTACTTGGCCTTTGCTTTGGACATAAGAACTCAGTTTGATGAGAGTAATGCTCAGAGTCTGATGATCCTTTATAGAGTTACCTGTGACATAACAATCCAGGGAGATTTTTGACTGATTTCTCAAGCTCAACAGAATTAATTAAACAAGAATAAATATGGTATGTTTTTGACAAGGGAACAGTGTTTAAAAGCTTTATTAAATTGCATAATGTGAATTTTTATTTAATTGTGGTGAGAGTGATTACCCGTCTCATTGGTTTTATCTCGTGCTGTAATATAAAGTGCTACTAGATTACAGGTTACAGTCATGTTAACAACAGGAAACTCCCATGCCATACTCACCAATAATGTGCCTCTGGTTTGGAGCTAAAGTCTCCAGATGTGACCATATTTATTATTTGGACTTGATGTTTGAAGCCAGGTCTGGTACTGAAGCTTTTTGGGAGGTTCATGTGGCAAAAGTCAGTTAATGTACTAAAATATGAGGAACAAGGTTCGACTGTGGCTGATTTTGATAAGAAAAGCAACAAAGGGAAATATAGTGATGCAACTGCTCCATTGTGAAGTGTCTTTTGTAAGAAGTGCCACAATCACTACTTGGACAAACGTGCAGACATACTAATGATGTTTATCACTGTGTTCCCATGGTATAAAGTGAAATGCTTTTTTTGAACTTTTGTGAATCCAACAATTGTAATGCCCTAGTTTCAGACAAGTGTCAGCTCTTCGTCCCACAGCTGTACTTTCTCACATGTGTGGGGGCTGTGGCTGTGTCGATATTTTACATGTGACAAACCAGATAATTTGCGTAAAATTTAAAGTTAAGAAATCTTACCTAAGGCAGAATACCCAAATAAACATTCATATTGTTAATGGCAGGTTCACTAACTCCGGGCTCAAACTGAACACACGGCTGTGTGGTTCTTTCCGTTGACAGTCTATTTTGGGCGAATACCAGAGCCAGACGCAGCATTTTCCCTTAAGAAATGAAGAGTTACCAGGAGAGCATGTGAGCAGCTTTAAGCACACAGGAGTCACAGATTAAACCTCATACAGTCACAGTTAAACTTTCACACAGAGTCACAGGTAAAGCCTGGCACAGAGTCACAGCTAAACTTTCACACAGAGTCACAGCCAAATGTTCACACAGAGTCGCAGCCAAAATTTCACACAGTCACAGCTAAACTTTCACAGAGTCACAGTTAAACTTTCACACAGTCACAGTTAAACTTTCACTCAGAGTCACAGCTAAAGCCTTACACAGGAGTCAAAGCTAAAGTCTCACACAAGAGTCACAACTAAAGCCTCAAACACAGGAGTCACAGCTAAAGCTTTGCACAGAGTCACAGCGAAACTTTCACACAGTCACAGCTAAAGTCTCACACAGAGTCACATCCAAACCTTTACACAGAGTCACAGCTAAAGTCTCACACAGAGTCACAGCTATAGTCGCAGACAGGAGTCACAGCTAAAGCCTCACACAGGAGTCACAACTAAACTTTCACACAGGAGTCAAAGCTAAAGCCTCACACAGGATTCACAGTTGAACCCTCACACAGGAGTCATAACTAAACCCTCACTTACAAGTCACAGCTAAAGCCTCACACACAGGAACCAAAGCTAAAGCCTCTCAATGGAGTCACAGCTGGACCAGTGCAGTCTTGGCGTAAGGAGCATTAGATCATCACTATGAGAAACAGCTTTTTCTGATGAAAATGGGTTCTGCCACCAGTCTCAAGCCATCACAATATTCTCCATGTTTTTGAGAGACCGAAAATACTACATTGCAACACATTTGGCATCCACTTGCTGAAATTTGCACCCAAAATGAAAAAAAAAAAAAGACCTGGCTATGCAGATACTTGCTTGAGGACCCAGCAGATAGAATTTCACATTTCATAATTAACACATTAACACATAATAAAACACAAAAATAATCGTCTCTCTTGGCTGCTGCTGGGAGTGACTTGAATAAGGCTAATAACAGTAGCTGCTTGTGTCAGAATAGTCTCTCACGAAGGAGACGGCCAAAGTTACTCAAAAAAAAAGTATGTGAAAATGTATGAAACCTGTGTGCTATGAGAAAGAGCAAATTACAGTGTCAAAAAGCTGAGCCTGAATAATAGCATTTAGTTCATTTACATTGTTTTCAATATGATCTATTACATCGACAGCTATGCACCAACTATGGTATATTTCCATTTGATCTCAGGTAAAATCCTCAATATGAAATAATGCCATCAAAAGTCGAAGTATATCGTGTAACCTCACCTTCTCACTTTAGCCTCATGTTTACCAAATGCGGTGTGAAGCCATCAGATTCAATGCAATTCAAATGAGACGGATATGAATTATGGATATTTATATTTATGTGACCTAGAAGAGATTTTCTGTTTTCATCAAATGTGTCGACAACAGGTGCTGATGCTTTTTGCAATAAAAATACAGTAGCAGAATCTTGAAGCTGAATGTATTGAATTTCATTTGTTCTAGTGTCATCTTTACATTTGTATATCTTAAAACGTGTGAGTGTGCCCCAAATACTAATGAATCTCCATCGGATTACTGAAGATACAAGTGAAGATAAAAAATAAAATAAACGCCAGTGTTTTTCTTGTGGGAAATAGTATGAAGTAAGGTGCTTAAATGGTTCTAGCTCCTTCTGATTAGTGTTAACAAAACTGTAAGTAGCCTTCGATCTTACAATTTAGAAGATATAATCACAACTGAATCTGTGTTGCCAGAGCCTTAATCTGCAGATAGAGAGACACATACAAGTTTGTCTCATTCTCAGTGTGTGGATAGGCCTCATGTCAGCGCTCAGAACCTCTAGAATTCCCTCCCTGAGCTGCAGAGGCTGCACTAGCACTCATTCATGATTGACTCTTCAGAGCTGGAGTTTAGGAAGTGACCATTCAGATCAGAGAGAGGCATTTTAGGTTTAAACCAACTGGATTTCAGTGTTGAAATTGGCAACCCAAAGGTAAAAACGACAACATATTTTATCTGAAGTGCCTTTCAATTAGACAATGATGGCGTTTTTGGTGCTTAAAAACGCAAAAATCTGAAACCACCGTCCAGAAAGGAAAAGTTGAATACGCTCTGCCGTAGCGTTTCTGTCTAATTGTCAAATGTAGAAGACGCAAAACTCTGGCATGCATACACAATCGAATTCTACACACTTTTGCGTCACTGTATGCACGCAGATTTCCTCCCAAAAACGCTTGTCTAAACGCAGAATAAAAAGTGAAGACGCGACACCACTTTTGCATCTTCTGTTCAGACCACCATCATATAAACATAACCACATTCTGCTTTCTGATTAGATAAACGTCTAGAGAACCAAAACACCAAATTATAGCATAAACAACTTCACCACTTATTTTGTAATAAGCTCTATTCACGCTTACGTCACAAAACCAGAGGCCGTTTGGAAACATACGGATGACAACTTCCTTTGGACTCTGTTGGAGATAGTAACTCTGACAAAATCTGGGAAACTGAAAAAATGGCCCGACTTCCTTCATCTAGATGTCATTGTAGTCTTTCTTTTTTCCTTTTACAAATGGCCAATTAATTTGTGTATTACAATTTATATTATAATTTGAAAAGCAAAGAAAAAAAGATGTCATTGTAGCGTCCCGTTATGTTTGGCAGATCAACAGTTCTAACCTTCTGCCTGTAAGTGACATCAAAGACAGGATGAGAGTCACATCCTCCATGGAAGCTTTGGCAGGTTGTGCAGACGCTGCTGCTGAATCCACGGTTTTATCACACGCCCAGTGTCATCTGCATGTTTCCAGACGTCTGGTAAGCGTGAATAGAACGTATTAAGAATAAATCAGCATTATAATTGTTTCCAGTAAAATATATTTTCCTTTTTAAAATGTCAACCTCATTTCTGGAGACACACAGACAGGTCATGTTTATGAAATTTAAAATCAACACCTTAAAAACAGTTCCTAAAAGGAGCTAAAAAAAAAAGTTAGCTCCTGGCTTTATTTCTTTTTGAGCTCCAAAAACACTGGTAATGAAAGTCTCTGTGCCTAGCCTTCATTTTCTCTAATTCTGGAAAATGTCTTTGCACCATGCAGTGTGTGTAAGAGCAACAATTTGTAAAAGTAAATGGGCTGAATGATGCTGTCAGTAACAGGCAGAGCTAGATTATAACAGAATCTTTGTGCCCACTTTGGTACAGTGGCAGAGTTAGCAATCTGGGGGCCCAAGGCGAACTTGAGGTTGGGGCCCTCACTATAATGCACCGTTTTTGTTTGTTTTTTTGTCTGTTTTTCCTCATTGTTCTTGAGACACACACATCTATTTATTTGAATTATGGTGGACTGAATACTTTTAGTTAAACTATTAGTTATGGAGCCTACTAGATAACAGAACTGAAAGTAGTTTTACCTTTTTGCCAGTACAATTACATTTTTTATATCCACTGCATATGATTATTATTTATTTTATTATTTAAAAGTAAACTACTCTCATTTCATGTCATGTTGAGAGAAAATGAAATTGCTCTGAGGCCTCAGCCATTAGTGGCACTGAGGGCAATTGGTTGGGGGCCCCTCCAAGTTTGGGGGCCCTAAGCAGCCGTCTACATTTGTCTCACAGCAGCGCTGCCTCTGCTTTGGTAAGTTGGATGAGAAATAACCAGCCATCTGCCTGTAACTATTCTGTACTGTTTTCTCTGTGATGGTTGAATTTAAGAGTGTGTTATTCTAAATGTTACATAGTGTGGCTTTAACATTTTTGTTGTTGAGAACACCTTAGCAATCATGTTTTCTCAAATGTGTGTGAATGAAACACAACTTCAAGTATATTTTTGAAGACAATATTACAATACAGGTAAATGCTCAAATAAGTTAGATTAAAGTTACATTATGTAGCTTTTCCAGTAAAGGGACGACCACATGAAAATGTAATTTGCTTTGCCTGGAATGTTCCACAATGACTTATTATTATTTATCATTCCTTTCTTCAATTACAGGTGTTTTTATTGCTCAGAAGTACCTCGTAAACTCACATTCTTACTATGAGCAGGTTTGTCTTTCCACAGATATGACGTGTAACTTGACCTAATGGTGTAACCAACCTACTTGACTCCATGAAAGTAAATACGTTAATGCCATACTGTGAAACATTCCAACCAAAGCGATCAACGGCATCTCCACCGTAAGTTTGTTAAGTTAGTTGAACAAAAACACACAACTACAGTTATGTTTATTACGAGGAAACATTAGAATAACACAATTAAAGCTGTTAAAAGTAGCAAAATATGTCTGGTGGGTGACTTTTAAGGGAGCTGGTGGTGTATAAAGGCAGGCTGTGTGCGGGCGGGTCAAAGGGCCTATTGTAAAGACTTGGCTGAGGTACCACTGAGGCGGCTGTGTGAAGGAGTCACATATAGTAGTGGTCTGTCCCGGCCCTGGTGCTGCGAGCTACATAAATATGAATACATTATTACAGCTAAAGTACTGCTCAGAGACGGAGGGGCTGAGTCAAGAGCACTCGAGGAAATGCCAATGTACCAGTGTAAAGCCAAAATATGACGGTACACATTCTCACTTTACAAGTCTTAAAGATACATACTTTTAAAGGTACACCATACTTCAGAACTCTCTCTGTGGAGATACACTACCGGTCAAAAGTTTTAGAACACCCTCATTTTTCCAGTTATTTATTGCAATTCAAGTCGTGCAAGTTCAATGAAGAGCTTGAAATGGTACAAAGGACAAAGGTAAGAACTGAACAGATAGAGGTAAAGAAAAAATGAAAGATACAAAACACAAGTCCAAGCTCTGTCACAACTTCCTCAGGAAAAAAGAACAAGATGGTAAAGCTTGAAAACATGGAGTGTCCAGCACAGTGTCCAGACTTAAACCCCATCGAGCTGGTTTGGGATGAACTGGACAGAAGAGTGAAGCAACCTACAAGTGCCACACATTTATGGAAACTTATGCAGCAGACTTAGGAAGAACTTTCTGAAGAATATTTGATTTCTATTGTAAAAAGTGCGAGCCACGAGTGTGTTCAGCTGTTATATCTGCCAAACATGGACACTGATGAATCAAAACTTTAGAATAATTTTTGGTCAACAGTTAACAGTCAAAAACTGGAAAAAGTATGGTGTTCTAAAACTTTTGACCTGTAGTGTGTATATGTCCTACTATTGTCAAAGGAACAAGATTTGTATGGAGATAAACAGGACAGTAAATGGTAATTGTAGTTGAATGGTAAGTGGTCACATTTTTATACAGCGCTTTTCCAACTTCAAGGCACTCAAAGCGCTTTACAACAAGGAACCACTCACGCATTCACACACCACTCTACACAGACACTTGGGGCAAGGTGGGTTAAGTGTCTTGCCCAAGGACACAATGACATCATTCATCTGTGGGAGCTGGAATTGCGCCACCAACCTGTGGGCCAGTGTGGACTTGACTGCTCAATCAATGATGTTTATGTCAAGAGCGGGATTCGAACCACCAACCTCTAGATCAATGGACAAATGCTTTGATTAAGCTACTGTCGCCCATACAGGCTAAATAAGAGTCAGGTTTGTGGAGAAGCAAGCCTGCTCAAAGTGAGAATGGATGTTTTTTGAGTTAAAAAATGTAGTTAGTCAGTGCAATAAAGGCAACCATAATTATTTTTTGGCTAGAAAGTTGCGCACTGTTGCTTTAAAGAAAAAAATTGCAAGTATTACAAACTGAAACTGAGAAATGAAAGTTTATTTTTAGACTACAACAATCCAGGATCAAAACTCAATATAATCTTCAATGATCAAAGCAAAACTACAGTGATACAACAGGTCAGACTGCAACTACGGAAGCTGAGGAGGTTCATAAGCAAGTCCAACAATGGAAACTACAAAAAATAAAAACTTAAAGAGCATATGGCAGGTTAGAACATGGCAGGTGGCAGCTTTGAAACCTGTATACAAAACAGTATAACAGCCAATAATACACAGAGAAAAAAGAGAGATTGAAGGGGAGAATGATACGTGCCAAAATATAAAAATCTCAAACATTTTCAGTGCATAAGGAGATTCTGTGCATAAAAGGTTTACAACCCCTGACGTCACTATCCCAGTTAATACTCTGAACGACAAAAGGCCCAGCAGTAGTATTTGTCAGAGGTCTGGTCAGATGAATGAGACCAAGGCCCTTTAAACTCGATGGGTGAGTTATTTAGCGCCTGTAAAAGTCCGACCACAGCCACACTGCAGCCTTTATAGAGTGTTAAAAGTCAAACCCAACTTTTGTTTTCTCTTAAACTCGCCCTCTTAAATATCCATCGTCTTGAGTTCAGAAGGTCTAAAATCATTATGTGGATCCTTGATATATGACAACAAGATTTGGTCTTTTCAAAAGTACTTTCAGACAACATAGTATTAGTTTTTTATATATAAGAAATGATGTTTATAAGAATATGTGCATGTATTAGGGGTGGCACAGTTCACAAAATTCACGGTTCGGTTTGTCTTGCAGTTTAAGGTCGTGGTTTTCAGTTTGGTATGGTTCTTGTTTTCATTTTTTCTTTTTAATCTTTAATCTCCAGAAATATTCTTCATCATATACTATGTTATCTTAATTATCCACAATTTAGGATACAGCATTAAAAAAGTTATAAAATTATAGTTAGTAATGTAATCATGCACAAACTGAATTTGACTTGATTTTAAGCACATTATTATTGGACATAGGCAGCTGTTGTATGTTTCACCAGCTGAACAGGGTTAGATTTACCTTCTGTGCAGGCTGACCACGGCAAATGCCAGGATTTCAAAAGTTAATTTGAAGGCACAAAAGAAAAGACTTTCTGAACCTGGGCTCCTTCAAATGATACAGTTCTGCTTCAGGAACACTCTGTGCTGATGGTAATTACACTAAAACCACCTGCTTTAAGTATTTTGGACAGGATATATGCCCTGCGCTTGTGTAAAGTGCCAAAAATAGGTTGGATTCAATTTTTTTAGAATCTGTGCCTACACAATGTGCTGCTCCATATGTGCTCTGAGTGAGGACGGCGTAGCCCTCTCAGTTTTTAATACTGTCTAAAAATATCCAGCATTAACACTGAAAATGTACAGTTCTAACACTGTGAAATCAATGTGCAGTGTCCTAGACCTAAGAGGCACATTTTTGTAACGTTCATCTTGTTTATGTCAGATCAAAAGGAATAATCATCTCATGGGCTGTGATGGGACACGGGTCACAGGAGCTGAAAACCACAAGTTCAAACTCTGGATGAGGAAGGCCAGCGAAACCAGGAAGTGAAGCACAGACGGCATCAACTGTCATGATGTCGTGTTCCTCCTTTCACACACCTGGGACTCCCTCCTCCAGAAACCTCCACCGTCTCAACAACCTGACTGGTCCTTCAGGAAGTCACAGCGGCTGAGATGACACCTGGTGGGACACGTCACCACCAGCACCCACACACTTCTGAAAACGGCCCAAACATGTCAAGGTGAATGCATCTCACTGACAAAGTTGTCTACCTAAAAGAAAATACCAAGTGAACTAGAATAAGTATAGGAATGGGTCTGTGTGGAGTTTTCTTTTTAAATCCGGCCCGTCAGCAGCAGGCAGAGGTAAAAGTGGGCGGAGCAAGATAAAGTGGGGACCAGATCTGGACAAATGCTCAGGTTTATGAGGAGTAAACCCAGTCTAAACAGAGACAGACAGAACTGACGGCACAGAAGCTCTGATCAGACCAGCGCTTGTCCGTCGAGTGAGGAGACAACAGGATAATCTGTGGATAAATGTGTGCCATGTTTATTCCACTGGCTTCTCCCAGACACTCCACTTCCTAATGTATACTGTTGCTATAGGAACCCCAAAAAAGAGTTAATGGAGAGAAAAAAACAGGCTGGAGAATGCAGAGAAACAGGGAGTCCATTGAGAGAGCAGGCAGTTCACAGGACGCAGAAAGAGCAAGAGAGAGAGGGGGAGGAAGGGGAGAGAAGGGAAAGGGGGGAAGGAAGGGAAGGGGAGAGGAGAGAGAGAGAGATAAGAGAGAGAGAGAGAAAGAGAGAGAGGAGGGAGAGAAGGGGAGAGGGTAACAATCTTTAAGAGAGAGAGATAGAGAGAGAAACAGACAGACAGAGAGAGAAAGGGAAAGAGACAGAGAGACCAAGACAGAGAGAGAGAGAGAAGAAAGGTACAGAGTGAAAGGAGGAGAGAGAGAGAGAGAGAGAGAGAGAGAGAGAGAGAGAGAGAGAAAGACCAAGAGTGAGACCAACAGGGAGAAAGAGAGAGAGTGAGAGGTTGGGGATGGAGAGAGAGAAAAGAGAGAAGAGGAAGAGGAGAAGAGAAAAGAAGAAGAGGAAAGAACCTTAAGAGGGAGAGAGAGAGAGGAGAGAGAGAAAGAGAGAGGGGAGAGAGAGAGATGAGAGGAGAGAGAGAGAAAGGAGAGGGAAGAAGAGAGAAGGAAGGAGAAAAGAAAAAGAAGGAAAGGGAGAAAAGAAGGGAGAGAAGAGGAGAGGAAGAGAGAGAGAGATGGAGAGAGAGAGAGAGAGAGAGAAGAGAGAGAAGGAGAAGAAGAAGAAGAGAATGGAGGAAGAGAGAAGAGAGAGGAGAGAGAAAGAGAGAGAGTGAAAAGAGGAGAGGAGAAGAGGAAAGGGAAAGAATCCTTAAGAGGGAGAGAGAGAGGGAAAGAGAGAGATCAACATGGAGAAAGAAAGAGCCAGAGAGAGAAAGAAGAAAGGGAGAGAGAGAGAGAGAGAGAGACCAACATGGAGAAAGAGAGAAAGAGACAGAGAGAGAGGGAAGGGAGAGAGAGAGAGAAAGCAAGAGTGAGACCAACACGGAGAAAGAGACAGAGGGATGGAGGGAGGGAATGAGAGAGAGAGAGAGAGAGAGGGAGGGAGGGAGGGAGGAGAGCGAGAGGCCAACATGGAGAAAGAGAGAGAGAAGGAAGGAAGGAAGGGAGAGAGGAGAGAGGGAGAGAAAAAACGAGTGAGAGCAACAGGGAGAAAGAGAGAGCGAGAGAGAGAGAGAGAGAGAGGGAGGGAGAGAGACCAACATGAAGAGAGAGAGAGAGAGAGAGAGAGAGAGAAGGAATTGAGAGAGAGAAAAAGTAAGAGTGAGACCAACACGGAGAAAGAGAGAGAGAGAGAGAGAGAGAGAAAAGGCAAAAGGAAGGAGAGAAGGGGAGAGGGAAAGAAGCCTTTAAAGAGAGCGCGACAGA